>NW_027507785.1:199072539-200272539 GCF_037356315.1 Lithobates pipiens
CCGCCTTCAGGCTTTCTAAGGGCGTAAATTTTTGAGTTCACTTCTCACTACCTATTACAGTTTTGAAGGCCATAAAATGCCAAGATGGCACAAAACCCCCACAAATGACCCCATTTTAGAAAGTAGACACCCCAAGCTATTTGCTGAGAGGCATGTTGAGTCCATGGAATATTTTATATTTTGCCACAAGTTGCGGGAAAATTACAAACTTTTTTTTTTTTTTTTTTTTCACAAAGTTGTCACTAAATGATATATTGCTCACGCATGCCATGGGCATATGTGAAATGACACCCCAAAATAAATTCTGCTGCTTCTCCTGAGTACGGGGATACCACATATGTGGGACTTTTTGGGAGCCTAGCCGCGTACGGGGCCCCGAAAACCAAGCACCGCCTTCAGGCTTTCTAAGGGCGTTACAGTTTTGAAGGCCATAAAATGCCAAGATGGCACAAACCCCCCCCAAATGACCCCATTTTGGAAAGTAGACACCCCTAAATTTAGGGGTACACTAGTGAGACTAGGTAATAAATGGCGGGTGCCCTGAAACTATAAAAAAAAACTAACCAACCAGCGTCACCTGTAACAGTTATATGGTGATCACTGGTGAAAGGGTTAACTAGGGGGCAATCAGGGGGCTTTATGCGGTAGTATATGGGGGTCCCTGGCGCTATAAAAAGCTGCAGCGAACCTAAATACCTACCTGCCTAACTAGCGTCACCTGTGACACTAATACAGCGATCAGAAAAACGATCGCTTATTAGGCTGGGTTCACACTGGAGCGATGCGGGAACGCCACGAATGCGCGGCGGGTTCCCGCATCGCATGCCTCCCGGCGGCAGTTCACACTGCCCTATGCGAACTGCTGGGAGTGTCAGTGAAATGTTACTGACACCCCCAGATCAGTTCGCATATCGCAGTGCGATCTGCAAACTCGGATCGCATGGTGTGAACACCCATGCGATCCGATTCTGCTGCGGGCCAAAAAAAGGGTCCCGTGCGAATTTGCGGCGGGTGCGGCGAATGGCTGAACTCGAATCGCACAGAGATCGGATGTGATTTGCACTGCAGTGCGGTGCGAATCACATCCGTTCTCATAAACCGCTGCAATGTGAACCCAGCCTTAGTGACACTGGCGACGGGGGGTGATCACGGGGTTAAACCTTTATTGGGGGGGTTAGGGGGTACCTTAGAACTAAAGGGGGCTAACCCTAACTGCCCTAACAGTTATTAGTCACAAATGACACCCGCCGGGTGATCAGGGGGTTAAACCTTTATTAGGTAATAAATGGCGGGTGCCCTGAAACTATAAAAAAATAACTAACCAACCAGCGTCACCTGTAACAGTTATATGGTGATCACTGGTGAAAGGGTTAACTAGGGGGCAATCAGGGGGCTTTATGCGGTAGTATATGGGGGTCCCTGGCGCTATAAAAAGCTGCGGCGAACCTAAATACCTACCTGCCTAACTAGCGTCACCTGTGACACTAATACGGCGATCAGAAAAATGATCGCTTATTAGGCTGGGTTCACACTGGAGCGATGCGGAAACGCCGCGAATCCGCGGCGGGTTCCCGCATCGCATGCCTCCCGGCGGCAGTTCACACTGCCCTATGCGAACTGCTGGGAGTGTCAGTGAAATGTTACTGACACCCCCAGATCAGTTCGCATATCGCAGTGCGATCTGCAAACTCGGATCGCATGGTGTGAACACCCATGCGATCCGATTCTGCTGCGGGCCAAAAAAAGGGTCCCGTGCGAATTTGCGGCGGGTGCGTCGGGTGTGGCGGGTGCGGCGGGTGCGGCGAATGGCTGAACTCGAATCGCACAGAGATCGGATGTGATTTGCACTGCAGTGCGGTGCGAATCACATTCGTTCTCATAAACCGCTGCAATGTGAACCCAGCCTTAGTGACACTGGCGACGGGGGGTGATCACGGGGTTAAACCTTTATTGGGGGGGTTAGGGGGGTACATTAGAACTAAAGGGGGCTAACTCTAACTGCCCTAACAGTTATTACAGTCACAAATGACACCAATGCAAAAAAAAAAAAAAATGACATTGGTGTCACTGTGACTGGGGGGCAGGGGTAATTGGGGGGGTGATCGGGGGGTAAAGGGGGGGTGTGAGTGTGCCTGGCATGTTCTACTGTGTGTGTAGAGTGTTGGTGCAACTCACCGATCCGCTCTCCTCCGTGTCGGAACGTAAAATACCGACACGGAGGAGAGAATACATCACTTCCTCTCCTGTGTTTACATTACAGGAGAGGAAGTGATGTCACGGGGGATTTCTATTCGTCGGGAGCGATCGCGAGGGGGTGGCCATGAATGAATGGCCGCCCCCTCGTCCCGGATCGCTCCCGGACGAAAACCGACCGCCGCAGGCACCGGGCGGGGGCCCGATCGGGCCCCCGACCCGCGGGAGGCAAGGGACGTACATGTAAGCCCTTATGCCTGCCCGTGCCATTCTGCCGACGTACATCGGCGTGCGGCGGTCGGCAACTGGTTAATGCATAAAGAATGACTAGAACCAGAAATCAATTTTAATAAAAAAAATTCATCTGTAGTTTTAGACTACTTTTATTAGTTACCCATCAGGGGCTTCCTCTTATCTAGCAAATCAGATGGATGACCCAATTTTACTGTTTTTCACATAACAGGCTTGAAGATTTGGGAAAGGTCACTAAATTTTTAAGGCCTCATGCACAACAGGCGCTTTTGCTCATATAGTGTTAAAAAATTGCATATTCTGACATCATGGAGGGCACAGGTGCAGCCTAAAGCCTGATGCCAACAGCCTTTGCAAAATAAATAACAGGCTAAAATATAATTCCAGTTTTTAAACTATATGGAAAAAGCATCCACATGCATGAAAAATCAATATTGGCACACAAAAGCACAACAAACAAAATTAGTGCTTAATGCAGAAGATAGAGCTTTATTGAGTAAATAAGTAACAAATATGTGTAAATTCAAAATCGTTGCAAAGAATTCTACAATTATCTTAAGCCGCTATCTCATCTCTATATCATACCCTCTGTCATATAAGAAGCTGCATCCTTGTGCCTGTGCACTACTTGTTTTGATAGCATTTCCCAGTGATCACGTGACTTCAGGCTCTCTGCTCTCTCCTCTGATATCTTCAGTGGACGGGGCCGAGATTCCCCTACTGACATCATTCGGGGAGGAGAGGAGCAAAGAGCCTGAAGTCGTGATCACTGGGAAACACTGTCAAAACAAGTAGTGCACAGGCACTAGGATGCAGCTTTTTATCTGACAGAGGGTATGATATAAAGATGAGATAGTGGCTTAACAACCACTTTAAAGGCTGTGGTTATGAATATGATTGTAAAATAAAGCTTTATCTTCCCCATAAAGCACAAATTTTGCTTGTGTGTTAAACACAGTTTATTGAGTAGAATTATTATTATTTTTTTAATAAAGCATAGGCACTAGGACAGCTTTTTATGTGACAGAGGGAATATACAGATCAGTTAGTTTTGAAGCAGTGGGGAGAGGAGCAGATCAGCAATATTGAAAGCTGACAGCAGTGGCGGAACATGGTATTCCAGTGCCAAGAGAGAAGATGCCAAAATGCAAGCACCCCATGCGTAAAATGCAGGCCCCACTAAGGCATCCCGTTTCCTGCAGTCCCTAACTACTGAAAGTCTCCATCTTGGAAGCACATGCATTTATAATGGATATGCATGGGACAGGTGAGCCTGGAAGGAGCGACCCCTCCATACAGGGTCACACTGAACACCCAGCACAGAGCATTATGGCAGCAAGGGGCGTCAGTGCGTTGCCTGACCAATATATTCAGGTACAAAAAAGTGCCCACTGCCCCCACCTATGACTGGTCTTCGTAGCAAGGAGCACTGGAATGGCAAAATATGTAAAGAAATATAAAGGGATTTATATTGGTCAAGGTACAGGGAGAAGGTAGAAACTGGCAGGATCAGCCAGGTATTTCAGATGATAGAGGGGGCCAAATTACTCAGCACAAGCACTGTGCTGTATAAGATGCTTTAAAGGAACAGGATCTTTATTTTTATTTTTTTGGGTTAACAAACGCTTTAAGGCGCAAGACTCCTTTGACAAAAGTATTAATCGTTCTATCTCCTATACAGTATACATCAAGACACACAAGAAAATGTAAAATCTGAAATAAACCACTTTATTGAGAACCATACTATGTGCAGTGATGTTAGAAAACTGTAATGCATGAAAAACCTTCATATGCACATGGTTACTATTAGTATCCTTTTTACAGAAAGGAGGAGCACTGATTAATACAGCGGTGACTAAAGCTAGCCCAGTTATGAAGAATGCCTATATGTATGTAAGTATCTTTCAGCAACCATGAATTAACTGTACTGATCTGCAATCAGCTATATCAATTCAGGTCATTAGATAAGATGATACATTCATTGCGCTGTATTTTTGCCTGAAATGCTAAATGCATTCATTTTAGTAGACAGTTTTGATTGCATCTTGGCGTCAAAGGCATACCTACATTCTTGTAGCAAGACCTATATAGTCATAGATGGTGAGAATATAAGGCACTATGACCCCCAAGTCCAGCCTTACATAATTCAACTCTGGGAAGACTGTAATTGTTTGTTCACATTTGTATGTTAGCTAACTTTGTCCAAGAAAAAAAGTACTTTGTCAATAGGCAGTGGGGGGAGATTTACTGAAACTGGAGAGTGCAAAATCCTCATGCAGCTCTGCGTAGAAACCCATCAGCTTCCAGGTTTCATTGTCAAAGTTTAATTGAACAAGCTAAAGTTAAAAGTTGATTGGCCACCATGCACATCTGCACTAGATTCTGAGTGCACCAGTTTTAGTAAATCTCCCCCAGAGTTGTGACAGTCACATTCCTTGGCAGTTCATTTTCCTTTAAGTCTTGATGATTACGGTTTTACCGGCCAAAGCATTTGTAATTTTGTACAACTAATTTTGTGACATGTTTTCCACACTGTACAGCCAATCAGATGACACATAACAAAATACTTGTAATTAAGACAGTTCATTGTCCTGGTTCAGAAATTCTGCTTTCTTTGTCCATTTTCTGTCTCAAGCCACCTCATTGAACAGTAAATCAGTATCCTCAGCTTTATCCAATGAATATGCATTGACCAAGGAAGTAGTAAAACTGCCATCAGCTGTCGGAATACCTGAACTGTGCCTGCACCTGGATCCAGGTGTTGTTCAGGCAACAAAGAGGCTTTAATCACTTTAAACAAACTATAGTACTAAAGAAAAAGTTAGCATACCCTTAATTTTTTTATATCTTGTATTGCCTATTCCCTTAAGCATAAAGGACATCTTGCAGTCTTTTGTGATAGTTGTGTATTAGGCCCTTTATTTTCCCATGTGGTAAAACTACCCATTCTTCTTTGTGTACGGCAAATTCTTTGGTTGTGTACTGTAAATTTCATGTTTGAGATCTTCCCGGCACTGAGGTCAGGAGATTGGGATGGCCATTCCAGCACCTTCACTTTTTTGCCTTGGCCTTTGACACTCTCTTTTTGTTTTTGGAAAAACTTGCAGGTGATGAATGCAAGTTTTCCTCAAATAGTTGCTAATGATTACTTATCATGTCAACAACTTTGACTGAATTTCCTGTTCCACTGTATCTCAGTCACCCGCAAAACAGCAGAGATCCATCTCCATGTTTTGTGGTAGAGATGGTGTTCTAGTCTTCATATGCCTTGTTTACTCCAGACATCTGGTTTGATTTAGTAAAGGCAATTTTTATTTGCAAGGGAATTTTCCCCAAAGCTTAGTGAATGAGCTGAAACTCTTCTGACTTCCATTATTCAATCACGTGCAAATAAAAATATAGTTTTTTTTCCCATTGCATGTGATTGGGAATTATTTTAAAATTGAAATCTCACCACATTCACTAAGCTCTGGAGAAAATTCCCATGCACAGTGAACATTGTTTACCTTTAGTAAATCAACCCTATAGCATTTATGGTTGAGGCTGTAAAGTTACATTTTTGTCTTGTGGCCAAAAAGGATTTTGTTCTAGAAGTTTTGAGGCATTTATATAGGTGCTGCTTGGTGCATTGTAAGCAGTCTGATTTGGTGCAAAAAAAATGGCTAACATTTTGCCAATTGTTCAAGGGTTATGTAAACTTTTAAGCCCAACTGTATCTCAGAAAACCAAATCTACCTGCTGCATCCTCTCAGCTTATTTTAACTACTTCCCACCCAGCCTATTGTCAGATGATGAACAGGCGGGTCCTTCGCAGTTCCGGGTGGATGTGATATGGCGCCCTGCCAGAACGCGCGCAGAGCCGCGCTGCTGCATGATCTGTCACTGGCTGTGTCCACCGGACACAGCCAATGAGTGATCAGCGTACTGGCCCGCTACCAGAAGCATGTGATCACTGTGACCAATCACAGCAGATCACATGCCAATTATACACAATGAATGGCTTTGATTCATGCCATTTATTGTGTACAAGTGTGTTGCTGCTGTGATTGGTCACAGTGCTCACATGGTACAGGCAGGGCCAATCACAGCCCATCTGTACCATGCGATTAGCTGTGGTCAATCATAACAATACATACTGAATGAATCAATTTCATTCAGTAAAAATGGTTGCTTATACCAGTTAAATTCACTGGTATAAGCAATCATAATGTGTTAAAAAAAAAAAAAACCTGATCACTTCCCTAGAAAAGTACAACATTACTATGTCTGTGACCAGAAAATGTCCGCTCAGACTAGGAAAGGGTGCTAGTCCTGGTTCATTGCTGTGAGTCCTGGCTGTGAGACCCTTGTTAAACTGGCAGGTTTCTGTGATTTAAAAAGAGACAAAGATAAATCATTTCAGAATATTTTCCACTTTTAATGTGAACTATCAACTGTGCAGCTCAATTGAAAAACAAACTGAAATATTTTAGGGGGGATGTAAAAATAAAAAACTAAAGTAATGTGGTTGCATGATTATACACACCCTCTATAACTGGGAATGTAGCTGTGTTCAGAATTAAGTGATCACATTCAAACTGATGTTAAATAGGAGTCAGTACACACCTACCATCATTTTAAGTGCTTCTAAATAATCCCAACTAAAGTTCAGCTGTTCTAAGAGGTCTTTTCTGACATTTTCTTAGTCAAATCCTACAGTAAAAGCCATGGTCCGAGCTTCCAAAGCATCAGAGGGATCTCATTGTTAAAATGTATCAGTCAGGAGAAGGGTACAAAAGAATTTCCAAGGCATTGGATATACCATGGAACACAGTATAGACAGTCATCATCAAGTGGAGAAAATATGGCACAGCAGAGACAAGAAGAAAACTAGTCAGGGAGGCTTCCAAGAGGCCTACAGCAGCAGTAAACAGTAAAGGAGCTGCAGGAATATTTGGCAAGTACTGGCTGTGTGGTACATGTGACAACAATCTCCGTATTTTCTATATGTCTGGGCTATGGGGTAGTGTGGCAAGATGGAAGCCTTTTCTTACGAAGAAAAACATCCAAGCCCGGCTAAATTTTGCAAAAACACATCTGAAGTCTCCCAAAAGTATGTGGGGAAAGTGTGTTGTGGTCTGATGAAACGAAGGTTGAACTTTTTGGCCATAATTCCAAAAAGATGTTTGGTGCAGAAATAACACTGCACATCACCAAAAGAACACCATACCCACTGTAAAGCATGGTGGCAGCAGCATCATGCTTTGGTGCTGTTTTTCTTCAGCTGGAGTAGTGGCCTTAGTCAAGGTAGAGGGAATTATGAACAGTACCAGGGAATATTGGCACAAAACCGTCAGGCTTCTGCTAGAAAGCTGAACACGAAGAGGAACTTCATATGTCAGCATGACAACAACCCAAAGCCTACATCCAAACTAACAAAGGAATGGCTTCACCAGAAGAAGATTAAAGTTTTGGAATGGCCCAGCCCAGAGCCCAGACCTGAATCTGATTGAAAATCTGTGGGGTGATCTGAAGAGGGCTGTGCACAGGAGATGCCCTCGCAATCTGACAGATTTGGAGTGTTTTTGCAAAGAGTGGGCAGATATTGCCAAGTGTCAAGATGTGCCATGCTGATAGACTCATACCCAAAAAGACTGAGTGCTGTAATAAAATCAAAAGGTGTTTCAACAAAGTATTAGTTTAAGGGTGTGCACATGTATGCAACCATATTATTTTATTTTTACTTCCCTCCACCTAAAAGATTTCAGTTTGTTGTTCAACTGAGTTGTACAGTTAATAGGTCACATTTAAAGTGGAAAAAGTTCTGAAATTATTTATCTTTATCTCATTTTTTTAGGACTGTTACTGATTAAAATTTTCGTGTTCGATTAATCGTTTTTTTTTTAAATTGATTAATCAACTAATTTCAATTAATTATAACGCACATACAGATCCAACTACTTTTAGCTAATCTTGCATTGCAACTCTACATTAGTCAGTGGTAAATGTGGTATACACTATATACAATCACCTGACACTAGTTTCCACAATCCATGACTTAACGTCACAATTCACACAAATACGTTTTAAATTCAAACTGTAGCACTGATGTAAGTACATTTTTTTCCCCACAGTAGCGTGACAATCCCTCCACCTCCAGTCTAACTAATCACTCTCACCTTATGGCATGGACCCCTGTGCAAACAGGTGGTCATGCAAGCAGGTATCAAAAGGGTTAACACGGACCATAAACTTCTCTCACGTCTCCTTAGATCTCAGCAAGGATGCCAGGTCATGGGTAGGAAGAAAAGATCTAAGTGCTCACCGCTTAAGTATAAGATTTAATTTTTGTGTTCAAGCACAAACTACTCACATAAAGATGATAAAAATACAGCATGTAAAGCCCTACAATCGTTTTAGTTCCGTAGGGCAGCAGCGGGTGACGTCATGTGTAGTTCCTCCCCCGTACACTTTACGTTCAATCAGAACGTCAACGTCACCGTACTCATCCCCCCTTCCCTTTGTTAGCAGAGGGAGGAACTTGGGGAAGGGGGGAGGAGTCCGGTGATGTCGATGTCCGTGACGTTACCGGATCTCCGACGGAACTCCCTGAAGACCCGGAAGCCGGCAGAGAGAAAAGAATTTTGATTGATCAAAAAAAATTAACAATTAATCGAGGAATTAATCTTTAATTTCCACAGCCCTAATTTTTTTTACATCAAAGAGACCTGACATTTTAACAGGGGTGTGTAGACCTTTTATATCCACTGTATAGTACACAAGAGTAATTTAACTCCCATTTGTTTGTACAAAATGGACCAAATTCCCACTTTTGCATGCATTAGATTGTTTCATATTGATGCAGACTTTATACATGTGTTTCATATGAAAAGATTATGCATGAGAAGAAATGAATCCCTAAAATTCCATAAAATATGGTGTGATTCTAACCTTACTGGAGATGGCATATAAAATGGTCTGGTCATATATAAAACACATTTTCATTACATCTGATATATTTAAATGCTATAAACGAAATAAAGAAGAAAGACAACTGTCTCCATAAATATGTTCAAAGGTTTCTTTAATCAACATACACTGAATATTTTAATACACTTCTGTACTTTTTCTTATTGTACACATTGAAAGATACCTTAAAATATGTATGTGCAGTTGTTTGTGCTGAATAAAAAAAAAAATAAGACACTGTTGCTGTAAATAATTTTAATATGCATGCAGACTTGTAATATAACTATTAGGTATTTTTTAAAGACTTTAAACAATGCAGAGTGGGAATGCGGCATGAAAGATCACGTGCGCTGGTGTCAGTCCAAACTCTCAGCTTGCCTGTTTTATACTGTCAAATGTGAAGGTCTTGCATTGCAGAAAGATTATACAAAATATTATTTTGCCAACAGCAGAAATTGCACTTAGACTTGGCACAGTTAACTAATATAATCAGTGTTGTAACAATCTAGGTTTCCAATTAAATTAATTGTTCTATTTTTACTGCTTATGCTTAATTACCAGGCCAAACAAGGTATCAAGGAGGTAAAGAGCAAACTAAAGAATAAGGTAAGATCTTTTTTTTCTTTATATAAAGTTCACTATATATGTTTTTCTTTTCTTTTCTTTTCTTTTTTTTTATTCCCCGTTCTGCCTAGTGACACTGTCACTGATCACAGCTCCCTGTAATCGGGAGTGGTGATCAGTGAGTGACGTGTCACACACAGCCCCTCTCCCCCCCAGTTAGAATCACTCCCTAGGACACACTTAACCCCTACACCACCACCTAGTGATTAACCCCTTCACTGCCAGTGACATTTTCCAGTAATCCAATGCAATTTTTTAGCATTGATCACTGTATTAAAGCCAGTGGTCCCAAAAATGTGTCAGAATTGTCTGATCTGTCTGCCATAAATTCGCAGTCACGATAAAAATCGCTGCTCGCCGCCATTACTAGTAAAAAAAAAATGTATAAAAATGGCATAAAACTATCCCCTGTTTTGTAGACGCTATAACTTTTGCGCAAACCAATCAATGAATGCTTATTGCGATTTTTTTTTACCAAAAATATGTAGAAGAATACATATCGGCCTAAACTGAGGGAAAAAATGTTTTTTTATATATTTTTTGGGGGATATTATAGCAAAAAGTAAAAAATAATGCCTTTTTTTTTCAAATTGTCGCTATTTTTTTGTTTATAGCGCAAAAAATAAAAAACGTAGAGGTGATCAAATACCACCAATAGAAAGCTCTATTTGTGGGAAAAAAAGGATGTCAATTTTGTTTAAGAGCCACATCGCACGACCGTGCAATTGCCAGTTAAAATGACGCAGTGCCGAATCGCAAAAAGTGCTCTGGTTAGGAAGGGGGTAAAATCTTCCGGGGCTGAAATGGTTAAGAAAAAGAAATAAGGACATATTGAAATTGATGAGAGCAACACATCCCAAAAAGTTGTACCAGGGCCATATTTACCACTGTTTAGCATCCCCTTAACATTCTGTAAACGTCTGGAAAACTGAGGAGACCAGTTGCTAGTGTTTTGAGAGAGGAATATTGTCCCATTATTGCCTGATATAGGATTCTAACTGCTCAACAATTCTTGGGTGTCTTTGAAATATTTTTCGATTCAAGATGTGCCAAATATATTCAGTTTATGAAATGTCTGGACTGCAAGCAGGCCAGTTAAAGTGGAAGTAAACCGTCCTATCGTTTTCAGCAAAGGAAACTGCCATCTTGGCCTCTATTTGATCTACAACTGCCATGATGCTGCACATGTGATCAGCTATGACATCAGCCATTGGAGGGTTTGACAGTTTGGTTGAGAGCCCAACCAATGGAAGTGTTACATTCCCGGCATGTGCAGGAAATGTAACTGTTTTTTGAAACTGTTAAAGTGGTTGTAAACCCTTACAACCAACTTTGACCTACAGGTAAGCCTAGATTAAGGCTTACCTGTAGATCCAAGAAATATCTCCTAAACCTACACGGTTTAGGAGATATTTGCCGAAAGATAGGCACCGCTGTCTACGACGCATGCGCTGTAGACAGCAGCGCGCAGGCAGACTGAGCGCGCCGCGGTCAACGCCGATATGCCGTGAGTGGCGGCTCCCATGCTCATGCGCAGGAGTGACATCATCGCGGCTTCGCCAAATGACAGCGGCGCAGCAGCGAGACCCACCGAGAAGATGGATGCGCCGGACTACAGGGGACAGCGGTGACTTTGCTGGCTCCTGTGTCAGGTAAGTGACACATAATGTACTACTATGCGATGCATAGTAGTCCATTATGCTTTACCTTTGCAGGGAATCAAAGAGGAAGTAAACTCATCAGGGTTTACTTCCTCTTTAAATGGATGGTTTACTTCGGGTTTAAGCACCTGGACTCTTCTACTACAAAGCCATACTATTGTTATACTAAGAGTAGAGCAAAGCAAATGTGTTCAAGGTGAAGAACCTGGCTTGTCTTCTGTTCACAAGGGAAATTAAACATGTAGACATATTAACTTTGAACAGTTAACAGAATATAAAAAAGGAATTAAAGTGAAACTAAAGGCAAAAACTTTTTGTTTTAGTTTTGGATAGGTTGGTGAGAGATTATAACTACTGTCAGTTTTTGAATGCTCTCGGTGCCCCCATTATGGAGATTCACACTTTCTATTTATCCTGTTTACCATTATCTTTAAAAGTAAAAGAAAATCACAATTTTTTTGTTGATATCAGAACACCAATAGAGGGGAAATCTTCCAAAAGGGACACTAGTTCTGGTAATGCTCTGTGATTCTCTCACTTTGGAGGGATTTCTTCTCTGTTTTAATTATGGAACAGAAAGTGAAGGGAAATCTCCCCAATGGGACACAGATGGCAAAAAAAAAATGGCGGGTAATATAAACCCTCCCTTACTCTAACCAAAATTGAAAAAAAAATAGGTTTTGCCTTTAGTTCTACTTTAAAGCTAAATTCAGAACAGGTGAGCGTTCACACAAAAATCAGACACATTCAAGTGAAGAATTGCATTAAGGCAGCTGATTTATTTTGAGCACCATTTTCTGGGACAGAATGCAGGGTAGTGCGCTGTAGTGCAGGTGCATTGTAAAGGCTGTCGGGTGTCTTTCTAAATGAATAGCACTGTAGTACACCAATGCACTGTTTGTTGAAGCAAATCAATGGTGTAAACAGGCCCAAAACAACCCTTTCCTGAGATTAAAATTCAGCTAAATACACAGTTGATGTACACATATGGGAACTGCTGTATTTCTGTCCATATAGCCTTAAAATTTACATCCTATGCCCCATAGTACAGCCCTGGTTAACAAGGGAAGGGACATGATCTTTCTTTCTTGGAGTTTCACTTTTTCTTACAGTTCCCCTGACCTTTTGACTGGACAGTGAAAGTAGAAGCAACGCTTTGATGAGCCCATCCTTCTTTCATGCTTTTATCTGCATCCTCATTGCACTGCAACACACCTAATGGTTCCTTGTGCTGCTTCTCCCTCCCTGTTTCTTTGCTTTGCTGAACAGTCTACAGTAGACTGCAAGAGGCTGATACCAGATCAAATTCATGGACTTGCACTTAATTAATCAAATAACTTTTATGATGTATTAATGATTACAGAGCTATAATCTACCTGCCTGGAGTTCTCCTTTAAATAAAATATACAGGCTTAGCCTTACTGTTATGCTGACCCACTAGATTTACTTTGAGTCACTGACATGGTTTCAGGAACATCAAGTAAAGTCCTTATCTGAATACTTGTTCTGAGTTAGTGAAAGTATTAACGCAAGAGGTTCAGCATAACAGCCAGGCAAAGTATTTGCAAAATGAGAATTCTGCCTCTGTTTTTTTATTTTCTAAAAATGTATGCTTTAAAATCTGAGACCCTCCCGAAAGGGATACCTGATGCATGGGAATTTTGTAGTTCATTGTTAAATGCTGCAGGCTATTATTTAATATGCATGCATTGTTCAGTTCTATGGATCTTGCTTAGTGTGCCAGGTCAAGATTAGTGACACTCCAATGAACATGTACCCTTGAACTTGAACCTTGTACTTTCCTAGTGGTTTTCCCTGATCCCCTAAGATCTCTCATACCTTACCCTGTCCATTTCTGACTTTAGCTGAATAGGGTAACTTCTGCTGGACCAACCCATAATTCTTTTGCAGAGCCCTATTTTGCTTTCTATGTTACTAGTTGCATCTAAAAATGATTTCTGAAGTTCAACAAACAATTTTGTCACACATTTGTGGCTTGGAATTCCCTAAAAGCACCCATTAGAGGCATGGTGATTGCTCATATAACCAAAAATAAGAAGGATGCCAGTAAATAGAAATCCAAATTTATTGATGCAGTTAAACACGGTGAAATGTGATTCCTTAGACCACTTAGGAAAATCAATCCATATAGCCGGAGCAACAACAGGCATTGTATAACTCCTTTTCATTATCAAAGGCAGAGGGAAAGAGATAGATTATACAGCAAGCTTAGTTTGAGGAGGGTGAAAATACTGGTCATCTGCTTGCCACCATTGCCAAATCACAAAAGCCGCCAGCACACATTAGCGGTTTATCTGATGGTGACGGGCATACGGCAACCTCCCTCCAGAGATTACCGCTGTTTTTTGAAGGTCCTGTATGGACCTCTATAATAGCACAGTCTCATGTGAGGCGGATGCCCTCTACCAATCTTTAACCTCAATCACTCTTCCTGCTGTCACTGAAGGAGATTGATTCTTTTTAGATAAATTACTGTCAACTTTGTTTGGCACCCTCAATAACAAATCTTCGGGAGTAGATGACCAGTGGAACATTATAAAAACGATGGGGATTTTCTCCTTTTGGACTGTTTAATGAGGCCTTTGAGGAGGTTACTCTTCCCCAGTCCATGAAGTAAGCCATCATTATGGTCCCTCTGAAATCTGACAAAGATCTTCTATTACCCAAATCCTACTGTCCAATCTCAATGCTCACATCTGACATAAAATTCCATGCTAAAGGTAATAGGATTACAGTAACTCTCTCCTCCTACTTAAGCAAGAAAAGCCAGCATAAAGGGGAGACATTCAAGAGATTAAAAGATATCCATCTACCAGATGACAAAGCAGGAAACAATATGCAATGCAGTTCTCTGACAGAAGGGGATGGGTAAATAGAGATGGTTTTAAAATCCCACTGCCAACTGAAGCAGAGACAACCGATGCAATTGATGCCACACTCTGGTTTCCTGTGCAGTTATCCAATAGATCAAAACTACCACCTGTTGTTTAATTTCTCCTTTATCTCCAATGTTAAGTTACATGTAGCAAACGGGCGCACGGCTACATTTTTGTACAGGTATTGCAACATTAAATATATATATATATATATATATATATATATATATATATATATACATACACACATACAGCTGTTTTGCTATCGAATGCTTTTTCTTATTATGGCTATGGAGATTTATTTTGCTTTGGAAAGTAGTACCAAGAAATCATGTTTTGTAAAAAAAAAAAACTGTATTTCTAGCTCGGGGTATTTTGCCTCCTCTGCCCTGTCATGTGCTGACTGGTAACCTTTCCTCAGCAGATTCTTTTGGAATATTGTTAGTTCCTTTAAAAAAATAATTTGTAAAAACTCTCAAAAGCCTTTCCCTATTCTGTCTGTCTTTTATCTTTCATTTTCACTTTTCCACCACTGTCCTCCACTCTCTACAGGGGCAGTAAAATCCAAAACACAGTGAGGGGAATTTATCAAAACTAAAGCAGACATAATCTAAAGCAGCTATGCATGGCAACCAATTAGCTTATAATTTTCGATTTCAGAGCTTAAAATGGTTGTAAAGGCAGAAGTTTTTTTTTTTATCTTATGCATTCTATGCATTAAGATAAAAAGCCTTCTGTGTGCAGCAGCCCCCCTTATACTTACCTGAGCCCCATCTCTCCAGCAATGTCCACGAGTGCTTCAGCCATCCGGGGCTCTCCTCCTGATTGGGTGAGACACAGCAGCTGTCAAAGTCAGTTAGCCAATCAGGAGAAGGGGGGGTGGGGCCGAACCATGGCTCCATGTCTGAATGGACACAGGGAGCTGTGACTCTGCTCGGGTGCCCCCATAGCAAACAGGAGGGAGGGCCCAGGAGCGCTAAAGAGGGACCCGAGAAGAGGATCTGGGCAATCCTGTGCAAAACTACTGCACAGGGCAGGTAAGTATAATATGTTTGTTATTTTTATAGAAATAAAAATGAAACTTTACAATAACTTTAAAGTGGAAGAAAAGAGTAACTATATCTATTCTTTAAAATGCCTCCTCTCCTCCTCCTACATTTCCTGCCTAACCTATATAAAAAATATCTGTATACTTGCATATTTTTCTGCTTGGTCCAGTAAGCGCAGTCCTGCAGCTCTCTGTAAGGGAGCAATGACGTCAACCATGGCCCAACTGTTCTGGGGGCTGCCTTCTCTCCCCGGAAGCAGCCTCTCACTAACACAGGGGAGCTAGAGCTGCAGGATCACAGACCAGAGTGGATTAAAAATAGTTAAAGCACAGTTCCACCCAAAAGTGGAACTTTCGCTTTTTCATCTCCTCGCCCCCTCCGGTTCCATATTTGGCACCTTTCGTGGGAGAGAGGGGGAACAGGTCAAAAACAGGTCCCCTTCCCCAAAGCAGTTTTAGGGCCGAAAAAGGGTTAAATCCGCCATCAAAATGCCACCAGAGCGTCGTTTTGCTGGCAGCATCGCAGTGCTGCCTCATTGATTTCAGTGGAGAGCAGCGGTGGAGGAGCGGTGAGTTCACCGCTCCTTCGCCACTCCAAACAAGCCGCTGGCAGGACTTTTTGTGACGTCCTGCCAGCGCACCGCTCCAGTGTGAAAGCCCTCAGGCTTTCACACTGGAGTGAATGGAGCCACTTTTTTCAGGCACTATGCATTTGCTATTTATAACGCTGTAGCACCTGAAAAACGCTGGCAGTGTGAAAGGGGTCTTTTTGAGGGATTACTGGTCTCATATTTATTTTTATTCATGGCATTTAGGTATTATTAAACACGAAAGCAAACCTTTATTTTATTGCAACTTACCAATCCTTAGATGTGATGATTGAATTTTTTTCAACTGGTGATCCAGCCAGTAAGTTCTTTTTTCAAAATAACAAGCTCTCTTGCAGTTACAGGGATGAGACAAACTGTTTAGCATTGGCAAGGGTGCTTACAATGATCACCTTTTATTTGTTTATGTAAAACCTTTATCCCAAAAGGAAAAACTGTTTGTTTTAACTGCTTATTAGCTGAAGTTTGGTTTCAATTTGGTGTCTAAATTTGCTAGGCAGTGCAGGCACTCTAAGCCCTTGTACACACGGTCGGAGAATCCGTCGGGAATGCGTCTTATCGGACCGTGTCGTCAGATAATCCGACTGTGTGGGGTATGCATCGGACTGATTCCGTCCGAATCTCCGTCGGACCCAATTTTCCAACATGTTGGAAATATTTCCCGACCAACTGGTTTGATCGGACATACTCCGATCATGTGTAGCGAATTTTGATCGGACCAAGTGCCACGCATGCTCAGATCAAATTCCTACATGAATGTAGTCCCATCGTAACGAAATTACGTCATCACGTTCTGAAAGATCGGACTTTTCGACAACTTAGTCCGACCGTGTGTATGTAACCGTTTCGGACACAATCCGTCGGACTAAATTCGACTGACAAAATCCTACGGATTTGGTTGGCAGAATCTCCGACCGTGTGTACAGGGGCTAATACAGGAGGCATGTTACTGGCCAGATCACCAGGTGAAAACAGAAGGAAAAAAGCCTAAAAAAGAAAACAAATACAGCCACTACATCTACTAATTGGTAAGCTGCAATATATTAACTAAAAACAGCTTCACTTCAGCAGTAGCAATACAGTCCTGCTTACTTCATCAAATACATTAATCAGTAAAGTAGCTTTTTATCATCCTGAACAAATTCCCGGTTTGGTAAGTGTAACCTTCACATGCTGTCACACAGGAAACAGTCTGTCTGTTCACCCTTCAGAGTTTTTAAAAGTCCTTTTCCAGCCTCTTCCCGAGAGGCTTCCCAGCTCTTCTATAACAAGCCAGGTATCCTGACAGTTGGACTTGATGACTGGAGTGGTCAGACTGAGGATCCACCCAATCACTCTGCAGCCCAAACTCCATGACCAACAGAAGAATTTTTCAAGCAGTCCCTTAGGCTGGGTTCACACTGGTGTGATGAAAGACATCGCAGGTGATTCGCATCACATTGCTGTGCAAATCACATGTGATGTCTGTGCAATGTGAATTCAGCCATACAAACTGTATGGCTGAAATTGCATTCAAACCAAAATGGTGCAGGACCCTTTTTTTGGTCCGCACTGGAATCAGATCGCATGGGTGTTCACACGCATGCGATCCGATTCCTGTATCATTTCATAGCTCCCACTGCGATCTGCAAACTGATTTTGGGGTGTTATTAACTTTACATTGCCACTCTCAGCGGTTTGCAGATGTCAGTGTGAACTAGTGTGCGATACGGGTGCGATGCGGGAACCGACACTAAATCACAACCGGGACTTAAAGGGAAACTGACCCGCCTTCCTCACTAGGGTCCCCTGGAGCCCACAACTGCTTCAATCTGGGCAGCAAATATTCCCCATTCATCACCTCATCTGCCATTCTAGCCCAAGCTCTGTCACACTATATATAGATAACTGTAGGGAAGCAGCAATAACACCTTTGTAGGTAAGTAGTTTGACAATGCAATAGAAGATAGATTGAATTGGATAGAAACCAAAATTAGCAGTTACTGAATGCCTATAACATGCAGGATGTACAAAGCATGCTTTGTTCTTCATCAGTCTGGAAAAAAATATGGTATGAAACTGTTCTTCATATGCCCAGCATTTTGAATAAATGAATAAAACGTACTCCAATTCTCCACTTGAATATAGAACGATAGATAATGCAAACGTTTATTACACAGATTTTCACACTGCAGTACCATGTGATTTTTTTATTTGTTGTTTTATCTGTTAAGCTTGTTTCTAACCGCATGTGACCTGCATGCTGCATGCTTGTTTGATGGTTTTGTTACAGGAAATTGAAGAGGAAAATTTGGAGCCCATAAATTCTAATACCTTCCCGTTAAGCAGTTCACAGCGTCCTATCTCTGAGAGAAGGAAACTCTCACAGGTGAGGAATGCAGCTATAACCCTTGTTTAATAAGGTGAAGAGCAGTGTGTAAAGCAGGGATGTGTAATTTGTGAGCCAGGGCCCTTAATAGTGTCTCAGACCAGTAATTAATTGCTGGAGTTCTCAACACATTATTTCATTGGTTTTTAGAGTGAATTCTGTTGTAAAGCCCAAAACAATAGCAAGCTGACATGACTTTTGAAAAATTCCACATTTACATTTGGCACTGCATTCCAAAACATATTGAAGGGCATTGATTTAAAGCGGACCTTCAGTCATTTTTTCAACTTTCCATCTGCTCTTGTTGTTTTAACTTTGGATAGCAAAATTTTTTATTTTTTTTGCCAGTAAATACCTTATACAGCCCACTTCCTGTTTCTCGTCTGGTCATTAACCCTGGCTTATGACATTATGCACAGCTCTTTCTCACTCTCATGAGAGTTTGTCAGGAAGGGAGTGAGCGGTGAGTCATAAGAGGGCCAATGAGAGCTCCAGAGCTGCAGATCTGCCTCTGTGTGTCTGTAAATCCAGGAAGTGTACAGGCAGCAGCTTCAGCTGTCCACAGTTAAAATGCTTGGAGCCAAACTCTGCGGAGGGAATTTTCGGCAGCATATTTGGCAAGTACAGAATCACAGTATATATAAAATAATATGCAAAGTGGTTGGAGGGAAGCTTCAGGATGGCAAAGATGTTTTTATTACAAATGATGTGAGCAGACTGCAGTTCCTCTTTATGGAATATAAACCATGTAACCAGTTCATAATGGTTAATTTACCTTTCTGTTCTGCTTTCCCTAAACTGGTAAAAGGTGAATTCCGATTGGTTATCTCATATTACTGCTCTTCATATTATTTTATTAAACAAAACGTATTCTTTTAAAGAACTTTGCTAAGCAAAATGGATGCATAACACCACAACTGAATTTTAGTAATACAGCAGCCCTTTCTTTAGCAGTTACATTTGTGTCATTTATTGCTCAAGCCGGACAAGACACTTCATGGCCTGTAGTGACTCTCAATGACTTTAACCACTTGCCAACGGCCTACCGCACTTGTACTGCAGCCGGTCGGCTCTATTGCACAAAACGATGTACCTATACGTCATTTTGTGAAATAGACACTGGGAGAGGGTGTGCACGCCACCAGAGGCATGATCATGCGCTGATTGGACGGAGGGGGAGCCAATCATCGGGTCCAGCTGACCCGATGGCTGCCGGCAACCCACAATGGTTCCCGAGAGAGGCAGAACAGCGGTCTGCCTATGTAGACAAGGCAGATTGCCGTTCTGGCAGGGGAGAAGATGGAGATCTGATGTTCCTGCTAAGCAGGAACATGGATCTTTGTCTTCCCCCAGTCAGAGCATCCCTCACACAGTTAGAAAGCACCAACTAGGCACACAGTTAACCATTTGATTGCCCCTGATGCTAACCCCTGCCAGTGTCATTAGTACAGTAACAGTACATATTTTTAGCACTGATCACTGTAATAATGTCACTGGTTCCCAAAAAAGTGTCAAAAATGTCAGTTAGGTTTCTGATTTGTCAGCCGCAATGTCACAGTCCTGCTAAAAATCACTGATCACCACCATTACTAGTAAATAAAACACAATAACGTTTGCACAAACCAATCAGTATACCCTTATTCGGATTTCTCATATCGTCTTCCAGGACAGCCTTTGAGATATAGGGCTCCTCCCTCCGGGACAGGAAACACGTCAAGCCAATTAAATAAAAGGTGTGGTCCTCCAGGCCCTCCTCAGTTTTTGTGTTTCCTGCCGGACGGGAAGGAGCACGTCTTGGAACTGGTAAGGGGAGCTCCTTCTCAGGGGTTTTACCTGGGGAGAGCGCCTTGATGGACCTGGCCCTTAGCACCCCTCGGTCCGAACGAAGGGAGGAGAGGGTAGCTTTCAGTCCCCGCTGCCATTTAAACGTTCGGAGAGAACGGGACCCCGATACGCGGCAATCTCCCCCTCGGAGCGCTAACCGCTCGTACCTGTCGGTCGGAGGCGGCGGGAGACGTTCGCTCTACCGACCGGCGTTCGGGTACTGTGAGCGGTACGTTCGTAAGAACGCACGGCGTCGGGGCGGAGTTTTTGCGCTCTGGCGTACGGAAGTGGGAGAGACGCACTTCCGCCGGATTCGCGTCATCAGGGGGCGCCGCAGGACCCGTTCCAGTCCTTTGGGCGCGGCGGTGTGACTACAGGGTTGCCTGGAGCAGTGTGAAGGCTCAGAGAGACTGAGTGATACACAGGAACCATGGAGAGTGCGGTTGTGCAGGTGGACTCCGGTTCAACAGGCTCCAGTACCTCTCAGGTAAGCTTGGTGAGGGCAGACCAGGACTTACACTGGGGGGTGGGGGGTCACTCTGACCCGTAGCACCTTCCCGGGGTGGAGAACCTGCTGGTGAAGGGGGGCACTTCCTAAACAGACCCTAGAAGCACAGTGGTGTGGTTAGGGGTGGTATTTTAATGGGACCCTGTTTTTCTTTGTTTTTAGGTTAAACAGGACAGAGCCCAGATACCTTTACCCAGAAGGAAATGTGCCGTGTGTGGGGCTAAGTTAGGCACCGGTTGGGAGAAGCCGCTTTGCCCAGATTGTGTCAGTAGCCTGGTAAAAGAGGACTCGGTGGCAGCTTGTCACAATGTTTTAACATCCGTAAAGGATGAGATTGCATCCACCTTCCAATCTTTTAAAAACATGATGGATAGGATGCAGGGTCCTTCTGTCTCTTTACCCAGAGCCGTGAGTATGCCTTCCTTATCCGAACCAAGTCAGGAGGAGGAGGTGGATAGGGAGAGGTTATCCAGGTCATTAGCCTCCTCTAGGACAGAGTCTACTTCAGAATCTGAGGGGGAGGAAGAGGCCATTAGATCAGCCAGATACAAGCTGTCTTTGGATGATGTGGGTGACCTCCTCAAGGCTATATATGACACCTTAGAGATCAGAGAAGAACAGGTCCAGCTTTCAAAACACGACATGATGTATCAAGGGTCGAGTGTAATGAAAGACAGGGTATTCCCCGTCCATAAGTCGCTAGTGGAGGCGATTCTGCTGGAGTGGGAACAACCGGAAAAAAGGCCATTTTTTTCAGGTAGCCTTAGAAGGAGGTTCCCTTTTGAATCGGATGCGGTGCATCCCTGGAACAAGGTTCCCAAGTTAGACGCTCCCTTGGCTAAGGTCTCTAAGAAGACAGATTTGGCCTTTGATGATATGGGTTCACTCAGGGACCCTATGGATAAGAGGGGAGATCTGCTGCTCAAGAGAGCCTGGGATGCCTCTTCCATTGGGCTTAAACCGGCCCTAGCAGCTACCTGTGTGGCCAGAAACTTGGAGTGTTGGCTTACACAGTTACAATCACATATTTCTGCAGGTACTTCTAGGCAACAGCTGTTGAAGTCCTTTCCGCTACTGTTTAAAGCGGTGGGCTTTTTAGCGGATGCCTCTGCAGAATCAGTCAAACTGGCTGCTAGATCAGCAGCACTAGTGAACGCTGCCAGAAGGGCCGTTTGGCTTAAAACCTGGTCAGGAGACACAGCTTCAAAACTAAAGTTGTGTGGATTACCCTTTTCAGGGGACCATTTGTTTGGGCCCGGCCTGCAAGAGGCGTTAGAGCGCACGCAGGATAGGAAGAAAGCTTTCCCAGAAAGGAAAAAGAGACCTGAAGGGAAACGCCTTTTTCGAAGCCCCAGGCAGCAAAACCTGCAGGAAAGGGAGGTTCGCCCCAAAAAGCATTGGACGGGTCACAAGGGAAGAGGCAGAGGAGGTATCTTATTCAATCCTCCTCAACCCTCCCCTAAAACCCAGTGACTCCTGCGTCCCGGTGGGAGGAAGACTGGGGAAGTTCCTCCCACAGTGGGAAGCTTCAACCGAAAGTCCGTTCATTCGAGATCTTGTAAGGAACGGCTACAGGTTGGAGTTTGGTTCAGTTCCCCTCCCGAACTTTCAAGTAACAAGGTTACCAAGGGACCAAGAGAAAGCAGAGGCTTTGGCTCTTCTTCTGGGGGATCTGGTGGACCAAGAAGTAATGGTGCAGGTACCTCAGGAGGAGCGAGGCTTGGGGGTTTACTCCCACGTATTCGTGGTAAAGAAACCTTCGGGGAAGTTCAGGTTAATACTGAATCTCCGTCCCCTGAACAGATTTATAAAATACAAGCGGTTCCGGATGGAGTCAATCTTCTCGGTAACCAAATTCCTGTTTCAGGGCTGTCACATGGCCACAGTGGATCTCAGGGATGCATATTTGCATATCCCGATTCATCCGGAATCTCAGAGATTTCTCAGGTTGGCGGTGAGGTTGAACACGGGGGTGTTACACCTCCAGTTTCGAGCTCTCCCCTTCGGGCTTTCAGCCTCACCAAGAGTCTTTACAAAAGTTCTGGCAGAGGCACTGGCCCCATTAAGGCTCAAGGCTATAACAGTGATCCCATATCTGGACGATCTACTGTTCATAGCCCAGTCGGCCCAACAGCTGCAGAGGGACATACAGGAGGCCTTGGTTTTCCTGCGCTCACTGGGGTGGCTGATAAACCAGGAAAAATCCCAGCTGACCCCCTCACAGGAGGTCCTGTATTTAGGATACAGGATTTCTTCAGTGGAAATGAGAGTATTTCTTCCGGAGGAGAAGATCGGCAAGCTAGAGCAGGCGGTAGCCCAGCTTCAATCTGGTCGGGAAGCCCAGATCAGGGAGGTGATGAGAGTCCTAGGGTTGATGACATCATGCTTTCCAGCGGTGGCCTGGGCAAGACATCATCAGCGTCCTTTACAAAGACTCATGCTCCGTTATTGGGATGGCAGGCAGGAGAGCCTGGATCAGGTTATGCCCCTATCCTCGGCAGTCAGGAGGTCTCTTTGGTGGTGGCGGGCCCAGGTCAACCTAGACAGGGGTCTTCCCTGGTCCCCACAAGCTACGGTGGTGGTCACGACCGATGCCAGTGCGCTGGGTTGGGGTGCCCACCTAGAGGGAACCTTAGCCCAGGGTTCCTGGTCGAACCTAGAGACAGGTCGTTCCTCAAACCAGAAGGAACTTCTGGCAGTCTGGAAAGCTATAGAAACATTCCAGTCCCGGTTACATGGCAGGGATCTGCAAGTTCGCTCAGACAATGTGACAGCAGTAGCCTACCTGAACAAGCAAGGGGGAACCAGAAGCCCTGCACTGCAGGTAATTGCGGACAAAATCTTCTGCTGGGCAGAGAAGAATTTGTCCTCAATATCAGCCATTCACCTAAAGGGAACCCAGAATTTCCTGGCCGACTTTCTCAGTCGCCAGAAGATAGGTCAGGACGAGTGGGCCCTCAACAAGGAAGTGTTCGAGGAGATCGTGTCATGCTGGGGAAGGCCAGAAATAGACCTATTTGCAACAGAAGGCAACAGGAAGGTGACACAATTTTTTTCGGTTCACCCACAGGATCGGGCCAGGGGGATAGACGCCCTTGCCAATCCATGGATGTTTGGCCTGTGTTACGCCTTTCCTCCCGTAAGGATGGTGGCGGAGGTTCTGCAGAAGTTCCGTTCGGAAACTACGGACCTCATTTTAGTAGCTCCTTTTTGGCCAAGGAGACCCTGGTTTGCCAGCATAAAGAGATTGGCCGTACATCCTCCGCTGTTTCTACCAGTCAGGGAGGACTTACTTTCCCAGGGGCCGATCCTGTGCCCTCAGATAGAGAGGCTCAAGCTTGCGGCCTGGTATCTGAGGAACAAATCTTAAGGTCACAGGGTTTCTCAGAGAGAGTGATTAAGACCTTGTTAGAATGCCGTAAACCTGTTACTAGGGCAATTTACGCCAAGGTAGGAAAGAGGTTTAATTCCTGGTTGCGAGAACAGGGGATTGCAAGTCCCGGGGTCCCGGCAGTCCTAGATTTTCTACAGGCAGGGGTAGAACTGGGCCTATCTATCAGCACTCTAAAGGTACAGGTGGCGGCCTTAAGTGTTTTCCTTCAGTCCTCCCTTCAGCAGAATCCATTTGTCAGGAACTTCTTCAAGGCTCTATCTAGATCCAGGCCTGTGAGAATGAAGTCCTGTCCTACTTGGGATTTGGCCTTGGTTCTTAGAGCTCTGACCCAAGATCCATTTGAACCATTAGAGGGGGCTTCACTTAAGTGGATTGTACTAAAGACTGTATTTTTGATAGCGATCACGTCAGCTAGAAGGGTCAGTGATCTACAAGCGCTCTCGGTCAGAGAGCCATTTCTGTTAATCTTAGAGGACAGGGTAGTACTTAAGACTGATCCTAGTTTTCTTCCTAAAGTGGTGTCCACTTTTCATAGGACACAGGATATTATTTTGCCAACTTTTTTCTCAACCTCAGACAAGGATGAGGCGAGATCTTTAAGTTTGTTAGACGTCAGAAGAAGTCTATTGATTTTTTTAGAAGCCACTAAGGTCTTCAGGAAGTCAGACTCACTTTTTGTTAATTTTTCGGGCGCCCGCAAGGGCTGCAAGGCGTCCAAAGCGTCTATCGCCAGGTGGATACGAATGGCGATAGTTAAAGCCTATGAGTTAGAGGGGAAGCAGGCACCCTTAGTTAAGGCACACTCTACAAGGGCGGTTTCCGCATCATGGGCAGAGAGGGCTGGAGCCTCTCCGGAGGAGATCTGCAAAGCAGCAACGTGGTCCAGCTACTCAACGTTCGCAAGACATTACCGTCTGGATTTATGGTCTGATAAAGAGCAGACTTTTGGACGTAAGGTCCTCCAGGCAGTGGTCCCGCCCTGACAAGGTGAGCTCCTTGCTTATCATCTCAAAGGCTGTCCTGGAAGACGATATGAGAAAACCGGAGTTAGACTTACCGGTAACTCTTTTTCTAGGAGTCTTCCAGGACAGCCTGGCTTCCCACCCAAAGTTGTTTAAATTGGACTAAGTGGTGAGGATGTGTATTAACATGATTGTTAGTGTGTTATGTCTTTCAGAGCCTCCCGGCGGTTCTTGGAGTAAAACTGAGGAGGGCCTGGAGGACCACACCTTTTATTTAATTGGCTTGACGTGTTTCCTGTCCCGGAGGGAGGAGCCCTATATCTCAAAGGCTGTCCTGGAAGACTCCTAGAAAAAGAGTTACCGGTAAGTCTAACTCCGGTTTTTTGCACCAAAAGTATGTAGCAGAATAAATATTGGCTGAAATTGATGAAGAAATTAGATATTTTTTATTTATTGGATGTGTTTTATAGCAGAAAATAAAAAAGTAAAAAATGTTGGGTTTTTTTCCTTCAAAATTGTCGCTCTTTTTTTTGTTTATAGCGCAAAAAAAAAAAATGCAGAAGTGATCAAATCCTACCAAAAGAAAGCTCTATTTGTGGAGAAAAAAGGACATAAATTGGGTACAGCATCGCACGACCACTCAATTGTCCGTTAAAACAGTGCAGTGCCATATCGCAAAAATGGCCTGGTCATTAAGGGGGTAAAACCTTCCGGGCTGAAGTGCATAAAACAGGAGAGATACCAGCAACAATTCTGAATGTCTGTTAGAGGAGAATAAATGATTTGCTTGTTGCAATAGGTTGGTTATTTGCATTCTTCGATTGCAGCCATCCTGTCTTCAGGGACAAAAGGGGGGAGTAAGGGACTTGCTAATAGGTTAGATTTTTGGAGTTCTTACCAACTCTGCATTAGAAACAATAGAATGTATGACTAGAGCAGAGTTGTTAGAATGGCTGCCAGTCTTTTTTTTTTTTTTTTTACACATATGTACAACACTGCTACACCTGATGGTTTTATGAAAGTATATCTATAGATGAAAAGAATCCTCTGCTCAGGGTAACATTTTTCTTTGCATCATGCTCCATTGTAGATTTGAATGGTTTATGCTCTATTGTGACAATAACATTATTGTTAACCTGCTTGTAGATCGCTTTGTGATAATAAAAGGCTTTTCATTCAACAAAAGTTTATAGCTAACTGAGCCCTTTGGGGATTTATGGTCATCATTGTTCCAGTTGGAACATTAGAAGATAGATTATTGTGGAAGTGGTTTCTTTCTAAATAAAACAAGCTTACTTTCAGGTCTAAGAATTTTGATGCCATAGTTTGAAGACTGCAGTGCTGTGACGCTGTATATTTTCATTAACTGAAGCGCTCATTTAGCATTTCATTTTATTGTTGTACAGAGCGCCTAAATGCACATCAGTAAATTCCAGCCCAGAAAAATAACGACTCCTACCAGTGCATGTTAATAATGTGAATTGCTTATGTGGATTCTGTGTAAATGTTTAGGAAAGCAGAATACAAAGGAATAAATTCATTTCTATAAAGGATGTATCGTTACTGATAGTGAATATTAAAGGACTTTTCCACATTCTGACCCCAACCTCTTCCGTTCAGAGATCAGTAAGATTGTTCAGCTTGAAACCCTCACCAATCAGCTTCTTTAATAAAGCTGCAGAAAAGCTCAGAGGATGTCATTGCTCTGAAATGCTGGGCATTGTTTGACCACCTTCAGTAACCCATTGCCTTTCTAAGGCTAGGCTGCAGCTGTGCAGCGTAGCCTTCCTGGAAAATCATTTTTCCTGAGGCAGAATATATTGCCTGAAAAAAGCCAAACAGAGCTGCAAAGGGCTAGTAGCCTCGGAGCTTGTCGGCAGTGTTGGCAACGCAACTGATCAGCAGTGGTTCCAAGCAGGGCACCCCTGTTGATGAACAGTAGGATAACAACTAGAGAGGTTTTCCTTTTGGTCTCGGAATTTTTTATTTATTTTTTATCATTAATGGGGCACCTGGATTGTGCTTAGTGTTAAATGTTATTTTTCTTCTTTTTACAAACTGTAACAAAGTATGCATCCATCCATCCTCTAAGCCAGATAGATCAACTTCTTTTAGAAGACCGGAGTCGGTAACAATTTGTATCACTAAATGCCCCGATCATATACAGTCCCACCACTAGTTAACAGTGCTCGATTAAAGTTGTTTTCTATCAGGCTGACACAGTTCCCCATAATCTTTTCTCCTCTCCTCTGTGCTTCTCTAATTAGCAATGGTGACTTCCTCGTTAGCCTGGCAGGGCTTGTGAAAATGTCAACATTCCGCTCAAAAAAATTCTCCAATTAGATCTGGAGAAAAATCCTAGTATCAATTCTGCCGCTCTGCAACAGCCACAGGGAAAAGTGCAACATAGAAAAGTAACCCCTTCACGCCTCTCACATGTTATATTGGCACAAATGAAATGAAGATGGTAGTAAGACCATTTAAAATAAAAATGCAATGGTTCTTTTATTGTTATTATTTATAGTCATTATTCTTGGCTGTTTGTAAATCTAGATATTTTAGGAGTATAATTTAAACATAAATACAATTATTTATTTATGCTTACAAAGTGAGGGATGTACATGCAGAAAACACTAATTGCTTACAACTGTATACTACATACAGTGGAGTTCATTTTTGAAAGAGGAAAATACAAAAAATGCCTATCTGATCTGGTTGAATGCAATCAGTGTTAAATCTTTTGTCTTGTTTGGTCTAATAAGCAAATTCCATTTTTTACCTCTATGTAGCCATGAGTTTCTTGAAGGATGTTGCTTTGTGTAAAAATATATTTTTACTGACATAGTAACGGCTTTAACATTTTTTGACGCCAATGTTTATGTCAAAAACGTTGCCCGTCATGCTGGTTTTGAGGGTTAAGTCATGACCCGTCTCTCGCTATTATTTAATAATCCCTAGTGCTGCAGTTTTTAATCCAGCCGTTGTGATTAAAGTGAAATATGTTGCTGCTCACATAATGATTGGTTTTGTTGATGTTTTCGCTATGCTCAGACAATTAATCCTGGATTTAAAGTATCTGATAGCATATTATAATTATGCCATGTTAAAGATCCAGCTTCTGAGCAGTGTGTCCATATCAGAGTGACTGAAAATATCATAGATTATTGAAAACCAGGAGGGCTTTACTGCCCTCTGGTGGCAAAAGCCAAAAAGACAGATATCACTAATTGGCTACAAGCCTCTTTCTTTTTATGTGTATATATATATATATATATATATATATATATATATATATATATATATATATATATATATATATATATATATATATATATATATATATAATATAATTTATTTTGTATTTTATTTGTTTTGCATAGTTTTTATGGCCTTTCCATGCTTAGATTTAGTTTTCTTCTTGACCTTTTGTTGTCTATTTTTTGTGATTCTATGTATGTACACTATCTCACATAAGTGAGTACACCCCTCAAATGTTTGTAAATATTTTATTAAATCTTTTCATGTGACAACACTGAAGACATGACACGTTGCTACAATGTAAAGTAGTGAGTGTACAGCTTGTATAACAGTGTAAATTTGCTGTCCCCCTCAAAATTACTCAACACACTGCCATTAATGTCTCAACCGCTGGCAACAAAAGTGAGTACACCCCTAAGTGAAAATGTCCAAATTGGGACCAATTAGCCATTTTCCCCCTCCCTGGTGTCATGTGACTCATTAGTGTTACAAGGTCTCAGGTGTGAATAGGGAGCAGGTGTGTTAAATGAGGTGTTATTCAGTCTCATACTGGTCACTGGTAGTTCAATATGGCACCTCATGGCAAAGAACTCTGAGGATCTGAAAAAAAGATTGTTGCTCTACATAAAGATGGCTTAGGGCTATAAAAAGATTTCCAAGACCCTGAAACTGAGCTGCAACACCGTGGCCAAGAACATACAATGGTTCAACAGGACAGGTCCCACTCAGAACAGGCCTTGCCATTGTCGACCAAAGAAGTTGAGTGCACATGCTCAGTGTCATGTGCAGAGGTTGTCTTTGGAGAATAGACGTATGAGTGCTGCCAGCATTGCTGCAGAGGTTAAAGGAGTGGAGGGGAGGGGTCAGCCTGTCAGTGCTCAGACCAGACGCCACACACTGCATCAAATTGGTCTGCATGGCTGTTCATCCCAGAAGGAAGCCTCTTCTAAAGATGATGCACAAGAAAGCCCGCAAACAGTTTGCTGAAGACAAGCAGACTAAGGACATAGATTACTGGAAACATGTCCTGTGCTCTGATGAGACCAATATAAACTTATTTGGTTCAGATGGTGTCAAGCGTGTGTGGCGGCAACCAGGTGAGGTGTACAAAGACAAGTGTGTCTTGCCTACAGTCAAGCATGGTGGTGGGAGTGTCCTGGCCTGGAGCTGCATGAGTGCTGCTGGTAAATACAGTTCATTTAAGGAAACATAAATGCCAACATGTACTGTGACAAACTGAAGCAGAGCATGATCCCCTTCCTTTTGGAAGCTGGGCCGTAGGCAGTATTCCAACATAACGACCCCAAACACACCTGCAAGACGACCACTGCCTTGCTAAAGAAGCTGGGGGTAAAGGTGATTGACTGGCCAAGCATGTCTCCCGACCTAAACCCTATTGAGCATCTGTGGGGCATCCTGAAACGGAAGGTGGAGGAGCGCCAGGTCTGTAACATTCACCAGCTCCATGAAGTCCTCATGGAAGAGTGGAAGAGGATTCCAGTGGCAGCCTGTAAAGCTCTGGTGAACTCCATGCCCAAAAGGATTAAGGCAGTGCTGGAAAATAATGGTGCCCACACAAAATATTGACACTTTGGGCCTAATTTGGACATTTTCACTTAGGGGTGTACTCACTTTTGTTGCCAGCGGTTTAGACATTAATGGCTGTGTGTTGAGTTATTTTGAGGGGACAGAAAATGTACACTATTATACAAGCTGTACACTCACTACTTTACATTGTAGCAAAGTGTCATTTCTTCACTGTTGTCACATGAAAAGATATAATAAAAAAAAATTACAAAAATGTGAGGGGTGTACTCACTTTTGTACACACGCACATTATGTATATATTTTATAAAAACACACTATTATGTCTGACACATGCTCTTTTTCATACATGAGTCCACCTAGCTATTTGTTTTTCCTGCAGACACGAAGGAATCGGCACTTGATGAACACTGCAGACCACAACTCTGGACTGGAAGATTCAGATGTAGCTGACAGTGCTAGCAAGTGAGTATATATATCAGTGTTTCTCAACCTTTTTTCTGTTTAAAATTTTGCATAAACTTGAGGCACCCTATTCTGAATTGAAAAAGAAAACTAAACTAATAGTTTTACATAAAACAGTGTGCAGTGATATCTGCACATGTTAGACACCCAACATTAGAGATTATTTAATCTTAAAAATGTGATGTACCCTTGCTCAATGGTACTGACTAGCATTCCAACTTTTCTCTTCTATCCCAGTTTCTCTCCCTCAATCAGCTAACGTGAACCCTGTGTTGACAGAGGGGGGTAGGTAAGAGGCAAACAATGATGTCCCCAGGCGCCTGATGTCCTCCTTATCAACCTATGCCATCATCAGTTGTTGGAACACCAGCAGCTGGCCAACACAATCCCCAAACCCTGTAGCTTTGTGTAGCAAAAAAAGGCAGCCTTGATGCACACTCTGGTTTGTTGACAATGTTTGGCCCTGTTGAGCTTGGGAAAACAAACTATGATGAGAAGTTTTAAACTAATAATATCTAATTGCAAACAGTGCAGGGTAGTTCTGATGCAGCAGTGCTGTTTTTTTCCTGATTGACACAAATGCAGGGGCTCTTTTACTGCTGGAACTGAACGGAAGCACGAAACAGGAAAAGCCACACTTACAACTGGCTACCATACATACATTTTAGATTTAAAGAACATTTTTAAGTGTTTTCTTTTTGTTAAGTAAATTGGCATTTTTCTCTCAATACATTTGTTATTGTAATTTTACTTTTAACAAGATTGCAGTAAACAAATAAAAAGATAGGTAGAACTACAATTAAATGGAACGTGGAGACTGAGTAGTTATTCATTTGTGTACAATACCATACAGAACATGTTATATTAATGTTTTAACATTGTAGAAAAGATCACAACTTTGAAAATGGTGAAAAAGTAGAAAGTAAACACAGATATTAAGGTAAAATTTGTGTACTTGGAGTACCTTAACAACTACCACTGTTTTATTCTTCATTTATTTTCATATTCCTTACACAATCCTGCTTCCATATCAGTGCTCATGATAGGAGGATTTCCTACACATCTACACAAATTTACTGTGACATTAGAGCTACTGCTGAAGCTTCAACTCCCATTACCATTGGAGACGCAAAGCATATGCTGCCAGTATCAAAGACAGGAGGTGGTTCTAGGTAGAGTCATCCTTTCAATGACAAGCTAGAGGCTTGTGAATCGGTGGTAACACTGCTGATAGCCATGCCCATTCTAACATCACCATGTCCCTCATGAACAATGGTTCTACAAGATTGACTGTCCATACTGCTGAATACTGTTAAACTGCAAACAACATTTCCACAAGTGGGCTTTTTTTTATCTCCCTCCATTTCATATAACCCCATTCTGTAAAACAGACATTTTTGTATATTTGAGGATTTCTCATTCTGCAACTTCTCCTACCTTAGGTTTTGCACACCCCCTCAAATAGCTTTGTTATTGTGTATAATCTGTATGCTGTCTGTTAAATTCAGTGTTAGTCTTTGGAATTTTAATCCTGAATATTTGAAAAAAATGTAAATCAAATATCCACAGTGCAGTGCTAGTGTGTATCATAAATACATATATGCAAGTGCTTTAGACCATATGAATCACATAAAAAAACCTAATTGTGTTGAAAAAGGCCTGATAGTCGTCTTCTCTTTTTACTGTGCTCAGCACCATGCAAACAAAACACTAAAGTAGTGTGTATCCTTTAAAAGCCTTTATTTCACACCAAATACTACATTAACCCACTCACATTGCTTTGGTGCTCAATCAGATATATCCAGCAATATACTGTACTTAGGTTTGGTGATCGTGTGCAATACTGCTTTTGATATGAAAGTTGCCGCACTTCCACCTTGCGATCGAGCAACATGATGTCATTCAAGACCTGCCCCTACTTACTTCGTTACAGGGCACAGGACTTCCTCTGGGGTTTTCAATAGAAAAACATACCTTTATATCCTATAGGAGTATAATAATAATCACATTTCTAAATAACTAACCCCAAACCAAAAGCATGTAAAGAGCCTCTGGAGGAAACAACAGATCTTACATTTTTATTGTCCTATAAATGACTGAGGTTACATTGATCTACCTTAAAGTTGGATATGACATGTAACATTTTCTCTACTAGCAGTACTACTAGCTGTTTTCCTCATCTCTCACCCTATCAGATGGATAGTGTTCTTTCCCAACAGATCCGGCCCCTTTCTCTTTTTAACTTTGCTGTTTTATTATTAATACACTAAATCAGCGGTGGTCAACCTAATAAGAATATAGGGCATCAAGTGCAGCCCCTCACACTTCCAAAGGGCTGCCCAATAGCAGCTATTTGCAGCAGATACATATCACTTGGTTTTCCTGGGTCTCTAACTCCAGGATCCTGTTCCTTTGGGCACCTGGCCTGCCCCTCTTTCAGCTCCCGGACAGAGCTTACCCTATTTCCATCCGGCTGCGACTTACACCATTAACGGTGTCTCATTTGTGCACTTATTCCTGTGATTTTTTTTTTGTTACATATACACAAACCAAATTCTGGCTGTGTCCTGGTGCAGTGGGTGCTGCTCCATGAAACGCTAAGAGACTACAGTCCAAATATGCATCAATTAAAGTGCTTTTTCAATTTTGTATATATGTAATTCAACAGGAATACATGCATATTGTATTTTTGTATCTTGACACAAAGTCTAAGATGTCTGATTTTTAACTCTTACATGAAATACAGTTTGTATTTTCTTGTATATACTAATATCCATTTTATTTGGTATAACTTAGAAAAGTCCCATGGACAAAATTTCTTCTTTTAGTTTAAACATTCATATTCACATATGTGGCTGCAGTATCGTTGCAATGCTGCGACTTTCCCCCGCTGGCTCTAAGATCTTAAAACTCAGTGACCACATGACCACTGATCGCTCAGATCTTGACCTTCACTGAGCAGAGTGTGATGACTAAAAGTTAGTTACTGGCTAGTTACTGGCTCTCTGCCTCTCCAGTGCTTACTGGAGTTCAGGGCTGTGTGCTGAGAGGCTAAGCTACCTGTTGTTCAGGCATCTGGGTGGGATCGCTTCTGTGACATCAGCCAACAGCGGGACAATGCACATCTCCTTTTCCCACTCACTTCTGATTTGTTTGGAAGGAGCAGTGCATATTGGCTGTGGTCATGTGCACTGCTTTATGCACACTACACATCCCATATTCCCTATCTCAGGAGGTAAGCAAGATAGGGTGACTTTTTTTCCTACATCAGTTTGGCCATGGAGAACAAACTTAGCCACCCTTTAATGAAGTTAGATCACAGCAGCAAAAAAAGGCAATTGGAGATTTGAAGGCGACTGAGAGCAATAGAAGGTACTTTGAGGTTGATTTACTGAAAGCAAATAGACTGTTGCTTCAGAGCTTAGTATATGAGCAGAAACTGACTTCTATAATCCAATCATGTGCAAGCAAAAAAAAGCTGTTTTTTTTTCCCTTGCATGTGATTGGGTATTATTTGCAAAGTGCAGCTTCACTTCATTTACAGCTGCACTTTGTGCACAGTCTATTTGTCTTTAGAAAACAACTCCTTTATTTAGGTATCGGATACAAACTTGACTAGAATTTTATCATTTCAGATTTGTCATTAGCTAATTGCTGTTGTAGCACTGTACATAAGCTCTGTCCTCCATTTGTCAGTCATTGTATATGCCTCCTCAGATTGTCATCGGAAGACAGTGAAGAAGCGTCTGGATATTTGTATGACAGTGATGCGTCGTATGATGATGCAAGCCTTTCCTCACGTCCAGGGGGAGAGATGGATCTCCTGGGAGAAATTCTGGACTCGTTAAGCACCCATAGTTCTGACCCTGGTGGAGCCCGGCTCACAGCCGCCAAGAGTCTGGACTTTTTTCGCTCTGTTGAGGATTTAGACTACAAAGTTATGGTATGTTAGTAAGCTTATAAGTATGGTTTGATGTGAAAGCAGATTTCTAAGATATTTTGCTGCTGTAAATACTTTCTCCCAAAGCTTTCCTATGTAGTTGTCTAGCTAAAGCCCACATTAGGCCAACATTTTTAATTTTGGATAGAGAATGAAAGGGTTAAAATCTCTGTCAGAATTGTATTATAGTCTGTGTCCAAAAAGGCATATTTCCTTTCAATTCCTGTCCCAGGGAAGCTCATCAGTAGGAACAGGCACAACAACAAAAATACATTTTAGTATAGCTGGGAAAGATTAGGACCTCGGTCAGGTTTTCATTGTGTTACTTTGCCAGTGATCCTGTTTCCTAATTTCTTGTCCTGGTGTCACTGATTCAAACTGTAAAGGTAAACATCCACAGTGAATTTACAGACTGCAGTGAGGCTCTAGAGGAAATTTAAAGGTAAATCCACTTTATGTGATTAAAAAAAGTATAAAATAAACCATAACTGTCTGTATTGCAAACATAACCCTTGTCACTGTTATACCTTTTTTGGTGACTGCTTCCGTCATCAGTGGTAGGCAACCATTGTACGAGTTTATTGGCCAGATTTACCTCCCCATCATACTGCAGTGAATACTGCTTGGAGTAAATTAGTTTATTGGCTTTCTCTGGTTTTTGTTGGTAAATGGGTGGTAGAAGCATCAGACAAGCGCTGGAAGTTAACCAGATCACAGGGGCTTCTACACAAGGCCTATGACTGGTCTCCAGTGATAAACGTGTCTATTAGGAGAAAAGATATAGTCCCAAGGCCCATGATGTAAAGGGTGATTCACTTCCATTAAGCCTGGACTGTGGACTGTCAAGCTCAGGTACACAATGCCGCATAGTTGTCATTGCACATGTATGCAAAATGCAATTTTTCATGTTTGCAGCACTCAATTGATTAACTGCCCACTCCCTAATTAATATTAATGGGTAGGCTGTCTGGGTAAAGTAAAAACAAGCAATTGCTTTCCTGTGGAATAGAAACAACCCCTTGTCTCTGTCCTAAATCACAGGTATAGTGGTGAGTGTGACATCTCCAGTTATCACAATACTATATACAGTATAGCATACGGTCAGAGTTTTTGAAATAGTTACCGCTGCAAAACAAATAAAAACATGTTATGTTTTCAGTTAGTTATTTCCAGAGTTATTCCTTCTCATTCTTTCTGATTATCAATGTTGCATTGATGTTTCTTTCTGCATTCAATCTTTGGATTGTGATGTCAGCCAGCCCAGTCTGAATCAATGAGTATGGACGAAAAAATCTATACCAAAGGTAGGCAACCCATAGCTCCCCCCTCATTCATTCCTACATATTCCCAGCATGCCCAGCCAGTCCTCAGTGCATTCGATTTTGTTGTGAATATTTGTGTGATATTTTCTGATGATAACTCTGCAAAACGTATCAATAGTCTGCATTTGAATTTAGTTGTTAAGATGGTAAGATTCCTGCCATGATAATAGATGAATAGAAGTGAAAACATGGTACCAAAAATTTCACTACACAAATTGCATCAAAGCTGGATACAATTTAAATCAAAAAGATAAGTGCAATACTAACTAATTAGCAAATAAACTCCTTGTGTGTTAGATTGCTGAAGTATGTAGAATGAATCTAAACTTGCTTACAGTAAACAATGTTCTTAAAAATCATTTCAGAATAATTGCTATTTATGTGCAGAGAATACATACCCACAGGGATACATTCTGACAACATGGGGAGTATATTATATTGCCAGAATCCAAAATAAAAATATAAAAGCAAAGCTTTTTATGACATATATTTATGTATTCAAATAACATCCCTCTGGAATAAAGTTCAAACTCTTTTTTTTTTTTTTTTTTTATGTTGTACTGGGATTTCTTCAGTTGGAATTTCTTCCTATATCTGTCTATATATACTACCTCATGGTTTCTCCTTGTAGCCCAGTCTTCCCCTTGATAAAGTTTGTAAAATACATTTGTACTCAAATGGTAACCAAAATTTCTGACCAGTTTTTCTGGGGTGGATAAATAGTTACGAAAGAACCATGATACATTTTCTAGCCCAAATGGTGCTCCGAGCTTTCTCCATTGCTTGCTACTTGACCAGAGGCCTAGGTTTTTGGTCAAATGATTGCTGCTGACAGAAGTCAAGTGCAGTGATAATTTTATCTCCCCAGTGCAATTGTAAAGAAGTCTGAGTTTTTGAGTGTACGAGTTGGAAAATGTTCTTTATTTTCTTTTCATAGAAGCCCAAGAAACAAATATTAAACTTAAAGTAGTATTAACCATTTTTTGCTATTTAGCACTGCACTGCTTTAATTGATGCTGTTTGAAGACAAAGGTTGGTCACACTAAATATTGATTTGATTTGGGTTTCTCTTCTGTTCATTTATTTTCCATTTTGTTAATTGATAAAAATAAACTATTAACGCTTCTATTTCTAAAAGCATTCTTAAAGTGATACTAAAGTCATGTTTTTTTTTCTTTTTTGTTTTTTTTAAACTTGCCTAACTTATACTTACCTGCTCTGTGCAGTGTTTTTTCACAGAGCAGCCCTGATCCTCCTCTTCTCGTGTCCCTCACCCATGCTCCATGCCCCTCCCTCCTGCCAAGTGCCCCCCGCAAGCAGATTTATATGGAGCAGCCGAACCATGGCTTTGTGTGTCCATTCAGGCATGGAGCCGCGGCTCAGCCCCGACCCCTCTCTCTCCTTTTTGGCTCGCTGACTTTGACAGCAATGGGAGCCAATGGTACCCACTGTGTGTCTTAGCCAATCAGGAAGAAGAGTCTCGGACAGCCAAGTCTCTCGTCCAACATCGCTGGATCAAGATGGGGCACAGGTAAGTAATAAGGGGACTGAGGGGGGCTGCTGCACACAGAAGGTTTTTTCTCTTAATGCATAGAATGCATTAAGAGAAAAAAACATCTGCCTTTAGAACCATGATTTCGGCATTTTGGTGGTTCTCGTGCCTCTCTATCAATTGGATCAAGTCGGCATTAATGCTGTTAGACAATGCACCCAGACATACACTGTCTACCCCCTGCTCCAACCCCTTAGTGACTTCTTTCAGATAACTGGGTATCCAAATCTCCCCCATTATCACAGAATATTGCTGTCTTAATGTGCACCTTCTGATTGTCTGGTTTAATGAGAAAATAATTATTTGGAACAACCTCAAAATGTCTCTGGCAGGGAAAACAAATTTAATTAAAATTATACTTATGCCACAACTTCTATATGTCCTAACTCCCCATGGTGGTCCCCTTGAAAAAATTTTGGGTAGTTCCCTTTTTTGGTTGCTGCTTTGGGTTGCCTGCCCTCCCAGAATCAGGCTGGAACAGCTGCAATTTCCTAAGGATGGCAGAGGCCTTGCCCTCCCAAATCCTTGGATTTATTATATAGCTGCTCAACTCCAAGATCTCATAAGCTCCATGTCCCTTACCCCTTAGCGTTCTTATGCCTGTCTCTTGCTTGTTGGCTCTGGTGCAGACCTCTTCCCGGAGGGATTGGAGGCCCAGGTATTTCAGAAATCCAATAAGCAAAAGACTACCTATGCACTACTTCAGAAAGTCTAGAATAAATCAAAGCAACTGCAGCGTGTGACAAGTTATACTGCATATAGTCTGCTTTGGAGAAATCATACCTATGTTGAACTAACCAAAATCCAACAGGGGCCCAGATGGCGTGCCTGGGGGATAACTCTTTTCTCCTAGGTGTTCCAACATGGGAGATTGATATCTTTGTGGACCTCCAACGTAAATTTGCTTTACCTGACCACATGTTTTATTACTATCCACAGTTATCCCATGCAGTCAAGGCACTGGGCGATGCGACAAAGTGGTCCCTTTCACCTACCGCCATATTCCATTTACTTCAGTCTGCGACCAAACAAAAGGTTTTATATCCCAGTGCTATCACATGCTCATAATGGAGTATTTGAAGGCCTTCTCCACCGGGGCAATGTCGCAGTGGGAGGATATAGGAACCTTGAATTCAATGGGAATTCAATGGAATCAATGGGAGGAAGATTTCCAGTCAGCCAATATGTGCTCCCTTAATGTCCCCCACCGGTCAAAACATGGGTGACTCATATGGGGAACACGCTCCTGTTGGTGAGATACATATACAAGCATAGGGGTCAATTTAATAAATATGAAAAACTTTAGTCCCCATGACTAAATGTCCCCGGGCTAGCACCTCGGGAGTTTGTTCTGATGAGGGTGTTGCAGTGTCCCACAAGATGCTTGTATTTTGAGAGAATCCTAGTAATATGGAAGTGGTGAAATGGGACATAAAGTCACAGGCAGGTCCTATAAATTGAATACCCAATATCCATCCATCTGGGGGCATGGATGGGGTAGGTCTAAGAGGCGTGTCATGTTTAACCCTGTAGGATGAAATTGCAACCTGCTAATGTACCAGATTTGCTTGAACTGTGAGTTGTTTATAGATCTGCTCAGTGGTTTACTGGAATGGATATAGTTCTCTATTCTTGTTTCTTACTAATTTAGGACTTGGTATATTCCCATTAAAAACCTTTTTGATGTAAAAAAAAAAAAAAAAGGCAAACAAAACTGTTCTGTTTGTCCTGCAACCAGGTTCTCTTTCATGTTTCTGTCATGGTGTGGGTAGCACATGTAATCACAAGGAAAACCTGATTGCTAGAGGCAGAAAAAAAGAGTTCATCCTCAAGAACTTCTTGATTATGAGTCTCAGTTAGGTGGCCTAAATATGGCATCACGTTGTGCTTACAAGTTTGTTTACACTGTATTTTTGTATCTCCACCAGAAGAAACCCAGTACCCCCAGTGAGGACAACTTGAGCTCATGGAGTGCAGGTGCTAGAGAAAACTGGAACTTTGGCCAAGATGACAGTGTCCTTTACAGAAAACATCTCTTGCCACCCCGACAGCAAACCAGGGAAGGGGCATCTTTTAAAGACTGTGACAGACGCAGGTCAGAATTCCCCACATTTCTTTTTACTGGTGTTCCAGATGCTGACATGCAAGGACGCCCCACTTCTCTCTTTTGCCACCGGGAGGTAGAACCAGCATACGTTGTTGGTATCCCTTATAATGAGCTTCCACAGAAGAGCCTGACTGGACAGGCACAATGGGAAAAGGAGACCCAACTGCAAGATTTACAAAACAGGAACCCACCTTAGTCATGCTCACATATGTCGGTGCTGTCTGCTTGCTTCCAACTCAAGGTTCAGGCATTCCAGAAGCTAGCAGAAAAGCAAAACTGAAAATTTAATAGTTTAAAATCAATTTAACTACTGAATCTCTAAATGTCCTGCAATTTCATGCATCTCTGCCAACCTTATCATGCATATACATATAATTCTACATCTTTTCCTTTATTTAAGTTTTTTGTTTTCTTCTCATTTATGTATTTTAATATAACTAGGAAGAGTTTTTAAAGCAGTGTTTGGCCAACAGGTGGTGGTTGTGAACGTGGATGCAGCTATCATTTAAGGACTTCAGTCAAATTCTGCTGTGGTTTTTTGCAAGCTAACCATTCTATGGTTTATATTCAGTATTTGTTGAGCATTTGATGTGTTTTAAAGGTTTTTCCACTTAATTTAAATTAACTCCTTCAGACCCTAAATGTACTAATGCAGATGGGTCAAGTTCACCCATAATTTTTGCATAAGTAATATCTGGACCCTCTGTGCCACCATTGTTTTACAATATGTCTGCCTACTAAGACAAGCCAGTATACTGAAGAATGATCCCACTACTATACCTGTTTTAAAAGACATATAGGTGTTGGTCAAACATGTAGGGAGATCTCTTTGATTGTGCATGGCACTTTTACAATTTAGATAAAGCCCAGAAAACTTTGAGCTCAATTTTAATTTTTATGTTCTCCTGAAATGTGATTATGCTTTGATGCTTTCTGGAGCGTTTTTTCTACAACAGTTTAACAACACTCTAACCCCAGTGTTGATGCTTTTTAAGTACCCATTAGACAATGTCAAAATTCGGAATATTGTTTTATCCCATAAGAAGATTTTTTTACATGTGATAATTAAAAGTCTTTTACATAGAACAGCTGCCCCTACAATCAAGGGCATTACCAAAGATTGTTATAGCCACAAAGTGTGCTAAAATGTTACTTTCCTGATATATTTCTCTGTGAAGACTTGCAAAACAAGACCTGAAAATTAACAATAAGGCTCCATGCACACTGGATGTTAAAATCACATTATAAAAACGCCAGTAGCTTTGCAGTGAGTATTTTAATGTTTTTTAACATTTTTGCAATAGCGTTTATTAGCGATTTTTTTTGTTTGTTTTTCCAATGGATCAAAAACATTAAAAAAATGCTGGTGAGACACATTTTTGAGCAATTATCGATGTTTATCAGCATTTTGCGTGTTTAACGGTTTTTGTGGTTAGAAAAACATGTCCTGAATGGAATTTTAGGGCGTTCAGACAACAGCCCATAAACGCTACTGCTGATAAACGTCCAAAAACGTCCATTTGTGCATGGACACATAGGATAACAGGGAAGTTTATGGGCTGTTAAAAAGAAAAATGCCCAAACTCCCAAAAACGGCCGTTTATTAGCTTCAGTGTGCATGGAGCCTGATAGTTGACCTTATATCCTACCTTTTTTATTTTTATCTTTTTAGAAAAATATTGTTGAAGGCTTAGGTCTTATGTGGATTAGGATTTTTGAACTGGTACCAAGAATGAAACATATCTGTGAAATTCAGTGAGTGTTGGCGCAGCTGCTTTTAGTCTAAATTGGGGAGAACTTGTGACAGGGTGACAACACAGGATAACAATTGGGAGACCGGAACAGAGAATTATCGCCCTATCTCAGGAAGTGCCTGCATAAGGACCATAATAGTGGGATCACCAGGTACTATATTAATAAAAGCTGCAGATTTAAATATTTAGAAAATTATTTTTGATTCTTCTTTGACATGTTAAAGTGTATATGAGTGATTGGGTTTACAGTTAATTTAATCAGTAGCAAGCTTATAATTTGCCCAATTTATTTATATAGAAACTATCAACAAACAGATTTACAGTGCCTTTTTTCTATTTCTAATATTCTCTAAAGTTGGATATATAAGTAATTATGGCTGTTGTTAACCTCTAGCTCCCTTGGTATATGGACAGTGTTTGGTTTTTTTCAGCAGCTTGATGGCCGGAATAGCCTACTTCACAATGCTTCTACTTGCAGGAATGTTACCTGGCATGCTTTATTGGATAGAATCAGTGCTTGGTACATGATTGGATGGTCTTTTAGTGTAATAAGTTACCACAACAGGCAGACCAGTCTCGAAGCCACAAGTGTTATATCACACCAAAATCAATTATATTGTACTCTGTTTCTTAAAACTATGCAACATTAGATATTTAATGTATCATATACCATAGCAACATAAATGGTACGCTAAACACTTGAAACATGGTTAGTTATATCACAGTAACCATTATTTTATTTTATTTTTTTGTTCTATAAATGGTACGGAATTTCTTTAGCATGCTTTAAAATGATTTGGAAAATGTTTTACGGGACAGATGTATATATTTAAAAAAAAAAACTACCTATAAATAGGTATTTGTAGCTTATATTCTGTAACACTTGCAATGCCAGTGCACTGTGATATTATGAAAATTTACATATGCAGAAGATGTTTGGGAGATGAAAGCATGTATTTATTTGCATATCAGTCTGCTCCAGGCTGGAGTGTTTTCACACTAGGTATATCGACATTCTGCATCTCAAAGGGAGGAAAAGTGGTATGGGAAACAGTGGGATGTTGGATAATTGTTAGGGAGATACTGAGCGTTGCATTTTTTGTTAATATATATTTTTTTGTAACTTTTAATGAGGGAAAATCATACGCTCAAGTTTTGTTTGTTGTCTAAGTAAAATGCATGTTTTTACTATCTATGCTTTAACCCCATTTCTGTTAATATGGGACATTTGCACATCTTTCAATATTTAAGAACATTTTTTATCTGTCCTGACCCTGCCCTCTGTGGCTTAAATTATGCAAAACCACATCCATTTGCGGAGGAAAGTCAGATTGTTCTGCAAAACAACACAGTTGGAAGTTATATGACTGGCACATCCATGTCATCATAGGAACCTACTATTGAATCCCCGACGACACTGTTACAATTCTGTTAATTTATTTTTTTCCAAAGAAAAGTGAAATGTATTGAAAAACCTGTGATGTTCTAGTTTTAGATAAGAATTATTGTTTATGTTCAATGTGTTTTTAGACTGAATATTATTTAAAATGGCAAATATTTGATGCTGGGTGCCACAAAATGTGGAGGTAGGTAACTCGCTGTTAGCATGGTTGTATATACAATTTAGCCAAATTACATACATAACCACTTTGCGGTTTTGCAGGCACCATGGTATGAAATAGTAAGTGTTGCATATATCTGTATTTGTGGTGCAGGCTGATAAACAGGAAAGTGCCTGTGTTACCCAGGCAACTAGTCTGAGCCAGAAAGATGGAAGCGGATTGATTATTCTGGGCAACATGCTGAATTCTGTCTCTCCAGGTTTTGTATGTTGCCCTCTTTGTTGTGCGGAGTTAGTAACTTATTGTTGCCAAAAATCTTTTGTTTTATCTTAGGTAGTTACAATTCCAGATCCATTTCTGCATTTTCTTTATGTTTATACAGAACACAAAACTTGACTCCTAATTATTGTAGTAAGACACTGTATACCTGCTTTAGGCAGAACTATTTTAAAAGTACAAACAAATAAAAAGATGAGACCTTCCTGACAAATTTAGTGGGTACTATTTGCATAATGTGTCTAGTCATATCTAAGGTTGCCAGAAGTCTCTTTTTAGGATAGTTCTGTATCCCCTGTGCATCTTAGTGTATACAGTACAAACTTTTTCATTGTCTTTTTTATAATTTGTTCTATAAGGAGATAGTATGAGATAAACCAATAGGTATTTTGGTTACTTAGAAAAAGTGATAAACCCTATAATAATATGAAATTAGGCCATCGTCCACCTACAACCTCTTAACAAGTCCTAAACCAGAAGTTCACTGCATCTGAGCATCACAAACCAAAAAACTCTACTTCATTTTTGATATTCAAAACAAACTCACCCATCCATTGATGTTTCCATGCTTTATTTTGCTGAGAAATCACTTTGAAAAACACCCCCCAGCATTTCCGGCTATTGCCATTTTGAGTAAGTGCAGGTGATTCATGTAGCATTTACTTCCTGGAATCCATCTGAACGCCTCCTCCGCTCCTGAAGACTCTTAGAATGCATGACATAATTTTGCCTAGGCATGCCTTCTGCTCTATATTGGGTTGATCTTTGATTTGCAGGTATGAAAGTGATGTAATTTTTCGCATTGAAAGCGGAAATGATCTAACATTCCTTTGCTTCCGCTGTATGAGGAGACACCTAAAGCCCCGTACACACGAGCGGACTTTTCAACATCCAAAGTCCGACGGAATGATTCCGTCAGACTATTCGATCGTGTGTGGGCTGCAACGGACTTTTGATTCGCAAAAGTCTGACGGACTTTAGAAAATGGAACATGCTTCAAATTTTTCCGACGGAACTCCGCCGGACCCAGTTCCTACCGAAAAATTTGCTCGTGTGTATGCTATTCCGACGGACTAAAACCGACGCTAGGGCAGCTATTGGCTACTGGCTATGAACTTCCTTATTCGAGTCCAGTCGTACGTCATCACGTTCGAATCCGTCGGAGTTTGGTGTGATTGTGTGTGGCCAAGTCCGCTCAGTCGAAAAGTCCGTCAGAACTCTGTCGGAACTCCGGCAGAACTCCTTCAGATGTCTGTCGGACATAAGTCCTCTCGTGTGTACGGGGCTTAACAGGTTACTTAGTTTCAAAGAGGGCAAACTATTGGTGCTCTCTTAGCTGTTGCTTTTGTAACTGAAGTTGCCGATTTATTTCTGGTGTGGCGAGGTACAGTATTAAAGGTTATGATGGTATATACAGTTTCCTGTCAAAATGTTGTCTGATAAGCATAAGTGTGGCCCACATGGTCAACTGTCTGAAAGAGACAAAAGGACATTTTGCAGGATTGTGTCCCGGATTTTTATATGAAAAGCGGTATCAGATTTCATTATCCACTCTGCAAGACTTATAGATGTCAAATCCCATGATAATTCAGGCAGTCTTGGCGGTTCAATGCCATATTGGGTAACAATTTTGTTTTTTTACCATACTTGTTTCCATCATTTTGTCCAACCCCTGTATCTAAGAGTAGACATGACTTATTGCTCAAGGAACCCCTAGCAACACCTGGAGGAACCATAGGGTTCCAGAGAAGCTTGTTTAAGAAAGGCTGCTGTAGAGAATAGGGCTTCTACGCTCAGTTGCAGAGATTTTTCCTCTGCCACCTAAGTGGTGACTGGTGTCTTTTTATATTATTATAGGATCTCTTTTTCTGATGCTGCCTATACAGCATTCCCTCCAGTTTACCACAATGCTGCAGAAATGTATAAATTGTGCATGCATTTCTGATTGGAGCTCCAAATTGGACACTCAGAAATTACACACATCAGCAGTCTCACTTGTTTGCTTTCAGAAATGGTAATTATTCTTTCAACAGGATAGGTACATTGTCTGATTAGAACTGGCTATAGATGAAAAACCTAGCATTTTTGACAGTGAGAAATCTTCCTGTGCTTTATCACATTACGCTGCCAGTGGGATCTGGAGCAGTGTTCTCTCTAACGTGGATGCAGGATGAAAGCTGGCTTAGTTTGTGACCTCGTCGTTCCCTTTTCTCCATTAAAAAAAGAAAACATTCAGTATCTGCTTGCACAGACATTTTCAAGCAACTTGAATCATGAGCGTTCATAACCGCATTCCTTGGAAACTGCTCAGCCTCAAAGACACCAGTCACTGAAAACAAAGTTTGAACTTGGAGTAAGATTTAAAACCATCAGACTGCGCATGGTCCATGAGAGCCCATTTATATCTGTGCAGTGTGTTAACGCGCATTGCGTTTAGTCAGTCTATTCATTTGACTGGGATGTCAAATGCGCTAACAAACAGAAGAGGTGTGTGCACCATATTTAGCAAGGTAACACACCACAACTTACGCTAGTGCACTACAACACAGTTGCATTGGGGTTTAGTTCAGCACGAATGGAGCCACATCACACTATCGCACATAATGTGTTAATGTGTTACTGAAACACAAAAGTATGAATCGAACCTAAATTTCAGACACACAGGTTATACAACATGTACTTTACAAAAAAACTCAGATGTATATATAAATATCTAAAACACCCTGTCACAATTCATGATTCCTTTCACCCCTGGTGTTTGTGTTAGGACCAGTTGACACTGCTGCGACAAAGTCGCATGACAAGTCATGCCCCATTTACCACAATGGAATCGTTCTAATCAGTGCGACTCAAGTTGCTCCGACTTAGAAAAAGGTTCCTGCACTACTTTTAGGTGACTTCATCATGACTTGCATTGACTTCTGATAAAGGAGACGTATGCAAGTCATGATAAAGCCGCACTGGTGTGAACTGAATCTAGTAGCTAATTAAGTTGTGTGTAACCTTTTGGTGTTTATGGATGCCAAAATGGTTTTCACAACCATCTTTAAAAACAAAACAAAAAAAACAATACTATTTATGTGTAGGGGTTTCAGAATCTATACATGATAAGCCTCTGTTGTAATAGAGATTAGTATATAGCAGTGGTCATGGCCAAATCATTTTAATAAAATACATGAAAATCCAATTGCTTATGTGCTGCTTTTTATACCTTTTTAAATAGGGGTTGATTTACCCAAAAATTTAATTTTCCCTCAGCTCGGTGAAGCTGTATTCATGTCGGTAATCTTATCATGCAAAGGAAAGACCTTCTTTTCAGTTTCTCTGTACACAGTTGGGTGTTCAAAGTAAACTATGCACTTCTTTAGTAAATCACCACCAATGTCTTCATGCCATGAGCCATAGTCTGATTTATATTCTCTTCTCTACTGCACTGTACTTTTGGAAAGTACATGCAATCACTAAAAAGACCGAAGCATATGTGTAGGCTTAGGTATGCCTTATCTATCCCCTTATCTATCCCCCCCAACCACAACCAACTGTGTAAACAAACACCGCACCTCCAGTGAATACATTGATTTATTCATCATTGCTTTTAGTACCTTTAGTACCTTTTCACACTGCTCTGGTGTGTTCTCTGAAAGCACACCAAAAACGCCCAGTCTAATAGAAGTCTATGGAAAAGCGTGGTTAGCCCGCACGTAAACTGCAGCAGAGCAGTACGAAGGCACCCTTATTCTTGCTCTGCAGATATCCTCCTATGACTATACTTCAAGAATAATGAAGACTGTTCAGTGTAACAAAGTAATGCATATGCTGTTTCAAACCTGTATTGACAGCTGTTAGTGCACAGGGAAACCAAGAGGTAAGTAGTTATATTTTATAGTTGTTTAGCTCTCCTACATATGTTAAAAAATAAAATGTAAATGTTCACGTGTGAGACTGACTACAGTTTTGTCAGCAATTGAATATATTAAAGAGAGCATGTTTTTAGAAAAATATTTTCTTAGAATAAATATTGATGATTGTTCTCTCTCCTTGCACACATGTAAGATATAACCAAAAACTGAATGTATGACGGAAGTGTGTTTGGGTATTTGGTACATTCTCTTTGGCAGTCCTGGTGCTGTTTTCTTGCAGGACACTCGTAGTCCTATTGGTCACCGCTCAACTATTTAGCCACTTGCCAACCAGCTGCCGCAGTTATACTGCAACAGGTTGGCTCGGCTGCGCAAATCGCCAAAGCTGTACATCTATCCCTTTAACAGCTATAGCAGGCCAGCAGCGTGTCGTTGGAACTGATGCATGTGGCTGGCGGACACAATGTCCGCCGGCCACCCGCCATCACTCCACAGAGAGCCAGAATGTGGATTTGTCAATGTAATCAAACAGATCCCCGTTCTGTCAGGGGAGTACAGAGAGATTGTCTATTCCTGGTGATCTGGAACAGCGATCTCACTGTACTCACTATCAGTACACTCCCCTCACAGTTAGAAACACCTCCCTAGGGTTTAACTTAACTGCTTGATTGCCCCTAGTGTTAACCCCTTCCCTGCCAGTGCCATTTATACAGTAATCAGTGGCTATTCTTAGCTCTGATCACTGTAATAATGTCACTGGTCCCAAAAAAGTGCCAAAAGTATGTGATCTATCCGCCACAATGTCGCAGCCCTGCTAAAAATCGCTGATCACCGACATTACTACTAAAAAAATTATAGTAAAAATGCCATAAGTGTATCCCCTATTTTGTAGATGCTATAACTTTTGTGCAAACCAATCAATATACGCTTATTGCGATTTTATTGTATTTTTTTTTACCAAAAATATGTAGCAGAATACATGTTGGCCTAAATTGATGAAGACCTTTTTTTTTTGGATATTTATTATAGCAAAAAGTAAAAAAAAAAATGTTTTATTTTTTCAAAATTGTTGGTCTTTTTTTGTTTATAGCGCAAAAAATAAAAACCGCAGAGGTGATAAAATACCACTAAAATAAAGCTCTATTTGTGGGGAAAAAGGGGCATCAATTTTGTTTATGTACAGTGTCGCTTGACCACGCAATTGCCAGTTAAAGTGACGCAGTGCCGTATCGGGAAAAAATGGCCTGGTCATTAAGGAGGTAAATCCTTCCGGGGCTGAAGTGGTTAAAGTGGATTGAATGTTTATTACTAAGATAGTTCCTTACAAATTTCACAAATGAGGATTGCAGAAATGGCTGCCCTGTATATATGAAAATCCACAAACTACACAGAGAAATGGTTGAAACATGGCCTGATTATTACAAAACACGTAATTGCTTGGGTCACATTCACACATACATCTACATTTCCTAAGACAGATTCCATTATTTTGACTGCTTACAACCCACAAGAGAGATTCATTGTTCTCTGGTATCTGTTTCTGGTAGAAGCATAGAGTTATCCTCCATCTTTTCCTCTGTCCCTAACTCCATCTTTGCCTGTTTCTTAATTAATCCCCTTTCTTTACCAGCTTGTATCATTGTAGCTGGGCTATCCCATCACTCATCAGACATGGGAATATCCTGTATCCAGCACCCTGAAGCCTGGAGGTATAAGAGGCTAGTGACTTACAGCTTGGGGTTCTGATTGATTAATGCCAAAGTATGGAAATATAAACTACGACACATTGCTTGCTAGTTCACTGTCCAAATGTATTATCAAACTAGGGACGTGGCCGGGTGGTACTCCATGCGGCCCTGTCGCAATGTGCCATGACCTATGTATTACAAATTATAATTGTAATATGTCTAAAAATAGCAAAACCCATGTATATGTATCTATGCTCAATACAAGGCTCAAATGAAGTACTTGTGTGATGCTAGATATGATGCAAAGGGTTGACTTTTGTTAGCCATCACAGCCAGTTTCAACTTTCATCTGTTTATTGTGGTCAGGACAATGAAAGCTGTTTTCTAACATGATGACCTTTCTCACTGCATATACACAATCAATGACATTATTAATCTACATAACCTCTTTATGTGGAGTCAGTTTTCTATTCTAATTTGCAGTGTAGACACCATGGTTACAGAGTTATGCATTATAAACAACACGTATTTTTACATCAGTACTCTTTAAATGAAATGGGTAAAAGTAAAACAATTGCTGCATTTAAAAAAAAATTGTTTTTGTACCATGTTGTCATTCTTTGCTGGCTTCATAAATATTTGCTCTTGTGTTAAAGCATGGTATGCAGGTGATGCAAACCTTGAATTATCTATAGTCTACATTTATCAATAGGCTGAGTTCACAATGGATGAATCTGTTAGTTGTGTTGACACCATGACTTAAGTGACAAGATGCAGTACACTCAATATGCAGCATGCATTAGTTTAGTGAAAAAGATCCAAACTGAAAACAATTTATCATCACAGTCACATTAAAAGTGATTGTAAAGGCTAAAGGATTTTTACCTTCATGCATTCTTTGCATGACTAAGAAATCTTCAGTGTGCAGCTCCCTCCTCAGCCCTCAATACTTACCCAAGTCTGATCTCGATCTAGCAATATGGACGAGAGCCTAGGCTCTCCCAGGTCTCTCCATCCTCACTGGTTAAGATGCAACGAACAGCAGGAGCCATTGGCTCCCATTGCTGTCAATCAAAGCCAGTGAGGTGGCGTCCAAGGCTGAGCTGTGCTCCCTGTGTTTTATTGACAGCTGGCTCGACAATGAGTATGCACAAGTGCCCCCACAGCAAGCGGCTTGCTATGGGGACGCTCGGCAAGGGGGGAGGGGCTCAGGAGGAGAGGAGCAGGTAAGTATAACATGTTTTGTTATATTTTTTTCCCTTTAAAAACGCATTCATTTCAACCACTCACCCCTCACCATTCTGTCTCAAAGCACACCAGAATTTGTATTCTAATATTATTTGTTTACATAAATCTCTCCAGTAAGAAAATGTCACAAATTACAAAAAAGTACAATGGCTGACCACTCCATCAGGCAGACCAACTTTTTTTTTTTTTTTTTTTTTTGCTCAAACACATCAGAAATTACATAGGGACCTACTTAAATTAGACTTGCCTGCAGTTAACTGGTCCTGCATTTCTGGAGACAGACATTTTCTACCACCAGCACAACGAGAAAGGAGTAGCTTTTTAAGAGGGTATTGGACATATCAAGGAGTTACAATTTATGAGAAGGAGAGACTCAGCCATTGGAAAAGTTTTATGAGGCTTTGGGAAAGACAGTCAGGAAAGAAGATTTTATCAGAGGGGAACACCCAGCCGGGAATGCTGATTCGTAGGAGTGAAGCCCAATGGCATGTGACAACAGCAGTATATTAAGAAGTCCTCGAGCACTTCTTAACATTGCAACTATTCTGTGTATAATTTTACATGCAAAGCTCTGTCACAGGTTTTAAGATAGAAGATAAAAGATGTGCCTTGTAGTTATTTATACACAGCGGGTCGCAAGTAATAAACTGTTGTAGCGGTGTCGGAACCTTGACTCACATGTAGTAAAAGTCATAATGTTTCAAGATGCTACTGCTAGAAAATGGTTGCCAACACTTGTTCGCCAATATATTTATGCTTTTCCATTCCTGGAATCACTGGAGCTATATTCAAAACGCCCCAGAAATTCAGTTGACTGTGATGTCAAAAGTGGGCTTGTATCAACCAAATGCGCATTTCGATGGGCAAAATTTAAATTGTATTAATGTTTTTCAGATGGCATCAATATTTTTGTCCATATGGTTGGATGGAAAATTTATACTGAAAATGCATATATATATATATTGAAATGAGAAACTAAATAAGGCAATCTCATAGAAAAAGACCAGATTTTTACAGGAAATTTTGATTCCATTGATCTATTATGTCTTAAAGGATAGGTTCACCTTTAGTAGCTTGTTACTGTACATATTATTATGCTGCAATCCTCCCCCTCATTCCCCTTTGACAGTGGGAGGGGAGCACATGCTGTAACGTTTTGAAATCGGTCTCTGCCGGCACAGCCGTGCCATTTATTCACAGGAAACTGTAAATGAATAAACTACAACTTCCATCCGCCACCGTTGCAGACGGTCTTGTAGTATCAATGAACTGTGAGTGTGCTGATCAGCATGCTCATAGTTCATTCATACTTCCTACAGATCAGGAACTGTCTGCCTGTACAGAGGCATGGGCAGAGAGCTTCAGGCAATGTGTGTAGAACCCTGACACTGAACCCTCAATTTTTTTGCAAAAAGATGTGCATTTATTTTTAGAAAGTTTGAACTTGGCCTTTAAATTGTGTCGTGACTTTGATAAAATATAAAGTTGAAAGTTTGGTCTAACAAATTGCCATGTGTATGGCCAGCATAAGTCTGAATAGACATCTACTTTAGCCTTGTTCATATTCTAACTGTTGACACTATATAAATCCTGTATAATAATAATAATATTTGACCCTAACATACAGTGGCATCAGACTTAAGGGCCCTTTCATACTGATGCACTTTTAATGCCTTTCCAGTGACTTGCAATGTAAGGTGCTTTTGAAAAACTGCACCATAGATGCAGCAGGCGGGACTTATCAAAGTTCAGTGCACCTGCAGTGTGAATAGTTCCATAGGTTCCATGATACATTTTTTCATATATTTGTCTTCCATTTTTTTTCAACCCCAAAAGCGCATCAAAAACTGATCAGTGTGAAAGGGCCATTAAAATAAAGCGGTGGTACATTTCAAATATATTTGGAAAGAAGTCAGGAACTCAAAATGTTTGTCCTCTGTATATGAGTTCTCATAGCATTAACACTTGCCAATCACAAATATCTTATGTGAATCGAACAGAAATATTTTTGTATGTTGGATCACTATATTATCATTACTTGGTGAGCTCAAGATTCTCATATTCATTATATATGATCTCCTTAGAGCAGCATTTTTATTTTTCAGTTAGCACATACAATGGCAGATGTATATTTTTGGAGAAAACTATCCAGTAAATACATTCAAATGATGAAGTATGCTTTATTATACATAGTGGACACATAGTAGATCAGGATATTGGTTATCGCGTGTTTATATTTGATATTACAGGATGTTCCATCTCTTCTTCAGGATTGTTGTCAGATCTGATAGTTAGATGCCAAAGCTCAATATTCTAATCACAGAAGCTGCAAAACAAAAACATCTTTAAGGCCCATTTACACTTGTTGCTACACAACCGTAGCAACGTGCACTAAAACGCATTAATTTATGTATGTTGCCACAACACATGGTAACACACCTGATCTGTGGTGCTTTGTGGTGACATTCCTTGCGAATTGCACCCAATGCTTAGTATAGTAGAACAAAACACACAGCACACCAAACGGATATGTGGTTTAAAAAGGGGTAATGCATGTTTTTTTGTCTGTTGTGGTGAACTTCAGCCCATTCAGTATAAATGTGCTCCCTTACTGCAATGCTCAGTTCAATCCAGCTATAAGATTGTATAGTGACTACAAAAAATGTTGCATGAATACATTAGATTGTTAAATATCCACAAGATTAAAATGTGCAGGTGCTTGAAAACATAACACAGGAATGGTGTGAAAACTTTTCACGCTATTCTTTAAAAAACCTTCCCCACAGATGGTCAAAATGGCCTCACCTTTTACAATCTAATTGTAAAATTTCCTTTAGCTTTACCTATCAACTGTAGCAAGAGGGTCTATCTGAATGGAAAATGTAAAATCAGATTGACCAGTTGTGTGCTGTAATAACTTCAGTCACTTATAACTGCAACTACCTTTTCATTTTCCAGCTCAGGAGAGTATTGGGTTCCGTCATGGTAACTGTTGCAATGAAATATATAATATAGCCAAAAAGACTATATGCGTTTTGTTTGTAATATAATTATTTTTAGCATATTATACATATAATAATATATGTATTTTGTCTTTTTGAGTTTTAATGATATTTACAGTACCATGTGAAATCTTTTTTATGGTGTCTTTAAATCTAGAAAAAAAAGTTGTTGTTTTTTTTTTTTATTAGATCCAATTGGGAGACACTATCAATTAGTCAAAAGGATGGAGATTAGACTCATTCATCAAATGCCATAAAACTTGCATACAACAATTTAAAAAATATAAACAAAACCAACACTCTTGCTGGATAGCAGGTAGCCTTCAGTTACTAGTCTTACTGCTCTTGTCTACTGCAGCCTTGCAGAGATCCTATGGCAATATAAACTTTAAATTGCTTTGTGTTCACAAACAATTCTTTGTGCTTTAATGTTCATTCTGTCAAGACAGCATGATTGGCATTTTGAATGGGATGCCAATGTACCACAATAGAACAAAAAACACATGACGCGTTTTTTGTTTTTTTTTCAGCATTGCAGCATACCACAACACATTGTTCATTGTGTGTCGCCCTCTACTGTACAATGCCTTAGAATGGTAATTGCAATGAATGGCAGTGCACCACCTTGTACATAGAGCAGGTACGTTATTCTGCATTGTGGGAATGCTTCATAATGCATGCGTTTTATTTTGCATTGCCACAAATAGACCTACGATTGGGACAGGAGCAGTAATCAAAGCATCAGAGAGTGCTGTACACCTATTAAGGAGAGTGAATAGTTTAGCTTTAAAGCAGAAGTCTACCCAAAAGGGGAAGTTCTGCTTTTAAGCCCTCTTCACCCCCCCCCCCCCCTTTGACATTTGGCAATTTTTTTTGGGGGGGGGGGGAGCGGGTACCTGATTTTGACAGGTACCCGCTCCCATTTCTGCTTGGATTAAATAGGTGATCCGAGCAAAAGTGCTCCTCCCCACAGTCTTCTGGGACACATCACAGGTACCATAAGATTGCGGAACCATTCACAATGCACAGTAGGCACCCGGCTGTGATACCACAATCTGTCACAGCTGGGTGCCCACAGTTAAGATGATGCCCTCTTGGGTGAGCACATTTCTGGATCCTGGGACAGGTTATTAAAAGTCAGTAGCTACAGTTTTTGTAGTTGCTGACTTTTAAGTTTCACAAAATCGATTGGAGCTCCTCTTTAAGTGCTCACCAGCATTGTTCTAAGATGTAACATTTAAAGAACAAGAAGAAGACGAGAATTATAACGATTCAGAGGCCTATTTAGCATGTCTAACTTCTATCACAGCTCGATGGATTAAAACCATTGTCAATTTTCTCAGGATAATGGACTTGTAGGCAATTAAGGGAAACTTTTGCTTATTTTCTTTGTGTGTGTAGATTGAAGCTATGAAAAAAATAGACTATATAGATATTTATGAACAAAGACTCAAAGATTTTATGCAAAAATAACTAAAGATTTATGTAAAGCAGTACATACAGACTGGTAATATGTAGGTAATGGAATATCTCATTGATCCTTTGTAGCTATGTCAGGTCGGCTCTGCCCTTGAGGAAAAGGGATCCAGTGTTTGTTTCTCTAACTTGTTTGGTTAGTGAAAGTTGTCACTTTAATTGCACATAACCTGGAAAGTTACTGTATTTATAGAAACTGCACTGTAATAAAGAAATAATATTGCTGTAAATTCTCAGAGATGTTGTAAAGGCTACCCACACTGTGTTGTATTAATAAAATAAAAATCTACTTTAAAATACTTTGGTGTGGTAATTTTAAGCATTACAAATGTGCAGATTATTCTTAGATTTTATCAGAATAAAATATACTTATCATTGCATATACCCATTTAGGACTGTAGTTAAAATCGTACTAAAATATACTTTGGTCTCATGTTTTCTGTTAACCCAGTTAATAATTCACCCAATGCTTAGTGCCACTATACCAGATAAAGTAGAGCTTGAAACAAAAATATTAAGGTATTTAAGGTAAAATATTTTTCACCATCTATACTAAAATAACATAATGAATAAAGCAGGTACATATAAGTGTTCAACACATACCAATGGCGTATATTGACCATTTACATTATCCCTTTTCTTAATGTACAGTATATGGATGATGGCACTGTCTTTAATTTAGAAAAAAAAAATCATAATCTATATACAGCTGTCATATGGCTCGCCTCTTTTCCAGCCTGTCTGCAGGGAAACATCTGTGGGAGGAGCTTATAGTCTTTTCCTGCGGCTCACATGTTAAAAAAAAGAAAAACAAAAAAGACTTTGGAATACTAAGGAAAAATACATCATATCAAATGTTCTAAATTGTCATGCAAATACTCAAATCTATATTATTTTTGGTATAGGCTATCTAGGGGGAGGTTCTGACAATCAGAGACGGTTTTACGCCCCTCCAGCCTGTGTCTATTGTTTGTTCTTAGAAATACAGGGAGGTGATCAATTAACTTGTATTATCCCACCCCCCATTGTGTTTCACTGTTTAGTTGACATGGAGGGGGGAAAGGTATTTGGCTGTCATTTATCTGGAGTGTATATGCCCACATGTGTGACTCTATAGTAACATGGGATGCACAGAAAGGGGAAAGGAAAAGGAGGAAATTAACAGTTTTGAAGGGAACTGAAAATGAAGCATGCTGAGTATATGTTTGCATGGGCTGGTCTGTACAATCTCAGGCTGCAGCGGAGACACAGACAAGGATAGAAGGACGGTGAATAGCAGGATCAATCAGGTTTTTTGCAGAATACAGAAAATGAATCCTATAGCGACTGAGTATGAACAGCATGTGATTCAGCAAGTACTGACCGTTTTAAATGATGCGAGTTTAACAACCTGAAAGAAAAAATGTTTTCCTGTGCATTAAACATGTATCTCTAGGGTTTCCCCTTATCGGAGATTATTTTCATACTTACATTAGAACTCTTTCTGAGAACGATCTGACCACATCCAGATATCAAGGGACTCCCCTTACGCAGATGATTTAATATTCTTTGTAACACCTCCTCAATTTCTCTGTCCTCCCTTTTAGCTGAACTATATACTGTAGGTATGGAATACTAGGTAGGTATGGAACAATCAGTGACTCAAATTCTGAGGTGATGAGCATAGAGATCACCCCCAATCTCTAAAAACACCAAGTTCATACCCATTTAACATTAAGTGGATGGAATCGCATATCAGATACTTGGGAACTAACATACAGAGCAACTTAGGGTCTTTGAGCTCAACTTCTGTCCACTTGTCTGCACTTTTTTTTTTTTGGGTTAAACATGTATTGTTTATTGAACATTATTGCAGAGAGTACAATCACAGTGGCAAACACCGAACAATCAAAAGGTGTTGCGTCATAACCATAACAGTAAATAAAGAAACATTTCTCCGTTGCAGTAGACAGTATGGATCACAGCTAAACAAAGTCATAGCACATACATTGCATTTACTTCAACATTACATCAAAGTTCCTGATCACACGTGGCAGCCTCTTGCAACCACCTATCCCAAATTTTATTGTATTTAGCTGGGCATCCACTATTTTTATATATAAATTTTTTATATGGGAGCGTGGAATTAACTTCCCGTTTCCAGTCCTCCACCCTGGGCGGAAGTGGTCTCATCCACTGTCTAGCTATTACTTTTCGAACAGAAAACAAGGTTTCCTGCAGAAAAGTTTTGGTAAATTTATCCAATACTTCGGGGAATATCCCTAGGAGACAGGGTTTGGGGTCGAGGGCCAAGGGTGAGCCCATAACGTCATGTAGAAATGATACTACTTGTATCCAAAGTTCCTGCAGTTTGGGGCAAGACCAGATAAGGTGGAAAAATGTCCCAGTCTCAACAGTACATATCGGGCAGAACACAGATTGATTCGTATTATATTTGGCGGTCCTAAGGGGGGTGAGGTACGCTCTATGCACCATGTAAATTTGGGAAAGCCTGTCTTGGAGCCTAGGGGACACCACTTGTCTGCACTTTTAAACAAAACGTCCCACCCTGGGATAGGGAAGTATGTACATGGTTTGGTCAGAATAATATGATTAAAATTGACGTGATGCCACCTGCTCCAGAATCCTCAGGTCAAACTCCCACTAGGGTTTCCTGAAAAGCTTACGTACCATATTAAAGTTTATTTGGGTAGGTAAACTGACTAGATTGCGTAGGTCCATCTTTTCTTTGGCTTTATCAACCTAGTGAAAAATCATGAAACTTCTCACCTAACCAGAATGGTCAACTGGTGTGTCAAGCAGGATAGGAAACCATGGGTGAATTTGAAGCAGGTGACCCTTTACCTTATTTTAACAGGACTTCTATGTCTTCCCACCAGATCTGTCTCGACAGCTATTAAACAATACCCACTGATTGGAGCCACGCTACAGATAACTAAATCCATCTATAAATACCACTCCATCACCTTACCCAAGCCCCTGACCTCCATTTTGGGAACATCAGAGTTCCAACATGATACGATCCCCAATTTGATGCTCTTGTCCAACAGTGCTTCCTCTGGCTGATCTACAGTGCCTTGCGAAAGTATTCGGCCCCCTTGAACTTTTCAACATTTTGCCACATTTCAGGCTTCGAACATAAAGATATCAAATTTTTATTTTTTGTGAAGAATCACCAACAAGTGGGACACAATTGTGAAGTGGACGAAATCTATTGGATTTTTGAAACTTTTTTAACTAATAAAAAAATGAAAAGTGGGGCGTGCAAAATTATTCGGCCCCCTTGCGTTAATACGTTGTAGAGCCACCTTTTGCTGCGATTACAGCTGCAAGTCGCTTGGGGTATGTCTCTATCAGTTTTGCACATCGAGAGACTGAAATTCTTGCCCATTCTTCCTTGCAAAACAGCTCGAGCTCAGTGAGGTTGGATGGAGAGCGTTTGTGAACAGCAGTTTTCAGTTCTTTCCACAGATTCTCGATTGGATTCAGGTCTGAACTTTGACTTGGCCATTCTAACACCTGGATACGTTTATTTGTGAACCATTCCTTTGTAGATTTTGCTGTAAGTTTGGGATCATTGTCTTGTTGGAAGATAAATCTCCGTCCCAGTTTCAGGTCTTTTGCAGACTCCAACAGGTTTTCATCCAGAATGGTCCTGTATTTGGCTGCATCCATCTTCCCCTCAATTTTAACCATCTTCCCTGTCCCTGCTGAAGAAAAACAGGCCCAAACCATGATGCTGCCACCACCATGTTTGACAGTGGGGATGATGTGTTGAGGGTGATGAGCTGTGTTGCTTTTACGCCAAACATATCGTTTTGCATTGTGGGCAAAAAGTTCGGTTTTGGTTTCATCTGACCAGAGCACCTTCTTCCACATGTTTGGTGTGTCTCCCAGGTGGCTTGTGGCAAACTTTAGATGAGACTTTTTATGGATGTCTTTGAGAAATGGCTTTCTTCTTGCCACTCTTCCATAAAGGCCAGATTTGTGCAGTGTATGACTGATTGTTGTCCTATGGACAGACTCTCCCATCTCAGCTGTAGTTCTCTGCAGTTCATCCAGAGTGATCATGGGCCTCTTGGCTGCATTTCTGATCAGTCTTCTCCTTGTCTGAGCAGAAAGTTTAGAGGGACGGCCAGGTCTTGGTAGATTTGCAGTGGTCTGATACTCCTTCCATTTCAAAATGATCGCTTGCACAGTGCTCCTTGGGATGTTTAAAGCTTGGGAAATCTTTTTGTATCCAAATCCGGCTTTAAACTTCTCTACAACAGTATTACGGACCTGCCTGGTGTGTTCCTTGGTCTTCATGATGCTCTCTCGGCGCTTTCAACAGAACCCTGAGACTATCACAGAGCAGGTGCATTTATACAGAGACTTGATTACACACAGGTGGATTCTATTTATCACCATCAGTCATTTAGGACAACATTGGATCATTCAGAGATCCTCGCTGAACTTCTGGAGTGAGTTTGCTGCACTGAAAGTAAAGGGGCCGAATAATTTTGCACGCACCACTTTTCAGTTTTTTATTTGCTAAAAAAGTTTCAATTATCCAATAGATTTCGTTCCACTTCACAATTGTGTCCCACTTGTTGGTGATTCTTCACAAAAAAAAAAAATTGATATCTTTATTTTTGAAGCCTGAAATGTGGCAAAAGGTTGAAAAGTTCAAGGGGGCCGAATACTTTCGCAAGGCACTGTACTTCTCCTCCAGAAATCATCTCATGGCAGACTGTGAAATTGAGATCTACCTCTCAGATTGAGTGGACCTCTTGCAATGCGCTCAGCTGACTACATACATCTGCTCTCTACCAGCTGAATACAATACAGTGAGAAAGCTTTCCTCTTTCCAACATACCTGCCTTGATGGGAAACCTGTGAGACACACCTTGTCACACACATATGCCTCACTAATAGATGTTGGAACCCTACAGGAATTTTCTTTCCTACAAAGATGGGAGAGGCACCTAAATGTTCCCTTCTCCCAACAGCAGAAGGAATGGATTTTACTGTTTGCTCAGAAAACCTTCTTAGCATACTGCTACCAAGAAAGGGGCTACAAACTTCTCACAAGATGGTACAGGACCCCAGTTGCATTGTACGGAATGTTCCCCCAAGTCCACTTGCTGGCACTGTATGGAAAATGTGGTTTCCATTTTTTGGGGCTGCCAAAAAAATTAGGACACATTAATAAAATCATTATGGGTATTTCTCTTGGAGAAAATCCAGCATCGTTTTTTCCTAATGACACATTGTCAGGGGCGGTTTGCTCATTAAGAGCGCACAGGTTAATGGATAGATTCATGCTATGCATGAAACTATCCACGGCCGCCGCAGCCACCCCCTACTCAGGCGTCCGGCCCCTTTCAGGACACCAGGTGCCTGAATTACAGCGGGGTGTTTTGCTGATGCACCTGATTAGAGCCATAGGGTGAACTCGAAGCGCAGGGCATTATGCTCGGAGCCCACCTAGGTGTATTAGTAAAGCAAATGAATATTTGCTTTTCTAAAACTGAATCGCCTCTCTGCCAATCAGGAAGCGCGGGTCTGTTACCCGATTTGCCTGAAAGGCAAGTGATCCTATTGGACACCTAGGAGGAGGGGAGGAAGCCACCGTGATCTCAGAAGAGAAGGGGACACAGGAGACGCTGCCAGATGCCTGCCGCAGCTTGATCCCCTGCCCGATGTGCCAGCAGATCCCCTCCACTGTGTGCCCACAAATCCCTGCCACCAGTGGGATAAGTGCCGGTAGATCGTGGGGGGTGTTTTTGCCGCCGCCCCCCCAAACGAAAAAACACCAGCCCCCACTGCACGATGCTATCCAACAAAAAGTTCAAGAACTCACTATTGAAGCATCTTCCCACAGCAGCTACAGCCTGCATTATGGAAAAACTCGTATTGAAGGTTTTATGAATGAAAAAGAAGCTTCATGTCTTGTCCATTCAGGAAGTCAGATCCAGGTGATTTATTTACTTAAAATACGTAAAAATAATCAACATACACCAGAGAGACCAATCACCGGGATCAATTCGGCAATACTTAGTGAATATGTGGATTTTCTTTTCTACAGTCTTGAGGGACTTCTACTGAAGCATATCTTAGATACAACAGGTTAATTATGAAATATAACTCCAGTCACAGCTCACATATCCTCCTTGCATACATTTATTTAACACAAGAAGGCATGGCAGCCATTAGACTAGCGAGGGACAGTAGAACCAACCCAAACACTACATTGTGAAATGTTTTTTGGTTTTTGTTTAGAACATCATTGCTTTGGATTTAGTAGGCAATTTTATTCACAAAATATTGGAGCAGCAGCAATGAGTCAGTCTTGCAACAAATATATGGACAGATAAAGGAGAATTTGGAGTAGCAGAGTTAGTTGCTTATGAAAAATTCAAGCCAAAAAACAGCTACTACTTTTTATGCAGCTACAGAAGATGTTAGTTAAAACTTTTATCTGAAAAGGAGAAACAAAGGCCTCATGCACACGGGCATTAAAAATTCTGCTTATACAGGCTTTGGCGTTTTTGTTTTTTTTTTGTTTGTTTTTTTTATTATAGGGAAAAACACACACATAAATGCGTGTGCCGTAAAAGGCATTTTGAGTGCGCTTTCTGCCAGTCTCTGGCATTTTTCAAGCGCCTAGTGCATAGACCTTAAACGAATAAAAGCTGACCATTGAATATCCTTGTCCGTGTTAAATAGTTTCTCAACCTTCTAACTGAGCCTTCTGCTGCACCACTTGGTCTGTTAAAGGAAGTTGAACAGTAGCAGGAGGATCTAAAGCTAAAAAAAAAAAAAATTACAGGGGGACCCCGAAAAAACCAAGGACTGCTGTCTTAATCGTAGTGAGAGACTGCATCATGTATGTAATTTTTAATTTTGCCATTAGTGCCACTTTATGTAGTTATCCGATATCCCTAGGGTGCCGTTTATACATATCAATAGAAATTGTGTATCACAAAAATTATTATTTGTTACACTGTATTATATTATAGAATAGATTGGAGCGTAAAGGATACATATCAGAAATATGGGAAAGACAAATTCACAAAATAGGGTCTGTGGAAGGCAGTGAGATCATGAAAAATAAGTTCAGTGTTCAAACAAATTGAAAAGATAATAAAGAAACATTGGTCTATTTTATTCAGAATAAACATTGGGGTCCACGATCTTGAAAGCACCAACACATACATGCCACTTTGCTACAATGTAAGGTAGTGAGTGTACAGCTTGTGTAACAGTGTACATTTGCTGTCCCCTCAAAACAACTCAACACACAACCATTAATGTCTAAACAACTGGCAACAAAAGTGAGTACTAAGTGAAAATGTCCAAATTGTGCCAAATTGGCCATTTTCCCTCCCTGGTGTCATGTGATTTGTTAGTGTTGCAAGGTTTCAGGTGTGAATGGGGGGAGCAGGTTAAATTTGGTTTATCACTTTCACTCTCTTATACTGGTCACTGGAAGTTCAACATGACACCTCATGGCAACGAACTCTGAGGAGCTGAAAAAAAGAATTGTTGCTCTACATAAAGATGGTCTAGGCTATAAGAAGATTGCCAAGACCCTGAAACTGAGCTGCAGCATGATGGCCAAAACCATACAGCTGTTTAACAGGACAGGTTCCACTCAAAATAGGCCTTGCAATGGTCGAACGAAAGAAGTTTAGTGCACATGCTTAGCGTCATATTCAGAGGTTGTCTTTGGGAAATAGATATGAGTGCTGCCAGCATTGCTGCAGAGGTTGAAGGAGTGGGGGGTCAGCCTATCGGTGCTCAGACCATACACCTCACACTGCATCAAATTGGTCTGCATGGCTGTTGTCTCAGAAGGAAGTCTCTTCTAAAGATGATGCCCAAGAAAGCCCGCAAACAGTTGAAGACAAGCAGATTAAGGACATGCATTACTGAAACCATACCCTGTGGTCTGATGAGACCAAGATAAACTTATTTGGTTCCGATGGTGTTTCACATGTGTGGTGGCAACCAGGTGAGGAGTACAAAGACAAGTGTGTCTTGCCTATAGTCAAGCATGCTGGTGGAAGAGTCCTGGTCTGGGGCTGCATGAGTGCTGCCGACACTGGGGAGCTACAGTTCATTGAGTGAACCATGAATGCCAACATTTACTGTGACATACTGAAGCAGAGCACGATTCCCTCCCTTTGGAGACTGGCCCAAAGGTTAGTATTCCAACATAACGACCTTAAACACACCTTCAAGATGACCACAGCCTAGAATGAAGAAGCTGAGGGTAAAGGTGATGGACTGGCCAAGCATGTCTCTAGACCTAAACCCTATTGAGCATATGTGGGACATCCTAAAATGGAAGGTGGAGGAGCACAAGGTCTCTAATATCCGCCAGCTCCGTGATGTCGTCATGAGGGAGTCGAAGAGGACTCCAGTGGCAACCTGTGAAGCTCTGGGGAACTCCATACCCATGAGGATTAAGGCAGTGCTGGAAAATAATGGTGCCCACACAAAATATTGCCACTTTGGGCCCAATTTGGACATTTTCACTTGGGGGTCTAATCACTTTTGTTGCCAGTGGTTTAGACATTAATGGCTGTGTGTTGAGTTATTTTGAGGGGACAGCAAATTTACGCTATTATACAAGCTGTACACTCACTACTTTACATTGTAGCAAAGTGTAATTTCTTCAGCCTTGTCACATGAAAAGATATAATAAAATATTTACAAAAATGTGAGGGGTGTACTCACTTTTGTGAGATACTGTGTATGTGTGTGTATAATATACCAAATGATTTCTACCTTACCAAAATTTCACCTCTTAACTTTCTTATTCATTGTTGCCAAACAAACTTTAGCTAAAGCATGGTGGTCTTCTACTCCACATTACACTTTGGCTACAAATAAAATTAATTGGTTATATGTCTGACGAAAAACTTGCTGCTATTCTTTGTGATGATTTGCAAAAGTTTGATAAAACATGGTCCCCTTGGATTACATCCTTCTTACCTCAAAATGTTGATAGATTCCTTTTGCACCTATGATATACCCTTAATAACTATTGTACATTTACTGATCGATTTTGTTCACTTTAATATTTTCCTCACATTTTTAACTGTTGCTTTATGTATATTTTAAATTTATATATATATATATATATATATATATATATATATATATATATATATATATATACTTTGTAATTATTTACATTCTTAAAACGCAATAAAAATATTTATGAAAAAAAAGAACATTGGCTAAATGTGTCACTGAACATGCAGTATTTACCAAATAAAGAATGGGTAAAAAAAAATTGTGTGTCTGCACATTTTAGAAAATACCACAAATAAAATTTGAGTATAGAAAAGAACCAAAAAGGTTGGCGGAAATTACAAAACGCATGGCATAGAAAACAGAAACAAAATTAATATACATGCTTGGCACCTTGTCCCCCAAAGGTCTAAATGTTGATCTAGATTTAAATTGCTTTGACTTTGATGAATATTTTAGTATTTTACTCTAGTGTCATTTTATTTATTTATACCTTTTGCACATTGTACATATTTTGGTATAATTGTATATTATTATTATTATTAAGGATAATAATTGTATTGATATAATGGTTATAGTAATACTGTTGTTTTTACAACATATATTTGTTTGACCTTATTAATTATAAAGAATGTGGCTTAAAGTGGATGTAAAGCCACTCTCATCCTTTCTAAACTATTGCAATATTGGTTATCTAGAAGGAAATACATGCCTCCTGCATGTATACTTATCTGTCAAATGTCTCCCCTTTGCTATGAGACACGAAAAACTGCAGATTTTGTGGGTGGGTCTGTTTTCCAGGACTCAATTGGTGGAGTCGTGATGTCAGTAGACTCCCCGCCCACCTCCTACACTCCCCTTGTCAACATGCATTTTCTCCTGTGTATTTCTTACACTGAACTTCTGCTATGATCACTAACATTCAGTCAAAACCCAGAAAAGTCCCCACATGACTTCAGCGTGCCAAATCATGCTGAGGTGTGGAACAGCCAATCCTTGCAGAGCAGCAGAAGAAAGGAGGGGAGAGAATTAAAAAAAATAATGCATGTCTCTTAGGCTAGTGCACGAGATGTAAATCACCTGTCACTCACATCAAGGGGTAGGATTTGACAAACTTTTTCTATGTTTGTCAAGATTTATCTCACTGAACAATAAAAGAGGATGGCTCAGAGCTGGATTAACTCTTTGTGGCAAGACTGGGCTCAAATGATAGGAAATCTTATACTTTAAAAAAAAAAAAATTGGGTTTACATCCACTTTAAATAATGAGGCAATCTTAGGGTTAACACACCTTTACAGTAGTGGCACATAGGGTGTGTGTGTGTGTATATATATATATATCTATCTATATATCTATATCTATATCTATATATATATATATATATATATCTTTGTCTTGCTATATCCCTTGATAAATTCCTTAGTGAAAACACATCAGGTGGAGAAGCCTAAGCGCATACTCACAGGGTGTCCCCACTGGTACAAGAGAAGCTGGAGGCTGATGCACAGCAGAGAATAGTGACAGGTGAGAGATGCCGGATGGCTGTAATACAATAGCAATTAGCAAGGTAAGAATTCTTAAAAATAAGATTTTAGCAGTTATAAATGTGCATCCACTGTTTTAACTTTGTGGTTTTAATAAAACATTTTAGAATTGTATACACTTATTTGAGCTTTTCATTTATTGCATTTGCTGGGAGACTGACCATAGGATGAAAAAGGGAGAATAAGGAGAGATGGAATTTTCTAAACAAACACTGCTGTGCTTTATATAAAAAGATCATAAATCTCTGATGAATTACTTGTGAGAGCACATAGGTATATTAGTGTAATGCACAGGAACTAGTTTTGTGTTTAAAAGAGTGACTCCTCTTTTGTTGGAAAAACAATTCCCTGTGGGTGATCAATGGACATTACAAGGATTTTAACAAACTTTGTTGCGGTGTCCTGCCTTTTTCTTCTCTGAAGGAATAGCTCTTTGTTAGGTCATGTCTTGTGCAGGACTGATTCTAAACGGGAGTGATTTTTTTTCGTTTTTGATCAGCTGATGCACGTGCAGGGCTTTAATGAGAAGAATGGCAGGACCTGCATTCCTTTAGAAGTGATTAACCCTTTAAGAGAATCTCACCAAAACGGAAATGTTTCTTGCAGAAGATACCTAAAATCCAACTTAAGGAGTGTGTATAAGGGCGCGCTGAATAGCAGGACCAGGCAGATAATGTCTATATTGAGTAGATGTATTCAAATAATGAGGTCTTCAAACATTTAGGGCAACACTCAAAGAGTGGAGCAATCTAAAGTAAAAGACAAACAGAAGAAAAGGTACCTCTAAGTGCAGATTTAAAACTTTTAATATCCACAAAAGGGATTAAAAACGCATACAGGATATAAGAATGAAGGGAGCATTTCCCATGTTTTTATGGCAGGTGATCCAGCATCAGGAAGGTCCCAGTGTGGTATAAGTTTCCAGGGGTATCGATATGCAGCAGCAGAAGATCCCAGGGTGACCAGCAGATGGAAGCCACAAGCTCTGGAAGCACTGATGGAGCAATTGCACTGTCGGAGTCAGCGTGGAATGTGAATCCTGGAAATTACGTCAGCGTGAGGGGACGACAACAAGTGTGGACCGCAAACCAAAAGTAGGCCAACAAAATGGGATGCACTTCAGAACTGCTGATTGGTTCCTTCTTCAAGCCAATGACTATGGGTTAGCAGAAGCATAGCTACTTATAATCTTTGGGCTGACTGGGTGGGGCTATGGGCGGGAGTGGAGGAGGAAAACAGTGCAACATTATCCCAGGATTACAATATACTGTGCTTTATGGACATAGATGGCTGCGCATGAAAGCACAAAATGTATCTTTTAAACAGCAAGGGAAAACAAGTATAATGGCACAAAGCAAGACATGACAAAAGTGACATAAACTGGGAATACAGAGCTCAGGCTGCCAGTGACACTGGCATATGGATGTAGAATGGGACACAGCAGCCAGATTGCATATCGCTTCCTAATATATGCAATATACACAAAAATGATCAATGTCATATTATATAAAAAATTTAAAAAACATGCTAAAGTAAGTGATAAAGACAGGATAAAAACATTATGGTAAAAAATATATAAGGAAATTAAAATATTAATCAGTTGAAAATCAATCAATTAGTCAATCATTTGGGAAGATATAGTAAGGACAACAGGCAATACACGTGTGTGTGTGTGTGTGTATGTGTATATATATATATATATATATATATATATATATATATGACACATATGCATGTATATGTGGAGGCAGTGTACGTGTATAGGAAAAAAGACATAAATACGTATAGTGTCTGTGGAAAAAAATCACACATATACACACACCTCATGATGAAATATGGAGTATTGTTGTCCAATGGAGGACATACCCGAGTGAAACAAAGACACTATGATATGAGTGTACATGTGAGGATGATATAGTGAATGAGATAGGGTTCTAAAGTATCGCACTGATTTAGAAATCCTCATTTAACCAATCCCAAAACATTCAAAGAGAAAATCCAGTACATCTCTCTGTGACAGCTTTCGGAAACTCTCAGCTGGGGGGAGGTCTCTAGGCATTGCCTCGATAACATAAACCTGTAGATTTGTTGTACACTCATATCATAGTGTCTGTTTCACTCGGGTATGTCCTCCATATCCATCCAATATGGAGTATTGGACAATACTCCATATTTCATCATGAGAAGTGTGTATATATGCGTGACTTTTGCCAAAGACATACGTATACACATTTTTTTGCATGTACAGATGCACTACACCTATTTATGTCAGCTTTTCCTATATGCGTACACTGCCTCCACGTATAAATGCGTGTGCGTGTGTGTGTGTGTATATATATATATATATACACCCACATGTATTGCCTGTTGCCCTTACTATATCTTCCCAAATGATTGACTAATTTATCGATTTTCCACTGATTAATATTTTAATTTCCTTTATATATTTTTACCATAATGTTTTTGTCCTGTCTCTATCACTTCTTTTTTTTTTTATCGTCATGCTTTGTCTTGTTGTATTTGTTTTGCCTCTCTGTGTAAAGGATACAGTTTGTGCTTTCCTGCGATTTTCTGTGCAGCCATCTATGCCCATAAAACACAGTGAAATAAGTTCTAAACTAAATAACTTCTAATTAAATATTATCCAAGGGTAGTCATAGATTCCCTCTATTTATTCCATAAATGTATTAATTTGTCTACTCCTATAATTAGCTAGTCTATTAAACCTCTGATAGTTATTGATAGCACAATAATATAAGGTTAGCTATGAAAACAAACACACTGCTTAATAAAACAACGTCGTATTTATTAACCAAGAAAATAGGAAAACACTAACATGAAAATACTAAGGAAGGTATTGCAAAGCATATAACAACAAGTTATATCAAATATACTTATCGCAAAGCTGTCCTATAGATACGGTATCCTCATCTGGGCTTAAGATGGTAACCGAGAGAGTAAGCTTTATCTCAGGCATCCCTTTTATACTTTAATCATACACCATCCAGACCCAAACCCATTGCCATCCCATCTAGACTACGAATCACAGTATTTACAGAGCAGTCCTCCTCAATATATTCTATTACTGTCCATCCTGTTGTACTGGTCTCTAGGGGCAACATTGTCCATGTATCATGTCTCTGTATCCCGGGGTCAATCTTCAAAGCCTGTTGGTCCTTTGATCTTTGTAACCCACCTTCGTCACTTATCCTGGCAGCCAAAGCAGTCTTTGAAGCTCGCTTGCATAGCATTATAACATCAGACGGTCTGGAGCCAAGCTTTTGTTCAGCCTTGATGGATGCCTGATCTCTTCTTTCAGATATGCTACAAAGCTTTGTTGTGCAACTTGTTACATTCCAGTCCTGGTATCAACCAGAAAGAGAAACATGAATATTAACCATGTTGCCTTCTAACATAAGCAGCTTTGCACCTAAAGGGGGCATATTGCCCTTTTTCAGACACTGCTCCTATGGAACAGTCCATAACTGTCTTAACGTGTTGCGTTTCCCAACAGCTCCTTCAGAAACAGCCCTTATATAGAACAGTCCATAACGGTCTTAATGTGTTGTGCTTCCCAACATGTGCTGCTTTGCCACTGAGTGACATACCACCATCATTCTTCTGCGACAGCTTCACCATTCCGGTATCTTCACAACGGAGTACATTACAGGCAAAGGGTGTTCATTCACTCACCATTCACCAGCACACACTCAGAGCCACATATTAACCAGCTTTCAAATACAGAGTCTCGAGGAGGGCCTTACTCACCCATATTATTAACCTAAAATACACACATGTCACACTATACCATAACATAATCCCATCAACACATTACCATAATATATATATATATATGACACATCAAATTACGCATCCCGCTCCCAACTTCCTATAACCCTTTACTGTAAATATGGGTCGGGATTAGGCAGGCTTTCTCACGATGGTCTTTCCTACCACAATTTTGGCACGTCAGCAGTATTTCAGGGCTCTAACTTGGACGAAGAGACCTTACCTTCAATTTGTCCCTCAACTTGCACATAGATAAATGTAAGACCCTTCTATATAAATGCTGAGTCTAACACATATAACCCTGAAACAATGACAAACCACATCCCTGTGCCTGGATTTCAGAGACCATGCCCAGAGTATACCATGCACCTCTACCTACCTACAGCCTAGTTCCATGACTATACAATACATCAGTATCCATAAGGACAAGGAACAAACTCATCTATGTCCCAAACAATACCAGGATGCTTCCTTCCCAGCAATGATCTTTCCATCCAGAACACAGAGTGAAATCTTCCTAACATTTCTCATTCACCACCGTGTATTGACCTGGCACATAAAGGACATCATGGTCATACTTCATACAGAGGGAAATATCATCCTCTCTGATCACATGTGAGTAATTTAGCCTCAGATGCAACAAGGTAGAATCCCGAGTCAGTAAGCCCACTGATACCACCAAATACACAGACTGAGTCTGCATTCCGGGGATAGGATCACCGAGGAAGCATAACATCTCTCATAATCCAAACTAGCACAGCCCATCCAGGCATTCATCCACCACCTTAGATTAGTGTAAGAGATGTGTTTTGGCAAGATCTTACTGAGCTGTGAAGCTAACTCATAAGGCCACTGCCCCTTATAAAGAGACTGTACAATCGGCTTGAAGTTGGTTGATACCTACGCCTACTCATGCATGCATGCCAGAGCCCATTACAGATTGCTGTCCTGTACCATCACATTCTCTACCAACCTCTCAACATGGTTGACAAAATCCGCAGCCGCTTTAACCTGGGTATTTACGGGACTTTGTTGAATGTTATTAAGGATGCCACCAATCTCTCTGAGTAACAAAGCCCTGCTTACTGTCTGAAGCTATGGCTGAGAGTTTGTTCCTCAGGAGACCAATGTCCACTCCATTAACAACACCCATCTCAGCTCCTATTCCCCCCCCAATATAGTGCTGAATACATCACTCCTCTTTCGGTTACTCTTCAGAAATAAGCGTCCTGAATGCCTTCTGTGTCCGCACATCTCTGGGAGTAAGCCACTGGTACAATGACCGTACTTGATTCAGTGTATATTCAGCACATATAGGGTAATATATATAGGGTTCCTCCTCTTTTCATTACTCCTCAGAAATACGTGTACTGAATGCCTTCTGTGTCCGCACATCTCTGGGACTAAGCCACTGGTAAAATGACCATAGTTGATTCAGTGTATACTCGGCACATATAGGGTAATAGGCTTCCATCAACCACCGTGAGATGTTGAAGCGCCATGTAGTGAAGGCATACAGTAACCTGGTAGCCAGCATTTGTTCCCTTTATCTAACGGAGAATGCTCCTGTGTGTAGTCACTGGCATTACCCGTGCAAGGTTCCAACCTCTCAGGTGAGACATCAACCAGGCGTATCTCCCCCATATCCAGCTCTGGTGTCCCACATGTCCAGTAACCGAGAACCTCTCTGTAAGTCTGCTAAGATTGAGACATCACCCCTACAAGAAAATTTTCACCCCCATTGATGTGTCACCTGGCCAACAGGCATCTTACTTATGTGTAAATGCCAGTCTCCTGGGTACCAGCACCATATTAATTTAGTTATGTCACTACATGTCACACATTAAAAACCTTTTCTTCTTTCAGTTCCTCCCTCCATCAAAAAAAAAAAACATATTTTACATTTCTTGGTCTGAAGGATTGGACTGGTTATATTCCTTCCCCAACCTCCAACCCATTGCACATGTATCAATAGCATGTTTGCATTCATAAATAGTGATGGCCGAACGGTTCGCCCGGCGGTCGTTTCGCGGCGAATTTCCGACATTCGCGGTCCGCACGTTCGAACGCCTTTTTCCGTCGTTCGCCGCGGCGGACTTACGTGTTTAATGTATACAAGAACTTTAACCTTTGGTGACACGTTTATCATGTGATACAGGACAGCCAATTGAGACATGACAGCACATGGACACTTGTACATTCCCCCTAACCTATAAATACACCCGATCCGGTGGCCATTTTACATTCTTTCTTCTGTTAAGATAGGGACAGGTTCCTGTGTGGAGTAGGGAGAGATAAACCACTAGCTATTTGGTACACAAAAGTTCTTTTCAGGACTGGTATAGGTGTTAGGTGTTGATAGGTTTGCTGTGCTGCTGATTCTTGCAGCAGCCTGAGTGTCTTTTGTTAGTTTAGAGAAAGGGAAAGGACGGTGTATGCTACAGGGACAGCCAGATTAGTCTTTCATCATCATCATCATCATCATCATCATTAGCTGTTACTATCAAGGTCCACAAAAGAGCTGTTCCAGTAACCACTAATCGTTCTCTTTTTTTGCCAATTTGTATAGGGACAGGAAGGAAGCAGTGTTGTCAGGCAGTGAGGGTAATTTTAAAGACTTGCTGTTATTATTAGTTCCACAAAGGTTCTTTTCAGGACTGGTATCAGTGGTACAGTAATAGGCTTGTACATGTATAATATTCTTTCTTCCAAATATAGAAAGGATATTATACTTGACTGCTGCCCTTCTGCTGCAGTCTGCTAAACATTCACAACTCACTTGTTCCACAAAAGTTCTTATAAGGACTGGTAACTTGGTATAGGGTGCTACGGTACATAGGCTTGAGTGCGGTACAGTCTGCTGTTCTGTAAGGACCGCTATCGGTCCACAATAGATAGGGTTGACGTGCACCACTGCTGACCGCTGCCCTATACTGCAGCAGTCCTTCAGCGGTATAGGGACTGACGTACAGTCTGCTAATCACTAACACACAACCTGCTTGTTCCACAAAAGTTCTTATAAGGACTGGTAACTTGGTATAGGGTGCTACGGTACATAGGCTTGAGTGCGGTACAGTCTGCTGTTCTGTAAGGACCGCTATCGGTCCACAATAGATAGGGTTGACGTGCACCACTGCTGACCGCTGCCCTATACTGCAGCAGTCCTTCAGCGGTATAGGGACTGACGTACAGTCTGCTAAAAACTAATACACAACCTGCTTGGTCCACAAAAGTTCTTATAAGGACTGGTAACTTGGTATAGGGTGCTACGGTACATAGGCTTGAGTGCGGTACAGTCTGCTGTTCTGTAAGGACCGCTATCGGTCCACAATAGATAGGGTTGACGTGCACCACTGCTGACCGCTCACCTATACTGCAGCAGTCCTTCAGCGGTATAGGGACTGACGTACAGTCTGCTAAACACTAATACACAACCTGCTTGTTCCACAAAAGTTCTTATAAGGACTGGTAACTTGGTATAGGGTGCTACGGTACATAGGCTTGAGTGCGGTACAGTCTGCTGTTCTGTAAGGACCGCTATCGGTCCACAATAGATAGGGTTGACGTGCACCACTGCTGACCGCTCACCTATACTGCAGCAGTCCTTCAGCGGTATAGGGACTGACGTACAGTCTGCTAATCACTAACACACAACCTGCTTGTTCCACAAAAGTTCTTATAAGGACTGGTAACTTGGTATAGGGTGCTACGGTACATAGGCTTGAGTGCGGTACAGTCTGCTGTTCTGTAAGGACCGCTATCGGTCCACAATAGATAGGGTTGACGTGCACCACTGCTGACCGCTGCCCTATACTGCAGCAGTCCTTCAGCGGTATAGGGACTGACGTACAGTCTGCTAAACACTAATACACAACCTGCTTGTTCCACAAAAGTTCTTATAAGGACTGGTAACTTGGTATAGGGTGCTACGGTACATAGGCTTGAGTGCGGTACAGTCTGCTGTTCTGTAAGGACCGCTATCGGTCCACAATAGATAGGGTTGACGTGCACCACTGCTGACCGCTCACCTATACTGCAGCAGTCCTTCAGCGGTATAGGGACTGACGTACAGTCTGCTAAAAACTAATACACAACCTGCTTGGTCCACAAAAGTTCTTATAAGGACTGGTAACTTGGTATAGGGTGCTACGGTACATAGGCTTGAGTGCGGTACAGTCTGCTGTTCTGTAAGGACCGCTATCGGTCCACAATAGATAGGGTTGACGTGCACCACTGCTGACCGCTCACCTATACTGCAGCAGTCCTTCAGCGGTATAGGGACTGACGTACAGTCTGCTAAACACTAATACACAACCTGCTTGTTCCACAAAAGTTCTTATAAGGACTGGTAACTTGGTATAGGGTGCTACGGTACATAGGCTTGAGTGCGGTACAGTCTGCTGTTCTGTAAGGACCGCTATCGGTCCACAATAGATAGGGTTGACGTGCACCACTGCTGACCGCTCACCTATACTGCAGCAGTCCTTCAGCGGTATAGGGACTGACGTACAGTCTGCTAATCACTAACACACAACCTGCTTGTTCCACAAAAGTTCTTATAAGGACTGGTAACTTGGTATAGGGTGCTACGGTACATAGGCTTGAGTGCGGTACAGTCTGCTGTTCTGTAAGGACCGCTATCGGTCCACAATAGATAGGGTTGACGTGCACCACTGCTGACCGCTCACCTATACTGCAGCAGTCCTTCAGCGGTATAGGGACTGACGTACAGTCTGCTAAACACTAATACACAACCTGCTTGTTCCACAAAAGTTCTTATAAGGACTGGTAACTTGGTATAGGGTGCTACGGTACATAGGCTTGAGTGCGGTACAGTCTGCTGTTCTGTAAGGACCGCTATCGGTCCACAATAGATAGGGTTGACGTGCACCACTGCTGACCGCTCACCTATACTGCAGCAGTCCTTCAGCGGTATAGGGACTGACGTACAGTCTGCTAATCACTAACACACAACCTGCTTGTTCCACAAAAGTTCTTATAAGGACTGGTAACTTGGTATAGGGTGCTACGGTACATAGGCTTGAGTGCGGTACAGTCTGCTGTTCTGTAAGGACCGCTATCGGTCCACAATAGATAGGGTTGACGTGCACCACTGCTGACCGCTCACCTATACTGCAGCAGTCCTTCAGCGGTATAGGGACTGACGTACAGTCTGCTAAACACTAATACACAACCTGCTTGTTCCACAAAAGTTCTTATAAGGACTGGTAACTTGGTATAGGGTGCTACGGTACATAGGCTTGAGTGCGGTACAGTCTGCTGTTCTGTAAGGACCGCTATCGGTCCACAATAGATAGGGTTGACGTGCACCACTGCTGACCGCTGCCCTATACTGCAGCAGTCCTTCAGCGGTATAGGGACTGACGTACAGTCTGCTAAACACTAATACACAACCTGCTTGGTCCACAAAAGTTCTTATAAGGACTGGTAACTTGGTATAGGGTGCTACGGTACATAGGCTTGAGTGCGGTACAGTCTGCTGTTCTGTAAGGACCGCTATCGGTCCACAATAGATAGGGTTGACGTGCACCACTGCTGACCGCTCACCTATACTGCAGCAGTCCTTCAGCGGTATAGGGACTGACGTACAGTCTGCTAAACACTAATACACAACCTGCTTGTTCCACAAAAGTTCTTATAAGGACTGGTAACTTGGTATAGGGTGCTACGGTACATAGGCTTGAGTGCGGTACAGTCTGCTGTTCTGTAAGGACCGCTATCGGTCCACAATAGATAGGGTTGACGTGCACCACTGCTGACCGCTGCCCTATACTGCAGCAGTCCTTCAGCGGTATAGGGACTGACGTACAGTCTGCTAATCACTAACACACAACCTGCTTGTTCCACAAAAGTTCTTATAAGGACTGGTAACTTGGTATAGGGTGCTACGGTACATAGGCTTGAGTGCGGTACAGTCTGCTGTTCTGTAAGGACCGCTATCGGTCCACAATAGATAGGGTTGACGTGCACCACTGCTGACCGCTCACCTATACTGCAGCAGTCCTTCAGCGGTATAGGGACTGACGTACAGTCTGCTAAACACTAATACACAACCTGCTTGTTCCACAAAAGTTCTTATAAGGACTGGTAACTTGGTATAGGGTGCTACGGTACATAGGCTTGAGTGCGGTACAGTCTGCTGTTCTGTAAGGACCGCTATCGGTCCACAATAGATAGGGTTGACGTGCACCACTGCTGACCGCTGCCCTATACTGCAGCAGTCCTTCAGCGGTATAGGGACTGACGTACAGTCTGCTAAACACTAATACACAACCTGCTTGGTCCACAAAAGTTCTTATAAGGACTGGTAACTTGGTATAGGGTGCTACGGTACATAGGCTTGAGTGCGGTACAGTCTGCTGTTCTGTAAGGACCGCTATCGGTCCACAATAGATAGGGTTGACGTGCACCACTGCTGACCGCTCACCTATACTGCAGCAGTCCTTCAGCGGTATAGGGACTGACGTACAGTCTGCTAATCACTAACACACAACCTGCTTGTTCCACAAAAGTTCTTATAAGGACTGGTAACTTGGTATAGGGTGCTACGGTACATAGGCTTGAGTGCGGTACAGTCTGCTGTTCTGTAAGGACCGCTATCGGTCCACAATAGATAGGGTTGACGTGCACCACTGCTGACCGCTGCCCTATACTGCAGCAGTCCTTCAGCGGTATAGGGACTGACGTACAGTCTGCTAAACACTAATACACAACCTGCTTGGTCCACAAAAGTTCTTATAAGGACTGGTAACTTGGTATAGGGTGCTACGGTACATAGGCTTGAGTGCGGTACAGTCTGCTGTTCTGTAAGGACCGCTATCGGTCCACAATAGATAGGGTTGACGTGCACCACTGCTGACCGCTGCCCTATACTGCAGCAGTCCTTCAGCGGTATAGGGACTGACGTACAGTCTGCTAAACACTAATACACAACCTGCTTGGTCCACAAAAGTTCTTATAAGGACTGGTAACTTGGTATAGGGTGCTACGGTACATAGGCTTGAGTGCGGTACAGTCTGCTGTTCTGTAAGGACCGCTATCGGTCCACAATAGATAGGGTTGACGTGCACCACTGCTGACCGCTGCCCTATACTGCAGCAGTCCTTCAGCGGTATAGGGACTGACGTACAGTCTGCTAAACACTAATACACAACCTGCTTGGTCCACAAAAGTTCTTATAAGGACTGGTAACTTGGTATAGGGTGCTACGGTACATAGGCTTGAGTGCGGTACAGTCTGCTGTTCTGTAAGGACCGCTATAGGTCCACAATAGATAGGGTTGACGTGCACCACTGCTGACCGCTCACCTATACTGCAGCAGTCCTTCAGCGGTATAGGGACTAAGAGTTTTGTCACAGGGTCATTTAAAAAATGACATGCAGAGGAAGAGGCAGGCCCTTCCGCAGGGGTGGTAGGGGTAGGGCAGGAGCAACAGGCTTGAGCCAAAGTGGGAAGTTGCAGAAGGTGCGTTCAATTACTTTAAAGGATGCACCAGACTTGGTTGAGTGGCTCGCTCAGCCTTACTCTTCTGCACCCTCCTCATCCTCTCGATCTGCACCCTCTTCTTCACTCTCTGCTATGTGCACCCCCAAAGACACTACCACCAACAACACGACCACCACCACCACCACCACATACCTTCCGCTTGAGTCACTGGAATTATTTTCCGATCCATATCAAGAGGACATTTCTGATGCGCAGCCACTCTTGGTATTGGATCAGGAAGAGGAGGTAGCAACAAGCGCTACTCAGCAGTCTGACGCCAGTACCCAGATCAGCCCAAGGAGGAGGTTGGTCCCCGGTGTTGCTGCCTACTCCGAGATCTCTACTTATAGCGGTGGGGAAGGTGACGTTGATGATGACGTGTCTAGTGATGTCACGTGGGTGCCCACAAGAGAGGAAGAGGAGGGGAGTTCAGAGGGAGATATGGACCAGCAGATAGGGAGGAGAAGCAGCAATGACTTACATTGCACAGCAGGGACAAAGCAGACTGCAAATGTATCAGGAGCGAGTCATCGACCATGTACGGTCACATCTGGCGCTCCCAGGACACCGGCACATGGCTCCGCAGTGTGGGCTTTTTTTAACGTGTCCGCTGCTGACAATAGCGTTGCCATCTGCAATCTTTGCAGTCAACGCGTTAGTCGCGGTAAGCCCAATACTCACCTAGGGACGACCGCCTTAAGAAGGCACATGAGCAGCCATCACCGAGCCCAGTGGGAGCAACGGAACACACAAAGCCACACTGCAGGCTCTCACCGTCCAGCCTCGTCTTCTACTTCTCCTTCTCCTCTCTCCTCACAATTGTCCTCCACTCCACCTTCCATCACGCCAAGCTCACATTTTTCTGCAAAAAGGCAGGCTTCCGTGGGCCTAATGTTTGAGCGTAAAAAAATGATGATGCCGGATAACCCTCTTGCCCAACGGTTGGCGGCTGGCTTGTCAGAACTCATAGCCCGCCAACTACTGCCATATAAACTGGTGGACTCGGAGGCCTTTCGCAAATTTGTGGCCATTGGAACACCACAATGGAAGGTCCCAGGAAGGAAGTATTTCTCAGAGAAGGGCATCCCAGAGCTATATGGCCATGTTCAGCGGCAAGTGAATGTATCTCTGGCACACAGTGTCGGTGCCAAGATACATCTGACCACAGACACGTGGTCTAGCAAACACGGGCAGGGAAGGTATATCAGTTTTACTGCCCACTGGGTGAACCTTCTGACGGCCGTCAAGCATGTAACCCGTGGCACCCGTGTAGATTTGGTTTTACCGCCACGGATTGCATGCAGGCCTGACTCTTCTTCTCCTCCTCCTACTCCATCCTCCTCCCTCTCCTCCTCAGCTGCCTCCTCCTTTTCCGCTGCTAGCGTCTCTTCCACTGCACCGCCCAAGCTCCCCAGAACCTATTCCACATGCCAGGTGAGACGTTGCCATGCCGTGCTGCGTCTGTTGTGCCTGGAAGCAAAGAGCCACACTGGCCCGGCACTCCTTTCAGCTTTGCGTTCACAGGCAGATGAGTGGCTAACACCGCTCAATTTGACAGTTGGTAAAGTGGTGTGTGACAACGGTGCCAATCTGCTTAGCGCATTGAAACAGGGCAAAATCACGCACGTGCCGTGCATGGCACACGTCTTAAACTTGGTCGTGCAGCGATTCCTTGTCAAATACCCTGGGGTCCAGGACATCTTGCGGCAGGCAAGGAAAATCTCGGCCCATTTCAGAAGATCTTACACGGCCATGGCTCGCCTTGCTGACATTCAGCGGCGACACCATCTGCCGGTCAGACGTCTTATTTGCGATTGCCCGACGCGATGGAACTCAACCTTCTATATGCTTGATAGGCTGCTCCAGCAGAAACGTGCAGTTAACGTCTACCTGTATGAACTCTGCGAAAGAAACGGTTCTGGGGAGCTGGGTTTTTTTTCACCGCGCCAGTGGCTGCTCATGCGCGACACATGCAGACTTCTGCGGCCATTTGAGGAGATCACCAAACTGGTCAGTCGCAGCCATGGCGCCATCAGTGACATGGTACCTTATGCCTTCTTTCTGGAGCGTGCATTGCGTCGTGTCATTGATCAGGCTGTGGAGGAGCAGGAGCGGGAAGATGAGGAAGTCGCAATGCTGGATGAATTCCCAGGGGGGGCTACTCTATCTGAGACAAGTCAACAACAGGAGTCTGATGAGGAGTCAGAGGAGGATGGTGCCGGGGCGGATGAGCAGGAGCAAGAAGAGCATGCTTTAAACCTTTCTGGGATCCCTGTTGTGCGAGGATGGGGAGAGGAGAATGAAGAGGACGACATTATCCTGGATGATGAGCAGGAGCCAGGCCACCACACCGCTTCCACTTTAGTGCAAATGGGGGCCTTCATGCTCCAGTGTTTTAATAGGGACCCCCGTATAAAAAGCATGAGGGTCAAGGACCAGTACTGGGTGGCAACGTACTTAGACCCCCGGTACAAACACAAAATGGCGGAAATGTTACCGCCGTCGCAGAGGGCTGTCAGAATGCAGCACTTCCAGGCCTTGCTTCGAGAAATGCTGCATTCTGCTTTTGCGTGCGCTGGCAGAGGAGCAATTCCCACTCCCAGAGAAGGATTTGCGGGTACCAATCCAACAGCGCCTGCAAGAAGAGGCCGGTTTGAAGATGTGTTGGTGACTTCGGATATGAGGTCATTCTTTCAGCCGACCCATCGACAGGTGTCATCCGGATCCAGCATCAGGGAACGCCTAGACCGTCAGGTGTCCGACTACATTGGGTTAACGGCCGATGTGGACGCTCTGAGGAGTGATGAACCCCTAGACTACTGGGTGGGCAGGCTTGACCTCTGGCCAGAGCTTGCCCAATTTGCAATCGAACTGTTGGCTTGCCCCTCATCCAGTGTCCTGTCCGAAAGGACGTTCAGCGCAGCAGGGGGGATTGTGACCGATAAGCGTACTCGCCTAGCTCACCACAGTGTTAACTACCTCACATTTCTAAAAATGAATGAGGCATGGATCTCGGAGGAATTCAACACATGTGACCAGTAGACCATGTATATGTCTATAAACTATTTTTTTAATCAAGCACACAGACCTTCTTAATTCATTTGGCTCACTTCCTTGACCCAAAAAAGCACACCGTACTATATGCCCCTACCCTCCTCTTTGAAGAGGTTGAGCGGTGTCATATTTCTACTGGGGCTGCTTATGATATCCCTGTGCTGTGCTGACTTCCTCCTGGGGGTTCTTATTATGAAGGGATCACACTATCCCTGTGCTGTGCTGACTTCCTCCTGGGGGTTCTTATTATGAGGGGATCACACCATCCCTGTGCTGTGCTGACTTCCTCCTGGGGCTGCTTACGGTGCTGCTGTCAGCGCTGTATGTCACGGTGCTGCTGTCAGCGCTGTATGTCACGGTGCTGCTGTCAGCGCTGTATGTCACGGTGCTGCTGTCAGCGCTGTATGTCACGGTGCTGCTGTCAGCGCTGTATGTCACGGTGCTGCTGTCAGCGCTGTATGTCACGGTGCTGCTGTCAGCGCTGTATGTCACGGTGCTGCTGTCAGCGCTGTATGTCACGGTGCTGCTGTCAGCGCTGTATGTCACGGTGCTGCTGTCAGCGCTGTATGTCACGGTGCTGCTGTCAGCGCTGTATGTCACGGTGCTGCTGTCAGCGCTGTATGTCACGGTGCTGCTGTCAGTGCTCTGTATTACGGTGCTGCTGTCAGATGCCTCTATCACGGTGCATGTGTCATTCCGGTATGTCACGCTGCTGGTGATCATCTCCTGCACCCTCTTCTTTGCCTACCCTGGTCCCTGACCTTCCCTCTCCTCCATTGCCTTCATTAGCTCCATAGTCCTGAATTGTTAGAACAATTTCCCAAATAAAATAAAAATGCTTGTAGTTATCGATCCCAAATTCACCTCATACATGTATTATGTCATTGTCCAGATGGTGGGACTACGTTTTACCCCCTAATAATTACCACGTGGCCGCAAATTCGACATGAAGGTTTGCAAAGTTCGCCTCCCATTGAAGTCAATGGGGCCCGCGGCGAACGGTCGGTTTCGCGAACGTTTGGGTCCGTTCGCATTTCGCGTTCGCGAAACGTCCCGTCGGAAGTTCGTCCATCACTATTCATAAATTACAGGAAAGACTCTGATAAAATATTTCACCAGTCTTGTTGCTGGGTAAAGTCTTTCAGATTCAGAATTTGCAATATATTGTCTGTAGCACTGACCCCTGAAGGAGCGGCTGGTTTTCTTGGACTTACCATTTACCTCCTCCGCATTGTAGCTTGTCGTTCTTGTCTAAGGGTTCCCGAGGTTGATGGCCCAATAACTGCAGAGACTGACACTTGAATTCCTTTTTTGGAATTTTTATTTGCTTAAAACGTTCAACAATGTAACAGTCTCTCAGTTGGGAATAGAGGGTATAGGTATGGAAGCTCAGGCACTTTGAAACTGCTGACACTCAATTAATGCCTCTCACTATGGCGATACTGTAAGAAATGTGGATTCCATTAGTGTCCATATAGCTCAACATCCAGGCTCTTACCGAGCAGCCAGCTTTGTGCGTGTCCCTCTTCAGGAGAGTCCTCCCCCGGTTGCATGACGAGTTGCTGGGCTTCTCCAAAACCTGAGACGGCACTAGACCACTTTAGAATCCTCCTTCCAGTTACTGTGCCTCGGACTAGCCAGTTCAGAGACTCGGAAATGGGTGGATCCGCACCCCAGGCCAGGAGGACCAGGACCATGGAGTCAGAACATAACTTCTGGACCGTAACCCAGAACGTGACTTCAGCACCTTAAGTACCCTCTCCTGGAATGCACAGCGCAACAACGCACCCACTGATTGGCTCCGAGAGAGAGATTGGTACCCAATGCGTCCAACTAGATTGTGTTCTAATGTCTGGCAAAGGTGTTAACTGTACCCATGACCAGGCAGAACATTAGTACAGTCCAGCCAATCTGATGCCAAAAACACAATTTAAAGCAACTAGCCCCAAGACTCAACTATAGTCTTGGGAAAAAACTAAATTTACAGACATAGCGGGTACTCTTCAGGAGTACCCGCGCTACATGTCCATAAGAAAAAGAAACCTTATATTGCAAGTATTAATCTGAATCTTTTGTCCCTTCTCTTCTGAATGTTTATCAGAACAAATTTGCGGTGTGGTGTGGCACAGACAAACTGCCATCCATGTGAACATCTTTCATCTTTGTTCCAGAAACCTCTCCAATCTCACTCCACCAGGATTCTGGAAGTGAACAACAAGAGCAGAATCTAATTCTTATCCACAATATCTACTCACTTGCTATGTTTACTTATAGTTTCCTCCTTGGAACCCTGGAACTTAGTATTCCTGGCTTCTGCAACTCTAAACAAATTATCAAAACAACCATGATTTCTTTAGGCTGAACCCACTTTAAAATGGATCCCCATGGGATGAGCAAAGCGTGGCTTGGTAGCAGATGTAGCCAGATGCACATCTTGTGAGTTCTGCCGATTATACGCTCTTCTATCCTTAAAACGCCCACCGGTCACTTGATCTTGGTAACTATTTGCCCTCCAGTGTTTTCTGATACCTTTGCCTATCTGCCGCTGTACTCACCCGCAGCTCAGAGGATGTCTCGGCGTGGCTCCACGGGCCGCTCTGCTCCAGGCCACGAGGCCCAAGATGGCAGCGCAGCCCTCAAGTCGGCCAAACTGAAATACAGGGAAGCCTCACAAAAACTGTTCTCCCTGAATGGCATACGGGACTTGCTGGAGCTCTCCGGGGATGGAGAGGAGAATCGTAGTGTCTCTCAATCGGATGCAGATGACACCATGCCCCTGGAGGATCTGATGGTGCCAGTGCTGTCCTGGGATGCAGTGAGTATCGCCCATGTGTCCCAAACCCCACAGGCGGCCATGTCCACAGGCTCGGCTGGACCTGGGCCCATGCTAAGAGACATCCTCTCTGCGGTCACATCTTGCAATCTCTCTATTACTGCTCTGGCCACAGAGGTTAAGGGGATGAAGGCCGAGATGTCCTTTCTGCTCCAGGACATGCAGAAGTTGAGAGACCGCGCATCTGCCATTAAAGGATGCATCAGTGCCATAGAGGATGACTGGGCCCCCATGCAGAGGGAATCGCATGCTCAGCAGCTAAACATGCAGCGGCAGCAAAACTCGACAATTTTCGAAAATAGACTTTGCAGAAGTAACGTTAGAGCTATTGGTATACCTGAAAAAATAGAAGGGAAGAACCCAGTTCATTTCATAAAGCAATGGCTACTTGAAAAGTTTGGGAAGGAGTCATTCTCCCCTATGTATTCAGTGGAGGGGGTGCATCGGGTCCCCTCCAGGCCTCTGCCACCGGGTAACCCCCAGAGCTTTTCTGTTTAAATTGCTCCATTACAGAGATAGAGATGCAATATTGTCTAAAGCACGTTCTCTGGGGGAGGTTCTGGTAATAGATAACTCCAAAATATCCCTGTTCCTGGACTTTTCAGCAGAGGTGCAAAAACAGCGGGCCCAGTTCAATGATGTTAAGAAGAGTCTTCGCTCCCTGGAGTTACAGTACTCTGTTATACCCAGCCCGCTTAAGGGTGGTGGCCAGGGATGAAGTCCACTCTTTTGAAAAATCTACACTGGTAATGCAATGGCTGGATAGAGAGCAGCATTCCCTGCGTGATGACTTGGGCAAAGGCGCAGAGCTACCTGAAGGCAAATCAATACACCCGTTATGCTGGAATACTTATTTTCTACTCAGGAACTGATCAGTTAAAGCTTTCGAACTCCTGGTATGGTGGAAAACTGTGTTCACAAGGTGCGTCAACACCACCCATGTTACTGGACACAAGACAAGGCTTATTGACTCTTCAAAGCTAGATTTTGCCCCCCAGTTGAGAGTCCCTCGTGGACGTTAGTTTTTTTGTTTCCTTCTTAGTATTAACTATGACCCAGGTGGTCCTTACACCCTAAGCCCTTGTACACACGGTCGGAAATTCCGACGGAAAATGTCAGATCGGACCGTGTTGTCGGATAATCCCGACCGTGTGTGGGCTCCATCTGACTTTTTCCGTCGGTATGTCCAACCAACAAAGTTTGAGAGCTTGATATAAAATTTTCCCACAACATGATCCATTCGGACTTTGTCCGATCGTTTGTAGAGAATTCCGATCGGACAAAGTGCCACGCATGCTCAGATCAAATTACGAGACCAAAGCTATTGGCTACTAGCCTGAATGTAGTCCCGTCGAAACGTACGAACGTCATCACGTTTCGAACGATCGGATTTTCATACAGCTTTGTCCGACCGTGTGTATGCAACACCAGTTTCAGACAAAATCCGTCTGAAAAAATCTGACGAATTTTGTTGTATGAATGTCCAACCGTGTGTACAAGGGCTTAGACTGACTAACCCTTTATTTTACAGGATTCACCTCCCTAATCAGAGACTGCCTAACATGCTCTGCCATACTATATACCCTCTAGGATGTCACTCAAATGATGCTATGACTAACCCTTTTGCCTTCCAGACCCCTGTCTTATATGTACAGTGCCTTGTGAAATTATTTGGCCCCCTTGAACTTTTCAACCTTTTGCCACATTTCAGGCTTCAAACATAAAGATATAAAATTTTTATTTTTTGTGAAGAATCACCAAAAAGTGGGACACAATTGTGAAGTGGAACGAAATCTATTGGATAATTTAAACTTTTTTAGCAAATAAAAAACTGAAAAGTGGTGCGTGCAAAATTATTTGGCCCCTTTACTTTCAGTGCAGCAAACTCACTCCAGAAGTTCAGCGAGGATCTCTGAATGATCCAATGTTGTCCTAAATGACTGATGGTGATAAATAGAATCCACCTGTGTTTAATCAAGTCTCTGTATAAATGCACCTGCTCTGTGATAGTCTCAGGGTTCTGTTGAAAGCACAGAGAGCATCATGAAGACCAAGGAACACACCAGGCAGGTCCATAATACTGTTGTGGAGAAGTTTAAAGCTGGATTTGGATACAAAAAGATTTCCCAAGCTTTTAACATCCCAAGGAGCACTGTACAAGCGATCATTTTGAAATGGAAGGAGTATCAGACCACTGCAATCTACCAAGACCTGGCCGTCCCTCTAAACTTTCAGCTCAGACAAGGAGAAGACTGATCAGAGATGCAGCCAAGAGGCCCATGATCACTCTGGATGAACTGCAGAGAACTACAGCTGAGGTGGGAGAGTCTGTCCATAGGACAACAATCAGTCGTACACTGCACAAATCTGGCCTTTATGGAAGAGTGGCAAGAAGAAAGCCATTTCTCAAAGATATCCATAAAAAGTCTCGTCTAAAGTTTGCCACAAGCCACCTGGGAGACACACCAAACATGTGGAAGAAGGTGCTCTGGTCAGATGAAACCAAAATCGAACTTTCTGCCCACAATGCAAAACTATGTTTGGCGTAAAAGCAACACAGCTCATCACCCTCAACACACCATCCCCACTGTCAAACATGGTGGTGGCAGCATCATGGTTTGGGCCTGCTTTTCTTCAGCAGGGACAGGGAAGATGGTTAAAATTGAGGGGAAGATGGATGCAGCCAAATACAGGACCATTCTGGATGAAAACCTGTTGGAGTCTGCAAAAGACCTGAAACTGGGACGGAGATTTATCTTCCAACAAGACAATGATCCCAAACATACAGCAAAATCTACAATGGAATGGTTCACAAATAAACGTATCCAGGTGTTAGAATGGCCAATGGCCAGCAACGCTTGGGGGTCTCTCTAGAATTGACCTTGGTCTTGGCAATGATGCGATGCTCCAACTGATAACTTCCTCAAACTATGAGGCAAGAACCATATCTGATCACTCCCCATTGCATATTGAGTTCCTCACAGCCGAAGTGTCCAAGCGGGTTTGCTGGAAACTCAACCCGTTCTGGCTGTCACTCCTTCCTAACCCTGACCCTATCTACAACAATCTGATTACATTTATTCGGCTCAATTAACCTTCGGCTAGCCCTGGTATTTTTTCAGACATGCTAAAAGCATATTTAAAGCGGAGGTCCACCCTAAAATGGACCTCCGCTCATCGGAATCCCCCCCCCTCCGGCGCCACAATCGGCACCTTTCAGGGGGGAGGGGGGTGCAGTTACCTGGATAATCCAGGTAACTGCACCCACTTCCGGGCTAGCTCTCTGCGGAACGAGCGTAGGTTACGCCCCCGTTCCGCAAGCGCCCGCCCCCTTCAGCAAGTGCCCCGCTGCCTGCTGGGAAACACACAGCTCCCAGAGGCAGCGGGGACCGTCCGGATTGCGCCGCGCGGCTCGCGCATGCGCAGTAGGGAACCGGGAAATGAAGCCGAAAGGCTCCATTTCCTGATTCCCATACCCAAGATGGCGGCGGGACCCGGCAGCCGAGCGAGCGATCGGCTTCGGGTGCCGACATCGCGGGCGCGCTGGACAGGTAAGTGTCACTATTTAAAAGTCAGCAGCTGCAGTATTTGTAGCTGCTGGCTTTTAAAAAAAAAAAAAAAAAAACGCGGAGTCCCGGTGGAATCCCGCTTTAAGAGGCTAATTCATTAAATCCATCAATGCCATTAAGACCGGGACAAAGGCTTGGGAACAATTTGTGCTGCAGTAGGTTGAGAGGGCTGAGTCTGCTTTTGTTGACACCCCCCTCTGAACATGCTGAGAGAGCCTGGAATGAGGTTCAGCACTTGGCGAAGCATCTAGCCCTAACAAAAGCTGAAAATAAAAGGTTCTTCCTCCAACAGAAATATTTTGAGGAGGCGGAAAACACAGGCCATATACTCGCTATGATGGTGAGGTCACAGAAGGGATCGTCTCATATAGAGGCAATCACCAACTCCTCAAGGTCCTTGGTCTCCTCTCACACAGATATTCTATCCACATTTAGAGATTTCTATGCTGATGTGTATGCCTCTAAGGTATCGCCTACTATAGAAGAAATTGATTATTTTCTTGGAAGGTGTCAAATCCCGCAACTTCCGGCCTCGGATGTGGAGCAGTTGAATGCTCCCCTAACGGCGGATGAAATATTGGAAGCATTGGCACTGTCCTCTCCTGGTAAGTCTCCAGGTTCAGAAGGCTTGCTGGCAGAGGTATACAAACTCTACTCTGAAACACTGATATCTCATTTAAAGGGGGTATTCGAGAATGCGAGGGAAATGGGATGCTTGCCCCAATCCATGAATGAAGCGATTATTGTGCTTATTCTGAAACCTGGTAAAGAGGCCAATTCCCCAGATTCATACAGGCCCATTTCACTACTAACAACAGACGTAAAATTACTGACACGGGCTCTGGCAACCAGGCTAGCCAAGATTATCCACAAACTGATCCACAGAGACTAAACAGGGTTCATTCCCTTTAGATCCACGGCCCTTAACATCAGACGATTCTTCTTCAACTTCCAGATACCTGTAGACAACCCGGGTCGCAGAGTGATCCTATCCTTAGACGTGGCTAAAGCATTTGATAGCATCGAGTGGCCTTACTTATGGGAGGTATTGAGACATTTTGGACTTGGGGACAATTGTATACAGTGGGTAAAGCTGCTGTATGCAGCCCCCGCGGCCAGGATCCGCGTAAATGGAGACCTCTCAGATCTGTTCCCTCTCTTTAGTGGCACAAGACAGGGGTGTCCATTATCACCTCTGTTATTTGCGCTGGCCCTTGAACCACTTGCGGCTACTGTAAGATTATTCCCGTCTGTTGGGCTTTAACAGAGGAGTACATATAGAGATCTCCCTTTACGCGGGTGATACTTTACTATACTTGGGAGACGTGGCTGCTTCCCTTACAAATGCTATGCAGATAATTCAACAATTTGGCTCCTTGTTGGGATTCTCCATCATTTGGAACAAATCTGTCCTCTTGCCAGTAGATGATCCAACCATCTCACTGCCGGTTGCTGTGGAGTAACTTATGGTAGTCACCTAATTTAAATATTTAGGGATACAGGTGCCTGCTAACTCACTAACATACTTGGAGGAGAACCTCCTGCCCCTTTTCAAAAGACTCCAAATGACATGTAATACCTGGCGTAAACTTCCATTATCAGTAATAGGCAGAATAAACCTCATTAAAATGGTCTGGTGCGAGGGAGCATGTCCGGATGTGATACAGGGAGGACGTGTGCTGTTAGAGCTCCAGGAATCCTGATTACAATCCTGTGCAATCCTCTCTGCTGAATGACCCAGAGACGCTGAGGGGCTTCCCTCCTCACCCCAGGACATCCCAGGGACTGGGCAGGCCTGTTATTCCGGAGATTGGGGGTACTCTGCTGGCCCGTTTGGTTGCGGCCTAGCTGGATTGTTGTGACCAGCCACCATCTTTGAGGCCTGGTGGCTGGGGAGAGTGCGGTTGAGCTTGGCCACAGTCTATTTTACCATCCCTCCTTGCTCCCCCTGTGTGTATATGGCTGGACACTTTTAAAGGGGAATACCCTGCTCACTCCACATACTGCCGGACTGTGTCTGCTATCTTTCAAGCCCTCCAGTAGCATTTTGCCACCAGGGAACTATTAGTGCTGAGCCCTCAGTCATCCTTGCTGATTACTTTGTCATCCTGTGACTGGACACTTTTAAAGGGGAATACCTTGCTCACTCTACATACTACCGGACTGTGTTTGCTCCTTTTCTAGTCCTTCAGTAGCAGTTTGCCACCAGGGAAACATTAGAGCTGTGCCCTCAGTCATCCCTGCTGAATGTTTTGGCATCCTGTGGCTGGAAACTTTTAAAGGGGTAGACTTCCCTGCCCACTTCCCACCTTGCACAAGCTTGGCCTGCTTGTATAACCCCTCATGCCCTCCAAAGGCAAGTCTGCCGCTAAGAAGGCTTCGCCGCATCCTGCGCAGTGTCCAAGTGACTTTTTGAATCAATTTAAGGTGCTGATGGCGGACATGGAGCAGGCGGCGCCACAGGCGATGGCTCCGCCGGTGCTGGCAAACCCTCCAGCGAATGATACTGCTGTTATCCTAGCGGCAATTGAGCAAAGCAGAACCTCATTGCTGGTCCGCATAGACCATCTGGCGGAGGAATGCAATCTCATAAGAGCAGACTTGGACAAGTTTAGGGGCAGACTTTCTGAAACCGAATCGCGCATCTCAGCGGCAGAGGACGTTACTCACCGCCATGATGAAGCCATCCACAATCTACAACGTACTGTTCAAAATCTGGTGGCTAAATCAGATGACGCAGAAAATCGCCTAAGGAGGAACAATGTCAGGGTCCTGGGCCTTCCAGAGGGGGCGGAGGGGGAGCAACCAGCTGAATTTGCAGAGGGCTTCTTTAAGACACTCCTTCACTTGACTGAGGTTCCACCAACCTATGCACTGGAAAGGGCTCACAGGGTCCCAACTAGCCGGGGTCCTCCCAGGGGTTCCTCCTAGGCCTTTCCTTGTATGGTTCCTGAATTATAGGGACCGGGACCGTATCCTGCGGGAGGCTCGCAAACACCAGACCCTGCCCTTCGAGAATACGGCGGTGCATCTTTACCCTGATTTCTCGGCTGACCTGCAGAGACGACGCAAGACCTTTACAGACATCAGAAGATGGCTCCGGGAAAGGGATCTGAAGTACTCCATGCTTTATCCTAGTCGGCTGCGGGTACAACATGAGGGTTCGGTGAAGTTCTTTGATTCCCCTGCAGAAGCAGATGCCTGGCTACGTTCGCTATGATAGGCAAGGTAAGGCATACTTGGTTGCTCTAGGGTGGGTTTGAAGTCCTTATTCTCTTCTTTTTGCCCTTTTTCTTTTCTTGTTTTGTTTTGTTTTCCTCGGCTGCTTGCCGGAGTTCGTCTATTTTAGCTCCCGCGGGCTGAGTCTTACCCGTTATGCCGCTGTCAAGTTCCACCTGCTGATGGAGCCTGGTCCCCTTTGTTGGGGGTGGGGGAAGTTTGGTGGCTGGTGCCCCTTCTTCCTACCTACGTGTCTGTGGGCACCCTGATGTTGGGCTGTACCGCCCTCTGTTGCATCCTATGTCCCTATATGTAACTGGGCGCAGCAGATGGTGGGGACTGAGGAGGGGTACGGACTGTCTGGCCACCTACAGCAAGGACTGACGGGTCAGAAGCGGAGTTGGAGCTCCGGGCACACAGACGTTTTATCGTTAGCAACTACAGTTAGTTTTTGTTTTTCTACACCTTTTTGATTCAAATTTTTGTTTTTTGTCTGAAGGTCCTTCTGGCCTCACCGGTCATGCCTTCCAGGACTTTTTTTGGACAAGGTTTGGGGATAAGCTGCGTGTGCCTGTTTTGTTGGTTTGCCACAGGGCAGCAGGGTGTTTAGTAAGTGCAGCCCTCCAGAATAGTATTATTACCTTTTATATGCATAGCTACATGTTTGCCCGGAAAGATCTACTGTATTTCTCTATGTTATGGTTTATACTTCGATGCCTATCTGAAAGGGTAATAAGAGATGATGGCGGGATCAATGTTTAATGTGCTCTCCTGGAATGTCCGAGGCCTAAATGACAGATTCCGTAGAGCTTTAATGTTCCAATTTCTAAAACCGATCAGTCCCCATGTGGTGTTCTTGCAGGAGACGCATCTGGATGGGAGCAGAGTGCTGGCCTTACGCAGAGCCTGGATTCAGAGGGCGATACATGCAACATACTCCACCTACTCCAGGGGGGTATCGATTCTAATCAGTAAGGCGATACCCTGCACCATACACCATGTGATCTCGGATCCGGGAGGTAGGTTTTTGGTTGTAGTTGCCGATATATACACATGCAAGATGGTTTTAGTTAATGTTTATGTTCCACCTCCCTTCCAGATTCAGATCTTGTATGACCTGTTGAGTAAATTGGCACCTTACATGCACCTTCCTCTCCTTATAGCCGGGGACTTTAATGCCATACTCTCCACCACTCTGGATTCCTCCAACGCATCTAGGGTGGCTTCGGCTGACCTCTCTGCCTGGGCGGCTGCGGCTTCCCTGACGGAATTGTGGCATTGGAAGAACCCCACCACTACCTACTCACACCTATCCAAAATGCACAGGTCCTCCTCGAGGATAGACTTGGCATTTGCCAATGCATCAATGTTACAGATAGTGGCTGGGGCTAAGTATTTGGCAGGTGGTATTTCAGATCATACGCCTTTGCTGGTACATATCGGTCACACCTCGGTTTCTAGGGGGGGGGGGGGGGTGGAGGTTGAACCCAGAGTGGTTGGAGGTGGAAGAGGTGTCCTCTCAGATTGCACCACATTTTAGCAATTATTGGGAAGATAATGTGGGGTCCGCCGACCCTACCATAGTATGGGGCGCATTCAAGGCCTGTATGCGGGGTCATTATATTTTGGCCATCAAACAGGCCCGCAGGTCTCATAATAAGAAAGAACAGGAATTGCAGGATAAGGAGAGGGTGTGTGCTTTAGCACATGCAAACAACCAGTCTGATGTCGCATATAGGGAATTGCTGGAAGCGCGACGGGTACTAGCACTACATTATACTGATTTAACTCGCACATCCAGAACAAAGCTGGCTGAATCCCTTTTTGAGCAGGGGGATAAGAATGGTAAGTTGCTGGCTATGTTGGTGGCAGAGCAGAGAGTACAGACCAACATACCCTGCATTAAAAATGATCAGGGGGACGTTCTTACGGACCCACCGGCTATTCTTGACACCTTTGTGGAGTATTACAAGACGTATGCTCCCATTCCGACTTATAATCCCCTAGATTTGGATAGGTTACTGCCGTCTTTGGAAGTCCCTGTGCTGTCTGCGACGAACAGGGACTTTTTGGAAGCAGACATAACTGACAAAGAAATAGAGAGAGCCATCCGGTCCTTCCCTCATAAATCTCCCGGGCCTGACGGTTTATGCGTTGAATGGTATAGGCTATATCTGGAGGATCTGGTGCCTAGATTAAGGACTCTGTATAGTTACTGTCTAGAACACAAGTGCCTCCCAGACTCACTGTTGGAAGCGCAGGTGATCTTGCTGCCGAAGCCAGGCAAGGACCCCCTGTTGTGTTCATCGTATAGGCCAATAGCACTACTGAATCAAGATCTTAAAATCCTAACAAAAGTGTTGGCTACTAGACTGTCCCAAGTTATTACCTCATTGGTGGACATAGATCAGATGGGCTTTATCCCACAAAAATCTACGGACACCAATTTACGCAGGTTGTTTGCTCATCTACAGATTGAACATGACAGGGTGGGAACTAGAGTGGTGGTATCACTTGACATGTCCAAGGCATTTGATTCGGTAGACTGGCAGTATATGCTCGCAGTCCTGCGGCACATGGGCTTCGGAGAGGTTTTCGTGACGTGGATATCCTTGCTATACAGTAACCCCCAGACGGTTATAAAAATAGGCACCTCGATCTCTTCCCAATTTAAAGTAGGCAGGGGCACGCATCAGGGATGCCCATTATCTCCATCCTTATTTGCACTAGCGATAGAGCCCTTGGCTATAGCCCTCCGGAAATCACCTGAGGTTGCAGCATTGGAGATAGGGGGTATCAGGGAATGCATAGCATTATATGCGGATGACATGCTTCTTTTTTTGAGAGACACAGGCCCATCTTTGGAAGCAGTGCTCGGGGTGCTTGGCAGATTTGCCAAGTTCTCCGGGCTACAAGTTAATTGGGAGAAGTCCAGTGCGATGGCTATTGACACGGAGTCCCGTGCTCTGGCGACCACCAGAGTTCCCATTGCGTGGGTACAGGAATTTAAGTATCTGGGTGTATGAGTGTCGCCGAGGGTGGGGGATTATCTGTCTCTTAATCTCCTTCCCTTGCTGACCAGAGTTAAGGTACAACTGGACGCATGGAAACATCTACCCCTATCCCTAATTGGCAGAGTTAACTTGCTGAAAATGAAAGTTTTGCAGATTTTTTTGTATTTTTTACAAAATTCACCAATGTGGATCCCGTGCTCTTTTTTTCGGAGCGTTAACAGCATGTTCAGTTCCTTTTTGTGGGCCGCTGCACATCCCAGAATAAGTCTCCGCGTTTTGCAGGAGCCATGGGGTCAAGGCGGCCTGGCACTGCCGGATCTCTTTAAGTATTTCATAGCTGGGCAGATGGTGGTCGCCAGGCGCTGGTTAGCAAGGGATGACGGGGACTCAGCAACGGTTCTAGAGGCAGCCCTTCTGGGATCATACGAAGGTCTATCCTACTTGGTATACAGGGGCCCATGGGCTTCACAGTCTCTGACGGCTTCAATGCGAGTAACGGTGAGAGCTTGGGAAAAGGCACATGTCTTGATGAAGCACACAGTGGAGAGTTGGTCACCAGACACCCCTCTTTGGTTTAATCCTAGACTGCCACATTTTGGTGCGATCCCTGACCTAGTGATCTGGGCCAGGGTTGGCATTAAACAACTGAAACATGTAGTGGGGGGGACGAAGCTACTTATGTTTGACCAACTGAAAGCTAAATATAACCTTCCAAATTGGTACCTTTTTCGATACCTCCAGTTGCGGCATGCCTTTCTCTCGCAGTTCGGTTCTGAGGTGCTGGAGCTGGGAGTGTCTCCACTAGAGAGGTTGCTGCGGATGGAGGACTTGCTGAAGCCCCTGTCCGCAGTCTATAAAGAGCTGTTCGTAGACAGGCCAAAACCGGTGCAAAAATGTAGGGACACTTGGAGCGCCCTAGTGACAGACTTCGGGGGATCACCCATTTCAAACCCTGGTATCAGTCAGAGACAGACTTATTCAATTCAAAATTCTCCACAGGGTGTATTGTACCCCTTTAAGACTAGCTAGGATGTATGGTACGGGATCGGCGGGATGCTGGCGTTGTACAGCTGATCGCGCTGACTTTGACCATATATTCTGGCAGTGCCAGCAGATCGGGGACTTTTGGAAGGTAGTGACGCACACCATACAAACAGTACTCTCGGTGCCGATTCCTCTTACAGTTGCGGCATGTCTGCTGGGGCTGGTGGAGGAGTTAGCGCCTCATAGGGCACAGAGAACTATGATTTCCTTGTCCTTATTTTATGCACGCAAAGCTATTCTGTTATGTTGGAAAAAACCCGAACCGCCTACGGTATCATATTGGAAAAGCTTGATAAATAAAGCACCACCATTCTATAAGGCTACATATCTAAGTAGGGGATGCCCCAATAAATTTGAGAAAGTGTGGCAGGGCTGGTTGGATAACAAGGACACTTTGAATTAAATTCCTAGGTGGGGGGGGGCGACCCCCAACCAACTGGCTGGTTTAGGGGGCAGGGTGCTGCTCTAAGTCTTATTGGCTCCTTACTTTTCTCCGGGGGTCAGGAACACCATTACTGATGGGTAGTAAGCTTTCTGAGGGGTACAGCTGGTGTACATGATATGTGATTTGGTGTTATTGGAGGGCTGCACGGGAGAGTTTTTTTTTTTGGGGGGGGGGGGGAGGGATGTGGGGCATATGTTTTGTATGTTTTGTATTACATGTGTTGAAAACTGTTAATAAACACAAATTTGCAAAAAAAATGGTCTGGTGCCCCCAACTACTATACATTATGCATAATTCCCCGCAGTGGATACCCTGTAGATGGGTCAACCATATTGATACTGTTCAGGTCCTTAATATGGAAAAAAAAAGTGTCCAGAATAAGTCTTTCCGCTCTGCAGTATGGCAAAGATCGAGTGGGTGCAGTGGTCCCTAACCCTAAATTCTACTTTTATGCCTCCCAACTACAGCACTTGGGTAACTTTGGGACACTGGGTGACACTGACTCAATTGAGAACCTATTGCGGACTGGAACACAGAACATCTCAGTGCTAGCAAGTCTGGAGGTGGGGTTTCTCTGCCTGCCACAAACTGCTCCCACAGTTATTCTCCTAAAAAAAAACTCTGGATCACGGTCAGATCTAGCCTGGGGATCTTGGGATTTCTGGCAGAAACCCTGCTATGGGACAACCCTATTTTAGCGGAGATAGTGAAACTGGACGGCTTCCAGATATGGAGGTTGGCTGGAATTTGCAAAATCTCCGAATTATACAACCAACATTTTTTAAAATCATTTTTGGGAATACAATCTGAATTTAACCTCCCAGGCATCAAAATATATATCTAAAGATATCTCCAGATAAGACATGCTCTCCAAGCCCAGGGCCAGACTTCCATTCCAGGCCAGGAGAAAAAGGGCCTAATATCCCACATCTATTCCTCGCTGTTGTCATCCATACAAGACTCAGTGAACCTATCGTGCAGGAGGGGTTGGAGGGAGGACCTAGGAGAAATAAACGATGAAACATGGGACATATGCTTACAGGCAGGGCCGATCACCTCTGTTTTACAATCGCATAAACTGTCTCATTTGTTTTTGCTGCACAGGGCCTATCAAATACCTGTGGGGAGGATGGGTCACTAATTCACCTGATGTGGTGCAGTCCTAAGTTACATAGGTATTGGAGCAACATCACTGAGGTAATTACCTCAGTCTACCAGACTAGGGTCCCTCTGGACCCACTGATATGCATCTTGGGAGCCATAGACAAAGAAATATATCCCCCCTATTAATATTGTGGTGATCAGATTACTGTATATAGCTCGTAAGCTAATAGCCAGATTTTGGCTAGCTATGCATGTTCCAGCCAAAAAACAATGGATTGAACAGGCCAACTATATCCTTATCAGGGAGCACCTAACATATCAGCATAGAAATGCAGTTTGGAAATTTTACTCCATCTGGCAACCTTTATTCTGATTAAAAAAAAATAATAATTCTAATTTTAAATGCTAAAAAAAACAATTAATTTATCTGTACCTTAAGACCTATGCCCTAACGCCCCTTTCAGGTGGACAAAGCCTAATCCTTTTGGAACTTTTTCCACCTGAATGAAAATAAAAACAAAGAAAAAAAATGACCATAACTCCAGTGGCTAGAATGGCTTCCTACTAACTCTTGTCTTAAACAAAATGTATTCAGCTGTTAATTGAGGGCATAGCCAATGGCCCCTCTTTCAGGTGGACTAAATCTAACAATTTTTCCACCTGAGCAAAACAAAATAAAATAAATGAACAAATAACAAAAAAAAAATTATAAAAAAAATAAAAACATTTAATTAAAATTTAACATTTTCTCTCTTTTTTTTTTTTTTTATTAGAAATAAGAGGCGAGGAAAAAAAAACATAATACTCATAACAGAAAAAATAAAAAAATAACAATCTAGAGGCTTATCCTTTCAAATACATCAAGGTCTAGGGCTGCATTTGTTTTAGATTGGCACTCTTTAATTACATTTTGTGGCAACAAATTCCTCACTATGCTCTCTATGTATGGGATAGATTGGGACGTAATTTTATACTGACGCTGAGGTGGCGGAACAGGGCCCTCAATTTTAACCACTTCAATACAGAGCACTTAAACACCTTCCTGCCCAGACCAATTTTGAGCTTTCAGCGCTGTCGCACTTTGAATGACAATTGCGCGGTCATGCTACACTGTACCCAAATTTAATTTTTATCATTTTTTCCCACAAATAGAGCTTTCTTTTGGTGGTATTTGATCACCTCTATACGGTTTTTAGTTTTTGCGCTACAAATAAAAAAATACCGAAAATTTTGAAAAAAAAAATGTTTTTTTTTGTTTCAGTTTCAAAACTTTGTAAATAAGTACGTTTTCTCCTTCACTGATGGGCACTGATGGGGCTACACTGATGGGCACTGATAAGGCGGCACTGATGGGCACCAATGATGTGGCACCAATGAAGTGGCACTGATGAGGTGGCATTGATGGACACTGATAGGCGGCACTGATGGGCGACACGGATGAGCGACACGGATGGACACTGATAGGTGGCACAAATTGGCACTGATAGCTGGCACGGATTGGCATGGATGGGCGGCACAGATGGGCATGGATAGGCGGCACAGATGGGCATGGATAGGCGGCACAGATGGGCATGGGTGGGCACTGATAGGCGGCACAGATGGGCACTCATAGGCGGCACAGGTGGGCACTCATAGGCGGCACAGGTGGGCACTCATAAGTGGCACAGGTGGGCACTCATAGGCGGCATTGGTGTTATACTGTACTAATGGATGCCAATCAGTGCCAAACAATAATGCATGCCAATCAGTGATGCCCATTGTGGGCACTGATTGGCATCCATTATGGGCACTGATTGGCATCCATTGTGCTGACTGGCATCCCTGGTGGTCTAGGGAGGATTACCTTTTCCCTGGTGGTCTGGTGGCGTCCCTGGTGGTCCAGTGTGGGCATCCTCGGGGGGGCTGTGCTGATAATCGATCAGCACAGACCCCCCCTGTCAGAGGAGCAGCCGATCGGCTCTCCTCTACTCGCGTCTGACAGACGCAAGTGAGGAAAAGCCGATCACCGGCTTTTCCCATTTACACTGTGATCAGCCGTGATTGGACACGTCCAATCAGGATTATGAAACCACTTTGCCACCGTCAATTGCCTATAGGGCGGGCGGCAAGTGGCTAATAAATATATTAAACCATGTTGCTGTCACGGTCCCTACCATGTCTTTTAGACAGCCAAGCGTGGTCGAGCCCCAAGTGGCTCTGGGTGGTATTGTACTAATGACTGTTTGTTTAGTGCTCCTGTTACCTTACCTCTGAGCCACACCTCAGTTCCTTTCAGCCTGCTTTCCAGCTTTGCACAGTTCTGAATAAAATACTAGGACCATACTCTGGATCTTGTTGTATAGTACCTGCCACTCCTGGATCAGCTAAGGCAGGTTAACTAATCAGCTGGGTATAAAACACTGCTTCACTCGAAGGGCTTTGTCAGTTCATTGTCTCCTGTTTTGTCTAAGGTTCCAGTATTCCTGTGCTCCCGTGTTCCTGTGTTCTAGTTACAGCGTTCCAAGACTGACTCTGGCTTCTGACCCTGACTCTGCTTATCGTTTATTCTGACTTCTGGAATCCCTAAGTACAGCTTCGACTATCCCTTGGCTATTAAAGTCAAGCCCCCGTGCACAGATTCACAGCCCATGTAGCTTATTTCTTTGTTAACGTGGGCTGTGTGTATTTGCAAGGGTGAGCGTACATCTCTGCGCCATGGACTCGGACCTAGATAAGCCCTCACAGTTGCCTTCCAACACACAGTATATTATAATCCTGGGATAACGTTGCACTATTTTCCTTCTCAGCTCCCACCACAGTCCCACCCATAGCCCGCACACAGATTATAAGAAGCTATGCTTTTGCTTACCCATAGTCATTGGCTTGAAGAAGGAACCAATCCGAAGTTCCAAAAAGCATCCCATTTTGATGACATACTTCCGGTTTGCGGTTGTCGTCCCCTCCTGCTGATTTAATTTCTGGGATTCACCTTCCACGCTGACTCTAACAGCACCATTTCTCCACCAGTGCTTCCAGAGCTTGTGGCTTCCAATTGCTGGTCACCCTGGGACCTTCTGCTGCTGCACACAATGCCCCTGGAAACCTATACCACACTGGGACCTTCCTGATGCCGGATCACCTGCCTTAAAAACATGTCAAATGCTCCCTTCATTCTTATATCCTGTAAGTGTTTTTAATCCTTTTTGTGGATATAAAATATTTTAATTCTGCACATAAGCACCTTTTCTTCTGTTTGTCTTAAAATCCAACTTGTATCTTTGTGCAGACTTCTGGGAGAATGTTCTGTACACCAACAATATTGGTTGTGTCGCATTGTGTCGTATTATTATTTTTTATTTGCAACTTTTTTTCCCCAGAAAAGTGGAATTACCCTTTAGGACAGTTATCTATTTTATACATATTGTAGAGCGAATTACACTTGATAATTAATTTTTTATGTCAAAGCTTTGCTGCCATCTTAGCTCCTGATTCCTTTTCCAATATATATTGTCTATATATCCTCTGAACTTTTTTCTATGATTCTTTGTAGTGCAGTGGCTTCAGCAAAATACAGTTTGTGATTGGAACAAAAAAATTTGTAAAATCAAAAATACAAGCTTACTCTTCACTCAAAGATAGCCCTAAGCCTAATTTGAATGCAATTCTAATATAACCAACCAAACCTTTATTTTTGCTTAGATGTACCCTTAACCACTTGCTTACTGGGCATTTAAACCCCCCTCCTGCCCAAACCAATTTTCAGCTTTCAGCGCTGATTCACTTTGAATGACAATTGCACGGCCATACAACACTGTACCCAAATGACATTTTTATCATTTTTTTTCCCACAAATAGAGCTTTCTTTTGGTGGTATTTAATTACAGCTGGGAGTTTTATTTTTTGCTAAACAAAAAAAAGATGCAAATAAAAAATAAATAAAAAATCATGTTTCATAGTTTGTTATAAAATTTTGCAAACAGGTAATTTTTCTCCTTCATTGAAATGCGCTGATGAGGCTGCACTGGTGGGCACTGATAGGCTGCACTGGTGGGCACTGATAGGCTGCACTGATGGGCACAGTTAAGGCGGCACTAATTGGCACAGATAAGGCAGTACTGATGGGCACAGATAAGGCGGCACTGATGTGCAAAGATGGGCACAGATAAGATGGCACTGATGGGTGGCACGGATGGGTGGCACTAAGGGGCACTGATAGGTACCACTGATAGATGGGACTGATGGGCACTGATAGGTGGCTCTGATAGGTGGCACTGCTGGGCACTGATGGGCGGCACTGATGGGCACTGGAAGATGACACTGATGGGCGCGGATATGTGGCACTGGGGTGCAGCACTGTTGTTGAGGCAGATTGTGGGCACTGATAGGTGGCCCTGTGGGCACTAATGGGTGGCACTCTGGGCACTGATGGGTGGCACTGTGGGCACTGATGGGTGGCACTGTGGGCACTGATGGGTGGCACTTTTTTTTATTATGTAGGTGGCACTGGCAGGGGCAGGAGGGCACTGATAAGCTGGCCGTGATCGGGACTGATGTCCCGATCATGGCCGCTGGTGATCAGCTTTTTTTTTCTCCTCGCGCTGTCAGCGCGAAGAGGAAAAATAGCCGATTTACTGGCTCTGTTGTGTCACATGATCAGCTGTCATTGGCTGACAGCTTATCACGTGGCAAGGGGTCGGGATCGACCCCTTGCTCTGATCCGTGATCAGGCGAGTCTCATAGACTCGCTGATCACAGGGCGCGCAGGCCGCTCGTGCACGGGACAACGTCAATAGACGTAGTCCCGGCAAAGCAGGTCCGCGCTGTAGCCGTCATTCGGCTATAGCGCGGATCTCTAATGGTTAAACCAAGTCTAATGATGGCCATCTACTATACGAAAAATCGGCCAAACCCATTATCGAAAAAACTAACATTTGGCTGTGAGAGCAAAACGATAGTGCCATCATGAAATGACTAATAAATCGTTCAGTGGACATAAATGAATCAATTTGTTTATTTTTTACATATACCTAGTGCAAACAGTTCAGACGGGAAGCACATTAGCCTTTAAATTTATTGTTCGTTCGGCAGAAAATTTCCAAACTTGTCCTTCATTTTTTAAGCTCAAAAAGTCCCCACAATTTTAGATTTGTGCCCATTAAATGTCCGAAAAACAAATGAACTGGTCAAATGACCGAATTTCGACCGATTTTTCGTATAGTGTATGGCTAGCATTACTCTAAATTTGAACTTAACATAAATAATATAATATTGGTAATATCTGTGATACATATTTTTGTGTTACAAGACCCATAGCAGTGACAACCCCACCCCCAACTTCTGCAACTTACACAAACAATCAGTATTGATCAGACTCATGACACCACAATATTGGTGGTACTAGCTCCTGTCAGATTTTTAATGGGAGTGTATGGAGACTGTATGATTGAGAGGAACTAGGAAGTTCAGTTGACAGTAAACCTCTCTGGTGGGATTACAGACTGTAATGTAGACTAGCTGAAGAAGAAGCCTTGACCTCACACCAAAAAAGCTAGAGATGAGTTTCACTTTAATATACATGTTGTCCAATTGTATATGTAAATGATAGCACATCTTTGTCCACCTTTTTTGTCACCAGTCGCAACAGAAGATATGTAATCAAATAATGCCAGAATGTCATAGTAGACACTGGTTATTTTAAATGCAACACTACCATTGTACCTTATGGCCCACCAGTCAGGAATCTATCAGGAGAAAGTAAAGAGGGTTGATTATTTATGCTATGGAGAGCCTCATAACTTCTCTTAGCATTTTATGCATTCTCTCCACCCTTCTATATACAAGAATCCAGATATTGGTGGTAAAGCAAAGTCGCCCTCAAAAGTTTTTTTTTACTCTAAGAGGTGTGAGGTATGCCCTGTGAATAATGTAGAGCTGTGATCATCGATCAGATATTTTAGGGGATACAGCCTTAAAGGACTCTAAAAAGGACTCTTAAAGCCCCCCCATTCCTCATCCCCTATTGTTCCCACCTCTCTCTCCCATCTGGGCTTCAGTTTGTATGCTATTTTGATGGAGACAGGGGTGGAGAGCATACTATAGAAATCTGATATTTGTTTATGAGGGTCTGTGCTCCTAATAACTGTCATGATAACATTGGGTGTAGGATGCGGGATGGAGTTAGGAAATTGAGATTGTGTTGCAAGGCGTAGTTGTAAAAATCCAAAGAACATGCGGTTTTAGAGTGTGAATTATTCTCCAAGTGAGTTGAAGGTTTTAAGGTTTCCGTCTTTTAAGAGGTGGTGTAGGTAAAATATTCCCTGCGTGGACCATATTCCTGTGTCTTGTATTTTAAGGAATTCAGGGAGATTCTTGTTATACCATATCGGCGTGTAGTCATATTGTGGTATTTTATGTTTGGAGGAGGCTAAGTCCCATATTTAACTATAATGGTATAGTAAGGTTTGTCTATTTCTCCCGGGTTCATCCCTCCCGAGCCTGCTGCTATCGCGTGTATAGAGTCCTTAGTGTGTTGTGCCCACTTTGGACATAGTAGAGTGAGGAATCTCTCGCTATCTGTCATGTCTAGGTGGAATAAGCTGTGACAACTCTGATGCAATGTAATAGAGATTGAAATCAGGAAGAGCTGTGCCTCCAATGTCAGTTGGATTTTTGAAGGTTTGCCATGCTAGTTTATGTCTGTTAGCTCCCCAACGCAAAGGATTTAAGAAGGGCCACTAGGCATTTGAAATGTTTCAGAGATAAGTATACTGTGGTGTGCCACAAATCATATAACATCTTGGGGAGTAGGACCATTTTAATTACATATATGTGGCCCCATATCCCAAGAGGGAGTCGGGACCAGATTCATATTTTAGTTTTAACCAGAGAGAGGAGAGGCTCAATGTTGAGGGAAGTGTAGTCTACAGGGGATCTGGATATATGAATTCCTAAATATTTGATGACACTTACGCGTAGTAATGGTAGTCTGGCCTGGGATTCCCGGGGGTGGGAAACTGTCAATTGATAGGATTTGAGACTTATCCTAATTAATTTTGAACCCTGAGAATATTCCAAATTGTTCAATCATGTTATGTGCAGTGCGCAGAGATGGGCCCAAATCAGCCAAGTATAGTAGTGTGTCATCTGTATACATGATGATTTTTTCAGTTAGGGATCCCACTCTCAGACCCTTAATCTCTGGGTTTGCTTGAATGGATATTGTAAGGGCATAGAGCAGTAGGGATAGAGGGCAGCCCTGTCTTGTGCCGCTACTGAGACTCTACTGAGATCAAACACTTGAGATGGCCACCCATTAGCCGCCACTTTGGCTGAGGTCGCCTGGTACAGTAGTTGAACCCACCTAATGTATCTGGGACCAAATCCATAGCCCTCCAAGCATCTCCAGAGATACCTCTACTCCACCGAGTCAAAAGCTTTTGCTGTGTCTAGAGTTACCACGACTCATGACCCTTATTCCTCATGTGTGGATTGTAAATTCATGTATAATTTCCTGAGATTAAATGAGGTATTACGGCCAGGCATGAAGCCTGCTTGGTCTGCGTGTATAAAGGGATAAGATGGCCTGATTGAGTCCAATGGATAGTACTTTAGCTAATATATTGATGTAAACCTGTAATATGGATATGGAGTGGTAAGACTCTGGGTAGCCCAGGTCTTTTCCTTGTTTAGGAATAAGGACTATTATTACCTCTGTCATATACGAAGAGATTTTTTTGGGGGGAAAAAGACCAAAGGAATTCATACATGGAACATCATAACCATGGTTCGCCTTAAAGTCACCCAATAGAATGATGGACTGTCTTGATACCAAGTTTATATAAAAAATACAAATATTTATTATTACTTATAAAAGAGTTTTGTTTCAAAAAAAAGAAAATTTATACATACATAAATAAATACATATTATGACTATAACATAGACAAAATTTGTTACGACAATATTTTGTGTCCAATACGGTCTTTGGTTTCTCTACTAGTTTCGCGACTACTCTGTCGCTTCTTCAGAAGACCTTTTTTGTCTAAAACGAAATTTATCACATATTACTTAACAAACAACAATATTTATTTCAAAGTATTTGATGTATTGTTTATAATCAGTTTAATAAGAGATTGTTTAATTGTCCTCCGATATCTGCATGGTGGTGAGCTACATGCTTCGTATTCATATCTTTTCCCTTCTCTTATTAAACTGATTATAAACAATACATCAAATACTTTGAAATAAATATTGTTGTTTGTTAAGTAATATGTGATAAATTTCGTTTTAGACAAAAAAGGTCTCCTGAAGAAGCGACAGAGTAGTCGCGAAACTAGTAGAGAAACCAAAGACCGTATTGGACACAAAATATTGTCGTAACAAATTTTGTCTATGTTATAGTCATAATATGTATTTATTTATGTATGTATAATTTTTTTTTTTTTAAACAAAACTCTTTTATAAGTAATAATAAATATTTGTATTTTTTATATAAACTTGGTATCAAGACAGTCCATCATTCTATTGGGTGACTTTAAGGCGAACCATGGTTATAATGTTCCATGTATGAATTCCTTTGGTCTTTTTCCCCCCAAAAAAATCTTCAATATATAAGGATGAGGATACCATATACCTTTCTTTTATAATTAGGCACAATCTTATAACTATTTGCGTAGGGTGGATAACGCACCCAGGACAACTTTTTTTGTCCGATTTTTTGTCCGGTTTTTCCGGCATCTTTTTGGTGCCTCATATGTATGGTTATAGAAATCAATTGGCAATCAGTGAGCTATAAACCCTCACATATGTTTAAAATTCACCAATACGTGATATCACTAAATAGATATTCCCCTTCTGTCCCCTCCTGTTTTTCTTTTTCTTCTCTCCCTTTTCTCTTTTTCCCCTCTTCCTTTTTTTCTTTTTCTTTCTCTTCTTTTCCTCCCCCTTCTATCTGCTTTCTTTGTGGTGGTGTCAGGGCTGACGGTTCGGTCTTGAGCTCACAGAACCAGCAGAGTGATGGACATGTTAGGGTCTGATTGGTCGGATTTTATGCTGTCCATTAAAACAGGTTGTTTAACAAATTATAAAATTGAGGATGAAACTAAAATATTCTTAGAAAGGATGTTTGGTCTGCTTAAGAAAAAGTCACATCTGCATTGGCATACACAGTATTTCGAACAATATATTAGGGAAGAAATTTGCCCACTAGGCCTTCGGATTCAAATTTTTCCAACTATCAAAGATCCCTCTCTTGAATTTAAAAAGGATTGGGAGAATATATTAACCAAATGTAGTCTGGAATTAATGACTAAATTAACAATACAATACCATGCAGATATGGCCTCTTTAGATGGGGAGATCGAACGTCTTAATGATCAATTTTCTAAAACTAGGGAATCTCCCATTTTTAGGGAAAAATGGAAAGAGGTCAGGGAGCGCATAGAAATACTAAACAAAGAAATCATTGTCAAAAAACAAGGCAAATTTGTCCAAGACAAACTTGCCTTTTCTGAAGGCTATGCCTACAAATGGGGTAACAAATTGATAAGAAGAAAATTTCCACGTACACGAGCACCTAAAGAAGCACTTGTTACTACAGACTACACTGAATCTGATTCCTCAATCTCATCCCTTTCTTCACAGGTCACCCATGTGAATTCACGCGCACCGGGTCCCCCCCCTGTAAAAGATCACTTACTGGTGGAGACCACCCAGCGAAGGACTCCAAAAAAGGCAAGAAAACGAGTAAAACCGCTAAAACCACCTCACCAGCGCACTCAGACTCACAAGGCCAAAGCACTAGCACACAAATTTCGACCTTGCACAACATTATCCCGAAAATACTACATGCCAATACACAGGCTCCACTTTCAAATCCCAGTGGTTTTTTTCCACCGGCCACACCCGATCCACACCGACGAGGGAGTCTAGACGCATTTATGCTAAGGACCCCTCTACCCCATTAGATGCAAATTTTGCTAAGATCAATCCTCAGATGGACAACCTAAACATTGTCAACCTTACTCCCTACCCCCTGACTTATGATGAACAATCATAATAAATTGGGACTTGGGTTCAGTCCTTCTGAGCCCATAAATGTTTATGAAACAATCAAAGACATATACCTCTTTGCCCGTAATTTAACTTAAAAATTCATGTATGATAAAGACAGACGGAATCTAAATCTAGAAAAAGAACTAGCAGAGAGAACTAAGGACTATTCCATGCAAGAATTCAGGGCTCTACGCGACCTCATGCTACTATATGATGAGGGACAGGTTGAAGTTGAGGCAACCCCGGAGGTTCTATCGACCCCGGCACCTGAGCCCCAATCTTCAATGAAAAGCACTCAGCCACAAAAAAACACCTTTAAATTAAGCTCGCGAGCATTCCCTGACCTTATGACATGTCCCACTATCTGGGCCTTTTTGACTGTAGTAATTAAATCATTGAAAAAACAGGATTGGCCTAATACCTATGTCAATTTAAACTATAAACAAAAACGCACCAGCAATACCAACTAATGTGCCCAAAAATTTTAAGGAATCGGGCATGGTATACTCCATTAGATCTCTCAAAAGTAGAAACCTTTACAATAGAGTTTAGATCCCTAGTCATGGGGGCTTACGAAAAAGGGCTGATAGATGGTGAAACCCTGAAATATATAAATACAGCAAAACCTCGTATGCCGACATTTTATGCACTCCCAAAAATACATAAGGACGGAAAAAATCCTCCGGGGCGTCCAATAGTCTCGGGAATGGGCTCCTTAACAGAGAACGCAAGTAGGTTAGTTGACTCATATTTGATTCCTCACGTCACAATTCTACCCTCATACATAAAAGACACTACTGATCTTCTGCGACACCTTGAGGATGTGCAGGTCCCTCCGGACGCCCTCCTCGTGGCTTTAGATGTTGAGGCTCTGTACTCTAGCATCCCCCACGAGCAGGGCGTCCGGACGGCCAGCACTTTCCTCAAAAAACAAGACCATACAACCTGGCCTCTAAATGACTTCATATTGCAACTTTTAGATTTCATCCTAAGTAAAAATTTCTTTACATTTATGGACCAAATTTATTTACAAACTCAGGGCGTGGCGATGGGGACAGCTTGCGCACCCTCCTATGCAAATCTATATCTGGGGGGTTGGGAGCGATTTGTATTTGTATTTGTATTTGGATTTGTATTTACCAATGAATCTCATGCATTCTTCTTTGGTATAGATTCATAGATGACCTTCTGATTGTCTGGACAGGCACTGTCCAGGCCTTAGAAGAATTTGTTAAAATATTAAACGTAAATACGTTCAACCTTAAATTCACATATACATATCATTTAACCCAAATTGCCTTTTTGGATCTCAACATCATTAAAGACAATTCGGGAAAACTAATTACTGATCTTTACCGTAAGCCATCATCTGGAAATACCTTACTACATGCCAAAAGCTCGCATCCCCGCCCCCTAATACGCAGCATACCATACGCCCAATACCTACGCACAAGAAGAAACTGCACCACAGACCAGAAATTTCTGATTCAAGCAAAGAATTTACAGGAGCGCCTCCTCAATAGAGGTTACTCACGATCAAATTTGAGAAAAGCATTCAATAAAGCCTATGGGCGCACGCGAGAATCTCTACTCTACGGCCCCCCCAGGCCAGCCCACCCCCCCACAGTTAAGATCATCACAAAATACTCTGCACACCAAAATATCCTTAGAAACATTCTATCACAACATTGGCATCTTCTAACAGACCATCACACTTTAAATAAATATATTAGACAAACTCCTGAATTGGTTTTTAAACGAGCAGCTACCCTTGGTGACAAACTTACCAGAAGCCACTATCAAATTTCCGAATTAAATCGGCAAGGTCTTCACGGCACTCACCCCTGTGGGAGCTGCCCTCGATGTCCGTGGATATCAGAGGGAACCACCTATAATCTCCCAAATGGAGAAGTTTTTCTTCCATCTTTCTATGCCAGTTGTGACACAAAAGGTGTTGTCTACTTAATGATATGTGTCTGCGGAGCGTTTTACGTAGGTAAAACCATTAGGGAATTTCGCCAACGTATAGGAGACCACCTTTACTACTCATCGGGCGGTAAGCTCACTGCAGTGGGTCGCCACATAGGCATTCATCATCGGTATCAGCCCCAAGTGGTTAAATTCTTTGTCCTCGAAGTAGTTCGCGAAGACACCCGTGGTGGGGACTGGGACAGAGAGATTTTAAAACGAGAAACCCTATGGATAGAACGTTTAGACGCTCTGGTCCCGCCAGGCTTGAACGAAACAAAAACATATAAGTATTTTCTCAAATGAAAAATCTATACTTTTATTTATTAGCTGTTTCTTCTTGTTTACCCCAGTCCCTCAGTCTGTATGGTATCTTGAGGGCCTGACCCACTGTCTTTTCCTCTGACACCACCACAAATTTCTGGTGTCTGGTCATCAGTGCACTATGTGGACAAAGGTGTCTATTTTGTTTTAATACTTTAATTCAGTTATTTATCTAATTATGATTTCGCATTATCTTTTCACAGACCAAGTTAACGTATTGGTGAGAATTGCATATATAACAATATGTAACAAAATGTTGCCATTGTAATAGTTGTAATGCTTTTTTGTTTACCCCCCTTTTTCTTAATATCTATTCACAGTGTAAAACGAGGCATGTGATGCTCTAATCATGCTGTTGTAGGACCTAGTATGGAGTATGGGAGGAGACTCCCAGGGGCGGGCATGCGCCTCTCCGGCGGTCCTGATAGGCCCCCACACAGTGGGTGGCAACAGGTCCGCCTCAGCAAGTAGTCACCGATGGTTTCCTAGGTGACTATGGCTGATGCGCGTCGCCACGGTCTGGCGCATGCGCAGTAGGAGCGGCGGACCCGGCGACGTCATAGCCCGGCGCTCGCGCCGTGTTCGTGACACCGCCGGGTTGGAGGTTAAAGGCGCGCCATTATGGCGCTCCTTTACAGCGTGCGAAACGAAGAACGGGGAGCTTTCAGGCCAAAACCGTCGTTCGGACGAAGGAGGTGCAGGAGAGACGCTGCCGATCGGTATGAACTCCCTTATATATTATGTACCCCAGAATCAAATCTATACACTCGGTTGACCGAACGAAATTTTTATTAGGTCAACACCGCACACCGACGACAGTTTGGGCAAAGATTTGGACTCTCCCTTTGACATAGACACAATGTCCACCGTGCATTAGATCCAATATAGATATATCCTTCTGGGCTTTCCTGGCACACCGACAATTGTACCTGGACTTTAATGTCCATCGGAACTGCCGCACTGCTTCACTTTTACCCATGCTGCTTCTTTTAAAGCTCCTGGCTATATTGGTATGTAATCTTTATACCCAAACTGTGACATAAATGTCCACGCTAAAGCTGTGCAAGTCGTTTACATATATATATATCTATTATTTAAAAATGTCTTACTATTGTTTTGTAGCTGATTTTGAACCTCCCGTGTCCGCCCCAAAGGGTGGTCAATTACCTAACTCGGTAGGGACTACCCGAACTCCAGTTGTCCTCCGATATCTGCATGGTGGTGAGCTACATGCTTCGTATTCATATCTTTTCCCTTCTCTTATTAAACTGATTACCGTATATACTCGAGTATAAGCCGAGATTTTCAGCCTCTTTTTTGAGGCTGAAAGTGCCCCCCTCGGCTTATACTCGAGTCATCGCTGTCTGCCCGCTCGATCAGCGTGTCGAGCAGACAGACAGCGGCCATTCTATAGTTCAAAAGCCGCGCCTCCGGCTCCGCCTTCGCCTGTGATAGGCGGAACACTGAATTTCCCAGCAGCCTGTGTTCCGCCTATCACGGACATCGTATCATCCTCGTACTACGGACGAGGATGATACGATGTCCGTGATAGGCGGAACACAGGCTGCTGGGAAATTCAGTGTTCCGCCTATCACAGGCGAAGGCGGAGGCGCGGCTTTTGAATTTTACAATGGCCGCCGAGGCGCCGACGAAGAGGGCACGGGACGGAGGCAAGGCAACGCACGGCACGGGACGGGACGGAGGCAAGGCACGACACGGGACGGAGGCAAGGCACGGCACGGGACGGAGGCAAGGAGGCAAGGCACGGGACGGAGGCTCGGGACAAAGGCTCGGGACACAGGTAGGCTGGACACACACACACACACACACACACACACACACACACACACACACACACACACACATGGATGGATACACACACACACACAGGGATGGATGGATGGATGGATACACACACACACACAGGGATGGATGGATGGAGACACACACACACAGGGATGGATGGATGGATGGATGGAGACACACACACACAGGGATGGATGGATGGATGGACACACACACACACAGGGATGGATGGACGGACACACAGGGATGGACGGACACACAGGGATGGACGGACACACAGGGATGGACGGACACACACACAGGGATGGACAGGCATGTCTCACCCTCGGCTTATACACGAGTCAATAAGTTTGCCAGTTTTTTTGGGGGTAAATTGGGGGCCTCGGCTTATATTCGGGTCGGCCTATACTCGAGTATATACGGTATAAACAATACATCAAATACTTTGAAATAAATATTGTTGTTTGTTAAGTAATATGTGATAAATTTCGTTTTAGACAAAAAAGGTCTCCTGAAGAAGCGACAGAGTAGTCGCGAAACTAGTAGAGAAACCAAAGACCGTATTGGACACAAAATATTGTCGTAACAAATTTTGTCTATGTTATAGTCATAATATGTATTTATTTATGTATGTATAAATTTTTTTTTTTTTAAACAAAACTCTTTTATAAGTAATAATAAATATTTGTATTTTTTATATAAGCTTGGTATCAAGACAGTCCATCATTCTATTGGGTGACTTTAAGGCGAACCATGGTTATGATGTTCCATGTATGAATTCCTTTGGTCTTTTTCCCCCCAAAAAAATCTTCAATATATAAGGATGAGGATACCATATACCTTTCTTTTATAATTAGGCACAATCTTATAACTATATACGAAGAGATGGTTGTATAAAGCTAGTAATTTAGGGGCGAGTATTTCCCCAAATTGGGAATAAAATTCAATTGGGAAGCCATCTAATCCCAGGGATTTAGACCTGGCAAAACTGGCAATGGCATTCATAATTTCGTCTATGGTGAGAGGTGCCTCCAGTAGATCCACCTGATCTTTTGTCAACTGTGGGAAGGTGACACCTTCAAGAAAGAGGGACATTGATTCCGTTGCAGTGGAGGTCTTCTTTTTGTACAAGTCAACAAAGAAGTCCTTAAACATGGACGTTACTTTAGGTGGGTCTGTAGTTTGCTGTCCTCCAGCACCATGTAATGGGATGACGACCGGGGGCCTATGTTCGCTGTGTACCAAGTATGCCAACAACTTTTTACCCATGCTCAGACATCTTTTGTTTAGAGAAAAATAGTTTTTGTAGGGCTGTTACTGATTAAAATTTTTGTGTTCGATTAATCGTTTTTTTTTAAATTGATCGACTAATTTTGATTAATTATAATCCAACCACTTTTAGCTGATCTCCTTGCATTGCAGCTCTGCATTAGTCAGTGGTAAATGTGGTATACACTGTATACAATCACCCGACACTAGTTCGTTTCCACAATCCATGGCTTAACTTCACAGTTCACACAAATATGTTTTAAATTCAAACTGTAGCACTGATGTAAGCAATTTTTTTTTTATTAAACTTTAAGAACGTAGAAAGTTAGTTTAACTTTAATTATAAAACTTGTCTAGTATATTGACTGTCAGTCACTTTATAGTAGGCAAGTAGGCATCACTTTAGCCAGTCATGCAGACATACCAAATTGTTTACATTTTGTTTGTTTTTTTACAATGTTAAAAACCAAGGTTATCAAATTTGCCTACACTTAGCTCACTTAATGATCCCAGTTAACCACATTCATATTTACCATCACTGTCCAGACTGCCCGATGATGTGACGGACAATGATGTCACCGGACTCCTTCCCCCTTCCCTTCGTTAGCAGACGAAAGGCACTTGGGGGAGGGGGTAGGAGTCTATGATGGAACTGTGTGAAGACCTGGAAGCTGGTGGAGAGGTGAGTACCGGTCAAAAGAATTTTGATTGATCAAAAAAATTAACGATTAATCGAGGCATTAATCTTTAATTTTCCCATCCCTAAGTTTTTGTCATGCTTTCTGTAATTGGAGCTGAGTAACTACTCTAGTTTGTAATTTAAGCAGGTTTACCATTGATGGAGTTGGGTTGGTGACAAAGTCTGTCTCAGAGAGGAAGACAGGTCCACCACCACCTTATCAAGGGCACTAGTGGAGTCTGTGAATAGAAAATAATAATTGCGCTTGCCCAAAAAGTATGAATGCAAAAAGTGAGCAGCTACACTAGAATGTGACAAAATTCTGATAAAATGGTGAGGGTGAAAAGTGTAGTGCTAAGGATAAGTGAATTGGTGTAAACAAAAATCACTATAAAATATGTGCATATGTATGACCTAGAAAGGAAACAGTGGAAATTAAACCAAATACTCCCCAAACGGGACACATATAACAAAAAAGTCCATCAAAAATGATAATGGTATCCCAGTGAAGATGTCTTGAATCTTGTAGACCATCACATGGAAACAGCTTTCAGACAGATAATGTAGCTTATGCACGCTTACCGGAACCGGTGGACCCAACTGTCCATGGCAACCGGTCAATCCAGCATGGATGGCTCAAAATGGCAGGTGGACATGACCATCACCAAAGTCCTGGAAGCTGGTAGATGCACTCTCCTGTTCTCCTGATGACATCCGCAAAAATTACAAGTGGATGGATTGCAAACCACTGAATGGATATCAGGCCATATGGATGGAACAAGGGGCCAGGAAAGTCCACAAGGAATCTGATGGAGCTGAATGTTGCAATTATAAAATCACCTTGGCAGGCGTGACCCAGACTCAGAGGAAGGACCCAAAAAACTTTTGTCCATAGACCATGGAAGGAAGAAAGTAAAAAGAGAGGGCTCCGATGGTGCAGGTAAAAAAAAGCGAGTTTTATTCATAAAAACCGACATACATAGAAAACAAAAGTGATCACAGTTCGATAAAAAGAATTATAGGGAATGGTGTGCCTTTTCTAATGCGTTTAGTCTAAATAAGACTTCTACTGGGGCATCTATAGATGCCCCTATCACCTGCCAAGTTGATTTTATAATTGCAACATTCAGCTCCATCGGATTCCTTGTGGACTTTCCTGGTCCCTTGTTCCATCCATATATATGATATCCATTCAGTGGTTTGCAATCCATCCAATGGTAATTTTTGCGGATGCCATCGGGAGAACAGGGGAGTGCATCTACCAGCTTCCAGGACTTTGGTGATGGTCCGGTCCACCTGCCATTTTGAGCCACCCATGATTGATTGACCGGTTGTCACAGACAGTTGGGGCCACCAGTTTCGGTAAGTGTGCATAAGCTACATTATCTGTCTGAAAGCTGTTTCCATGTGACGGTCTACAAGATTCAAAACATCTTCACTGGGATATCATTATCATTTTTTATGGACTTTTTTGTTATATGTGTCCCGTTTGGGGAGTATTGGTTTAATTTCCACTGTTTCCTTTCTAGGTCATACATATGCACATATTTTATAGTAATTTTTGTTTACACGGAGTCTGCCTTAATTAATACACAAAATTAATGTTGAGCGGGCAAATAGTTTACAGGAATCCCATACTGTTGAGGGTGATGCGGAATGATCATTCTCTGCAAAGTATAATTTCCATTTGTTCGCAAGCTCATCGTCTTCTGGTAGGAGCGAGAGCCAAAATGGGTTTAAACGCCAGGAGCGTGGTGGTTTATTGATGGGGAGGCTTAGAGTAATCCAGTAGGGGCTATGGTCTGATAGCACTCTGGGGCAGAATGCGACCTCTAGTAGTCATGGTGTCAGTCTGTGGGATATGAGTATATGGAGTTATGAGTGGACAAGAAACAAGAGTATGATTGCGCTTGTGGGAATTTATGGCACCATGTGTCTATTAAGTGAAAGGTGGAAATGAGCTTGTAGAACTTAGTTTTCGCTGGGTGTGCTCGAGGTTGACGGTGTCAATTGTAGCTTGTCTATAGTTAGGTTTAGCGTGGTGTTAAAATTACCTAGCCATACTGCCGATATTGCAGGGTGGCGGGCCATAAACCTCCGTTCCCTTTTAATTATGGTAATGTTGAATTGGGGTGGGACATAGAAGGCTAGTATGAGGAGGGTTTCACCATATAGTTTAGCTAGGAGAAATACATATCGCCACTGTGGGTCTGTGGATAGTTCACATAACTCAAAATGCACTGACTTGGCTATCAAGATTGAGACTCCCCTGGCATGGGATGTGTGGGTGGAATGAAATGCCCACCCAAACCATGGGTGGCGGAGTGCCATCTGGATGCTCCCTTCAACATGTCTTTCAACCATGGCCACCGCATCAGCATGTTGTTTTTTTAAGGAATGTGAAGAATACCATGCTCTTAACTTTCTCGCGCATGCCCCTCACATTCCACGGGAGAAATTTTAAAGATGCCATAGGTAGAGTATCTTAGAATCATATAACACATTCATGTTAAGCAGTTTTCTCTCTATACACAAAACACTTAGGGTCCTAATACTCGCACATGGAAATAGCATTATTGTCTTAAGTAACATATATAAACACTCCTATAGATATAGCCCTCGGAATGTTACCTATGTCCTGAGGTTAGTATGCACAATCAAGTTCAATAAAAATAAAAAAATGAACCCCCATCCTGACCTGCACTCTTCCCAACTGGTGCAGACATATTCCCGTAACTTGTGTGTGCCAACTGGGAAACACACTATTCTCCAACTTTTATGAGAAAGGTGATATAGCTAGTGGAGTCTCTGAGGCCTAAAAAGGCCTAGGGATATCTTCCATATCAGTAGGCCAAGGTGAAGTAAAGTTGTGATCCCTTTTGTTTTCTATAAATGGCAACAATCAAGTTCTAGACAGCTCCAGCCAGCGTGGCAGTGATTCCCAGTGGTGTGTGGGGCAAAGTCTTGCTGCATGATGCATGTGGCTGGTAGGACTCCTGCATCTCCACAGCTCCTACGGTCAATATGGTTTGGAGTAATATGCAAGGCTCTAATGGTGTAGTGAACAAGGGTAACTTTACTCTTGTATAGCAAGGGTCTTAGGTTTTGGTTTGTACTTACGTTAGTGCTTAGTCGGTATTATGTCACATATAATAGCTTGCTATGTGTGGCACGATGTGTTCCATGTCCACAAATGGACGATTCTAAATAAAGTTCAATGCGACTTCAGGAAACAGGGCAACAATGCAACTCTGAAGAAAAATAGCACTATGCATGATTGTGAGCACAAATACTCAGTAATGTGTACCTGAGACTCAATCAATCGGCTCTCTCTGGGATAATACAACGTTCCAGCCAAGAGATTATCTCTTCAGGATCTTCAAAGAAGACCGCTCGGCTTTCATGTTCTATTCTGAGGCGGGAGGGAAAAAGCATGGAATATTTGAAATGTTGATTCCTCAGCCTACGTTTGGCCTCCATAAAACTCTGGTGGCGGCGTTGTACCTCTGCTGAGAAATCTGGGAAGATGGCTACTTTATTATTCCCCACTGGGATATTGCCTTTTTCCTTTGCCATTCTTAGAGCTGCATCTCAGTCTTTATAGTTGAGAAGTTTGGCTATAAATATGCGTGGGGGGGGTCTGGGTGGCATGCGGTGTGCCCGCTCCACTGCAAACATGGGGGGGGGAAGGCTTCCCTCCCATAGGTGGTGGCAAGGAAGTGTTCCAAAAACATGGTGTGGTCCTTACCTTCAGCTCTCTCTGGGAGACCTATAAGGCGCAGATTACATCTTCTCAGCCTGTTCTCCATATCATCTTGTTTAGTAAGAAGCTGGTGTATCTGCTACTGCATGCGGTCTAAGGATGTCTGTGGGAGTGGAATGGCATCCTCCACTGCACTAAGCTTGGTCTCTGCCCTCTTAACACGGTATCTGAGCTTTTGGAAGTCCTGCCTGATGAGGGAAATGTCCATCTTTACCTCCTCAATTTGCGCTGTCAGGGAGGTTCTGCAGAGTGTGATCACCTCAAGCAGTCTGTCAGTGTCTCCCGCCGTTCGTTCTCTCCACCCTCGCCTTCTCAGCAGAGCCATCTTCCTCCATGTCCTCCTTGTCTTGTCGGGGGAACTGCTCGAGTTTTGCCACTGCAACTTTCTGTGCTTTCGTCAGTGACATGCTGTGGGGTATTGTCCCAGGTAAGTTGGGATAAAAAAAAATGTTTGTGGGTCGCAGGATTAGTGTGTGAAGAGGATCGGCCGGAGCTCAGAGAGACAGCGTCCTACTCCATGCGGTGTCAGGCCACGCCCCCCTGCTTCAAGGATGTTTTTAACAAAACTCCAGTATTACAATTTTGATATAATCCAATCAACAAAGAAAGTTTGCGAACCACTTTGGAAGTACATAGATTTTCAATGTGTTTATCAATTTTGTGTTCCGAACTTGGGGGTTGTAAACCTCAGACAAGAAATATGAACAAAGCATATCCCTCTATAGTGTGTACTTGTCTCAATTAAGAGCACGAAGTATCATTTCTGTCTGCTGCCTCATTCCTCTGCTATCTACATGAGATACTTCTGACAAGTTTTCCTGAAACCAAGATAAAGGTGACAGAGGAGGGACCTCCAGCTGAATGAAAGCCTTATATCTGTTTCTGTGTGCTGTCTAAAAGGAGGTGTGTCCCTTAACCCCAATCAGATTTCCTTGCTGAGCTCTGCAGAGTGTATATTTCAGCTCTCTACCCCCTATTTTTCTGACAGCTTAGACAAGCTTTATAAATCCTGCATTTTAAACGAACGTGGAGAAGAAAATGCTACAGATAAACAGGTACAATTTATGTAATAGGATTTGTTTCATCTCTGTGTATCACCTAAAGATAGTGACTTTACGGGGTATATGGAAAGGCTTACAACCACTTTAAAAAGAAAGACAGTATATTACATAAAGTCAATGCTATAAGAGTGAACATGTAGGGTAATGACATCTGGAAAAAAAGGATAATTTGAGTCTAGTGTTAGAACTGATCAGGCAAAATTATGTATTTTAAATAACTGACAATTATGTAGTTGTTTGAGTCCCACCATTTTTACCAAAGTTGGGTTAAAATGGCCGCTGGATATGACAATCATCTCTGATGTACAAAATGTTCTTCCCATAAACACACTTCCTATTTTTTATGTTGTATATCTGCTCATTTAGCCTGTAATGTAATTATATTTAAGTGGAACTAAAGGTAAACTAAAAATTGTAAGTCTGTTTATTGCAGAAGAGACATACAGTGGTGTGAAAAAGTGTTTGCCCCCTTCCTCATTTCCTGTTCCTTTGCATGTTTGTCACACTTAAGTGTTTTGGAACATCAAACCAATTTAAACAATAGTCAAGGACAACACAAGTAAACACAAAATGCAATTTGTAAATGAAGGTGTTTATTATTAAAGGTGAAAAAAAATCCAAACCATCATGGCCCTGTGTGAAAAAGTGATTACCCCCTAAACCTAATAACTGGTTGGGCCACCCTTAGCAGCAACAACTGCAACCAAGCGTTTGCGATAGCGTGCAATGAGGCTTTTACAGCGTCCTGGAGGAATTTTGGCCCACTCATCTTTGCAGAATTGTCCTAATTCAGTTACATTAGAGGGTTTTCGAGCATGAACGGCCTTTTTAAGGTCATACCACAACATCTCAATAGGATTCAGGTCAGGACTTTGGCTAGGCCACTCCAAAGTCTTCATTTTGTTTTTCTTCAGCCATTCGGTGGTGGACTTGCTGGTGTGTTTAGGATCATTGTCCTGCTGCAGAACCCAAGTTCGTTTCAGCTTGAGTACACGAACAGATGGTCGGACATTCTCCTTCAGGATCTCTTGGTAGACAGCAGAATTCATAGTTCCTTTTATCACGGCAAGTCTTCCAGGTCCTGAAGCAGCAAAACAGCCCCAGACCATCACACTACCACCACCATATTTTACTGTTGGTATATTGTTCTTTTTATGAAATGCAGTGTTCCTTCTACGCCAGATATACTTGGACACACACCTTCCAAAGAGTTCCACTTTTGTCTCATCGGTCCACAGAATGTTGTCCCAAAAGTCTTGGGGATCATCAAGATGTGTTGTGGAGAAATTGAGACAAGCTTTGATGTTCTTTTTGCTCAGCAGTGGTTTTCTCCTTGGAACTCTGCCATGCAGGCCATTTTTGCCCAGTCTTTTCCTGATGGTGGAGGCATGAATGCTGACCTTAACTGAGGCAAGTGAGGCCTGCAGTTCCTTGGACGTTGTTGTGGGGTCTTTTGTGACCTCTTGGATGAGTCGTCGCTGCGCTCTTGGGGTAATTTTGGGCGGCTGGCCACTCCTGGGAAGGTTCACCACTGTTCCATGTCTTCGTCATTTGTGGATAATGGCTCTCACTGTGGTTCGCTGGATTCCCAAAGCTTTGGAAATGGCTTTATAACCCTTTCCAGACTGATAGAACTCAATTACTTTCTTTCTCAATTGTTCCTGAATTTCTTTGGGTCTCGGCATGATGTGTAGCTTTTAAGGATCTTCTGGTGGACCTTACTGTGTCAAGCAGCTCCTATTTAAGTGATGCCTTGATTGTGAACAGGTGTGGCAATAATCAGGCCTGGGTGTGGCTAGAGAAATTGAACGCAGGTGTGGACAACCACAGTTATAGTATGTTTTAACAAGGGGGGGGGGGGGCAATCACTTTTTCACACAGGGCCATGATGGTTTGGATTTTTTTTTCACCTTTAATAATAAACACCTTCATTTACAAATTGCATTTTGTGTTTACTTGTGTTGTCCTTGACTATTGTTTAAATTGGTTTGATGTTCCGAAACACTTAAGTGTGACAAACATGCAAAGGAACAGGAAATGAGGAAGGGGGCAAACACTTTTTCACACCACTGTACTATGTCTCTTCTGCAAGAGACTTGCCTGCAATCTTCTTTAGAATATACATAGAATGAGCTACTCACGCAGCTGTTGGTAGCTGTTTCCCAGCTTTTTTATGGCTAGATCCAGTGCTTTTTTTTTTCTGCATCCAAAACGCAAAGAAAGTAGGTTACATGGTTCACACCAGTGCTTGTAGTTCCAGTGCGTTCCAGTTCCAGACAAAAAATAGAACATACTGTATTTTTCCTGCACAGAACTGTACTGGAACGCAGTAAAACGCAAAGATGATCAAAGATGCATCACAAATGCACCAAACACAAGTACAGTGAAGAAATAAAACAAGAAAAAAAGAATCTGGAAGGCATCCAGAAACTCATCAAAAATGTGCATGCAGAAACGCATCCAGAATGGATCTGGTGGATGTTTTTGTAATGTGAATTAGTCCTTAAACTGTGGATAGATTCTCTTTATGGAAGGAATAATAATAAACTTGGCAAAGTGATCATTGTCTTTACTGCATATAATCTTTCAGAATGCCATACAGTATAATATTGCCAATAAATAATTCTAAAAGAATAGTATACCACAAATTTAAATTAATAGAATAAATGATGGCAGTTTATGGCAATCATTGCACTCAAATATTTTATTCAATGACAGATTTGTCTATGTATATCAAATCCTTGCACCTGTTGTTTTTATATAACCAGAATTGTTTGTAGGCAATCCTGCTACAGAAAAATAGGAAGGTAATATTTAATGGCAGTATCTATAGATGACTGAAGAAAGAGAGATCATCAGAAAAGCTGATGTTAGTATGTGAAGAAGAAGAAAAAAGTGTGGGCAAAATGGAAAAATCTCCAGGTTGGCTTTTTATTTGTTAGGTAATCAAAGTCACAGTGTCACTCCCTTTCCTGTATTCTTTATAACATAAAATACAAGTAAAAGTGGCAAGATTGAAGATCCCAAAATGTTCTAAATCTCTACCAAATATAGCAGGACAGATTGAGACTGAACAGCGGGACTATACCAGCTGGCTTGCTTAGGAATGTCTTAGAATTTTCCAGGAAGACTCTATGGTCAAGGCTTGCTTTCTGTTTCAGTCCCAACATAAGAGTCTAAAACAGGGGTAGATAAATTTGGAGAAGCAGAGACCTACCTCAACAACATAGAAGAGATCGAAGATCACTAGAGTGCAGCACAATTTTTAAGGCAATAACCTAGCAAGGTCCCATTAAAAGAATGTTTAAAGAAAACATAGACGATATAATACTACAAATGTCACTGTAATATTTGAAACTAATCCTTCCTTTTCAGCTTGGCCGGGCTGTGTTAAATTGTGGCCTAGTTGGCTGGGTTTGTCCTGTCAGAGAAGTAAAAAATTTGGATAGGTTGTGCAGGGGTCAGGAGTAAGAAGGTTTAGAGGTCAGTAGGAAGTAGGAGGTTGAGGGCATTGCCCCCTGGACAATGTGCAGGGGGCAGAAGACATTGATGTGAGGGGGGGGGTGTATGATTTGAAGGATCCGAATCATAGCACAAACATGCGATTCAGATAACTGTCTATCGGGACAAACAGCCGATGGAGTGTATCTGCCACTTAAAACTTTGTGGTTTGTAAGGTAAATGGGTGCCAGTGAGAAATCTGTAAGCAGCAAGGGGTTAAGCACTGGCTACATCTTGCTCCCCATCTTGGGTATAATAATTTGCCTTCCCTAGGTTAATCAGGGTTGGCGCTGAGAAAGGAGACAAGCAAGCTGTGAGGTAACATGTCTGCAGGACTTTAGCAGACACACTGAGGTCTATTTACTAGCCAGGAGTCTTCAAACTGCTTTGCTGGACTTTTTGTTTTGGACTATGTTTCTTACCCCTGCGTGGAAATCCTTTTGTTTTCTGTACACGCTGACCAATAAACAGGGATAGGAAGCCCTTTGACTTTACATACGGCTTAGATTACCTTTCTGTGAGCTTTCCCCTTAAAGCTGAATGCCACAATATATATATTGAGACGGGCAAGGCCCTGCCACTGTGAAAATGGTTGGGTTCAGTTTGAGTAGCTCCAGCATGTGTTTTATGAGCAGAGAAAACTGTGTTAAGTTTCCTCTGGGTTTGGTAGGCCTGGATCGGGCCTGGAGTTTGAAGGTTTTTAAATGGTCTTGGGTGGTACGGACCCTTACATCCTGTGTCCGGACTTTTCGAGACACCTGCAGCCTGTGTGAGTGCACAGGGATGTAGGGTTGTTATAAACCAAGTGGGAGAGTAGCTCAGAGCAGTTGGAGTTCCTGTTTGGAGACAGAGCCCTATCAACAGAGCTAGGAATTCCTGCTGGAGACTGCATCCTTTGTGAGGGGGATTCCCTGAATCGACCACTGAGCTAACCAACCCCCATATATATATATATATATATATATATATATATATATATATATATATATACACACACACACACACACACCAGGGTTCAAAATGTCAAGTCCTGAGCTACTAGCCAGGCCTTAAGAGTTACGCGCCATCAGTTGCCTCACTCAAGCCCCTAATTCCGCCCCTAAAAATGCCCTCGCAAATTATCTAATGAAATGACATTGTTAAATGTTTTATGCAGAGTTAAGTTACAAAAATAAGTTACAAAAACAGATGTTAACAATAACTTTAATATTCACATAAAGCATATTTCATTGATCTGACTGATAAATTAAATCAGGATAAAATATGATTGGCTACTATAGGCACTGTTTGGCAGGTTTGAGTAGTATAGGGTGGTATAGTGACAGGTTTGAGTAGTTAGGGGCAGTGTAGTGGCCGTTTTGGGTAGTATAGGGTGGTATAGTGGCAGGTATGGGTAGTATAGAATTGTATAGTGGCAGGTTTTGGGTAGAAGCAGGTTTGGGTAGTATAGGGGCAAATAATGGTGAGTCACTACTAAGGCCTGGCTGGTATAGTGCAGGTTTGGGTGGTATAGGGGCAGGTTTGGGTAGTGTAGGGCAGTATAATGGCAGGTTTGGGTAGTATAGGTCGGTATAGTTGCAGATTTGGGTAGTATAGGGCAGTATAGTGGCAAAGTTGGGTAGTATAGGGCAGTATAGTAGCAGGTTTGGGTAGTATAGGGCAGTATATTGGCAGGTTTGGGTGGTATAGTAGCAGTTTTCATCTGAATGTAGGACAAATGGGAGCAGGCGGGGGCGACAGAAACAGCAAATATGGGAACAACACATATCTAGTGCCTTTTGGAAGGTACTAGAAAGAGAGAGGGAGAAGAGAGGTGGAACTGCCTGGGGTATGTAAAGGAGCCCTGACCAATCCCCAACCGGAATTTGGAGGGGGCAGGCCTCCTTAAATACCCAGGGTCAGCCCAGCTGGGGAGGAGTTGTCGGGTGGAAGAACTGACGATGGAGTACCAAGCTGTCGGGGCCTGGGCTTGGGTGCAGGATGGAGCCCTCCAGGAAATAATGGAGGCTCTGAACAGAAGGCACAGGAGGAGCAAGAGAGGACAACAGGAGCTAGTACTGATGGGCAAGTCTTCAGGAAGAAACCACCGTGCAGTAGGGATGACTGGAGAGGCATGTCAGAAAGGACTGAGAGGAAACAGTCAGGGCTGGGTGTGGAGCCAGTAGGAAGGATTGCAATGTCATGGGCAGCTTCAACCAGGAGGGCCTGAAGAGGAATGACTGAGAACAGTAGTCAACCTATAGGACAGCTAGCACAAAAATAATTTCTATATTCTGCTACACCACAGGGGCCCGCGGTCCCTGCCTGCAAAGGGCAAGTTACTTGTCATGCAGGTTTTCCAGACTCCAATGGGAGGTGCAGAGGAAAGTTGCTTTGGAGGGGGGTCTGGATTACCCGTATGTCCCTTCCCAGATAATGGACATTGTAGAGAACTCCTGGGGAGAGTGGGAGGACGACATGATTCAGGAAATTTTGCATGCCCCCAAGCCCTTGCAGTTTCTGGAGATTGAGACCTGGGTCAGCTTTAAGAACATTCAGTCTGAACGGCTGCTGGGGAGAGCCATATGCAAGGACCGGGTGCTCATTGCAAAGTTAAGACAGAGGGCAGAAATAGATTGCCTGATCCTTATTTTTATGTCTGATGAGACTGTAAGGAGCCACAGTGTGCAGGAAGATGATCCACATGAACTGCTTGGAGGTAGCAGAATGTGTCTCTTTCTTCCCTGATTTTTCTGCAGGATCGGACTGACCTGCCACCCTGGATGTGCCCAACTGATGGACAGTTTCCCTTGTTGCAAGGACAATGGAGGGTGAGGTCTGATACTGTTGTGCTTTTTTCCCAGTTGCTTCTGTCAGCAGGCTATAACCCCCTCCTGACAGATTAACAAAAAGAAAATTTGTTAAAATGGGACATTTCGCTATTTCTGTCTGCAGGATGCTAACTCCCTCCTGACGGGAACTGTACAGTGTATAGGTAGATGTAAGTGTAGCACTGACCCCCGAAGGAGCTGCTGGTTTTATTTGGGCTTACCGTTACCTCACCTGCTTGCTTCTCTGTCTTTCTGGTTCCCGTGGTAGATAGCCCAAAGAATGTGGAAACTGACACTGAATCCTCTTTTGGGTTATTTATTTAGAACAAAACAAAGTCTCTCAATAGAGGGTAGAGGGTTAGGAGTGAGTTCAGGCACTTAGATTGCAAGATGGAAGCCTTGAGAGAAAATTCAGAGAATAAAACTGTTTCACAACTGGATTTAACAACCCCCGGATAGACCTCTATCACTAGGCCTAGCAGCCGGTGGAGTACTCGACAAAGTCTCTGCCACAGACTTGTGAGATACACTTGAGCGTTACTGAGGGATGTGGATAAATTTAAAGAACTGACATACGGTAGCTGTTTCTCTCAGCCGATCCGGCGATACCATATGAGTGTTGATCCAGGTTGCATCCTTCAACGAAGCCTCCAGGCTCCTTTAGAGAAACCAGCCTTGCACACGGTCTTCTCCTGAAAGAGTCCTCCCCTGGGGTTCTTCAGTTGCTGAGCCTCTCCCTTCAGATGAGACAGCACCGGACCATCCTTGGATCAGTAGGCCCCGAAATTCATTTGGGCCTGTCCCTGCATTTGCATCGCCTCAGGCCATCCGGTCCCAAGACTCAGGATGCATAGTTCCGCACCTCAGGCTAGGAGGGCCATGGGGCTGGGTCAGGAGGACCACCAGAATCAAACAGGCAGAAGATAATCCCCCGCCGATGTGGCGTTGTTACCTTAAATGCCATGCCCCAGAATGCACAGCAGGAAAACACTGCCACTGGGCTGGTTCCGAGAGATAAGTGGCATTCAATGCACCCAGTTAGACTGCCTTTCTAATCTTGCCAGAGGTGATACCGACACCTGCGGTCAAGGAGAACTCAGTGCAACCAAGCTGGACTGGTACTGAAACCAGAAATTTAGAGAAATAGTCCTGAAGCCCAACTGTGGCTTCAGGCAACTTAACTTTTCAAAAACCAATAGCACCTGCTCGTCAGGAGCCAGCACTACATAAGAGTAGGATGTTGTATTATTTTTGTCTTCTTTTAGGAACATCTAGGATGGGATGGCTGTCCATCCCCTCTGGCTGGAGTCAAGATTTCCTGTGGGCAGAGTATCTTTCTCATTCGAAAGATGCTCTGGCTCAGATTTATATTTATGTGTTACTGTTAGCTGCAGGGACCTGTAGCTAGGTGTGTGTTATGCTAACTGTACAGATGTAAATATTCACCAGAGATTTATATATATATATATTTTTGTACGTAATTTATTTGCATGGTTCCCTATCCAAGTAGTTTCCCTTCCCCCTTCCACTTTATCTTATGGGATGCCCTTGCTCCTGGGCCCAGGATACATTTTTTAATTTTTCCCCAGTGTGGAACCAGCTGGATTTTGGAGGGGGGTGAGTGTAGCACCCTCTACATAGACAGGTGCTAGATTCATTTTTTTGTGTGAGTATAGGCAAATTTAAGCGGGTCTAGCTGGAAGTTAGGCCTGTTTGGTTTGTGTGGGCTGGGAGTGGCTCATAGTTAGCAGTTGGTGATTTGCAGGTAGCGTCACTGAGACCTCCCTCTTCTTTCTAGAGCCTTCTGGAAGGTACTAGAAAGAGGGAGAGGAGAGGTGGTGCTGTCTGGGTTGTGTAAAGGAGCCCTGACCAATCCCCAACCTGAATTGGCAGAGGGCAGGCCTCCTTAAATACCCAGGGTCAGCCCAGCTGGGGAGGAGTTGTCGGGTGGAATAATTGAGGATGGAGTGCTAGACTGTCAGGGCTTTTGAGGGAGCTTCCCAGTCTGGGGGGGGGGGGACCTTGGGCCTGAGCTCGGGTACAGGACAGAGCCCTCCAGGAAATCAGGGAGGCTCTGAACAGGAGGCACAGGAGGAGCAAGAGAGGACAGCAGGAGCTAGTACTGCCGGACAAGTCCTCAGGAGGGAACTACCAGTTGCAGCCAGGAGGTCTGGTGAGGGACATGTGCAGTCAGGAGGACTAGAGAGGCATGCCAGAGAGGACTGAGAGGAAGCAGTCAGGGTTGGGTGTGGAGCCAGTAGGGAGGATTGCAATGTCATGGTCCGTGAGGTTGGGCAGCTGCAGCCCGGAGGGCTGGCAGGGCCTGATGAGGACTGACTGGGAGCAGTAGTCAACCTATAGGACAGCTAGCACAAAAAGACTTTCCATATTCTGCTACACCACAGGTGCCTTTGCAGTTCCTTCCTGCAAAGGGCAAGTTACTTGAGCCAGTATCAGGCCTAAACATGTGCTAGCTGCTCCTGGGCGATCAAGAGTTGTGCAGGAGAGAGAGCAATAGTCTGCAAAAAAATGTTGTGCAGGAGGAGATTGGAGAAGTGTTGTGTACATAGTTGTCTTGATTGACTGATATATAATTTGCTGGGTATCTCATATTCCCCTTACCCCACCCAAGTTAAATTCCCTAATAAAAATAACAAAAACAAGCACAAGGGCCGTTTTCTGCCTGAGAGTGACTGAGGAGTGAACTCCAGGCTGGGCAGGGTGACAGGTGGGCCACGTCACTTAGCAGCCCCTACAGGGGTACCGCTACACACATTATCATAAGTATAAATGTGTATATTCTGTCCACTAGAAAAGTCATCAGAAGGCAAACAATATTCTAGTAGTCTGATACAGTGGAATTAATTTATTTTCATAGATCTCTTGAGGATTATGGTTGATAAATATTTCTGTCCCAAGTGAAGGAGCCTCTCCAACCCAGTCTGCAGGAGGGCCACCATATTTCTTCTGACCATTACCATGTAGAAGATTAATATTATACTTTTCCAACCACTCCAGATGTTAAGCTTAATTGTCCTTAATTAGAGAATTAATCCAAACTATGCTCTCAGAATCAATTGCATTGTTGTCCATCATTGGAGAATGATCTGTTCTCTTCATGGGCCATAATCAGTGGGTAGGAGGCTTGCCCCATAGTCCTCTCCAAAAGCTCCTGTCCTTGTTGGGTCTGTCACACATACCATTGCTGTTCTCCCCTTGTTCCAGCCCTGCTCCCTCCACTTATCAGATGCCTGAGCTCCATGTCAGAGGAAGTCATTTCGGCACTATCATATGGGTGGGGCAAGGGAGGAGACCTGCTCTTACAATGAACTTTGGCTGTCACTGAAGGATCGGGTTCAGATTCACTGGGAGTGGCCCACCCTTTGCAGCTATAATAGCTTTACCGCTTCTGGGAAGGCTGTCTACAAGGCTTAGGAGTGTGTCTATGGGAATGTTTGACCATTCTTCCAGAACCACATTTGTGAGGTCAGGCACCGATGCGTACGAAAAGTCCTTGCTCACAGTCTCTGCTCTAATTCATCCCAAAGGTGTTCTATCGGGTTGAGGTCAGGACTCTGCACAGGCCAGTCAAGTTCCTCCAACCCAAACTCACTCATCCATGTCTTTATGGGCCTTGTTTTGTGCACTGGTGCGCAGTCATGTTGGAACAGGAAGGGGCCATCCCAAAACTGTTCCCGTAAAGTTGGGAACATGAAATTGTCCAAAATGTCTTGGTATGCTGACACCTTAAGAGTTCCCTTCACTAGAACTAAGGGGCCAAGCCCAATCCCTACATGACAACCCCACACCATAATCCTCCCTCCACCAAATGATTTGGACCAGTGCACAAAGGTCCATGAAGATGTGGATGAGCGAGTTTGGGGTGCAGGATTTAGACAAACTCTTAAACCTTGTAGACAGTCTTCCTAGAAGTGTTGAAGCTGTTATAGCTGCAAAGGCTGGGCCAACTCAGTATTGAACAGTACGGACTAATACTGGGATGCCATTCAAGTTCTTGTGCGTGTAAAGACAGGCATCCCAATACTTCTGGTAATATAGGGTGTGTGTGTGTGTGTGTGTGTGTGTGTATATATATATATATATATATATATATATATATATATATATATATATATATAATGTGTGTGTTGTTATTTGACTGCAAGTATGGTATATGTGGATAGTTAGTAGCTATTCAACTGGCTATCAGTGTTACTAATTTTTATAAACCTAATATACATTCATACTATTTAGATGTGTATCACAGAAATTCCATCGAAGGAAAAAAGTAAATATTGTGTATTTCTATATTTCTATATTTCCATATTTCCATTTGCCCTTAATCCCACATTTTTCACTGCGGGTGTTTCTTTGGATAATCAACATTGCTGTTTACCACCAATAATCCTTCATTCTGAGCTCATTAAAGCACGGTTTTATTTTTCAGGCCTAGGTGTCAAGCATTTGAAATTCCACTTCCTGTTTTTTTTCACTGGATCAAGTTGTTAATAAGTTATAAAAGTTTGTTTGCTCACTTTCCCTGAAATATGAAGTTATTAATGAAGACATAGAAATGCAGTTATTCATAATTGATTTAGAAATATGATGTTATGTTTAGAAAAGTGTAAGGGTATTTGTGGGTATTAAGAGACCATGGTTCTTGTTGGTAATGGTCTAGCCTTTGCTAGACTTTTAAACAGATGTGGCTGTGATTGCAGTGTCCCCATAATCAGAGTGATGACGAGGCATTAAATAGGCAAGATTATTTACAAGCATGAAGGGAATCAGAGGCTAATTTGAAGTGGCAGGTCTTAGCAAATGTGAAATGAAGCCATGCCGGGAGTTGTAAAGTCAGTTCTACACAGAGCCTTGTTATACTTGGGAAGATCTGGTGGCAATTTCACGTCTGTCAGAGAAAGGAAGAAAATCTCAACAGCAAGACATCAAAGTCCCAGCGGCTGATATGGAGCAAGCAACAAACTGTTCAATGTGTATGTGTACTGAGGTCTGTAACACACAGCTTTGCAATGCGTGCTTGGCCTTTGCGAATGGTTAAAAGTGGGATACCATCCATTATTTATGAATAAACTATAGAATCTATTTGTAATTTAAGTTCACTCTAGGTGGATTTTTTTGCCATATCATATCTGTGTTAATATAATATTTTTCTTTCTTTACTAGTAAAATATGCCCACTATTTAAGCTATGCATGTAACAAAGGGAAAGGAACCGAGGATTGGACAAGGCTATCATTTTACTGAGTGAGCCACTATGGCCATGACTTATCATGCCCAGAAAATGTGGCTTTGTACTTCAGTGACTCAGAGAAGACTGACAGACGTTTTTAGTTAAAACAAAGCAGTTTACAGCTTACATCACCAAGACCCTGCCTGAGCATTTCAAGTAAATTCAGATTTTGATGTAATTGATCCAGAGGGAAATCGGCAAAATATTTGGGGGAGGACCTAAGATCTGCTAGTTGCAGGACTTTGGTACTTTTGAGCAAGACACCATCAGAAAAATGTAGGTTTTGATGCAGGTTTTATGGCACTATTAAATTGATGCATAGTAAAGGTGCCAATGCTTGTACCGCTTGACACGTTTCATAGTACTATGTACTAGTTAACACCGTATTAATCGATGGCTAAGATAATATAAGTTTCTCCCCTGAGGTCTAGGGTTAATTTTAGGGGTTAGGTTGAACCCAGGGGTTAAAATGCATCTCTAGGCAAAACCTTTTTTTTTTTAAAGTTTTGGATGGAGTAGGGAAGGGTTAGAATCTCTGTTCAGTTTTTATTGCTGTGCCCACTGGGGTGATTCATCCTCTATTCATTCTCCCCTGAGGACTAGGGTTAAATTTAGGGGTTAGGTTGAACCTAGGGGTTACAGTGCATCTCTAGGCAAAACCTTTTTTTTATGTTTTGGATGGAGTCGGGAAGGGTTAAAATCTCTGTCCAGTCTTTATTGCTGTGCCCACTGGGGAGATGCATACTTTATTAGTACTGGTGACCATTGTTACTGAGAAATTGAAGGGAATTTCAAAATATTAAGTTTGTCCCCAGTGGGAAGGATAATTCTTTCAAAGGGGACACATGTTTGGGGACACATTTCTAAAAAGGGAATTCTTCTCACTTTGGGAGATTCCCTCTATATACCTGTTATGTCTCTAGGATAGGAAGTAAAGGAAAAGTAAACTAAAAATGGGCTTTAACCCTTCTCTACTCTATCCTAAACTGAAAAAAAAAGTTTGGATTATACATACAGTTTAGAGGTTATTTTAAGATTTGATCAGTAAGTGCTTATTTTTATTTATTTTTTTGGGGTGTGACCATTTATGTTTTTCAGGTGTTATAAGGGTCTAACACATGGTATAAAAGCTTTTCATATAATACATTTGTGTTCTTTTATTTCTGGCTTCCAAACCTCCATGCCTAAATATCCAAAACATTTCTTAGAAGCTTTTAAAGTAGAACTTTGGATTGGGTAAGGGAGGTGAGAGTAAATCCATGCACATTAAGGGAATCCATTGTGGCCCCCAGGTCACCAGAGCTATTGTTCCCATTGGAATATTTCCCTTCTATTATTTTTCTGGGGACAATCCAAAATTTGGGATTTCTTTTATTTTCACTTTCAATGTAAAAGTAGTTCCAAAGCCTAATCATTTTTTTTACCCTAATGCATTCCTTGCATTAAGGTAACAATTGTTTATGCATCAGCATCCCTCTCACCCCCCCCCTTTTACTTACCAGAGCCCTCATTAGATCCAGCGCCGTGCAGCTCTTCACTCCCCTCACTTCTGGATCTTGTTGGCTTTGCTGGGGCACCATTGGCTCACAGTGCTGTCAAAGTCAGTGACGAGGGAGCAGGGGGCGGGACCAAGTTCCAGTGTCTGTGTTAATGAACTTGGGAGGGAGCATGCACGAGTGCATGGGAAGCTGCTTCCCATGGTGGCTCTGGACAGAGATGGAGGGCCAGGAGCATCAGCAGGGGACCCGAAAAGAGGAGATTCGCAGCTGCTCTGTGCAATTACATTGGATAATTCCAGGACAAATAGAGCAGGTTAATCTCCTAATGAGGGGCACAGACAGCAATAATCAAACTAGTATGACCTAGCGGTGTATATGTGCTCACCAATATGACATATTGGCCACAAACTAAATGCTATAAAATTAAAGTTTCCACCTTCTCTGGGAAAAAAACCCAGAAGCAAAATGTTATATATAGCAGCTTACAAATAATTAGATGTGGCTGTATTCGTTTTCTTTTTGTCTCTATTCCCTCTTTTCACCTAGTGATTTGGCCAGTAACACACTTCCTGTATTAGGGTGCCTAAACTCAGGATGAAGGGGCAATGTAGACACCTTTGGACAGCAGCATTGCCAGTTAGGGGAGGATAGTGTTAGATGTACTAGCAGATTTAGATGCACTAACAAACTGAAGCCAAACACCAGGTAACACTTTATAAGCCTTTACAGCATGGCCAGACCTGGTGGGTGGGGTGGGGTTTCGGCCCCTCAGATTTCAATTGTGCCCCCATGGACATTGTACCCATGCCTGCTGGTTTTCTCTCCCAATCCCTGCACTCAGGACCAGGACAAGGGTCAGTCTGGACCAGTGAACTACCACTACCAGACCAGTGAACCACCAGACAGGAGAAGTGTCAGCACCAGAGAAGAGAGGAGGATATCTGTATGGAGGAGCGCTGTTATGACAGGAGGTGGGAGAGCATGGAGAGCCTGCACCTCCTCACTACTCCTATGGTTCCCACCTCTAAGATTGGAGGGGTGGCTTGTGGAGGTCAGGTGATGGGGGGAGCATTTTTGCTGGGAAGGGTAATGGGGGGGGGGGGGTGGTTAAATTGTGCTAGAAGTGAGAATGGAGGAGTATGTGTTAGGAGGCAGGATTAGGGAAGATTTCTAGGAGGGGAAATTGGGTGGGGGACTTGTGCTGGGAAGGGTAATTTGGGGGTGGTTGTGCTAAGAGGAGAGATTTGTGCTAGGAGGAGGGATTTGGGGAGGAAGATTTGTACTAGGGTTTTGGGGGGGGGGATTTGTGCCGGGAGGGGAGATTTGTGGGGATGATTTACACTAGGAGTGGGGATTTGGGGAAGAGGATTTGTACTGGTGGGGATTTTGTGGGAGAATTTGTACTAGGAGGAGGGATTTTTTTGTGGCAGTGATTTGCACTAGGAGAGGGATGTGCGATAGGATTTGTGCTAGGAGGGGGGATTTGGGAGGGAGAATTTGAACTAGGAGGGTAAATCTGGAGGGGAGGATTTGTACTACTGTAGTGGATTTGAGGGGAAGATTTGCGCTAGGAGGGGAGATTTGGGGGAAGGATTTACTCTAGAAGGGGGGATTTGGCGGGAGGATTTGTACTAGGATGGTGGATTTTTAGGGGAGAATTTATACAAGGAGGGTTGATTTGTACTAAGAGGGTAGATTTAGGGGAAGGATTTACACTAGGAGAGGGGATATGGGGAGAGGATTTTTACTAAAATGGGGGATTCAGGGGGAGGAATTGTTCTGGGGGGTGGGTTTGGGGGGGGATATATGCTAGGAGGTGGGATTTGGAAGGAAAATGGATGTGTGATAGGAGGGGTGATTTTTTGGGGCAGGGGAGATTTGTCGTGAATTGGGGGAATTTGAACTGGAAGGTGGGATTAGGGGGCAAATATATGTGCTGGGAGAGGGATTTGTGAGGATGGGGACAGAGGCACTGCTGGCAGAGAACTTGAGATCTCCTCCTCCCCACATAACACATAGCTGAGGTCAGATTCCCTTACAAGACACAGCCTCGATCTGCAAAATGTGTAGCTGACTGCTATGTTGCAGTTACATAGTAAAGCCCCATACACACTATCAGATGTTGTGCTGATTTTTGTCTTCAGATTTACCAAAACCATGTAGTGCAAGGGCCTGCCTGATTGCATACAAATTGAAACTCCTAAGGTTTGACCTTATATTATATGGTTTTTGTAAATCTGAAGACAAAAATCAGCAGAAAATCTGATAGTGTGTATGGGGCTTTACAAAGCAGGTGAGGTCGAAAAAGTCCATCAAGTCATACGTAGGTGTGTGATTATATGTTAGTATTACATTGTGTATCCCTGTATGTTGCGGTCGTTCAGGTGCTTACCTAATAGTTTCTTGAAACTATCGATGCCCCCCGCTGAGACCACCGCCTGTGGAAGGGAATTCCACATCCTTGCCGCTCTTACAGTAAAGAACTTTCTATGTAGTTTAAGGTTAAACCTCTTTTCTTCTAATTTTATAGAGAGTCTTGTTAAACTACCTTCCGCAAAAAAGTTTTATCCCTGTTGTGGGGTCACCAGTATGGTATTTGTATATTGAAATCATATCCCCTCTCAAGCGACTCTTTTCCAGAGAGAATAAGTTCAGGGCTCGCAACCTTTCCTCATAACTAATATCCTCCAGACCCTTTATTAGCTTTGTTGCCCTCCTTTGTACTTGCTCCATTTCCAGTACATCCTTCCTGAGGACTGATGCCCAGAATTGAACAGCATACTCTAGGTGCGGCCGGACCAGAGTCTTGTAGAGCAGGAGAGTTATCCTTTTATCTCTGTAATTAATCCCCTTTTTAATGCATGCCAATATTCTGTTTGCTTTGTTAGCAGCAGCTTGGCATTGCATGCCATTGCTGAGCCTATAGTCTACTAGGACCCCCAGGTCCTTTTCCATCCTAGGTTCCTCCAGAGGTTCTCCACACAGTGTATAGATTGCATTCATATTTTTGCCACCCAAATGCATTATTTTACATTTTTCTACATTGAACCTAATTTTGCCATGTAGTTGCCCTGTAGTTCAGATCTTTTTGCAAGGTTTCCATATCCTGCAGAGAAGTTATTGTATTGCTTAGCTCAGTATTGTCCGCAAATAGAGAGATTGAACTGTTTAGCCCATTCTCCAGGTTGTTTATGAACAAATTAAATAGGATTGGTCCCAGCACAGAACCCTTTGGGGACCCCACTACCCACCCCTGACCATTCCGAGTACTCCCCATTTATCACCACCCTCTGAACTTGCCCTTGTAGCCAGTTTTCAATCCATGTACTCACCCTATGGTCCATGCCAATGGACCTTATTTTGTACAATAAACGTTTATGGGGAACTGTGTCAAATGTTTTTGCAGAATCCAGATACGCCACATCTACAGGCCTTCCTTTATCTAGATGGGAACTCACCTCCTCATAGAAGGTTAATAGATTGGTTTGGCAAGAACAAATCTTCATGCATCCATGCTGATTACTGCTAATTATACCATTCTCGTTACTAAAATCTTGTATATAGTTCCTTATCGTCCCCTCCAAGAGTTTACATACTATTGATGTTAGGCTAACTGGTCTGTAATTTCCAGGGATGTATTTTGGGCCCTTTTAAATATTGGCGCTAAATTGGCTTTTCTCCAATCAGGTGGTCAGTAAAATTAGGAACAATGGTCTGGCAATTACTTGACTGAGTTCCCTCAGCCATCTGGTCCTGGTGATTTATTAATGTTAAGTTTTCCAAGTCTAATTTTAATTCTGTCCTCTGTTAACCATGGAGATGCTTCCTGTGATGTGTCATGAGGATAAACACTGCAGTTTTGGTTACTGAAGCCCCCCGATTCCCTTGTGAAGTCTGAGAAGAATAAATTCAATATCTTTGCCATCTCCCCATCCTTTGTAACCAGATGTCCATCCTCATTCTTTATGAGGCCAATATGGTCTGTCCTCCCTTTTTTACTGTTTACATACTTTTTTTTGTTGCTCTCCTCTGCTATACGTCTTTCATGTTATATCTTAGCTGTCCTGATTGCACCCTTACATTTCTTGTTGCATTCTTTATAAAGTCTGAATGTTGATGATGATCCCTCAACCTTGTATTTTTTTAAGTCCTTCTCCTTTGCTTTTATATGCATTTTTACATTGGAGTTAAGCCATCCAGGACTTTTGTTCGCTCTTTTAAATTTGTTACCCAATGTAATGAATTGGTTATTTCCCCGTTATTTAATATGCTCTTAAAGCAAACCCATCTCTCCTCCGTGTTCTTTGTTCCTAAGATTTTATCCCAATTTATGCCTTATTTAATATGCTCTTAAAGCAAACCCATCTCTCCTCCGTGTTCTTTGTTCCTAAGATTTTATCCCAATTTATGCCTTCTAGCAAGGTTTGTAGTTTAGGGGAGTTGGCTCTTTTGAAATTCAGTGTCTTTGTATTCCCCTTAGATTTCCTATTTTTGTGATTTATACTGAAGCCAATTGACCTGTGATTGCTGTTACCTAAATTGCCCCATATTTCCACATCCGTGATCAAGTCTGTATTGTTGGTAATCAGTAGATCCAGTAACACTTTATTTCTAGGTGCTGCGTCTACCATCTGATCCATAAAATTGTCTTGCAAGACATTTAGGAACTGGTGAGCTTTAGATGAATGTGTGGTTCCCTCCACCCAGTCTGTGTCTGGAGAATTAAAATCCCCCATTATGTTAATACTTCTCATCCTTGCTGTTAATCCAAATTGTGATAGGAGATCTGTCTCCCCTTCCTCCCTCAGGTTAGGGGGCCTATAGCATACTCCCAGTATTATTTTCCCCTTAGCTTTATCCCTATGGAGCACTACCCATAAGGATTCCACCTCCTCCCTAGCTCCCTTAGTGATGTCATCTCTCACATTCACTTGTACACTATTCTTGCTATATAGGCATACCATTCCCCCTTTTTTACTCTCTCTATCCTTTGCAATAAAGGGTATATCCTTAAATGATCACCAGCCAATCATAAGAGCTGTTGAACCAGGTCTCTAAAATTCCCGCAAAATCCAAATCCTCCTAGTACAACAGTATCTCTAGTTCACCCATGTTCTCCGCCAGGCTCCTGCCATTGGTGAACATGCCACATAGTTTAGACTGGTCGCATATTATCCTCTTATTGGGTGTTCCAAGATTGCAACTACGATTTTCTACTTACCAATTCTGACCTTTTGAAATTCCCTGATCGAATTGGCAGCTGCAGTAGCCAGTTGCGCACTGTGTGGTGGGATAACGATTGCAGCTTTGTGCTGTGTGGGGAGGAGGAGATATCTTGAGTGCCTTGCCAGCAGTGATCCTGTCCTTTAATCTACTGACCACTGCCTTCCACCTTGCTGATCCCTATACCCTTCCCTGCTGACCCTTGTCTTCTGCACTGCTAACCCTTATCCTCCGTCCTGCTGACCCCTGTCTTCTGCCATGATAACCCCTGTACACTGCCTTGATAACCCACTATGAACCACTGGCCTCTGCACACTGCCCTACAAACTGCTGACCCTAGCATCAGCTCCCTGTATACTGTTGCTCCGCTAACCCCCTGTATACTGCCCTACTGACTCTTATCACCCTACTCTGATAACCTTGCATCCTCTGCCCCCTGAAATTTTTTACTGCAGCCCCGACTCAGACAGACTTATCCAATCATTTTTTGCATATTAGATCTTTGTGGTCCCTGTAACCAGGAGGTAGCATGGACGTATCCTTTGCTTATATACTGTGTGCTCAAAGGCATTCCTCTTTATTATCTCAGAAAATCTGGAGATATGAGAGAGCTATGGAGTATTGATTAGTATAAATGTTTTTTCCTTAAATGTACAAGAAGCAGCCATTAATCATTGGTGTTGTTAACTCTGACACTTAAATAATTGATAGATTTGTTATCTGAACATATTACCATTCCATTCAGGAAATATCTCAATAATGGTGAATAATCAGAGTCTGGTAGGACCTAGGCATCCAGGCAATTCTTCCTTAATTTCCAGCACTGAAAGAGTTAGCTCTGGTTTATAACTTTACAGCATCAGCCCCCATCCCATGAGCAGCTTACTAACGAATTTGGCATTTTCCACTAATTAGCCGCTTGCATTTCTGCCATTTGTCTTTCATGTGGTCTCTGGCCGTATGCTTTTCATGTCTCACAGTAAAATGTCAGTGCTTCTGTAATTGCTCTTGTTCCCTCTCCTCTAGTCATAGAAGTCCCTTCTTTTTGCCCATTGAATGCTGAACAAGTTGAAGACACAGGGATGGCTGCAAATTTAAGAGGCCCATTATGAGGTTTTTTAATCACACACATATTTCAGTTACTTGTTTACAGCAATTTCATTTCTTCCAGGTATAAGGTAAAAAAGTAAATGTAGACATGCAAAATGTAGAGATATTTAAATTCTTATCTGCACAAACTTATAATTCTAAAAGTAGATAGAAAAGTGTGTTGCTTCCCTGTCTTGTTTGTGACTAAGTGCAAGTGACATTTTCTCTGCTCCATATTGCAGACAGAGAGCCAGAGGGGACACCACAGCTATATTTTACCCTTAAAGATTTCCTGGCAGATTTTGTGATGCTGAATGGCATGTGTATTTCAGGTTTTTACATGCTTTTGAGTATTTTGGATAGTCATAGGTATAAACAGGGAAAGTGCGATACAGACAGCAGTAATAGGTCCACTTAAGTGCTATTACAATTCAAACAATGTGCTGAGGGAGCAAACAAAGCACACATTCAGGGAAAAAAGTTCTGTAGTTTCCTGTCTTTGGAATACATGCATAAAAACAGTGATACTGTACTTGTTAGGAATGTATACTGCATTTTAATACAGATTTTTATGTTCTAGTGTGCCCAAACAAGGAATACTGCCAGCCGAAGCCATAACTATATGAGAATTGGCCTCATAGCTAAACCATAAAGGAGCCCCATCTTTATTTTCCAAATTAAATTAAATTCCTCTAGTGATAAAACAATATTGCCCATTCACATTTTAGTGCTGTATTGCGTTTAGACCTATTCAAAATGTATTGCAATGCACTACAATGCAAGATCAGCCATTTTGTTTTTGATGCAGTGCATCACAACTTGTTGCAAATATGTTTTGGTTCACTATAGTATAGTGTAGGGCACCATGTAAAATAATGGCACCGTAACACAATTCATGGTACATGTGTTTCTGTGGGTTTAACTGCGTGTTACTGCAACACATAGATCGGAATAAGTCGCAATTGTTTTGCAACTGCACAAACTTTATATACATTCATTGTATCCAGATATTTTTGCCAAATGTAAAAATCACTTAGAAGCCAGACAGTTTTGTGCCTCTCTGTGTTTCTAAGCCGCATAGCACACATTTAGATGAACTGCTATGGCTGTAAGTACATCCTTACTGCAAACTCATTTGAAAAGACTGCATTTAATAGATAAAAAAACATTGCTTTCATATTAAGTCTTGCATGATAAAAGAATATATAACATTCGGATGTCACCTATAAAGCAGAGTTTTTTTTAACTGAGAATGTTTCACCAATGCAAAAACTTTAAATTTTACCCAATGAGGTACTTGGATATAATTTGCTTGAAAAAAATCTACTCTCTTTTTTATTCTTCAGTTAGAGCATCCATTCTCAACCAGGGTTCTGTGGAACCCCAGGGTTCCTCTAGAGGTTGCTTGGGGTTTCTTGAGCTGTGGCTGATTGACCTTCTGTAGCACCCTCTACTTCGGTAGTGTGCTAGAGTTTATTTTTGTCAGTGCAGGTAAATTTAGGCAGGCCTTGCTGAAACGACTGAGGGGTGGGAGTGGCTTAGAGTAGGCTGGTGACTCACAGCATCATCTTTTGGTTACCTCCCTTCTGCTTCTAGAGGATCCTAGGCAGGAGGAGAAGAGAAGTGGAGCTGTCTGGGGTGTTCTAAGGAGATCTGACCAATCCTCAAACTGAATAAATCAAAAAGTAAATATAACCCAACAACTTCACTTTGTCAAATCAATATCACCTTGTGGCGCTAAATAAGTATAAAACCCCCTATATACCCTTACAAGATTGTATACTTATAGTGTATAGAAGGGGCTACCTAGCCCTTATTCTACTTATCTAAAAATATATATGTACAAATATATAAAAAATATACATAAAAACCACCCTAATTCACCCGATGAGTATATATAAATGAAATTAGAATTATATATCAATCCAAATACATATATATATATATATATATATATATATATATATATATACACACAGATATACCCTTCCTTTGAAATGTTAGTGAGCAACACAGCAAATACAATTATCATTAAACCACAAAGTGCGAATGTGTACACCACATCTTAATATGTGTTTTAAAGCAAAAAACAAATAAAAACAAGTCCTCAAAAAGTGTCCAAAAAGAGGGACTAATATTGGTATATAAAAGATCAACAAGTCCTTCTCCTGTGTAGTTTCTTATCAGTGTCCACAAAACGATGAAAACCTTCACCACACCAACAGTGACAGTGACCCCCCTTTAGATGGAGCACTCACCAACTATAGCGCCTGCCACTCTCGCACCAGGCTCAACAGGCGTTTTGAATCACTCAAATGAGGACCGTAGATGTTCAGCACACAGCATTCAGCAAGTATTTTTCCTCTTTTCAGATTCCAGTAAGAATATCTCCCAAAGTTCCTCAAAGAGAAAAAAAGAGGCCTCCCATAGTGCAACACTATAAAATATCTTTAATAGCACACTTTTAAAAGCCACTCAATAATGCACTCACATGTGTAAAACTTGGAAAAAGCACTTCAAAGTCACTGCAATCCTTCACAACAGCAAACTTCACTCTAAGGCATTGGTGGTCATAGTGGATACTGGTCAAAGTTAGCAGTGTCAGTAATGTCTCTCACCCCTCCTTCTGCTGTATGGTACCCTACAGCAAAGTTCCCAATGACACTCTCTCTCCAGTCCTGTTCCTCGTGTTACAAACACACACACTTCCGCCTTGTTTGCAGTGTTGAATCAATCAAAGATAGTTGCCAGATAGCCACGCCCCCCACATGTTTCGTCATAGGACTTATTCATGGGATTGGCTATCTGGCTCCCAGTACCACCTTTTATTGTAATGGCAACCATCCCATAATAGGCATGCCTTTCAGTCACGCCCACTACTCCACAATCACCCTATATCACCTGCCTCCTCTGATTAGATAACTCAGAGCCACCCACATCTCCACAAGAGCTTCCCCTCTAGTACCTAGATCCAATCCGAGGGCACTGCGTCCGAGGGGTTGCGAACAGACAGCAGTTCACAATGCCGCTCGTAATCGTCCGGTCGCGCATGCGCAGATGCTACCCCCCTCCCCACTCGTCAGGTATCAAACACTTCTAGTGGCGCTACCGCGCATGCGCCAGTACCTCGCTCTACTCGTCAGGGAATATATACGACGTAGACGCTGTCCACCTCCCAGCCAGTCGGATCCTCAACAGGCATCCGACTATCCCCACGGTGTCACCGTGCACGCGCAAGCCCCTCACCTCACTCACCAGGGAATATATAACGCGTCCGGGTTCCTCCTACCTACGACCCACATACATTCAACGTTGGTCCACCAAGACCGACAGGGAGGCAGCAGCGTCAACTCCCCAATCAGCCATCAGCAATACAGTGCTATAAGGCAGTAGAATCTCCCCTCCCCCCTAAAGGCAGCTGTACACAAGCCATAACCTGTCCCTGCCAGCAATGTCTCTAAGGGCATATGGTAGAGCTAAACTGAAAGCAATAGTGAACACAGCACACCTTATACATTCAACTGGACCACATTTTCATATCTCCACTATAACGAATGCCATATCTCTGTGTCACCATTGCCTTAAAGTTTACACAAAAATTGCTCTGCTACATATGTAATCCTAACAGTGCATATCACATCAAATATAAAAAATGTACATCACATCATTATCCCATAATCAAAATAAAATCATATAAAATTACTTTAAAAACTAAAATAACGAAAAATAATTTATATACGCAAATGGCAGCATAAAGTTACACCAATATGCAACCCCACTAATGTGGTGTATAAAACAATTGCATCAATATAATCGCTCCATACATTTTTATCCAAATGTGCGTAGCATGCCATCATTCACCTATCTACATGACATCAATTAAAATTAATATTATCAATAAGATGTCACTATTGGTCATTTCTACACGGAACTATTGAACAAAAAATTAATTAATTAATCCAGATGTCGCATATGGGTATTCCCATGTTTCCAATATAAATGGTAGGGTATTATGAGTTGCTGATGAAGCAATTCACATCTAATTCGATGTTCATTCCCCTCGGTGCCAAGCTTTTCATCAAAAAGATCCATTTAGTTTCTCTCTGAGAAAGTTCCCTCACCCGGTTAGAGCCCCTCCATGAGGGGTGTACATAATCTATACCGCAGAATTGTAAAAGACTAGGGTCTTGTTGGTGACACTCTTTAAAATGTAAGGATACACTATGGTCCTGATATCCCTTCCGAATATTGGCTAAATGTTCGGAGATGCGTATAAATTCATTTATGTGGAAGGTTTCTCCCACTCCATTGGTTACCATAGTGGCCCCCCTACTAAGATTTCTCACGGTTTTACAACAAATACATCTTCTGCATGAGAAGAATCCCTTCAATTCACTAGATATAGTTTGTCTAATCGGGGGATCAATTATTTTTTTAACAATTTTATCCCCTATATTCGGGGCCTTTCTGTAGATAAACTTGGGACGATCTGGTAGGCATGGTCCCAAATGCTTATCTCTCCCTAGAATATGCCAGTGTTTTGCAAAAATCTGTTCGATCTCCCTATACTGGTGATGATAACCCGATAGAAATTTAAACTGATGTTGTATCTCACCCCCCTTATTGCGTCCCTGAAGGCAGACCTCCCTAGATATATTGGCGATCTCGTTAATAGTAGTGTCCAAAGCGGTTACATTGTACCCCTTCTGCAGGAACCTCTTTCTTAGGACCTCGGACTGGATCAAATAGTCCTCATCGGTAGTACAATTGCGGCGGACCCTCAAGAACTGCCCTTTTGGGATGTTCTTAATCCAAGAGGGATGATGTCCACTTCTTGTAGACAAGAAACTGTTCCGGTCCGTGGCCTTAAAAAATACTGTGGTCTTCATTTGGCTCCCCTTCCTTTCTATGGTAAGGTCCAAAAAGTTTACACTTTTAGAGCTGATGTTAAAATCCAATCTGATGTTATTAGAGTTGGAATTTAATCTTTCAATGAATTCCCTGGCTGATGGTTCAGTGCCAACCCAGACAAAAAACAGATCGTCTATAAATCTACGATAGAATATTAACTGTTGGGGTTTGTTCAAAAAGACAAACCTATCCTCCCACTCAGCCATAAATAGGTTGGCGAGGCTCGGAGCATACTTTGCCCCCATTGCCACACCAACACACTGGGAATAAAACATGCCCCCATACCAAAAGTAGTTGTGGGTCATGCAAAACTCCAAGGCATGACCCACAAATACCTTCCGAGCATGGGAGACATCATCCCTCCTACTCATCGCCCAATTCAGGGCTAGTAGGGCATCCTCATGTTGGATAATAGTGTACAAACTTGATACATCAGCTGTCACTAAATATACTTCGGCCATCGGGGGAACAGATATTTCACCCAATGATTTCAAAAGATCAGTAGTATCCCTCAGATACGCTAGTGTATTTTTTACACTAGGCTGGAGGAACTTATCCAAATACTCCCCCAACCTAGCCGTCACTGACCCAATCCCATTCACAATTGGACGTGGAGGAGGAACCTCCAGGTCCTTGTGGATTTTAGGTAGGGTATAAATCACTGGTATTCGGCACACACTGGGAGCTAGATATTTCGCTTCTTTACTACTCTACACCCCCTTCCCATAACCCCATTGAATTAGGGCCTCCAACTGGTTCTGGTATTGGTTCGTAGGATCTGCATCCAACTTTTTATATGTATTGGTATCACCCAATAGTTCCTTTAATTGTTTATCATAAAAGGACCTATCCAGGATCACAACCCCACCTCCCTTATCGGCCGGTCGTATAATAATTTCTTTATTCTTTTCTAGGGATTTAATTCCATCTGTAAAGTGCCTAGCATTCACCCCTTTTTTCAGGGGTAATTCTTCCAGATCATTCAACACCAGATTTTTAAATACCTCTACAAAGTGGTTGCTCGCGATCTGGGGATTAAATAGGGAACGTTTTTTTAATCCACTGTCACTCTGAAAAGACCCTGTTTTAACCACTGGGTGCGTTTTACTGGGATGCATTAGAAAATGTTTCTTAATATTCAAAGTACGTGTATACCTGTGGATGTCCATGTATACTTCGAATTTGTTCATAACTTTTCTCGGGGCACATTTAAGACCCGTATTCAAGATATGCAATTCATTCGTATTTAATTGTACCTGAATCAAATTAAAGATCCCATCATTTAATTGTCCCTCATTCTCTTTCTTGGATTGTTTAAACTGTTTCCGCCTTCCTGCCCGGCATCCTCTCCGTCTCTTATAATTGGCTCGTTTTGTTGGTGGGGTCCATTTCTCGGACCCTTGTATATCCCTGATCCCCGTCCCCTCGGAGTCCCCCCTCCCCTTCCCCCTCTCCCCCTCTGATTTAAAAAAGGTGGAGGGGGAGGGTGTTGAGGTGGGTATATGTTACCACTGTATCTCCTTCCCGTGTCCTCCTGTCTCAATGGGGTGAATCTATTATACAGTGGTATAGGGACATCCCTCGGTACACCATACCCCTCTTGCAACCATCTCTTGTCTGTATAAGGTGCATAGTTTGTTGGATATCCATATCCATTCATCTGCGGGGGCTGGTGATCATAGTACCTTGGTGGATATCCCTCCACTCTTTCCACTGGTGCCAATCTTGGTGACTGGTATCTCCCCTGAGAATTTGATCTCTTCTGTTGGATATTACCATAAGTTGGTCCGGAGACCTGGGATACACCTATTTTATTACCAGTATTTTTCATGGTGACCTTTCCCTTTCCTTCTTGGGTTTTAGCCCCCTGACTCTTTATTGCACTTACTGCATTTATATCCCCAGAGGACTCCTGCTCAATAGTCGCAGCTGTCCCCTTCGTCTGCCATGCATAAATTCTATTGTTCCTAAAATCTGTTGCATCTCTATTATACTTCTTCACTTTCTTCTTTTGGATGTCTCTATCCCATTTTTCCAATTTCTTCTTCATCATAGTATTAAATTCCTTCATTTGGTTAGTATCGCCCAAAGGTTCCAATCTAACCTTAATTTGTTCAATCTGTTCCTTCAATTTGACCAATTTAATCTCCTTTCTTTTTAAAACCAATAATTGTAATTCCTTTCCCATTTTATTAAAAAAATTTAACCATTCGTCCATAAGGGACTGGTCATCTAAACCGTCCTGTGGGGGAATATCCCACCTCAGGCTCCTGAAGATCAACTCCTCCTTCAAGTACTGTTCAAAAGTGAGCACATCCCACCAGGTTTTCACCTGCTTTTCTAATAAGTGGTCAAGATTTTTAAGGAGTCCTGATGTCTCCCATGCTCGGAAGGTATTTGTGGGTCATGCCTTGGAGTTTTGCATGACCCACAACTACTTTTGGTATGGGGGCATGTTTTATTCCCAGTGTGTTGGTGTGGCAATGGGGGCAAAGTATGCTCCGAGCCTCGCCAACCTATTTATGGCTGAGTGGGAGGATAGGTTTGTCTTTTTGAACAAACCCCAACAGTTAATATTCTATCGTAGATTTATAGACGATCTGTTTTTTGTCTGGGTTGGCACTGAACCATCAGCCAGGGAATTCATTGAAAGATTAAATTCCAACTCTAATAACATCAGATTGGATTTTAACATCAGCTCTAAAAGTGTAAACTTTTTGGACCTTACCATAGAAAGGAAGGGGAGCCAAATGAAGACCACAGTATTTTTAAGGCCACGGACCGGAACAGTTTCTTGTCTACAAGAAGTGGATATCATCCCTCTTGGATTAAGAACATCCCGAAAGGGCAGTTCTTGAGGGTCCGCCGCAATTGTACTACTGATGAGGACTATTTGATCCAGTCCGAGGTCCTAAGAAAGAGGTTCCTGCAGAAGGGGTACAATGTAACCACTTTGGACACTACTATTAACGAGATCGCCAATATATCTAGGGAGGTCTGCCTTCAGGGACGCAATAAGGGGGGTGAGATACAACATCAGTTTAAATTTCTATCGGGTTATCATCACCAGTATAGGGAGATCGAACAGATTTTTGCAAAACACTGGCATATTCTAGGGAGAGATAAGCATTTGGGACCATGCCTACCGGATCGTCCCAAGTTTATCTACAGAAAGGCCCCGAATATAGGGGATAAAATTGTTAAAAAAATAATTGATCCCCCGATTAGACAAACTATATCTAGTGAATTGAAGGGATTCTTCTCATGCAGAAGATGTATTTGTTGTAAAACCGTGAGAAATCTTAGTAGGGGGGCCACTATGGTAACCAATGGAGTGGGAGAAACCTTCCACATAAATGAATTTATACGCATCTCCGAACATTTAGCCAATATTCGGAAGGGATATCAGGACCATAGTGTATCCTTACATTTTAAAGAGTGTCACCAACAAGACCCTAGTCTTTTACAATTCTGCGGTATAGATTATGTACACCCCTCATGGAGGGGCTCTAACCGGGTGAGGGAACTTTCTCAGAGAGAAACTAAATGGATCTTTTTGATGAAAAGCTTGGCACCGAGGGGAATGAACATCGAATTAGATGTGAATTGCTTCATCAGCAACTCATAATACCCTACCATTTATATTGGAAACATGGGAATACCCATATGCGACATCTGGATTAATTAATTAATTTTTTGTTCAATAGTTCCGTGTAGAAATGACCAATAGTGACATCTTATTGATAATATTAATTTTAATTGATGTCATGTAGATAGGTGAATGATGGCATGCTACGCACATTTGGATAAAAATGTATGGAGCGATTATATTGATGCAATTGTTTTATACACCACATTAGTGGGGTTGCATATTGGTGTAACTTTATGCTGCCATTTGCGTATATAAATTATTTTTCGTTATTTTAGTTTTTAAAGTAATTTTATATGATTTTATTTTGATTATGGGATAATGATGTGATGTACATTTTTTATATTTGATGTGATATGCACTGTTAGGATTACATATGTAGCAGAGCAATTTTTGTGTAAACTTTAAGGCAATGGTGACACAGAGATATGGCATTCGTTATAGTGGAGATATGAAAATGTGGTCCAGTTGAATGTATAAGGTGTGCTGTGTTCACTATTGCTTTCAGTTTAGCTCTACCATATGCCCTTAGAGACATTGCTGGCAGGGACAGGTTATGGCTTGTGTACAGCTGCCTTTAGGGGGGAGGGGAGATTCTACTGCCTTATAGCACTGTATTGCTGATGGCTGATTGGGGAGTTGACGCTGCTGCCTCCCTGTCGGTCTTGGTGGACCAACGTTGAATGTATGTGGGTCGTAGGTAGGAGGAACCCGGACGCGTTATATATTCCCTGGTGAGTGAGGTGAGGGGCTTGCGCGTGCGCGGTGACACCGTGGGGATAGTCGGATGCCTGTTGAGGATCCGACTGGCTGGGAGGTGGACAGCGTCTACGTCGTATATATTCCCTGACGAGTAGAGCGAGGTACTGGCGCATGCGCGGTAGCGCCACTAGAAGTGTTTGATACCTGACGAGTGGGGAGGGGGGTAGCATCTGCGCATGCGCGACCGGATGATTACGAGCGGCATTGTGAACAGCTGTCTGTTCGCAACCCCTCGGACGCAGTGCCCTCGGATTGGATCTAGGTACTAGAGGGGAAGCTCTTGTGGAGATGTGGGTGGCTCTGAGTTATCTAATCAGAGGAGGCAGGTGATATAGGGTGATTGTGGAGTAGTGGGCGTGACTGAAAGGCATGCCTATTATGGGATGGTTGCCATTACAATAAAAGGTGGTACTGGGAGCCAGATAGCCAATCCCATGAATAAGTCCTATGACGAAACATGTGGGGGGGCGTGGCTATCTGGCAACTATCTTTGATTGATTCAACACTGCAAACAAAGCGGAAGTGTGTGTGTTTGTAACACGAGGAACAAGACTGGAGAGAGAGTGTCATTGGGAACTTTGCTGTAGGGTACCATAGAGCAGAAGGAGGGGTGAGAGACATTACTGACACTGCTAACTTTGACCAGTATCCACTGTGACCACCAATGCCTTAGAGTGAAGTTTGCTGTTGTGAAGGATTGCAGTGACTTTGAAGTGCTTTTTTCCAAGTTTTACACATGTGAGTGCATTATTGAGTGGCTTTTAAAAGTGTGCTATTAAAGATATTTTATAGTGTTGCACTATGGGAGGCCTCTTTTTTTCTCTTTGAGGAACTTTGGGAGATATTCTTACTGGAATCTGAAAAGAGGAAGAATACTTGCTGAATGCTGTGTGCTGAACATCTACGGTCCTCATTTGAGTGATTCAAAACGCCTGTTGGGCCTGGTGCGAGAGTGCCAGGTGCTATAGTTGGTGAGTGCTCCATCTAAAGGGGGGTCACTGTCACTGTTGGTGTGGTGAAGGTTTTCATCGTTTTGTGGACACTGATAAGAAACTACACAGGAGAAGGACTTGTTGATCTTTTATATACCAATATTAGTCCCTCTTTTTGGACACTTTTTGAGGACTTGTTTTTATTTGTTTTTTTGTTTTTTGCTTTAAAACACATATTAAGATGTGGTGTACACATTCGCACTTTGTGGTTTAATGATAATTGTATTTGCTGTGTTGCTCACTAACATTTCAAAGGAAGGGTATATCTGTGTGTATATATATATATATATATATATATATATATATATATATATATGTATTTGGATTGATTTATAATTCTAATTTCATTTATATATACTCATCGGGTGAATTAGGGTGGTTTTTATGTATATTTTTTATATATTTGTACATATATATTTTTAGATAAGTAGAATAAGGGCTAGGTAGCCCCTTCTATACACTATAAGTATACACTCTTGTAAGGGTATATAGGGGGTTTTATACTTATTTAGCGCCACAAGGTGATATTGATTTGACAAAGTGAAGTTGTTGGGTTATATTTACTTTTTGATTTATTTAGTGATATATATATAAGTGGCAGCTGGGGGAGGTTGGGTGCTGGCGCAGTGTTGACGCACTTAGGTGGCGGAATTTGAGGTGTGTATTGGTTGTGGCAATCCTCAAACTGGATTGGCAAGGGGCTGGCCTCCTTAAATACCTGGAGTCAGCCCAGCTGAAAGGAGTTGTTCGAGGGAAGAACTGGAGACGGAGTATTAGGCTTTGGGGGTCTTCTAGTAAGCCCCCCAGTTTGGGGGGTGACCTTGAGCCAGGAGCTTGGCACTGAACAGGAACCCCACACAACCCAAGGGGTGTGCTGAACAGGAGAAGACAGCTGGGAATACTCCCAGGCAAGTCTCCAGGAAAGATCCATCAGGTGTCGGTGAGTGACAGGCACAGTCAGGAGAGCTGAGAGAGGCATGCCAGAGTGGACTGGGAGTGTGCAGTCGGAGATGGACGTAGAGCCAGCGGGAGAGACTGTAATGTCACTGGTAGTGAAGTCAGGCAGCTGCAGCTGGGAGGTCTGCAACAGGCTGACTGGGATCAGCAGTCCACCAAAGAGGGCAGCTAGCACCAGGAACTTCTTTGCTACACCATACCCCTACCTGTAGTAAGGTACTTTTGCCAAGGCCTGGCTGAAACCAGAAGTCAGGCCTAGCCATGTGCTAGTTGTGCCTGAAGAACTGTGCTTGATGGAGAAGGAGAAATATTCTGCAGCAAGTTTTGTGCAGTGGGAGAGCATCTAAATTGTCCCAAACCATGCAAGATTCTTTTTCCTGGGCATCCCATAAATTCCTTAACCCCATCCAAGTTCTAATCCATCAATAAGATTACAAAAACAAAGCTGATGGACTCGTTCATTATCTTGGAGTGACTGGAAGTGAATGCCAGGTTGGTCAGGGTGACAGGTGGGCCACAATCACTCAGCAGCCCCTACGGGGGGTACCACTACTCTTCCATTTGAATGGTGACTGCATAGTTCCAAGGTCAGTACCACTTGGCAGAGCCAGCTATATGAACCCAACAATCTTTTTAGTTATCCCCCGAAGCAACGATGGGGACAGATCTCCATGCATCGGAAGTGGCAATTTTTAATCAACTGTTGGGTGACCTCCGTCGTCTGCGATTGAAATCGACCATGTACATAGAGTTCCAGCAATGAGGAAGGTGTCTCAGGAAACTCCCCGAGATGTGCTATGCTGGGTCCATTTGTTCGCAGTAAAGGAAGCCATCGCGAGGGCAGCCTGGCAGAAAGGGCCACTGGACTTTCGATGAGCTCAGATCCACCTCTTTCCACGTTTATGCCATATATATATATATATATATATATATATATATATATATATATATATCATACCCTATATTGCCAAGGCTTACTAAAACATCTACTGGAACTTATCCGTGCTTCAGGAGCCACCTATTCCTGGAGGTATCCACTCTCTCTCTGTTGGTGAAAAAGGACCTTCTCTCTATTCACTCCAACAAAGCTACCACGGCTCTTTATATTCCAGGATTGCCAGGCCATAGAGGTCCCAGAATGGACAGCACTGCTGAGAGCCAGGGACAACACTGGCACTTCACAGTCACGTCCACAACAAGAGAGCAGGTTCAGGTCACATAGGCCTCATACAACATCTGCCCGGGTACGCCCAGATGAAGCTGATCAATGAAGCTTGACCAGGCTAGATTTCATCCCACACAATTGTATCTGCAGCAACCCTGGGTCATGCATGTTTTCATTTTTATGTTTGTTTTTCATGTTGCTCTCTGGGACGGCGAGCAGTGCCCCAGCGTTGGGAACTCTCTACCAGAATCTCCCTGGCCAGTGGAGTACAAGCAGCGAACAAACTCTTTGAATGCACATTCTTGCCTGATGTGCCATATTCCTAAACCTGGGGAAAGGTTTTACAGGAGGATTGCAAGGACCTTTGAACGTAGTCATTATGCCCTTTCTGGGACACATTCAGCTACAGACACTGGCTCTATTCTGCCCTAGATCTGGAGTGGTAGCACGCCCTTTGATATGTTATGGGTTTTTTGTTTGTTTTTTATTTTAGTTCTGCTCTGCTGCTCAAATTTAGTACACGGGATCGGAGACACTTCAGGCTGCGAAGGATCGGGTTTATTAGGATGGGGGTTGATCAGTCAAATGTATATTTGAGATGAGAATCCATCTTCAAAGTCTACACATCTCAGTGCACTGTTGTGGTTGTCTACTTCCCCACCATACATGCTTCTTCTCTACAGGGGGGTAGCCAGAAGCATGGTAGTTTTTTTCTAATTCACTCTGATGATATCCGTGAGTCGCATCGTGTCAGTAATTTCTTCTCTTTCTTAATCTAGATCCTCCTAGAGTCTCTACCTTTTCTATATCATGGTTGTTTTTTTTTCTTGTATTTTTTTCCTTCTTCTTTGCCTACCCCCCTCTCTTTGGTGATAGGCCACTGCAGGATTTTATCCTCGGAAGAATTTGATTTTGACTCGCTTAGCTGTGACTTCTGACAATGTGAAAGGACTCAACAATCCAGGAGAAATTTACTAAACTGTTAGCGGAACTATGGAGATTCAGATCTCACATAGTGTTCCTACAGGAAACTAATTTTAAAAGAGGGAAAATCCCCAAATTAAGGAATCGAAGGTTCCCCACAGTCTACTATGATGTCTCCCCAGATTTAAAGTCCAAAGGGATCTTTATTCTATTTTTTAGTCAACTCCCGTGGAAAAAGATTTATTGATGATGAATCTGGTCGCCTCCTAATAGTTAAAGGGCTCATCGAGGAACACAAGGTTACTCTGGTGTGTCTGTACCTACCAAATAATTACCAAATCTCTGCTCTGATCCCATGCTTAGAGTTACTACAACACCACAAGGAGGGCATTCTGCTGGTGGAGGGCAACTGGAACCTAATCTAGGGGCTTCCTGTCTGTCGCAATCGAAACTTCGAAAACTTAAAACTCTGCTGCATGATCACCAATTGATAGATAGCTGGCGATCCCTAAATCCCCAAGAACTATACTTTTTTCTCTGTGCTTCATAAGACCTACGCCAGACTCGATTATACGTTTCTGTCACAGAATGCTCTTCCTCTCCTTTTGTCAGCGGGGATTGTCTCCTTCACTATATCAGATCATGAACTCACTCACTGTTCCTTTGAATGGGGTAAGGGTGAAACTCGGGAATGGCACTGGCGGCATAGTGAGTCCCTCTGATCCATCCTACAAAGCTCAACTAACTACTGACCTGTTCTCTTATTTCTTGGTCAATGATACTGGGACATTACTCCCCTTATGCTTTGGGATGCCCACAAATGTGTGATGCAGGGGATCGTTCATTAAATTGGGGACCCACAGTAAAAAACAACTGTCTCACCAGATTGAAACTCTGCTCCGGGACATCCATAAGTTGGAACGGATTCATAAGACCTCGCCTGCCCAACCGGTGAAAGATAAACTCTCAGACCTGAGTGATAAGTAAAATAAGTGTTTACGGAAAAAAGCTAAGGCTCAGCTGGTGCAGTGCAGGCGGGTGTTTTATGAGTTTGGTATTAAACCCAGTAAGATCCTGGCAAACCTCCTATGGTCTACTAGGGCGCGTACCTATATTTCGCAACTCTAAGCCAACAATGAAGAACTGGTTAGAACCTCGACTGACGTTGATAAGACATTCTGAGAATATTATACATCTTTGTATAACCTGACATCCTGTACATTGCCTACACCGAGTGATGTGTTGCCTTATGAGTTTATGTGAAATCTTCATTAGTTATCTGTAAAATATTATAATTATGAAAATATCTCATTTGGCGTGCATCTATGAAAGCCAGGTAAAATGCCTCCCCCCCAGGTGCTTGTTAAGAGCAGACAATGCGGGGCCGAGACTTGTATATACCAACCATGGAGAACCAATTCAATTGTTCTACACCTACTCACTTCAAAGGACCCCATGCTGGGGTATGCAATGAAGGGAGGCAACCATAATCAATACCTAAGTTCCTGGGGAAATCCAATTAAATCTTCTGCCCAGAATAGTCACAAGGATTTGCATGAAAGGGGGCCGACTTTTGCAGTAAGCCCTCCAATCATGATCCAAGTTAAGGCAGCCTGTGGGGCATCAGCATGAAGGCATATACTCAGAGCAAAGGGGAGGTAACAGCTCTCTTTTTGGGAAACCAGCCCTCAGAGTGGAACGTTTGTAAAGATGGGTAATTATGGGAAAGGTGTTGCTTAGAACTAAATATGCTTGTAGACTGTCTTAGAGAATATACTTTGTATTCCTGCATGTAAATATTATATTTCAACCTAGTATTTTCTTCCTTGATGTAAGACCATAGATAGAGATTTGTGTGTTAGCTAGACTTTCAACTATTTTTAATAAATGTTATTATATTTAAAGCTTTTCCTCCTTGTCCTTAGAATTCTCATTTAACCCATATCTTGTGATTAATAAATCAGAAGTATAGATTTTAAAGGTTAACAGATGTGACACACGATCTGACAATACTTAGAGTCCTTTTGGTATGCCAACCTTATCCAAGGATATAGCGACAGAATTGGATTGACCTATTTCAGTGGATTAATTTCTTGCGGCGCTGAAGTCCATGAAAACAGGGAAAGAGTGTCAGGCCCTGATGGCTTTACGCTTTCGTATTATAAGATGTTTGCAGTGCCTTTGGCTCCACGTTTTGTATCAGCATTCAACTCCCTAAGAGATAGATACAACATCCCTGAGGCTGGCTTATTGGCCCATGTGACTGTATTTCCTAAGGAGGGCAAAGATCCGGCACAGTGTGCAAGTTATAGGCCCATTTCACTATTAAATGTAGACCTAAAAATTTTCACCAAAATTGCTTCCGCATATTCATTTTGATAGTCCACATGGCTCAGTCAGGGTTTGTCCTCTGTAGGGAAGTGCGAGATAACACATAAAGGGTCTTGAACGCAATTCATTTCACACAGTCTTCTTATTTGCCCTTAGTGCTCTTTTCCACGGATGTGGAAAAGACATTTGATAGGGTTGATTGTCGGTTTCTAAGTGCCACGCTGGAACACATTGGACTTGGGTCGGGTATGCGAAGCTGGGTGAATGCGTTGTATTCGACACCCTCTGCTAAGGTGAAGGTTAACAAGGTCTACTCAGATACCTTTCATATACAAAATGAGACACGTCAGGGCTGCCCTCTGTCCCCATTAATCTTTATACTCACCCTGGAACCATTCTTGAGAACCGTTAGAGCCCACCTGATATGGGTATCAAGACTAGAGGCAGTGAAAATAAATTAGCAGCTTATGCAGACATTTAATTTTCTTCATAATGTCTCCATCTACAACTCCTGGCAGAACTGAGCAAATCTAGCCAGCTTTCCAACTGTAAAATCAATTACAGTAAGTTGGAGACAATAGGTATTGAGCTAACGGCCCTAATTCAACAGCAATTGAGTCAAGCTTTTAATTTTAAGTGTACAGACTCCCATATACGCTATCTGGGAACAAATACAATACAAATTCCATGCAAACTCAATAGGGTTTTCTAACTCAATTTCTCGCCTTTACTCCGTAACCTTAAAGTTTACCTCCAGCGCTAGGATAGGGAAACTTTTACTTGGTTTGGGCACTCGAATATTCTGAAAATTAACCTAATGCCAAGACTAATATATCTCTTTCAGACGCTGCCAGTTAGGCTCCCACTGAATTGTTTGACAGAGTTATAGTCGATGTTCAACCGATTCGTCTGGGCGGGCAGACCACCAAGGCTTTGTAAAGCAATACTGTCCCTTTCAAAAGTTCAGGGCATAGGCTTTCCTGATCCAATACAATACTATGAGGCTGCTCACCTTACCAGAATAATGGAGTGGTGTGTATTGTCCAAACCTAAACTGTGGGTAGGCCTTGAACAAGCGACAGTGGATTCTGTTTTAGCTGGCATACCTTGGTCCACTATGCAAACTTGTCCTAGGGGGATTACTCTGTACCCTGAAATTGGGGCCACTCTAGGGGTGGCTAACCACCCGTTTAAGATGATGCCTACTTTATCTGCTTTCCTGATTCCCCTTGCCCCAGTGTTGGGGACCTATGTATTCTTGCCAGACCCGACAGACTTGAAATTTGCGATGTTGCATCGGCAGAACGTTTTCAGACCACTACATTTCTCGGCAGTTAATAAACTTATATCCCACCGAGAACTAGAGGCCCACTTCCACACTGATCTAGACTTTTTACGGAGGGCACAATTGAGTAAGTACCTACGTTACTCAAGGAACATCAAAGCCTATGGAAACGTACCCCTCTTGAACAGATTTGCGTAGATGGGTCTCAACTCCCTCCCTCCCTCTCCCATTTCTATTCTCTGCTGACCAACCAGGTTGACATGACTGACTTTTTTTTTACAAATATGGGAAAAAGATCTGCAGGTAGTAAACTTTTCTCAACCTCAGAAAGACAAAATTATACTTTTCACACATAAACCTGCTCTGGCAAGCAGATACCAGGAGGGAGGTTATAAGCTCACTCGGTGGTACAGAAACCCTGCTAAGCTACATAGGATATATCCTCAGGTTTCAGAGATGTGCTGGCACTGTGGAGAATCTGTGGGAACCCTCTTACATATCTTCTGGGACACTGACAGGTGTTTCACTCAACAAAAATCCTGCGGCTTTTTTACTAAATGATACTCCTCTAACAAAAAATGTAAAATCTCTTTATGCAGACATTTACTTACTGTAGCCAAACCATGTATTCCAGCTTTGTTGAAGAGTACATGCCCTCTTAGAGTTGCTCATTGGCGTACCGGAATAACAGATATTCAGGTTATGGAAAACCTTACCATGACTTTAAAAGAACAGGAGCACAGGTACAGGGAGATCTGGAATCCCTATTTTTATTATAGGGACCAGACACTATTAGCCTCACAGCCTAATGAAACACAGGATTGGAAACTAGGTTTTAGAGACTGGCGTCACTTCCTACCCCCCCCCCCCTTTGTTTTTCCTCTGCACTTTTTTCTAAATATGTTCTATCTTTTGACTTAAAAATATAAAATTGTTTTGGAAATGTGCAAGGCTTTGTTCTTGTGGTGTTTTGTTCACTGCCAGATGTTTATTCCATTGACTGCTAAATAAATATAAATAAAATAAAAAAAGCCACAAAGTTAGACTTTATAGCCTTGGAAAGAACACGCATTTGTACTCGGAGTCAATCTGTGGATAGTATGGCAAGGAACAAAGAGCAACCAAGAACATAGACCTGAAGTGTGCCGGGGTCACATGGTCAGTATGCCTAAAAGGGGGCATACCCAAGTATAAAATATAATGAATGAAATGAAAAGGGGAATGGGTGGGTGGGACACAAGAGCCGGCGTCCACGAGAGGAGGAGGCAGAGGAGGGCAGGCTTTATGCAGCCTGACTCCTCCTACAAACACAGGCTGACCTGCGGTCAGCCTTACCCTTGTACTCGGAGTCAATCTGTGGATAGCATGGCAAGGAACAAAGAGCAACCAAGAACATAGACCTGAAGTTTGCCGGGGTCACGTGGTCAGTATGCCTAAAAGGGGGCAAAAAATACAGTAGGATGAAAGCTTTAACAACCAGATTACACTGTGAATTGACATTTAACCTGGGGTGGCGGCAACGAAAGTATGAACCTAGCTGCAGAAAGGGGGAGCACTAGGAAAGGCAGCAGAGGACCATCCTAGGTTTTGGCAAATGTAACACACAAGCTGGTATAAACCAACCCGAGCACCACACCTTACTAGGCTCCAAGAACCTGAAAACAGAGCCACCCCTGAAAGCTGAATCTCGAACATACAGATGTAACAGAAAGCTGGGGTGCAAATCAGTTGATTGACTAAAGAAAGCGAGACCAGAAGCACCACTCCCCCTGGCCCTAGGAACAACAAAACAGCTATAGCCCTGCCTTGAGCACCAGGCAGGTAACCAACGCACAAGGAGACCTGAGAGTATGACAGATATGTCACGAAAATAAGATCCACAATGGGAAGACGACTGAGCACAGTTGGGGGACTACTCTGCTGGATCCCCTGAAGATGGCTTCAACCGGAAGTGCCGAAAATAAACCAACCCGATCGGTTACCCAACCTGAAATGGTGAGACTCAACTCGATCTGACCTGAAAGTGCTGTGGCCTGATACGAGCTGGAAGAGGCCAAAAAGAAACAGAAAAGCAAGTAGGAACTGGATGTTAACCATTAGGGATGAGCCGAACACCCCCCGGTTCGGTTCGCACCAGAACTTGCGAACGACCCCCCGCGTTCGGTACGAACGTTAGAACCCCATTGAAGTCTATGGGACTCGAACGTTCGAATTGGAAAGTGCTAATTTTAACGGCTAATATGCAAGATAGTATGCTAAAAAGGGTTTGGCGATCTGCCTCCTGCCTCAGGGGACATGGGTCACTGCAAAAAAAAGTTTTAAAAACTACCGTTTTGGCGGGAGCACTGATTTTAATGACGATTAAAGTGAAAAAAAAAAGTGAAATATTCCTTTAAATATGGTGCCTGGGGGGTGTCTATAGTATGCCTGTGAAGTGCCACGTGTTTCCCGTGTTTAGAACAGTCCCTGCACAAAATGACATTAAACGGAAATAACACCATTTAAAACTGCTTGCGGTTTTAATGTTATATCTGGTTCCTGCAATATGGTTGAAAATCATTCAGAAAAATGGCATGGGTAGCCCTCCCTGCCCATTACCAGCCTATTTGGGTCTTGTACGCACATTAAGGGGAACCCTGTACCCATATTAAAAAAAAGGAAATGCGTGTGGCCCCCAGGCCCTATATACTCAGAACAGCAGTATACAGGCGGTGCAAACAAGACAGGGACTGTGTAGGTTTGTTGTGTTAAGTTGAATCTGTTTGTCATTTTCAACCGGTACATTTTTAAAGTGTAGCTCCAGTCAAAAAAAATATCTTTAAGCTTTTTGGAAAACATAGGGAAGGGTTATCACCCCTGTATAATTTGTTTTGTCGTCCATCTTTTTTCATCTCACTTGCTGTTGTCTCCTTCCGTTTGCAAGTAGGAGATGTTTGTAAATTGGATGTTTGAAAGTAGGGGCCTGCCCTATATGCTCTGCAGAAATGGCGGAACAAGGTGTTGGTTTTGCAACAACATTGTAAGCCCTCAAAGTGACTCTTGGTGGCCGCTGGAGCGCCCTGCTGTGAACGATTATATCAAGAATTGTAATTACATGCCATTGTTGAACAGTGGTAGAAAAATTGACCTTTGGTGGTTGTGGTGCTGGTGCCACAACACTATAAGTCCTCACAGTTACTCTGGGTGGGCACAGGAAGGGGCCCTCCTGTGAAATATTATATCAAGAATTGTAATTACATGTCCCTGTTAAACAGGGGCAGAAAAATTGGGCCTTAGGCACTGGTGCCATCACACTGCAACCTCTGCCATACACTCTAGTTTTTTTGCAGGAATTAGCCCTGCTGCAAAGCATTGCATCAAAAATTTTACTTAAACGCCCCTGTTAAACAGGGGCAGAAAAATTGGGCCTTAGGCACTGGTGCCATCACACTGCAACCTCTGCCATACACTCTAGTTTTTTTTGCAGGAATTAGCCCTGCTGCAAAGCATTGCATCAAAAATTTTACTTAAATGCCCCTGTTAAACAGGGGCAGAAAAATTGGGCCTTAGGCACTGGTGCCATCACACTGCAACCTCTGCCATACACTCTAGTTTTATTGCAGGAATTAGCCCTGCTGCAAAGTATTGCATCAAAAATTGTACTTAAACGCCCCTGTTAAACAGGGGCAGAAAAATTGGGCCTTAGGCACTGGTGCCATCACACTGCAACCTCTGCCATATACTCTAGTTTTTTTGCAGGAATTAGCCCTGCTGCAAAGCATTGCATCAAAAATTGTACTTAAACGCCCCTGTTAAACAGGGGCAGAAAAATTGGGCCTTAGGCACTGGTGCCATCACACTGCAACCTCTGCCATACACTCTAGTTTTTTTGCAGGAATTAGCCCTGCTGCAAAGCATTGCATCAAAAATTTTACTTAAACGCCCCTGTTAAACAGGGGCAGAAAAATTGGGCCTTAGGCACTGGTGCCATCACACTGCAACCTCTGCCATACACTCTAGTTTTATTGCAGGAATTAGCCCTGCTGCAAAGTATTGCATCAAAAATTGTACTTAAACGCCCCTGTTAAACAGGGGCAGAAAAATTGGGCCTTAGGCACTGGTGCCATCACACTGCAACCTCTGCCATATACTCTAGTTTTTTTGCAGGAATTAGCCCTGCTGCAAAGCATTGCATCAAAAATTTTACTTAAACGCCCCTGTTAAACAGGGGCAGAAAAATTGGGCCTTAGGCACTGGTGCCATCACACTGCAACCTCTGCCATATACTCTAGTTTTTTTGCAGGAATTAGCCCTGCTGCAAAGCATTGCATCAAAAATTTTACTTAAACGCCCCTGTTAAACAGGGGCAGAAAAATTGGGCTGCTGGCATCACCCAGAACCAAAAATGTTCTTCCAACATATCAGCGGAGGAGGAAGAGGATAGACAATCAACATAACAGGACAGTCACTCAGCATCAGCATAGGCAGTCTTGAAGGGATGTGGTATTTCAAAAAAAATTATTCGGTTACATCAGCTTCAGGTGCTTGGTAGCTGTGGGTGATCCAAGACTGATTCATCTTGATGAAGGTCAGTCGATCAACTGATTCGGTGGACAGGCGCACCCTGTGATCGGTAACGAAGCCACCAGCAGCACTGAAGGTGCGTTCCGAAAGAACGCTGGATGCAGGACAGGCCAGTAGCTCAATTGCATACTGTGCAAGCTCTGGCCAGTGATCCATCCTCAAGACCCAGTAAGCCAGAGGATTTTCAGTGGGAAAGGTGTCCAAGTCTGACCTTGCCCCTAGGTATTCCTGCACCATGTAAATTAGACGCTGGCGATGGGTGCTGGAACCAATCATACCTTGGGGCTGCGGACTAAAAAATTGTCTGAAAGCATCAGTCAGACGGCCACCTTCTCCACCGCTCCTTCTGACTGATGCCTCAGCAACACGTTGTCCAGGACCAGGAGTTTGTGACCTCCCAGTCTCTGGGAACGCGTTGCACAGAGCTTTCTGCAAGGCCTCCCGGAGATGTCTCATCCTCTGCTCCCTCTGCGATGGCAAGATAAGGTCGGCAACCTTACCCTTGTACCGTGGATCAAGGAGAGTGGCCAGCCAGTAATGGTCCCTCTCCTTGATCCGAAGAATACGAGGATCCTTCCGCAGGCTTTGCAGGATCAGGGAGGCCATGCAGCGTAGGTTAGCTGAGGCATTCGGTCCGGAGTCCTCTGGGTCACTAAGGACAACATGATCCGCAGCTACCTCCTCCCAGCCACGTACAAGTCCACGTGTTTCTTGGGACTGTAAATCATCCCTATAAGACTGCTGCTGCTGATGCTGAGTGCCAGCCTCCACCTCCATGCTGACACAATCATCCTCCTCCTCCTCTTCCTCCTCCTCACCCTCTTCCTGTGTGATGGGTGGCACAGCAGGAACACTGTCTGGATAAAGGGGGCCTTGAGAGGCAAGGAAGTCCTCTTCCTGCCTCTGTTCTGCCTCAAGTGCCCTGTCCATTATTCCACGCAGCGTATGCTCCAAGAGGTGGACAAGAGGTATAGTGTCACTGATGCATGCACTGTCACTGCTCACCATCCTTGTGGCCTCCTCAAACGGTGACAGGACAGTGCATGCATCCCTGATCATGCCCCACTGGCGTGGTGAGAAAAAACCAAGCTCTCCTGACCCTGTCCTGGTGCCGTAGTCGCACAGGTACTCATTGATGGCCCTCTGCTGCGTGTGCAGCCGCTGCAGCATGGCCAATGTTGAGTTCCATCTGGTGGGCATGTCACATATAAGGCGGTTCTTGGGCAGGTTCAACTCCTTTTGGAGCTCAGCCAGCCGAGCACAGGCATTAAATGATCGGCGGAAATGCACACAGACTCTCCTGGCCTGTTTCAGGACATCCTGTAAGCCGGGGTACCTGCCCAAGAACCGCTGCACCACCAGGTTAAGGACGTGAGCTACACAGGGCACATGGGTCAGTTGGCCCTGTCGGAGGGCGGAGAGGAGGTTGGTGCCATTGTCGCAAACCACCATTCCTGGCTTAAGCTGGCGTGGCGTCAACCACCTCTCGGCCTGCCCCTGCAGAGCTGACAAAACATCCGCCCCAGTGTGGCTCCTGTCCCCCAAACAAACCAGCGCAAGCACGGCATGGCATCGTTTTGCCTGCATACTTGCGTAGCCCCTGCAACGCCTACGGAGCACCGCTGGTTCTGAGGACAGAGCACTGGAAGAGGCCATGGAGGAAGAAGAAGGGGTGGAGGAGAGAGGTGTGTCACAACCAATAGTAGCATTTTGGAGGCGTGGTGGCGGAACAACCTCCAATACTACTGCACCTTGTCCTGCATCCTTCCCAGCAGCCAGAAGAGTGACCCAATGGGCCGTGAAAGACAGGTAACGTCCCTGTCCATGCCTGCTGGACCATGAGTCAGCGGTAATATGCACCTTACTGCTGACCGCCCTGTCCAGCGAGGCAAGGACATTGCCTTCCACATGCCGGTAGAGAGCCGGAATTGCCTTCCGTGAGAAAAAGTGGCGTTTGGGGACCTGCCACTGAGGAACCGCACATTGTACAAACTCACGGAAGGGGGCCGAGTCTACCAACTGAAAAGGCAGCAGTTGAAGTGCTAGCAATTTAGCCAAGCTAGCATTCAACCGCTGGGCATGTGGATGGCTGGGAGTAAATTTCTTCCGCCGGTCCAGCAGCTGGGGCAGGGACATTTGTCTGCTATAATCGGACGTGGATGTACCACTAGCAGAGTTCCCGGAAGCACTTGGCTGTGACACACCTAATTCTACACCTTCATTCCTCTCAGAGCAGGTTTCAGAGAGGACTGAAGGTCTAGTGGGGTTGGAGATGCCAGCTGATGAGGAGCAAGGAGAGGTCCGCTTTGTTCTTTGGTGTGGGTCTTTGAGGTATGCTTGCCAACGAGCTGCATGGCAGGTCAACATATGTCTGGTCAAGCATGTGGTGCCCAAGCGGCTGATGTTTTGGCCACGTGAGATACGCTTGAGACATATGTTGCAAATAGCAGCGGTGCGATCTGATGCACTCGTCTCAAAAAAGGCCCACACCAAAGAACTTTTAGAATAACGCGCAGAGGAAGCGCTCTGCGCAGAGGAAGCGCTCTGCGCAGGCGGAGCTCTGCGGTGTGATTCAGTCGGTGTGCTGCCCCTAAGCTGGCCCCCGGAGGGCATCCTGCCTCGTTGGACATGTGCCTCCTCCTCCTCCTCCTCCCTCCTTCCAGGCACCCACGTGGAGTCAGTGCCCTCATCATCCCCTCCCTCTTCATCGCTGTAGCAAACCTGGCAGTATGCTGCAGCTTGTGGAACATGACTGCCAGATTGCTGTCCTTCTTGAGCATCCCCTCTCTCTGTGCTCACGCTACTGCCTTCCTCTAGCTGAGTGTCATCATCAGAGCCCACCAAACACTGGGCATCCTCCTGGAGCATGTACCCAACACTGTGCTCAAAGAGTTCAGGAGACTCCTCAGGAGGACGTGGTGGGTCTAGGGAAGGAGTCACTGATGATGACATTGAGAGGAGGGACGACGATGTGTTGGCAGCTGCTTTTCTACTACCCTGAGACTGGGTGAGAGAGGATGAGGAGGATGAAGAGGGCTTGGTCATCCACTCTACCAAGTCGTTGGCATGTTGCGGTTCAACATGTCCAGCTGCAGATAAGAAGGACAAGCATGTCCCATGGCCACGTGCTGATGACAATGCACCGCGTCCCCGACCAGCACTGTTGTCTCTAGACACAGAGCCTGCTTGCCCTCTTTTATCGGCTCGCGCCTGTCTGCCTCTCCTTGCTGGCCTTCCAGACATGGTAATGGCCTGAAGGGAGTTGGGTAAAACAGTAGTTGGGTAGTTTATATTGTGCTGGAGGCACACAACACCCACTAACTCCTGCAGATGCCTTTTTTATAGAACAGCAGAGTTAAAGGGGTATATACAGATGTATACTGTGCTGTGCTGGAAGCACACACAACTTCCAATAACTCCAGCAGATGTCAATCGGGCCCAAATAGAGAACAGCTATGTAGGTGGATAATAGCGGTATGTACTGGGTACAGAGCAGGCACACAGCACGCACTATCTCCTGAGTGACACTGCTGACTGCAAGCTCTATTGTTAAAGATGGACCACTAGCTATATAGGTGAGGTGAATATCACGGTGTATACTGCGGTCAGGGCACGCAGACAATAACCAGAAAACAGCAGAGTTAAAGGGGTATATACAGATGTATACTGTGCTGTGCTGGAAGCACACACAACTTCCAATAACTCCAGCAGATGCCAATCGGGCCCAAATAGAGAACAGCTATGTAGGTGGATAATAGCGGTATGTACTGGGTACAGAGCAGGCACACAGCACGCACTATCTCCTGAGTGACACTGCTGACTGCAAGCTCTATTGTTAAAGATGGACCACTAGCTATATAGGTGAGGTGAATATCACGGTGTATACTGCGGTCAGGGCACGCAGACAATAACAAGAAAACAGCAGAGTTAAAGGGGTATATACAGATGTATACTGTGCTGTGCTGGAGGCACACACAACTTCCAATAACTCCAGCAAATGACAATCGGGCTCAAATAGAGAACAGCTATGTAGGTGTATATAGTGGTATGTACTGGGTACAGAGCACGCAGACAGCACGCACTAACACTACTGACTGCAAGCTCTATTATTAAAGCTAGATCACTAGCTATATAGGTGAGGTGAATATAGTGGTGTATACTGCGGTCAGGGCACAGACAGTAACCACTACACAAGAGCAAAATAGTAAATCAGCCAAAAACGATTGGTGTGTAACTGTGTTGAAGGTACACAGAACACCCACTGCTTCAGATGCTAACAAACACTACACGAGGCCGCCTGAAAGGCAGCTTTATATAGTGTGGGGCGTGCACTACACAGTCTGAGCTATGATTGGCCACAGGCAGGATGCCTGTGGCCAACCATTGCTCTTCCCGCTACTGGCGCTGCGATTGGCCAAGCATGCGGGGTCACAGTGCATGCTTGGCCAATCGTGAGACAGCAATGCATTGCGCCATCGCAGTGCATTGTGGGCCACACGAATTTTGCCGCGAACGGCCCAAACGTTCGGAATTCGGCGAACGCACGAACGACCGATGTTCGAGTCGAACATGCGTTCGACTCGAACACGAAGCTCATCCCTATTAACCATCAGGACTGGAAACCTAGACCGGAAAACATGCCAAGCAGTAACATGAGACAAACCTAACCAGTGACAAAAAAGCAACCTGCGTGAAGGAAACATGACTGAACTTGAAACATGAGTAGTGTGAGCTGATACAACAGAGAGCAGCAAAAAGAACTGAGGCTGCAAGAAAACACCATCTGCATAAGAAACGCAGTTTGCATGAGAACGTGAATTGATGAAACAACGAGAAACCTAGGAAAAATTCGAGAAACCTAAGGACACTGGAGACACGAGAGGGAAACCTGGGGACACGAGAGGGAAACGTAACATAGCAAGAGAAATGTAACATAGCACGAGAACCATAATATTCCACGAGAAACAATTTGCATGAAAACTTACCTGCACTAGAACAAACCGCATGAGAAATGTGAGTTAAAAATAAATGTGAGTGGTGAAAGAACAGATGAGGAGACTTGCCACCGAACAAGCCAATTAAAACGATCACCTCAATCTGTTAAACCCATAACGTGATGGGAAACCCGCGGTGGAAGAGCATGGACAGCCCAGCTGTGTAAAACAACCAGAGAACATTATAGACCACCTACTCATGACATAACCAGCCCCCCTGGTATCAGCTAAATAAGGACGTGGGTGTTGAATGACAGGACCAACGGCGCATGAATGTGACCCTAATGACACCACCCTAGTGTATGCAGAAGTAAACCCGAGCAACCTGCAGCGCTAAGAAAGGAAATTAAAATGAACACACAGGGCTAAAGTACCCACAGACCATGGTGGGTAGTAGAAGAGGTGTAAAGGTGAACGTAAAGTATGACGTACGGACTACTGGCGAGAAGATTGTGGGACGACAATCAAACAATAACGAAACCTCAGCCCGTAAGGACCTGTAAAAACGGGACAGACCCTGGATGCAAACACCAGCTAACAGAAAAGCAGCGAACGAAGGGCAACGACAAGAAAAGCATAAGACATCAAACGTGCGGCATATAGGAAAACGTAAGAAACACGAGAAAAGCCAAGAAAACGCGAGAAACAAAAGAAACATGGGAAACGCGAGAAGATGCATGAGACACACAAATAGCATCAGACACGTAAAAACCATGAGGAACGTAAAATGCCTGAGAACCATGAAATTACACAAGGGCAATGACATGAAAGGCATAAGACATGAAACGTGTGGCACATGGGAAACACATAAGGAAACACAGGAAACCCGTGAATACGTCAGAACCATGGGAATACGTCAGAAAACGCTAGAAAAACATGGGGAAACGTCAGAAACATGGGAAACGCAAGAAGTTGCATGAGACACGTAACTACAACAGACACGTACATTACATCTGATACGTAAATTGCATGAGAAACGTAAAAAAACCTGAGAACCATAAATGAGTAAGAACTGTAAATAGTTTAAAACCGTCAACTGCCTGCGAAACGCAAAAAATTTGTATGAGAAACTGTAAAATTGCATGGAAAATCGTCAATTGTATGAGAAACACCAACTTCATAAGAAAAGTAAATCGCATGAGAGACCCAAATCGCATGAAAACAAAATTGCGTAAGAACCGCAACTGCATGAAAACCGTGAATTGCATAAACTGTGAATTGCATGAGAAACGGCAATTGCATGTGAAACCGTAAAAAACGAGTAAGGAACGTGCGTGAAAACAAAGCATGAGAACATCAAATCGAATGGGAACGTGAAACGAAACGAGAACATAACTGCATGAGAACGTAAAACGAAACGAGAACATAACTGCATGAGAACGTAAAATGAAACGAGAACATAACTGCATGAGAACGCAACTGCATGGAAACACAACTGCATGGAAACGCAACTGCTTGAAAACGCAACTGCTTGAAAACGCAACTGCTTGAAAACGCAACTGCATGAAAACGCAAATGCATGAAAACGCAAATGCATGAAGACGTAATCACTTTGAGAATGTAATCGCTCTGAGAACGTGAATGGCCCGAGACCGAAATCGCCTGAGACCGAAATCGCCTGAGACAACCATAAAATGCACAAGAACGTAAAATGCATGAGAAAACCATGAATAGCACGAGAACATGAAAGGCACGAGAATATTAATAGCACAAGAACGCAAATTGCACAAGAATGCAATTTGCACAAGAACGCAACTTGCACAAGAACGCAAATTGCCCAAGAACGCAAATAGCACATAGTACGTGGAGCTCAGGCGGGGGGAGGCCCAGTACGTGGAGCTCAGGCGGGGGGAGGCCCGCCACGTGGAGCTCAGGCGGGGAGGCCCGCCACGTGGCGCTCAGGCGGGGAGTCCCGCCACGTGGCGCTCAGGCGGGGAGAGGCCCGCCACGTGGAGCTCAGGCAGGGGGGGGAGGCACGCCACATGGAGCAAGACCCACCACGTGGAGCTCAGGAGGGGGGGAGGGGAAGACTCACCGGAGGAGCTGGGGGCACAGTTGCCATCTTGCTCATCCTTCTGTCCTGGAGCAAATGATTAGTAAACTAAACAATGCCAACACTAGTTTAGCATGGAAACAGTTAAATAGGCGAATCATCCTTAACCCCTTCAGACGGCTCCCTCGCATCCACCCGCAGACAACCCCCCCTCGGCAGGCAAAGCATACTCCCCCCCTCCCCCCGGTGGAACACCGGGAGAAGGGGGCAGGTGGGAGAAGCGGCGCCCCCGCAGACAAACCCCACCTTGGCAGGCGAAGCATACTCCCCCCTCCTCCCGGGAGAAGGGGGCAGGAGGGAGAGGCGGCCCCCCTGCAGACAAACCCCCCCCCCTCGGCAGGCTAGCGCGTCCTCCCCCTCCCCCCGGCGGAACACCAGAAGAAGGGGGCAGGCAGGAGAAGCAGAGAGCTCTTCGCAGTCCCCCAGCAGACGACCCCCCCCGGCAGAAGCAGACCACCGGAAGCAAACGAAAAACCCTCTCGTAGCGCCCGGACGAACCTCCCCCTCCCCCGGCAGCACGCCAGGAGGGGGAGAAACCAGCAGATGTCCTCTCGTGGAGCCGGACGAGCCGACACGAGGGCCGGCGTCCACGAGAGGAGGAGGCAGAGGAGGGCAGGCTTTATGCAGCCTGACTCCTCCTACAAACACAGGCTGACCTGCGGTCAGCCTTACCCTAGTAGTGTCTGTCACTCGATAGAGTGTGTTTGCATGAAGTAAATTTTAGTATACAAATGGGGTCCAATTTGGGTACCTTTGACTGGGAAGAAATACTAGCACAGTGTAAGTGACACTAATGTCATTTATATAACTCTTGCACAGTTGGTTTGCAGAAAAAAATAAACTTATGTTCAACACTGATATCAGCATTGCTGTGCTGGTGATTGCAGCTGTCTTTTGTCAGTGTAGGGACAGGACGCTGTGTGGAGCAGGGACAGTCAGTTTAATCACTAGCTAGCTATTACTACTTGGTCCACAAAGGTCCTTTTAAGGACTGATATAGGTGTAGTACAGTATATAAGGTTCAGTGCACTGCTGTGCTGGTGATTGCAGCTGTCTTTTGTCAGTGTAGGGACAAGACGCTGTGTGGAGCAGGGACAGTCAGTTTAATCACTAGCTAGCTATTACTACTAGGTCCACAAAGGTCCTTTTAAGGACTGGTATAGGTGTACAATATATAGGGTGCTGGTGCATGGCTGTGCTGCAGATTACTGCTCGTTTCTGCAGCTGTCTTTTATCAGTGTAGGGACTGAGCGACAGTCTGCAAATCACTAGCTACCAGGTCCACAAAGGTCCTTTTAAGGACTGGTATAGGTGTACTATTTGGTGTGCAGTATATAGGTGTGTAATACACGTATAAAATACTTGCATATATAGAAAGCATAGTATAGTGCATTTGCACTGTGCAGCATTGTGACTGCTGAGCGGTTCTGCAGCGATACTACAAAGAGTGACAAACGCAATAAAAAAAAGTATTATAACTGGTGTGATAGACCAGTGGCCCCCAAAAATGACAGATTGAATCGGGGTGTTATATACCTTCTTCCACATACATACTGAACTTCTCTAGGGACTTTTGTCACAGGGTTATTTAAAAAATGACAGGCAGAGGAAGAGGCAGGTCCTTCCGCAGGGGTGGTAGGGGTAGGGCAGGAGCAACAGGCTTGAGCCAAAGTGGCAAATTGCAGAAGGTGCATTCGATTACGTCAAAGGGCGCACCAGACTTGGTTGAGTGGCTCACTCAGCCTTACTCTTCTGCACCCTCCCCATCCTCTCGATCTGCACCCTCTTCTTCACTCTCTGCTGTGTGCACCCCCAAAGACACTACCACCAACACCACCACCACCATATACCTTCCGCTTGAGTCACAGGAATTATTTTCCGATCCATATCAAGACATTTCCGATGTGCAGTCACTCTTGGCATTAGATCAGGAAGAGGAGGTAGCAACAACCGCCACTCAGCAGTCTGACGACAGTACCCAGATCAGTCCAAGGAGGAGGTTGGTCCCCGCTGTTGCTGCCTACTCCGAGATCTCTAATTATAGCGGTGGGGAAGTTGACGTCGATGATGACGTGTCTAGTGATGTCACATGGGTGCCCACAAGAGAGGAAGAGGAGGGGAGTTCAGAGGGAGATATGGACCAGCAGATAGGGAGGAGAAGCAGGAAGAACTTACATTGCACAGGAGGGACAAAGCAGACTGCTAATGTATCAGGAGCAAGGCATCAACCATGTACGGTCACATCTGGCGCTCCCAGGACGCCGCCACATGGCTCCGCAGTGTGGGCTTTTTTTAACGTGTCCGCTGCTGACAATAGTGTTGCCATCTGCAATCTTTTCAGTCAATGCATAAGTCGCGGTAAGCCCAACATTCACCTAGGGATGACCACCTTAAGAAGGCACATGAGCTGCCATCACCGAGCCCAGTGGGAGCAACGGAACCCACAAAGCCACACTCCAGTCTCTCACCGTCCAGCCTCGTCTTCTACTTCTCCTTCTCCTCTCTCCTCACAATTGTCCTCCACTCCACCTTCCATCACGCCATCCTCGCGTTTTTCTGGAAAAAGGCTGGCTTCCGTGGGCCAAGTGTTCGAGCGTAAAAAAAAAAATTATGACGCCGGATAACCCTCTTGCCCAACGGTTGACGGCTGGCTTGTCAGAACTGATAGCCTGCCAACTACTGCCATATAAACTGGTGGACTCGGAGGCCTTTCGAAAATGTGTGGCCGTTGGAACACCACAATGGAAGGTCCCAGGAAGGAAGTATTTCTCACAGAAGGGCATCCCAGAGTTATATGGCCATGTTCAGCGGCAAGTGAATGTATCTCTGGCACACAGTGTCGGTGCCAAGATACTGACCACAGACACATGGTCTAGCAAACACGGGCAGGGAAGGTATATCCCTTTTACTGCCCACTGGGTGAACCTTCTGACGTCCGTCAAGCATGAAACCCGTGGCACCCATGTAGATTTGGTTTTACTGCCACGGATTGCATGCAGGCCTGGCTCTTCTTCTCCTCCTCCTACTCCATCCTCCTCCCTCTCCTCTTCAGCTGACTCCTCCTTTTCCGCTGCTAGTGTCTCTTCCACTGCGCCACCCAAGCTCCCCAGAACCTATTCGACATGCCAGGTGAGACGTTGCCATGCTTTTCTGCATCTGTTGTGCTTGGAAGCCAAGAGCCACACTGGCCCTGCACTCCTTTCAGCTTTGCGTTCACAGGCAGATCAGTGGCTAACACCGCTCAATTTGACAGTTGGTACAGTGGTGTGTGACAACGGTGCCAATCTGCTTAGCGCATTGAAACAGGGCAAAATTACGCACATGCCATGCATGGCACACGTCTTAAACTTGGCAGCGATCGTGGCAGCGATTTGTTGTCAAATACCCTGGGGTCCAGGACATCTTGCGGCAGGCAAGGAAAATCTCGGCCCATTTCAGAAGATCTTACACGGCCATGGCTCGCCTTGCTGACATTCAGCGGCAACACAATCTGCCGGTCAGACGTTTTATTTGCAATTGCCCAACGTGATGGAACTCAACCTTCTATATGATTGATAAGCTGCTCCAGCAGAAACGTGCAGTTAACATCTACCTGTACGAAATCTGTGGCAGAACAGGTTCTGGGAGCTTGCTTTTTTTTCACCGTGCCAGTGGCTGCTCATGCGCCACGCATGCAGACTTCTGCGGCCATTTGATGAGATCACCAAACTGGTCAGTTGCAGCCATGGCGCCATCAGTGACATGGTACCTAATGCCTTCTGTATGGAGCATGCATTGTGTCGTGTCATTGATCAAGCTGTGGAGGAGCAGGAGCAGGAGCAGGAAGATGCGGAAGTCGCAATGCTGGATAAATTCCCTGGGGGGGACTACTCTATCTGAGACAAGTCAACAACAGGAGTCTGAAGAGGAGTCAGAGGAGGATGGTGCTGGGGCGGATGAGGAGGAGCAAGAAGCTTTAAACCTTACTGGGATCCCTGTTGTTGTGCGTGGATGGGGAGAGGAGAACGAGGAGGACAACATTATCCTGGATGATGAGCAGGAGCCAGGCCACCACACTGCTTCTAGTTTAGTGCAAATGGGGGCCTTCATGCTCCAGTGTTTTAACAGGGACCCCCGTATAAAAAGCATAAGGGTCAAGGACCAGTACTGGGTGGCAACGTACTTAGACCCCCGGTACAAACACAAAATGGCGGAAATGTTACCACCGTCACAGAGGGCTGTCAGAATGAAGCACTTCCAGGCCTTGCTTTGAGAAATGCTGCATTCTGCTTTTGCGTGCGCTGGCAGAGGAGGAATTCCCACTCCCAGAGAAAGAGTTGCGGGTACCAATCCAACAGCACCTGCAAGAAGAGGCCAGTTTGAAGATGTATTGGTGACTTCTGATATGAGGTCATTCTTTCAGCCGACCCATCGACAGGTCTCATCCGGATCCGGACAGGTGTCCGACTACATCGGGTTAACGGCCGATGTGGACGCTCTGAGGAGTGATGAACCCCTGGACTACTGGGTGGGCAGGCTTGACCTCTGGCCAGAGGTTGCCCAATTTGCAATGGAACTGTTGGCTTGCCCCTCGTCCAGTGTCCTGTCCGAAAGGACGTTCAGCGCAGCAGGGGGGATTGTTGACTACCTAACATTTATAAAAATGAATGAGGCATGGATCTCGGAGGACTTCAACACATGGGACCAGTAGACCATGTATATCTCTATAAACAATTTCTTTAATCGAGCACACAGACCTTTCTTCTACATTTGGCTCACTTCCTTGTACAAAAAAAGCACACCGTACTATATGCCCGTACCCTCCTGTTTGAAGAGGTTGAGCGGTGTCATATTTTTGGGGCCCAGCAGTGAGTTGCTGGTATCAGTGCTGATGTCAGTGCTCTATATCATGGTGCTGGTGTCAGTGCTCTCACGGTGCTGGTGTCAGTGCACTATATCACGGTGCTGGTGTCAGTGCTCTCACGGTGCTTGTGTCAGTGCACTCTATCACGGTGCTGGTGTCAGTGCTCTCTATCTCGGTGCTGGTGTCAGTACACTCTATAACGGTGCTGGTGTCAGTGCTCTCACAGTGCTGGTGTCAGTGCTCTCTATCATGGTGCTGGTGTCAGTGCTCTTACGGTGCTGGTATCAGTGCACTCTATCACGGTGCTGGTGTCAGTGCTCTCACGGTGCTTGTGTCAGTGCACTCTATCACGGTGCTGGTGTCAGTGCTCTCTATCTCGGTGCTGGTGTCAGTGCACTCTATCACGATGCTGGTGTCAGTGCTCTCTATCATGGTGCTGGTGTCAGTGCTCTCTATCTCGGTGCTGGTGTCAGTGCTCGCTATCACAGTGCTGGTGTCAGTGCTCAGTCTCTATCGTGGTGCTGGTTTCAGACAGTGAGGAAGATAGCAGCGGAGAAGCCAATCAGCAGGCAGTGCCAGCACCATGGCTGAGGACCAGCACTGGACTGGCACCTCCGGACCACCGCAATGGAGCCCTGCATAGGTGGGGCTAAGGGCCGGGCAGAGGGAGGGGCTCAAGCACAGGTTGTCACACTGGGACACTGGCACAGGACTGCGCTGCCCTGACTGTGGCACTGCTCATCTCCTGCACCCCCTTCATAGCCTGGCCTGACCTTGCCTCTCCTCCATGGCCTTCATGCGCTCCTGAATTGTCAAAATGTCACAGATAAAAAAAGAATGCTTGTCGTTGTCGATCCCAGATTCACTTAATACTTTTGTTATGTCAGTGTCCATGTTGTGGGACTATGTGTTCACAGCTAGTAAGTATTTTGTGGCTGAAAATATGACCTGGAGGTTTTTAAGGTTCGCCTGCCATTAAAGTGAATGGGGTCCACCGCGAACCTTGCGGTTCGCAAACTTTTGGCCATGTTCGCGGTTCGCATTCTCGAAACGTCCCGTGGGAAGTTCGTCAATAACTACCTCTGACTCTATAGCTCTGCCTGGGTGGGTAACGCCCAAGGAACTATCTAGACTGTCTCGCTTCCAATAGGATGTGCAGAAGAGGGTTACCCAGGAATGGGGACTAGACTACACTTATGTACCAGACAAGGTGATGGATATTGTTGAGGCTTCCCGGGAGGGATAGGAGCAGGACCTTGTTTGGGACATTCTACATGTCCCTAAACCCCAAAGAACCCCTGACCATGAGATGTGGGTGAGGTTTCAAGACATTTACAAAGAATTGCGGCAGGGAAGGGCCATTTACAAGGACAGAGTGATTGTGCAGAAACCTGGACAGCACACCAAGTCATACTCTATCTCGGGCAGAGGGGAAGGTTACACACGCCGAAGGTTGCCAGACCCCCGGTATTACCTGTAAAGTGATCTACAGGTATGCTGGACTTGCCTAGGACTGCAAGTGTGCAGATGGATTAGGGTGGGCTATTCCAAGTACTTCCTACACAGGGCAACAGAATCAGTCCCTGGCTGGCTAGCTATGGACACTCCTCCCTGCTGTCCCTGTCTATTCCCTTTGCTGTGCTAAAAAGTTCTGGACTTCCTTAGAAGCTACTCAGAAAGATTTCTGGCTTCTTTGTTGTATATCATTTGGCGTGTCTGTTTAAGTTGCATCCTGCAGGAGTCAGGCAGACTTCCTTTGAGGGGATGGAGGTCTTGACAGGACCACACATGCCATGCCATGCCATTGTGATGTGTTGAATTGTCTAGTTAGATGGAGAGGATGTTCTCTTTTACAGGTGCAGGACGGCTGTCTGAAGAAACACCAGAAGACTTTGGGGTAACGGAAGTATTATCCTCTTGAGGGTAATGCTTTGGTTCCCCTTGAATTTCTCTCTTAAAGTTCAGGGATGATAGTTAGGAATTTGTGTTACAGTTTGAAACATTTGTTGTACAAGTATGCACCTATACTTCCTCAGAATATGAGATGCCTCATTGTTAGGAGGTAGGGTTGTGCTGTTCCTGGTGCGTGGATTCATTTTCCACAACTGGGGACAGTTGTGATTTCAGAGGGGGGTGTATGTAGCGCTCCCCCACTTTATTTGGGTGCTATTAGTTTAGAAGTTTCGTTAAATTGCCAGTGCCTTACTGTATTTTGTACAGGCCTGGAGGTTTGTTTGGGTTAGGGTGGAGTCATAGGTTAGAGAGGGGTGTGACCACCTGTTCGTCACCCTGGGAAATCACTCCCTTGCTCTCCAGAGGAATCTTCTGGAAAGGAGGCAGGTCAAGCTCTGAAGGACAGGCAGTGTGTATGGGCCCATGTCCAATCGTTAATTTGCTTGGTCACGGGCGGGGTCCATACATATACACTGAGGTCACATGTTCCCTGGGGAGTTGGAGATGGGAAGATAACTAATTCACACAGGCAGAAAAATGTGACGTTAAGGCCCAGGGCTGGAAAGCCTGGGGGTGCCTTTACCCCAGTGCTGGAAAGCGTTGGATCTTCGCCGGAAGGCGATGGAGGATCGGGGATTTCAGAGCTGCAAGGTCTCCACCAAGCAAGAAGTAGCTGCAAACCGACCGGAGTGAACCAGGGTTGGCCTGGACCTTTCCTGAGCTGGCCTGGGAAGAAAAGGGACTGCTAGCATTTCGAAAATACCACATGTCTTTCAGAGGGGCATGCATGTCAGCTCATTAAAGGAGAGGGACTATCACACATCTCAATCCAGAGGCAACTCGTATTCTGTGCACCACTGAGGTGATAGTACCTGCCAGAATCTGGAATAAAGCTGACGTTTTTAATTGTTCTAAATGTGTCTGTGCTTTAACACAGCAGGGGTGCAAGAAGCGGGGGTTAGACTAGCCGTACTGTATGAACTATTAACAGCTCCCAAGGGAGTAGTGCACTTCATAATAAAATATATTTTTTAACAGTAAATGAATGCTGTGCCTTAAAAGTCCCATGCCAATACCATACCATAGTGTAACTTTGATGATACTCCATGTAAGTTATCTGAATCCATTACTGACAGCATAAACAGTGGGTAAAATAAGTATTGAACACATCATTATTTTTCTAGGTAAATATATTTCTAAAGATGCTATTGACATGAAATTTTCACCACATGCCAGTAACAACCCAAGCACTCCATATATACAAAGAAACCAAAACATATAAATTCAATGGAATAACACAGGGAAAAAGTACATGCTAACTGAAATATATTTAATACTTCCTGCAAAATACTATGTTGGTAATGACAGCTTCAAGCAGCCTCCTGTGGAGAAACTGGTCGCATGCATTACTCAGGTGTGATTTTTGCCCATTCTTTCACAAATCATGAAGGTTCCATAGCCCTCTTCCAGGAGCTCTGATCTTTAGTTCTTTCTATAGATTTTCTATTGGATTCAAGTCAGTTGATTGATGGACCATTCTAGCAGCTTTATTTTCTTTCTTTGAAACCAATTGAGAGTTTCCTTGGCTTTGTGTTTGGGATCATTCTCTTGATGAAATGTACACCCTTGTTTCATCTTCCTCTTCCTTGCAGATGGCAGCAGATTTTTATCTAGAATGTCCTATTACATTTTTACATTCATCCTTCCTACAATGATATGAAGTTTGCCAGTACCGTATGCTGAAAAACAGCCCCAAAACATGATGTTCCCACTTCCAAACTCCAAACTTCACTGTTGGTATGGTGTTTTTGGGTGATGTGCAGTGGCATTTGACCTCCAAACGTGGTATGTATTATGGCATCCAAAGAGTTCAATTTTGGTCTCATCTGACCACGCCATATTTTCCCAGTATTTCACCCATCATGAGATGTTTTTTGTGTGACACCTTGGTAATGAGACACCTTTTTATAGGCCATCAGTTGAGACTGAATAAGCTGATATTTATTTGTACTGACAAGGGGCAGGATCACTTTCTAATTACTGATAGATTTCAGCTGATGTCTTGGTCTTTCATGCATTTTTTCACCTCTCTTTCTTCACGTGTTCAACAATTTTTCCCTGTGTCATTACTTTTTATTAAACATAACTTACTGTTGGGAGAGTTACTTTGGAGATCCTTTATAGATTGCCTTATATGCACAACAATCGTGCACCACAGTATCGCAACACGTATTCTCCAGTGGATGTAAACTATCCTCTAGTATGTGAACATATTTCTTCTGTACGCCCTACTGGTCTCCCTTCTTCCACTTATATATGCAGCTTCAGTAACTGTCCATCTAGCCCTTCTCTCCCCATTCCTTTTCCACCCACCCTGCATCCTTACCCTCCAGTGGCTCGAGCACCCAGGGACCTCTGCACAGGTGATCAAGCAATATATAACCTTTAATTTTCACTGACTATATGGCGATGTGCTGTGGCATGGCCACATGTGCATAGTTCATCTGGCGTCCAGACGTTTGTAATATATGTTACGTGTCTGAGTTGCCACATACATTGGCCATGTTGTCTAGCAGCCTTCGGCATACATTCAGCTTGTTGCTATATAATCTTCCTTCAATGGGAGGCAATGAGATATATATATATATATATATATATATATATATATATATATATATATCTTTTAATCGCTTGATTCCAAATAGCGTAAATAGAAGAATTTGCAGTGTTGGCCTTTGTATTCAGGCAGCCAGCACCGATGGCTGTCAGAATATCTGAACAATGCCCAGGATTTTCTACCCAGATCCTTTGAGAAAAGTCTAATGAAAAATCAACTTTTTTCAAATAGAGCAGTGCCAATGGGGCCACCAATGGAATAAATCTTGGCCGATTCAACCTTAAGGTGCCAGAGCAGGCGCAAACTGAGCAAAGCAAACAGGTACTTATGGTTGGGCAGACAGGTAGCGTGGTTCTATGACAGTCCAGGTTAAAGGCAGGCTGAGTTCAGGGAATAGTCCAAAATCTGGTCCAAGGTCATACACAGTGAAATCCAATCTAGCAGTGCAGGACAGACAGACAGGGGGCTTTATCAGGAATAACACACGTATCACAAGGATGTGAGTGAGGGTTTGGCTGGCTTATAACAGGTTCGTTTTGCACCCAGAGACTGATCACATTAATCAACTTGCAGGTGGACAGACAAACAAGGAGAGTGCCATAGCCAAAACCCCGGATACTAGAATGAGGAGCAGGAGCACTAGATGCTCCTGACAGAACTGTGGCCTTTGCTGCGATATAATGTTAAGCGAAGCTACTCGTGTATATGGTGGTCTACAATCACAGGTATTTTCTAAACCAATCCATTTACATTGTGCATACAAGTCAAGTCAGCTTTATTTTTGTATTTATGAAACAGACAAGGAATATATATGCAGTTTAATTTTTTTAATTCACTAAATCATCTACAGAATTATGTCTTGTTGCTTATAGTAAAAAACACATACAACATATTGGCACATAATAGGTACGAAGAATATAAGAAAGTAGATGCTTTGCAAATATCGAAGTGTCTTTATAGCCAAAACTTTTTTTTATTTGACCTTTTGGATAGAATGAAGAAATAGACTTTCTGTCAGGTTTCGCTGCCATTGGAAGATCAGAACCCTGGATAGCGGTAAGGCCTGGTTCCCACCTTTGCATTTCTTAGTGCATTTTCAGTTTTGCAGAAACACACTACAGTCCATTTAACATGGTTTCCAAGGATGTAGTTCACGTCTGTGCATTTTATGGAGGGCCAGGGACTTTTTTGGGGGTTTTTGGTTCCATAGACTTCAATGGATCAAAATCGTGTATTGAAAAATGCTAAATGCACCCGGAATATGCAAACTGCAACCTGCATAGGTGTGAACTAGGCCTAAAACTAACCTTTCCCCATTCTGTACATAAATGAAAAAAATGTTTTTCTGGAAACTTCCCCTAAATAATAGTTACATATGACTTGTGACTTACTGCTCTTTGATTGTCAGGCATTGGCTTGTTCTGTTATTTCCATTTTAAAGTTTGCGTCTGAACTTCCTTTAACTGGTTCCTGATTTTTTTTTCTCAATTTAACAAAAAAATTATGTTTTGGGCATAGATACACTTTAATGACAGAAATCGGTAGTTACTGTTGTAAAATGACATATTAAAAAAAACACAGCTAAGCACTTTATCTAGAAACATCTGAATCATTGTTCAGTCTTTGGTAAATGATTAAATTACATATTATTGGCAATTCATGAAGTACAAAATAAAAATCATGAGCTATTTTGGCCATAAATGTCAGTAGCATGAACTGCTTGGACGTTGAAGAAGGGGGTGTACCCTGAAAGCTCACCCTGAAAATTTGGATGTTCGTGCAAATAAAAAAAAGTATCAAGGACAGTTGTTTTTGTTGCAAGTGCACTAATACGACTACAATCACCTCAGGTACCGTGGACCTATGAGTTTTAGTAATCCTTAAATACTAAATTACATAATACTTATTATTTCTAATAAGAAAAGCTGTCATAAGAGAATCACGAAGGCATCTATTGCTGACAACTACTTATAAAAATGTGAGTTGTCTGGCTGTCATTGTAAACCTCTGGCATTAATAGTTATTCATATCTGAAATCTCTCTACTTCCAGGCTTCTAAAAGCTCTCTACTTCTCCTTCTGTTGTGAACACGATGTTTGCTGGTCCCTGGAGCCTGTTAACACTCACTATATGGGGAACAAAGGGCCACGATCACTTCCTTCTGCTAGCTTTATTGCACAAACTGTACATCTTAAGCACCTTCACTTCAGCTTCTGTCGAAGGGGCATGACCGAAAAAGGTACACTGAACGGAGTGCTCTGGCGGTGGGTACATCTTGCACACCTTCCCCTGAAGCACTGACCCTTCAATGCATTACACCTTTCTTCATAGAAAACAAAGCTGGGGGTAGCAAGCACGGGAGATCACTGTACTAATATCACATAGTTAGTACAGTGGCTCCTCCTGAGCCGTAAGGTTTTTTTTGTTGAGCCATGCTCGGTTGAACAGAAATAAGTAGTAGTGTGTACTAGGCTTAACAGTGAAATGTGTTAAAGGAGCAGTCCTTCAAGTGGAGGAATGCAAGACATTCTGTTTGTGCAATAAAGATTGCAGAATGAAGTCATCCCTGAATTCAATAGTTTCAATCACTGACCTGACGCAAGTATTCAGATATGGACTTCCTTTGACTTTTAAACCTGCATGCTTGTCAGGTCTGTGATTTAGTGGGTGAAGCCAGGCAAGTAGACTTTTCGTAAGGAGAGGTGGCATCTCCCCTTTTTTCTCTCTTGACAGGTTTAAATACATCTCTAGGCAGGCTATAGCTACACCTTTGATTGTGTGGCTTATTATAGTCAAGTAATGTATTGCCAACCTAAGATTGGAAGGGTATACAGTAATACATTTATAGCGTGTTCCTTATTAGGGAAATATAACACACATCTTGAAATATCTTACAAAAAAACTTCTGCAAAATGTTTTTCAGATTTCTTTCCATGTACCTATACACATAAACAATTTACATATAACAATCATATAAAGAAATCGTCTGATTTTGCAGTAAAGGCACCAATAGTCGTGTATAGGTAAAAGTGAACTTATAATAAGGCAAGCTTATATTTTAGATGCAGTTTGTGTAAAACTAGTCAGCTATGAATCATATTTCACTGGCAGTAAGCATTTTGCAGCTGCTTAGGCCCTCTTTGTCACATCTACTCTGCATGGCTGCAATGCTGTCACCATATTATGAGAGACACATGTTATCACTGGGCAATTTTATTGTTCTTAGAACTGACCTTGTCATGATCCACTTACTTACCACTGATTATAGGCACCTGTGAGGTTAGCAGAATGGAGGGTGCCTAGGCACTGTTACATTTATGGAAGTGCTGCTTCTAATAAGGAATAACAATAACATGTTAAAGATACACTTTTTTGTAATTTATTGCTTTGACACATTAAATTGTGCTAATAAATCCATGCCCAACTGTTCAAAATCTGAAGTATAGGTCCACTTTAAACAACTTCAGCCAAGAGTTTTATGTAAAGCAGGGCAGGGGTAGAACATCTGTCAGGGTTGTCATGTGTGCCCCTGGTGGAAAAATTTCCCCTCAGCTCCTTACAGTACAGAAAGTGTGCAGAAATCACTTTAATGGGGACCCAAACTACTGACAATCTTTGTTTAACCGCCCTGCCCTTCAGGCCCGGAGATAACTACATCCCCCCATTTCTTATATGGGGTTCACAGTTGAAGGAAAATCTCCCCAGTGAGGTCACACGGAAGAAAAAAAAAATGACATATGTACAAGTATAAGAAAAAATTACTGGTAAATCATTTTCTTGGAGTCCATTAAAAGACTCAGTTATGGATACTAAAGAACCAAAGGTTATACTGCCACCCACAAGGGAAATAGACATAAACTGAGAGTCAGCCCTCTAGAAGCTCTAACCTCTCTCACCTCACACCTTCTCAGTTGTAACAAGCACGCCAAAGAGGAAAGATAGCATATGTGTTTGTGTAAAACAAAATTAACCTTATAGCACAATTCTGATAACTCAGAGGCTCTTCTAGGAGAAGTGATGACCACAAGAAAGGCTACCTCAGATGATGTCCTAAAAATTTCCCAAATCAGTTCAAATTGGTATCTTTGTAACACCAACAATACTGGGTTTAAATTCCACAGTTACAGTGGGTGCTGAAGATATTGATAAGTAGCAAGCGTACAATGACGGAACAAACAGGCCAGACACCTGTCCCTTGATGGACTTAATGGTTAAACATTGTTCTACCTCTAACTTTATGAAAAAGGGGTTTAGCCCATCGAAAAGGGACATATGGAAACCTCCAAAAACCAGCAAAAACAAGACTTCCACATACAATGATAAATCTTGCAGAAAGTAGATTTGCCAGATTTAAGCATGGTCATGATAACTGAACCTGCAGTGCCTTTGTCTCTCAGAAACTGGGTTCCAACAGACAAGCCATCAAGGTCAGCAACTGAGATGCAGAGTAGAAGTTCAGTCCTCAGCATAACAAGTCTGGTCTATCTGATATAGGCCACCCACAGAGTGTTGGCTACCAGACGAACAAGGTTGGTGTACCACACTCTGCAAGGCCAATTTAGAGTTATAAGAATGACTGGAATAACCTAATAATAATAGCTTCAGCAGGGAAAAAGCATAGATCATGGCATACTGATGCCATGGTACTACTATGTCATCCACAACACCCACTGTTGGATTCCTTGTTTAGGAGACAAATCTGTCTAGCTTTTGGTTGAACCAAGATGCTAGTCAATCGACATCCAGCTTTCCCAAGCACAGACATAGGCATTTTTACTATTGCTCGATTAACTAGCACTTAAACCAGATCAGGTCTGCAAATTGGAACTGAAGAAAGGGATGCCCAAGACAAAACATGGCTGGCATCCAGCAGTGCTCATAAAATTTGATGCAGCAGTCATTTGGTCAACATAATCAATAAAGTAAGAAAATAACACCAGCAGGTGAATGATCTCTTACTTAGTGATTTAGTCCAGTCAGCTAATGTTTGGGAGATTGGGAGGGGTTGAAGAGCCGATCCCACTAACAAGTAACTGGTCACAGACTTGTTAAGGTCAGTCGACTCGGGAGGAGTAGTCTACTTTGTGATATAATTCTCAGCAAAGGGATCAAGCATCTGGAAACAATTAAGGTCAAGGAATTAAACTGTGGGTATAGGATTGTGTATATGGAGGATTTCGATTATTTACACAACACAAGCACTGTGCTGTTATTAAACCATTTTCTTCTTTTTTTACTGATTGAAATTCAGCTAGGGAGGTCTCCTCCTCCTCCGGGGAAGGGAGAGAATCAGTATCCAATAGAATGCCCTAAGGGATCTCCAACATACTCAAAAAGTTTAAGGAACCCTGTGTCAGAATCCCCTGCAAAACAGAAGTAGCCCTCTTCTGTTTGACCCTTGACTCTTAAAGCGCGTAGGACTTTGGATGCTATGAAGGCTTCCCACACCACTGGCTGAGCACTGTGGATCTTGAGATGGTATCACAGCACCCTTTTACATGCCTATGGTTGCTATGCATTTGTAAGTAGAATACGTTTTATCTTTCAAAATAAAAATGGTTAGATTGGTGCACCCTTTCTTTTGTTGTTCTTTCCAGTAGTAACATACTAGACAAAAAATCCTGCATGATAAAAGAAAAAACACAATCTTACTATGGCAATCTCTGCCTTGTGCACATTAAAATGAAGGTCAGGAGCAGAGGAATCGTTTCTTTGAGTTTGTGTTGGACCAAGCACAAAAAGGCTGAACATTTAAGAAAATAGCTACCAATCTCCACAACTGGGAGTGGCAAGATGGAGAATTGCAAAGAGGGCAGGGAAGTGATCTTCTGTGTTGCTTCAGGGACTGCCTCAATAACACCACAGAATAGCCAAGCATGGAAAGTAAGCAGATGATGTATGCATACACAGTAACAGTAACTGCATTATCAGGTCCCAGCCACAGGACAAAAGGCAGGAGATGTAAAATCCGGGCTGAAACACTGCTAAGCCACCCAGTAAAAGTCAATACCCCCCAAAAGTCTAAACAAATCCCAGCCAGTTTAGACAATAGGGAAGGCAGTGTCTCACTAGCTGCATCCATTGGTACAATCATGTGAAGAATCCCCAGCACAGTAATAGTTGATTTCACTCGCAAAATGGAGTCTTTAGAGACATGGTAAGGCCACAGCTCTGGTTTGGATACTCAGCAAAGAGTCCCCAGATGACTGGCTGGACCTGAATAGTGGAGTTAGCACCAACTGGAACACAGACAGGATATCACTGCCCACTGATGGACTGTTACAGAGGGAACACCAGTATACAGAATTAACCCACCAGCAGCTGTTGATAGTAGAAAATCCCCCCAATGCAAGCAAAAAATATATAATTATTCTATAGACACTAAGAGTAACTGGGCAGGTGTTAAGTGGGAGAGGTTAGAACCTCTAAGATTTTGTCTTTCAGTTTCTTTTGTGTAGTGTCAGTTTTTCCTGTATGCAACAGTATTACCCTTAGTGAAAATCATTAAGCGGTGTCCCTCAATGGCAACAGAGGGAAAAAAAATGTAAATGAAGCAGTGTTCACTTGCCATTCTGTCTGCAGCTATATCTTTCAAAACAACAGGGTTTACATTACACATTGGGCCACACTGGTTACTGTATAGTTGGATCTGTATACAAAATATGGCCACCTTTAGATGTCTTCTGTGCCCACTTCTGTTCTAACGAGCACCAGTTTGGTAACATAAGCTCTCCTGTTTAGGCAATGGAGGAATGTTATGAGAAAAAGGCAGGTTCAGACAGTCCCAATGCTGATTCTTGGGGAATATTTTATATACTCTCTGATCATATTCTCCCAGGTGGTTTCTTGCTGCGGCTACTTAAACATTTAATTATCTAACCACTACATGAGGAGACTTTTACCTAATGTTTATGGGCATCTCAAGCCTTTCAGTGCTGCCTATATCTTGGTATACTTATTTTACAGACAAGAGGCTTAAAAGTTGCCCATAAAAGAATGGATTTAGCAATACTTGAATCAATAGTCCTTTTGTTTTACAGCTGATTTAGGAGTGCAATATTTGATGGTAGGATGATGTCCACAGCCATAGTAGAGAGTCTCAGTAATATCTTTTTCTGGAGTATTCTGCAGTTGCGTCGGTGGTGCTTCTAGAGCTGCAGTGAGGATGCTGGAAAAGTGAGTCTTTATCAGATGAGTCTTTCCAGGGGAGGCGGCTGAACAATGTTCCACATCTCTACTCGTGATCCTTCTTTCTCCTGTCTGCTGGGGCTGTAGGTTCCTTGATTTGATCTCATGCTAGCCACAGCAATGAATATGCACAGACCAGCACACACAGTGAAAAAGAGTGCTAGAACCACAGATGCCACAGCAGTAAAAACTCCTGGAGGCAGGAAATCTGACAACTGGGGGAGAAACACAAACAGGTAAGTCACGTTTTTATTCTAGATGTTGAAACATTTATATTCCTGCCTAAGCCAGGTTACGATGGGGTCTTTTCAAAGTGTATCTGTGACCAGGCTGTGGTAGTAGTAAATAAACTTAAAGTTGTTGTAACCCTAAAAAAAAAATGGATACTGTTCCTTTAAAGCATGAATAACAGCACAGTGCTTGTGTTGTGTAATTTGGCTCTTTGTGTCCTCTAAAATACCTGGTTGATCCTGCCTGGTGCTGACCTTCCCTCTGTAAACTGACCACATTTAACATGGCTTCTGAGCCCCTGATACCGTGGTCAGTTTACGTGTCTCCGTCACCCACTGTCTCTTCTCTCTCCCCCTCCCTGCCTGTCAGCTAGTGTCAGTGCCCGCCTTTCCCCTCCTGCTGCCAAAGTAACTTTGTGTACTTTATAGAGTCCGCTCTGTTCAATGATGTTATGTGCCCCAGTGTACTGTATGTTCATAATAAAAAAATATGTTGCTGTATACTTTATTTCAGTGCGCCGCTCAGTGCTCACATGACTGCCCGCCGCTCTCCTCCATTCTCCTCCCCTCCTCCTGGCTGATGTCAGTGAGGTATTCTCAGCCCCTCCCACTGTACTTCTCAGATCTGGCGAGGAGAGTGGCACGCAGTCACATGAGCGCTGAGAGGCGCTCTGAAATAAGGTATACAGCAACATATTTTTTTTTGTAGAAAATACACTGGGGCACATAACATCATTGAACAGAGGGAAACCTTTAAAGTACACATATTGGCTTTACAACCACTTAAAAAAATGTGTGTAAACCCTAACAAAAATATTCTTATTTCCTCAGTTTTGGTCTGTTAAAGGAAATCTGAAATCACAGCATACACTTTTATAACATCAGCATTGCAGTAACAATATAAACAATAGTTATATTTGACAATCCAATATAACCTTACTTCTCCTTAAATGTTGAGTGCTGCCTGTCTACCAGTCATCTCTCTCCACAACTTCCTGGATTCTCTGTGTGTGTTGCATCGTCCCTTATGCTGTTTACTCTCAATTACTAAGGACTACATATCCCATGGTACCTTGCTGTCTGCAAGCAGTGATTCCTATATTGACTCTGCCTCCTAAAACTCCTCATCTCAGCATCCCTGTAGTTCAATTGAAGTGAAAGCAGTTTTATAACCAGTGCTACCAGCTACTAAGAAACCTTATTGATATGCGGGTGGCTGCAGACAGTATAATGTGTTCCACATACAGAGATGAATAAATAAAATGATTCCTGTCGACACCTCCCCAAACATGCATGATTCTAAATAATTATCCTAATATGATGTGTTCACAATCATTATAAAATGCATAATATGTGCAAACCATACAAAGAATGCATAAAAACATAAATGTCATGCATGAAAGCAACTATATATATATATATATGTATGTATGTATATAAAAATATATTTGCAAACACATCATGTTAGGATAATTATTTTGAATCAGGCACGGTTGGGGAGGCACGAGAGGAATAATTTTATTTGCCTTTGTAGTTCAGAAGGCAGGCTCTGTAAATTCTGTGACACAGTCATGCTTACGCACATGGCATAGTGAATACCTGTTGCAGAATTCAAGGAATAAATGTGTGGGATTCTTTCCACACATTTTGACCATAGATAAACTTAAATACACCAATAAATAGTTTCTTAAATCAGTTTGACAAATGCAAAACAGTTTTTCATGTCACATACTCAAAGCTGTCCTATTTTCTGTGTGCACTTCATGTGTTCTCTCAGTGAAGCTAATTAGCCCTCCCAGTTCTTTAAACAGAACTCCACCCGAAAGGGGACGTTCAGTTTATGCCCTCCTCCACCCTCCTTTTCTTCTTTTGGAACTTTTTTTTGTTTGGGGGGGCACCTGGTTCCCAGCTCCCACTTCTGGCCAGATTGCCAAGCTATTCCACCGGAAGTTCTTCCCCCATTGTCCAAAACCTTCTGGGACACATCATAGGTCACAGGAGCCTGTGGGACCATTTACAAAGTGGGATCCCAGCTGTGAAGTCGTAAGGAGTCACAGCCGGGGGAAGAGACTTTGTTTTCCATTGTGTGTGGAGGATACAACCTGAGAGCGGCCCCACACGTGGCAGTCTCCCCCAAGCGCGCACACAATATGGCGTCACAAATGGATATGGAAGAGCAGACAGCAGAGGCGAGGCTAGGCTTCCAAGAGGTGATGGCGGCAATTGCAACTTGTCAGGCCGCCCTCACTGATAAAATAGAAGCCATGCAGCTAAATGTCGGGCTTATCCAGCTGGACCTAGATAAACTGCGCTCGAGGGTATTGGAGGTGGAGCACCGAGCGGGTCAGATGGAAGACACTGTTGTGGAACACACAGCATTGCTCCGCACTCTTCAAACGAAGATTAAGGCACTGGAATACAAGGTGGATGATGCCAAAAACAGAAACAGGAGGAATAATCTCCGAATTGTCGGCATGCCTGAGGGTGTGGAGAGGAAAAACCCCACGGTGATTGTGGAGGGCATGCCTTCTGCCGGCAGCACAGTTCTCACCCTATTTCACAGTGGAACGTGCCCACCGGATCCCCCCGGTACCCGGACCACCTGGAGCCAATCCTCGTACCCTAATTTTCAGGATGTTCAACTTTAGAGATTGGGATGAGATCCTTCAGGCAGCTCGTAAGGCACGTAAGTTAAAATACCAAAACGCCAGCTTACTTTTCTTTCTAGACTACTCTCTTGAGACCCAAAAGCTACGTAGGTCATTTGACCTGGTGAAAGTGGGGCTTCGGGCGTGAAATATAAAATATAGTGTAATTTTCCCTGCAAGATTGAGGGTCCAAGATGGAGAGACTGTCAAATTTTTTTACAACACCTTGTGGCGCTGTGGCCTGGCTGGAGTCGCTGCCTCCCCATCGCTAGTGGCCGGCTACAGGCCTGTTATGAATCAGTCACACTGTTATTTCTGTCCTCTTTGTTAATTGTTAAACCTGCTGCAAGATAAGGATTGGTGCATCATCTCAGCCACACAAGACAGATATCCCAACTGCATCCCCAGTGCCTTGGTAACTATGGGGGCTAAATTGGAACTTACCCTTATACTCAGGCTTCCCACTGCAGGCTAGGGGTCTGCATTAGCTTCCTCAAATATATTCTGCCTGATTGCTTGGGGCTAGATGGATTGCTGCCTCTGGGGATGCCATACCGATAATTTAGCCTCTCATATTGATACAGGAATGGTACCACCTATGCACTACTGACAGGGCAGAAATGGTGTACATGATGGCACTATACAGCAAAGGCCCAGGATCTTGTTGCAATACTTTTCTTCTTCCTCACCCGCGTGCAAGTGGCATCATGTCCTCTAGGCTTCAAGTGCCGGTGAAGGACACCTACGGGTCTCCCTCCCTATTGATGCAAGCTAATGGGAACAGCTAATTCTCTTTTAAAACTAGAGACAATAGACTGGATACACACGGAATTGTCCCTATTACTGGATGACTGGCTTTCTCCCAGGCATGGCTTAATTAATCAGACCCAGGTTCCTGAAACCAGCCTTGGGAGAATAGACTGAGCTGTGTGGGGTAGTTAGTGAAACACAGCGGTGAGCAATCTCTGCAGCAGGTTATGAATATATAACTTTCTTTCTCATTTCTTTTACCATATTCTGAGACTCAAGTGATTGGGCCAATGTTCATTGGTTCAAAGGTAGTCAAGTTTTGCACACCTGAGACCACCCAGGAGAATGTCTATGTAACTCCATACCAGCATCTCTGTTGCCCTGTTAGGTAACACCTCTTGCACTGAGTGCATGCCCTCTATAGAATATCGTTATTGTGGGGGATATGATACATTACCAGTGTCGGCTGGGAATGTGGGGAGGGAGGGGATGTTTTCTGCCGTTGCAGATACTAGCGGTTTTTATTGTTACAGTTTTAAGTTTGGAGCTGCTTTGCTACCACTGGATTTGTGATATATTACATGTACAATCTGGTTATACTGTGCTAACAAACAACCTGACATTGCAAACAGTGAGTAGTGCACACTGGTCTGACTTTACACCACAGAACCTAATTATGGGGACAGGGTAATATCTGGATTATGGCATTTTATCTATAATCAATAGCTAATGGCTAGTCTATCATATCTTGGAATCTCTGGGGCCTAAATTCAGCCACTAAAAGATTGTTGGTTTTCATATATCTACAGAGGTATAACCCACACATATGTGTCCTCCAAGAAACCCAGTTGATTGGTATTAGGATCTTTGGTCTCAGGAGGGCATGGGTGGGAGCTCACTATCACTCCACCTTCTCTAAGTATGCTAGGGGGGTAAGCATATTGGTCCATAGATCCCTTCCATTCCAAATACTGAATATCTGAACAGACCCTGGGGGTAGATTTGTGATTATACATGCAGTAGTATATACTAAGCAAGTGGTCCTGGTTGTCCTGTATATTCCCCCTCTGGCAACTATGCAACTTCTATAAGACATTATGCAAATTGTAATGGGGTTCAATAATCAGGAGGTCTTCATTATTGGTGATTTCAACATGGTGCCTTCACAGGACATGGACAGACTGCACGCAGGAACCTGCCCTTCCTCAGATTTACAGAATTGGGCAGATACTTTTGCTCTTACTGATATATGGTGGCACTTCCATCCTAGGGACAGGAAGTATACATGACACTCCACCTCCTATCGGGCTCTATCCCGTATCGATCTGGCCTCTCTTCTGGGGCTCTAGGCTGTACTAGAGAGGCAAAACACTTACCCTGGGGGATCTTGGATCATGCCCTATCCATATTAACATTTCTTTAGCTAAATCCCCTGGGTTGAAATGGTGGCATCTGCCCAGGTTCTGGGCAATAAATGAACGGATTAAAAGAATCAATGATGGAAGCTATTTGTAATTTTTGGGTCCTCAGTGGGGAGTCTGCCAATGCTGCAACTCTCTGGGATACATTCAAAGCCCAGATAAGGGGAGAGTATATCTCTGCAGAAGGAGGCTTCTGGGTCCCTGGAAGCTCTAGAAGGTGAGGTGGTAAGATGTGAGGCACAATATGTTCAATACCCCACTGACACAAATCATTACACATGGCGGAGGGCCCTTCGGGCTCTTTCCCTACATGATACAGAGCAAATCCTAAAATCTATGCTGTATTCTAAGCATAGAATATTTGAATATGGTAATAAAAATGGAAGACTTTTAGTTGGCTGGCAAGGGGTCAGATGGCATCCACACACATAGCAAGTATTTGGGATGCCGTGGGCAGCTGGTGGCCTTTCCCAAGGACGTCAACATCAGATTTCTTAAATTTTTTAAGGGAAGTATACACGTCTAGGACCCATCTCTCCCCATCTGAACTGCAGGACTACCTGGGAACTATTGCCTTTCCCATGTTGTCAGAAGATCAAAAGAATCAACCTCATGAGGATATTTCCCTGGAGGAGGTTCAAACGGCAAATGGGGGTCTACAGAGCAGAAAGACCCCGGTGGCCTGCCTACAGAGTTTTACTCCAAGCATGCAGATATCCCTGCGCCTAGGTTAAAAACCCTCCTCTCTGGACTTACGTAGGCAAATGTGCTTCTGGAGTCTATGGAGGAGGCTATCATTGTCCTAATGCCGGTAAAGACTTACAGGAATGTGCGCCTTACTGACCCATATCACTGCTCAACGTTGATGCAAAAATATTGACAAAGATACTAGCTACCCGACTATCCTCAGTAATATCAACACTAATACATGTTGACCAGACTGGGTTTATGCAAGGCATAAACATTAGGCATCTCTTCCTAAACTTGTCCCTGACTCACGATAATGCTGGATCACGGGTTATTGCCTCCCTTGATGCCGAAAGGGCATTTGATTCAGTGGAGTGAGGATACCTGTGGGGGGTGCTGCAACAATGTGGCTTTTGCCCAAGGTTTTGGCGTACAACTCATGGGACTTTTGGTTTTGGTCTACAGAGCACCAAAGGCTAGGATGCGCACTAATGACTGGATATCTGAATCCTTCCCACTGCAGAGTTACCCGCCATGGTACCCTATTCCCCAGGGTACCCCTGTCCCCTATTCCCCAGTCTGTTTGCCCTGGCACTAGAGCCCCTCGCAGTCTTAGTCAGGGAGAATTTGGAGGTCCGGGGGATGCAGATTGGCAATCTGGAGGAAAAGATATCCCTCTATGCGGATGATGCCTTACTGTATCTAAATGATGCAGGAGCATCCCTGTCTGCTGCCCCAGAGATATTTGACAAATTTGGTTCCCTGTCAGGTATACAGATCAATTGGACCAAATCAGTCCTTTTTCCTCTAGACACAGAGTTCAAATACCTTGGTGTCAAGATGACTAGACACTGCCCAGTACTATGCTCTTAATATATTTCCCCTTCTCCGCCTCCTGAGGGAGAGATGTCAAGCCTGGTCAGGACTCCCACTGAACCTAATAGGCCATATAAACATCTCAAAGATGATTATTTTACCAAAGGTCATCTATCTTTTTTGGAACAGCCCGATATGGATAAAGGAATGTTTATTTCGAGAGGTGGATAGGTGTGTCAATTCCTTTATATGGAATGGATCCGTCCAACAACTGGTGAAATGAAATCCACGTTGAGCCTACCGGCACATCTGGGGGGTTTGGCCCTTCCCAACTTTAGGGTTTATTGCTGGGCAGCTATGCTGGTTACAGTGTACTGGTGGTTTGAGGCAAAACACTTGAGCGCTGTGGTTTGTGTAGAGGCGGCCCAGTTGGGCTTGCTGCAAGCACTACAAAATTTGGCCTATAGGGGGGGATGAGGGCATATGAGGATCTCTCTGCACCAACGAAGCTGACGGTTAAAGTGTGGAATATGGCCCGACTCAGGTCTTTCCAGGCAGAATGCTGGTCCCCGGTCCAGCCACTATGAGGTAATCCTAATCTGCCTCACTTTAGTTCAATGCTGGATCCCCAGGTCTGGGCGCAGTTTGGAATAAAAACATAAAAAAATATGGTTGCGGGCACCTTACTGACCCTACCCCAATTAACTAGGACTTATGACCTCCAGGCTGGATGTATTTTCGGTATGCCCAACTTCGTCACGCGGCTAGGGCTCAGTTTCCCACACCTCTGATTCTTCAATTGGACCTGGTGGAGGACCTCCTGTCCAGTGATGACCTGATGAAGCCTCTCTCTGCATTATATAGTAGCCTGCTTCGAATTGACTCACAAAAATTGGATAGGCTTTGGGAAATGTGGAGGGCAGATATCCCAACCCTGGAGAGGGAGGACTGGGAAGGTTGTTTGGAGAGTGGTCCCAAACTGGTCATCTCTGCAGGGCATAGGCTCATACAAACTAAATTTCTGCACAGAGCGTACTTTACCCTGGTGCGTATGTCCAGAATACACCCTGATAAATTTCCCCAATGCCCCAGGTGTAGGATACATCCAGGCACATATACACATATGTCCTGGACCTGTCCCGCACTGGTGGCCTTCTGGTCCGGGGTTTTTGAACAATTAAATATCCGACTTGAGCTCTCAGTTCCTATGACACCCGAACTTGCGTTACTTGGTATTCACGAACAAAGATCCCACCATAGTAAACTGCTAATCTCATATTTACTCTTCTATGCCAAAAAATAAATCTTATGTAAGTGGACCTCTTCTCGCCCCCCCCCCCCGCTCTATCCATCTGGGAAGACAAAATGAATGCCGCTCTCTATCATTATATAAACTGACGTATATCAGTCATGGTTGCCCCTGGAAATTTGATAAAGTATGGTTGCCATGGACAACTTTTTAGTCACCTGGATACAGCTGTATATGGTCCCCCCTCCCTCTCCTTCTTTCCCCCCTCCCTACCTCACCTAACCCCCCCTTCCTCTTTCTGCTCCCCATTTTACTCCCCCCCACGTCCTTTATTACATACTGGGAACTGATTCCTAAATATGACTTTCTTGATGCGTACTCATATGTATTCATCTAATGTGTGCTCTGCTGATGGAAATTGAACGTGTGGCATGTGTCATAACAAATTATTGTAATGTATGTCATCTACTCCACAAATGTATGGTATGTATTTTTATACTGTATTATTACTCTTAATAAAGCACTCCTGATTGTTAAAAAAAATGCTGACACCAGGAGCCAAAGACTGGTGAAGAACCAGCCTGGGTTCTTCCAAAAAGAATCCATACACATCCACTATTTATAGTGGTTGTAAACCTTTGACATTAAATATGAACAAAAGCGTATCCCTCTATAGTGTGCAATTAAGAGCACTAAGTGTAATTTGTTTTCTGCTGCTTTGTTCCTCTACTAGAAAGAAAAGATTTCCCAGCACACATACTCCTTTGTCTGGCAGCCCAGACAAGCTGTATAAATTCTAGACTGAATGGATAGGAAGAGAAGACTGCAGATAAACAGGTACAACTTATGTAGGGATATTTGTTGATTTAAAAACAGCTGGAGGGCTGAGGTTGCCTACCCCTGATATAAAAGGTGTGGCAATAATCAGGGACACTGACTGGTGGCAGTACAAAAAAAAAAATCATTTTTTTTCATTACATTTTTTTTAACACACTGCGACCAGAACAATATAATGTTATGTAACATTGTACTACTCTGGGGAAGTGATTGGGATTTTTTTTTTCTGCACATTATGTTTGCATATAGCAATGCATTACATTGGCTGTGATTGGCCCTGTCTTTACCATATGCTCATACTGACCAATCACAGCTAGCAACATAGTTGTATTCAATGGATGGCATGATAGGAAGCCATTCATTGTTTACAACTGTCATGTGACCTGCTGTAATTGGTCATGGTGGTCACATGGTACCGGCAGTAAGCCGGTACTCAGATCGGTCATCAGGCGTGTCCCGTGACAGCATGGGCCATGACAGGTCCTCTTTATTGAGAGATCTGGGGTCTATTAGACCTCAAATCTCTCCTCTGGCCTCCAATGCAGCTGATCAGGCACAGGTCGGTCTGATCAGCTGCTTTCCTGGCCACTAACACCCAGGTAAACAAAGGCCAAACCAGAAGTGACAAGATACTTGTCTCTTCCTGTTTCCGGGTCACAGAGAAAAAGAACAACGTAATTTCCTCTCTCTCTGTTGTGGGCAGTCATCCCTGCCAGTCGCATCACTCCTGGGCTCCGTGATCAGATGGCAGAACCAAGGAAAGGCGGGCGGTAGGATGGAGGTGGGATCCGCCACCTACAGAAGTGATTGAGTGGCTATTCAGCCACTCAAATCGCTTCTGCTGGAAAGAGAATCTCCAGGTTGAAAATGTTTGTACCAGGATGATGCCTGCAGGTATCATCCCGGTATAACAACTGCAACCTGAGGAAGCCCATGGACATCCTCTTGGCAGCAAATGGGTAATGTCACTGTAATCTTTTTTTCATTAAATAATGTCTTGCTGTGTCTTTCGGTCTCCTTGTAACATTTTTGGTTGTTGTCCCTTTAACTTGAAGTTTGATCCAAGAAACCAAAAAAGGAATTTGGGATGGGGCTTGGAGGCAACTGTAGGCACTTTTTTGAGTTAAGAACACATAATTGAATAGACAGAATTTAGTCTACGATAATGCTGTGTGTTACTAACAACAGGACATAAAAGATAAGTGCATTTCTACTGGATCGACGGGTATTTTTCTGTACTTGCAGGGTCAGTTCTCAACGGAACTGTCAAGTCATCAGGCGGTTGGTGTCAGAGATGGACACGTATACAGCACTATGGCAAATGCAGATCAGAGGCCAGGATGGTAGCTTCTTTGGCTGTGTAGGTAATCATGGCCCTCCAGCTGTGATGAAACTACAAATGCCATTATGCCTCTGCCTCTAGGAGCCATGCCTGTGATTGTCAGAATCTTGCAATGTCTCATGGGACTTGTAGTTTTAAAACAGCTGGAGGGCCTACCCCTGCTGTAAAGCATAGGAGGGTTTAGTTTCACTTTAAGGCCCCATTCAAACTTGCAAGTTGAGTCATTAGTGATTACATGTAGTAGACCCAGCAATTGTTCTCTGCATATAGCTACGAGCAGGGGCGGACTGACCATTGGGCCACTCGGGCACAGCCCGAGGGCCCCATGCCACTAGGGGGCCCCATCAGGGTTGGCAGCCTCAGTAAAACCAGGGACAGTATGTAAAAATTTGTTATTTTTTACATCTGTCTTTGAAATGTCCCTTATCGACATCCTTTTGGTCTAAAAATCCCCAGATTATAGCTGCCCCACCTCTCCAGTACCTTTTCAGCCAATAGAAACATGTCTGTGTAGACTGTGTGTGTGTGTGTGTGTTTGTGTATACCGTGTGGCCCCATAATATTTGATTGCCTGGAGGCCCCATAATCTCCTATTGCCCGGGGGCCCCATGAGTTATAAGTCCGCCCCTGGCTACGAGCGGCAGCCCCATTGAAAGCAATATGAGACTGACAGCTCCCACAGCTAATTGCAACCACACGCACGTAATCGCAGCATAAGAGTAGTATCAATGTCTGCCCCATACTTGGCAGTAATGTGTTTTTCTCTAGGATCCAGTAGCAGATTGGGAAGACAGAGTAGTTCAGGGAAGGTAAGCACAGTCACCTTATAGTGATCACCATATCCTGTCCTTTTCCACTTGTCTAGGCAAATTACAGGTTTGCTTTAAAATATATCTAAAGCCAAAACATGGTTTATATATATCGCATGGCGTGAGAAGGATTTAAATCTCTGATAGGAGTTTTAACATTTCCCTTCTCTAGCAAAAATTATTTAAACAATTTTTGGTGTGAAATCTGGATTCTAATTATTATTATAATGCATCAACATGGTTACATCTTGCATTTTAGTTTTAATAGACTCCCTACATACAATATTCAGGCACTGTATCATGGACTTTAACTTCTGTAAGGTTGCCATCAGTTGTTATCTTGTATTCTAACACTAGAGGTCAGCAATGAGCAATTTATATTTTCCACCACGCAAGAAAGTGAGATTATAAAAGTAGAATGATATACATCTTTAGTAGTACAGGTATAGGCACTTTTCATGTTAATTCCATGCATGCCAAGTAATGTGTAGGCGTAGCACTAACGTGCTTTTTTTTTTACCTGTCATAGAGACAGTACTAACCCTAGCAATGCCTTCATCTGCTTTTCTTTTCGGAAGAATGCAGTCACTTTTGTTCAGGTGCTATTCACAGCCAGCATAAACTGAGATGCTAGTTGAGAAAATAAACTGCCATGTGAATCCTGACCCCTGTGCATTTCCTGGCAGTTTTTATAAACATCTTACACAGACCAGCCTCTTGTTGAATACTATGTTCCTCTGGTCCCTGGGGCACAGGAGAATGGAGCCATGCTTCCTCCTGCCTACAGCAGACTGATGACATACTCTTAACCTGGGCAAAGTCACCTGCTTGAAAAGTAGGTACCACTTTTTTAATGTGTGTAAATGGCACAAACATTTTTTGGCATGGAGTAGGAAAGGGTGAAACCCTCAAAGTTTATTCTGTATGTATCTTATTCTGGAGATTTCCCTTCACTTCCTGTCCCAGGGATGCAACAAGAAGTGAAAAAGAATCTTTACAAAGTTAGGAAAATTCCTTTCTTAAAAAATTGTCACCAGAACACGATGGAGAAAAACTAGATTGCAGGGACAAAAACAGCAATAAGCACTGTTCCTTCCCCAGAATATAAAATGTTTTGGCTATGTTAAACCCTTTATTTATAAAATAAATATTTTTAAAATATATATACGGTACTGTTGCTGTATATAGTAATATTTCAGGAGCTTATTCTTGCAGACTGAAAGGTCCACTTGTTTGTATACACATGTTTTTAGCTGATATTTTTCTATGTACAGTGGCTTGAAAGAGTATTCATACCCCTTAACATTGTCCACATTTTGTCATGTTATAACTAAAAACGTAATTTTATTTTTGTGGGGTTTAATGTGATAAACCAACAAAAAGTGGCACATAATTGTGACGTGGGAGGAAAATGATATATGGTTTTCAAATTTTTTTACAAATAAATATCTGAAAAGTGTGGTGTGCATTTTTATTCAGCCCCCTTTACTCCGATACCCTTAGATAAAATCTAGTGGAACCAATTGCCTTCAGAAGTCAACAAATTAGTAAATAGTCCACCTGTTTGTAATTTAATCTCAGTATAAATACAGAAGTTCTGTGAAGGTTTGTTATGCCACGTACACACGATCAAACAATCCGGTGGAAAAGTCCGGCAAACTCAAGTCCGCCAAACAATCCCCCCGTGTGTAGCCTCCGGCATACTTTTTTGACCCGAAAGTACGGCGGACTTAGAATGCCGTGTTGCACTCCAATCTTCCCGCCGGACTCGCATTTCGGCGGACAATCCGGCCGTGTGTATGCCAGTCCGCCGTACTTTTGAAATGAGCAGACTTTTCCCGCCCGGAGAAAAGTCCGCTCATTTTGAGCGGGTCTCCAGGTAGGCGGGGCCCGCGAAGGAGACGTCGCTGGCCCCGCCGCCTGGTATAGACTTAAAGGGGAACCCCAACGCCGAAAAAAATCGGCGTGGGGGTCCCCCCCAAGTCCACAACAGACCCTTGTCTGAGCACGCTACCCGGCCGGCCAGGAAAGGGGGGGGCGAGCGAGCTCCCCCCCTCCTGAGCCGTACCAGGCCGCGTGCCCTCAACATGGGGGGTGCCTTGGGGAAGGGGGGGCCGCACGGCCCCCCCACCCCAAAGCACCTTGTCCCCATGTTGATGAGGACAAGGGCCTCTTCCAGACAACCCTGGCCGTTGGTTGTCGGGGTCTGCGGGCGGGGGGCTTATCGGAATCCAGGAGCCCCCTTTAATAAGGGGGCCCCCGGATACCGGCCCCCCACCCTATGTGAATGAGTATGGGGTACAATGTACCCCTACCCATTCACCTGTAAAATAAAAGTACAAAAAAAACACAACACACGAGATAAAATACTTTATTGCACAGCTCCGGGGGTCTTCCGTCTTCGGGGGTCTTCTCGCCGGACTCCTCCGCTATCTTCTTGTAGCTCTTTTGCTAGCGAAGGAGTCCGGCTTTCTTCCTCGCCGCCGGCCTCTTCTTCCGACTTCGGGGGTCTTGTCCCCCTCTTCGGTTCTTCTGCCGCGCCACCGCGCCTTCTTATAGCTCTTTTACAGGCGGTGGCCCGGTCTTCTGTCGCCGCCGCCGCCTTCCGTTCTTCTTCTTCTTCTTCTTCTCCAGGACATGTTGACTCGACGATCTCTCCGGCCGCAATGCCAGGGACGCGCTGCGCTGTGACTTATATAGGGACAAGGGGCGGTGTCACATGGGTTTATGTCACGTGGGTTGGTGTCACATGGTGACCCCGCCCCCTTACGATGTCACAGTCCCGGAGGATGCTGGGACTGTCGCCATGTGACATCAACCCATGTGACCAACCCATGTGACATAAACCTATGTGACACCGCCCCTTGTCCCTATATAAGTGGCAGCGCAGCGCGTCCCTGGCATTGCGGCCGGAGAGATCGTCGAGTCAACATGTCCTGGAGAAGAAGAAGAAGAAGAAGAAGAAGAACGGAAGGAGGCAGCGGCGAAAGAAGACCGGGCCACCGCCTGTAAAAGAGCTATAAGAAGGCGCGGTGGCCCGGCAGAAGAACCGAAAAGGGGGACAAGACCCCCGAAGTCGGAAGAAGAGGCCGGCAGCGAGGAAGAAAGCCGGACTCCTCCGCTAGCAAAAGAGCTACAAGAAGATAGCGGAGGAGTCCGGCGAGAAGACCCCCCAAAGACGGAAGACCCCCGGAGCTGTGCAATAAAGTATTTTATCTCGTGTGTTGTGTTTTTTTTGTACTTTTTCACACCCCCCATGTTGAGGGCACGCGGCCTGGTACGGCTCAGGAGGGGGGGCGCTCGCTGGCTTTCCTGGCTGGCCGGGTAGCGTGCTCGAACAAGGGTCTGTTGTGGACTTGGAGGGGACCCCACGCCGATTTTTTTCGGCATTGGGGTTCCCCTTTAAGTCCATACCTTCGCGGGCCCCGCCTACCTGGAGACGCACACGAAATGAGCGGACTTTCCTCTGCGTGTGTGGGCGAGTCCGTTCATTTCAAAAGTAGGGCAGATAGTACAGCGGACTTAGTACGCCGTATTAGTCCGCTCAAAAAGTGCCGTGTGTGGGCAAGTACCCCGTTCGGAAAGTCCGACGGACAGTCTGGCGGGAAGTCCGCCAGACTAAGTACGTCGGACATACCGCTACGTGTGTACGCGGCTTTAGAGAACCTTAGTGAACAAACAGCATCATGAAGGCCAAGGAACACACCAGACAGGTCAGGGATAAAGTTGTGGAGAAGTTTAAAGCAGGATTAGAAAATATCCCAAACTTTGAACATCTCATGGAGCACTGTTCAATCCATCATTCAAAAATGGAAAGGGTATAGCACAGCTGCAAACCTACCAAGACATGGCCATCCACCTAAACAGACAGGCTGTGCAAGAAGAGCATTAATCAAAGAAGCAGCCAAGAGGCCCATTGTAACTCTGGAGAAGCTGCAGTGAGCCACAGCTTGGAAGGGATAATCTGACCACAGGACAACTATTAGTTCTGCACTCCACAAATCTGGCCTTTATGGAAGAGTGGCAAGAAGAAAGCCTTGTCGAAAGAAAATTGCTGTTCACAGACGCTCTCCATCCAATCTGACAGAGCTTGAGCTATTTTGCAAAGAAGAATGGGCAAAAATGTCACACCCTAGGTGGGCAAACCTGGTAGAGACATACCCAAAAAGACTTGCAACTGTAATTGCAGTGAAAGGTGGTTTTACAAAGTATTGACTCAGGGGGGCTGAATACAAATGCATGCCACATTTTTCACATTTTTTATTTGAAAAAAAAAAAATTAAAACCATTTATCATTTTCCTTCCATGTCACAAATATATGCCACTTTATGTTGGTCTATCACATAAAATCCCAATAAAATACATTTACGTTTTTGGTTGTAACATGACAAAATGAGGAAAATTTCAAGGGGTATGAGAACTTTTTCAAGGCACTGTATGTTTCTTGATTTGATACTTTTGTATAAATTCTGTAGTCCAACTTGCCTTTAAAGTCCAATATAGTGTTTTTGTTTTTTTTCTTTTTCTTTATTTCATTCCACAGTGGGTATAACAAGCATGCTTTGCTGCATATGCAGACTTATTTTTACTATTGTGGGTTTAGTAACACTTTAAAGCGGAAGTCCCACAATTTTTTTATTTTTATTTAAAAGTCAGCAGCTACAAATACTGCAGCTGCTGACTTTTAAAATAAGGACACTTGCCTGTCCATGGGTGCCCATGATGTTGGCACCCAAGGCCGAACCGTCCCTCGGTCCTCGGATGCTGCCACCGCCATCTTTGGTAAGGGAATCAGAAAATGAAGCCTTGCGGCTGCACTTCCCGGTTCCCTACTGCGCATGCACAATCAGAATGGTCCCTGCTGTCTCTGGGACCCATGCGAGCCCCAACAGACAGCGCGGTGGGACGGGAAGAGGCGTATGCCCGGAAGTGGGTGTAAATACCTGACCGGTATCTTAGACAGGTATCTGCACCCCCCTCCCCCTTGAAAGGTGCCAAATGTGACACTGGAGGGGGGAAGGGTTCCGAAAAGCGGAGGTTCAATTTTTGTGTGAACCTCCGCTTTAACAACAATACTGATAGGGAGTATGAGGACAATGATGGTGATGACGACAGTGGTAAAGGTGAATACGGAAAACATTGGTTATTATGAGGATGATGATGATGATGATAATAATATTAGAAAGAACAAGGACCAACAAACATTCAAGATGAAAATGTATACATTTTAATGAAGACAGAAGAAATACATAAAACACACGTACAATACAAGCAGTACAAAGTGAAAAGAGAATAGTATAAACAACAGTATACTACAGTAATAATGGAAACTTTACATGGCAGTTTTTTTGTTATTAAAAATTAGGGACAAGCTTGGGATTGGATTGCATTCCCTGCCCTGCAAGACGCATTTACATAAAGGGGTGAGGATGCTCATGATATTGTTGACCTAATATGGCCAAATGAGAGGAAATCTCTCCAATGCAAGGCTAAATTCCATTGAAAAAATTCTCTTCTCCTGTTCTAGTGACAGCTATTACATTTTGGAATTCCCATCCCTTTCTGTCTCAGTGACAATAGTGACCAAGACACATATAGCTGGAAAATCGCCCAAGTGCAGACATACAGAAGTTCTGATCAGTGGACAGCAGTATAAAATGTTTTAAAATGTAAATGTTTTAAAATGTAATAAAAATGTTTTAGCTGTAGCTGTGCGCTGTGATGTCAGATAGCATGTCCCCCACAGTTTCTTCCACCTACCCCTATGTTACTACTCTTTCCTGTAGTGATGTGGCAGAATGAAGCATAGCGTGCAACAGTGTAAAAATTGACACATCCAGAAGTGTCAGATAGCAATGGCAGTCACCTGCTGGAAAGTTAAGAATTCCTCCCTTTTTTTTAAAAGATCATTCCTCTGTAACACTAGCGAGGGGGTCACTGCAAGAATGTGCTTGAATAGGTCCTAAAGTACTTCTGGTCACAGAGAAGAATGATGTGATCTGTTTATCTACATGGTCCATTGCGCTGCATTAAGACCATTGTATATATTACTGCCCGCATTTAACATTCAGGTAAATGCAAGCTATAGACACCCGGATATTTGTATCTATCACTGTATTTCATCTATTATGGCACAGAACAGAAAGCTACACCTACAGCGATGCATCAATACCACTCATGTACAAGTGATGTTATAGAGCAAGTATTCATGGAATTTGTGTGTGATCTCCTGCGTTGTATTTACATACCTAGGTACAGGTAATTAAATATCCCAAGAAAGCTATTACACAGAAATTATCCTAAGTACCTATATCTGCAGTGTATAAACATATGTACAGGGTGTCCTTTTTTGTTCTGGATTGTTACAATACTTAAGTGAAACCTAGAGGTCTTTCACAGTCAGGCAGATCAGGAGTTCTGACTTCAGTCTCACTTATTTGTGGTTTTCTTATTCCAGGTCAGTGGCTTAAACCCCATACACACAATCAGAAATTCTGCCAGCAAAAGTCAAATGGGAGCTTTTGGTCAGAAATTCTGACCGTGTGTACGCTCCATCTGACTTTTTCTGGCAGAATTCCAGCCAGCAAAAGATTGAGAGCAGGTTCTCTATTTTTCGGTCGGAAAATGTTCCGATCGTCTGTACAAATTCCGATGCGCAAAATTCCTACGCATGCTCGGAAACAATTTGACGCATGCTTGGAACTTTATTTTCTCGGCTCATCGTAGTGTTGTACGTCACAGTGTTCTTGGCAGTCGAAAGTTCCAAGAACTTTTGTGTGACCGTGTGTATGCAAGCCAAGCTTGAACGGAATTCAGTCTGAAAACATGTTTTTTCCGATGGAAAATCTGCATGGGTGCGGGGCATTAGAATGTGTTGAAGCCAGAGAATCAGCATTATATCCAGGAAACTGGCATTTTCAGCAATGCCAGACTCTGGGTTTCTTTTAGCACAGATTAGCATGTCTACATGGCTGTATTATTAGGGTTGCCAATACTAGGCATTTGCAGGAGTATCGGTACTCCTGCAAATGCCTCCAATACGTGGAACCGATACTGGAAGTGGTGTCAGCTTAGGGGGGGGGGGGGGGGGCGGAGAGTGGTGGTCGGCACCCAGGTGACACCCACCACCCGCATGTCCAAGGCAGCTACGTCGGCTGGACTGCTTCTTGAGCCTGCGCCCCTCTCCGTGGCCAGCCGCCCTTTATTGCATGGCCGGGAAGGTGGATACTAGTTCAGTTGGCCATGAAGGGGAGGAGCTGGAGAGGAGATCCCATGTTCCACTTGTCAGGATAGGTGTCACTGCAGGATGGAAGGAAATTAACTGAACCAACGGTAGCCTTGGTATGTCCATTGACTATCTTGGCATCTTGGACTGAGTAATCAAGAGATACTATGGAAGCTGTGACAGCCTGGAAACTCCTAGCCACAAGCAATCTTGATGGAACATCACAAGGTACAATACAGCTGAGTAACACTGGGAAGGTGAAGCCTTATTTTTGTAGTGTCACTGCAGGCACAGGCACCATGGACTGCATAAAAAGTGAGTGCTGCTTTGTCAGTTCATTTGTGATAAGAGGGTGCTTTGGTCACGGTGTCTCTCTCTCTTACAATGTGAGTGATACTGAACATAGGATAACAGAAGATAAAGTGAAGGCATCAGAGATCAGACATTGCCTTTACTTTACCTTTTGTTATCCTCTGTTCAGTATCACTCACATTGTAAAGCCTCATACACACGATTGGACTTTGTACAAACGTTCCCGTGGTTTTTTGTAGAAAGGGCGTCGGCCGTGAACTTGTATTGCATACACACGGCAGGACTTTTTCAGCCAACTTTCACCAAATCACGTGTTTTTTCTGCTCTTTACCACCACCTTTGGTCAACTTCTGTATTGTTGTCTGATCGTTTGCATTGGTTCTGAGCATGCGTGTTTGTACTTTATACAAAAGTCCTATGGTTTTCTGTACACACGATCAGACTTTGCTCCATCTGACTTTTTTTGCCGGAAAGTTTGTCCATTTGCACCGCCAACAAAACACGATGAAAACTGAAAAAGTTTGTCCGATGGAGTGTACGCAAGGTCGGATGTTGCCTTAAAACAGCTCATTTGCATGTTTGTTGTCAAAAAGTCTGATCATGTGTATGGGCCTTTAGAGAGAGACAGTTCTTTGATCCAACAAGGTGTCCTGCATTTAACCGCTTCCTGTCCGCCGCACGTTTATGGATGTCCTGTAGCTGCAGCAATGACCGAAATATCATTCTTTAGCCCCAGCAATTCTGCACTAGATAAAAGTAATCCAGGCATCTAGCAAGCCATGGGATTACTTTTACAGGTGGCGAAAGGGGGTCCCACCCCCCTGCCACCACCGACTCTACCGGGCTCTCCCATGTGATCCGAAAGCCTGGTAGGGATGCGACCGGCGGCAGACAGTGAGAGGAACTGATGATGTTCCTCCAACTGTATGATGTCAGAAACAGGAAGCGGCAAGGAATTAGTCACTTCCTGTTTTGGCTCTTTGTTTACCTGGCCGTTAGTAGTGAGTGAAGCAACCAATCAGACCAATCTGTGTCTGATCGGCTGCATTGGAGGCCAGAGGACATATTTGGGGTCTAATAGACTCCAGATCTCTCTATAAAGGCCCATGCTGCTACAAGGGATGTTGTTCATCCTTTGTAATAGCAATAAAGTTGTTAAAAAAGTTCATCCTTTGTAATAGCAATAAAAAAAGTTACAGGTACGGTGTTAAAAAAAAAAATGAAATAATCAAATAACAAAAAATTCAAAATAGGTATCAGTAATTGGTATCGGCAAGTACTTGAGGAAATGTATCGGTACTCGGTCTTAAAATACTGGTATCGGTGCATCCCTAATTATCATTATTATTATTATACAGGATTTATATAGTGCCAAAAGTTTGCGTAGTGCTTTACAACATAAGGGCAGACAGCACAGTTACAATACAATTCGATGCTGGAGGAATTAGGGGGCCCTGCTTGTTATAGCTTACACTGTGCACCAATAATAATACTAATAATAATAAGAAGTCTGTATAGTAATCTGCTGGTACTAGGCACATTGGTTGTGGCCTGCAGCTATGCAAACAGTACACATATGGGTTCTGTCCAGCCTTTGGGGGCAGTAGCTCATAAGCCCACTGTACTACTTATTCTGAAAGCATTTCAATAGAAATGTACTTGTTGATAGAATGAGGCTTATTTATTTAAACAAAAAGGACGTTAACTGCTCCTGCCACCCATAGCCACCAAACGGCAGTGAGAGGAACTAAAAGGATTCTGTCTGATATTTTTCCTGAGAATACTAGAAAAAAGATAGCTGTTTAGTCCAACAAAGATGCCTGCTTTTCCTCCATTTATAAACAGTCTCATTATAGACAAAACAAAATGGAAACAAAAGACCACACTCACAACACCCCTAAAAATGAAGGGGCTAAAGCAGCTAGCCTAATCTTGGGGAATCACAAACATAAACAAAATGTGCTAATAAAGGCAGTGCTACACATAAACAATCCCATTGCCTGGCTGTTTGAGTATGGGAATTGGATTGTGTAGGTCCTGGCTGATCTAACCAGGAAAGGGTTACTGATCATCATACTCCTGATCCCCCCACTCTACTGCTGGCTCATCGTCCATATGCAGTATTAGGTAAGAAAGCAGTTGGAAAAGGTTCTGCCACAGCAGCATGGACACGTAGAATGACAGGTCGCTTACATCGATCTCGCAGTGCTTCCCAGCATAATTCATGTCGCAGATGCAGTGGAATTCATTGAGCAGGTTCTGACAGAGTCCTCCATTGAGACAGGGATTCGACTTGCACTCATCATAGTCAATCTCACACCTGTGAATCCACATAAGAAACAGTCAAAAAAGGTTCCGTTTAGGACAAATCTGTCACTGATTGTAGCTCACTTAAAATGAATTGTATAAAAGTCAATAATCTGTACTTTACTGCTGCTGAATGCAACCCATTGAAGAGAATGGGGCCATTCCAACCATCATGTGTACTGTAAGCAGCTTCAGCGCATTTGTGCACAATTTATATTGTTACAACAGGTGGTGAAAAGGCAACATATCATCTTCTCACCTCCTGTCAAACACCACTGCTTCAGCTCGCTGTCGGCAGAGCCAGTTCAGGCTGGGGCAAGACCACAACAATAGAGTCGGTGTCCACCCACATGCCTGGACCAGCACCCGGCTCAGACTTACAGCCAGTTGCTGAGAGCCTGAGCCAGCCGCTCCTGCCCCCTTCTCAGCCCAGCTCTCCAGTGAGCGTGGAGGGCAGAGCAGAGAGCTTCTGACTGACAGTCACCAGCTCTCTTGCCCCCGGCAGCTGTGAAATGGAGTGATCGGCAGTGTTTGACCGCTTGGTTCTCAGTGTTAGTGCCACCAGGAGACAGGTACAGCATTGGAACTAGGTAAGTATGATTCTAAAAAAAAAATAAAAAAACACATAAGTTTTAACAGGAAGAGTGTAAATCTCCCCAAGTATTTAATTTATCAAATTAAACCTTTTATTAAAGTGGATGTAAAACTGATTCATGAAATTTGACCTGGGCACATATACAGTATCTGTAGTGTTTACTTATTTCTCTCCAAAGCCCTAAGTCCCGTGTCTTTCTGCTGCTTCATTCCTCTGATATCAGCATGATAACTTCTGGCAAGTTCTCCAACATGGGAGATAAAAGCAGCTGAAAATTTGTATCGGGGAGGTTGCTATAAATAGATTAGCAGAGAGCTGGTCTATTCACAGCACAGCTCTGCAAGTTTCTTTCTTCCTCTACCTATTTTAGAGGGGGATGTGTGCCTTTTCTCCAATCAGCTCCCACACAGTGCATACCAAGACTCCCCACCCACTGCTGAAGTAAAAGAAGAAATTCTAACATGATGTTCACTTTCTAAAGAATGCAAAAAGCTGAAGACAGCAGATATACATGTAAAACGTATGTAGGGAGATTTGTTTAATCTCTGTGTATCATCTGAGGCTGTTCACTTCACTTGGTATTGGAGAGCATTTACCTCCACTTTAAGGTTGTAAACATACAGATTAATAAAGACATGCGTGATAGGTCAATAGGACAGTATTAATAAATATTAATACAGTATCCTGTGACAATGTAAGATACAAGTACCGACAAATACCTATGACAAAATATTACTTAAACTTGTATTGTATAACAAATACAACATTTTAATAATACATATGAAATGGTAAATGAACGATCATTTATCCCTACATAATAATGCATTAATAATGTGTACCAATGAAAAAAAAAGAACAGAAAAATAAATAAGTATATAAAATTAAATAAAAGGGGATATATTGGATATATAAAAAAATATTATGTAAAAGGAAAAAAAAATATGTTCAGTAGGGTAACTGGGAAAAGCAAATGAAGTACAACCTATATTTGAATATTGAAAAAAAAAGACATAAGATAGAAAAGAAAGGGGGGAAAGAAAAGAGAATGAAAATGAAAAAAAGAAAGAAGAGGAAAGGATGTAAGGCAGGGAGGAAAGAACTAGAATTACAGTGCCTATAAAAAGTATTCATATCCCTTGAAATTTTCCACATTTTGTCATGTTACAACCTAAAACATAATTTCTATCACTATCCATGATGTATAACTCAATGCTTGTATAATGTCCACTGAAATGCATCTCAGGTGGGTGTTGAGATGCTTTCCCCATGATCTGTCCACATCTGCCCTGTCGTGCCTGTGTTAACGATGGTGAAGGGTCAGATGGGACTCTGGGGTGACCTTCTATGGGGTGCTTCCTATCACCTGCCTGGGCCTACTTTAATACATTTGTTGTATTAGTCTCCAACATGTATTCTTATGCAGAATGTAAATATTTTTTTTGTTTTGTGGATCGATTCTATCCTGTTCATTATCCTAAGACATGTAACTTTTTGTACTGGTTATACCTATTGTCAATTTTAATAAAAACTTTATTAAAACATTTTTTGGGGGGATTTTATGTGATAGACCAACACAAAGTGGCACATAATAAGAGTTTTTTTAGAGAACCTTGATGAACAAACAGCATCATGAAGGCCAAGGAACACAGCAGACAGATCAAGGATAACGTTGTGGAGAAGATTAATGCAGGGTTAGGTTTTAAAAAAAATAAAAATCCCAAGCTTTGAACATCTCAAGGAGCACTGTTCAATCCATCATTCAAAAATGGAAAGAGTAAGACACAAGTGCAAACAACCACACAAACAAGAAATGGCCATCCAACTAAACTGACTGGCCAGACAAGGAGAGCATTAATCAGAGAAGCAGCCAAGAGGCCCATGGTAGCTCTGGAGGAGTTGCAGAGATCCACAGCTTAGGTGGCAGAGACATGCCCAAAAAGACTTGCAGCTGTAATTGCAGCAAAAGGTGGTTCTACAAAGTATTGACTGAATACAAATGCACGGCACACTTTTGAGATATTTATAAAATAATTTGAAAACCATTTATCATTTTCCTTCCACTTCACAATTATGTGCCTCTTTGTGTTGGTCTACCACATAAAATCCCAGTAAAATACATTTACATTTTTTAGTTGTAACATGACAAAATGTGGAAAACTTCAAGGGGTGTGAATACTTTTTCAAGGCACTGAAAGGCCTTGAAAGGACAAAATTTTAGGTTAAATTGAAAATTCCATCTATGCATACCATAGGTCGTAAAAAGAAGCAAAGTTATCATTAGTCATGGCAATTAATTCCTCCATTCTCATGAGATGGTTTAGTACAGTGACAATTCTTACTGGAAAATCGCCCCATTGGATGATTAATCTCACCTCCCTTTTCATTGAAAACTTTTTAAAATTCGTGATTGCCTAAGCTCTTGTACACACGGTCGGACATTCCGACGGAAAATGTCCGATCGGACCGCATTCCAAACGATCGGATTTTCCGACAACTCGATGGATTTTGTTGTCGGAATGTCCGACCGTGTGTACAAGGGCTAAGACTTTTTTTAGCCAGAGACAATGTTCAGCCGGATTAACAGAAAAGGTGAATCTCCCCAGCGGGGACACCAATGTCAGTTGTGTTAGGTTTGAGTTAGGTATCGAGGTCATGCAATAACCTGTTAGGCTAGGTTCACATTAGGGTGTTTTTGTTGTGCTCCCAATTTGACATCCATGTGGGTGTAGGTGCATGTCCCCAAATTCACACGGTGCATGCACCCACACAGATGTCAAATTGGAAGCAGCGGCGGTGTCCATACAACCGCATCTTCACAATTGACATCAAGGGGACTGCCTGCACGAGGAACATCTGTGCATCCCCGTGCTGGTAAACAAAGCCGGTCATGGGTGTACGCTTTAGTAGGCCCTATGGGAACAACAGGCTTTACACCACGGACATGCAAATAGGGATTTCTTTGAAACATAGAAAATACAGGAAATAAACCGAAAATTACTTCATGTTTGCAGATTATATTGTTGGGACATTTTTTGGAAACACAGTAAATCCCGCAGCACAAAAGGAAGTACAAAATAAATGTATGCAGGAGATCACCTAAAGGCTCTGATCCGCCAAAGAGCAGCCACAAATATATTAAAACAAAATTAGATTGAACTTGTGGTAATTCCAAAAAAATAAATGTTAGCATCATTAAACTAAAGTCTAAAAATAATAACTGCCAAATTGCCATAAAACATAGACTATATACTACTTATAGGTCATATCAATATCCATTAAAGGGGTTGTAAAGGTAAATGCCTTTTCACCTTAATGCATTCTATGCATTAAGGTGAAAAAACATCTGACACTGCCTGCACCCCCAGCCCCCCCGTTTTACTTACCGCACCCCTGCTGTCAATCACATCCACTGAAGCGGAGCGCCGGGGGGCGGGGCCGTGTGATACAGCGAGCGGTTATAGCCGCCGGCTGTATCACGGAAGCGCGCCCGCAGGTGCTTCTCACCATGCGAGGGAGCTCGCATAAACGTGAGAAGTACCTGCGGGAGGAAGCCGAGACAGCCGCCGAGGGATCCCAGAAGAGCAGGTTCGGGGCCACTCTGTGCAAAACGAGCTGCACAGTGGAGGCAAGTATGACATGTTTGTTATTTAAAAAAAAAAATAAAAAAAAATTTCACTTTACAATCCCTTTAAAACCTGGCAATACCTGCATTCATATCGGTGCTGCTCTGCTGTATGCACAGTAGGCCTCAGATAACCACAACTACAGCAGCCAGATCATTAGGCTGGAAGTGGAACTGTAAGCTAAAAAAATTGATAATAATCACAAATACACTAAAATTTCATAAAAGCTACAAGATAACAGCTGGAGCTCTCCTGATCACTCCTGCAAAGATCTCTATGTCAGTATTCTATCCCACTGGAGGTATAGTGTTCAACTCAAGATCATTTTCTGTATGGCACAGATCATTGTTATTAGTACATTTTATGGCATTTTGGCAATTATTATTTATATGCTTTATTTGAATGCTACTTTAATTTATATTGCTTGGAATTAATGCAAGCATGACCTAACTTTGTTTTGACTTTTTTTTGGACACATTTTTGTTACAATGTAAAGATAGTGTTTTGATTTGTTCATGTGTTTGAGTGGGCAGGCTTTATCGGTTTACTTTTTATATCTTGTGTATTTTGTTACACATGCAGCTATAGCAACACGTTGAACACACTTTTTTCAGCAAAGGGTAGCACAAATTAATACACAGGTGATACTCAAAAAATTTGAATGTCGACAAGATGCCGTGATTTGTCATAATTGTGATGAGAATTGTGATCAGCCTGTGGCACTGCTGAGGTGTTATGGAAAACCAGGATGCTTCAATAGCGGCCTTCAGCTCTTCTGCATTGTTCAGTCTCATGTCTCTCATCTTTCTCTTGGCAATGCCCCATAGATTCTCTATGGGGTTCAGGTCAGGCGAGTTTGCTGGCCAATCAAGCACAGCAATCCCATAATTGAACCAGGTTTTGGTGCTTTTGGCAGTGTGGCAGGTGCCAAGTCCTGCTGGAAAATGAAGTGAGCATCTCCATAGAGCTCGTCTGCAGAAGGAAGCATGAAAAAAATTTCCCAGTAGACAGCTGCGTTGTCCCTGGACTTAATGAAGCAGAGTGGACCAACTCCAGCAGATGACATGGCTCTCCAAATCAACACAGGCTGTGGAAACTTCACACTGGACTTCAAGCATCTTGCAGTGTGTGCCTCTCCATTCTTCCTCCATACTCTGGGTCCTTGGTTTCCAAATGAGATGCAAAATTTGCTCTCATCAGAAAAGAGGACTTTGGACCACCGAGCAGCAACAGACCAGGTCTGTTTTCCTTTAGCCCAGGTAAGACGCTTCTGACATTGTTTGTTGTTCAGGAGTGGCTTGACAAGAGGAATACGACATTTGAAGCCCATGTCCAGGATCCATCTGTGTATGGTGGGTGGCTCTTGATGCACTGACTCCAGCCTCAGTCCACTCCTTGTGAAAGTCCCCAACACTTTTGAATGGCCTTTTCCTGACAATCCTCTCCAGGCTGAGGTCATCCCTGCTGCTTGTGCACCTTTTTCTTTCATACTTTTCCCTTCCACATAACTTTCTATAAATGTGCTTTATGGAGGGTGTCAATGATGGTTTTCTGCACAACTGTCAGGTCAGCAGTCTTTCCCGTGATTGTGATTCCTACTGAACCAGACCGAGAGACCATTTAAAGGCTCAGAAACCCTTTGCAGATGTTAAGGCTTAATTAGCTGATTAGAGTGGGACACTTTGAGCCTAGAATATTGCGCCTTTTCACAATATTCTAATTTTCTGAGATTGTGGATTTGGTGTTTTCATGAGCTGTAAGCCATAATCATCACAATTATGACAAATCACGGTTTGAACTATCTTGCTTTGCATGTAATGAGTCTATCTCATGTAATAGTTTCACCCTTTAATGCCACGTACACACGATCGGAATTCTCGTCGGAAGAAGCTCTGATGGTTTTTCCGACGGAATTCCGCTCAAGCTGTCTTGCCTACACACGGTCACACCAAATTCCGACCGCCAAGAACGCGGTGACGTCCACCACGTACTACGGGACTAGAAAAGGGAAGTTTAATAGCCAGTAGCCAATAGCTTCCGTCTTGTAGTTGAATCTGAGCATGCGTGAGTTTTGGCATGTCGGAATTGCATACACACGATCGGAATTACCGATAGAACGTTTTTCTGCCGGGAAAATTGAGAACATGCTATTAATTTTTGGTTGGCAGAAACTCGGACAGCTAAATTCCGATGGAGCATACACACGGTCGCATTTTCTGATGAAAAGCTCTCATCTGTCTTTTTCTGGCCGGAATTCCGACCGTGTGTACGTGGCATGAGTTGCATTAGTGAAATTAACTTTTGCACGATATTCAAATTTTTGGATTATCACCTGTATGTGCAGTGCCATGCCATGCATCTCATTCTTGAACACAAACAGAAATTCCTGACACAGGGATGTAAAGATTTACTATAGGGTGTGTGTTGGGGACAACAAATAACACCATAAAAGTACATGATCAGTGCACAAATACACAAGGTGCAGGTAGGAAGGATTATAATGCCATAAAGTGGTAGTAAACAGCTTGCTCACTTGTACCTACAATTAAGCTTATAATAAATATTACCTGTGGGTACAATTAATATCAGAAAAATATCAGCAAATATTCATTACTTCTGCAGCTGGAGACATCACCAGTGTATGTGCACCGCACCCTGAAGAGATGGCATGCCATTCCTTCAGAGCTCTATGCCACGGCTGTAGCTTCTATGCACGTGTGGGAGTGACTTCATTGTGGATAAAACTTTGAGAATTCAATAAACATATCTTTAAAAATAAATAAAATGATGTAGAAATAAGATTTCCATATAAAAAAAGAGAAGTGCTACTTGCCTGTCGCATAGCGAATAAACACACTACCGCCAACCCCCCCCCCCCCCCCCAATCCCTGGTTCCTGCTGCACTTGCCTTCCTGTGTAATTAGCTGTTACTGCCCACACAGCCGGTGCAGTGGTCTGGGGATTTCAAAGCCCCACTCCTCTTCCCCATCTTTCCTTAGGGCTTCCAGGATGGATCCGAGCGATTCTGATTGGGCACGTGCTGGCATGTGACCAAGTTGACCAATGGGAAAACAAGGAAGGTCGTGCGTTGAATGGTCAGAGAGGTATAAGGGGGTCCAAATCTTCCCCACTGAGCATCAATCTATGTTGCAGCTGCTGCGTGCCATTCAGGGGCGGATCCAGAGTCTAATCTCGGGAGGGGCACTGCTATAAAATATGTTTTTGGGGGGCAATTTATATGGGAAATGGCTGGTATTGGCGCTTCAATCATTACGGCACCATGGTTGTTATGGTGTCAGGATGATTGAAGCGCATTATTTCTATTAATACATTGTAATATAAAATTAAATGGTTCAACTCACCATATTGCAGAATCAGTGGGAGCCCTGAGGATGTCACTTGCCATGTCGCCTGCCACCAAATGTGGATTGTCACTTGTCACCAAATGCGGATTGTTACTTGCCACGTCACCTGCCACACATTGCGGATTGTCACTTGCCACGTCACCTGCCACACATTGCGGATTGTGACTTGCCACGTCACCTGCCACACATTGCGGATTGTCACTTGCCACGTCGCCTGCCACCAGATGCGGATTGCCACGTAGCCTGCCACACATTGCGGATTGCCACTTGCCACGTCACCTGCCACACATTGGGGATTGTCACTTGCCACGTCACCTGCCACACATTGCGGATTGTCACTTGCCACGTAGCCTGCCACACATTGCGGATTGTCACTTGCCACGCCACCTGCCACACATTGCGGATTGTCACTTGCCACGTTGCCTGCCACACATTGCGGATTGCCACTTGCCACGTCACCTGCCACACATTGCGGACTGTCACTTGCCACGTAGCCTGCCACACATTGCGGATTGTCACTTGCCACGTCACCTGCCACACATTGTGGATTGCCACTTGCCACGTAGTCTGCCACACATTGCGGATTGCCACTTGCCACGTAGCCTGCCACACATTGCGGATTGTCACTTGCCACGTCACCTGCCACACATTGCGGATTGTCACTTGCCACGTCACCTGCTACACATTGCGGATTGTCACTTGCCACGTCACCTACCACACATTGTGGATTGCCACTTGCCACGTAGTCTGCCACACATTGCGGATTGCCACTTGCCACGTAGCCTGCCACACATTGCGGATTGTCACCTACTGGTGGTCTTTTGTTGGGTCCCAGAGTGAAGATAGGCAGCAGAGAGATGATGCAATCTCTCTGCTGCACACAGCTTCCTACACAGTGAAGGCTGAACTGGAGGGATGCAGGGCAGTGAGAGATGATGTCATCTCCCTGCTCCCCTGCCTGCTGGCTTCCTGATTGGCCAGCAGCCCTCCTAAGCCGACCAGCTGCCCCCCCCCCCCCCCTCACCCGTCCACTCAGCGCGGGTACCCGCGGAACCGACCGCGATTGGACCCGCGGAACCGGCCGCGGGTACCCGCGGAACCGGCCGCGATTGGACCCGCGGAACCGGCCGCGATTGGACCCGCGGAACCGGCCCGCGGGTACCCGCGGAACCGGCCGCGATTGGACCCGCGGAACCGGCCGCGATTGGACCCGCGGAACCGGCCGCGGGTACCCGCGGAACCAGCCGCGATTGGACTCACGGAACCGGCCCGCGGGTACCCGCGGAACCGGCCGCGATTGGACCCGCGGAACCGGCCGTGCTGTCATCAGCTGGCGGTATTCTCGGAGGGGGCAATTGACCCGTTGCCCCCCCCTGGATCCGCCCCTGGTGCCATTGCTGTCAACCACGGCAGTCTCCATTCCCACAGCCTATCAAGACTGACACAGGTAGCGCCAGTTTACAGCAAAGGGAGAATTTCTTATCTCTTCCTAAGGGCTGTACTAAGGGGATATATATATATACTAACCCCTGCACTCTGTGTATTACACACTCCTGATCTATATACACTATTATTACAGGTACTGATATAGCACTGTCGATTTACTCAGTGCTCCATATATATATATATATATATATATATATATATATATATATATATATATATATATATATATATATATATATATATATATATTGCACATTCACATCAATCCTTTTCCTCAAGGAGCTTACAATCTAAGGTCCTTAATTCACATACTAGGGCCAATTTAGCTGTATCTAATCAACCTATCAGTATGTCTTTGGAGTATGGGAGGAAACCAATGCAGACACAGGGAGAGAATGCTAACTCCAGGCAAGTAGTGTCATGGTTGGGATTTAAACCAGTGACCCTAGGTGGATGTGCTAACCACTTAGCCACTGTGCTGCCCCTACATTGTGTGTTTCATATTCTTGAATATTGCATTTTTCATGCTATATTATACAACAATAATTGCTTGCTCAGTATTCAGAAGCTATGTTAATTAAGTTCTTTTCACTTCCGCGTTGGAAGGTTTTACCCCCTTAATGACCAGGCCATTCTTTGCAATAAGGCACTGAGCTACTTTAACTGACAATTGCACAGTCATGCAATGCTGTACCTAAAAATAATTAATTACATTTGTTTTCATACAAATAGAGCTTTCTTTTGATGGTATTTGCTCACCAATGTATTTTTTATTATATAAACAAAAAAAGACCAACAATAAAAAAAAAAAAAAAAAAAACCTGTTTTACTCTATGCTGTAAAACCTATCCCATAAAAAAAATAAAACAAATACAATCACTTAATACATTTTGTCCGAAGTGTATTCTGCTATATGTCTTTGGTAAAAAGAAATTACATTAAGGGTATATTGAGTGGTTTGCATGAAGATTATAGCATCTACAAACTATGGGATATATATATATACTGGAATTTTTTATACTAGTAATGGCAGGGATTATAACAGGGCTGTGGTGTGGTGTGGTGGGAAAGCTGACACGAACTGACGCTGTAGGGAGCTAACTAACTGCTACTGACATAATTTGCTAATAATATGCACTGTCACTGTACAGTGGGGAAAATAATTATTTGAACCCCTGCAGATTTTGTAAGTTTGCCCACTTTTTTTTTATCATAGGTGTATTTTAAATGATAGAGACAGAATATCAATCCAGAAAAAGCATGATCCAAATGCTATAAATTTAGTTGCAGTTCAGTGAGTAAAATAAGTATTTGATCCCCAAGAAAAACATGACTTAGTTCTTGGTGGAGAAAGCCTTGCTGGCAATCACAGAGGGAAGATGTTTCTTGCAGTTGGTTACCAGGTTTGCACACGTCAGAAGGGATTTTGGTCCTCTCTTCTTTACAGATTTTCTTTTAATTCTTAGTTTCCCTCCATAAATTTTCTATAGGATTAGGTCTGGAGACTGGCTACACAACCCCATGACCATACTGTGTTTATCCTTAAGGCACTCCTTTGTTGCCTTGGTTGTATGTTTTGGGTCATTGTCATGCTGGAAGATCCATCCATGACCCATCTTCATTCAAGAGTCTACAATACATAACCCCATCATGCAGCAAAGTCGGCCTGTGCCTTTAGGAGAAAAACAGCCCCAAAGCATAATGTTTCCAACCTCCCTGCTTGACTGTAGGGATGGTGTTCATAGGGTCATAGTCAGCACTTTTCTTTCTCCAAACACCGCAAGTTGATGTAATGCCAAAAAGCTCAATCTGACCACAGCACATTCTCCCAATCTTCCTCTGAATCATTTAGTTGTTCATTGGCAAACTTGAGACGGGCCTGTACATGTGTATTTTTGAGGAGGGGGACCTTTCGGGGAGCTGCAGGATTTCAATCCATGGCTCTATATTGTGTTACCAACAGTTTGGTGACTGTGATCCCAACTGCCTTGAGATCATTCACAAGCTCCTCAGGTTGTATGTCCTGGGCTGATCCCTCACTTTACTCATGATCATTCTTACCCCATTAGATGAAATCTTGCATGGAGCTCCAGACCGAGAGCGATTGATGGTTATTTTGAATTTCTTTCATTTGCTTATAATCGCTCCTACAGTTGTTTCCTTTTCAAGCTTCTTGCTGATGGTCTTATAGCCCATTCCAGCTGTGTGCAGGTCTACAATCCTGTCCCCGACGTCCTTTGACAGCTCTTTGGTCTTGCCCATGATCGTGGGGTTTGAATGGAAGAAAGAGAATCTATGGATGGTTGTCTTTTATACACTTAACGAATTGTCCTTAGGAGAACCTTTTTAAACTGACAGGACAAATCTTTGTACCACATGAGCACATACTGTAGCCAGTCTGTGGAAGCCAGAATTACTGTTGATTGGTAGGGGATCAAATACTTATTTTACTCACGGAACTGCAACTCAATTTATAACATTTGTATCATGTATTTGTTTCTGGATTTTTGGTTAATATTCTGTCTCTATAGTTTAAAATACACCTATAATAAAAATTATAGACCCTTTATTTCTTTGTAAGTAGGCAACCTTACAGGGGATCAAATAATAATTTTCCTCACTGTACTAATTACACTGGGCAGGAGGGAGTTAACATCTATGCGGCCAAGGGGTTAAATATGTGCCTAACAAGTGTTTGTGTGTGTGCTGTGTGCTGCTTTTACTAGGGATCTAGTTGCTTTAATTTCCTGCTTAGCAGAAAATTAAAAAGCAACCAGATCCCCATCACTGAACACAGCTCTGTGTTATTTACACTCGTGGAGATGTTTGGGAAGATCAGAGCTCTTCCTCCTCATTGGCTGAGACAGTAGCGAGAGCCATTGGCTCCCGCTACTGTCAAGCACAGCCAATGTGCCAATGAGGAGCGAGCAGGGGCTGAGCTGCACTCCATGTGTAAATGGACACACAGAGCAGCGGTTTGGGAGCAAACATGCTTGGGTGCCCCCATAGTAGGCTGTTTGCTATGGGGGCACTTGGCAGAAGGGAGGGGGGAGGGGCCAGGAGTGCCAGCGGGGCACCCGAGAAGAGGAGGATGGGGGCTTCTCTGCAACCACTGCAAAACTATGGCACAGAGCAGAAAAGTATGACGTTTATTATTTTGCCTTTAATATCATTTTTAATAGGACTTCTAGTTGAGCCAAACATGTAAATGTTATGAATTTATCATTTATTTGTATGTCTGTTTTAACCGGTTCCCGACCAGCGCACGCCGATGTACGTCGGCAGAATGGCACATATTGGCGTACAGGTACGTCCAATCTTCAATGCTGCCCTGCCATCGCGAGCGTGCCTCGGTCAGGACCCCCGTGAGTCCGGTCGCGGGTCCTGCGGACTCGATCGCCGCGGGCATACCCGCGATCATCTCACAGGACGGCTGAATGGAGGAAATGCCGTGTAAACAGCATTTCTCCATTCTGCCTAGCAACTAGTGACGCTGATCTCTGCTCCATGTGATTGGAGCAGAGATCAGTGTTCACTAAATGAAAGCCCAACCCCCCCACAGTTAGTAACACACCCCTAGGAACACTTAACCCCTACACTGCCACCCACTGGTTAACCCTTTCACTGCCAGTGTCATTTACACAGGAATCACTGCATTTATATAGCAGTGATTATTGCAGTGTTTCTCAATTCCAGTCCTCATGGCCCACTAAGGCCCCTTTCACACATGCGGATGATATGTCCGTATTTCATCCATCCGTTTGCGGATGAAATACGGACATCCATTCATCCCTATGGGATAGCGGGTGTCTGCGGATGAGCATCCGCAGACACCCGCTATTGTCTGCCTCCGCAAATGTCCGATTCTGCAGACGGAGGAAAATCCTATTTTTCTGTCCGTCTGCAGAGCGGATCGGATGAACACGGACACACGGTCCGTGCTCGTCCGATCCCCATAGAGGAGAGCGGAGAGCTGACAGGGCGGTCCCCGCACAGTGTGCGGAGACCGCCCTGTCCGCAGCCGGCTCAGCGGGGACAACGGAGCGATCCCCGCTGAGCGAGCGGATCATCACGGGGCGGATCTTTACTGATCCGCCCCATGTGAAAGGGGCCTAACAGGTCATGTTTTCAGGCTTTCCATTATTTTGCACAGGTGATTTGATCAGTTTCACTGCCTTAGTAATTACCCCAGCTGTTTCATCTGAGGGAAATCCTGAAAACATGACCTGTTAGTGGGCCATGAGGACTGGAATTGAGAAACACTGGATTATTGTATAAATGACAATGGTCCCAAAAATGTGTCAAAAATGTCCGATGTGTCTGCCACAATGTCGCAGTCCCAATAAAAATCGCTGATCGCCACCATTACTAGTAAAAAAAAAAAAAAATAAAAAAAAAATTATTAATAAAAATGCCATAAAACTATCCCTATTTTGTAAACGCTATAACTTTTGCGAAAACCAATCAATAATCGCTTATTGCGATTTTTTTACCAAAAATATGTAGAAGAATACGTATCGGCCTAAACTAAGGGAAAAAATGTTTTTTTATATATTTTTGGGGGATATTTATTATAACAAAAAGTAAAAAATAATGTTTTTTTTCAAAATTGTCGCTTTATTTTTGTTTATATCGCAAAAAATAAAAAACGCAGAGGTGATCAAATACCACCAAAAGAAAGCTCTATTTGTGGGAAAAAAAAGGACGTCAATTTTGTTTGGGAGCCACGTCGCACGACCGCGCAATTGTCAGTTAAAGCAACGCAGTGCCGAATCGCAAAAAGTGGTCTGGTCTTTGACCAGCAAAATGGTCCGGTCTGTAAGTGGTTAAGAATATCATGTCTATAGGGCTTCTTTTTTTTTTTTTAATGCTGTTTTTTAAAGGCTAATTTGCCCTGTGATGGGCAGGATCTCCTTTTTTGCAAATGTCCCGGGCAAAGTGGTCATGCTGTTCAAAGCAGATGTAACAGATGGACAGCAGAAGGTTTCTGATGAAAAAATGATTTCTGAATAGAGATGTGTGTGGAAAGGTGGCTTAAAAATAAGGCTCTTCATCATACTGTTGACGTAAAACTGAAAGACGTATCTGGAGTATTGTTTGAAAGAAAGACTGAACACAAAAAGAACCTATCAAAGAATTATTCTGTTCAACTGAATAAACCATTTTATTTTCAAAAAACCTATCAAAAAAATAGAAATGTTAGACAGATTCTGCTTCAAAATAGTTATGTAACTGTCCCTGGCTTTATATATATATATAATGCTTTGTAGTGTTTCTGAGCGTGTACTAAGGCATAAAATAAAAAAAAATCATTACAACAAATATGTTTGAGTTAGAAGACTAGAAAAGCAACAGGAAATAAACTGGTCTAGAAATAAACTGGCTCACCGACCAGAAACCCAGCAAGTTCAGTAGAACGATGTTTATTAACCACTTAAGCCGCTGGACCATTTTGCTGGCCAAAGACCAGACCACATTTTGCAATTCGGCACTGCGTCACTTTAACTGACAATTGCACAGTCGTGTGGCGTGGCTCCCAAACAAAATTAATGTCCTTTTTTCCCACAAATAGAGCTTTCTTTTGGTGGTATTTGATCACCCCTGTGGTTTTTATTTTTGGCACTATAAACAAAAAAAAGCGTAAATTTTGAAAAAAGGCGCATTATTTTTTACATTTTGCTATAAGAAATATCCCCCAAAAATATATAAAAACATTTTTTTCCTCAGTTTAGGCCGATACGTATTCTTCTACATATTTTTGTTTAAAAAAAAAAAATCGCAATAAGCGATTATTGACTGGTTTGCACAAAAGTTATAGAGTACAAAAAAGGGGATAGTTTTATGGCATTTTTATTAATAATTTTTTTTTTACTAGTAATGGCGGCGATCAGCGATTTTTATAGTGACTGCGACATTATGGCGGACACATCAGACATTTTTGTCACATTTTTGGGACCATTGTCATTTATACAGCAAGCATACAAATGCAGTGATTCCTGTGTAAATGACACTGGCAGTGAAGGGGTTAACCACTAGGTGGCAGTGTAGGGGTTAAGTGTGTCCTGGGGCGTGTTTCTAACTGTGGGGGGGGGGTGGCTGTGTGTGAGATGTCACTGATCTCTGCTCCTGATGAAAGGGAGCAGAGATCAGTGACACTGTCACTAGGCAGAACGGGGAGATGCTTGTTTACATTAGCATCTCCCAGTTCTTCCTCCCCGTGACATGATTGCAGGTGTCCCCACAGAGATCGAGTTCGTGGGGACCCGCGATCCAACTCACGGAGGTCCCGACCACGGTAGCCAATTTAAAGGGACGTACTGGTACGCCCATTTGCCTGTCCGTGCCATTCTGCCGACGTACATCGGCGTGGGTCGGTCGGGAAGTAGTTAAAGTAGTTAAGGCTTTTAAAAACACTTGGAATTATTGATCACTATAAACAACAGCCACCCTAATAAAGTATGTTTTTGATTGCTTATGCTGGAGTCATGGCCACCCATTCAAATGGTGTTACAGTCAAAATGGGAGCCATGTCACAGGTCCCAGAAGTTTGCCCGGCCATTCACAGCGCGCAGCACAGCTCACACATGTGTAGTGCGTGCTCGGCTATGAAGCCAGAGCTGGGCGCCCACAGTTACAATGCCAGTGCTGCAGAGAGGAGGGGGAGAGGAGTGAGGCTTCATTCGCCCGAATCGCTGGACAGGTAAGTGTCAGATTATTAAAAGTTTTTGTAGCTGCTGACTTTTAAATGGATGTGGGCTCTACCTGGGGCAATCTGCATGCAAATACCACCTGCCTAGGAATGCTTACTTCCACAGACTGACATCCACTCATTAGGGAATTTTTATATTTCCATAACTCCTCCTCAAAAAAAGGCCCATTGTTTGCATCAGGGCAGAGGGCTTTTGAAAGGAGTACTGATATGCTTTGTACAGCACCCTGCTGACCCCACAAGAACAGAAGAAACTTCAGCTTTAAACATAAGCACTATGCTAAGGTTACATGAGACACATAATGTAACTAACCTTTCTCCCACAAATCCTGGTAGACAGGAGCATCCGAGCACCCCATTCACCTCAGTGCAGTTACTGTAGTTATAGCAGGTGATATTTTTCTTCTCATCTCCACAAAAAATTGATGGCATTCTGTTTAATCTGCAATTAAAACAACAGAGACTATGAAGCACGGACATTGTGAACTTAGCTGCTGATACCAAAAATAATAAATTTTGCACATTGCTGCTGCCCAAAAGCGGTAGTCTATCTGCTGTATAAACATAGGTTTAAAGTCTCTGTTTTTTTTGGGGGGTCCTGATTAGACTGTTTGGGTGCACCTGCCAGTAACTTTTTAGTACAATGATTTTTCTTTGATAGTTTTTATACAGAAAATTTATAAATACCTGAAAAAGCATTTGCCCTTGATTTAGTACAAATAAGTTTACAGATATTCGTTACATTAATACGAATTAGGATTGCAATTTCAATAAAAGTTGCAATTTTTTCAACATACAGTAAAACCTTGGATTGTGAGCATAATTCATTCCAGAAACATGCTTGTAATTCCAAAGCACTCGTATATCAAAGTGAATTTCCCCATAAGAAATAATGGAAGCGCAGATGATTTGTTCAACAACCATTTATTCATAGAAAAATGATTGATGAATCCAGCAAGAGCTACAGAGTATAAAAAAGAAGAGAGGCACCTCTAAGTGTAGCAATATGGTTACATTTAATGACAATACAACATTTAGAAACTCGCATGGTTGATGATTAAAACAGGCACATCTAAGGCCGCGTACACACGCGGGGACTGTTCGCTCAACTTTGTCCGTCAAACAGTTTCAGCGGACAGTCCGCTCAAAATTAGCATGGACGGACTTGCCCACACACGACGAACGAACAGTCCGCTGAAACCGTGCGCGATGACGTGAACGGCACGTACGACGGGACTAGAAAACGACGTCCTATACACTGCAATGCAACCTTCGGCGTGTAAATTCTTTCTGAGCATGCGCGAGACTTAGTTTGACGAACAAGCCTACACACGGGCGGACTGTCCGCTCAAACCAAGTTTCAGCGGACAGTTTTTCGGAATTTCCGAAAAACTTTGTTCGTCAGACTGTCCGCTGAAACTGTCCGCTGAAAGCCCACACACGAGCGGACTGTCCGCCGAAACACTGTTCAGCGGACAAAGTTGAGCGAACAGTCCCCGCGTGTTTACGCGGCCTAATTATGCAGGCATCCGGTGTAAAGCTGTCCACATAGACCTTCCTCCGCATTGCCACCACCATCCATATTGTTCCTTCCACGCTGCGCTCCACAATCTCTTGCTTTCAGATCGCTCTACTGCAGGGTAGTCTATCTAGTCACGATTGCAGACTGACAGCTGTGAGAGCCGGCGGCGTGGAGGATGGTTTATGTGGACAGCTTTATCCTGAATGCATGGATACTTAGATGTGCCTTTTTTAATCATCAGCCATGTGAGTTTCTAAATGTTGTACATTCAGTAAATGTAACCATATTGCTACACTTAGAGGTGCCTCTCTTCTCTTTTATACTCAGTTGCTACTCGTATTGCAAGACATCTCTCATTTATCAAGTGAACATGTATAAATACATTTTCGTCACCTTCTAAAATACTCACAGACCAAGTTACTTGCAATCCAAGGTTTTACTGTATCTTCTTTCTGGTACAATTACTTTTATTTAATTTAAGGGAATAACAATAAAGCATCCAGTCTGCCCACACAGCAACGTACTGTAGACTAGTGATGGACAAACTTCCGATGGGACGTTTCGCAAAAGCGGCCAAAAGTTTGCGAACCGCAAAGTTCGTGGCGGACCCCATTGACTTTAATGGCAGGCGAATCTTTAAAACCTCCAGGTCATATTTTCAGCCACAAAATACTTACTAACTGTGCACACATAGTCCCACAACATAGACACTGACATAACAAAAGTATTAAGTGAATCTGGGATCGACAACAACAAGCATTGTTTTTTTATCTGTGAAATTTTGACAATTCAGGAGCGCATGAAGGCCATGGAGGAGAGGTAAGGTCAGGGCAGGCTATGAAGGGGTGCAGGAGATGAGCAGTGCCACAGTCAGGGCAGCGTAGTCCTGTGCCAGTGTCCCAGTGTGCCAACCTGTGCTTGAGCCCCTCCCTCTGCCCGGCCCTTACCCCCACCTATGCAGGGCTCCACTGCGGTGGTCCAGAGGTGCCAGTCCAGTGCTGATCCTCAGCTATGTTGCTGGCACTGCCTGCTGATTGGCTTCTCCGCTGCTATCTCGCTCACTGTCTGAAACCAGCACCGCGATAGAGACTGAGCACTGACACCAGCACCGTGATAGAGACTGAGCACTGACACCAGCACCAAGATAGAGAGCACTGACACCAGCACCGTGATAGAGAGCACTGACACCAGCACCATGATAGAGAGCACTGACACCAGCACCATGATAGAGAGTACTGACAAAAGCACTGAGATAGAGAGCACTGACACCAGCACCGAGATAGAGAGCACTGACACCAGCACAGAGATAGAGAGCACTGACACCACACCAGCACCAAGACAGAGAGAGAGCACTGACACCAGCAGCGAGATAGAGAGCACTGACACCACACCAGCACCGAGATAGAGAGCACTGAGACCACACCAGCACCGAGATAGAGAGCACTGTGACCACACCAGCACCGAGATAGAGAGCACTGAGGCCACACCAGCAACGAGATAGAGACTGAGCACTGACCACACCAGCAACGAGATAGAGAGTACTGACATCAGCACCGTGATAGAGAGCACTGACACCAGCACCATGATAGAGAGCACTGACACCAGCACTGTGATAGAGAGCACTGACACCAGCACCGAGATAGAGAGCACTGTCTTTGGGGGTGCACACAGCAAAGAGTGAAGAGGGTGCAGAAGAGTAAGGCTGAGTGAGCCGCTCAACCAAGTCTGGTGCATCCTTTGACGTAATCGAACGCACCTTCTGCAATTTGTCACTTTGGCTCAAGCCTGTTGCTCCTGCCCTACCCCTACCACCCCGGCGGAAGGGCCTGCCTCTTCCTCTGCCTGTCATTTTTTAAATGACCCTGTGACAAAAGTCTCTATAGACGTGCAGTATGTATGTGGAAGAAGGTATATAACACCCCGCTTCAATCTGTCGTTTTGGGGGGCCACTGGTCTATCACACCAGTTATAATACTTTTTTCTAATTGCGTTTGTCACTCTTTCTAGTATCGCTGCAGAACCGCTCAGCAGTCACAATGCTGCACAGTGGAAATGCACTATACTATGGTTTCTATATTTGCAAGTATTTTATAGGTGTATTACACCCCTATATACTAGACATGTGCATTTGTTTTCGTCCAAATGCATTTTCGTCTGAATTTCAGCTATTTTCGTTTTCGTTTTGACAAAAACCAAAGCACAGAATCTGAAAAACGAAAGATCCGACATAAATAAATGCTTTATTTTTGTTTTCATTGTTACAACAGTTCGATATAGAATAGGAGATTCGACGACTCTGACAATAACAATCTGTGTCTATAGAACCTGTGGTCGAATGTGCCTAACCTTACCTCTATTAGTCCAAGATTATATAGAGAAAATATTCGACAGAGAAAAAAGATTTGACAGAGAGAAAAGATTCTGCAAGTTACTGTCCTAAAAAGTCTTTGGGGACCCGGGTCCTGCCCCAGAGGACATGTATCAATGCAAAAAAAAGTTTTATAAACTGACGTTTTTTCGGGAGCAGTGATTTTAATAATGATTAAAGTGAAACAATAAAAGTGTAATATTCCTTTAAATTTCGTACGGGGGGTGGGGGTGTCTATAGTATGCCTGTGAAGGGGCGCATGTTTCTGGTGCTTAGAACTGTCCCTGCACAAAGTGTCATTTATGCAGGAAAAAAGTCCTTTAAAATCACTCGCAGCTATTATGAATTGTTGGCTCTGTAATACAGAGAACACTCATTGAATTTGGGGGGATCCCCACGCTTTTTTTTAAAAATGTATTTATTTATTTTATCAATGACTTTCAATTACCACGCCCTTCAGGTCTGGTATGGATATTAAGGGGAACCCTGCGTCAAATTTTTAAAAAAAATTGACGTGGGGTTCCCCCTAAAAATCCATACCAGACCCAAGGGGTAATTAACCCCTTGCCACCCAGGCCAATTCTGAGACTTCTCTCCTACATGTAAAAATCATATTTTTTTTGCTAGAAAATTACTCAGAACTCCCAAACATTATATATATTGTTTTAGCACACACCCTATGGAATAAAATGGTGATCGTTGCAACTTTTTATGTCACACATTATTTTAGCAGCAATTTTTTTAAACTTTTTTTGGGGGAAAAAAACTATTTCATGGATAAAAAAAACAAACAACACTAACGTTAGCCTGATGTTTTTTGTATAATGTGAAAGATGATGTTACGCCGAGTAAGTAGATAACTAACATTTCACACTTTAACCACTTACGGACCGCCCGCCGTCATTATACGATGGCTCGTTGAAGTGGAATATCGTGGTTATGGCAGCAGCTAACTGCCACAACTCTGGGAATCCACTTCTTCAGCGGGAGGTCCGCTTTCAGATAAAAATGGTCTCTTTTATCACTTTTATCAGTGGCGGGTGAGGCCCTCCTCCCTCCGGACTCTGGTGACCTCCGCCGCTTAACGGAGCCGCCGGCAGTGGCAGAGGCGATCTGTCCTTTCCCCTACTTGACATGGAGCTGAGTGACGGGAAGATGCCCTACCCCTTTTTTTTTTCAAACAACATTGTTAGTTTTTTAATTGAATTTTAGTGTAAATATGAGATCTGAGGTCTTTTTGACACCAGATCTCATATTTAAGAGGTCCTGTAATGCTTTTTTTTCTATTACAAGGGATGTTTACATTCCTTTTAATAGGAATAAAGGTGACACCATTTTCTTTTAAAAGAACAGTGTAAAAATAAAAATAAATAAAAAATAAGCTCACGTGCAGAAGTGAACACATACGTGAGTAGCGCCTGCATATGAAAACAGTGTTCAAACCACACATGTGAGGTATCACCGCAATCGTTAGAGCCCTAGACCTCCTCTGTAACTCAAAACATGCAACCTGTGGAATTTTTTAAACGTCGCCTATGGAGATTTTTAAGGGTAAAAGTTTGACGCCATTCCACAAACGGGCACAATTTTGAAGTGTGACATGTTGGGTATCAATTTACTTGGCATAACATCATCTTTCACAATATAAAAATTGGGCTAACTTTACTGTTGTCTTATTTTTTAATTAAAAAAAGTGTATTTTTTCCAAAACAAGTGCACAAGATTGCTGCGCAAATACGGTGTGACAGAAAGTATTGCAACAACTACCACTTTATTCTCTAGGGTATTAGAAAAAAATATATAATATTTGGGGGTTCTAAGTAATTTTATAACAAAAAAAATTATTTTAACTTGTAAACAAGTTTGGAAAATAGGCCCGGTCCTTAAGTGGTTAAAATTGCGATGTTGGAGTTGAAGGTAGCGGAAAAATTCTGATTGTGGGACCTCATGTGTTTCTCGGGGAGAGGCCTATGTCGCAAAAGACAGAGAGAACAGGAAATGTTGAACTTGCGTGAAACCATGAAAGGTCCACCAAGGGGAACGCCTGAGGCTGACCCATACCCGGGGGAAATAGAGGGTTGTGAAGGATAGGCCGAAAAGGCAAGAAGGAAGACATGAGGTTGCCCGAATATCTGACAGAATCCCACATTTTCAGGCTAAATTGCATGAGAGGGTTAAGAGTGGGTGAGCAATAAGGAAGCTCCAGAAGTGCCCACAGGAGTATGTCAGCTGAAGCATTAGGCAGAGACAGCTGAGAGATCTGGGCAGCTAAATTATATTTGGTGATATTCGGAACACCCAACCCGCCTTATAATCTGTGCATGAAAAGAGTAGCTCTGGGAATTCTAGATTGCTTATTAGCCTATATAAAGCATAGGATCCTGTTCTGCACTAAGCGTAGATAATGTCGGGGACCTGTATAGGCAGAGTGCGAAAGTAACGCAGGATCTTCATCAGCCTACTGGTTGAAGGAGGCAAGGTTTGGTCTCCAAAATGCATTCTGATTGGTCATAGCACCCTAGTTGGTTGACAGCATCCTGACAGCTCCTTGACAGATCGAGTCTCGCGGGATGGCTCCCCGGTGGCTTGCTTGGATTTTTGCCCCTGCTTCACAGTGCTCCTGTCAATGGCTCTGGTGTGGACTGGATTAAAAACAAATGAATTTTACATGGAGCTTGTTTCAAAGCTTAACACCAGCAATGTCAGTGAGTACATAATGTTATTGTTTTCTACTACTAAAACTTGCTACACTATTGGCGGCTTGGCACCTCTCTTCCCATCCCTTTTCAAACTTTAACAGTGTAACTGCAATGAGAAAAATGCTAACTGACCACTTGTTTACTGTCCTGGGTAATGAAGGTTGTAAGCACTACAGCTGGCCTTAAATGGTTTCTTGATCTTGATTAACAACAAGATTAGGAAAAAAAATTGTTTGGTCAGAAAATCAGAGACCCCACCAGGGTCAATAACAGTATTCCTTTGGGGGGTTGGGGGGCCTTTAGTTGTTAGGAGAAGGCTCATGATCTAGGAGTCATTGTTATAGAAGCACAGGTCTAGAATATACCATACATTATTGCATGCATAGAAGCTACTTAGATGCATACAATAGATTGGGCATATATGCTGGATGGATGGAGTGCCTCCTCGGTGCTTGCTATGGCAGGAAAGGGCCAAGTATTTTGAAGGATTCTGTTCATTGTATTATTTATAAGTAATCTGTGGACTTTGTCATCTGTTCTGTAATCCAATAAATGCTTTCTCTCTGGAGAACAAAGTTGGTGCAGAGATTAATTTGAAATGGAGGAGTGTGCATTGTATACACTCCTGTTTCCATAGTAACACTAATATATACAATAATAATTATTAGTTATCACTCATATATTTACAACTTATTTGTGCCATGACCCGATATATTTACAACAGCCTGCCGTCTCTCTCTATACAATTATACAACATGAGGATTCCCTGTTGGCACTCAACTGGGCATTCTCTCAGAGAGATGGCCTTCCTTTCATTCAAAAAAAGTTTTTACGAATGGCTTTAGAGTTCTGCCTCTCGCACAACTACTTCTGGTATGATGGTAAATTTTACAACCAAAAGAAAGGGGTAGCGATGAGTTCTAAGTTTGCGCCGAGTCTGGCGAACTTATTTATGAGTCAGTGGGAGGACATACGTATTTTTGCGACCAGGAGACAGGAATTACTTTTCTACCAGAGGTATATAGACGATTTATTCTTCATTTGGCAGGGTACCGAAGAAAGTTTGAAAGTATTCGCTGATGGTTTGAATATTAATAATAATAATATCAAATTGGATTTTAAGTGGAGTAAGGAATCAATCCACTTTTTGGATGTTACGGTAATGAGGAAGCGTACTCATTTATCTACAAACGTTTTTTTCAAGCCAACAGACAGGAATAGCTATATTCCGATTCAGAGTGGTCACCATCCGCTTTGGCTGCGGGGTATACCTAAGGGACAGTTTCTCCGTATTCGTAGAAACTGCACCTCTGAGGATGACTATCTTACGGAGGCATCTCTTGTAAGAGATACGTTTCTAGAGAAAGGATATGCCTCTGATATTCTGGATCGGGAGTTAGATCAAGTCTTGCAGATATCTCAAGAGACTTGCCTCCAACCAAAAGAAAGATCTTTGGGAACGAATCATGAATGGGGCTTTATTAGTACTTTACACGGACAATATAAGGAGGTTGAGGATATTGTCCGGAAACACTGGAACATCCTTAAATTGGACCGTACCCTTAAAGAGGCTATTCCAGAAAAACTTAGATTTATATATAGGCGTAGCCCTTCCTTTGGTGATAAAATTGTTAAAAAAGTTTTGGACCCACCGTCCAGGCCACATATGTTCTGGGATTTGCCTGCCGTAGGTGTAAGGCCTGTAAATCGGTCAGTACCCATTTGAGGGGTGTTGACCAATTTACTTCTACCGGAAATAGACACAATTTTAAAGTGGAACATTTCATCACATGTATAACTACGCATGTGGTGTATGTGCTTCAGTGCCCATGTGGCCTCATGTACATAGGGCGAACGAAAAGAAAGTTATGCAAGCGTGTGGCAGAACATATTTATAGTATCTCTATTGGGTATAGAGACCACAGTGTTTCTTTACATTTCAGACTTAAGCACAATAGGGATCCCACAGGTTTAAAGTTTTGGGGCATAGATAGGGTTTTTCCAGTATGGAGGGGAAGTAATTTGGTTAGGGAAATATCAAAACGAGAAACTGAATGGATTTTTCGTGCTAATACGTTGAGTCCCCAAGGCTTAAATATAGAGGTGGACGTGAATTGCTTCATCAGTGATTACTGAGGCTAGTGTCTAGCCCTCTTTTAGGTAATTTTAGGGATTACTAATGGTAGTGTCCAGCCCTCTTTTAGGGAATTTTAGGGTTATTTGTGTTAAGAGGGGAGCTCCATATCTATTTATAATTTTATTGTTATTGTTATTTTTATTGTTTATTTGTTTATTTTTCATTTTTATTCATTTCTGTTTATTTTAATTTTATTTATTTTTATTTCTATTTTTATATATTTTTTATTCTTATTTATTTTTATGTTTTTTTCCTTATTTGTTTTTTTCATTTATTTCATTTTTTTATTTATTTATTTTCATTCATTATTATTATTATTTATTATTTTTTCAATAACTCTATTTTTATAGCGAATTTTTTAATATGAGTGATTTAATTTAGTAATTACTGAGGTATGATGGTTACTAATTTTTTGGTGCTATACACAATATTACTTGCAGTGATATGTGTGGAGAACAACTATTACTAGTTTTCAGCAAACAATTTTGAGAGGTTTGTGATGTATAAGAGAGTAGGAATATATTTCCTCCCCCTTTTTTATCTTTTTCTTCACTGTTTTATTTGCAATGTTTGTATGTTAATTTTTAATTATTGCATTAATTGCAATCTTCTGTAAATTCTTCATGTAATGAAAATGCGAGATTCTTGTCATTTTCTATTGGAGATGTTTTTAATAAACATATATATAGTTGATGTAATATTCGGAAGTATCTGATATATGCTGTTGGTAGCTTTTATGTTCTGATTAGCTACTGATACTTTGTGCATTTTAGGTAGGTTGCCTTATCAACCGATACTCTGTGAGCGGGAGAGTTAAAGGGTTCACAGATGTGTGACTGCTTTACAATGGAAGAACCTGGAATCTATCTATTGATTGCACTGAATGATCCAGCAATACACTGACGGTCAGGTTGTCTGACGTTGGTTAATGCGCTGTGAGGCACATTGTTATGGTAACGACGTGTCCTGTCATTCCCGCTTCGAGTATGGTATTGAGGGAGGCGGTGCTGGGCAGAGGGGAGGTGGGACAGAGGAGTGTCTCTGTGTCAGTTCTCTCTGTCAGTTCGCCGCCCTCTCTGTATATAAACGTATGAGCTGCGCCGCTTGGTCACGCCCACAGATGAAGACATAGTGACGAAACGCGTATGGGCGGGACCAAGCAGCTGTACGTCATCGCAGGGGAGAAGGTTTGAAACTTTACCCGGGACCCGCCGTGGACGCTGAGATCGTTTACTATCCCTGGATCTCAGGACTGCGGTGAGACAAGCCTGATCGCTCTGTGTATGATTAATGACTTGATGATTGTATATTGTGTACGTATGTTTCATTAAGCACATGAGAATTTAAAAAAAATAAAATGGTTTGCACTATGGAATATGTTTTTTATTTTCCCTACATGTGAATCTATGCTGAACGGAGTACTATTGAATCAAAGATATAGTTATAAAGAAATCAAAGGAATCTTTAACTACTATTGCTGACAACCGTATTGGCATTTGGTTTGATATAAGGAATCTGAGGAACCAATGTGTTTTGTGATGTGCCTGTAACCCTTTAAGTTCTGGTAAGTGTTTTACCATAAGGGGTGCCACTGTGTGTGAAGTTACTGCGCACTGGTGTCTTTGACTTGGAGATGGACTGTCTTTCTCATCACCTCGTGAATACTGCAATGGTTGGCATGTAAACACCTGCTTTTGGACTGTTTAAAAAAAAAACTTTTGGTGGATTCCTTGAGAAACTGTCATCTTTTTCCGTATATATATATTTTTTACGTCCACAGTATTACTGACAAAGTCCACTGCCATTTTGGGACCATCCACGCCTCTACTGACTGATGCAATTCACAGCCCTACTGAAACCAGTGGCAGAACTACTAGGGTCGCCACCACAGGGAGCCCCAAGCTGGCAGGAAGGGGGTCCACTGCAGAATATGTGAAAGGGCCCCATTGCAGAACTGAAATAAAGAGCCCCAGTAAACTTACGAGTCTTCCTAAATAAATTCCTGATATGCAACAATGTACATGTTCAGGAAATCTTCATCATTAAATATGATCTTGAGCTCCTGTCGGTGACTTTGCCTAGGCTAAATTGCATCAGTTTATTGCAGACAGGAGGAGGCATGTTTCCCAATCTCCTCTCCTCCAGTGATCATACTGCACATTGCAAATTTTTAGCAGAAGTCACAAGGGAGAGGGCTGCAGTAACCTTATGTTAACACCGTCAAGAAGCTTTGAGTTAGTATTTCAGTTCAGAAAGTAGATGCTGACCCTGTATGATGTTTGAACAAAGATTGGGCTGTCCTTTTGGACAGAACAGCAAATAAAGTGATTATCAGGGGCAGTACTGTGATCTCTGCGAGAGATAATTCTTACCTGAAAGTGTTACATTTACACATTACTTAGCATGCAAGCACTAAACATGAAAAAAAACAACACATCTAATGCTGAATAGAATGCGTAACGCTACGCCAGGGGTTTTGCTTGAGAGCTGGTTATTTGTTTGCAGCTAATGCAGGTATGTACTAATAAAAAAATAACATTACCAAGACTATTTTACCCAATGCAGAGGTTATTTACAGTAATGTTGTGAGAAATGACCATGGAGGTAGTCTCTGCTCCCCTATCTGAACAAATTTAAGAAAACCATAATTCTATAGAAAAACAAAAATCAACAAATACAAAGAGATACATTCTGTTAATAATTAGATTGATACATGAGTTTCTAATGGTACAGTATTACTGTTTGATTGATATTACTGTTTTTTTTTAAAACATCCTTTTATCATAATATAGTGATCTGCTTCTGATAACTAAAAAAATACTGCTGCTGAGAAAAGGTATTACGCAGTTTATATTTACTAAAATAATTTCATGCCTTTGTTCTGTGTACTGTGGGAGATCAGATATAGTGAATGCAGGGTCTTGGGTTTAGTAACACTTTAGTAACCTTTTGTAGTCCATTGTTGGAGAGGTAGACTTATGCAAAGTGATGCTCTACCCAATTATTAGGACTTACAGCAAGCCAAGCCAGCTACAAATGCAAGCAATGGCAGTGAAGTATCTAATGCAGCTAAATTGCACAATATACACACATCTGACTTTTTAGGATGATACATACATTCTTACCCAACTGAGAGCGGATGTTTCAAATTGTGAGAACATACTGTGAAGAGTGAAGGTACAGATGTGTTAATATATACAGGTGAAATGGCATTTTCAAAATACTGTAAAGGTAAGAAAGACCACATTGAGGTTATTTCATGATTCTAAACAAAGTGTCAGAGGTCCCCATATATGTTTCTCACCTGCAGTTTGATCCTGTAAAGTTTGCTGGGCAGAGGCAAAAGTATCCTGCTGTTCTTGGAATGCAGGTGGCACCACTTCTACACAGATGGTTATGGCAGCTATTGATGTCACAGTTAGTTCCGGAGTAACCATCCTCACACTCACACTTATAGCTATTGTGGACAACACTGCAGTTGCCATGCACACAAGGGTTTGACAGGCACTCAGTGATGTTTGCTTCACAGAATTCTCCGGTCTTCCATATAGGACAAGTGCATACTGGATGGGTGAAGACATCAATACAGCTGCCTCCATACATGCAGGGTTGAGAGGCACAGGGGTCAGACTGTAGGCATCCTATGACAACACCCTCAGGGGAGATTTTCACAAACTGTTCCTTTTGTGGTTTAATTACCAAGTAATCTGAATCTGCAAAGTATGGCAAATGTATTCCTTCTAATAATACTGTGCCCAGACATCCAGCAAAATTCCTGTTTGAGTCATTGTTGATGACACCCATGTAAATCTCTGTGCCCTCCTTTAGAAAGTTTAGATTTCCTGTGGCATGTGAACTGATCGTCTCTGGCTTTCCATCTATTTCCATCTGCCATATGGAGGACTGTAATCTGGGAGCAACCATTGACAAGGAAACACTGTGCCACTGGCTGTCGCTCACTGATCCCACACTCATCAAACTTACTGCACTAAGACCATTTCCGCTTTGTAGGTAGAAATGCAGCTTTCTGTCCTGGATACTAATTGTGATTATTTCCGGCTCTCTGTTTGCATGCAGCAGCACAGAGTCAGACTTCAGAGTGCGGAAACCAATTGTCAGGTTGGTGAGGTCCCTTGTAATCTTCCCATTACTCCTAAATATGATGCCATTGCCTTCCCCACTGAGAAATGCACTGGAAATGCCTATTATAAAACATAAAATTAAATGGACTAATCATACCACATAACAGTTTCATAAGCCATAAAGATCAACAAAGGTTGGTCTAGTCATTGACATTTGCATTTAAGGATTCCTGCACTGATTTTGAAAGTCAGGCAGGCAGGAAGCCAGATTTATTATTTGTCCCTGAATCTCACTTTTTAGCATACAGTAGGGAAATCAACAATTTGTCTAAGTCTTTCTAACAGGCACCTTTTCCTACCCTGGGGCAGCAGCAATCTGGAAATGCATGCCATCCCCTGATAGAGCACGCACTAGGTCCTTAAGGGAGTAATCCCAGTGGATAATGTCCCTTATATGACCTCTTGAAACAGTAGAAAATAAAGCAAAAAAGATAATGCTAAGAAATTAATGGAGCATATGCGTTATTTTGATTATGACAGCGACTTGTGCCAAATTCAGGTAGTTCTAAAATGCACCACTTTAACATTGTGGTGCAAATTCAAAATAAAATACCAACAGTTCATATCTTATGAAAGGTGAGCTAAATAAAACCAATTCTCTTTTGGAATACAAAAAGACCCTGGTGCAGACAGATTTTGTGAAAGTATCTCATGTGGGTTCTAAAAGTGGTACATCGTGTATCAAATTCATGTACAAGTTCTAGACAGGTACATAAATTTGGTGCACACTGCACCACTTTTTAGAATGCATTTGGGACACTTTCACAAACTCTGTCTGCACAAGTCTTTTAGTTTTCTTTCCTATAGTGGATTTTTTTCCCTAGATAATACTGGATCTATGTTTTGCAATATAGTTTAGCATAACTGTTCCATTCCTGAGAGATATTTCCTATTATCTTGGGATGTACATCATCGTCGATCTTAACTATTTAACATTTTTTTTTTTTTATATAACTTAAGGGGTGTTTACTAAAATTTTAAATAGTTGTTCAGTCTGGGAGAAAAAATAAAATTCAGCAGCTACAAATACTATAGCTGCTGACTTTTAATAAAAGGAACTTACCTGTTCAGCGATCCAGCACTGTCCTTACCCAGGATAATTGTTTACTAGCCTTCAGGTTCCAGACACCGGCATCCTAACTGTGGGCAGCCAGCTATGCTGCTTTAGGCCTCACAGCCAGCTGCCCACTGCGCATGAGAAAGCCCCGCTGCATTTTATGAATGGTCCAACACTCTTCTTGGACCTGTGATATGTCCTAGAAGACTATGGGGGGGGTTAGAAGAACTTCCACTTGGCTCATCTAGGCGAGCCAAGCAGAAATTGGAGTGATTATATGTCAAATCTAGGCAGGAGAAGGACTAGAAGGACTTAAAGCAGAGTTCCCCTTTTGGATAATCTTCCATTTTAAGGTCTGGAAGAAAGCATTTCATTAGTGCATGTGATAATTTGAAAACCTGATTTTGCCAACTGCATTAACAGAAGCATTAATCCTTGTTTTATGAAAAAGGCAGTGTAAAAATAACAGTAAAAAATAGCAAAAAAAAACAAACATGTTAAGCAGAACAGAGTACTACTACTGCTACTAACATACTGTTGACAAAGGCTGCCCTGAAATGTTTGGTTTCTTTGCTACTTTTGTATACCATGTGTCATTAAAAATTTTATTTTTCCATTTGAAAACACAATAAGTCCCACTACAGCAAAAGGATTCAAATTTACCTATGCCCAGACATTATATCATTTGACTATTCTTAACAAGCAAAAATAAATAAATGCAATTTACCAGTCCTTAAATGGCTGTATTTTTTTTTTTTTTTCACCCGGTGAACAAGTCAGTAACACACTTCCTGCCTTAGGGTGTCTCCACTGTATGGAGGAGTGGGACCGTCATGTGCTTTTGCCTTTGTGCAATCACAGTGCGATGATGGCATGTTAAATGTATTTTATTGTTATTTATTTTATTCAAATTTTTGATTTTTACACTATTTTTACATTATTTGACAGGTCCTCTTAACTGAAACAACTGTAGTCTATTAGACCCAAGATCTCTAATCTTCTCCTAAATGCATCTGATCAAACCAAGATCAGTTTGAACAGATACCTCCCCAATCCAAAAATAGATTTACATTCTGCCAAAACCAAAAATATTGTCGCTTCCTGTCTCTTAGATCATAGAGATGATCCGGGATGTTCATGTCCCCAGTCTGCTCTTTGAATAGCCGAGGAGCTGACGGCTTCAGTCCTGGGCATCTGAATAGGAGAGGAGAGCCGGGAGAGGCACTGGAGTTTGCCCACCTTCTCATTGCCTGTAAAAGCGATCCAGCGGTTAATTAGCTGCTGGAATTGCTTTTACATTGTAGAGCATTTCCGGCTCTAAAAAAAAAAAGATACCAGGGTCATAGCTGCAGCTCAAGGCCCCAATGTTTCCCCTCAAACAGCCATGACATACTAGTACATCGTCTGGCGGCAAGTGGTTGACAGAAGTTGAAAAATTACAGACTTACTGATTTCCCACAACTTTCATTGCTTCTACTTTCATTAAAGCGGTAGTAAACCCGCAAATTATTATTTTTTTTTTAAACCTGCAAAGCAAAAGGCATAATGAGCTAGTATGCACCGCATACTAGCTCATTATGAAATACTTACCTTAGAACGAGGCCCCGACATCTGGCCCGATCCACGCCGAGGGAGCTGACATGCTCCCTCGGCGTTTCTTCCGGGTATCGCGGCTCCGGCGCTGTGAGTGGCCGGAGCCGCGATATCGTCACTCCCGCGCATGCGCGCGGGAGATTTCATTCCGGCCGGTCGGCCACTGCCGGATTTTCAGGCCGAGAATCCCCTTGTGCGCATGCACCGCTGCAGTCAGCGGCGCATACCGAGGGGAATATCTCCTAAACCGTACAGGTTTAGGAGATGTTTTTTTTACCTACAGGTAAGCCTTATTATAGGCTTTCCTGTAGGTAAAAGTTAAAAATTTGAGTATACAACCACTTTAATGGTCACCCTGTATACACCTGGGCAGAAATCAGAGACAAGTATCAAGCCCAACCCACTGAGCTCTTTCGGTTCCTACATTAAGCACTGGTTAGCTACAATACTTACCAACAAAGATCTTTAAACTCTTCTTTCCTTGTTCTAACATAGTAGCCACTGCACGCCTCTTTCTCCCAAACTTATTTCTACTATCCATTCACAGCTGAATGATCTTAAAAAACCTGGAGTTCATGCTTACGCTTCTAAGTGTGACAATGACTTTAAAAGCACTAGAAACAGGGAAGTAAGGATACATATCTGGGCCATGATAGCTTTTTGCTCTATCAATACATTCACACTCGAATCGGGTTTTAAATCTGTCTCCAGGCGGTATATGGTCTTAACTTGCATGACGCAGCTTTGTCCAAATTCCTGTAGTACTTATTTTTGGAGCTGCTCCTTCCCAGGGGATGTACTTCATATGTAGTGGTCGTTCTCCATGCTTTCTGCATTTTGGATGAAGGTCCTTAAACTATTACAAATGTTGCCAACCTGACCCTCCCTTAGGAACCCTTGGCACGTTCTATTACATTTGAAGCCTCTAGGTCTCATGAGATTCCAATTCAATATGGCAACATGTGTTTTATTAGAAGCTAAACAAACTATTGCAAAACTTGGAAACAACAGTTTGTTTTCTTCACACAAGTCCATCGCCACACAAAAAGCTTATTAAGTTCCTCCTGGATACACATAAGAAATTCCTGAAAACCTGGGTCCCATGGATACAATACGCCCACCCTTTCCAGCTAGCTATACACTGCTATAGACATTTAAGTCCTAGGCTGCTGGTCGGAGTCTCCCCGATGCCCCCCTCTTGTTTTCCTCTTCCCTTTTCTATCCTGTTCAACTTTCTTCACTTTCCTTTTTCTTTATGCCAACCCCCCCCATTCCTTGCATTCAATCTACAAGTGTCACCCAGCTTATTGGTTAATGCATGTTTGACCTCCCCCTTTTTCTTCTTCTTGTTTTACTGTAGAGCTAGTATGCATTTTGCATTACTCATTGACCTTTATTTTAATTTTTTTAATGTCTCTTGCGACTTATGGATGCACTCTAGAATTCTTTCACATGTTGGTTACTTTTATACACTTGTACAGGTTATGATATGTATCTTACAAAATTTCAAAAACAATCTATTAAAAATGAAAGTGAAAAATAACAGGATCACCAGGTGAAAATAAAGGAAACAAGACTAAAAAAAGAAAATGAATACAGCTACCACATTTAAGGGCTGATAAGCTGCAATATAATAAATGTTTGCTTTTTGGTTTAGATGCACTTTAAATAAATATTTTAGACCCTGTTTAGCAGCTTAGAAACAAACATCAGAATACACAGATCAGCACTGCAGCCATTGGCTGCAATGGCTGATCGCATGCTGGTTTTCCAGGAGGTCCATTTGATAGAGAGGGATGCACATGGACCAAACTTCAGCTGGTTCCTGATGAACCTGCCAAATTTTGATATGTATGTACTCACCTTTAGTGCTGTGCAAGTATATACAGGAGAATGATATTAAGGGAGATCCAGGGACTTACACTAGTTACAAAATATTTTTTGTCGAATATGTACCAGCATTAATTGGTATTTTTTAAATCCGCCTAGTCTTCAACAGGTGGATACCATTTTCTATCAAGTCATACAGATAACTGATTTCTGATTCTGAATGTCAGCAATCAATTTATTATTTTGTGCATTAGGAATATGACAGAAATAATATGCTATGGCTCGGTCTGACCTTTTAGTATACAATTGGCAGTACATTAGGTCAATCAACTGGCTCAGAACTAGCCCTGCAAAACCCATATGCTAACAACTGCATCCCTGGCAACCCAAATGATAACATCCCCCAACATGAATCAGCTGAGCCTACTTGAAAGCAACTGCTAGTCCTGCCACTATGGTTCTGTTGCTTTAAGTTTATCTAGATCTAAAACCAAAAAAATATTATATTGCAGATGACCTTTTCTTAGAAGTAGTTGCTGCATTATTTTTTGTCTTTTAAGCAAAGAACATTTTCAGCAAGTTCAAAAATCGAGAGTTGTTTTTGTCAAAAATGCAATCGATTTGTGACTTCCCATGAGTTTAGAAGAAAGTACAAAGAACCTTATATTTACTGTGTAAACATCTAGTCCCATCAATCCACTACCTAATGGAGATGAACAAAGGCAGACATATTTGAATGTCTGTGTTACAACCTTGGCTCCATCCATAAAAAATGTGGCGATAAAAGATGAAGGTACAGGAAGTATGTTATTTACAGGATTTCTGGGTATCAATTACAAAAGAAACGTCTAAACTAAAAAACAATACATCCACTACATCTAAGGACTGTTAAGTTGCAATATATGGCATTTTTGGTTTGGGGTTTAGTAATGCTTTAACTGTCACCTTTTAATGTGATGTGAACACAAGGATGCTCAAGGACATCACTAAGCAAGGAAAAGGTTTTAGGAAATATCTGGTAGGTATAGAAGTTTCATGACCACATAAAAATACATGGCAGTGATATTGCCTGCTTACACTCATATCCAGTGGGCACAGGCTGACACACAGATCCAAGAGGACACTCGGTGAGCTGGCAGTAATCCTGCTCACATCTTTCTCTTGCTGCAGTGCAATTGTTTTTACACCCCTTTGTCACATTGTTCAGAAATGGGCCTTCATATGACTCAGAACTAGGGAAGAACTCCAGAAGTTTGTCATCAATCCTCAGATCTTGAATACAGCCTTTAAAGTAGCCTCCATTTAGAACAGTTTCAAGAGGGTCCACCAGTCCTCCCACACAAAGTGTACTTATGGCCTGTTGTCTCTTAATGTTTATAGATATTTGAGATAGTGATGTTGATGAAGTATACACTTCAAGATTGTCTTTTGTTAGTTTCAAAGAAACCAAGTGAAAATGGAAGTCTTTAATATGAATTTCACCTTTCGAAATAATGCCACTTCCAGCTTTTGCTTTTAAATTACCATCTTCAATAAACACTGTGATGTCATAAGATGTGGAATTTCCAAAAGCAAACAACAAACCGGAATCGTGTTCTGCTCTCACAAATGCTGATAAGATGATGTCATCCATATGTGTATTCAGAGAGTGAAAAATGGCATATGAGGATACCTTTCCATGCCCAAACTCCGCAGCTTCATATTCTGAAAGCAGCAAAACAGATTTAACAAATACAAAATTCTAAAGGAGATACTAAATATTGCATTACATATATTCATAACCGTAAGCAGTTTGTGCCCATCAGAAGGGGATTTCCAGTATTGTGATTAAAAAAAAAAGAAGATATGCAGCTCCTGATGCTAACTCAGTGCTAAGAATCTTTCAAAAGAATACAAATCCACAGTATATTGGGAGTCAGTCTGATGAACACAGTTCTAGATGGTTAGTAGCGGAAACATTTTTATAAAATAATTCTTGAGAAAATCAGATGTGATATATTTTATGTGCTTACATTGATATACGACTTAATCTGCTCAAACAGCATAAGAACATCTGTTGTTTCAGGGTGGAAACCTTTAAAAAAAGATATTCTGAAATACCATCTAATGTGAAATTTGTTCTGACAAACAGGAGGTGTTCTTCCTGGTTTTAAAAGTGTTTATTTAACGAGGGACTTTTTATTGTCCACTTTTTTGAGTTTCATGTTTATGAGTTTGTTACTCTTGTTGGGGCTTATTCAGTATATTCATAATACATTGGTGTATAATGATACAAAGTTACACAAAGTCACTAAAGACCAACGCTTGGAATATTTTTTCTTAATTCCTTCCCTGACCATTGCAGGATAGAGGGAACATTTTCGCTTCAATCAGTAAATCAGCAAGCTGTAATATAAACTTAAATGTTCAAATTCTTTGTATTCTACTAAAAAAAGATCTTATATTATTGTCCATGTCCCCATTGGAGGGATTATGTCTAACCAGAACGTTAACAGCAATGTGGGACCCAGACAGCAATAAAAACATGACTAAGATTTACATCCTTCCACACTCTTTCCTAAAATTAAAATAAAGGTCTAGGTTGGAGTTTAACCTACACACACAAAGAAGATTGAATTGCATTATTTGCCACTGAAAATAAAATAAATGTACATCTTAAATATGTATTGGTATTTACAATTAGGGATTTGAATATGTTATATGAACTTTGCCATTTGATGGGTCTCAGGCTCCTAACAAAAGAGAAAAATGAAATAATTTCATGTTCTATAAGAGTAAGACTTGTGTTTTAATTGGAAATGGAATGGAAAGTTTACTGAAAACAAGAAATTAGGGGTAAGAATGGTTATTTTTCAACCCTACTTGAGGCAGCTGTGTATTGACTTAATTAAAAAAATGGATGCTAATTAGAACATGGGGAGTGAAAGTCATGATTTTCATATTAAAGTGACTCTGCCATTACAAAGTTATTTATAAAAAAAAAAAAAAAAAAAGGAAGATCTGTTAAAGATATTATCTCCTATCCGGCTGCCCATGTCTTGCCACTGCAGGTCTTTTGTACTTCAGATGCGTGAATACTTTCTTCATCTGTATAGACAACATGGAGATGCTGTACACCGAGTAGCCCAATTTTAAATAGGAATGAAAAGCAGCCTCAGCCTAGCTCCTTCCAGGCCACGCCTTCTGATGTGTTTCACTCAACCCTTGGGGTTTAGTCATAGTGACTGACTAAGCCCAGAGAGCAGGGCAAAATGCCTCAGGGGCGTGGCCTGGGAGGAGCCTAGGCTAGGGTCGTTTTTTTCAGGCTACTCAGTGTGCGGCATCTCCATATTGTCTATACACATGACTTCTGAGTTTTCCGGATGCCAGCTCCTGCATGAGTTTAGGATCACCAGAGCAGGGATCTCAGCACTTACAGCACCACTCCAAGATATTCGATACTGGCTTCATCTACCACACACACTGCTTTTCCTCTAACTTGAAAGTCACCATAGGATATATGAGCTGGTTGAGAGGAACCACTGCATGTGGTAGGGGGAGCAGGTATTTGACTCACCTGCAGTGGCCGGGGAGTAGAAAAGTGAGGTTTAAGGACATAAGCCACCGAAAAGGAATGGTTTAGATGAGAAGATGAAAAGTACAGGTGATCTACACATCGCCTTTCTTTTTATAAGTGACCATGTCACGACAGAGTCACTTTAATGTATAGAGGCAGGGTGCTCTAAATAACATCCCTTTTTCAGAAAACTCCAATACTCAGGAATTTCAATACATTTGACTTTCCACATGGACTTATTTAATTGTTCAGATATAGTCCTGTCCTTTTCACATACAAAATCAAATGAAAAGCTGAAAGAATCTCTCAGCATCTATATTTAAATAGTGAATTATCTTTTTTCATGCTGGAAAAAAAAAGTGAAAGATGACAATTATCAGCCTCTTTTCCCATCTTCCCTGTGCCTGTTCCTGTATATGTGGAATGCCTATATATTTTAAAACTGTTTCACTATTTATTTAATATTTTGTCTAACAATAAGATTTATAGTAGCAATTGTAATAATTTTAAGCAATTTCTATTCTTACCTGAGGAGCAGTTAATCCCTCTGTAAGGCCTATAGCAATCACAGTAGTAGTTGATCCATAGATTAATGCATTTCCCCCTGTTTTCACAAGGTTGGTTCTCGCAGTGATCTCGTCGCTTGCAGCCAACTTCAACACCCACCAATTTTCCAACTTCTTCTGTAATAACAGTGGAACCTACTTTGATATCCCTTAAGCAGCCTACAAGCCAGGGCTGTGTTTCGACTATGTTACTACGATGTTCCTCTTTGGTCTTCTTCACTGGTTGTATACCTCCTATTGACATTCCCTGGAACTCAATGTTGGTTGGACCATCATAGCTGGACTGGGTTACACATGTAACATCACAAGAGGGGTCAAGCAGCCTAAATTGAACATTGTCTGAGATTATAATTTCAATAGTGTGCCAAAGATTATCACTGATATTGCGAGACAAATGTAGAAGTGTGCTCCATTGAGTATTATTGAGAAAATCCAAGAATAAAAAGCTATTTTCTATATACATTGACAGGGAAGCTGGCTTGGTTCCAAAGTTAAAAATAACAGCATTTGTCTGGACTGTGGAGAAGCTCAGCGATATAGTGGAAAGCGAACCCCTTTGGGGCTGAATAGTAATATTCCTAATAGGAAGAATTGTTCTGCCATCAAAGGAGAAAGTTGTCTGTGCCTGACAGTCAGGGCCTACAAATCCTGCAGGACAAAGGCAGGTGCGGTAGTGTTTGCCATTCATTATATATGGTACACATGAACCACCATTGTGGCATCTCTGTTTTTCACAACCGCGGAGCATCTCTGTGCAATCTGATCCTCCATAATAATATCCTTTTGGATCCTTTATTGTAGGACAATGACAAGTGTAGGTGCCATGAAGATTTTCACATGTGCCTCCATTCTGACAAGGATTTGACTGACACTCATTAATATCTTGATCGCAACGAACACCTGTATTGAATAAAAAGAAAAAAAAATGTTCTCTAAGTAACAACAACAACTTCATCCCTATATAATAAATATATGTATATATATATATATATATATATATATATATATATAAAACAGTGGTCCATATCAGGCTTGTATGACAACCTTGTAATGGTGGCAAAGTCCTTGATAAGAACAGACTTTATATATTTATAATGGCTTACCTAAATATATGAGAAGTGAGGAGAGATATACCCATATAGCTGGACAAAGCATTCTCAGGGAACAGATTAACTGTATCTATGTGCTTCCTATTACCTGTATTCCGTCACTGGATTACTCCTCTGCACAGACTGCTTTTTAAATCTCATAAGAACAGCTTAGTCTAATTCTGTTACCAGTGTTTATTCAATGAGCAGCACAAAAGATCTGAATAGTGGGGACACATTAAGCATTATGTAGACTAGAAATCAATAATCAACACAGATAAAATCCTCCTATTATTTTTTTCTTTTTTTTTTTTTACTTGAAATCTTATACAAAAATTCAAAGTGTTAGTATGGATAACTGTGTACCAAAAGCAACAAAGTGGTTAAACTTCTCAGATGATCTCAGTGATGCTGTTGGATAAGTGTGCTAGATGCTGTCACTGGCAGGCTTTCTGATGTAAAAGGGTTTTCTGAGGATTCTAAGGCTGGAGGGGATACTCTAGAATCTAGGCTACAAAGGGAAGCAGGAACATAAATGTCTTTACATGTTGTCAGTACGAGTGACAATTAGATTGTATGATTCTAACATACTATAAGTAAACATGATGGTTTAAAGCCCAACTTCAATAGAAAACCTTTTTTTTTTTTTTAGTTTTGATCATATATATTTATAACCATACCTGTTGAAATTTTCCATAATTTCCTTTCCTCTGTTACTGCAACAAGTTGTGAGGGGGAACACAGACAGCAACAAATGAGTTACGGGGGTTTATTTACTAAAGGCAAATCCACTTTGCACTGCAAAGGCACTTGGAAGTGCACTTGAAAGTGCAGTCGCTGTAGATCTGAGGGGGGCATGCAAGGAATATAAAAAACACAATTTTTGCTTGAACATGATTGGATGGTAAAATCAGCAGAGCTTCTCCTCATTTCAGATATTCCCCTCAAATCTACAGCAACTGACCTTCCAAGTGCACTTGTAGTTCAAAGTGGATTTGCCTTTAGTAAATCAACCCCATGGTGTTATAGCAAGTCAATGTGCATATTATTATATACCATGTGATCCACCCCTCAAAGACTCCTGGGAGGAGTTCTGGATTTGTCTGTGTGACAGTCTCAGCCCTTGGATTCACTCAAATGCTTAAAGATGATAAGTAATGAAATCAAAGTACTAGAATGTCGGGCAAATACATAACCAGAGAACAAACAAAACTCTCCATTAAAGATTGTGAGGCGCAACTGGCTACTTGAATAAAACAGTGAATGTAAAAAACATGGCAATTCTATACTTCAGTCTTTTTTTGCAGAGTTGTGTGGTTCCTCTCTTAGTAATACTACACAAGTGCCACAACTTACTTGTCCTCCTACCTTACTGTCAGGTCACCTTGAGGCCAGGTGACAGATTCACACCATAGGGATCAGGAGTGCACGGCAAGGTTGTGGACCCTACGGCTGACTGCTGCGGATGGGAGTCAAGGTGATAAGGAAGGCAGGGCCACCAGGACACCAAGACGGATCCCACCAGGGTTAGAGCGTAAGATTCCCTGGGGCGTGGAGTCTAAGAGCCAGCAGGTGTTCACCAGAGCCTCTAGTGGTGAGGATGGACTGGGCTGCCACTGGCTCCAGGTTGTGACCCCCAGGGTCCCCCAGCTCACACCCACAATAGGCAACAGGAGGATAGGGATAGTGAGGGATAAAGCCAAGGTCGGGACCACAAGCATACAGGAATAGTTAGGGACACGCCAAAAGGTCAGGATCACAGGCAAACATGGATAGTCAAGGACACGCCAAAGTCAGTAACAGAACAACAGAAGAGCACACGGCAGGTAACAGGAAGCCAAACACACAAAGGTTGATCAGCAGGGTTGGCCTGCAGTGCACTGGTTAATATAGAGTTCTCTGATAGGAGCTAGGGTGGAGCCATGCCAGAGGATGGATTACAAAAGCAGTCAGGTGAGGGTCGGCTGGTCTCTAGAGATGAACACATGGAGACAGGTAAGTAGACAAACTCTATTGCATAACCATGACACTTACCATAACAAATGGTCATCAGGTCATAACAAATGTCATCAGCCGGATTATGGATTACCATAATCCGACTGATGACAATGAACTCTATGCAGTCTGGTATGATGTAAAATACCCAAAGTGGTCCGCAAAAGCAAAAAACATGCAATCTATTTATGGGATACCATTAGCCAGAGTTTCAATAAAAAAAGGTACTTTTTTACAAAAAAAAAATGCAACTTAGTAATGTTAACAAGGGCTCTATCGTTTCATGTAAAGTGTCAGTTTAAATATTAGTACAAGTTATATTCAGAGCTGTACAATCTGTACAGTGCTAGATCAATGCTATTATTGTTACCTGGAGGGTGCTTGAAGTGATCGCAATAGATGGTGCCATGCAAAACCAAGATCATGGAGCTGAAAGTTACCAGCACTCCAAAGAAAATGTTGTAGCAATTTACTGTGAACACGTACATTCACATTAGTTGATAAGCCAATGTTTCAGGGCCTTGCAGGGTCCCCAACCTCAGAGTGGCACATTGTCACACTGTCACATTTTTCTTTTTCAATAAATTTTTGTTCACTACAAAAAAATATTTAAAACTAAAAAACTTTAATATGAAATGTAAAAAAAAAAATTAGAAATCTGCAGAAAAAGAATAGTCATCAGGAAATATGACAGCCAGTTCCCACTGCGTTCTCAGAATGACATTTGGAAGAAAACTACAGAAGAGTAGAACCAGGATGTAGCCTTTAGGCAGTATAGCCAAGGTCTAGAACTGGTTTACAAAGCCTTTATTTATTTTTTTTCACAGCCAAACAGCACCTTTTTAATATGACAATTTTTGATTATCCTAAAGTACAAATGTACCTTTGTATAAAAGAAAACCCGGCATATGTTCTACCCGATTCTCTCTTAGTATACCAAAAAACAGGCCTTCTGTACACTGTCCAGTTTTCTGCTGCTCTTGGGAGTGTTTATATTCAATTTTCCTCTGGTGCCTGTACTCCAGTGTGTAGGCATGACTAGAAGCTCCATTGAGATGAATGGGATAACCATGCTAAGCCATATTATGCAATGTGTGTATACAATCCACTGCAACTACAATTATATATCATCTTGCTTTTCTCATACCAGATCCCACCATTGTTTCTGATCCACACGAAAATCTATCAGTCAGTAACTGTTCATTGTTGAATGGTGAGAAAACAAAACTATTATTTTAAAAGTGCAGTTAAATAATATATTGTATGGTTTCCAAATCCTTGCTGGGCTTCACAGACAGTTGTCTAAAAATTCTCTCGCCACAAGATGGCAGTAATCTCACACCAAGCTGTATACATTGCATTATGCAAAGTCTAATGGTCTGCAGCATTACTTTATCATAAATAAGGTCACATAACCATACCTCTAGGTGTCTGCTTTTATTTGTTTAGTCATTATCAGAACTTCTTTTGAAACCTATTCAGTAACTGATCCTAAGGCTACTTTAAAAGTTCTCCAAGCCCTTGTATACACGGTCGGACATTCTGACAACCAAATCCGTTGGATTTTGTCCGACGGATTTTGTCTGAAACTGTTGCATACACACGGTCGGACAAAGTTGTCGGAAAATCAGATTGTACATAACGTGATGATGTTATTTCGTTACAACAGGACTACGTTCAGGCTAGTAGCCAATAGCTTTGGTCTAGGAATTTGATCTGAGCATGCGTGGCACTTTGTCCGTCGGAGTAGGCTACACATGATTGGAGTATGTCCGATCGGAGCATTTTGTCTGAAAATTTTACGGACAAGTTGGAAAACTTGGTCCGTCGGATACTCCGACGGAAACAGTCCGATGGAGACCACACACAGTCGGATTATCTGACAAAACGGTCCGATAGGACACATTCCGTCGGAATCTCCGACCATGTGTACAAGGGCTAAAGCTATTAACAACATAACTACTGACCTCAGCAGAAATAACAAAAAAGAACAACATTTTGTTACCCCACTACAGAAAAAACATTGTCTCCACAAAAAGACAGTGGGCTTCATTCACAGAACCAAATCGCATGCATTTTTTAGGCATTTTCCCAAATACAGCATGCAATCTTGAAAATGTCAATCCACTATTGCTTTTTGAAGTATTTAACAAGGTAAAACAAGAGTAAAAGTCAATTTAGAAAAAGAAAAAAAAATGCATGCGGTAAATAAGCAGTGGTCCTGGCATGCACTATTTAAGGAACCGGCAGTCGCCAGCATCCATAACAACCAGTAAACAACCTGGTTGTTAACCACTTCAGCCCCGGAAGATTTTACCCCCTTCCTGACCAGAGCATTTTTTGCAATAGGGCACTGTGTCGCTTTAACTTAAAATTGCGCGGCCGTGCGTTGTTGTTCCCAAACAAAATTGACGTCCTTTTTTTCCCCGCAAACAGAAATTTCTTTTGGTGGTATTTGATCACCTCTGCAGTTTATACTTTGTGCTATAAACAAAAAAAAGTGTACATTTTGAAAAAAATCTATGTTTTACTTTTTGCTATAAAAAATATTCCCAAAAAATATATAAAAAAAACAAATTTCTTTCTCGGTTTAGATCAATATGTAGTCTTCTACATATTTTTGGTAAAAAAAATCATAATAAGTGTATATTGATTGGTTTGTGCAAAAGTTATGGCGTCTACAAAATAGGGGATAGATTTATGGCATTTTTATTATTATTTTTTTTTTTATTAGTAATGGCAGTGATGTGCCATTTTTATTGAAAGTGTGACAGATCGGACACTTTTGACACTATTTTGGCACCATTGACAGCGATCAGAGCTAAAAATAGCCACTGATTACTGTGTAAATGTCACTGGCAGGGAAGGGGTTAAACTTTAGGGAGCGATCAAGGGGTTAAATGTGTTCCCTCAGCATGTTCTAACTGTAGGGGGATGGGCTCCCTAGGACATGACAGAAATCACTGCTTCAGATGACAGGGAGCAGTAAATCCTGTCATGTCACTAGGCAGAACAGGGAAATGCCTTGTTTACTCCTCGTCGCAAACACGGCCACCGGTGGAAATCAAGTCCATGGGACCCGTGGGCATGCTCCCAAGGCCGACATACGCCCGCTAGCCCAGGATTATGAAAGGACGTACGGGTACGCCCTTTTGCACACCCATGCCATTCTGTGGAGGTCGGGAAACAGTTAAAGAACAACCATAGCAACCAGCTATTGACAGCCAGTAAGGACGTCAGTTACGGCCGGCGGTAAATTACCTCAGGCTTTCATTACAAAAATACTGCATGACTTCATAAAATACCTAATGTGGTAATTTTGTAGCATTTTTAGTGAATGCTAAAAAGACTTTTTGAAAAATGCTGTGCCGCATCTTACTGCATACTTGGACGTGGTAAAATACCGCTTTGTGAATGAAGCCCAGAATAACACTAATAACCATGCAGTATCTACCAGTGAAAATGAACTACTTCCTGATGTGTTAGCAACATTGTAAGTTGCAACTACTAGAAAAATTAAAGGGACACGGCTATCATATTTCCAGAGGGGTTGAAGGATGGGCCCACTGTAATCAGTGTGGCTGTGATTATTCTGTCTGGCAATTTTATTTCTGCTCACTGTAACCAGTGCAGCTCATTAATTAGGTCAGTTCAGTGTTCTCAGATGCTGCCAGTCTGATAGCTTCCTCTTCTTTTTAGAAAGCTCTGAGAATTCTCTGGAACATAGGTGTGGAGCTATGCAGATAGCAGTATTAATAATTATGCAGCCTTGGCCAATCCCAGGGAGGATGGCCCTGAAGGCTGCTGGGAGTCTGTATAAATTATCTCAGACACTGAGCTTCTGGGTCTTTTCCTGCAAAGTATCAGCCAGTCGGGAGGGCTACTGCCCTCCAGGGCAATGCTGCCATGTGCTTGCCGTTTCTGAGTCCTCAGGTGCCTGACCTGAGGGCCTAGATGCTGAAGTTACAGAGAGCTAACTGAGGGGCTGTCTGCTGAAGATCTAGTTTGATATCACTGGAGAAAGGTGTAGCTTGGAAGTTGGAAGGAGACAACCAACTGTCCCTGGACATTTTGTCAGTATAGACTGCTATGAGAGATCTTAGAGACTTTTGGGTTGCTGCCACCACTCATGTGCTAGAAAGTCAGCTGTTTGTTTGTCTAAAGGGGATATTGGTTGATGTCCTGAATAGCTCAGTCTATCTGATTCCTTGTGAAGGGACTCTGCTCTTGTGGCTCTAAAGAAAGGAGTTTGCATTTAAATTTTTTCACTACAACGTCAAGTCCACAGTTTGCTATAAGCAAGGACTTCTGCTTCAGCTTTTTTAGAAAGGAGTTAATTGTCCTCAAGTTGAGTTCTGCTTTTTTTGGAGTATCCCACTCAATTTCCTCAACTCTATCCAAGTTCTCCAAAAATAAAAACGCCCCTAGACTGGTTTCATAGTTTCATAGTTTCATAGTTAGTAAGGTTGAATAAAGACACCAGTCCATCCAGTTCAACCTGAGTGAGTGTCTACCCCTATCCCTGTACATTGCACACTCACATTGGTCCCTACCCTCAAGGAGCCCACAATCTAAGGTCCCCATTCATATACTAAGGCCAATTAACCTACCTGCATGTCTTTGGAGTGTGGGAGGAAACCGGAGTACCCGGAGGAAACCCACGCAGGCACAGGGAGAACATGCAAACTCCAGGCAGGGAGTGTCGTGGTTGGGATTTGAACCAGCGACCCTTTTACTGCTAGGTGAGAGTGCTAACCACTACACCACTGTGCCGCTGGTTATTGAGTAAACAGATGGCTATGCTGGTGTGCTTGGCTGTGAGGCAATCTACTGGGGAAGAACAAGGACAAATTTCCAGTGGCTCCTACAGGAGTAAGCGCTATAGTACACATAAGGTTTTTTACAGAAAAGCAGAAAATGATGCCCTAGAACGCTGAGTGGCTGGATATTCCAGTGAGTAGTGTTGGATAAATTATTGGCAAGATAAAGCTACATTTAACTACCCATGTATCTTAACAATATAAACTGTGGGACTTTATAAACCCCTCCAGTGGACACAAATAGATTCAAAAATATTATAAAAGTGTACATTTTATTTTATTTTCTTACATCAGGGAACACAGAGCCATAGTAATTACTATGTGGGTTATATCAGACCGATAGGTGCTGGACACTGACACGCCCCTAAGGCGTGTACTTCCCCCATATAACCCCTCCCATTACTGGGAGTCCTCAGTTTTTTCACCAGTGTCTAAGGTGTTGGGCACGAGTAAAGATGTGCTGTGCTTAGCTACACGGGCAGTAATCCTTTGATGAGAGCCAGCCATGCTGACCGGATCCATTCTGATGTCTTGTAATGGGCTAAATGAATGGTACCCGGGCCTCGTAATCCAAAGAAACAAGGTTTTGCTTGCAAATGCTTCTCTTTGAGAGCTGGGCCCTGGGATCCAGTACTTTTTGGTAGTAAGGCCATAAAGTTTTACTGGAAGGGTCCTGTCGCAGGTCCAGGATTGTGGGTTAACCTGAGAGTTCCCCTGTTCCTGAAGGTTTCCTTTAAGGTCTCGGAGCCTACCGTGAAGCTTGAAGATTGTTTTTTTATCTCTGATAAAAACCCTGCTGCGAGGATAAGGTAAGGGAGATTTTCTCAGGAATTTTTCCTACTATGTATTGTGTTGTCATGTTTATGTATCAACACTATTGAGCACCCACCATTCTGACGCTGGAAACAGCAGAAGCCTTCACTCTCCTCTCCTTCAACCGGCACAGAACCTCTGGTAAGAAAATGGGGGTCTGATCTTCCTGTGCCCCCAGATTGGCATTTTTTCTCATTTGCATGCCAGTCCAGCTGCCTTGTTCTTTTGAAAAATAAATAAATACATTTAAAAAAAATGAGAGCAGACCGCGGCCCCTCGAAAGAGCAGAGGATTTACCCCCCGCCATGCTGCAGGACGCCGCTCTCGCGGAAAAATCAGCTCCTTTGAAAAATAAAGAGGGGGCGTATTCCGCGTGGGGAGGTGTGGCTAACATCAGACGCCAGCCACACATCCAGGAAGTGTTTAAAGCACTGTGAAGGAAGCTGCTGCCTGACGGTGGAGGGACAGAGCTGAGAGGTTGGCTGGTTAGGTTTGGTGACACAGGCATTTCCCATTGACAACATTGTACTTTAAAAGGCTAGGATTAATAGCAGTTATTGTACTGTACTATAGCCAGTTTGCATTCTTTTGCTGGTAGTGCCTCTGCTTTGTGCTGTAAGTTATGAGTGGCAAAGGGATCAGGAACTCCTCTAAGGGTTCTAAGGGGTCAAGGGTATACAACAAGCTGAAAACCCTTTCCAAAAGAATGTCATCCTCCCCTGAGAAGTATAGGGCTAGTCAGATGAGCTGTAAGGGTAGAACACTTCAGTCCCTGTATATATCATACAAACAGTTTTTTTCTTCTGCCATTTAAAAGAAAAAAACATTTTTTTTTTTAAGATTATTGCTATGATGTCTATCCATAGTAGGACTAAACATAGCAGATTCCCATGTAGTCCTCAGGGCCCTTTTGTTGAGGTGCAGGAGGCTGGGGATCAGGTAGATCTTCCCAAATATTGGAAGATACTTACTTTTCCTCTTCAGGGGATCCTAACAGGGAGGGAGTAGCCTCACAAGTCAGGTGTTTGTCTACTCCCTTACTTAACCCCTTTGTTGCCTACAGCACAGGCTCTTGAGGTATTTACCTCTAATAAGGTTAATTTGAACCTCCCCCACCTGGGGATGGTTTTTCCTATTCATGCATAGCTTATGTATTCTGAATGGGAACATTTCTATGAAAAAATGGGGGATTCCAGCAATTGATGCTGCAATCACCTCAGTGAGCAGAGTCTCACGTGTCCAGTGGAAAATGCACTTATGTTAAAGGATCCAGCTAATTAAGGTTGGAACTTCCTTTTAAAGACAAGTCAGATGTCTTTTGCAGTTCTTGCTGCAATTGGTGTATCTCAGTCCATTAACCCTTTAACACCCTTTGAGCACATTTTAAGTCACGCTAATTCATTGAAAAATGTGGACTTCTAAGGGTTAAGGAACAGTTTGTGAGATACCTGAAATTCTGCCTGATCAGCAGGCCCGGTAATCGGCTGGTGTATCTGACGCATTGTGTGTCACAGATGCTATGAAAGACTCTATCGTTTAAGCCTTATGGCTTATACTTGGACTAGTGCATTCTCACAGAGTTCCGTGGCTGAAATATTGATCAGCCGAAGCACCATGTGAAAACTCTTAGCCAGTTTGTGTCCCTTCCTGGGGTATGGTTATTTAGATTGGATAAGTACATCCAAAAGGGTAAAGCTCTCTTTACCAGTAAAAGGAGGTTCAAACATTTCTCCTTTAATCGTGCTGCCTCTCCTATGCCTGGGGCATCTGCCTTTAGGCAGTCTCGACGGTCTCAATCGTCAGGTCAGGGGAAAGTCCCAAAGGGCAGCACCAGGATCTTGGGGGCAGAAAGCCCATAAAACAGAATGCTAAAGCCTAGTCATGAGGGAGCACCCCCACTCGTCTGGGTGAGGGGAAAGGTCCTGCAATTCTTAAAGTCTGGCAGGAACAATATCAGAGGGATTTTTGCAATTTTTTTCTCTAGGTTATGACTAGACTTCCAGGAGCCTGGATGGCTCAGTCAGCTTTGAGCTGAGGGTCCGGGGTTCAGGTCCCTGTTTGTGTGCTGCCTGTGAGGTCCTTGGGCTGCTGATGCAGCAGTTTTTATGCTTTCTGTGTCCTCAGAGAATGTTGCTAAGGATCCAAAAAAAGAAGAAGAAAAAAAAGTCTCTCTGGCTCTGGATCAGCTGTTATACCAGTCGGTGATATCAGAGGTTCCCTTATGCCGTGTGCACACGATCGAATTCCGCCGGACAATCCGCCCATGTGTGGGCTCCGGCTGACTTTTTGTTCCCAATAGTCCGGCGGACTTAGAAAGAAGTTTTGACTCAAAATTGTCCGCCGGACTCGGTAGTCCGGCGGACAATCCGCCCGTCTGTGTGCTAGTCAGCAGGACTTTTGATATGAACAGACTTGCCCACACACGGAGTAAAGTCCATTAATTTTGAATGCGGCTCCAAGTAGACGGGACTAGCGAAGGAAGTGAATGTCGCCACCTCCATTGGCGAGATTGACACCTTGCTAGCCCCGTCACCTGGTATCGACTTAAAGGGAAACCCCTATGCCGAAAAAACAGCGTGGGGGTCCCCCCAAAGTCCATAGCAGACCCTTATCTGAGCATGCAGCCCGGATGGTCAGGAAAGGGGGTGGAGACGAGCGAGCACCCCTCCTCTCCTGAGCCGTACCAGGCTGGGTGCCCTCAACATGGTGGGGGTTTGGGGAAGGAGGGCCCTGTGGCCCCCCAACCCCAAAGCACCTTGTCCCCATGTTGATGAGGACAAGGGCCTTTTCCCGACAACCCTGGCCGTTGGTTGTCGGGGTCTGTGGGCGGGGGGCTTATCGGAATCAGGGAGCCCCCTTTAATAAGGGGGCCCCAGATACTGGCTCCCCACCCTATGTGAATGAGTATGGGGTACGATGTAACCCTACCCATTCACCTGGTGAAAAAAGTGTAAATAAAAAAACACAACACAAGTTTTTAAAATAATTTATTAGACAGCTCCGGTGGTCTTCTTCCGTCTTGGGGGGTCTTCTCACCAGACTCCTCCACTATCTTCTGCTCTTTTGCTATCTCTTTTACTTGCGGAGGAGCCCGGCTTTCTTCTTCGTTGTCACCGCCGTCTGGGGGTCTTCTTCCAACTTCGGGGTCTTGTCCCGCTCTTCGGGGATCTTGTCCTGCTCTTCGGTTCTTCTTGCCGGGCCTCCGCTATCTTCTTATAGCTCTTTTACTAGTGTTGGCTCGGTCTTCTGTCGCCGCCACCTTCTCTTCTTCCTTGCGATGTTGACATGACGCTCTCTCTGGCCACAATGGCAGGGACACGTTGTGCGGCGACTTATATAGGGACAAGGCTCGAGTAGTCATGCAGCCCAAAAAGTGGTGAATAATGTTCTAACTTTGGGAGAACACAACACTCCTTGCCTATCAGCAATTCTAATTTTTTAGGCGTACTACTTGAGACACCAACAGTTAGTTCCAGGAGAATGATCTCTTCACCTCGTCATCTTCCTTGCGATATGTCAGAAGATGGGGTATTCCGGACATGGACCTATTTGTGTCCAGATTCATTAACAAAGTTGACAATTTTATGTCGAGAACAAGAGGTTCACTAGCAGGCGGAACAGATGCATTAGTCTTTCCATGGGATCAGTTTTGACTGATCTATGCATTTTCTCCAGTTCTGCTACTTCCGCGCCTTCAACGCAGGATTAAGCAGGAACAAAAGGAGGTGATTCTGGTGGTCCCAGAATATTTACTGAGATCATAAAGATGGCAGTAGGAGTCCTTCGGACTCTGACATTATAGCCAGACCTTCTTGCACAAGGTCCAGTATTTCATCCTACCTTATGGACGAAAAATTTAACAGGTCTGACTGTTGAATCCCACTCTATAAAAGATTGTGGGTGATCTACTTTGGTAGTGTCTACTTTGATTAATGCCAGGAATCCGGCTTCCAGAATCACTTACTATAGAGTCTGGAAGGCATATGTTTCTTGGTGTGGATCCATGGGTTGGCATCCCAGGAAGTATGTCATAGGCAGGATTCCTGATGTCCTGTATATGGGATCTGAAATGAAGCTGGTCTTGACTTCTATCAAGAGCCAGATCCCAGCCTTGTCAGAGTTTTTCCTATGGCATCTTGCTTCCCACTCGTAGCTGCGTAGCTTATTCAGGGGGTAAACCGTTTATTCCCCCTATCAAGGCACCTCTAAATCCATGGGATTTAAGATTGGTCTTATCGGCTTTGCTGAATCAGCCGTTTGAACCTTACGAGTAATTCCCTTGGTTCCTTTGACAAGAAAGATAATCTTTTCTGCTTACCATTTCTTCTACTAGAAGAGTATCGAAAATAACGGCTCTGTCTTGTAAGAGCCATATTTCATCATGCATAAGGATGAGGTGGTTTTATGTCCTCATCCTGAATTCCTACCAAAAGTGGTAACAGGTTTTCATTTAAACCAAGATATTATTCTTCCTTCTTTTTCCCCAGAGCCTTAATCTGGGGAAGAGAAAGCACTGCATTCTCTTGATGTAGTAAGAGTGATCAGAGTCTATTTAAAGATGACTGCTCAGGTTCGCAAAGCACAGGTTTTGTTTGTACTGCCAGAGGGTCCAAGATGTGGACAGGCAGCGTCAAGATCCACTATTTTCCAAATGGATTTGTCAAGTGATTTTTCACGCTTCAGCTTAAAGAAGAAAATTCATCCAGGGCGATTAATGCCTCTTGGGTGGTGCATCATCAGGCCTCTATGGCTCAGATCTGTAAGACTGCGACTTGGTCTTCGGTTCATACGTTTATACGCTTTTATCAAATCTATATTAAAGGTAATGAGAATATTGCCTTTGGGCACAGCATATACTGCAGGCTGCAGTATGAGTCCTCTGGCCTCCTGTTATTTGTTCTGTTCCCCCCCCCCCCTTCAGTTGCCATTGCTATGGGACATCCCACATAGTAATTACTATGGCTCTGTGTCCCCTGATGTAAGAAAAGAAAATAGGATTTTTAAAACAGCTTACCTGTAAAATCCTTTTCTTTGATGTACATCAGGGGACACAGAGGTCCCTCGCTTCTTCTTATACACTTGTATTGCTTGGCTACAAAACTGGGGACTCTCAGTAATGGGAGGGGGGTTATATCGGGGAAGTGCATACCTTACTGCGTGCCAGTGTCCAGCACCTGTTGGTCCGATATAACCCACATAGTAATTACTATGGCTCTGTGTCCCCTGGTGTACATCAAAGAAAAGGATTTTACAGGTAAGCTGTTTTAAAAATCCTATTTTTTGCAATAATACATATATAAAATCACAAATTCCAAGTGGTTGTTTGCATATTAAGACTAGCAATCAACATCTACTGCCCCCTTCCCCCCGAATGCTTCCTAGAAAAGGTCAATTTTTCATAACTCTTTACCCTCAAGGAGTTTTCAGTGTTAAGTCCATATCAGTAGCATGCACGCAGTATGACCAATATGGGTGAGAGACAATTAACTTTACAACATTTTAAGATTGCGGGTAGAAACTGGAGCACCAGTAGGAAACTGAAAAAAACATGCACATTATACATTACTTTGTTTTTCTGTAATAATACATACCAGATAATCCCCTTCCACACTTGCACATATAACCAGGAAACTGTTCTTCCTCTGTGGTAACAGATCCATTGAACTCTGGCAACTCCACACACTCCATTCCAAATTTGCAAGGCTGGCTTTTGCACATGTGAATAACTGTCTCACACAAAGAACCTGTGTATCCTGTAACATTCATTTTATTTTAGGATTAGTTGTGTATAGGCACTGAAATATACTAAAAATATGATATCTTTTCTAGTTCAGTTTCTGAGAATTGCTGAAATAACTATAAAATTCACACACGGGTAAACACTCAGTCCTGAGCACCTCTAGATTTAGAGTCGCTGTGATACCAGGTGCCTGGGAGAAAAGGAGACTTTTTTCTGACCATCTGAAGCTTACAGTAGAGAGACACAATGAGTGAGTTTATAAAGAAGACCTAGAAAAAAAATGTGGAACACCAGCACTTACTGCATTAATTTGAGCTTACAATATACATTAGTCACAATGCTCTTAATGGTGCCCCTTTTTTGGGCTACAGTGACTAATTAAAAGGATGTACTGGTGATCCGTACTCTTTTAACTTGTTTCTTTTGTGCGTCTTCAAAAGAGCTTTCACAGCACATTTTTAAACCCCAGTCTGCTTTGAAATCTTTGCCCGGGAGAGACCTTGCTGATGCAGTATAACTACCTTGTGTCTTATTGCTGTGCTCTGTCTTGCCATGGTGTATGACCTGTGACATGAACTCTCTTCCACAACCTCACCTTAGTAACAGAGTTTGACTCTTCCTTTTCACTGTCTTAAGTCTCCTACACAGCCGTTTCTGTTTCAGTTAACTGGTTCCCAACTGGCTCACGCCTATATATATATATATATATATATATATATATATATATATATATATATATATATATATATATATATAGGGGCAGAATGGCTCCCCTGCGCGAAACCCCGTACAGGCACGGCGTTCCTTCAAACATCAGAGTGCACATACACACACCCGCTGCAGGACGGAGGACACAGTTCGTGTGGCCGGCGGTTGTGATCCCTGCCGGCCACGCACGATCGCGTGCACGAGTGCCAGCATGGGGACACAAATTCCTGTGCTGTCAGAGGAGAGGAGACATGATGTTTGTTCCTACGATGGAGAAACAGCGATATGTCTCCTCTCCTACTCAGTCCTAGCCCCATACAATTAGAACACACTGAGGAAACTTTTGCGCAAACCAATCAATATACGCTTATGTGATTTTTTTAACCAAAAATATGTATAAGAATATATATTGGCCTAAAGTGATGAAGAGATTTGTTTTTTAAAAACATTTTTAGGGATATTTATTATAGCAAAAAGTAAAAAATATATATAATTTTTTTCAAAATTGTTGCTCTTTTTTTGCGTATAGCGCAAAAAATAAACACCACAGTGGTGATCAAATAGTACCAAAAGAAAGCTCTATTTGAAAAGACGTGAATTTCATTTGGGTACAGCATTGCATGACTGCGCAATTACCAGTTAAAGCGACACAGTGCCAAATTGTAAAAAGTGCTCTGGTCAGGAAGGGGGTAAAACCTTCCTGGGCTGAAGTGGTTAATGACGGTGTTTCAACCTACATATGAAATTGAGGATCATTACAACCCACTTGGTATAATTGATTAATTATACACCTGACTCTAACCCTACAAAATCCTTGACTTTGGGCAAGTGTACAAATTGTGAAAGTGTAATGCTGTGTACACACAATCGGACATTTCCAACCACGAAATCCTGGGATTTTTTCCGATAGATGTTGGCTCAAACTTGTCTTGTATACACACGGTCGCATAAATGTTGTCGGAAATTCCTATTGTCAAGAACGTGCTGACTTACAACACATACGACGGCACTATAAAGAGGAAGTTCGATAGCCAGTGCTCCACCCTTTGGGCTTCTTCTGCTAATCTCGTGTTTAACTCGTGTTAGTAGAATTTTGGTGAGCGACAATTCGCGATTTTCAGCCTTGTGCTTTTCAGTTCGTTACTGCTCTTCAGTTTGTGCTTGTGGGTTTGTATCTGGTTTTCAGTGCGTGTAGTCAGTTCGTTTCTGAATTTCAGCTCGCTCTTCTCAGGCCTTTCAGATTTTCAGTGTGTTCTGTTAGTTCGTTCTGACCAGCCAACCGTTTTTAAGCCATGTTGCGGGTAAGTACTCATCGTAGAGTTCCTGCTGTGCAAGGGCTTGGTGTTGGGGTTTTTACTTTGACCCAAGCCAGTCCATGAACAAGGTGAGGAGGAGTTCATGGACGAAGAATTGTTTGCTCCAGCTTAACCAATTCTCTCACATGCTTTTGTTGCGGGAGATCCGTGAGAATAATCCTGATGATTTCAGAAATTATTTCCGGATGACAGACCCCGTTTTTCTCCCCCCCCCCTTTCTGTTTTACAGCTAGCGTGGTTAGCTAAAACACATATTTAACCCTTCGGGTCAAAAACCCTCAAACACACATTAGCCAATGTCACCTACCTGATGCACGGTCTCTAGCAGGTAACATTTATACCAAATTATGTTACTTCTTTCTTTTTCGACCTTCATATTCTATACCTATACCTCTATACCTCTCCATCATATGCACTATATCCCCCATGTCCCCCGGTGGGGGAAATTTTTGGAGTGGACTCTTCCCTGGTTTTATGTTTGGTATGCTTGCCCCCCTTTTCCCTTCCCCCCCCCCCCTTATTCCTTTGTTTTTTTTTTTCTCTTAGGTAATAAATTTCTCCTACAATCCCTTTTCTGTAAACACAATTGTATATCCTTGTTTATATTTATTTTTGGTTATTTTTTTTATATATATTCATACGATTGTATAACTATATTAACTACTAATAGGTAAGCATTGTCTAATGTATATCCAATTTTTAGATCTCCTCCAGATGAAGCGGAAAATTCAGCGAAACTAGTCGAGGAACTCCTCACTTGTACCCCTAGAATGGAACTCCACCATGAGTAACTGTACATACCAATCTGGGGTGTACGAGCTTTTTAATATGATATGTCTTTATGTAATAATTTTTTCTTCTTCGTGTTATGTAAATTTGCATTAATTTTTGTATTAAAATTTATATGAAATTCTACTATATATTTTCTGATCTTTATGTATCCAATTTAGTACCGGTATAGTCCAACATTTCCTTTTGATATTTTGGTTTGGGTATTGGTATAAGGAGATTTATGTGTACAGCTCCCTTCCCATTCCCACAACTTCCAAATTACCTTCCCTCTTCTCGAATTACTACTGGATGATGGTACACTGTATATTAACAATTATCTCTTATTGAGGCTATACTTCAAAAAATTCTTCTGCTAGACCCCGTTTTTCATCGTCTGTTGGCTTTGCTCTCCCCTTGAAGCAGGACACCTGCATGTGGCAAGCCATCACTCCTGAACAGAGGCTAGTTGCCACCTTTCGGTACTTGGCGACGGGGTGAAGTCTGCAGGACATCAAGTTCTCAACAGGCATCTGCCCCCAGGCTCTGGGGATTATTATCCCAGAGACCTGTTCTGCCATCCTTCAGGTCCTGCAGAAGGACTATATTTGGGTAAGATTTATCCTTTAACATCACATGTAATTTCTTTGATACATGAGGTGACAATCTCTTCTTCAGCTAACTATTATGTTGTGGGTCTGGTACACACACACCTTCTTTTTGTTGCTAATGTATGTAATGCATTAATGATAATAATATTCATCATTTTCAGCACCCTGAATTATTTTTTTGGAGTGACGATATAGGCCTGATTGATGCAAATTATAAAGCAACTCAGGCCATCACTCTCAACCCTTTCTTCCACTCTTCCTTCCCCCACAGCTGAGGCTTCCAACATACAACTTGGGCCTTCCACCCAGGAAGAAGATGTGAAGGAGCCCAGCTTGAGTCAGGTATAGCATTGTTCAACATATTTCTCAAAATTGTGTGTGATTGATGAACAATGAACTAAAACTATGTCCCTTTTTCATACAAAGGAAAGCCTCAGCCAGGAGAAGGCTGTAGAAAGTGGCAGCCAGGAGGTGGCAGGGGAAAGTGGCAGCCAGAAGGTGGCAGGGGAAAGTGGCAGTCAGGAGGTGGCGGGGCTAAGTGGCAGCCAGGAGGTGGCGGGGCTAAGTGGCAGCCAGGAGGTGGCGGGGCTAAGTGGCAGCCAGGAGGTGGCGGGGGTAAGTGGCAGCCAGGAGGTGGCCGGGCCTAGTGGCCTGACTGAATCCCAGGTCCCTCCCCTCTGCCTTCAACAAAAAAGGCCCAGGAAGGGGAGGAACATGGAGGAGACAGCACTTGGGTTAATTCGGCAGGCTTCTGCGGCCCTCAGAACCCCCCAGTCTTCTTGAGGCCTGTGCCTGCATGGCTGCCAACAAAATGCAGTTAATGGAGGTTGTCCAATGCCTCTTTTGTGAGGAAGTGATATATATGGCCCTAAATAAGGGGTTGAGGGGCGAGCTCATAAGCAAAACCCACCTGTGTGAGTTGGACCATCCTCCTCCACCTCCTGCCACAACTCCAACACCAGAGCCACAGCCTGAAAGCAAGCGTGGAAGGAAGACAAGAGTGTGATTGTCTGGGTTCAGTCTGGTCTGGCAAAAGGTGCAGGCTGTTGTAAGCCCACAGCCTGGGGACATATATGTCATCTGCTGCTGTTCCTGATCTGGTCCTGGACCGGATTGTGCTCCCTATTAAATGGACTGCTCAGGCTCCCAATTTTGCCTGTCAAATAGTTGATGTGTGCCCTGGGGTACAAAGACTTCGCTAATTTCACCAGTTTATCCAGCGTTGCCTTCCTCTTTATTTGTTATGACTCCTAATAAATGTATATTTTTGTCTAAAATCATTGGCTATGTGTTAAAATGAAAAAAAGGACAGTTTGTTTGTGAGTAGGCAGGTACATACAAAAATACAAAAAAAAATACAAAAATACAATGTAAAATTAACAAGGGACACCAACACCAACCAATCTCCTTGAGGTTGAAAAAACAAGATAATAATGGTGTTGTGGTAACTTGACACACAAAGTGTGACTAGAAAAAAGGAAAACAAAACGAAAAAAAAAATATTATGGAGATCACTAGAAAAAAAATAAAAAACAGGAGATCTTGATTAAAAAAAAAAAAAGATTACTATAAAGAAAAATTAAAAACATTATTCTGGAGATCTGGTGGAAAAAAATAAATCATGAGATCACAAGAAATAATAAAGAAATCAGTTTGTCAGAACTATGTGTGAATATCAGCTGCAAAACAGCTTCATAATTTTAGCATTATAAAGAAGAAGAGAATGCGCTGCATTGAAAGATTTCAAAATTTGCAGCGTGACGAATGTGCTATCTCCATTGTGAATGCTAGTTTTACCAGACCGAGCGCTTCCATCTCGTACTCGATTCAGAGCATGTGTGGAATTTTGTGCATCGGAATTGTGTACACACGCTCAGAATTTCTGACAACGCATTCCGGTCGTGTGTACACGGCATAAGAATTGATGCTGGTTTGAAGTCAAAGGGTAGTGACGCTAAATATCAATTTGATTTAGATTTTTCTTCTGTTCACCCACTTTGCATTTTCTAAATTGAAAAAAAACAAAAAAACAATTCAAATATATATTTTTGAAAGCATTCTTACTTAACAGCATTTCCTCACACCTGCCTAAAACGTTTGCACAGTACTGTATTGCCCTGTTGCCTCACCTCCTAATAGGCATCCCTGTCTGATTTTTCAATCCACCCCTTTTTCCCAATGATAGATTCATGTACAGTGTACCACATATCACTGGCTCTAACCTGCACCATACACTGCACAGTGCCTGCTGTCTACATTTTACCATTTTCCCTAGAGATGCGTGGCAAATTTTCTCAAACTTGACTATCATATAATAGTTCTCTCCTGCTGTACATATTACTCCTCTCATGCTCTCTGGATTCCTTTTCTGTATGTATGGTCCCCTGCCATACCCTCTAAACTCCTCCATTGCACATACTGCCCACTGTTATACCCTCTGAACTCCTCCATTGTACATGCTTCCCACCGTCATATCCTGAACTCATCTTTTTGACGCGTATTTCCCGCTGTCATATCCTTTCCTTAATTGTACATACTGCCCGCTCACATTCCCTGTTAACTTTTTCAACACTAATGGTGTGTACACATGGTTGGACTTCGCGGCAGAAAAAGTCAGACGGAATCATTTCATGGGATATTCCGATCGTGTGTGGGCTTCAGCTGACTTTTTTTTTTTCGAAAATTCTGACGGACTAAAAATAGAACATGTTTTAAATCTTTCCGAATGAATCAATTTCTATTGGGAAAAACGTTTGTCTGTATTCTATTCCGACAGACCAAAAACGACGCAAGGGCAGCTATTGGCTACTGGCTATTGAACTTCCTTTTTCTAGTCCTGTCGTACATGTTGTACGTCACCTCGTTCTAAATGATCGGACTTTGGTGTGATCGTGTGTAGGCAAGTCCGTTTCAGCGGAACTCTGTCGGAAAAACCGAGTTTATTCTGACGGAAAAAACGGTCCTGTGTACGCGGCATAACAGTTCTTTTATGACAAAAGTTTGCTTTTTAGCTCTACAAATGGCTAGCATTGGCAAGAAATAGGATTCAATGAAGTTTGCCACACAGTTTGCAAACTTCAAATTCTAAGCAAGATTTGTGAAAATGTTTGCAAACTTTACCTGGGCAAATTCAATTATTCCTAGTTATAGATAGACAGACCCTTTCTGATAAGCAACAAAGACATCTAAGTAAAACATATATTTTTTTTTAAGATAACATTTCAGAGATATTAGAATTGTTATATTCTACATGGGACAGCAGGCTGGAATTTTTATTCAATAACTTTTGAAATAAGACAAGCAGACAGGTGTTTGGATAATAATGGCCGCGGTTGTTTATTATTGGTTTCAAAATGTTGTACATAACTCATCAAAACTCATCCAATAAACTTAAAGCTAGCCCAGTCACTACGGCTCAGGCAGCAACACAAAATACCCAACACTTGAAACACTATAAGTAAAAAGCCATAATAACTTGTCCCCCTTTGCTGTTACAATTCTGTATTATTTTTTATTTTATTCTTTGCAAAGGTGACTTACCACATAACAACAACCGCGACAAAATAAATGAACATAACCATACAGAATTAAAATACATTTAAATACAAATTTTTTATTTTTTAGGGAGGGAGGGAGGGGAGAGAACACCACAGCTCTTCTTCTGAGGCGAATGAGCCCCCTCAGCAGAACCTCCTTTATATAGCCCCAAGAAAACTGGTTTAAACCAGTTCTTCCCAGGCTTTTTACATGTCATGAAGAGGGGTCACCTGTACCCCTCCTCAAAAACATGTGACTAACAGCTGTTTCCCCGCTGGCCACAGGCTCTGCAGGGGAACTTGAAACAGCTGATCCAGCCGCTCTCCCATGAGGAAAAGGGGGGGCAAGAAACTGCCCTCTCCCTTTTCCTGTCATGGGACAGCAGGCTGGAATTTGTATTCAATAACTTTTGAAATAAGACAAGCAGACAGGTGTTTGGATAATAATGGCCGCGGTTGTTTATTATTGGTTTCAAAATGTTGTACATAACTCATCAAAACTCATCCAATAAACTTAAAGCTAGCCCAGTCACTACGGCTCAGGCAGCAACACAAAATACCCAAAAGGGCAGGAGGACCTAAGGCCAACTGCCCACAGAACCCCAACCCGCGGCCATCTCAACACAGTAACTTAAACCTACATTGAAAATATCCAAGCCAATATCAGACAGATGGATGCCATCCTGCCTGAAAAGGCCGGGAATACCCCCTTCCAGCTCCGTGTGCCTAAAGGATAGCATTCCCAATCTTGATAGCAACTTGGATACTGCCCTGTTCACTCTCTTTCTGATTTTTTCAAAAGGACGTACAGAAGGATAGGAAAGCCAACCTATCCTCTGCACAATTTCTGAAAAAAAAAAACACTACTGAATTGGGAAATGATAACTGTATCTTCTGTAGATCATCCCTAATCCGAAAATTAAGGTCCAAAGTTTTATGGTAACCAATATCATTACCACTTATATGAATAATTAAGATATCCAGAGAGGGAAAATGAAGAAGAAGCTGTGAAATAAAAGAAATTAGGTCTGACCATAACATTCCCCTCTTTCCACACCAAAAAATCTTAAATTTAGAAGCATCCAATCCTAAATTGCTAGTATAAACTCATTGCTGAGCTCTCAAATTCACCCAATAGATGAAGGAGTGTCCAATCATCCACACAATGCGAGTGTTACCTGAAATAAATCATAGTATTGCGTTAGGACGAATATAAAGCAAATACCTATCCGACTTCCATCTATCAAACTGTTTAATAGATCTAACATCAAAACCCAATCTAGCGGCCTCTGTTGCTGCTCCAATCCGAGAAGAATGCATCGATAAATGTTCCTGATCTAAATTTAAGGCCTTCAAACATCTCCTGAAAACACATAAGAACTGGTATTTAGTAAGGGGTAACCCTGATTCATGAATGAAAAAACGTAGAAAACCCCAAAGGCCTTATTGATGAATATTGACGTATCAGAGTCACCGGGCAAATGCTAGTACTCATACACATATCTAATGTTAACCAATTACCTTTACCTACCTGATCCGTTTTGGTCTGCTAATTAAAATTTTTAATGAACTTTCAAAAATAACAACTTCAGACATGTGTATTTGAACCAGCTCAGATACCCTAAGCGCCGCAAAAAACATAACTGAAAAAAACGCCCAAAAAAGAACCGATTCAAAATGAGAATTTTTTTTTTTTTTTTTTTTTTTTTTATCCGTCACGGAGCAAAGCTCACCCAGTACTAGAGGAGTGATGGGCTTCCTTAAATCAGGCCTAAAATTAATCCTTTTGTAAACTTTTAAAGCTTGTTTTATAGAAAAATACTGCATGCAAGATGGCATGTTATTTAATTTCAAGAAAAAATAAATTCCCGACAGGGTTTTATGTATGTACGACCAAGAAATAATTCTGCTCAAACAAAGAACCAACAAACTTCAATAACAGCAATTCAGACACGGAACCCAACGGTTCACCTAATATGTTTAAAAATTCTTGATACATAAACCAAGAAGATTGATATCCTGCCCAAGTAGAAGGTGCCAAAGAATTGATAATATTCAAAATAAGGAAAATAAAAATAAAAATTGTAGCTGTCATGAAGCAAAGCAGAACCAAGAAACTTTAATAAACAGTAACAAAATTAAAGCTAGCCCAGCCACCACGGCTCAGGCAGCAACAACAAATAAACTTAAAGCTAGCCCAGCCACCACGGCTCAGGCAGCAACAACAAATAAACTTAAAGCAAGCCCAACCACCACAGTTCAGGCAGCAACAACAACTCAGACAAGGAACCCACCGGTTCACCTATCATATTCAAAATGATTATTATTATTATTTTTATTTATTTTTTATACAGAAACCAGGCAGAATTGATAATATAAATAGAAATAGGCCTTAAACCAGGTCCCATAAATTGATTGGACAGGAGTGTCCCACACGATCCGCCTCCAGAAGTAGCTTGAAAAAAACGCTCCACCTGTGAAGGAGACAACTCATCTGCCAAATCATTGTCCTTACCTGGTACATGTAAAGCCTTTAACCAATATGTTGAAACGTAAGCATTTAAAAATCAGGTATCTTATAAGGACAATGACTGGCGGAGACTTGGATGTTAGACAATTAATAGCGTACATTACTCCTTTATTATCTGTACGTATCAAAATTATTTTATTTTGGAAGAAAGAACAAAGCTCAAATGCAACAATGATAGGAAATAATTCCAATAAGACTATGTTTTTAATGTAACACTTTACTAATCAAAAAACATGCCAATGTTCAGCGCACCAATGCTTCTGCCAAATTGCGGCAAAGCCATGTGACCCTGCTTCATCAGTGAAGAGAAGCAAATCCGAATCTAGAATGAAATCCCCCTGCCATAAGGCCCTACCATTGTTAAATGTGAAAGAAATTGCAACCAAACCAGCAAATACTCCTTCATATCACTGCTTTTTTTTTTTTTTTTTTAACTTGAACAATAAAGAGGCTATTTTCTTAATTTTTTCTTCTGATAACCTAAACTCCATTAACCAGTATCAATAACGATACCTAGAAATTCCAGACAAGTTGAAGGCCAAATAGTCCTCTACTGAGCCAATGGGATACCAAAATGGTCGCAAACCTCAAAAATTTTCTGTAATAAATTAATACAAAGGAAAGAATCGGGAGGGCCTAAAAACAAAATCATCTAGATAATGAATTAAAAATTGTGAACCGGAAATGGCAAAAACTACCCACTCTAAAATGAAGAGAAAGACTCAAAATAAAAGCAAGACAAGGAACAACCCATAGGTAAACATTTATCAAAATAAAAATCATCAGTAAAGAAAAAACCCAAGGGAATTAAAAGATAAAGGATTAATGAGAAGTAAGCGAAAAGCTGACTTGACATCCGCCTTTGCTAAAATAGCTCCCTTCCCCAACATTCTTTACTTTACTAGAGCACCTCCAAAAGAAGCATATGAAACTGATGACATACTCTCATCAATTTGGTCATTAAGGGAATTGCCTTTGGGAAAAGATAAGTGATGAATTAATCTAAAATAATTATTTTCCTTTTTTTTTTTTCTTTTTTTTTTGGAACTACACCTAAAGGAGAAATCCTGAAATTTGAAAACGGAGGGAAAGAAAAGGGGAATTTGAAAACGGAGGGAAAGAAAAGTTGCAACCCTTCCTTCTGAAATTTCAAAATTAACCTTATCTAAAACTACTTGAGGAAATTCAGATACTGATTTGAATTATTAACTATGGTACAACCCTGACCTTGAAATATAGGCAATAAAAAACCATCCCTAAAACCTACAATGAGAAGATGGGCCTTCAACTTGTTTGGAAACGCCTGAAGCCATGGGAGCATGTTTGCTAATATCACTGGTGTGTGATATTTCCCCCCGCCAAATTTTCCTTAACAACCTGACACAAATGAAATACCAACGGAAAATATCACAGGGCATGGACTCCTTTAAACAAATTTCCAGCAAGTTTTGTGATTTAGCATTACTATAATACACATTGATATTCTGTTCTAAATGAATTGGCAAAGCTGGAGTGCCATTAGCAGAGACGCCACTAGGTGGCGACCAAACTTCCATAGCTGAAAGGTCAGAGGCTAAAACATTACTTATAGCTGGCTGACAAAACGATTTCTGAATAGCTAATTCTTTAGACACTTTAGATAATAGTACCATTTAATAATTCATTAACAGACGGTTCATACATACCTGCACTCCCTTGATGTAAAGCAGGCCCACTATCAAGCCCTGCTTCAGTGAAAGGCAGCATAGTCGGTTGCCTAGGTGATGCCTGACGCTGTGGAGGGGGAGACCACTCCCTCAGAGAGGTTGCTCCGCCTTCCGTACCACCTCTGGCCCCACCCACCGCTTCAGACGTGGATGCTCTTCCGCTCAGCTGGCCGCTCTGCCTGCCCGCTCCAAGCCTTCCCCCGCCCACCTGCCCTCTGGTACGGTCCTGAGAAGGACCAGCTCTTCTGAATAGCAGGGCGCGGCGGGTAGGCGAATAGCTCCGGCGGGGGTTGCGCTTCTTTTTCGCCGCCCCATCCGACCGAACCGGGGGCGGCGCTTCCTTGCTGACGCGCTGGCTCCTCCTCCACATCTTCAGGATCCGCTTCTTCCTGACGCAGCGACGGCTCCCGGGCTTCCACCGCTGACCACTCTCCTCTTCTTTCCTCCGGACCAGGATGGCTGACAGGCGGTGTAGCTCCCACCGGAGCCTCTTGACACGACGGGCGGGTAGGTCTAGGCATTGGCGAATCCAGGCTTCCCTCCCCTCTCATCTTCTGGCCTCAGAAGAGACTGTTTGTTCAGGGCAGAACCCAGAGAGAACACCACAGCTCTTCTTCTGAGGCGAATGAGCCCCCTCAGCAGAACCTCCTTTATATAGCCCCAAGAAAACTGGTTTAAACCAGTTCTTCCCAGGCTTTTTACATGTCATGAAGAGGGGTCACCTGTACCCCTCCTCAAAAACATGTGACTAACAGCTGTTTCCCCGCTGGCCACAGGCTCTGCAGGGGAACTTGAAACAGCTGATCCAGCCGCTCTCCCATGAGGAAAAGGGGGGGCAAGAAACTGCCCTCTCCCTTTTCCTGTCATTCCTTTTGCATGCAAATGTATTATTCAAATATATTATACTGGATCCCCAGGCACAGTATTCTATTTAATACTACTTAAAGCTGAGGATAAGAAAAGACTGAAAAATAAGTAAGGGTCAGCGAATGTTACCTGGCCAGCAGAGACATTTGAAGCTCACAGAATCCTCTATACATGTGGCATTATTTTGACAGGGCAGTGATGAGCACAGGGATGCAGAGACTTCACATTTCGTACCAGTGTATCCTACCGTGCAGTTACATTGATACCTATAAAATGCCAAACAATAATAAACTAGACACATGCTGTCAATTCTTCAGGGCTAAGATGTTTTGTACATTGAATATGTAATAAAAGACATTACTCACCCGTTATTCTTATCAACACACAGTCCACTATTAGGGCAAGGAGAACTCTCACACTCATTTATACTAATGTCACAGAGATCTCCAGAGAAGCCAGGAGGGCATGTACATGAAAAAGATCCCAGCAGGTCATGGCAGGTAGCTCCATTCAGACAGGGGCCTGATGAACACTCATTAAACTCCACCTCACAATCTCTGCCTTAAAAAAAAACAAGATGCATTTAGTGTAGATGAGGGGAAATTTAATTTTTTTTTTTCTATTAAAGCACTTACAATCTAACACCAACCAAAATATTTTTTCATTTGAGACAGGGCAGGGTTAGAACCCTGGTCAGCATTTACTTGTTGTCTGTGTCCGCAATAAAGTGTAACTAAAAGGCAAAACTTTTTTTTCATTTTGGATAGAGTAAGGGAGGATATAACCCCTGTCAGTTTTTTTTTTCACCAGCTGTGTCCCATAAGGGTGATTTTCCTTCACTTCCTGTCCCATCCCCAAAACAGGAAGTGAGAGGAAAGCCCTCCAAAGTAAGGGAATCCCTGAGTGTCACCAGGGTTACCAGAACAAGTGTCTCCATTGGAAGGTTTTCCCTCCATTACTGTCCCGATGTCAACTCAATTTGGGATTTTACATTACTTTCACTTTCAATGATAATGGTAAACAGGACAAATAGGATGGGGGAATCTCCATAACGGAGGCACGGACAGCAATAAAATCTAACAGGTGTTCTAATCCCTCTCCACTCTATTTACAACTTAGAAAAAAAGGTTTGCCTTTAGTTACGCTTTAAGGAGATTTTTTGAATCACATCTTGTCTGATTGTTGGGTGTCGGACAGAACAGAAAGTCAAGAGAAATCTCCCCATTAGTCACACAAACAATATATACAGTTTTAAATAGGTTTTAACACTTCCTCGCTATTTTCAAACAAAAAGATTTGGGTGGAGTTGGTTTTTAAATAATCCAAATCACTTCTGGTGTAGCCCCATATAGTAGAGTTACTAGATGCTCTTTTATAACTAGGTGACCAGGCATTCCTGGTTTCTGATGGCAGTCCCCACTTTCAACAAGCAGTTTCCAGATAAAAAAATTGTCCTCAATTGTGTCCCTGGTTAAAAAGTAGAGTCCCTACTGGGTGGCCAACTGCCCAATAAATTACAAACAGTTTGTAAAAAAAATTTTTCTCCCCCTTGTTACTGTCTATGGGATGGGAGCAAGTGACCATTAAAATCTTCCCTGACAGCTTGTTGACACATGGCCTCAGTCAAGGTCACTCTCTAACGTCCCAGCTATTATGAGGAGGTAGGAAATGCTTTGTGAAGCACCTGCTCCACCCCCCACTGTCTCTGCTGCTGATGCCACATGCACAGCCATACTGTAACCCTAACCTCCTTCCTTCACCCCATAAGAATGTAAACAATGGCTGTCAGCGATATCAGAGCTTTGCAGGTCTATGAAATGGCCATCATTTGTAAATAAGTTAAATTAAGAGGAGGCCGGAGCTGGATTAAGAAGACATAAGAGTGACATTCAGTGTAGGGACAGGCTAACTACAATTAAAATGTAAAAGGCTGCCAAGCAATAAAGAAGTGTTCCAGAGTCCAAGGCATCTTCTGTTCAGAATTTATGCCTGTGGGTGACAATTATTACTCTTACTGACCACCTAAGCTGGGAATTTCTCCCCCCCCCCCATTGACCCCCCGATGCTGGGCATTCAGTACCCCCACTGACCACTGATTTTGGGTATTTTTACCCCACTAACCACCGATGTCAGGCATTCATTCCCCTTACTGATGCTGGACATTTCTTTCTTCCACTGATCATAGCAGTTTGGCATTTTCCTTCCAACTGACAAGCAATAAATGGGGATGTACGTCACTGCCTGTTCCTGGGCTTACTACGCGCATATGCGCGCACCTTCCCCCTCTGCCGACACCCACTGTAATTGTACATAGCTGGAGTCTGCCAACAGGTCCCGACCAATGATTCATGGCCTGGACCTGCTGATCGGCTGTATCCAATCACAGCCCAGAGCCCTGTGCTGACAATCAACACAGGACGCTGTGCAGAGGGAATGATCTCTCTGTTCCTAGCAAAGCAAGATAAGAATATAAACAAAATATAAAGATCTTTAGTAAGAATCAGCACACATTACACATTGATTACCTGAGATGTTAACCCCTTCCCAGCCAGTGTCATTAGTACAGCGACACTCAGTTCGAATGCAGTATCAGTTAGTGTCAGATTGGCTGCCTCACTATAACAGTACCATTTCAAAGTATTAGTGTAATAAAAAAAATCCAGTATATGCTGTATAACATATAGCTTGTAGAAGCTATAACTTTCACATAAACCAATCAATATACACTTATTGGGATTTTTTTTACTAAAGACATGTGGCAGAATACATTTTGCCCTAAATGTATGAAGAAATTGGATTTTTTTTATTGAATATGTTTTATAGCAGAAAGTAAAAAATATTTTCAACATTTCCAGTCTTGTTTCATTTTTATAATAAAAAAAAATAAAAAACAAAAACAGCGGTGATCAAATACCACCAAAAAGAAAGCTCTATTTCTGTGAAAAAAATTATACAAATTTCGTTTGGGTATAGAGGTGCATTACCGCGCAATTACAAGTTTAAGTATTGCAGTTTAAAATAGCACAAAAATAGTCATGAAGGGGGTAAAACCTCTAGGAGCTGAGCTGGATATCGTTTCTAACTGTTTTGATAAAGTTATTTAGGATAGGCTCAGAAAAAGTGATAGTTTTTTTCTTCTGTGCACGGAAAAGCAAATGGAAGTTTTTTTCTTTTTTTAATGATTTCCTGTTTTGAAGATTATGTGCATCTTTGAGACTGTCACTTGTCTCACAGTAATCAGTAAAATATTGTAGATGCAAGAACTTTGGCATATGTTTGAATTGCAATGCATGTTGATGATATTTAAAAAATATATTTTAGGCCTTTAAAAAAACTGTATTTTTTTTAAATTCAGTGCTACGAAAGTGAACAACATGTACAAACAACATATGAATGCAATGATCACAAAAGGTTAACGGGTTAAATTTGAAAAAAAAAAACAATTGCAAGTTTCCTTTATACAGTAGCCGCTGTCGTGGTACAGGAGAGTGGGATCTGTTTTCCAAAATGATACTAGTCCATTTATAGTAACAGAAGTGATAACAGTGTTTCTGTCCTGGAGTAATCTATGAGGCACCACTGTCAGTTTCTATAGGCTTTTTAATATTTCTTAGATAAATTTAGGTTTAACAGATTATTTTTCAATGTGCATGGATAATATGTAAACCTTGTTTCTATGTGTGGTCTCTAAATACATATGTACAGGGGGTCAGCTGTATTAGCTCATGATACTCTGCTTCAGAGCTCAAGATATCCAGTGCTGCCAGACTCAGGCCACTGATGAAAGGTGTCATATATGTGTATTGCAAAAACTGTGGGGGTGAGCAAAATAGGCATCGTGATATGAAGTTACAATGCAGAATGCTGAGCTGTTGCATGTATAATATGAAATGCAGATGTAGCAAGACGCGCTGATTTAGACTGCCCAGGCTTCATGTCACATGTGGGCGTTAAGGAGCAGAGATTTTGTATAACTAAGGCAAGAGCACGTTGCTCTTTTCTCAAAACAATGCATTTAATGCTAAGTCCATTCTAAGTGATCCTTTAAGAGACAGATTTATTAGGAAGTACAGTATAATGTATACACTATGTTTTGCTTCTTTTTAGGGCGATGGCAGGTAGCGCACTAAAGTGTGAAAACTGCAATGTTGTTTCTCCCACTAAGCTGATGGGTTCTGTAGCATAAAGCAGAGAAGGGCACAAGTAGATTGCAGCAATTTATTATGCACAGCATTGTGAGGCATCTGTCAGTGACAAAGTAGTAGGAAATATTTAAATGTTACGCTATAGATTTTAAAATGTTTTTGAGACTGTTATGCAAAAGCCAAGTGCAGTTTACTCTACTAACCATCCAATTGTTCAGCAAAAAACACAAAACAAAGAAATGCCTTGTTGATGTATTCAATGAAGACTACATTACATACCAGTACAGTCGCCTTTCAACATACTGGACTGGTCAGTCTGGTCTCTTGGAAACAGAAAGGCACAGTCATTACCTGTGGAGTGTGAACCTGGAAGCTGACTCGATCAGATGACTAAAGGTGATCAAGAGAAGGAGGACTGGCAAGCTCACTGATGTTGACAGGTCTCTATTTTGGACCATGTGTCTTCAAACCAGCGACCCTGGTGCATTTTTTCCACGTGTGGTGCAGACCTGATATGTAATTATATAATAGGGGCCCCCCTACAGCTCTGTTGTAACTCAAAGTATGTTTGTTTTTGCCGTGGCTGGAATTATTCAGTGTATTGGGTGCAATAAGCAAATTTATCTCTAAGCTCAAAAGTATTTTTAAGAACAGGGAAGTTTTTAAAATTGTATTATTTAAATTTTTTTTAAATTTAGAACTCATCAAAATTAAATAACTGTTAATAATAAATGCACCAGGTAATATTTTCCCTGTTCGCCTAACATGAACTGAAAAGTGTAAAAATGTATCAATTTACCAGTCAAAATCACATCCAAATCCACCTTTTTCTTTGCTTCTGCCTCCTCCCCCAGTCCCCTGTTGCTACAGTTAGCATCTGACGTGTTATATTGGACTACAATGAGACACAGTAAAGTAATGTGGTCACATGGTATTGTTACCGTTCAATCATTTCAGCTTCAGCATCCTTGCCTAATATCACCCATCACAGTCAAATTCTACCCATCACTGCATGCTTTGCCAGGAGCATGGCAACACATGGCAGCACACATGGACAGGACAAATATCACACCCACAGGGCTACAAGGGTCACTCCTACAAAGTTGGCCAACAGGCTATCCTAGATGCATTGTTACTACATATTGCAATCAACTGCTTGCTGACCCCCAATCTAGTATAATATAACTCATTTTGTGGCACCTACACATTCCTGGGGAGCAGAGTGCTATGCACACAGCCACTTTGGTGAAGAAGAGCACTGGCACCAGGGCCAGCGGTGTAATGATGATGACAAATAATCCTCCTAAGACACTTCTGGGTAGCTGTCAGGCTGGGGGAAAATGGTGTATTCCATTCCTGAAAGCTACTGCAGAACAGCCAGGGGCATATACCGCCTACTGTCTCTGGTGCATGGAAATAGTAACCTTGCCAGCTCCCCAGTTATGAATTCCACCAGAGTATTGGGAAAGGTCATGTGCACTACCGAAAAATTTGTTAGTTTTTGTTTCATTTTTTTTTTTTTTAGGTTTTACGGGTAATTCATTATGATCGCAATTAGTAAATTTGAAAATAAGAAAGAAAATTTGAAAATAAGAAAGAATAACTAACTAATAATAACTAACTATTAAATTATAGGTATTCGAATTTCCTTTCAAATTTGTCTGTAAGTAAATGTAATGAATACGAATTTATCTGACATTAAGAATTAACCAAAATAACGAATGCCGCATCTAAATGAATGGACCGAAACAAATTAATAATAAATAATAATAATAATAATAAAAAGTTTGCAAACTTACAAATTCACTAATTTTCCAAGATTCAAATTTATGAATATTTGGAAAAATTTGTTAAATGGGTTTTCATTCATTCGGATAATTTATATCTAACAAATTTGTCGAAATTAATTGAAAAAGAAATTCGGAACTAAACGAATTGCACATGTCTAATTGGGAACAGATCAATTGGAGAAAACCAACCATCTTCCACATCTGTTGCAGCATTTATAGTTCAGTCTCTCAATATGCATTTTTAAAGGCTGACCTTCCTCCAAGGGAAAAAAAATAGATTCTGAGAGCAAGAACAAGAGAAGGAAAAGGAAAATCTAAAAAAAAGAGTTAAAACAGGATTTCAAAAATCTACTATAAGTTTGGCATCACAATGGCCAAAATACAATGTAAATCCCTTCATCAGAATGGTTTTAATTTTACCCCTTGTATGGAGATAAACTTCATAGAACTTTTTTAGGATCTGCAGAAATTCTTTAGCATCCTGGCAATCAAAACATTATTTTGCATTGAAGAAGAAAGAAGAAATGTTGATTGTAAGAAAGAATTAATAGGGATGTTGAGATATCATTTGAGGGCAACAATGACCAGATAGCATTAGAAGCTCTCATTGCACTTCTGGAAAAAGGATTTGATTTATTGGTAATGCACATGAATATTTAATGCATGCATACTGCACACCCTTCTGTCCGCAATCAGTTTTTTTTACTCACTACGTGTTAAAAGTGATATTATAAAAATGTGTTAAAGTATGGGTTATGCAGATTTCAAACAAAAAAATAACAGCAATAAAAACACTCATGGCAAGAATACTACCAAGAAGGTGTACAAAGCAATTAAAGCATAAAAGGCAGTTCTCAACTGACAAGAGTGGGGGTATAGTCATTCAAGACAATAAGGACTATGTTGCAGAAGTGCTAAGGGTATTATCAGATACCAATATATATGGAAATGAAGAAAGGAAACCCATACCACTATAAAAACATGAATTACATACTTTGATTGAAAATGCATATAAATTGAGTTTTATAAACAAGGCAGAGTGAACCACCGTTATGAAGGACTATTACAATACACCTTATTTTGATCATATTACAAAATGTCATAAAATTCCAAAATGCTCATGGGGACAACTCATTATTGAAAACATAGATGGTTTAATGAATATAATTTCACAGTGCATGGATTTCTTTTTTGCAGCCACTAGTGACTTCAGTACCTGCTTATATTAAAAAGAAGTATCGGATTTAGGAAAGAAAATTGCTGCATCTGTCCCAGCTTGATCTGCACTGAGAACTGAACGATCAAAGACCATTGATCGTTCAGTTCTCCACATTCTGTTAGCAGAGAATCGGGGACTGTCTGCCTCTGGCTCCCTGCTCTGCCACCCCACCCCAACAAACTGGAGCGCTGAGCTGTGGAAGGGGCAGGCTCAGGCTTTTAGCAGATCGCCATATGATCTGGATCTTTTCAGAGCTTTTTTGGGCTTCAGCTGAAAACCGATCTCAGGAGTGCAGAACACTCCTGTGATCCATAGGAGAAGTAAAGCCAAAATAGCTTTGGTTATACTTCTCCTTTAACCACTTCAGCTCCAGAAGAATTTACCCCCTTCCTGACCAGAGCACTTTTTGCGATTCGGCATTGCGTTGTTTTAACTGACAATTGCACGGTCATGCCACGTGGCTCCCAAACAAAATTGACGTCCTTTTTTTCCCACAAATAGAGCTTTCTTTTGATGGTATTTGATCACCCCTGCAGTTATTTTTTGCGCTATAAACAAAAAAAGAGCGTACATTTTGAAAAAAAACACATAACCTTTTACTTTTTGCTATAATAAATATCCCCCAAAAATATATATAAAAAATTTTTTTTCCTCAGTTTAAGCCAATACGTATTCTTCTGCATATTTTTGGTTAAGAAAAAAATCGCAATAAGCGATTATTGATTGGTTTGCGCAAAAGTTATAGCGTTTACAAAATAGGGGATAGTATTATGGCATTTTTATTAATATATATATATATATATATATATATATATATATATATATATATATATATTTAAATGGCGTCCAACATCAATTTTTATCGTGACTGCGACATTATGGCGGACACATCGGGCATTTTTGACATATTTTTGGGACCACTGTAATTTATACAGCAATTAGTGCTATACAAATGCACTGATTCCTATGTAAATGACAGTGGCAGTGAAGGGGTTAACCACTAGGTGGCCGTGTAGGGGTTAAGTGTGTCCTAGGGGCGTGTTGCTAACTATGGGGGGCGTGGCTGTGTTTTACAGATCACTGATCTCTGCTCCAATCACAGGAAGCAGAGATCAGTGTCACTGTAGCTAGGCAGAACAGGGAGATGCTTGTTTACTTTAACATCTCCCTGTTCTTCCTCTCCGTGAGGTGATCACGGGTATCCCCGCAGTGATCGAGTCCGCGGGACCCGCGACTGGACTCACGGAGCTTCCCGTGGGCGCGTGCATGCCCCCGCCACCTCTTAAAGGGCAACGTACAGGTACTTGATTTTGTCTGTATGTGCCCTTCTGCCGAAGTATATCAGCGTGAGGTGGTCGGGAAGTGGTTAAAGGGTAACTCCACTTTCATGGGAAAAAATTGAAAATAAAGAAAAAATAATGTTGGGCATATAATTGTGACACTAATCATATTGTAATTGAATGTTATTAAAGATTACCTTTCCTTTTCAATCTGCAGCCATTGTAATTTTCTCAGAATGCATTGCAATATGGCACCCTGGAGTTGTTCTGTACAGAGGTGTCCGTTTATGAAGCAGTAATCAGCGGTGATCCAGAGGATCACCGCTGATCACAGCACATAAACAGTTTATGAACCAGAGATAATCAGGGGAGAAGTGTTTGAATATGTTCTCCTGCCGATTATCTCCGCACACTGAGAATTCTCATAGACTGACACAGTAATGGCCAGTTTATGAAGCTGCGATCTGAGCGCTTCACTGGCGATCTGTGTCAGAATTCACACTCCCCGATTCACCAACTCAGAGGTGGAGAATTGGGGAGTGAAGAGAGAATCTGGGGGGATCTAAGGAGGAAAGAGGAAGATTTTTAAATTCCTTATGCCTCGTTCAGACCCCCAAAACTGTAACCACATCCCCCTTTATGTGTATACATATATATATCTATATAATATGTATATTTATATATAAATATATATATATATATATATATATATATATATATATATATATATATATAAATAATGTGTGTGTATATACATGTGTATATAATGTATGTGTGTGTGTGTATACATATACCGTATATACTCGAGTATAAGCCGAGATTTTCAGCCTCTTTTTTGAGGCTGAAAGTGCCCCCCTCGGCTTATACTCGAGTCATCGCCGTCTGCCTGCCCGATCAGCGTATCGAGCAGACAGACGGCGGCCATTCTACTATTCAAAAGCCGCGCCTCCCTCTCTGTGATAGGCGGAACACTCAATTTCCCAGCAGTCAGTGTTCTGCCTATCACGGACATCCGCTCATTCTCATACTATGGACGAGGATGAGAGGATGTCCGTGATAGGCGGAACACTGACTGCTGGGAAATTGAGTGTTCCGCCTATCACAGAGAGGGAGGCGCGGCTTTTGAACAGAGGAATGGCCGCCGTCTGCCAGGAGGAGAGCGTGGCACACAGAGAGGCTGCAGATTGGAGCAGGTAGGCCGGGATGGACGGACAGCACAGCACAGCGACGGACGGGACACAGGGACACAGCGACGGACGGGACACAGCGACGGACGGGACACAGGGACACAGCGACGGACGGGACACAGCGACGGACGGGACACAGGGATGGACACAGGGACGGACACAGGGACACAGGGATGGACACAGGGACACAGGGAGGGACACAGGGATGGACACAGGGACACAGGGATGGACACAGGGACACAGGGACGGACGGGACACAGGGACGGACGGGACACAGGAATGGACACAGGGATGGACGGGACACAGGGATGTCTCACCCTCGGCTTATACACGAGTCAATAAGTTTCCCAGTTTTTTGGGGGTAAATTGGGGGCCTCGGCTTATACTCGGGTCGGCCTATACTCGAGTATATACGGTATATAATGTAGGGGGACTCTTTATTTTACTAGCATTAACCACACCGTCTGTCAGTGTATTGAGCAGTGATAATTTATCACTGCTTAATAAACTGACATCTCAGTGTTTCCATGATTTTCTAGTACTGTAATCTCGTAAGGTCTCATGAGATTCCAGTATTAGGGGCCATTCTCCAGTGTTGAAAGCATTTGTAGATCTCTTCACTCCTCCGAAGGTGAAGCGATCTACTCCATAAACATAAACAAGATTATGGAAAGATCTCCTCTGTGAATGCCGGAGAATAAAGCAGTGAATAGATTTCACTGCTTCATAAATGGACAATGCTTGTGCGATTGGCTCACCAATTTTCCCAGAAGTCAGCCTAAGATACAAATCAGATTGCAGGCATCCCCTGCAACAAAAAAATTCATTTTTGGAGAGATACTTTCAATAGGAACCCGTCTAAAGGGATGCAGGCCCAGCAGATTCCTCATTAGTGTTGTGCAGTTCCATACCTGACTGATAATTATGAAACCACTCCCATTAGACCCACTCAGAACAGAGGCACAGACTAACATTCATGGATTTCTTCAGAATAAAAAAAGGTAGGAATCTGCAACAAAGTTTGTTATAATCTTTGCAATGTACATAGATCAGCCAGAGGGGATCTTTTTTCTCAACAAATGTGTACTTACGCTTTAAGGATTCCTCCCATTTACTAGACATTTTACAACCTTACAGTTGGGCTGCTGGATACATCTGGCTATCTCTTGTTGTTAGTTCTCTTTATACTTCCATTTCTCATGAAGCTGCTCTTGCATTATTTGATTATTCACTGTCAATAAATGCCAATATGAACCCCCTACAAATTTAATTAATATATTATTGCACCTATTTTACCTTTAATCACAATAATTTTCAGTTTTTAGATGCCTACTATTTGCAAAAAATTGGCATAGCTGATTTTTCGCTCAGGTATGCTAATTTATTTATGGAATTCTGGGAAGTCAGAAAAAATAAACACCTTTGTACAGTATTGTAACAATAATCCATACAAAATCTTTTTTGCACATGTAGCAGATCTTCATTCCTTTTTGAATTTGGGATTATCCTCTGATGTTGTGGGAATATCATATCCTTTATCATTAATAGAACAGCTGGCAACTCTTATTTGTATCAAAAAGTTATCATCACCCACAGCAGACAAAAACAATTCTTTCCTGACAGACTCCATGGCAGCATATGTATGGGTTTAGACCCATCCCCTCATACCTCATAGGACCCCACTCCCATAAATATTTGTTCCGAGCCAAAGGCTTTCCCTTTGAGGGTTCCTCTCTCTTTGGCAATAAATTAGATAGTGCCATCACCAGTGCCATGGGTGGCAAGTCAGGATTCCGGCCCCAGGATTGTCACCTGCTAGGTTAAAAAAGAGCTCACAGCCAGGCAGGGTTCGGATTGTGTGAGGGATACACGGCGCTATAGACATGGCCGTGAGTTCAGGAAGACTTGAAAGAGAAATCAGCCATCAGGCCAAAAATTTTCAAAGGGAGCGCCTTTCCGGTGGATGAGAAAGTCCTTTTGATATTAGGCCTGCCCACTTTCAGCATGTCTGGGCAGCCTCGATCAAGGATTATTGGACCGTCAAAATGGTCTCCTCAGGTTACTCCTGGATATTCAGAAGCCTGCCCACACTCCGGTTTGTACCCACATCCTTTCCACACTCAGAAGAGAAAAAGCAAGCTCTTCTGTCCTAAGTGGATTCTCTGGTGGCTCAGGGCACCGCCGTGCCAGTTCCAGTCGGCAAAAGGTTTCAAGGTGTTTACTCACCCCTCTTCATGGTTTTGAAAAAGAATGACTCCTGGAAACCAGTCATAGATCCGACTTGAAATGCTTCATAAAGAAAGAGAAATTCAAAATGGAGACACTAGTTACAATCCATCAGGCAGTTCAGCCAGGCGACTGGATAGTGTCCATAGATCTGAAGGATGCTTACTTCCATGTCCCGATAGCAGATGATTTCCAGAAATGTCTTTGCTTCACTGTAGACCAAGTCCACCTTCAATTTACCTGTCTCTTGTTTGGGCTCACAACATTGCCTCATGTCTTTTGAGAACTCTTATTGGCTGTCGTGGTGCTGAGCGGGATCAGAGGTATTCGTCTACACCATTATTTAGACAATAAGACAAAAAGAGGGGGGCTGAGAGGTAACAACCCTTGGGACCTTAACGGTATCAGGTGCATGGATCAAAATACCAGAAGTAAAAATGTAAAAAAGTTAATTTTTATTAAATTACAAAATGATAAAAACATGAAAAAAAGGAAAGCAATAATACAGCCATACAAAAGGATATATAAGTTATTCAGACATTATATATATATATATATATATATATATATATATATATATATATATATATATATATATAAAAATAAAGCGCTACCACTCTCGACATGCTTCACTCGTTAGAGTTACTTCAGGAGATTGATGGTATAACTCTTTAGTATGCTGCAATAACAAAGCATAAATAAGAAACATCCTTTTAAGTGCATATAGCATAAATGCATCAAAGTACACACACACACATATATATATATATATATATATATATATATATATATATATATATATATATATATATATTAGGCTTAGTGACTGTATCAAGGACCAAGCAAAAATTCAAGAAGCAGTAACAAAATGTCAAAATTTCAAGGGCATAGAAAACAAATGATCAAACGTAGGAAAACAGGTCTCACCACATATGTTTGAATTCCAAAAGTGAAGGTAAGTATATTAAAATATTGATAATTGGAGAAAGCCCAAAAGCCCAGAAAGCCGCATTGATAATGCTTGCAGAGAGCGACACTCAGATTGTATTAATCTAAGACATTAAGACATTAATCTAAGACTCTTTTTGTCTTATTGCGTATATTTGGGATGTGGTATCTTTAGTTTGATCGCTTCATCTTGCTTTTTTGACCATTATTTAGACGATCTGCTGTTGCTATCTCGGGACAGGGAGCAGCTGTTAGTCCACAGAACTCAGGTCATCTCCACTCTTCTCGAGTTCGGCTGTCTATTGAACATGGGGAAGAGTCACCTAGAGTCTAGACAGTCTCTGATATTCCTCGGGGTGCAATTCAATACGCTCAGGAGCACCATCTCCTTGCCTCTGGAGATAATCCCGGTGATTAGGAACAGATTACGTCAGGCAATGTTCTCCTCTCATCTCCGGGCCTCACAGTGTCTGAAGATCATTGGCATCATGGTGGCCACAATGCCTATGGTGAAATGGGCACAGTGGAAAATGCAGCCCTTCCAGAAAGGCTTCCTCCAGCAATGAAACCCAGGGATCCAAGATCATTCTATCCGGGTAACCTCGTCCATGCTGGAGAGCCTCCCTTGATGGCAACAACAGATAAAACTCCTCAACTGTCTTTCCATTGCACCCATCTCCGGCATTACGATCATAACAGATGCCAGAAACAGGAGCTGGGACATGTATTGCCTGACAGAAGTAACCCAAGGCAAATGGATTCTCCATCCCATGGAATAGCCTCGAATGTTTTGGAACTTCGGGCAGCGTTCTACGCTATGCAAGCCTTTCACTACTTAATGACGGGAGCCTCAGTTCTCCAAAGACTAGACAACACAACAGCAGTCTCATACATAAAGAGGCAGGGAGGTACCCGCCGTCTCTCCCTGCTGAAGGAAGTAGAGCCTATCATGCCTGGGCTCAGGCGAACCCTCAAGGGTACGTCTAGACAACAATGAATGTGCTCTCCACATCGAAGTCTTCATGTGGGTCCTGTCTCTGGGAGTCACCCCAAAGGTAGCCCTGTTTGCCTCCCCATAAAATTTCAAGCTGGGAGGTATTACTCAAGGTGTTGTTATCCCCAGGCCTTCGGGGAGATGCCCTGATGTACCAGTGGAGGATTCGTAAGGCTTACCCCTTGCCTCGGGTTCCTGTCATCCTCTGGTTCCTTCTGAGACTCAGGATAGAAGAAGCAGAGATAGTTGCAATAATTCCATACTGGCCGAACAGGCCATGATTTCCCCTGTTGGTGCAACTCATCTTTTGGCACCCAGTCCCTCTGCCCTCCAGACCGGATCTCCTGTCTCAAGGGGCAGCTCTACATCCCTACCCGGCCCATCTCCACCTGATGCCTTGGTTCTTAAGAGGGGAAGGCTGGAGGCCCTAGGTTGTCCAATTAGAGCCATCTCCACGTTAATGAATGCCAGAAGAGCGGTTACCAACAAGGTCTACCAAAGGATTTGATCCAAGTCCGGATTCCCAACTGTGCCATCTTACCTGGATGGGACCTTTTAAAGGCAAGGATCAATCTTCTAGCATGGATATTAGATTCCGGTTCCCAGGAATTTCCCTCAGGCCCATACCCCTTCCATTTCACCAGAAATTGAATCTGATTACGTCTTCTCCTGCAGTCCAAAATGGATTCGACCTCATATTCGATTTCTCCATCGACAATCACAGGTTCCGGGGGACCGACATTTCGGTTGGCAAAGGAATCCGGAACTGCAGGTTTGAGTAGGGCCACATGAAAAACTGGATGAATCCGAAATGATTCTGGTAGCTTCAGCTCATATGCCACGCTATTCACCTTCCTTACAATCGGAAAAGGACCCACAAACTTTGGACCCAGTTTCTTGGACGGGCAAGCCAGTTTTAAGTTCAAGGTGGATAACCAGACCAGATCCCCGACCTTGAGATCAAGTTCCCCCCTTCTCTTCCTATCAAACACCTCCTTATTGTTCTGTGTCTTAGTCATGGTCTCCTGCAGAAGCTTATTGTTTGCCTTGAAGAAGTTAAGGTTTTCTTGCACAGCTGGTAACGGGCATTCAGGGAGGTTGTTGGATAGGAACAGTGCATGAAAGCCGTAATTTGCAAAGAACGGGGATTGCTTCGTGGCAGAATGAACAGAGTTGTTATATGCAAATTCAGCCAGGGGTAGAAGCGAAGCCCAGTCATCTTGAGAGAACGAAGAAAAGCAGCGCAAATACTGCTCCAGCGTCTGATTCGTCCTCTCAGTTTGGCCATTGGTCTTGGGGTGATAGGCAGAGGAGAAGCAGAGTTCAATCTTCAGAGTCCCACAAAGCACTTTCCAGAACTTGGAGGTGAATTGCACCCCCCTATCTGACGTGATATTTGCGGGGATGCCATGGAGCCTCACAATCTCCCTGATGAAAGTCTTGGCCATCTCCACGGCAGAGGGAGTGCCCTTCATTGGCAAAAAGTGGGCCATTTTAGAAAGTCTATCCACCACCACAAAGATTGTGTAATAATTCTCCGAAAGTGCCAACTCAACAATGAAGTCCATCGAGATCATCCTCCATGGTCTGTCCGGGACAGGTAACGGCTTCAACAGGCCCCATGCTCTCGACTTGTTGCCCTTGTTCTGAATGCAGGTGACACATGCCTCCACATACTCCTTGCAATCCTTCTTCAACTGTGGCCACCAGAACGTACGTTGAAGTAGTTCAACGGTCTTATGTACCCCAAAATGGCCAGCCAGCAAATAGTCATGACAGGAACTCAGAATCAAGACTTGCACTTCCTGAGGGACGTAGATCTTATCCTTGTACCAAAGGAGGTCATCCCTGGACAGTAGAGGGGTGTCAGGCGGGGGAACAGTACTCATAGAAGCCTGCTTGATTTGGGACAGAAACCCCTCCTGGAGCAAGAGGAAGTTCCCTGAAGATAGGATGGTGTCTGGGGATGAAGGAATTTCTGGTTCGCTATACATGTGGGACAAGGCGTCGGGTTTGGTGTTCTTAGATCCAGGGCGATAGGTGATGTGGAACAAAAATCTGGTGAAGAAAAGTGCCCACCTGGCCTGTCGTGGTCTCAGTCTTTTAGCAGTCTTTAAATATTCCAGATTTTTATGGTCAGTATATACAAGGATTGGATGGGTAGCACCCTCTAGAAGATAGCGCCATTCTTCGAGTGCCGCCTTAATCGCCAGTAGCTCACGATCTCCAACGTCGTAATTTCTTTCCGCCTCGGATAACTTGCGAGAGAAGAATGCGACTGGGTGCAGAAGGGATTTAGGCCCTTGTCTCTGAGAAAGCACTGCCCTGGCCACTATTTCTGAGACATCCACTTCTAGGATATATGGCAGAGTCGAGTCAGGGTGCTTTAGGACTGAGGCTGAGATAAACAAGTCTTTCAGGGTTTTAAAGGCCTCTTGCGCTTCAGTCCATTGGAACTTTAGACCCTGTTTGGTCAGTCCGGTGATGGGGGAAATGATGGAGGAAAACCCCTTAATGAATTTCCTATAAAAATTAGCGAAACCCACAAACTGTTGGATCCCCTTCCTGTCAGTAGGAGCGGGCCAGTCCAGGATGGCAGAAATTTTCTGGGGGTCCACCTTAATACCTTCCACTGAGATGATCAGACCGAGGAACTGGATACTTCGTTGCTCTAAGACACACTTTTCAGGATTGGCATACAGACCGTGAAGTCGGAGTCGAGATAAGACGTTTCTTACATGTTCCCGATGATCAGCTAGAGAGGAGGAAAAGATCAGAATATCATCCAGATAGATAATTACAAATAGATCAAGGTAGTCTCTGAAAATATCATTTACAAAGTGTTGAAACGTGGCAGGAGCGTTGCACAGACCAAAAGGCATTACTAAATATTCGAAGTGCACGAAGCGTGTACGGAAGGCAGTCTTCCATTCATCACCCTTCCGAATGCGGACGAGGTTGTAGGCACCCCGAAGATCCAACTTGGAAAATACTTCAGCTGATCCCAGTCTTTGAAACAATTTGGGCACTAAAGGCAGGGGATAACGGTTCTTGATGGTGACTTTGGGAAGCAATTCTATCGGACAGTCATACGGCCTATGTGGAGGTAGGGTTTCAGTGCCCTTCTTACTAAACACATCCAAGAAGCTGTGATAGGCTTTGGGTACAGCTTGTCGGACCTCAGCGTCAGCTTCCAAGCAGAGTAGGGAAGAAGAGGCTTCATTGACGATCGGAAAACAATGCTGAAGGCAGTAAGATGAAAGAAACTCGATTCTTCCTGAGATCCAATTGATACGTGGGTTGTGAGCTATCAACCAGGGCATGCCTAGTATGATAGGAAACAGAGGAGACTTGATAACATCTAGGCACAATAGCTCCTGGTGAGTCCCGGCAATGGTAGCAAGCAGCGGTAAAGTCTCCTGAGTCACTGGTCCAGATTTCAGAGTAGAGCCGTCAGCCAGATACACCGAAAGTCCTTTCGCCCTAGGCCGAAGGGGAATGTTATTCTTTAAGGCGAAGGACAAATCCATAAAGCCACTACAAGCCCCAGAGTCAGTTATTGCGCTGGTTTGGATATTCCCTCCTGGGAGCTGCAAAAGAATAGGTACAGCCAAATGAGAAATATTGTTCGGCAAAACGGGAGGAGAAGCAGGAGAGATGGAAAAGCACTTACGAAGTTTAGCAGGGCAAGTGCGAACATAATGTCCTGGTTCTCCGCAGTAGAGGCAAAGGTTGCCAGCCCGACGACGTTGGCGCTCCTCAGGTGTCAAAGAGGGTCGGAGCAAACCCAGCTGCATGGGTTCTGGAGAGTCCAGGGCAGCCGCGGCAGGAGCAGAAGGGGCTGAATGGGTGGAACTTGGCACTCGTAGTAACATCCAAACGGGACGAGAGTTTGTGGAAGAATGTTCCAGGCGACGCTCTCTTAGGCGTCTGTCTATCTGAATGGATAGATCTATGAGGGCTTCCAGAGTCTCAGGGGTGCCCACTCGGGCCAGTTCATCTTTCAAAGGCTCTGAAAGACCCATGCGGAACTGGTAACGTAAGGCAGAATTATTCCAGTCCGTGTCGGAGCTCCAGCGTCTAAATTCCGACACATAGTCCTCCACGGGTCTGCGGCCTTGTTGTAGTGCATGCAAAGCTGCCTCTGCGGTGGCAGTTAGCTGAGGGTCCTCGTACAACCGGGACATAGCTTAAAAGAAGGCATTCAGAGTATCCAGAGATGGATCTTTCCGTTCCAGGAGACGGTGGGCCCAGGCCTGGGGTTCGTCTGCCAGCAGAGAGTTGACAAACCCCATTTTGGTAGCCTCGAGAGAGAAGGTCCTCGGTTGTAAGGCAAAGAAGAGTTCACAAGAGTTGTGAAAAGCCCTGAATTTACTCCGGTTGCCGGAGAATCTTTCCGGAGTAGGGACCCTGGGTTCGGGCGGCATCATCACCACCGAAGGTGGGGCAGAAGATCCGGGAACGGCTGGCGTAGAAGCAGATAGGGCCTGGACGCGTTCTTCCAGTCAGCCGTAGCCTTCCTGCAGGCTCTTCACCGCCTGGGTAAGTCCAGCTAAGTGGCGGCAAAGCTCGTCCATAGGGGAGGCTCCCTGCGTGGGCTCGGACATGGCTGTCCAGTACTGTCACGTACCTGGTATAGGAGCCCAGAATGCAGGGAGCGGCCTCTCGTAAGCCTCTGGCTCGAGAACCCCTGGGAATGGGAACAGGAATTCAGGAGTTCAGAGGGCACAAGTGCCAAACTGGTGCAGGACTGGTCCGGACCTTAAGGAGCGGAGGATCCACAGGAGCGCTGGATAGTAGACACCCGGCAGACAGCAGACGGCAGCAGGCACAAGCGGTCAGGCAGGAACAGCAGGTGGCAGACAGCAGCAGGCACAGGCGGTCAGGCAGGAACAGCAGGTGGCAGACAGCAGACGGCAACAGGCACAGGCAGTCAGGCAGGAACAGCAGGTGGCAGAAGTAAGGTCAAAGTACAAGCCGGGTCGGTAACAGGCGGGCAACAACGGTACACAGGAAGAGGCAGAAGCGTAGTCAGACAGGCCGAAGGTCGGTGGCAGGCAGCAAGCAAACGTTGTCAGGAACAGGCCGGGTAACAGGAATCAGAGACAATCAGGTAGCAGATAGCAGAATGACCGGACACGCTGTAGACTGGACAGCAAGGAGGCACAGTGGCAGATTCCTTAAGTAGCCCTTTGGGCACCAAAAATGGTCGCACTGCGTGTCTGCACGCCCCCGCGAGTAACCGTGCACCCGTTCGTGACCCCACGCACCCGCGTGCGTCCGTTCGCACCATCGCGCACCCGCGTGTGCCCGTTCGTACCAGCGCGCACCCGCGTGCGTCCGTTCGCGCTAACGTGCACCCAAGGATACCGACAAGTTCTTAACATGGGGATTTTGCGGGCAGGTCTCCTATATGCCATTGGATCACTGGGACAACCATGACAGGTTCTCTATCAAGGAACTCCCCCTAAAAGTTGCCTTCTTAGTGGCATCACATCAGCCAAAAGGGTCTCTGAAATTAGCTCTCTGGAATGCAAGGAGCAATTTCTAACATTATTCCCTGCTTGGGTAGTACTAATTCCTATGCTGGGTTCAAACCCCAAAGTAGCATCTGTTTTTTCATGAGAACCAGACCATTCAGGTCTGCTGAAGGTGCCAGCGTTCATCCACTAGATGTGGGAGAAGTTCTAAAACAGTATTTAGAAGCCACAGCTCCTTTTTCGTCAGTATGACAATCTGTTAATTCTTTTCCTTTTGTTAATTTTGGTTTACATATCCTGTCTGTTGATGGTGCCAATTAAACCTTTTTTCTTTTGTCCAGCATTTGCCCACCTGGTTGTGCATGGCTTATTATTTCCCATGTGTTTGCTGCCATGGAGTCTGTCAGAAAAACAGAAATTATCCTATCAAATACTTCCATTGACTGGACTGGAGTAGAGGCTTACGGAACACGGCCTCTGGCTCGGAACAGAGATTTATGGGAGTGGGGTCCTATGAGGTATGAGGGGGCAGGGCTAAACCCATATGTTTGCTGCCATGGAGTCCATAAGGAAAGGAAAATTACAGTAAGTATTTGATACGAAACATTTTCCATTATTTAGTCAGTTTCAGACTAGAAATTGCGCTAAAGGGCAGGATTTTTTGGAAAAAGGATTTAAAGAAGATTATATTTATGAAGCATTTGAAAAATATCTGAACCTCCCAAAAAAATTAATGAGTAAGAGTCTGAGATAAAATCACTTTTATCAATAAGTATTATGATCAAAAAACAAGCAAACAAACAAAACAAAAATAGGAGAGCCAGGAATATTAGGAATCTCTTTCCCCAAGTAAATTAAAAGGGTTTAGAACATTGATTAGAGATATCCCTGTCACGAATCTGCAGAAATACTTTCATGCCCTGTCTGCTTACCACTGGTTGTGTATCAACCTTAGGGCCTGCACTCTCACACCTGTCTGCTTAAGTAATCTTCCCTCTAGCATGGCTCTTCCCCAGCCTCTAACTGGGAACACTATATTAACCCGTGCACTGCGTGTTCTTTGTCTATCCTTGTCTGCTAGTTTCCCTGACCTTTGGCTTATCTCCTGACTATTCATTGTTGTCCTGGACTGCTGCTTCCTCTCTATCATACAGTAGCCTACTGTGAGCATGAGCTGGGATACCTTAGGGGCCGCGACCTGGAGCCAGTTGCAGCTATGTTCATCCCCACCACTAGGTGCTCTGGTGAACACCTGCTGGCTCTTAGACTCTGTGCCCTGGGGAATCTCATGCTCTAGCTTCCAGTGTGATCCATGTCGGTGCTCCAGAGGATCTTCTTTACTGAACCACCCAGAGCTCCATCCACTGCAGTCAGCCGTAAGGTCCACTACCTTAGCAGTGCACTCCTAACCCCAACGGCGTGCATCTGTCACCTGGTCTCAGATGACCTGACAATAGCAACCTTTCTGAATATACACCAGGCACATATTGTTGAAAGAAAAGGAAGTACTTAGTTTGTCATTTTATTTTCCATTGGCAAAATTGTTTCCTGGAGACTGAGGGTAAAAATTAAAATATTCAACAATGTATTAATAGTTTCACACAACAAATGATATATATGGCCTGAGGTGCCCATGTGGTCTAAGCCCTTGTACACACGGTCGGATATTCGGATGGAAAATGTCGGATCGGACCATGTTGTCGAATAATCCGAAAGTGTGTGGGCTCCATTGGACTGTTTCCTTTGGAATATCCGACGGACCAAGTTTGAGAGCTTGGCTATACAATTTTCCGACAGCATGATCCGATGCGTGTGTAGCCTAGTCCAACGGACAAGGGGCCACGCATGCTCAGAATAAATTCTGAGACGGAAGCACTCAGTCAGGTAAAACTACCGCTCGTAATCAATATAGCACATTCATCACGCTGCAATGTTAAAAATTCTTTAATGCAGCGCATTCTCTTTTTCTTTACAATGCTACAAGAATGAAGTGGTTTTACTGCTCATATTCACACACACTTCTCCCAAACCTATTTCTTTATTCTTTTTCCTAATTTCATGAATATAATATTTTAATTCGTCACATCTCCCCAATCATTTTTTTTTTGGTTTTAAATTTGGTGGTTGGTTTTTTTAATCAAGATCTCCTTTTTTGACAGTTTGCTCATCTTCGCAATTTTTTTGGCGTGTTTTGTGTGTCAACTTACCACAACACCATTATTATCTTTTTATTTTATTGTTTTCTTTTTTAATCTAGAGGAGGTTGTTTGGTGTTGGTGCCCCTTGTTATTAATTTGACAAATAAACTGTCCTTTTTGAAGTAAAATACATAGGCAAGTATTTCTTCAACCAAAAAAAACCTTTATTTAGGTGTCAAACAAATAAACAGGAAGGCAACGCTGGAGAAACTGGTCAATTTTGCGAAGCCTTTGGCCCCCAGGGCAGACATGAACTAATTTGAAAATGCTAAATTGGTGGCCTGAGAAATACATATCTCAGGGAGAGCAGTCTGGTCCAGAAGTCCAAGAGATCAGGAAGAGCAGATGCCATCTATGTCCCCAGGCTGTGGTCCTACAAGAGGCTGAATCTTCTGTCAGACCAGACTGAACCCAGGCCATCACTCTCTGGTCTTCCTTAGGCACTTCCCTCCAGGCTTCCTTCCAGGCTGAGGTCTTCCTGTGTATGAAAATGGGACATAGTGTTCGTTTTTTGGTCATCAATTACACAATTTTGTGCTGACTTTTGCAAATTGAATGTTAACAAATAGAACAGACTATCATTCTGAGCCCATCATTTTTCATTCTTTTCCCAATCATTTTTGGTCACTACTGTCTATTGATATGTAAACCACTTTGTTAAATCACAACTTACTGATCAATAATAACATCTAGTTAACATCATTAAATGTATGACAAGAAATATGTTCAACAATGCTATACCTGTCTCAAGCTGGGCCCCTCCACATGTTGCTGCCTGGAAGGCCCAGGATGGACATTGGAAGCCTCAGCTGGGGGTGAAGGAAGCCTTGAAGGAAGACTGTAGAGTGGTGGCCTGGGTTCCCCCTGGTCTGCCAGAAAATGCAGCCTCACATAGTACACCATCCTGGGGATATAATGGCATCTGGATCTCCTAATCTCAGGGAATTCTGGAACTTCTTGCGCTCCCTCAGATATGTACTCCTCAGGGCACCAACTTTGGCCTTCACGTAGGTCACGTCTGCCGTGGGGACCGTGGTCTTTACAAAACCAAGCAGTTTCTCCAGCGCTGCCTTCCTCTTTCTTAGGTCCTTATAAAAGGGGTTGTTCATCTGCCACAGGCAGGGCAGCTCCCTGAGCAGATCAATGAATAGCCCCATAAAATGAGATTTCTGGAAGGGATCCATCTTGTCTGCAAGACACAACACAAGACAAACCCTAATAATAATGTCATGCTAAACTCTCCTAATCTTGTCCCAACATAGGCCTATATAGAAGCAGTATAGGCTAGTGATGTTCCAAGTTCAAATTTTACCTTCGTGTGAACGATTGGCGCATCAGCTCCTCACTCTGCTCACAGATCGTACGTACGACACACGCGTGTTGCGTTTTATATACAGTGCGCATGCGTGAAACTCCGCCCACCCCTGACGTTCTTTCTAGACTATTCCCTGCCCCTTCTCTTTCGGTGCAGTAGGGAGAGCACATGGCGGAGACACAGCAGGTGTGCACTAATAATTCCACTAACGAGGAGGAGGACGAGGAAAGCCCGGAGCCAGAAACGTTCCGATCCTGGAGGAGAAGATTTAAGGCCTCAAATATGTCTTTTGGAGAGATGTTGGAGATGGTGGACATATTGAAGAGGAACAACTATGATGGGAAGTATGGACCTTACCCAAACCCAAATATCAGAAAGGCCAAGATCATGACTAAAGTTGTGAAGAATCTTCAGAAGAATTTTGGGGTACGACGATCCAAGGATCAACTGAGAAAACGCTGGTCAGACCTGAAACTGATGGAACACGATCAGTACAGAAGGATCAAGCGAGTTCTTCAAAAGTAAGTAGTTGTTGTGTGTTCATATTATTATTATTGCTTGCATACTGCTCCATGTGCTTTGATTAAAATGGCCACTTTCATGTTCATTGGTTCAATCGTTCGTAATAAACATCGTTCGTTAGCCCACTCCAAAAACTATGTTTTGCCAACTTGCACTTGACTACATTTGTTCACACAACAGGTAAGTATTCCAGCTTTAGAAAGTGTCAAAAATAATGTTTTCACCTTTGAACTCTGCCAAAAAACACAATTGTACGACACTTCAAAGAAATGTTTCATATTCCTACTTCTGCCCTCTGTATGCTAAGTATTCCTTTTTTACATTCTCATAGGGGAGAGAAGACCTGGGACGGCTGAGGACACCAGGGACCCCACACCTCTCAAAGAAGGGGAAATACCAACAACAGAAGCAGAGGAGGAGGAGGAAGCTAATCAATGTATGCCTGCATATTTATAATACATGGTGTGTTTTTTTTTTGTTGTTTTTTGGGGAGATAATGGGGTGCAATCGTGATTTAGAGAATATACAGAAAAACCTCAATGATGTTCAACAAAAAATTAAGAACATCATTGATATTTTGGGGAGAGTCTGAAACACCCCAAACTTGCTAGCATCGATTTAACACGATGTACGTGTCTTGTGGGTGCAACCCCTTCCTTGCTACTAAAATGGCTGAGATGAAGGGGTTGCACCCCCAAAACACGTACATTGATCCCCCATGATGGGAGATAGCACATGTTGACATTAGGCATGGGAACAGGAGGAAACGGGCCACTTTTTGATTCACAATTTGCGTGCAAATTTGGCTTTTCCAGGGGTGACACCCCATCCGATGAAGGCAATATCAGCACAGTTTGTACATACTCATGTCTGATGTTGTCTTCACTTTTCAAAGTTGAACTTTGTAAGTTCCTGTGTCCTGTATGTTATGCTTTGATACATGCCTGTTTACACAAAAACAAGTTATAAAAATGTTACCCAAAATAATGTTTTCTATACACCAAATATGTTGGTTTGTTGTAAAACCCTTTTCTAAACGCACATGTGAATGTGCTTTGAGTAAAAAGTTTTATTTGTAGTAAAGTTGTTGTTTTCTGTGGCAATGGGTGGTATTTACTAAAGGCAAATCCACTTTGCACTCCAAGTGCAGTTTCAGGTGCACTTCTGCAGGGGACTTGTAGTGCATAGTGGATTTGCCTTTAGTAAATAACACCCACAGTGATGTTTCAATTTCCCCAATCACGCCATTTTCATGACCCCACATATTTCTGCCATGGTGCTGAAAATGAGCAATATTTTTGTCAGTAATGCACTACATACATTATCAACAAAAACAGGATGTGTGTGTAGCAGACCCACAACATAATAAGATTATCTGAAGAAGACACTGTCACCTCATCTTGCTCAGAACTTGGGTTTGCACTTTTGTAGAAAAAGGGCCAAAAAAAAAAGCAAAAAAACCTAGGAGACACCTAAAACAAAGCCAAGCAGTTTGGCCAATATCACTATAACATTTTTGGAAATTAGTATTTAAAGCCTAAAGTATAAGGTCCCCTTATCAGATCCCCCCCTCCCCACCATCTGATGGCCCATTGCAAAAAATGAGGGGGGGTGTTTTGGACAGGGAACCCTCTCCACTTCATTGAGAGCTGAATGCAGAAATAATGTGTGATACTTTGGCCAGCCCCTCCTTACTTACACTATTGGCAGCCCACCGGACAGGTAAGAAGTGTCATAATATAAAAAAAAAAGGAACAAATGGAAGCACATTTTGACATTCTGCTATTACCTATCAAGATAATAATAGGAGAGAAAAAAACTTAAAACTGTAGCATTTGAAAGTATTGAGGCAGGCCCTTGCACTACACGCTTTGGTGAATTCATCCATAAATCTGACCATAAAAAAGGTAGGTATAGTGTGTATTGGGTTTGGCAAAGTCAGCAGATAGAGGATTGCTATCAGCTGACCTAGTAGTGGGGGGGGTCCTTATGAGTTTGGCCCAACCCAAAAAAATTTTTTGGCACTCTGCATGAATTTAAGCACACACATAACATTTGTACACATTTTAGGGGATGTTTAGGGGAAAGCAATACTATGGAGCTGACAAAATACATTGCTAAGTGACTAGGCTATAGGTTTATGGCCCCAAAAGAGCATGCTGGGGAACTTAGAGAAGGCAAATATGCATGAAGGAAAAAAAAGGAACTTGAAAAGCTTCCAGCATGCATGAGGACAAATGGACATAGCATATTAATTAGAGCATATTGCAATCATGGTAATTAGGGAATGAGGAAAGAAATACAACACATTAGCAAACATTAAATACATAGAATGTGATGTTAAAGGAGAAAACTTACCTTCATATATTCCTTCTGCAGGACTTGAATTATGGCAGAACAGGTCTCTGGAATAATGATCCCCAGAGCCTGGTGGGAGATGCCTGTCGAGAACTTGAGGTCCTGAAGACTTCTCCCTGTTGCCAAGTAGCGCAACGTGGCAATGAGCCTCTGCTCCGGAGTGATGGCTTGCCACATGCAGGTATACTGCCTGCTGTTATACGGGGACAGCAAAGCCAGCAGACGGTGAAAAAAACGGGGTCCCTAATCCGGAGATAATTCCTGAAATCATCAGGATTATTCTCCCGGATCTCACGAAGCAAAGGCATGTGCGAGAACTGGTCACGCTGGAGCAACCAATTCTTGGTCCACGAACTCCTCCTCACCCTGTTCATGCTTGTGTCAAAGCTAAAAGCCCAACACCAAGCCCCTGCACATCACGAACTCTACGACGAGTACGTACACAAAACATGGCTTGAAAACGGTCGAAAATGGCTTGAAAAAATGGCTTGAAAACGGTGGACAACAGAAAGCACAGATAAACAGCAAGGCCTGAAAGAATGAACTGAAAACCAGAAACGAGCAGACAATAAGCAATGAAAATCAAAGTGTACTATATACCAAGATATAGTCCACAATGACCAACAAATTTTAACTGACTACATGCACTGATATAAGCAGATACGCACCGACAAGCACAAACTGAAGAGCAGTAACGATCTGAAGCACAAATCTGAAAAGCGCGAATCGTCTCTAACCAAACTTCTACTAACACGGATAAACACGAGATCAGCAGAAGGAGCCCAAAGGGTGCCGGACGTGGTGCTGAACTTCCCTTTTCTAGTCCCATCGTACACGGCTTACTGGCAACCGGAAATTCCGACAACTTAGTTCCGAATTTATCCGACGGATTTGGTTGTCGGAATGTCCGACTGTGTGTACAAGGGCTAATATATGAAAGGTGTACAATCAGGCCCACTTGCACTAGGTTAAGAGAGCAGAGAATTGATTGAAAATGTTAGTCTGGATTAGGCCTCTTGCACACTGCAGCTGGAAAAAGCTCAGTACAGCGTTATTTTTATTTATATAAAATGCCACCCATTATTTATTCTTGCGTATAAAAAGAAAATCCGTGTTCCCAGTCATTGTTGAGTGTACACAAATATGCACATACGAGCAAAAATGTGAATGGATTTGCCTTAGGAAGGTATTGTGCGTGCGACTATACATGCATAAATACACACAAATTCACGCAAAACAAACGCCTGAAATTACGTCCAAAAAAGCAGAAGCTCAAACATCAGTACCGTGTGCAAGAGGCCTAATAGTAAAGTTTGTTAGGCATTGAGGTCATTCTTAAGCCGCGTACACACGTAGCCGTCTGTCCGACGTACTTAGTCTGGCGGACGTCCGCCAGACTGTCCGTCGGAATTTTCGAACGGGCTACTTGCCCACACACAGCACTTTTTCAGCGGACTAATACGGCGTACTAAGCCCGCCGTACTAAGTCCGCCGTACTTTCGAAATGAACGGACTCGCCCACACACGCGGAGGAAAGCCGTACTCGCATTTTCGGCGGACAATCCGGCCGTGTGTATGCCAGTCCGCCATACTTTTGAAATGAGCGGACTTTTCCCGCCCGGAGAAAAGTCCGCTCATTTCGAGCGGGTCTCCAGGTAGGCGGGGCCCGCGAGGGAGACGTCGCTGGCCCCGCCGCCTGGTATGGACTTAAAGGGGACCCCAACGCCGAAAAAAATCGGCATGGGGTCCCCCCCAAGTCCACAACATACCCTTGTCCGAGCACGCTACCCGGCCGGCCAGGAAAGGGGGGCGAGCAAGCGCCTCCCCTCCTGAGCCGTACCAGGCCGCGTGCCCTCAACATGGGGGGTGCCTTGGGGAAGGGGGGCCGCGAGGCCCCCCCACCCCAAAGCACCTTGTCCCCATGTTGATGAGGACAAGGGCCTCTTCCCGACAACCCTGGCCGTTGGGGGCTTATTGGAATCCGGGAGCCCCCTTTAATAAGGGGGCCCCCGGATACCGGCCCCCCACCCTATGTGAATGAGTATGGAGTACAATGTACCCCTACCCATTCACCTGTAAAATAAAAGTACAGAAAAAAACACAACACACGAGATAAAATACTTTATTGCACAGCTCCGGTGGTCTTCCGTCTTCGGGGGTCTTCTCGCCGGACTCCTCCGCTATCTTCTTGTAGCTCTTTTGCTAGTGGAGGAGTCCGGCTTTCTTCCTCGCCGCCGGCCTTTTCTCCCGACTTCGGGGGTCTTGTCCCCCTCTTCGGTTCTTCTGCCGGGCCACCGTGCCTTCTTATAGCTCTTTTACAGGCGGTGGCCCGGTCTTCTGTCGCCGCTGCCGCCTTCCGTTCTTCTTCTTCTTCTCCAGGAGATGTTGACTCGACGATCTCTCCGGCCGCAATGCCAGGGACGCCCTGCGCTGCCACTTATATAGGGACAAGGGGCGGTGTCACATGGCTTTATGTCACATGGGTTGGTCACATGGGTTGATGTCACATGGGGACTGTGACATCGTAAGGGGGCGGGGTCACCATGTGACACCAACCCATGTGACATAAAGCCATGTGACACCGCCCCTTGTCCCTATATAAGTGGCCGCGCAGCGTGTCCCTGGCATTGTGGCCGGAGAGAGCGTCAAGTCAACATCTCCAGGAGAAGAAGGAGAAGAAGAAGAAGAAGAATGGAAGGCGGCGGCGACAGAAGACCGGGCCACCGCCTGTAAAAGAGCTATAAGAAGGCGCGGTGGCCCGGCAGAAGAACCGAAGAGGGGGACAAGACCCCCGAAGTCGGGAGAAGAGGCCGGCGGCGAGGAAGAAAGCCGGACTCCTCCGCTAGCAAAAGAGCTACAAGAAGATAGCGGAGGAGTCCGGCGAGAAGACCCCCGAAGACCCCCGCGCGGCCCCCCTTCCCCAAGGCACCCCCCCATGTTGAGGGCACGCGGCCTGGTACGGCTCAGGGGGGGCGCTCGCCCCCCCTTTCCTGGCCGGCCGGGTAGCGTGCTCGGACAAGGGTCTGTTGTGGACTTTGGGGGACCCCCACGCCGATTTTTTTCGGCATTGGGGTCCCCTTTAAGTCCATACCAGGCGGCGGGGCCAGCGACGTCTCCCTCGCGGGCCCCGCCTACCTGGAGACCCGCTCGAAATGAGCGGACTTTTCTCCGGGCGGGAAAAGTCCGCTCATTTCAAAAGTACGGCGGACTGGCATACACACGGCCGGATTGTCCGCCGAAATGCGAGTACGGCGGGCAGATTGATGTGCAACACGGCATTCTAAGTCCGCCGTACTTTCGGGTCAAAAAAGTATGCCGGAGGCTACACACGGGGGGATTGTTTGGCGGACTTGAGTTTGCCGGACTTTTCCACCGGATTGTTTGATCGTGTGTACGCGGCATCACATATCTAGGAATAAGAATACTTCTCAACATTTTGTCAAAGGTAAACTAAAAATAAAATCTTTGTGTTGATTAGCATGTCCCTGAGAGGTTTGAATAAAGAACTTGAGATAAGCTCTAATTTGTAAAGTGTAGAAAAATAACTAGTAACAATTAGAAACAATTATATACAAAGTATTTCTCCTCCTTCATGACTAGGATCATAGCATATCCAGTAACTTGTCGCTATCTATGATCTGTATTATAAATCTCCATTATTTGTTAGTCCCCATTATACTGTAGGTAAGAGAAGGTAATTCATGTTTCATTCATAATGATTACAACAATTGATTGTGTGTTTTTTGCATTACTCTGGGGTTGTAATGAAACCCAGAACTAGTGAAGTTCCATTTCTTATTTTTTATATGTACACTCTTTTAGAAACATTTTTTTTGTTCTTATTTTCCTATCTTATGAGATACATCGACTTACAAAATATTATATATTTAATTAATCATACTTAATAATTTGTAGTTAAAAAGCTTTATAAGTGTTTCATGAATTACATTTCATTTTCTGTACCCTTTGGTACCCTATCTTTATTGTTACATGTCAGGTGTTAATATGCTGGGGCACAGAATTACCAGCTCCAATATTTAAAATAAAGAGCGGTTTTCTGTGTGGACAGAGGCTGCCATGATCCTTAGTTATTATAAATCCATATAAAAAGTCCCTGCTTAGACTTCTAAGGCAACTTAGCCAATTTTATAAAAATCTTCACTTGATAAGGCAAAAAATATATAAAATTAGCTAAAAAAATAATAATAATAAAAAAAATTATATATATATATATATATATATATATATATATATATATATATATATATATATATATATATATATATATATATATATATATATATATATACACACTTAATAAATATTATAGGACAATCCCAAAACATGATTGCTCCAATATTAGGATGTTTCATCCCTGGGTACTGTCAGGCTTAAGAAAAGGGGACCAAGGTTACAATTCCCAAAAGGCAGTAGGTTGTACATGCTTCCAATCAGTCTGCAGTAGCTGTTCAGTTGCAGGATTGTGCCATCTTTCCTCAGCCTGACAGCTACCTGGAAATAGTCTCAGGAAATTTTTTTGTCATACATTCACAGCTGACCCCAGTGCCAGTGCTCCCCTTCACCAATCTGGCTGTGCACATAGTCCTCTGCTCCCAAGGAATATTTGAATGCAGCAAACACATTTGCCTTTGCTTCTATTTTAAATAAGTGTTTTATTGCAGCAGATCAATGCTCTTGCCGTTCCCTTTTGTTTTTCAGGTTCTGTGCCTTACAGTGTGCTGTTGGAGGATAGCTGGTGGCAATCATCTGGATTTTAAAGACTCTGTGCAATGACTTTTACATTGTATTCCATGTCCTGTTGCTGCACAAATAAGTTATTCTCACATTATTACAGAATGTAGATATATTTACCTGTAAACTCTAATGGACAAACGCAAGTATATCTTCCAATTTGATTGAGGCATGTACCTCCATGCTGGCAGGGATTAGAAATACATTCATCCACTTCAATGTTACATAATGCTCCTTGAAAACCAGGAACACAGTAACATGCTTGTCCATTTCCCCTTTCCCTGCACACAGCCCCATTCTGGCAGGGGTTCCAAAGGCACTCATCTTCTGGAGTTTCACAGAATGTCCCCTTATAACCTATAGCACAAAAGCAGGTAGAACCTCTTTCTGCCACATAGCACTGTCCTCCATGTCTGCAAAGATTCCTGTGGCATCTCCGCATTCGAATGTCACAATTTTTTCCTTTAAATCCTGCTTGACAGTGGCATTCATAGGTTCCTGTATCAAGAGTAACCTGGCACGTGGCATTCTTTGGGCAAGGATTTGAGAGGCAGGGATCAGAGTCTGCACAGCCGACAACAGATGTGCAGGGGTCGTCATATTTACATGCAGCAGAAGAACAGGGTGTTAGGCTTTCTTCACAGACAGTACCTAGGAAATAAAAAAAATACATTTAATACATCTGTAAAAATAATATGATACCTTACTGCACAGTTCAAGGGATGATGCTACAGAAATGCTTGAAGTTGAGAGCTCATATCTGGTGCTCATGACATTCACCAAAGATGGATCACCAATAACTTCAGGAAATAAGAACTCCACTGAGCTCTCTTGAAACCAAACGTTTCATGCGCATTTCAAGATATTAATATTTCAGGTATTAGCATTCGTATTAAAAAAAAGTGCAGCCATATAAAAAAAGAAAAAATACATGCCTAATTAATGCTGCATCAGTTCAATGCTACAGCTGTCCCCCACCTCCAGTGTTGGGCGAATGAGTTCAGGTCGAACATTTGCCTGTTCGACTGTTTGCTGAACACCCGAATTTTCAGGGTGTTTTCTCCGCCAAACACCCTGTAATGCACTGTGTTCTGCACAGTGCATTCTGTGCCCTGATTGGGCAAAGCGTTGCCCAATTAGGGAGCAGTGCAACCTGGTTGCTAAGGAGTGGGACCTGGAAGCTGGCCGCAGTGTCCTTAACAACCGATAAGTCATCAGCTGTCAATGGGTTTCCCCACTGACAGCTGAATTTAAAAAAAAAAGTGCTGGTTAAAATAAATATAGTGCCTGGGGGGTCCTCTTAGTCTGTCTGTAAAGTGGAACATCTATAGCATTTATAAAATGCTGCAGTAAAAATTTAATTTCTAAAGAAATAAAAATGAGTCAAGTCACATTTAAATTGACTCAGGGTTGAAATTGCCAGCACCCGGCTATTAAAAAAAAATTAGGTCTGGTATAGATTTTAAGGGGAACCCCACGCTAATTTTTTTTAAACCGTGTGGGGTCCCTCCCAAACTCCATACCAGCCCCTTATCCTGTCATGCAGCCTGGCAGGTCAGGAAAGGAGGGTGCGAGAGAGCGCCCCCCCCCTCCTGAATTATATCAGGCCACATGCCAACATGGGGGGTGCCCTGCGCCCAACCCCAAAATGCCTTGTCCCCATGTCGATGGGGACAAGGGTCTCTCTCTGACAACCCTGGCCTGTGGTTGTCGGTGTCTTTGGTGGGGGCTTATCCTGATCCCCCCATGTGAATGGGTAGGGGTACATAGTAACTCTACCCGTTCACCAAAAAAGTGTACAAAAAAATAAAAACACAGAGACCGTTTTTGACAAATCCTTTATTAAAGAATAAAAAAAGTATCCCTCTATGTAAATCCATCATCATTCACACTGCCTGCCGCACCGCCGTTCTGAAAAGAAAAAAAAACAATGCTCCTCCTTCTAGTTCTAGGATGGTTGCTCGCCGAATGCCTCCTCCGCACTTTGACAGTTCTTATATAGGTAAGGACGGGGCCATCTGGCAACATCACCTGGTAGCCCCGCCACCCTTGTGACATCATAGACTGGTGCATGTCAGGCCAGTGATGTCACAAGGGGCAGGGCCACCAGGTGACGTTGCCAGTTGGCTCGGCCCTTATCTGTATAAGAACAGTCAAAGCTCAGAGGAGGTATTCAGCAGGTGGCTGTCCTAGAAGGTGGAGCGTTGGTTTTTTATTTTCTTTTTCGGGTCGGCGGTGCGGCAGGTGTCATGCTTGATGATGGACTTACATCAAGAGACCCTTTGTTTTTTATTTTTTGATAAAGGATTTGTCAAAAACTTGTCTCCTTTTTTTATTTTTTTGGCCACTTTTTTGGTGAATGGGTAGGGGTACTATACCCCAAACCCATTCACATGGGGGGAGTAGAATCTGAGGGCCTCCTTGTTAAAAGAGGCTTCCAGATTCCAAAAAGGCCCCTGCCCACAGACCCAGACAACCACAGCCCAGGGTTGTCGGGAAAAGACCCTTGTCCCCATAAACATGTGGACAAGGTGCTTTGGGGTGGGAGGGCAGAGCCACCCCAACCTAAAGCAACCTAAAGCACTCCCCCATGTTGAGGGCAAGTGGTATGGTTCGGGGGGGACAAGCATCTTTCCTGACCTGCCAGGCTGCATGCCGGATAAGGATCTGGTATGGATTTTGGGGGGGAACCCTCATCCTTTTTTTAAATTTTGGCATGGGGTTCCCCTTAAAATTTATACAGAGGGTACCCCATGCCATTTTTTTCTTAAGCACCTCCATGTTGAGGGCATGTGACCTGGTATGATCAAAGGGGGAAGCTTTCCTGACCTGCATGCCAGCATAAGGGTCTGGTAGGGAGTTTGGGGGGGACCCCAGGCTGTTTTTTAAAAAAAAAATGGCGTGGGGTTCCCCTTAAAATCCATACCATACCCGATTTTTTAATAGCTGGGTGCCAGCAATTGCAACTGCAAGTCATTTTAAATGTGATTGTATTTGGTTTTATTTCTTTAGAAATTTAATTTTTTCTGCAATTACTTGCATATAAGTATATACGTGATGGCCTTGTGCTGTGTGTGATATACAAATGTGTACCAAAATAAACAACTAAGGTGTATAAGAAATTAATATGTGATAAGTGAACAATTAAAAATGATATAACAAATGTGACATGAAAAAACAAATAAAAGAACAATAGTATAATAAAGTCCAGTATGCACAACTAAGTGTGTATTGAAAAACAATGATGATCCAATAAGTAAAGGTGATGAAAAAAATTATTAAATTCCACTATGACAGTCTAAACAATGTTCCACACAGATAATCAATCCCTCCACCGTGAACAGCAAATCAACCGATGCCTAGCCAATCTTCTATAAGTGGCACCTCTGTGTGCACAAGCCTCTCACCTTACTGCCGTAAGGTATACAGCATAAAAGAAAATCCTGATGATAATCTTCAAACGTCCCTTTGGTCAAATTGTATGAACTAAGCGATCGTAATTTCAATGTATGGGGTTTGGATAAAAAAAAAGAGAAAACAGCCCATAGCGTAATCCCGTATGAGAGGGTTGGTCGTAACAAAGAAAATATGTGAAATATATTTTATAAAATAACTGCCAACAATCCACGAGCGCCGAGCTCGTATTCCTTTAGGAGATCTTGTATGCCCAGACTTAGATGATCTTGTTTGATATTTCAATCCCTCCTCTAGTGTCCACTAAAATCCTCGACATAAGGGAGTTTAGGCACAAAAGAGAAAGATGCCCATAGTGTGATCCCATTGGGAATAATTTATTTTCACGAGCAGCGTTAAAAAGTAAACACTCGCGTTTTTTAAAGCAACAAACAGCGGTAATCCATGAGCGCCGAGCTCCTATGTTACAATCAATTCCTGGTAAACCTATTGCTCCAATCCCGATGCGTATCATCATATCACGTGACTTCATCAGGGGATAGCAATGGGTACTAGTTCCTGTCTTTAAATAGTGTGTCTAATTGAATGACTGGCGGCTATTTTTGGGAAGACCACTATTGAAATAGACAACATCAGCCATTTTGCCTTGGTCTCCTATAGGAAAGCATAGGGTGGCCATTTTTCATTCATTCCTGCATGTATTTGCATGCTGAGCATAGAAACACTGTCAACAGACCACAAAAAGACGGTAGTTGACTGCTGTGGTCTGGACAAATGGATGAACATATCAAATATTTAAAGAATGGGGGAAATAAATGTTGCACACTTGCAATACATGAAAATAGTGATTAATTTAAGATCCACTGTCATCCCAAAAAACAGATGATGAAAAACCGGATCATTAAAACATGTTGAATTAAATTAAATTCAATTCAATTGGTCATAGACATAAAAACATACAATTATGATATCCTGACAGGAAAAAATATGGAACAATTCAATCCATTGCAAGGGTATGGATGGAACGCTAGATGAGGCCCACAAAAAGGAATTAAAAAGAAAATAATAAAAATAGCAGGAGCCTCAGGGTTACCAGGAGCGATTACAAAATGTATATAAAATGTAAAAATAAAATACATATGAGAACCTAAATAATTACAACAAGGAGAACCAAGCCTATTACACGAATGAGGAGTGTGAAGGAAGCCAGACCAGGGATGAATTATACAGGGATGAGTATCTCCTCCTAGAATATTGGGGGGAGAGGGGTGCAATGTGTGTAAATAAACAACTAGAAATCACTAATAAAACAATTTAAATCAAATTCGATATTAAGTCCATTAGGTAGGAAAGTATCCATCTGAAAGATCCATTTAGATTTGAGTTGGCTGATGGTTCTCACCTTGTGACCCCCTCGCCAGGGTCTGGTATAAGGTACAATCCCCCATCATTTTAAATGGATGGGATTTTTCTTGTGGCATTGAGCAAAGTGTCTAGACACACTGTGTTTATTGTAACCGTTTAAGATATTTTGTACGTGTTCTTTTAGGTGTATTCTCAGCAATCTTTTAGTGCGGCCAATATACTGTAGGCAGCAACTACATTCTAGAGCATACACAGCTCCTTCAGTATTACACCCTATAAATTAATTTATGTCATAGGTGGTACCATTGCTGATGGATTGAATTTGTTGCTTCTTTTCATTAGGACGAAACGTTTGCGTGCATGCATATCACCTTTTACAAGGATAAAAGCCTTTACCCGTAAAGAATGTGCAACTCTTTTTTATAGGATCAATCACACTTTTGACCAATTGGTCATGAAGAGTGGGGGCCCCCTCTATAAACAAACTTAGGTTTCCTCGGAAGTACATCTTCAAGAAGTTTGTCGGACTTCAAAATGTGCCTATTTTGATTTTCTTGTGTTGGATATTATAGTCCAATACTATATCCAGTACAAGGTCTGGTTGACACTCAGTTTTTTATCTTTGATTAGATCTCCCCTATGCATATGTGTTACTCCTGTGATCTGTTCTTTGATGAATTCCTTGCCATATCCTTTTTGTACAAATCTGTCACCAATCATATTGGCCTGCATGAGAAAGTCTCCCATATCAGTGCAACTGAGCCAAAGTCACATAATCTGTCATTTTGGAAGGTTAAACAGACAATTTTTATGGTGACAACTTTGAATCGGTAAATAGCTGTTACGATTGACTTTTTTTGAAATGGGTTTTAGTGGCAAATTTGTAATTGATTCTTGATATTTCCAAATCTAGGAAAGAGATGTTGTTTTCATCGATTTGCCAAGTTAGGTTAATGTTTCTATCATTATTATTGAGCATATTGAAGAAATTGTGTAACTGGTCACGATCACCTTTCCATAGGACGAACACGTCATCGATATATCTTCTGTAAAAAATGAGTTCAGCAGGTGGATTTCTGAAAACACTTTCTTCCTCCCGTTGTGCCATGAAAAGTCCTACCACACTAGGGGCAAACATGGCTCCCATGGTCACCCCAGTTTTTTGTTGATAATATTGGTGACAGTACCAGAAATAACTATGATTGAGGCAAACATCAAGGCTTTTGACAAGGAATTTCCTTTGCATACAGGAGAGATTTGTAAATTTCTTAAGTCCCCATTTTGTGGCTTAGCATGCTTAATAGTGGAGGACAATAGTATAAAGAGACGAAACATCTGCTGTCGCCATCATCAAGGGTCCAATATCCGTTCTTTCTTCTAGTAACTGAAGTATTTGCTTGGTGTCTGTAAGATACACTCTGGTCTTCTGTACTGCTGGTTCAAGATATCAATCTATATATTGGCCTAATCTGGCCGTTAAAGAATCAATACCATTCATAATAGGCCTCCGAGGAGGGTCTACTTTATCTTTATGAATCTTTGGCAATGCATAATTTATTGGAATCATGCATGCTTCGGGTATCAAGCATTCTTTGCTTCTTTTTTATTAAGAATGCTTTTCTTTAATCCTAGATGAACGACCTGTTCTAATTCTTTAATCCATTTAAATATGGGATTGCTTGGTAGCGTACAATATATATCTGCATCATCCAACAATTTAAGCATGCCTGTGCGGTACTGTTCCACTGATTGAACAACAATCCCACCACCTTTGTCTGAAGGTCTAATAACAAGGTTTTTCCTTTTTACTAGTTTTTTTTATGCCAGTCTTTATGGATCATGGTTCTTCTCTTTTCATAACTTTTAAATTCTTAATTTCTTCCGTTACTGAGGTTCTGAAAACTTCAATATGTTTGTCATTGGGTTTCAGATTAAAAATCGATTTATTTCTTAAATTGCTAGGTACCACATTATCTTCTTCCGACTATAATCTGACATTTATTGGATTACCCAACAGGTACTTTTTAATGTTCAATTTTCTCACATATTTTTGAACTCCAATATAGGTCTGGAACTTGTCTAGATTTTTTACTGGCGCATATTTTAAACTTTTGTCGAGTACCAATAATTCATCCTGTCTCAGTGGCACATCGGTAAGGTTGAAAATCCCCTCTCCCACTACTCTCTTTTGCATTTGTTTTATTTTCCCTGCTCAGCATTCTCTTTTCTTATTCGACGACTTCTCCTCTCTTGTTTCTTCCGTTCTTCTCGGGGGATGGTGTTCTATCCCTCTCTTCTAAAAAAAAGATCTGTTATGACCTCAGTGTAGTTACCCTGTTGATATCTCTCGCACCTATCCTACTCTCAATGGTCCCTAAGAGGGGCGTAATAATTATAAGTATGAATAGGGGTCCTCTCGTGTCGTCTATAGGGCTCAGCAGGTGGACCTCTACCTTCTCTATATCCATAGTACTGCATGAGGCCAGGACTCCTTTCATATGGCCTTTGCGTTTCATATGGCCCCTCTATTTTCTCTGGTTCCCTGATTAGCTCTCCAGTGAGCTGGGCTTCTGTCATATTGTCTATAGGGTTCATGTGGGGGGCCCCTCATATCCCTTGGTCCATTTTGTGTCTATTGTAATAGTTATTATGAGGTTTCCTATTGTTATTTTTCCAATGGTTAGGTTTTTTCCATCCTTGTTGTGGGGTATGTTCTGAATATGGAGGTTTCCTCCGTGTGTTATATAGAGTATTATTACTATATCCCCTCTGTCTTTCGTTTCTCCGTTTTTTTTTTTTTTGGGAGAATCATTCCTAGATGTATGGTCAGATGGTTCACTATAACGGTCATTTGGATGCAGTAACTTATGTATGGGTGACACATCAGTGTGATATGATTGAATCCTAACCATCTTTTCTGGAGTAGAGTATCCGGATATAGGGTCATTCTGACCTATATGGTTCTGTCATTTAAACACTAAATTATTTTTTAAATCATTAATATCCCGAGAATATTTTTTACTTTTTCTCTGTTGGACATCTGAATCTTTCTTTGTGAGGTCTTTATTCAATTGCGTGGTTAATATCACAAAGTCTGCCACTTCCTTGTGTGCCTCAGACTGTTCTTTTAATCTAGCTATGGTTTGATCTATTTGTAAGTGGTGGGACACAGAGCTGTGAGCAGTAAGCATCTCACTGGATTCGGATCCAGGCATACCTAGGACACCTACTCGGCACCAGGTTGTGCAGACTAAGCTAATGATTATATTGCAAGCAAAGGCACAACAATGATTGCATCTATACTAGTACCTCTGCTTTTGCAACTTAGGACTATGTCTCCCCATAAGAGGGCTTCAGGGGCAGGTAAAAGAGGCACTAAGAAGTCACCACCTAGATTTTGGGGTTCTGGACATGCCTGCAGGATACATCCCCCCGAGAGACTGGAGGCAGCCTCACAGGCTGAGTCATTGCCTCTGTCAGGCTTTTCAGCCTCTCCCAATGTTGTGTATGTCACTGAAGACACTATGAAAGCTGCATTGGATGGTTTAGAAGGAAGGATTGCTACTTTAATAACTTACTTCCTTAAAGAGTAGCAGAAAATGGGATAGATCCCCTGCAACTGCTCTAGGTTCTTTATCGGATGAGCAATCTGATAATGATGAAGTATCCCTATCCGGGCATGGGGATCAGGAGCAGTCAGATGATTCAGGGGATGGGGAGAAGCTCTCTTCTTCCTTTCAGGCCCTCAAGGTGCAGGTGCAATATTATACTGAGTTTGTGCGTGCCACATACAAATTGCCCTCTGCTGAGGTTGCCATAGCCTCTGTTTCCTCCCTGGGATCCCAGAAATCCCCACAGGCTCCATATACCTTCCCAATTCATCCCTCGCTGGAGAAATTGTATGAGGACTGGGTTCACCCAGATCAGCTATTTTCTCCTTCTAAGAAGTTTTCCCTTCTTTATCCGGTAGAGGAAAAATTCACCAAGAAATGGGGTGTGTCAGCAATTGATGCAGCTGTTTCCTGTGTGAATAAAAGCCTGACCTACCCTGTGGACAATTCTCAGGGGTTCATAGATCCAACTGACAAAAAGCTGGAATCTTTATTTAAAGCCTCCTTTTCTATGGCTGGCGTTATGGTCCAACCTGCAGTCGCAGCAGTTGGCATGTGCCAATTCGTAAAGGAACAAATGAAGCAGGTGGTTAACCTCCTCTCCACTGAACAGGCCAAGGTTTATGCAGACCTTACTAAGGCCTTATGTTTTGCAGTTGATGCTATTATGGATTCTGTTCAGCAAGCATCCCACATTACTCTCCTGCTGGCACACATGCGCAGGTCCCTTTGGCTTAAGCATTGGGCAGCTGAAGCTTCATGCAAAAGATTTTTGACTGGGTTCCCGTTTCATGGGGAAAGCTTGTTTGGGGATGATTTGGACAAATATATCCAGAGGATTACCGGGGGCAAGACCACTTTGTTGCCAGTTAAGAAAAGGAGTAAACGTCCCTCATTTAGACTCTCTCTTTCCCCAGCCCCTGGAGCCTCGACCTCCAGGCAGTGGTGACAGCCTCCCCAGTCCAATACTAGGGCAAAGGTCCAAGGCCAGGCCCAAGGGCAGAAAAAGTGTTGGGTCCAAGATCTGTTAAGCAGAACCCCAAAGCCTCCTTATGAAGAGGCGCTCCCGCTCGGCCAAGTGGGGGGAAGGCTGCTGCGGTTTTCAGACGCCTGGCGGGAAGAGGTTCAGGACAAATGGGTAACTTTCACAGTGTCTCTGGGCTACAAGCTGGAGTTTCGGGAGCTTTCGCCATCCCGATTTCTAAGGTCAAGAGTCTCCAAAGATCCAGAAAAAAGGAGGCCCTTGCTTCTCTCCTTAGAATGCCTGTTATCCCAAGGGGTGATTATAGAAGTAGCCCCAGAAGAGCAAGGCTCAGGGTTCTACTCAAACTTCTTTATAGTTCCAAAACCAAACGGGATGTCAGACCTATTCTAGATCTAAAAGACCAGAATCAGTTCCTAAACATTCGTTCTCTCTGCATGGAGTCAATCCACTCAGTGGTTTCCACCCTACAGGGAGGAGAATATTTACAAGTGCCAATTTTTTTTAAGGTTTGCGGTGGAGCAGCGCCACTTCCAGTTTGTGGCCCTACCTTTCGGGCATAGCAGTAACAGTAATAGCAGTAATAGCAGTAATCTGGACGATTTGCTACTCATAGAACAGTCCATAGCATTCTTAGACCACAATGTGCTCAGCACAGTGAAGTATTTAGAGTACCTAGGCTGGGTCCTCAATCTAAAAAAATCCTCCTCACAGCCCCTAAAAAGGATGGAACATTTGGGCATGGTCATAGACACAGTCCAAAGCAGAGTATTCTTACTCAAGTCAAAATCTGAAGCCATAAAGGATTTGGTCTGAGTAGTCAAAACAAGGAAAAATCCTTCCATTCGACTATGTATGAGGTTATTAGGGAAAATTGTAGCCTCATTCGAAGCTGTTCCTTACGCCCAGTTTCACTTAAGACCTTTACAGAGCAGCATCCTATCTGCCTGGGACAAGAGAGTTCAAGCCTTGGATCTTCCAATGTGCCTGTCACCATGGGTACGCTAGAGCTCAATTTGTGGTTACTAACAGAGATTCTACTGAAAGGAAAATACTTTGTTCCAGTTACTTGCAAGGTCGTAACCACAGATGCCAGCCTTGTAGGCTGGGGATCAGTTCTGAAAGAAGTCTCTTCCCAGGGAAGATGGTCCAGAGCTGAAGGGCTCTTGCCCATCAACATTCTGGAGATTCAAGCAATTTGTCTGGCCCTCAGGGCCTGGACTTACAGGTTGCAAGGCTGTCCTGTCCAGATACAGTCAAATAACGCTACAGCAGTGGCCTATATCAATCACCAAGGGGGCACCAGGAGTCTGGATGCCCAGAAGGAGGCTAATCACATTTTTGCTTGGTCAGAAAGCCATGTTCCCTGCCTTTCTGCGGTCTTCATTCCAGGGGTAGAAAATTAGCAGGCAGATTTCCTGAGCCGCCAGCAGCTGTTTCCAGGAGAATGGTCTCTACAACCCAACATATTTTGGGCCTTATGTCAGAAATGAGTTACCCCGGATGTAGACCTGTTGGCTTCAGGGTTCAACAAGAAACTGGTCAACTTTGTGTCAGGAACATGGGATCCGCTGGCACAAGGGTCAGATAGATACCTTAGCAATTCCATGGGATCAGTACTTTCTGATCTATGCATTCCCTCCAGTTCCGCTTCTGCCACGATTCCTTCAGAGGGTCAAAAGGGAAGGGAAGCTGGTAATTCTGGTGGCCCTGGCTTGGCCCATGTGACTTTGGTATGCAGAGATTGTAAAGACGGCAGAGGGAAGACCTTGGCTTCTTCCGCTGCACCCAGATCTACTCTCACAGGGCCCAATATTCCATCCTGCCTTATGAACTCAGAATTTGACAGTTTGGCTGTTGAGACCCACATCCTGAAGAGCCGTGGGCTCTCGGGTCCAGTCCTATTCACTCTGGTTAATGCTAGGTAGCCGGCCTTCAGGCTCATCTATTACAGAATCTGGAAGACATATGTTTCCTGGTGTGAATCCAGGGGGTGGAATCCTAGAAGGTATGCCATTAGCAGGATTCTTGCCTTTTTTCAATTAGGCGTATAAATGAGACAGGCCTTGAGCACTATCAAGGGCCAGATCTCGGCCTTGTCAGTATTTTTTCAAAGACCGCCTCTCATTCCCTGATATGGGCCTTTGTTCAAGGGGCACTGCGCTTGAATCCGCTGGTTAAGCTTCTCGTGTGCCCGTGGGATTTAAATTTGGTTTTGCCCGTTTTACAGAAACAACCTTTTGAACCATTGCACCATGTTCCTTTGGTTTTTTGACAAAGAAATTGTTTTTTCTTGTAGCCATATCCTCAGCTAGGAGGGTATCAGAATTTGCAGTCCTTTCATGTAAGAAGCCATATTTTATTTTTCACGAAGACAGGGGGGTGTTGTGTCCTCACCTGACCTTTTTGCCTAAAGTGGTTTCAGGATTCTATCTGAATCAAGATATGGTCCTACCGTTCTTTTTTCCAAATCCGCAGTCTGCGGAGGAGAAGTTGTTACACTCTTTAGATGTTGTAAAAGCAGTCAAAATCTATCTGCAGGCAACAGCTCACATATGAAAGACTGATTGTCTATTTATACTGCAAGAAGGCCCCAAAAAGGGCCAGGCAGCGTCGAAGTCCACTATCTATAGATGGATTCGACAGGTTATTATTCTGGCTTATGGTTTGAAAAATAAACGTCCTCCTTTTCAGGTTAAAGCACACTCGACTAGAGCAGTTAATGCTTCTTGGGTAGTGCATCACCAGGCCTCCATGGCTCAGATCTGCAAGGCTGCAACTTGGTCTTCGGTCCATACATTCACTAGATTCTATCAGGTGGATGTAAGAGGGCATTAGGATGCGCAGTATAGGTCCGATGGCGGTCTGTGTTTCTGATCTGTGTCTCCCTCCCCTCAAATTTGGGCATTGCTCTGGGCCATCCCACTTAGTAATTATCAAAGGCTCTGTGTCCTGTGATGTATGAACAAAAAAATTGTATTTCTAAAACAACCTGTAAAATCCCTTTCTTGGGAGTACATCACAGGACACAGAGCTCCCACCCCTCTTCGGGATTATATGTTGGGATACTTATTGCTTTGCTAAAAAACTGAGGTATTCTCCATATGGGAGGGGTTATATAGGGGAGGAGCTCACCTTGTAATTAGTGTTCAATCACCTAATGGTGACTATCTAACCCACTTAGTAATTATCAAAAGCGCTGTGTCCTGTGATGTACTCCCAAGAAAAGGATTTTACAGGTAAGCTGTTTTAAAAATCCTATTTTTTCCTCAAGCATAGTTATTTCTGGAACTGCCACCAATACTATCAACAAAAAACTGGGGTGGCCATGGGAGCCAAATTTGGTCCCAGTGTGGCAGGACTTTTCATGTCACAATGGCAGTAAGAATGCGTTTTCAGAAATCCACCTGCTGAACTCATTTTTTACAGAAGATATATTGATGACGTGTTTGTCCTATGGAAAGGTGATCGTGACCAGTTACACAATTTCTTCAATATGCTCAATAATAATGATAGAAACATTAAACTATCTTGGCAAATCAATGAAAACAAAAATTTCTTAACTAGATTTGGAAATATCAAGAATCAATGACAAATTTGTCACTAAAACTCATTTCAAGAACGCAGATTGTAATAGCTATTTACCGATTTAAAAGTTGTCACCATAAAAATTGGCTATTTAACATTCCAAAAGGATAGATTATGCGACTTAGGCACAATTTCACCAAAATAGGAGACTTTCTCACACAGGCAATATGATTGGTGACAGAGTTGTACAAAAAGGATATGGCAAGGAATTCATCAAAGAACAGATCACAGGAGTAACACGTATGCATAGGGGAGACCTAATTAAAGATAGAACAACTGAGTGTCAACCAGACCCTTACACCTATAGTATTGGACTATAATATCCAGCACAATAAAATTGAAAAAATAATACAGCGCCATTGGCACATTTTGAAGTCCGACAAACTTCTTGCAGATGTACTTTCAAAGAGACTGAAGTTTGTTTATAGAAGGGCCCCCACTCTTTCCCACCAATTGGTCAAAAGTGTGAGTGATCCTCCAAAAAAGAGTTTCACATTTTTTATGGATAAAGGCTTTTACCCTTGTAAAAGGTGTTATGCATGCACACAAATGAAATGTCCTAATGAAAAGAAGCTACAATTTCAATCCATCAGCAATTGTACCACCTATGACATAAATTAATTTATAGGGTGTAATACTGAAGGGGCTGTGTATGCTCTAGAATGTAATTGCGGCCTACATTATGATGGCTGCACTAAAAGACTGCTGAGAATACGCCTAAAAGAACATACAAAATATCTTAAATTTTTACAATAAACACAGTATGTCTAGACACTTTGCTCAATGCCACAAGAAAAATCCCATCCATTTAAAATGATGGGGGATTGCACCTTATACCAGACCCTGGCGAGGGGGTCACAAGGTGAGAACCCTCAGCCAACTCAAATCTAAATGGATCTTTCAGATGGATACTTTTGCACCTAATGGACTTAATATCGAATTTGATTTAAATTGTTTTATTAGTGATTTCTAGTTGTTTATTTACACACATTGCACCCCTCTCCCCCCAATATTCTAGGAGGAGATACTCATCCCTGTATCATTCATCACTGGTCTGGCTTCCTTCACATTCCTCATTCGTGTAATAGGCTTGGTTCTCCTTGTTGTAATTATTTAGTTTCTCCTATGCATTTTATTTTTATATTTTAAATATATTTTGCAGTCGCTCCTGGTAACCCTGATGCTCCTGCTATTTTTATCGTTTTCTTTTTAATTCCTTTTTTTCTAATTTACATTATTAGAATATTCATTTTTTGTGGGCTTCATGTAGCGTTCCATCCATATCCTTGCAATGGATTGGATTGTTTATTGTATATTTTTTCTGTCAGGATAATATAATTGTCTATTTTTATGTCTATGACCAATTAAAATAAAATGTTGTTTTTGAATTTAATTTAATATGTTTTAATGATCTGGTTTTTCATCATCCGTTTTTTGAGATGACAGTGGATCTTATATTAATCACTATTTTCATGTTTTGCAAGTCTGCATCATTTATTTCCCCCATTTTTTAAATATTTGGTCTGTTAATCCATTTGTCCAGACCACAGTGGACAACTACCATCCTTGTGTATTTGTAGGTCTGCCGATACTGTTTGTATGCTCAGCTTGCTAATACATGCAGGAACTAATGGAAAATGGCCGCCCTATGCTTTCCTATGGGAGACCAAGGCAAGGACGTTATCCATTTCAATAGCAGTCTTCCCGAAAATGGCTGCCGGTCATTCAATTAGACACACTATTTAAAGATAGGAACTAGTACCTATTATTATCCCCTGTGGAAGTCACGTGATATGACGATACGCGTCGGGATTGGAGCAATAGGTTTACCAGGAATTATTTGTAACATACAAGCTCGGCGCTCGTGTATTACCGCTGTTTGCTGCTTTTAAAAACGTGAGTGTTTTCCTTTTAACTCTGCTTGTGATAATAAATTATTCCCAATGGGATCACAGTATGGGCATCTTTCTCTTTCGTACTTAAACTCCCTTATATCGAGGATATTAGCGGACACTAGTGGAGGGATTGAAATATCAAACAAGATCATCTAAGTCTGGGCATGCAAGATTTCCTAAAGGATACGAGCTTGGCGCTCATGGATTGTTGCCAGTTATTTTATATTATAAGTGAGTTCATATATTTTGTTTGTTACAACCAACCCTCTCATACAGGATTACGCTATGGGCTGTTTTCTCTTTTTTTATCATAACCCCATACATTGAGATTACGATCGCTTAGTTCATACAATCTGACCAAAGAGACGTTTGAAGATTATCATCAGGATTTTCTTTTATGCTGTATACCTTACGGCAGTAAGGTGAGAGGCTTGTGCACACAGAGGTGCCACTTATAGAAGATTGGCTAGGCACCGGTTTATTTGCTGTTCACGGTGGAGGGATTGATTATCTGTGTGGAACATTGTTTAGGCCCCTTTCACACATGCAGACAGTATGTCCGTATTTAATCCATCCATCCATTTGCGGATGAAATACGGACATACATGCATTCTTATGGGATAGCGGGTGTCTGTGGATGAACATCCGCAGACGCCCGCTATTGTCCGCCTCCGCAATTGTCCGATTCTGCAGACGGAGGAAAATCCTATTTTTCTATCCGTCTGCAGAGCGGATCGGATGAACACGGACAGACGGTCCGTGCTCATCCGATCCCCATAGAGGAGAGCGGAGAGCTGACAGGGCGGTCCCTGCACAGTGTGCAGAGACCGCCCTGTCCACTGCCGACTCAGCGGGGACAACGGAGCGATCCCCGCTGAGCAAGCGGATCATCACGGGGAGGATCATTACTGAGCCGTCCCGTGTGAAAGGGGCCCCCGACTGTTATAGTGGAATTTAATAATTTTTTTTCATCACCTTTACTTATTGGATCATCATTGTTTTTCAATACACAGTTGTGCATATTGGACTTTATTATATTGTTGTTCTATTATTTGTTTATTCATGTCACATTTGTTATATAGTTTTTAATTGTTCACTTATCACGTTAATTTCTTATAGACCTTAGTTTTTTACTTTGGTACACATTTGTATATCACACACAGCGCAACGCCATCACGTATATATTCAAATGTTTTCTGCCTAGGATCAGTCAAATAGGTGTTTGCCGCAGTGTTGACAGCGCGGGAGTTACTACTTAGCCTTCCAAGCTTCTTACTGTGATAGCCAGCTATAGGTGTGAGCGGGTGGCGTCTTTTTGTGTCACAGGTTTTGTTTTTTGGTCAGGCATCTCACTGACACCTGTGTTGCCATTGTGCTGGGTGTTCAGTGTGCTCCTGTACCTTTAAGAAGGGGTGGCTCCCCTTCAGTCCACCTGCTTTCACCTATCCATCAGAATGCATGTGTCTCCACTGTGGGGACACTTATAAGTTAGTGTTAGGTACCACAGATATTGGGGTGCCTTGGCACGTCTCTGTGGCTTACGCATGCATTTGCAAATGTGTGCAGACTAAACCCGTTTTTAGCGCATACTGTTAGACAGGTTATTTGGTTGTCTGTGGGCTGGTGGTAAGTAAAGCTTGGTTTTTTCTCGGTTTATCCTTGGGTTTGTTTGTAACTACTTATACAGTATATACTTGCATATAAGCCTTCAAAATGGGCACTTTTGATTTTTTCCTGTTCAGCTCCCATAGACTTCAGTGGGGTTCGATGTTTGGGTTAAAACTTTTCCCCTGTTCAGGAGTTCTGCTGCAAACCGAACAGGGGGTCATTCGGCCCATCTCTACCCACCACCTCTAAGCCCGAGAACTGAGAGATCACCTGATCAATCATCTCAGTTCTCAGTCCGCTGTGCACAGAGAGTAGTAATGGTCAATCACAGCTCTCTGTTCTGCTCCTCCAGGGTTCACTGGACTGCCAGGCAGGAGAGGGGTGGGAGCAGTGTGCTGAGAGGCTGAGCCAGCTGCTGGTCAGAAATCTTGGTGGATCCTGACATGATTTCTGGGATCCTCTCGCCGCAGTGGGTCTGTGTCATCAGCCGACAGTGGACTTTAGGCTGCTGTCGAATGATTCTGGGTCACAGGACTGCAAAAGTAAGTGCACTGTGACCCACATGAGAAGTATGGCCAAACAAGCTTTGTCCTAACACCTGTGTGCTGACCTTGTCCTAACAATGGTTTCCCACTGAACAAAAAGAAAGAAAACACACCTTGCCATTGCTTATAGCTCCAACTGCAAAGCATCTCTTGACTTGCTGTTGGCCCATGTTTACCATTGAAATTTGTATCATTATTCTTTGCACAACCAGCATCTTGTGCCAAATGCTAATTCTCATTTTCTAGTAGTAGTATTAGTAGTAGCAGATTTGAGCAGAATAAAAATTGTTTTGTTTATTGTATTTCATTTTTTGTAATGAGTGGCCGCTACTTTTTGCATGAAAAGAAGTAAAAAAATAAAAATATTAACCATTTAAGCCCCGGATCATTTGGCTGACCAAAGACCAGACCACTTTTTGCAATTCGGCACTGCGTTGATTTAACTGCCGATTGCGCGGTCATGGAACATGTCTCCCAAACAAAATTGACGTCCTTTTTTTCCCACAAATAGAGCTTTCTTTTGGTGGTATTTGATCACCTCTGCGGTTTTTATTTTTTGCGCTATAAACAAAAAAAGCGTCAATTTTGAAAAAAACGCATTATTTTTTAACTTTTTGCTATAATAAATATCCCCAAAAAATATAAAAAAAAATCATTATTTTTCTCAGTTTAGGCTGATATGTATTCTTCTACATATTTTTGGTAAAAAAAAAAATCGCAATGATTGGGGTGGTTAAGATGAACCTGCTGCCTAGGGTACTATTCATGTTTCAGATGTTACCTTTTAGAATCCCCCCCGGTTTCTTCACAATTATTAACTCCTTAATTACTAAATATGTGTGGAGAAGGAAAAAACCTAGACTACCCAGGTCGTTACTTATTAGGTCCAAGCGTGATGGCGGCCTGGCCTTGCCAGACCTTAAGACTTACTTCCGCTCAATAGTGCTGGCCAGGCTCTCCGACTGGACATTTTGCAAACACACTAAGCTTTGGGTTGAGCTGGAAATGACCCTTTGTGGGTCTGACCCTTCGACGCAAATGTGGATACCAAAGAAATACCGGAGTCTATCACCTGATACCTCACCGCTTACCCTCTCTTCTCTGATGATTTGGGATCAGCTGTGCAAGACTTATGGTTGGCTGCATAACTCACCTTTACTGCCCCTTACTGGTCATAACTATTTTCCGCCCGGGAACATGGACTCTAACCCCCACCTTTGGAACTTGGGGTCCAAAACTCTCCTGCACCAGGTCCTGAGTCCAGCAGGAGTTCTGCCCCTGTCTTCCTTGGTGTCAGACCGTCCTATTTCATTTATGGATCAGTAGAGACACCGACAACTATCTGCCTTTGTTAACTCACTGCCAAAACCCTTGAGATCTCTGTCAGACTTAACGCCTGTGGAAGTTGCCTTCTCCGAAATGCAACCAGTGGAAAAACCCATATCGTATTTTTATCATGCCCTGATCTCGATGGTGTCATCCACTTCCCCCACATTTATCCGCAATTGGGAACAGGACCTCCATCAAGAGTTGGACTCAGATCAAGTAACCAGTATTCTCACCTTGACCCACACTTCGTCGGGAGCCTCTAAAGTGGCGGAGATGAATTACAAACTCATCACCAGATGGCACTATACCTCAGTTTTACTCCATAAGTTTTTTCCTCACAAATCCCCGCTATGTTGGAGGGATTGTTGAGAACTAGCTACCCATGCCCACATCTGGTGGTACTGCCCAAGGTTACGCCCTTTTTGGCTTGCAATTATCTATTGGATTAAGGAGATTCAAGGTTGTGTTGTTCCTAATGACCCTTGGTGTGTTTTGTTTCATTGCACGGGTAAATCAGTGGGACCATACAAGCGATCTGCAACGCCACATCTCCTTAATGCGGCCAAAACCCTTATTCCATGTTATTGGAAGACCAAAACCATACCGACATTACGCCGGTGGCTTTTATTAGTATACAATATTTATCATATGGAAGATATGACACTCTCCCTTAGGGACAAAGCAGATCTTGCTAAAAAGATATGGTCCGGCTGGTTTGCCTTTAAATATACCTCCGCATATGCGGAAATTATGGCCCAACCTGTTTAGGTAATTTACGCTTAATGTTTGATGTTTTTCTGTTTTATTCTTGAGACAATGAGTAAAAGTGGAGCACTGCATATTTTCATGATATGAGGCGGATATACCTAAACCCTTGCCCCCACCTCCCAAACCGCACCCCCCCCCTCCCCCCTCCTTTTTCTTTTTTTTTTTTGCTCTCCCCCGTATTTTCTTTTCTGCTTCTTTGCTCTTTTCTTTATACCACCTGTTGAAAAACTGGAAGGGGGACATGCATTTCTTACGCAATTTTGGAATTGTTGGCATTCGCACTCCTGTTGCAATAGCAATTGATGTGCGAGCCCAGCTGTGTAATTATTGTGTACTGGAAATTGCTTATCCATATGTTTTTGATGTATGTATTGTATGTACCTCCTTTTCTAATAAAAACTGATTTAAAAAAAAAAAAAATAAATTGCAATAAGCGTATATTGATTGGTTTGCGCAAAAGTTATAGCATCTACAAAATAGGGGATAGTTTTATGGCATTTTTATTATTTTTTTTTATGTACTAGCAATGGCGGCGATCAGCGATTTTTATTATGACTGCGACATTATGGCAGACACGTCGGACAATTTTGACACATTTTTGGGACCATTGGCATTAATAGAGCGATCAGTGCAATTAAAATTGCATTGATTACTGTAAAAATGTCACTGGCAGTGAAGGGGTTAACACTAGGGGGCAGGGGAGGGGATAATATGCATCCTATTTTGTGTTCTAACTGAAGGGGGGATGGGACTGGGCAGGGAAACTAACAGATTGCTGTCCATACTCCGTATGGACAGACGATCTGTCAGTTTCCTGCTCAGAGAAGCGGAAACTGCGTGTTTACACACACATCTGCTGGTTCTCCGTGTGCCCCGAGTGATCGCGGGAACCCGGCAGCGATCGCGACCGCCGGGCACTCGCATCTGCTTGGGGAATCGAGCCGGGCCCCCAAGTGGCCGTTTATGCTACCGATGTAGCATATCGGCGATTTGCGCAGCCGAGCCATGTTTACAACTGCGGCGGCTGGTCGGCATGCGGGTTAAGATTGTTTACTTTATTCAAATTTTGTATATGTCACATATGCAGGAGCCAATCACATTTCAATAAAATAAAGTACATACAGTATATGTATTATATTCAAAGTTTTGCTTGTGTGAATATTTTTGGGGAGGGGGTTCACAGCTTTAATTAGATTCTTAAAGGGGTCCGTGACTCAAAAAAGCATAACAACCGTTACTCTAACTGCTACTTCTGCTAGACAGCTTGGTCTGTTTAGGGGAGGTGAAAGGTAACAAATTTGCTGGCTAGATCACCAGGTGAAAATAAAGGGGACAAAAAAGTCTACAAAAAGAAAACAAATTAAACCATTGCATCTGAAGCCCCGTACACACAATCGGAAATCCCGCCAGCAAAAGTTCGATGAGAGCTTTTGGTCGTAAATTCAGACCGTGTGTATGCTCCTTCAGAGTTTCCACCAGCAAAAGATTGAGAGCAGGTTCTCTATTTTTCCAACGGAAAAAGTTCGGAAATTCTGGAGATAATTCCGTTCTTTCTCTGGATGGTAAACTATAGAAAAATGAAAACTAAAAATATAATATATGTATGAATAGAATAGCTATGAGATTTAAATTATTAACCGACACAAACCAGTTTTACATACACCTTCAGACTTGCATATAAACGGCAAATCTGTCTTACTCTGCATCAGGACAGCAATGTTGTTAGCAGCTATTCAATTAGTCGCTATGGAAACCAGTTGATACCCATCAAAAGCATTGCCATGGTAACTAGAGAAACAAAAGATGAATCTTATTATAGGGTACCAATTTTCTATGTCCTGCAAGATGAACACACCAAAAGCTGGTGTCTTACATGGATTAATGATTTGGAATTGCTTTGTTAATGACATTCAGTGAAGGGTTTAGTGGTAATATAAATAATTATATGTATTATGAAGATGTAATCCCATCTATTTGTGTCAATAATACAATCGGTATAATGTATATTTAGAAGTGTTTTGTGATAATACAAGGACAGGTACTGTATTTCGATAACAAGGATAAATTGGCACTGTTTGATCACTAATGTTCCAGAGCCGTGACATGGAAAGAACAAGTTTAGGGATTAATTTTTGGCATCCTGTGAATTTCTACCACACAGCAGGAGATGCCAGACCTTACAGACAAGCAATCACAATGTGAATTGACATGGCAGAAAATTCAGTTGCTCAAGCAGAATTTAAGAAGCAAAACAAATTAGCAGAAATTAAAGTAAATGAAGTCTTTAATTGAAGTCATCAAGCATACATGTAGTTAAACAACTTCTGTTTACACACTGCATTACCATTATTGAATTTTTGTAATAAAGCAAATACTTTTGCCTAAAGTCTAAAAACATTTTTAGCTTTGGATAGAGTGCGAAAAGAGTTAGAACCCCCGTCGGGTTTTGCTGTCCATGCCACCGTTACAGAGATTGAAAAAAGGGGACACATTATGGGTCCACTTTCTTGAGATTGTGGACTCCCCAACCCCCCCCCCCCCCCCCGTCAGCTATTATAGATTAGTGCAGCTAGCAGGGCAGCAAAGATTAGGATATCTGGGTGAGGCCCCTTTAAGAAGGTGAAAGCAAGAGATTAGGGAAGGACCAATCAGGTTTAAGGGAATTTGCTGGAAGCTTTTTTGAGGCTATATAAGGTTAACAGGTAAAGGGGTTTTCCTCTTTACCTGTGGACCACCAAGAAGATTGGAGCTCCCTCCCTCCCGCCCCAGTCGCGAGCACCTATATGTGGTAGGGTCACCCCGGATTCTGGGGGGGGCTGTTATTTATATTTAAAATTGTGCTAATGCTCGAGTTCTGAGAACTGAGCAGATAGAATTCTGTTTGGTTGAATTTATGGTTACGTGATTTAATAAATGGTAATGATAAATACACTGTTGAAAACCAATAAAGGTGCCGCGGCCAAGTTTTGCCAAAATTAAAAGATAGTCTTGTTCTTTTATTTAGTTAAGGTATTCTAAGGTTGTGGGTTTTGGGGGAGGTGTGTCCTACAATCTCATGACCCTCTCTATTTGCCCTGTTTACCATTATCGTTGAACATGTAAGTAAGCTCCAAGGGGCACACTTAATTTGCAGATTTTCTTCTCACTTCCTGTCTTAGGATTTTAACAAACTTTGTAGCAGATTCCTACCTTTTGTTATTCTGAAGAAATCCCTGTATGTTTGTCTGTGTCCATGTGGTAAGTGAATCTGTTTGGGAGTGATTTCATAATTATCAATCAGCTGCTGCACTTGCAGGGCTCTAATGAGGTAAATTCAAGAGGCTGCATCCCTTTTGATGTGGTTTCCTGTTGGGAGTATCTCACCAAAAAGAGATTTTTGTTGCAGGGGATGCCTGAAATCTGACTTGTATCTTGTGCAGACATCTGGGAAAATTAGAGAGCCAATCGCACAAGCAGGAAATTATGTTTCTGGGGGTAGTCAGTACACATTCTGTATACAGAACATCTCCAGATAGCCATAGTGCATTGCATTTTACCCAACATTACAGAGCTGCAGATTGAAAAGGAAAGAATTTTTTTTATATATAACATTCAATTACAATATGACTGGAGTCGAAATTGCTAATACAGTATGCTATATATATTTTTTCTTTCTATTTTTTTTCCCACGAAAGTGGAGTTACCCTTTAAATATATAAAGACTTATTAGTCAATATTATATCAGGAGCAAAAAAAACTGTAGCGCTAATTATTGCAAACAATATATCAATGTACTCAAACAGTGATAATATGATAAAATGGTGAATACTGCAAAAAAATAATAATGCAATATCAATGTGCTCAGACAGTGACAATGCATAAATAGCAGCATATATATATATATATATATATATATATATATATATATATATATATATATATATATATATATATATATATATATATATATATATATGCAGTATACAGTGGTGGGAAAAAGTGTTTGCCCCCTTCCTCATTTCCTGTTCCTTTGCATGTTTGTCACACTTAAGTGTTTCGGAACATCAAACCAATTTAAACAATAGTCAAGGACAACACAAGTAAACACAAAATGCAATTTGTAAATGAAGGTGTTTATTATTAAAGGTGAAAAAAAATCCAAACCATCATGGCCTTGTGTGAAAAAGTGATTGCCCCCTAAACCTAATAACTGGTTGGGCCACCCTTAGCAGCAACAACTGCAACCAAGCGTTTGCGATAACGTGCAATGAGGCTTTTACAGCGTCCTGGAGGAATTTTGGCCCACTCCTCTTTGCAGAATTGTCCTAATTCAGTTACATTAGAGGGTTTTCGAGCATGAACGGCCTTTTTAAGGTCATACCACAACATCTCAATAGGATTCAGGTCAGGACTTTGGCTAGGCCACTCCAAAGTCTTCATTTTGTTTTTCTTCAGCCATTCGGTGGTGGACTTGCTGGTGTGTTTAGGATCATTGTCCTGCTGCAGAACCCAAGTTCGTTTCAGCTTGAGTACACGAACAGATGGTCGGACATTCTCCTTCAGGATCTCTTGGTAGACAGCAGAATTCATAGTTCCTTTTATCACGGCAAGTCTTCCAGGTCCTGAAGCAGCAAAACAGCCCCAGACCATCACACTACCACCACCATATTTTACTGTTGGTATAATGTTCTTTTTATGAAATGCAGTGTTCCTTCTACGCCAGATGTACTTGGACACACACCTTCCAAAGAGTTCCACTTTTGTCTCATCGGTCCACAGAATGTTGTCCCAAAAGTCTTGGGGATCATCAAGATGTGTTGTGGAGAAATTGAGATGAGCTTTGATGTTCTTTTTGCTCAGCAGTGGTTTTCTCCTTGGAACTCTGCCATGCAGGCCATTTTTGCCCTTGTCTTTTCCTGATGGTGGAGGCATGAACGCTGACCTTAACTGAGGCAAGTGAGGCCTGCAGTTCCTTGGACGTTGTTGTGGGGTCTTTTGTGACCTCTTGGATGAGTCGTCGCTGCGCTCTTGGGGTAATTTTGGGCGGCCGGCCACTCCTGGGAAGGTTCACCACTGTTCCATGTCTTCGCCATTTGTGGATAATGGCTCTCACTGTGGTTCGCTGGATTCCCAAAGCTTTGGAAATGGCTTTATAACCCTTTCCAGACTGATAGATCTCAATTACTTGCTTTCTCAATTGTTCCTGAATTTCTTTGGGTCTCGGCATGATGTGTAGCTTTTAAGGATCTTCTGGTGGACCTTACTGTCTCAAGCAGCTCCTATTTAAGTGATGCCTTGATTGTGAACAGGTGTGGCAATAATCAGGCCTGGGTGTGGCTAGAGAAATTGAACTCAGGTGTGGACAACCACAGTTATAGTATGTTTTAACAAGGGGGGCAATCACTTTTTCACACAGGGCCATGATGGTTTGGATTTTTTTTCACCTTTAATAATAAACACCTTCATTTACAAATTGCATTTTGTGTTTACTTGTGTTGTCCTTGACTATTGTTTAAATTGGTTTGATGTTCCGAAACACTTAAGTGTGACAAACATGCAAAGGAACAGGAAATGAGGAAGGGGGCAAACACTTTTTCACACCACTGTATACAGACTGCGTGATCTGTACAAAAATATATGTGCCCAGATGCAATAGTGGTAATTATTATAACAGCTAGAGATGCCAGAGTTCTAAACTTCTGTACCTATTGGAGCTTCCATTTAGGGTCTATTCACACTTTATTGCTACAATCAGTTATTTTGAAAGGGCTACCAATGCATCACAATGCAGACAAAATGGCACATGACTTATCTTGACTCTAACACAGCACACCACAACACATGGTACGTCCGGTGTGGTGCACTGCAGTGCGGGTGTGTTGAAAACAAATTGCACCACAAAACATCACAGTATGCAAGTTATGTAAATTGCCGTAATATAGGATAAAATGTGAATGCAACGCAAAAATGTGAAAGGTCCCATAAGACAGAGTACTATGGATTAGCTGGATGGAAGAGACAGCACAGCATTAGCTGGCTGCCCAAAGGGACAATTTGTCCCATCGAACCTTCAATGGGAGCCCTCCAATCAGGGTCACTGTGATGAACCATTATTGTTGTATGTTAATTGTAACTTGAGCTACCCTGTTTCCCCTAAAATAAGACCTAGCGTGATTGTCGGTGTTGGCTGCAATATAAGCCATACCACCCAAAAAAGCCCTACTCTGTTTCCTCAAAAATAAGCCCTACCCTGAAAAGAAGACCTACAGGGACTTTAACTAGGGCTTATTTGGGGGGGTCGGGCTTTTATTGCAGCTATCACCGACAATCACACTAGGTCTTATTTTAGGGGAAACAGGGTATAGTTCTCTGTGAGCAAAGGGCTGTTTTCATCAAACAATTTTTGCCTCTAAACATATAAAGTAGATCAAGAACTCATTATTTACCTGATTAAAAAACATTTTTTTTAAATAACTGATCAAAGTAAGGAAGAAAAAAAAATATCTGGTCTATGGGCATGTAGAGCTGAGAGCTGAACTAGTTAAGACATTTTGGTGGAGATTTACTAAAACTGGAGACTGCAAAATCTGAATCTGGTACAGGTGTGCATGGTAGCCAATCAGCTTCTAACTTCAGCTTGTTCTGTTATGCAGGCCATAGATGGTCGAATTTAGAACAAATTTTCTTTTCAAAATCAGAAAGTTTTTTTTTTTGTGATCCGATGATGCCACCATTGATTTTCGAAAATCTGCTGACCAAGCATTCAGATTCACCTCATGTTGCTACAGAAAATACATTTTGTGGCCAGGGAATCTTCTTTTCTCTCCATAAATTTTCTTTTCTTATTACATTTCTCGCACGATTCTCCCATCATTGATTAGAAAATAGTTTGTTTTTCAAAAAATGGTGCGAAATTCAAACAAAAATTCTTAGATACGATTTTAGAAAAAAAATGATTTCAAAATTCGAACCGTGTATTGCCGGCATTAAGCTTTAAAATAAAACCTGGAAGCTGATTTGTTTTCTGTGCACAGCTGCACCAGATTTTGCACTCTCCAGTTTTAGTAACTCTCCCCCAATATTACTTAACCAGTACAACAACTCTCACACCTGTACATCCCCATGGAACAGAGAATTTTTGTTCTTTCTTACTTTGATAAGCTAAACAAAATATGTTTCAGGTAACTATGCATTTTATTTTATATTTGTTTCTGTTTAAAAATACACTAAGATTATGATTTTGGAGTAAAGCGTTGCAAAGTTATTTACAAACCAAATGAAGCCTTCTTTAACAAGCAAAATTAAAGGGAACAAAAAGATGGTTAATAAATATATAAGTAAACAAAAAAAAAAATCATCAACAAAAATTATAAGTTAAATTATAGTTAGAATTATAGTTAATGAGGCGTTTATTAGAACTGATTAGGGTAAACTAAAAGTTAATAAGGGGTTACGTAAGAACACATTTAATTTAAAAAATGCTGTAGGTTGCATTAACTGATATCATTATAAATATATTTTGATGGCAGCAGCTTCTACAGTTATATTTATTTATATAGTAACTTCCGGCTGTCATTTTGACATTTGGGAACTTCTAGCAAATATGGGGGGGAAGGAGCAGAAAACGTACTACACATTCCCTGTGTATTCAGTGAAGTTTAATGGGCATTGTAGCATGCCCGGTGCCCACAGCTTGTTAAAATGTTTCCAATAAATAAATAACGAACTACAAAACAAATGCAGATAAATTCTAAACTACATTTCTAATGAGGTAGATTACTCCACTTAGAATGACTTATTTGGTTATGACTTGAGCCCTTCTTCAATATACAGTATGTTTGAATTAACTGGGTTGGTACACCCTAAAACTGACTTTTGTAAATTCCAATGGTCTAAATCAGTAACAACTGTATTTTTTATCCCTTAGGGACACTGACCTCAGGTCTCTGTGCTTGAGTTCCCAGGTAAACTATGGCCAGTATGAGGTGGTTGATACAAGTGAGACTCCATTTCGGATGGAGGTAGAGTTGGGAACTGTACTGCATATTGGACTTCTGGAACAGGTGCATCCGAGCTACTACCTCCTGTGTAATGCCTGGTCAGCCTCAAGAACACAGCACTCCGCAAACCCCCATGTTCAATCTGTGCAAAAAAAAAGGGAGGCTGGTGCCATGGAAGTTGGCTAAAACATCAGCTCAGCCATGATTAAGGCCTCATGGATGAAATGCGTTGTTTTTTTGACAATTGTTCACCTGCATTAATAAAACAATGTTTTAACCAACTTCCATGGCACCAGTCTTTCTCCCTTTTTTGCACATATTATACTTCTGGAGTTCCTGAGAGATAGAAGAACTCAGCGTGGAATCTGGCCCTCCAGTGGCTACTAGATTGAACTGTTTCAGGTTGGGGAACTCTTTAAACTTGAGCCAAAACTTTAACCTGATGTTTTCCATCTTTAGCTGTTCAAAGCTGTACATTTCTCATGATTTGAAAATAACAATTGTCTTTACAGGACAGAATATTTGCAGCAGTTTCTTGCCCTTTGTACACTCCGTGATGCTCTAATCCACTGCTAAGGTGTCCCAAAGTATTGCCACAATGACCTGCTGCCTGGCGAAGTCACCTCACCATGCTACCTTTGCAAAATGACAGATTCCCAGCCAGCTGGTGTTTGTAAACCAACCATTTAGGGTTCCTGGGTGACGTCATTGACCAGATATGATCGTGATCATATTTGGTCATTGTCATCATCACCCAGGATCTTCAGCCTGCTTAATTACAGACATTAGAGATTTATCATTTTGTTATGGGAGTGTGAAGGGACAGCATTATTGGCAGTGGGGCATTGTGTCGGCAGATAAGCATTGTAAGGTGGTGGGTCATTGTAATTGATGCTGAATTTACATCAAGGGACATTTTTTTTTTCCGTGCATTTTTTAGGGGCTTTGTCACATGTATGTTTGCATTTACATTTAACTTTTTTTGTGGAAATATGTACCAATATACTTATTCCGGTAGGTGGGGGACAATGTGCCTAGCAAGGCAGGATGGGCTTACTAAGGGGCTGTAAGGGTGGCCTGGATAAAAAGGGGACCCTCAGATATTCGCACCCCTACTCCGCAAAGGAAATGAGTACATGGGTACATTAGTACTCCTTACCCATCTCCACAAAGAGTTAAATGTTTATAAGCACAGTCACTCACATGACAAAGCTCTTTCATAAAAGCATGAAAAAAATGTAAATGAAGTCCCACAATATAAATTCATCATCAGTCACAACATCCAGCGAAGAAGAACCAGTGAAGAAGGTCCAGTGGCAAGAATGACAACCTGCAGCCCAAAAATGCTGCCACTAGGACCCATTGCTTGAAATTGCACCCCATCTTCAAGGATGGAAGAGAATTTGCAGTTTGGGAATGTGACAACAACTGGTTAAAGCCCTGAAACCACATAGTTACATGGTTAGGTTGAAAAAAGACACAAGTCCATCCAGTTCAACCACAAAAAACAGAAAACATGTAACAGAGAGGGACAGAGCAATATCACTACATAATCAGAACAAGCACCTTTAGGCTACTTTCACACTGAGACATTTTTTATGCATTTAACGCTATAAATAGCGCATATAAAGCGCCCGAAAACTGCCTCTCATGCCTCTCCAGTGTGAAAACCCGACTGCTTTTACAATGGGGTGGTGTGCTTGAGGGACTGGAAAAAAAATCCTGCAAGCAGCATCTTTGGGGTGGTGTAGGAGCATTGAAATGAATAGTGAGCGATTCCGAAGCGCCTGAAAAGCGTTTCGGAAGCGCCGCAACATGGGTGATTTTAAGCCCTTATTAAAACCTTCTTGGGGGTTAAAAGCATCCCGCTAGCAGACAAAAAACTAGTGGTGCTTTACCACTAACGGACCCGCCGCCCCTGTGTGAAAGCAGTCTTATGGTGCAATCACCAGGTATTATTTATGAAAAAGAAAACTCAAAATTTACAAAATTTTATATGGAATATTATTTATTGGGTTCATATAAACTATAAAATCTCTTAGACTGCATGTTTAAGTTAGAGATATTGAACTAATCGTACATATACTGCAGCAGGGAGGCCACTCTGTGCCAGATCACATACCTAGTATGCAATCTCACACATTTGGGTCTGCGGCATGCACACATGCCACGGAGACCCGCTCCCACTGTGATCACACACAGAGGGAGCCCAGCGGTAGGTACCACAGGCTCGATGTCCGCTGGCATCAGCCGATTGTTCAGCACAGAGCCAGAACTGTGATTTTGTAAACAAGGCATGTCACCGTTCTGTCAGTAGAGAAGGCATTGGTCCTGTGTTCCTGTAAAGCAGGGACAGGGATCAATGCCTTCCCCTAGTACAAGCACCTCCCCCACGGTACCCAGGCCTGGCTAGGAACACATTTAACCCTTTGATTGCCCCTGAGTTTAACCCCTTCCCAGCCAGTGTCATTAGATTGACATGCAGTGACAGTGCACATTTTCTTAGCACTGATCATTGTATTAGTGTCACTGGTCCCCAAAAAGTGTCAGTTAGGTGTCCGATTTTTCTGCTGCTATAGTGCAGTCCCGCTATAAGTCGCTGATCCCCACCATTACTAGTAAAAAAAAAAGAAATGTAACAAAATAAATAAAAATATCCCATAGTTTGTAGACGCTATATCTTTTGCACAGACCAATCAATATTCGCTTATTAGGATTTTTTTTTCTTACCAAAAATATGTATCATACTACATATTGTGCTAAATTGATGAAGAAATTCGATTTTTTTTTATCGGGTATGTTTTATAGCAGACAGTAAGGTCTTTTTTGTTTATAGCGCAAAAATAAAAAACACAGAGATAAGCAAATACCACCAAAAGAAAGCTCTATTTGTGGGGAAAAAAAAGGGCATACATTTAATTTATTCAGTTAAAGTAACAGTGCAGTATCGCAAAAAATGGCCTGGTCATGAAGGGGAGGGAGGTAAATCTTTAGGAGCTGAGGTGGTTAAAAGAAAAATTAAAGTTTTCTGAAGATGAAAAGCCTGTGAAATCTATTTATCACTGAGGGTATTGGTAGAAAAAAAAATATATGTATTATATTGTTGCTGTTTGTATTGCAGAAATTCTTAACAGATCTCTGCCCTCAATTTTTATTTAATATTTTAATGCATAATTTCTGTTGATTGCAGTAACTGTACTATCCCTTCCTTTTTTCTTTGTTGTTTTACACGCAATCCATACACAACAAGGATTTATACTGGGCACTTGGCAGAACTCATGGCAGTGTTCACCACTAAGCCTGGTATTCAGGCTGTATAAAGTTGATCAGAGTCTGAGCTCTTTCTTATCACTTTTACATAGTACTTTTTTGCGACATAGGCTTGTTACCTTTGTTTTTAAAATATATGAGATAGATTAATCTATAATATGCAGTAATAAAATAATAATAACATTTGAATATTGTTATAACAGATTTATTCAGAGCTCATCTCCTTTGTATATTTATTAATTGCTTCCACTATTATTTGGGCCTCTCATAAAATCTAAGTCTGTAGCTTTGAAAGACTGACAGACGGTGACCTAGATTATCAGAGCCCCTTTCAGTGCTTCTTTGTTATGTTCTTAACCCTTTGTCTGCCTGAGCATCCATGTATTTTCCTTCAATACAGAACGTGTTATCACATATACACAGGTGGATCCTGGACTTTTGTATCTGGACCGTTAGATTAACACATGTCTATTTTTAATACCCTTTTAAAGAAATGACATGTGCATTTAATGATTGAAGATCAGTACACCTAACAAAAGATAATACGTTTCATCATCATTTAAAAAAGCGCTTAAAGCAGACCTTCACTCCCCTTTTCTTATTTTTTTTTATAGGTGCTCCTTCTCCCTCCTGCCAAAAAAAAAAGATATATACTGTATCTCACAAAAGTGAGTACACTCCTCATATTTTTGTAAATATTTTATTATATCTTTTCATGTGACAACACTGAAGAAATGATAATTTGCTACAATGTAAAGTAGTGAGTGTACAGCTTGTATAACAGTGTAAATTTGATGTTCCCTCAAAATAACTCAACACACAGTCATTAATGTCTAAACCGCTGGCAACAAAAAAGAGTACACCCCTAAGTGAAAATGTCCAAATTGGGCCCAAAGTGTCAATATTTTGTGTGGCCACCATTATTTTCTAGCACTGCCTTAACCCTCTTGGGTATGGAGTACATCAGAACTTCACAGGTTGCCACTGGAGTCCTCTTCCACTCCTCCATGATCATGACTACATCACAAAGCTGGTGGATGTTAGAGACCTTGCACTCCTCCACCTTCTGTTTGAGGATGCCCCACAGATGCTCAATAGGGTTTAGGTTTGGAGACATGCTTGGCCAGTCCATCACATTTACCCTCAGCTTCTTTAGAAAGGCAGTGGTCGTCTTGGAGGTGTGTTTGGGGTTGTTATGTTGGAATACTGCCCTGTTGCCCAATCTCCAAAGGGAGAAGATCATGCTCTACTTCAGTATGTCACAGTACATGTTGGCATTCATGGTTTCCTATATGAACTGTAGCCCCCCAATGCCGGCAGCACTCATGCAGCCCCAGACCATGACACTCTAACCACCATACTTGACTGTAGGCAAGACACACTTGTCTTTGTACTCCTCTCCTGGTTGCTGCCACGCACGCTTGACACCATCTGAACCAAATACTTTTATCTTGGTCTCATTAGACCACAGGACATGGTTCCAATAATCCATATCCTTAGTCTGCTTATCTCCAGCAAACTGTGGGCTTTCTTGTGCATCATCTTTAGAAGAGGCTTCCTTCTGTGACAACAGCCATGCAGACCAATTTTATGCAGTGTGCGGCGTATGGTCTGAGCACTGACAGGCTGACCCCCCACCCCTTCAACCTTCGACAGCAATGCTGGCAGCACTTATACCTCTATCTCCCAAAGACAACCTCTGGCTATGATGCTGAGCATGTGCACTCAACTTTTTTGGTCGACCATAGCGAGGCCTGTTCTGAGTGGAGAATGCCCTGTTAAATAGCTGAATGGTCTTGGTCACCGTGCTGCAGCTCAGAGTCTTGGCAGTCTTCTTATAGCCTAGGCCATCTTTATGTAGAGCAACAATTCTTTTTTTAATATCTTCAGAGAGTCCTTTGCAATGAGGTGCCATGTTGAACTTCTAGTGGCCAGTATGAGAGAGTGAGAGCAATAACACCAAATTGATACTAATACTGTAGTTACATGACACCAGGGAGGGAAAATTGATAAATTGGGCCCAATTTGGACAATTTTCACTTAGGGGTGCACTCGCTTTTGTTGTCAGCGGTTTAGACATGATTGGCTATGTGTTGAGGGGACAGCAAATTTACACTATTATACAAACTGTACACTCACTACATTGTAGCAAAGTGTAATTTCTTCAGTGTTGTCACATAAAAAGATATGATAAAATATTTACAAAAATGTGAGGGGTGTACTCAGTTTTTTGTGAGATACTATATATATATATATATATATATATATATATATACACACACACACACACACACACTGTATATAATATATATACTGTGGTTTTAAAGGCTTGCCAGACCACTTTTTTTTTTAAACACAATTAAAGTTCAACACACAGTTGCCCACACATGGGATTTTCACCATTGAAACAGGTAACGGAAAAAGTCATCTGGCTCTCACTGCAGCAGTGCAACTGCTTAGGTGTTAATCTTGGCTCTTGGCTTCTGGTTCCTTAGACCTCATTACACAGTACCTTTGTGTTTTCAGTTGTAGCCCACTCTCATCTTTCTTGGCTCTCTTAGCACTGCTGGATATCCCAGCCAATTTAGTTGTAGCACCCTGTTGCCTGGGCCCACTCCCTGGTCTCTCTGTAGGGGTTTTCCTGAGTTCCTAGGCTCTCTCACACATCTGAGACTTTCAGATTCCGTCAGTCCCCTGAACTTGCCTAGTCATCTCATCTCTCATTCACCCAGATTCTCCTAGTAGGGATGAGACGAACACCCCCGGTTTGGGTCGCAGCAGAACATGTGATCAGGCAAAAAAATCAGTTTGAACATGCAAACACTGTTAAAGCCTATGGGACGTGAAAAATCAAAAGTGGCAATTTTAAAGGCTTATATGGAAGTTATTGCCACAAAAAGTGTTTGGGGACCCGGATCCTGCCCCCAGGGGACATGTATCAATGCAAAAAAAGTTTTTTGTTTTTTTAAATTTCCGGAGCAGTGATTTTAATAATGCTTAAAGTGGAACAATAAAAATGAAATAGTCCTTTAAATATGGTACCTGGGGGGTGTCCTTAGTATGCCTGTAAAGTGGCACATTTTTCCTGTGTTTAGAATAATACCACAGAAAAATTACATTTCTAAAAGGAAAAGATGTCATTTTAAACTACTCGCGGCTGTAATATATTGTCAAGTCCTGGCAATATAGATGAAAATCATTGAAAAAATGTCATGGGTTCCCCCCAGTCCATTACTAGGCCCTTTGGGTCTGGTATGGATATTAAGGAGAACTCAAATTTCAATCAAATTTTAAAAAAGAAATGGCGCAGGGGTCCCCCAGGCCCTCAGGCACTATAAAAGCTGCAGAAAATTGGGCTTTAGGTGTTAGTGGTACCAGAACACTGTAAGCCTTCACAGTTACTCGTGGGTGGGTGCAGGAAAGGCCCTGCTGTAAATATTATATCAAGAATTGTAATTACATGCCCCTGTTGAACAGGGGCAGAAAAATTGGGCCTTTAGTGGTGGTGGTGCCACGACACTGTAAACCCTCACAGATACTCTTGTTGGGTGCAGAAATGGGCCCTGCTGTGAAATATTAGATCAACATTTTAATTACATGCCCTTGTTAAACAGGGGCAGAAAAATTGGGCCTTGGATGCTGGTGGTGGTGCTACAACACTGTAACCCCCCACAGATACTCTTGTTGGGTGCAGAAACAGACCCCGCTATAAAATATTAGATCAAAAATCTGTTAAACCTGTTAAACAAGGGAAGAAAAATTGGGCCTTGGGTGGTGGTGGTGGTGGTGCCCTAAACCAAAAATATTGTTGGAAGCTAGCATCATTAAGACTGAGGAGGAATAGGATAGTCAGCATAGGCAGTCTTCAAAGGATCCCACATCCATAGCAAATTCAATCAGTTACATCAGCAACAGGTGCTTGATAGCTGCTGATACAAGACTGATTCATTTTCAGTAGCTCAATTGCATATTAAGCTAGCTCTGGCCAGTGGTCCATCCTCAAGACCCAGTAACTCAGTGGATGCTCTGTTGGAAAGGTCTCCAAGCCTGCTCTTGCCCCCAGGTATTCTTGCACCATGTAATGCAGACGCTGGCAATGGTTGCTTGAACCAATCAGACCTTCTTGCTGAGGACTGAGAAATTGTTTAAAGGCATTGGTCAGTTGGCCACCTTCTCCACCGCTCTTCCTCTGAACAAAGACTCAGCAACACGTGTCCAGCACCAGGAAATTGTAACCTCCTGGGGTCTGGAAATGCATTGCACAAGCCTTTCTTTAAGGCCTCCTGAAGATGTTTCATCCTCTGTGAGGGCAGGATGAGTTCTGCAACCTTACTCTTGTAACATGGATCAAGAAGGGTTGCCAGCCGGTAATGATCCCTCTCCTTGATACCACAAATCCTAGGGGCCTTTCGCAGGCTTTGCAGAATTAGGGAGGCCATGCAGTGTAACTTTGCAGAGGCATTCGATTCTGAGTCTTCTGGGTCACTAAGGGTCACATGATCTGTAACCACCTCCTCCCAGCCACGTACAACTTCTTGGGTTTCTGGGGACTGAAAACCATTCCTTGAAGACAGCTGTTGAGTGTTATCCTCTACATCCATGCTGACACAATCCTCCTCCTCCTCTTCTTCTTCCTGTGTGTTTGGTGGGCCCACAGGAATGTCATCTGGATAAAGGAGGCCTTGAGAAGTAAGGAAGTCCTCCTCTTCCTCCCGCTGTTCTGCCTAAAGTGCCCTGTCCATGATTCCATGATGCATGTGCTCCAACAGGAAGACTAGAGGGACAGTGTCCCTGATGCATGCATTATCACTGCTCACCATCCTTGTGGCCTCCTCGAATGGTGACAGGACAGTGCATGCATCCTTGATCAGTAGCCACTGGTGTGGCAAAAAGAAACCAAGCTCCCCTGACCCTGTCCTGTTGCCATACTCGCACAGATACTCATTGATGGCCCTCTGCTGTCTGTGCAGCCGCTGCAGCATTACTCCTGGATTTAGGTCGGGACTTTGACTGGGCCATTCTAACACAAGAATATGCTTTGATCTAAACCATTCCATTGTACCTCTGGCTGTATGTATAGGCTCGTTGTCCTGTTGGATAATGAACCTCCACCCCAGTCTCAAGTCTTTTGTAGACTCTAATAGGTTTTCTTCTTAGATTGCCCTGTATTTGGCTCCATCCATTTTCCCATCAACTCTGACCAGCTTCCTTGTCCCTGCTGAAGAAAAGTATGCCCACAACATGATGCTGCCACCACCATGTTTCATGGTGGGGAATGTGTGTTAAATTTTGGTCTCATCTGACCATAGAACCTTCTTCCACATGTTTGCTGTGTCCCCCACATGGCTTCTCACAAACTGCAAAAAGAACTTCTTATAGCTTTATTTCAGCAATGGCTTTCTTTTTGTAACTCTTCAATATGGACACAATGCCCCACCTGGATCTCTGCAGCTTCTCCAGCGTTACCATGGCCTCTTGGCTGCTCTCTGATTAATGTTCTCCTTGCCCTGCCTGTCAGTTTATGTGAACGGCCATGTCTTGGTAGGTTTGAAGTTGTGCCATTTTTGGATGATGGATTGAACTGTGCTCCATGCGATGCTTTATAACCTAACCCTGCTTTAAACTTCTCCAAAACATCAGAGAGGCTATCACGAGTGCAGCATGTCAGTCTGACACCTTGCATCTCCGATCGTGATAAGAAGCCTCTGTCAGAGGCTTCTTACCACATGATCAGCTGTGACCAACCACAGCTGACAATCACGTGAACCAGGAAGTGCTGGTAAATGGCATTTCTCGGTTCGCGCTGACAGGGAGAGCTGCCGATCGGCACAGCCCCCTCAGATGTGCCACAACACCTTTTAAAATGTGCCCATAAGCTGTCAGTCAGTGCCCCATAAAAACATAGCTCACAGTGCCCATCAAAGTGCCAATCAGTGCCCATATCAGTGCCCACCACAGTGCCAGTCAGTGCCCATCTCAGTGCCCAGCAGTAAAACTTGTCAATACCACCTGTCAGTGCCAATCAGTAGCGCCTATCTGCCAATCAGTGCTGCCTATCAGTGCCCATCACAGCCGCCTGTCAGTGCCCATCACAGCAACCTGTCTGTGCCCATCACAGCTGCCAGTCAGTGCCCATCAGTGCTGCCTATCAGTGCCCATCTGTGCCGCCTATTGGTGCCCATCATTGCTGCATATCAGTGCCCATCAATTCTACATATCAGTGCCCATCAGTGCCATATATCAATGCCAACTCAGTGCCCATCAGTGCCGCCTCATAAGTGCCTGTCAGTGAAGGAGAAAACAAAATTTTATAACCGAAACAAAGAAAAACTATTTTTTATCAAAAATGTTGTTCTTTTTTAGTATGCTTAGCAAAAAATAAAAACCGCAGAGGTGATCAAATACCATCAAAAGAAAATTCTATTTATGGGAGCAAAATGATATTTGATGTTTGGGTACAGTGTAGCATGACCGCGCAATTGTCATTCAAGGTGCGACAGAGCTGAAAGCTGAAAGCTGAAAATTGTCCTGGGCAGGAAGGGGCGAAAGCCTTCATTTGTAAATGTTTGGACTCAAGTTCTAGTTTGTTTAATATTTGAAATCATAGATTTTAATGGGGAGTTTCATGTTACACATGCATTGTGTGTTTCTTTGCCTTGAAATAATTTTCTCACTACCTCACTCCATAGAAAAGGGGTGCTCTGTATAGTTAGATTCACCCTTCTTCACCATGCTTTAGTTTCCATCCTGATCTCATGTGTACTGCTGGAGCTGGTCATATTATGATTGTTTGACCTATCTGATGTTCATCTGCTAAAGTATAACTAAAGGCAAAACTTTTTTTTTTTTTTTAGTTTTGGGGATAGAGTGGAGAGGGATTAGAACCCCTGTAAGTTTTTTATTGCTGTCTGTTCCCCCAGTAACCACCTCGATAATGGGCACTTTCACCCCTTCCTGCCAAGGCCAATTTTCAGCTTTCATTGCTGTCACACTTTGAATGAGAATTTGGGTACAGCATCGCACGACCATGCGATTGTCAGTTAAATCAGTGCAGTTGACAAAAAACGCTATTCACAAAAATGGCCTGGTCAGGAAGTGGGTAAAACCTTCCAGAGCTGAAATGGTTAATCACCACTGTTTCTTTTATTTTTTGTGCTATAAATGAAAAAAGACTAACAATTTTGAAAAACAAAATGCATTTTTCTTAGTTCCTGTTATAAAATTTTGCAAATAAATAATTTTTCTTCAGACATTTTGACCAAAATTTATACTGCTACATTTTTTTGATAAAAATAGCCCAAATCAGTGTATAATATTTGGTCTGTGTGAAAGTTATAGAGTGTACAAGCTATGGTACCAATCATTGAAAATTGATCACACCTGATTTACTGACGGCCTATCTCATTTCTTGAGGCCCTAAAAAGCCAAGACAGTGCATATATTCTCCATATGACCCCTTTTTGGAAAGAAGACAGTCCAAGGTATTTAGTAAGAGGCATGGCAAGTTTTTTTAAGTGATACTTTTTTCCCACAATTCTTTTGAAAATTAACCACTTTCAGACCGGACCATTTTGCTGGTAAATGACCAGAGGTCTTTTTACACTTTGGCACTGCGCTGCTTTAACTGGTAATTGCGCGGTCATGCAATGTTGTACCCAAACAAAATTTGCGTCCTTTTCTTCCCACAAATAGAGCTTTCTTTTGATGGTATTTGATTGCCTCTGCGATTTTTATTTTTTGCGATATAAACTAAATTTTGAAAAAAAATTATATTTTCTACTTTTTGTTATTAGAAAAATCCAATAAACTCAATTTTAGTCATACATTTAGGCCAAAATGTATTCAGCCACATGTCTTTGGTAAAAAAAAAGTCAATAATTGTATATTTATTGGTTTGCGCAAAAGTTGTCACATCTACAAACTAAGGTACGTTTTCTGCAATTTACGCAGCTTTTAGTTTACGACTGCCTATCTCATTTCTTGAGGTGCTAAAATGGCAGGGCAGTACAAAACCCCCCCAAATGACCCCATTTTGGAAAGTAGACCCCCTAAGGAAATTGATAAGAGGCATGTTGAGCCCATTGAATATTTTATTTTTTTGCCTCAAGCGATTGAATAATGACAAAAAAAAAATTTTTTTTTTTTTTTACACAAAGTTGTCACTAAATGATATATTGCTCACACATGCTATGGGCGTATGTGAAATAACACCCCAAAATAAATTCTGCTGCTTCTCCTGAGTACGGGGATACCACATATGTGGGACTTTTTGGGAGCCTAGCCGCGTACGGGGCCCCGAAAACCAAGCACCGCCTTCAGGCTTTCTAAGGGTGTAAATTTTTGAGTTCACTTCTCACTACCTATTACAGTTTTGAAGGCCATAAAATGCCAAGATGGCACAAAACCCCCACAAATGACCCCATTTTAGAAAGTAGACACCCCAAGCTATTTGCTGAGAGGCATGTTGAGTTCATGGAATATTTTATATTTTGCCACAAGTTGCGGGAAAATTACAAACTTTTTTTTTTTTTTTTTTTTTCACAAAGTTGTCACTAAATGATATATTGCTCATGCATGCCATGGGCATATGTGAAATGACACCCCAAAATAAATTCTGCTGCTTCTCCTGAGTACGGGGATACCACATATGTGGGACTTTTTGGGCGCCTAGCCGCGTACGGGGCCCCGAAACCAAGCACCGCCTTCAGGCTTTCTAAGGGCGTAAATTTTTGAGTTCACTTCTCACTACCTATTACAGTTTTGAAGGCCATAAAATGCCAAGATGGCACAAAACCCCCACAAATGACCCCATTTTAGAAAGTAGACACCCCAAGCTATTTGCTGAGAGGCATGTTGAGTCCATGGAATATTTTATATTTTGCCACAAGTTGCGGGAAAATTACAAACTTTTTTTTTTTTTTTTTTTCACAAAGTTGTCACTAAATGATATATTGCTCACGCATGCCATGGGCATATGTGAAATGACACCCCAAAATAAATTCTGCTGCTTCTCCTGAGTACGGGGATACCACATATGTGGGACTTTTTGGGAGCCTAGCCGCGTACGGGGCCCCGAAAACCAAGCACCGCCTTCAGGCTTTCTAAGGGCGTTACAGTTTTGAAGGCCATAAAATGCCAAGATGGCACAAACCCCCCCCAAATGACCCCATTTTGGAAAGTAGACACCCCTAAATTTAGGGGTACACTAGTGAGACTAGGTAATAAATGGCGGGTGCCCTGAAACTATAAAAAAATAACTAACCAACCAGCGTCACCTGTAACAGTTATATGGTGATCACTGGTGAAAGGGTTAACTAGGGGGCAATCAGGGGGCTTTATGCGGTAGTATATGGGGGTCCCTGGCGCTATAAAAAGCTGCGGCGAACCTAAATACCTACCTGCCTAACTAGCGTCACCTGTGACACTAATACAGCGATCAGAAAAACGATCGCTTATTAGGCTGGGTTCACACTGGAGCGATGCGGGAACGCCACGAATGCGCGGCGGGTTCCCGCATCGCATGCCTCCCGGCGGCAGTTCACACTGCCCTATGCGAACTGCTGGGAGTGTCAGTGAAATGTTACTGACACCCCCAGATCAGTTCGCATATCGCAGTGCGATCTGCAAACTCGGATCGCATGGTGTGAACACCCATGCGATCCGATTCTGCTGTGGGCCAAAAAAAGGGTCCCGTGCGAATTTGCGGCGGGTGCGGCGGGTGTGGCGGGTGCGGCGGGTGCGGCGAATGGCTGAACTCGAATCGCACAGAGATCGGATGTGATTTGCACTGCAGTGCGGTGCGAATCACATCCGTTCTCATAAACCGCTGCAATGTGAACCCAGCCTTAGTGACACTGGCGACGGGGGGTGATCACGGGGTTAAACCTTTATTGGGGGGGTTAGGGGGGTACCTTAGAACTAAAGGGGGCTAACCCTAACTGCCCTAACAGTTATTAGTCACAAATGACACCCGCCGGGTGATCAGGGGGTTAAACCTTTATTAGGTAATAAATGGCGGGTGCCCTGAAACTATAAAAAATAACTAACCAACCAGCGTCACCTGTAACAGTTATATGGTGATCACTGGTGAAAGGGTTAACTAGGGGGCAATCAGGGGGCTTTATGCGGTAGTATATGGGGGTCCCTGGCGCTATAAAAAGCTGCGGCAAACCTAAATACCTACCTGCCTAACTAGCGTCACCTGTGACACTAATACGGCGATCAGAAAAATGATCGCTTATTAGGCTGGGTTCACACTGGAGCGATGCGGAAACGCCGCAAATCCGCGGCGGGTTCCCGCATCGCATGCCTCCCGGCGGCAGTTCACACTGCCCTATGCGAACTGCTGGGAGTGTCAGTGAAATGTTACTGACACCCCCAGATCAGTTCGCATATCGCAGTGCGATCTGCAAACTCGGATCGCATGGTGTGAACACCCATGCGATCCGATTCTGCTGCGGGCCAAAAAAAGGGTCCCGTGCGAATTTGCGGTGGGTGCGGCGGGTGTGGCGGGTGCGGCGAATGGCTGAACTCGAATCGCACAGAGATCGGATGTGATTTGCACTGCAGTGCGGTGCGAATCACATTCGTTCTCATAAACCGCTGCAATGTGAACCCAGCCTTAGTGACACTGGCGACGGGGGGTGATCACGGGGTTAAACCTTTATTGGGGGGGTTAGGGGGGTACATTAGAACTAAAGGGGGCTAACTCTAACTGCCCTAACAGTTATTACAGTCACAAATGACACCAATGCAAAAAAAAAAAAAAAAAAAAAAAAAAATGACATTGGTGTCACTGTGACTGGGGGGCAGGGGTAATTGGGGGGGTGATCGGGGGGTAAAGGGGGGGTGTGAGTGTGCCTGGCATGTTCTACTGTGTGTGTAGAGTGTTGGTGCAACTCACCGATCCGCTCTCCTCCGTGTCGGAACGAAAAATACCGACACGGAGGAGAGAATACATCACTTCCTCTCCTGTGTTTACATTACAGGAGAGGAAGTGATGTCACGGGGGATTCCTATTCGTCGGGAGCGATCGCGAGGGGGTGGCCATGAATGAATGGCCGCCCCCTCGTCCCGGATCGCTCCCGGACGAAAACCGACCGCCGCAGGCACCGGGCGGGGGCCCGATCGGGCCCCCGACCCGCGGGAGGCAAGGGACGTACATGTACGCCAATATGCCTGCCCGTGCCATGCTGTCGACGTACATCGTCGTGCGGCGGTCGGCAACTGGTTAAGAAATAAATTTTTTCTTCACACAAAGTTATTTCTCACATACGACATAGGCATACTTGTAAATACACCCCAAAACACATTATGCTACTCTTCCTGAGTATGGTGATACAATGTGTGAGACTTTTTCACAGCCTTAATGCAACATCCAAGGAGCACCTTCAGCTATTATCTACTTTTAGACCAGACCTTATTCTGACACGTTTTGTTTACAGTAAAAATCTGCATTTTTGCTAGTGAATACATAGAACCCCCAAACATTATATCATTTTGTAGCAGAGGCCCTGGAGAATAAAATGCTAATTTTTATGTCACATGGTATTTGTGTAGCAGTTTTTCTAATGCAATTTTACACACTAAGGCCGCGTACACACGCGGGGACTGTTCGCCCAACTTTGTCCGCTGAACAGTGTTTCGGCGGACAGTCCGCTCGTGTGTGGGCTTTCAGCGGACAGTTTCAGCGAACAGTCCGCTGAACAAGGTTTTTCGGAAATTCCGAAAAACTGTCCGCTGAAACTTTGTTTCAGCGAACAGTCCCCTCGTGTGTAGGCTTGTTCGTCAAACTAAGTTCCGCGCATGCTCAGAAAGGATTTACACGCCGAAAGTTATAATGCAGTGTATAGGACGTCGTATTTTTCGTCCCGTCGTACGTGCCGTTCACGTCATCGCGCACGGTTTTAGCAAACTGTTCGTTCGTCGTGTGTGGCCATGTCCGTCCATGCTAATTTTGAGCGGACTGTTTGCTGAAACTGTTTGACGGACAAAGTTGGGCGAACAGTCCCCGCGTGTGTACGCGGCCTAATACATATATATATTTTAATGAATTTCAATGCACACAGAGACAATATAATACCAACATTTTTGGTAAAATATAAAATATGGTGTTGCACTGGGTAAATAGATACCAAACATATCATGGTTTAAAATTGCGCACGCTTGTGAAATGGCACCAAACTTCGGTATTTAAAAATCTCCATAGGCAATGCTTTATAAGTCTTCATTGGTTACCAGTTTAGAGTAATGCCGCGTACACACGACCGGACTTTTCGAGGGACTAGGTCCGACAGACTTTCGACGGAGTTCTGACAGAGTTCTGACGGACTTTCCGAATGAACGGACCTAGCCACACACAATCACACCAAAGTCCGACGAATTCCAACGTGATGACGTACGACTGGACTAGAATAAGGAAGTTCATAGCCAGTAGCCAATAGCTGCCCTCGCGTCGGTTTTTGTCCATCGGACTAGCATACACACGAGCGGATTTCTCGGTAGGAACTGGGTCCGGCGGAGTTCTGTCGGAAAAATTTGAAACATGTTCCATTTCTAAAGTCTGTCAGACTTTTGCAAATCAAAAGTCCGCTGCAGCCCACACACAATCGAATGGTCTGCCGGAATCATTCTGGCTGACTTTTGATGTTGAAAAGTCCGGTCGTGTGTACGCGGCATTACACAGGAGGTCTGGTTCTAGAATTATTGTTCTCGCTGTGACGTTCACGGCAATACCTCACGTGTGGTGTGATCGCGGTTTACATGCGTACGGGACCAACGTGTGCATTCGTCTTTGCACACGAGCACGGGGGGGGGACTTAATTGTTTTACATTTATTTATTGGTGGGACACTGGTACACTGACAGATGTTATTGTGCACTTGTAATTTATGACAGATGTTGAGCGTCACAATGGAGCACTATTGCAGATGTTTTGTGCACTGGTACAGATGTTCATGGAACAGGGACAGTGGTGCTTGGTGTACTATGTGTGGAGATGGCTGCAGTCTGTGAGATCTGTGACAGCTCTGTGTGTAAAATCATCCTTTACACAGAACTGGGAAGTCAGGCACAGATGGTAAAAAAACATCTGACAGGGGTTATGACCCTCCCTTGCTCCATCCAAAATGAAAAAAAAAAAGTTTTGCCTATAGTTCTACTTTAACTGGTTCCGGACCACCCGCCGCAGAGGTTGGATCTCCTGGGCGAGGTGTCGTAGCTGTACGTCAGGTGCGCGGCCACCTAGGGGGTGCGCGCCCTCTTGGCGCACACACGGCGATCGAATTTGCTTCAGAACCGATCAGTCTTCAGGCCCAAGCCAATGATTTCTGGCCCGGACTTTGTGATTGGTTTTGGCGAATGGGAAACTGTCCCCGGCCTGCAAGTGTAAACACAGGCAGGGGAAGTGATGTCATCTCCCTGCACCAACACTGCACTGACACAGTACACATAGGCACACATCCCCCCCCCCCCCCCGGTTAACCCCTTCACTCCCTGTCACCAAGTGCAGTTTTCATATTTTTCTTTGATCACCGTACTGGTGTAATTTGTGAAAACAATCAGCATTAGGGTACTTAGTAGTAGGCCCAGATAGGTCTAGGGACCCCCCAATAAATGTTTAACCCCTTGATCACCTCCTGTCAGTGTGTACTTAGCCTGTTAGCTAGTTACTGTCACCGTCAGGTTTTTATAGTGTTAGGGCACCCGCCATATATTGCTGGATAAAGGTTTAACCCCCTGATCACCCATCGGGTGACATCAGTAGTAGTGATTAGGGTCCACGTCGCCTCAGGCAGTGTCAGATTATTGCCAGTAACGCTAACACCGACACACACACCATACACCTCCCTTAGTAGTATAGTGTCTGAACGGATCAATATATTTCAGAACTATATTAGCGTCCCCAGTAGTTTAGTGTTCCCAAAAACACAGCGTTAGCGGAATCCACCCAGATACCTGCTAGCACCTGCATTTAGCCCCTCTGCCCAGCCCAGCCCAGCCCACCCAAGTGCAGTATCAATCAATCAATCACTGTCACTTACAAAAGACAATACAAATAACTGCAGCATTTGCAGAGTAAGGTCTGATCCAGGCCTGGCCAGGGTGCTGGGTGTAATCCTTGACTCTGACCTCTTCTTCAGCCCCCACATCAAATCGCTGGCTAAATCTTTCCACCTTAACCTCCGCAACATCTCCAGAATTCGACTTATTCATTCCTTGATTATTTCCCGCCTTGACTACTGCAACTCTCTCCTTAACTCTCTCCTCCCTTTAGAGTGTAAGCTCTATGAGCAGGGCCCTCCTGTCCCTTCTGTATTGAACTGTACTGTAATTTTGCTGTCCCCCCTCTACATTGTAAAGTGGTGCATAAACTGTTGGCGCTATATAAATTTTAATAATAATAAAACTGTTAGCGAATACTAACAGTTTTTATGGTATCATTTGAAGCAGTCGTTGACAATCAGGTTCTCTTTTTTCCTGTGAGTTTCACTAGTTGTACCAGTAAATTTAGAGACCACAATGTCCAATCAAAGGTACAGTAGTGAAGAGGCCTACACGTTCCTGAGCATGACAGATGAGAGTGAAGAGGAAGTCATCCATCTGTCAGATTCAGGCTCAGAATGCGAACCGGTAGACAGCAGCAGCACCCTGACAGATAGCTCTGATGACGGAGTAGTGGTCCCTGCCAAGGTCAGGCGTACCCAACCCCGTTCTTCTGCTGTTGTTGAGGTGCAAGAACCGCAGGGCTCTCATATGGAGCAGAGAGCCAGTAGTAGCATCGCTCATCCTTCTGATGAACTGACAAGCACCAGAAGTCTAGTACATCCTGGTCATACATCCAGCACTGCAGTAACACTTGGTGGTGTGGCAAGTCGCATAAGTGCAGTGGCTAGTACAAATAGTGTCCCACATCCACCAAGAAGACAAACACAGGCCCGTCGAGCCCATAGTGCCCTTCCCACTGCATTTGCCAATCCGAATTGGGAGCCCACCACTTCTGCAGCGCCTGTATTTCCCCCAATCACTAGGTAGATAAATTAGTTCAATTCTAGTGGGGTGTAGGAGGCATTGCCCACATCCCTAATATAAGACACAGAAAACAACAGAAAACCCTCTGGCAGGACTTTAAAGGGCAATGACATCAGAAAAAACTTATACAAAAATAGGTAGGTAAAAAGTTCAAAATGTAATAATGCAAAATCTAAAAATAGCCACAACTTTTGCTGTATTGACCATTTACAAAATTACAGTTGATATAACATGTTGTTCACAATGAGATAAAAAAAACACTTTTACATCACTCATGTATAAATGGACAGAGTAATAATCAACGCGTTTCAAGGTCATTCGTTATTCCTCTTCACCAGGAGAGATGTTACAGAGGAACAGTCTTCACTGAAAAGGGGTGCCTGGAGAATCACCTTTGTGAGTGTCTCTCTATATCTTTATGCACTTCAATGACAATGAACTCTGTCGACCCCGGGGGGACCCTGGATTTGATCGGCTCTCCAAAATTCAGCCCCTTGGATTGGTTTTCGGGGTCCTGTACACAGTTAGACTGCCAAAACGTTCTACACATGTGGTATCCCCGTACTCAGGAGAAGCAGCAGAATGTATTTTGGGGTGTAATTCCATATATACCCCTGCCATGTTTAAACAACATATAATTTAGTTACAACTTTGTGTAAAACAAAAAATATATATATTTCCGAAACTTGTGGCAAAATATAAAATATTTCATGGACTCAACATGTCTCTCAGCAAATAGCTTGAAGTGTCTTCTTTCTAAAATGGGGTAATTATATATATTTTTTTGCTATCTTGACATTTCAGGGCCTCCGAAACTGTGATGGGTAGTGAGGAGTGAAATTAAAAATGTATGCTCTTAGAAATCCTGAAGGGGTTGCTTGGTTTTCAGGGTCCTGTACGCCCCCAGGCTCCCAAAAAGTCTCACACATGTGGTATCCCCATACTCAGGAGATGCAGCAAAAGGTATTTGAGGTATAATTCCACATATAACCATGGCATGTGTGAGCAATATATCATTTAGTGACAACTTATTATTTTTTTTGTCATTTTTCAATCACTTGTGACAAAAAGATAAAATATTCAATGGGCTCAACATGCCTCTCAGCAATTGGGGTGTCTACTTTCCAAAATGGGGTCATGGGGGGAGAGGGTTGTACTGCCCTGCCAAAGCACCTCAAGAAATGAGATAGGCAGTCATAAACTAAAAGCTGCGTAAATTCCAGAAAATGTACCCTAGTTTGTAGATGCTATAACTTTTGTGCAAACCAATACATTTACGCTTATTGACATTTTTACCAAAGATATGTGGCTGAATATATTTTGGCCTAAATGTATGACTAAAATTGAGTTTATTGGATTTTTTATATAACAAAAATGAGAAAATATCCTTTTTTTCCAAAATGTTCGGTCTTTTTCTGTTTATATTACAAAAAATAAAAATCGCAGAGGCAATCAAATACCATCAAAAGAAATTTCTATTTGTGGGGAAAAAAAGGATGCAAATTTTGTTCGGGTACAGCGTTGCATGACCGCGCAATTATCAGTTAAAGTAGCGCAGTACCAAATTGTAAAAAGTGCTCTGGTCATTAAAGGAGTTGTAAAGGCAGAAGGTTTTTTTATCTTAATGCATTCTATGCATTAAGATAAAAAAAACCTTCTGTGTGTAGCAGCCTCCCCAGCACCCCCCAATTAACTACTTGAGCTCCTTCTCTATTCAGCAATGTCCACGATCCCCTCAGCCATCTAGTACACTCCTCCTGATTGGCTGAGACAGAGTAGCGGCGCTATTGGCTTGCGGGACTGTCAATCAAAGTCAGTCAGCCAATCAGGGAAGATAGGGGGTGAGGCCAGGTCGGGGCTCCATGTCTGAATGGATATACGGAGCTCTGACTCGGCTTGGGTGACCACCTGTAGCAAGCTGCTGGCTGAGGGGCACTCAAAGGAGGGAGGGGCCAGGAGCAGCAAAGAGGGACCTAAGAGGAGGATCTGGGCTGCTCTGTGCAAAACCAACTGCACAGAGGAGGTCAGTATAACATGTTTGTTGTTTAAAAAAAAGCAAGCCTTTACAATCACTTTAAAGGGCCAATTCTTCCGGGGCTGAAGTGGTTAGGGTCTGCACAAGTTTTGTATTAAACTTTTCTACAGTCTCCAAGATGGATCGAATCACCGTATGCTAACACTGCTGAGATTGCGAGTTGTTGCTATCTCACCACAAGTTGATAAGTTATATACACTTTCAGTACTTACACTGGAGAGGCAGAACACTTCATGGAATGGGGGGGGGGGGGGGACCAGTAAAGGTATAATATAAGTGATTAAACTTCAGCTTTAAAATATAATTCCCCACCTAAATGTAGCATTCAATTACAAAAATGTACACACAGGTAGAAGTAAATTATCCTCCACCCAAGCAGCAATAGACTATATTAATCCCTACTAGGACACAATCACTTATAATAATCCAGCAGTAACAAAGAATAATCCTCAAAACAACAAATTCTAATACTCCCTCCGAGCCCAGAACTGAGATTACACACATAACTGTGAGCCTTTGCTATGCTTCTACTTATTGTACTGCCTCTTGTCGCTGTTTTAAGAAGGGCAGTACCAACTTCTGTGAGTCCATTGTGCCACAGAGGTTTTGTGCTGGCAACTTTTAGGAACAGGCTCCCTTTCCTGTTTTCCAAAGTTGTAAAAGTTGATGTAACATTTATCAAACAATCACTGCAGGTATTATGAATACTTATAGGGGAACAAAATGCCCTACTAGCCTTAGTAAATAGATAGGAAAGAATATTGTATTTACTTATTGTACACTTTATTTTATTTATTTTTTATTTCTTTAGTTGCTTCCTGGTTCCTGGCCTTGGCCAAAATCAAGTTATACATCCCAAGAGAATCTTCAAGGGCTTTTTTTTTCTTTCATATGGAGGAACTGAACACACAGTCAAGGGGCATTTGTGGGCAGGAGCCTAAGGCTCCAATCACACCTATGCATGTTGCTTTTAAATGTTTCTGCAGTGCTGTTTGAAGGTTTTTTACCACGATTTTGCTGTGATTTTACAGTGTGTTTGCCACAATTTGTGTTTTTTATGCTTTTTTTTGTTGCAAATTTGTTGTTGGGCAGATTAAAAAACGCAAATTGTAGGAAAGTCGTGGTAAAAAAGGACTATATGCTTTTTTGCAGCTTCTTCTGCACCAAAAAAAGCACCACTTCTCATTTAAAAAAAAATCCCTGACCCTTTCCAAAAATGCAGAGGCACAAAATGCATTGATGTGAATGCGTTTCATAGAAACCCATGTTAAATATAATGTCCTGTAAAGAAAAAAAACATGAAAAAACACATTGGTGTGAATGCAGCCTAAGAGAGGGAAACCGGACGAGAGAGGGAGAACAAAAAAAGGATACAAGCCCCGTACACTGACGAGGCAACTTTTCACCCTTGGTATGCCCAGGGACTTTATTGAGCCCTAACAACATCCATGCATAAAATTTTTACCCTCCCTAAATGAGCAACTCTCTGGACTTCATTATTAGGCAAAGATCACCGTGGAAAATGAAACAGTCCATAATAGCTAGCCATGTTAATTCTATCTTTATTTCTCTCTTAGTTTCAGCCTGATATAGGGATTGCATATTCAGTCTAATAATATGGCATAGCTCCCAACAGTCACTGATTGTGTCACTGATTGTGTCCTGCATTTCCACTTTACTCTCACTGACCTGTGTACAAGGGCCGCTCTCTGCGAAGGCTCGTCCCTTTTAAACTGTGACCACAGCTAATTAATATGTAAAATTGTGATGAAATTTGCATGTGCAAGAACCGGTGAAAGATTTGCAGATGGTGAGTGATTTGCATTACGCACTCCTGGATCCTGCACTCTGTGCATTATGCACTCCTGGACCCTGCACTCTGTGCATTATGCACTCCTGGACCCTGCACTCTGTGCATTATGCACTCCTGGACCCTGCACTCTGTGCATTACGCACTCCTGGACCCTGCACTGTGCGACAACCACTCCTGATCCTTAGACTTTGTGTATTATGCACTTCTGAGCCCTGCACAATATACCCTGTACAATATACACTATGTTATACATTTTATATTCCTGACTACTGCACTTTGAAGGCTGGGTGTCACTGGACATACTCCTGATGACTGCACTCTCAGTACATTATATACTCCTGAAGCTATTCTTTGAAGTAGGCCCCCCCAGCCGACATCAGTGGCAGTGCTTGCCCACCCCCCACCCTGGAACTCTCAGCTGGCAGAGAAGAGGAGAGAAAAGGCAAATGATCTTAGAAAGAAGGTGTGTTATCAGTACAGACAGGCATAGGGGAACTTATTGTTCTAATACAGAAGGGATGGGAGCATTTTATACAAGTGGCTTAACAACCACTTTAATGATGCTCTGCGGCTTTTTTAATTTGCCACAAACGGCGCATAATGTTCACTGTTCATCGAACAGGCGAACACCCAATGTTAGAATCTAACTTACGTTTGACTCGAACATCTGGCTCATCCCTACTGAACTGGTTGCATGGATGGAGGGTGAGAGAATGAGCCACGAATAAAGTATGGTAAGTATTACACTTTATCCCCTGCACCCTAAATGAGCATTTAACTCTTGAAGTGCAGGGGGAGAAAGAGGATGGAGGATTACTGCAAAAGTAGATTTTGTCAAATTCCTAGAATTCTATTTGAAATGATGTAAATTATATTTTTATCAGAACCTTATTAATGGAGCTTAACGTACAATGAAATAACATTTTTCTTATGCACAGTAACATTTCTGGTTTGCAAATATACAATAAAATTGACAACAGATAAAGTAGTAAAGTGACTGTTGAATATTATTCTACAATAAAGTTTGATGTGACATGCACACAACCAAAACACTATAGCAAGTTTACAATTTAAGCAATTAAAGTGATCTATTTTGTCAGAAATCTATGAAATCAATACAACTTACAGGGGACTTGAAGAAGCATCAAGACAGCCAAATTGAGACAGCAAATCAAAGGGATGTTGTGCTGTTCCATCATCCAGTGCTGCTCTATAGTTGTGTCCACATTATTCCTTGCAGATGATATACACAGCAAACCATGCCTTGTACATATGGGTAAAGCATCTGTCCCTCAGCGTGCACACAGCGGCACAGACACACCATGCACCCTGCTCTCATTGACACAGCAGCTGGGATGCTGGTACAAGTGGTCTGGGTAGTGTGCAAAATCTGGTGTAGATGATTGCAGATGCATGGAGTGGATTAAAGGGAGGGAAGATGTGAGATCACAGACAATATGCTTAACAATCATGACCATCCTGCCTGTAATCTGCCTTGAGGTCCTCTTTTCTCTTCTAGGTCTTGCTATTTATAACAGGTATTCAGAGCAGTATTCCTGACAAAAGATTCATGATTACAGGAAGCACTTGCCTTAATAAGCAATTATTTAAGGCTCATAATGTATACACAACAGCGCATCTTCTTTTGCATACATTTCAATCCGTGCCCCAGCTAGCCTCTCTTGGCCAGACAGGGCAAATTCTCATCTCATGAGGATAAGTGTAGACAGATGGTCACCTTTAAACTGATCTTGCAAAATAACCTACACTTTATAGTTTAAAAAATGAATCATTATAATTGCTAATCCCCCCTTCCCCAAAATAAAAGGTGCTAGCAGTATGTTCTTACTTCCCCCACCTCTCTGCGCTGTGTTGGCATAAACACTTAAAGTGTTACTAAACACACAACAGTAAAATCAGCCTGTACATGCAGTGAAGCATGCTTGTTATATTCACTGTGGAAAGGTTTATTCCTCTGCATTGTGTAAAAAAACTGTTTAATCCTGTCTTCTCTGAGGCCGCGTACACACGGGCGGACTGTTCGCCCAACTTTGTTCGTCAAACAGTACGACAAACAGTCCGCTCAAAATTTGCATGAACGGACTTGACCACACACGATGAACGAACAGTCCGCTGAAAGCGTGCGCGATGACGTGAACGGCACGTACGACGGGACTAGAAAAACGACGTCCTATACACTGCAATGCAACCTTCGCCGTGTAAATTCTTTCTGAGCATGCGCGAGACTTAGTTTGTCGAACAAGCCTACACACGAGCGGACTGTCCGCTCAAACCAAGTTTCAGCGGACTGTCTTACGGGAATTCCGAAAAACTTTGTTCGCCAGACTGTCCGCTGAAACTGTCCGCTGAAGCCCACACACGAGCGGACTGTCCGCTGAAACACTGTTCAGCGGACAAAGTTGGGCGAACAGTCCGCCCGTGTGTACGCGGCCTCATTCTCCTCTTCTTTCACAGTTCCCAACCTATCTGCTGATAGAACAGAGCCTTGGGGGGCAAGCTGCACATGCTCAGTTTGGTGTGTATTGCTAGAGATTTTTTTTTCTTGGCAGAGAGCGAGTGATCAGCACAGGACCAATCAGCACTGTCCAGACAGAGGGTTTTGCAACCCCAAAGGGAAATCAGTGGTGAATGAAAACTCCTCCTACAAGCTTTAACCAGACACTAATATAAGACACAAGACTGCTTTAACTGCTGATGAGAAAAGGTATTTAGCAGTTTATATTTACCAAAATAATTGCATTTCCATGTTCTGTGTACTGTGGGAGACCAGATATAGTGAATGCAGTGTCCTGGGTAGGGATGAGCTTCGCGTTCGAGTCAAACGTACGTTCAACTCGAACATCGGCTGTTCGCCCGTTCGGCGAATTCCGAACGTTATGGGCCGTTCGCGCCAAATTCTTGTGTCGCTCATGGCCCACAATGCACTGTGATGGCGCAATGCATTGCTGGCTCATGATTGGCCAAGCATGCAGGAGTTAGTGGGTGTTGTGTGCCTCCAGCACAATATACACCTGTATCTACCCTTTATTGCTGTTCTCTAATAGAGCCATCTGCAGGGCTTAGTGGGTGTTGTGTGCCTCCAGTACAGTATACCCCTTTATCTACCCTTTATTGCTAGTGTTCTATAATAAAGGCATCTGCAGGAGTTAGTGGGTGTTGTGTGCCTCCAGCATAATATACACCTGTATCTACCCTTTATTGCTGTTCTCTAATAGAGCCATCTGCAGGGCTTAGTGGGTGTTGTGTGCCTCCAGTACAGTATACCCCTTTATCTACCCTTTATTGCTGGTGTTCTATAATAAAGGCATCTGCAGGAGTTAGTGGGTGTTGTGTGCCTCCAGCACAATATACACTACCTAATTGCTGTTTTACCCAACTCCCTTCAGGCCATTACCATGTCTGGAAGGCCAGCAAGGAGAGGCAGACAGGCGCGAGCCGATAAGAGAGGGCAAGCCGGCTCTGTGTCTAGAGACAACAGTGCTGGTCGTGGACGCGGTGCATCGTCATCATCAGCACGTGGCCATGGGACACGCTTGTCCTTCTTTTCGGCAGCTGGACACGTTGAGCCGCAACATGCCAACGACTTGGTAGAGTGGATGACCAAGCCCTCTTTATCCTCCTCATCCTCTCTCACCCAGTCTCAGGGTACTAGCAAAGCAGCTGCCAAGGCATCGTCTTCCCTCCTCTCAATGTCATCATCAGTGACTCCTTCCCTAGACCCACCACGTCCTCCTGAGGAGTCTCCTGAACTCTTTGAGCACAGTGTTGGGTACATGCTCCAGGAGGATGCCCAGTGTTTTGTAGGCTCTGATGATGATACTCAGCTAGAGGAAGGCAGTAGCGTGAATGCAGAGAGAGGGGATGCTCAAGAAGGACAGCAATCTGGCAGTCATGTTCCACAAGCTGCAGCATACTGCCAGGTTTGCTCCAGTGATGAAGAGGGAGGGGATGATGAGGGCACTGACTCCATGTGGGTGCCTGGTATGAGAGAGGAGGAGGAGGAGGAGGCACATGTCCAACGAGGCAGGATGCCCTCCGGGGGCCAGCTTAGGGGCAGCACACCGACTGAATCACACCGCAGAGCTCCGCCTGTGCAGGGCGCTGCCTCTGCGCGTTATTCTAAAAGTTCTTTGGTGTGGGCCTTTTTTGAGACGAGTGCATCAGATCGCACCGCTGCTATTTGCAACATATGTCTCAAGCGTATCTCGCGTGGCCAAAACATCAGCCGCTTGGGCACCACATGCTTGACCAGACATATGTTGACCTGCCATGCAGCTCGTTGGCAAGCGTACCTCAAAGACCCACACCAAAGAACAAAGCGGACCTCTCCTTGCTCCTCATTAGCTGGCATCTCCAACCCCACTAGACCTTCAGTCCTCTCTGAAACCTGCTCTGAGAGGAAGGAAGGTGTAGAATTAGGTGTGTCACAGCCAAGTGCTTCCGGGCACTCTGCTAGCAGTACACCCACGTCCGATTATAGCAGGCAAATGTCCCTGCCCCAGTTGCTGGACCGGCGAAAGAAGTTCACTCCCAGCCATCCACATGCCCAGCGGTTGAATGCTAGCTTGGCTAAATTGCTAGCACTTCAACTGCTGCCTTTTCAGTTGGTAGACTCTGCCCCCTTCCGTGAGTTTGTACAATGTGCGGTTCCTCAGTGGCAGGTCCCCAAACGCCACGGAAGGCAGGTCCCTTTTTCTCACGGAAGGCGATTCCGGCTCTCTACCGGCATGTGGAAGGCAATGTCCTTGCCTCGCTGGACAGGGCGGTCAGCGGTAAGGTGCATATTACCGCTGACTCATGGTCCAGCAGGCATGGACAGGGACGTTACCTGTCTTTCACGGCCCATTGGGTAACTCTTCTGGCTGCTGGGAAGGATGCAGGACAAGGTGCAGTAGTGTTGGAGGTTGTTCCACCACCACGCCTCCAAAATGCTACTATTGGTTGTGACACACCTCTCTCCTCCACCCCCTCCTCTTCTTCTTCCTCCATGGCCTCTTCCAGTGCTCTGGCCTCAGAACCAGCGGTGCTCCGTAGGCGTTCCATGGGCTACGCAAGTACGCAGGCAAAACGATGCCATGCCGTGCTTGCGCTGGTTTGTTTGGGGGACAGGAGCCACACTGGGGCGGATGTTTTGTCAGCTCTGCAGGGGCAGGCCGAGAGGTGGTTGACGCCACGCCAGCTTAAGCCAGGAATGGTGGTTTGCGACAATGGCACCAACCTCCCCTCCGCCCTCCAACAGGGACAACTGACCCATGTGCCCTGTGTAGCTCACGTCCTTAACCTGGTGGTGCAGCGGTTCTTGGGCAGGTACCCGGGCTTACAGGATGTCCTGAAGCAGGCCAGGAAAGTCTGTGTGCATTTCCGCCGATCATTTAATGCCTGTGCTCGGCTGGCTGAGCTCCAAAAGGAGTTGAACCTGCCCAAGAACCGCCTTATATGTGACATGCCCACCAGGTGGAACTCAACGTTGGCCATGCTGCAGCGGCTGCACACGCAGCAGAGGGCCATCAATGAGTACCTGTGCGACTACGGCACCAGGACAGGGTCAGGGGAGCTTGGTTTTTTTCTCACCACGCCAGTGGGGCATGATCAGGGATGCATGCACTGTCCTGTCACCGTTTGAGAAGGCCACAAGGATGGTGAGCAGTGATAGTGCATGCATCAGTGACACGGTACCTCTTGTCCACCTCTTGGAGCATACGCTGCATGGAATAATGGACAGGGCACTTGAGGCAGAACAGAGGCAGGAAGAGGAGGACTTCCTTGCCTCTCAAGGCCCCCTTTATCCAGACAGTGTTCCTGCTGTGCCACCCATCACAGGAAGAGGATGAGGAGGAGGAAGAGGAGGAGGAGGAGGATGATTGTGTCAGCATGGAGGTGGAGGCTGGCACTCAGCATCAGCAGCAGTCTTGTAGGGATGATTTACAGTCCCAAGAAACCCGCGGACGTGTACGTGGCTGGGAGGAGGTAGCTGCGGATCATGTTGTCCTTAGTGACCCAGAGGACTCCGGACCGAATGCCTCAGCTAACCTACGCTGCATGGCCTCCCTGATCCTGCAAAGCCTGTGGAAGGATCCTCGTATTCTTCGGATCAAGGAGAGGGACCATTACTGGCTGGCCACTCTCCTTGATCCACGTTACAAGGGTAAGGTTGCCGACCTTATCTTGCCATCGCAGAGGGAGCAGAGGATGAGACATCTCCGGGAGGCCTTGCAGAAAGGTCTGTGCAACGTGTTCCCAGAGACTGGGAGGTTACAAACTCCTGGTCCTGGACAACGTGTTGCTGAGGCATCGGTCAGAAGGAGCGGTGGAGAAGGTGGCCGTCTGACTGACGCTTTCAGACAATTTTTTAGTCCGCAGCCCCAAGGTATGATCGGTTCCAGCAACCATCGCCAGCGTCTGATTTACATGGTGCAGGAATACCTAGGGGCAAGGTCAGACTTGGACACCTTTCCCACTGAAAATCCTCTGGCTTACTGGGTCTTGAGGATGGATCACTGGCCAGAGCTTGCACAGTATGCAATTGAGCTACTGGCCTGTCCTGCATCCAGTGTTCTTTCGGAATGCACCTTCAGTGCTGCTGGTGGCTTTGTTACCGATCACAGGGTGCGCCTGTCCACCGAATCAGTTGATCGACTGACCTTCATCCAGATGAATCAGTCTTGGATAACCCACAGCTACCAAGCACCTGAAACTGATGTAACCGAATATTTTTTTTTTAAATATCACATCCCTTCAAGACTGCCTATGCTGATGCTGAGTGACTGTCCTGTTATGTTGATTGTCTATCCTCTTCCTCCTCCGCTGATATATTGGAAGAACATTTCTGGTTCTGGGTGATGCCATCAGCCCAATTTTTCTGCCCCTGTTTAACAGGGGCATTTAATTACAGTTTTTGATGCAATGCTTTGCAGCAGGGCTAATTCCTGCAATAAAACTAGAGTATATGGGAGAGGTTGCAGTGTGATGGCACCAGCACCAGTGCCATCAGCCCAATTTTTCTGCCCCTGTTTACCAGGGGCGTTTAATTACAATTTTTGATGCAATGCTTTGCAGCAGGGCTAATTCCTGCAATAAAACTAGAGTATATGGGAGAGGTTGCAGTGTCGTGGCACCAGCACCGGTGCCTAAGGCCCAATTTTTCTGCCCCTGTTTAACAGGGGCATTTAATTACAATTTTTGATGCAATGCTTTGCAGCAGGGCTAATTCCTGCAATAAGACTAGAGTATATGGGAGAGGTTCTAGTGTCGTGGCACCAGCACCAGTGCCTAAGGCCCAATTCTTCTGCCCCTGTTTAACAGGGACATGTAATTACAATTCTTGATATAATATTTCACAGGAGGGCCCGTTCCTGTGCCCACCCAGAGTAACTGTGAGGACTTATGGTGTTGTGGCACCAGCACCACAACCACCAAAGGTCAATTTTTCTACCACTGTTCAACAATGGCATGTAATTACAATTCTTGATATAATCGTTCACAGCAGGGCGCTCCAGCGCCCACCAAGAGTCACTTTGAGGGCTTACAATGTTGTGGCAAAACCAACACCTTGTTCCGCCATTTCTGCAGAGCATATAGGGCAGGCCCCTACTTTCAAACATCCAACTTACAAACATCTCCTACTTGCAAACGAAAGGAGACAACAGCAAGTGAGATGAAAAAAGATGCACGACAAAACTAATTATACAGGGGCGATAACCCTTCCCTATGTTTTCCAAAAAGCTTAAAAATAGTTTTTTTGACTGGAGCTACACTTTAAAAATGTACCAGTTGAAAATTACAAACAGATTCAACTTAACATAACAAACCTACACAGTCCCTGTCTTGTTTGCACCGCCTGTATACTGCTGTTCTGAGTATATAGGGCCTGGGGGCCACACGCATTTCCTTTTTTTAATATGGGTATGGGGTTCCCCTTAATATGCGTACAAGACCCAAAGGGGCTGGTAATGGGCAGGGAGGGCTACCCATGCCATTTTTCTCAATGATTTTCAACCATATTGCAGGAACCAGATATAACATTAAAACCGCAAGCAGTTTTAAATGATGTTATTTCCGTTTAATGTCATTTTGTGCAGGGACTGTTCTAAACACGGGAAACACGTGGCACTTCACAGGCATACTACAGACACCCCCCAGGCATGATATTTAAAGAAATATTTCACTTTTTTTTTTCACTTTAATCGTCATTAAAATCAGTGCTCCCGCCAAAACGGCCATTTTTAAAAACATTTTAGGCATTGACCCATGTCCCCTGGGACAGGAGCCAGGTCCCAAAACCCTTTTTAGGACAGCATCTTGCATATTAGCCGTTAAAATTAGCACTTTTAATTTCGAACGTTTGAGTCCCATAGACTTCAATGGGGTTCTAAAGTTCGTACAAATTTGGGGTCCGTTCGAAAGTTCTGGTGCGAACCGAACCGGGGGGTGTTTGGCTCATCCCTAGTCCTGGGTTTAGTTTAACACTTTAAGCCTTGTACACACAATGAGAATATTGGACGAATGATCGCTCTCTCGCTTTTTTTTTTTTTTTTTTGTGCATGCTAGTCTCATATGGAAAATGAGGAGGTTACTAAATTTAAGAAAATTCTTGTATGACAGAATACAACTTCAGAAGTGATTTATTGTATTGTAATGTATTCTTCAATTTCCAAGCATGCGTGGGTTTGGTCTTCTGATTTCTTTCGGACAAATACTATACTGATTAAATGAAAATTGTTAATTCTTGTATCATCCCAGAAACATTTTTGTGTTCGTCCCTTCGAATAATTTCACATGAACTGTTGTGATCAGCTCTCGAAAGCTGTGTACCAACCATCAGATTATGATACGATCGATTTGAAAGCAGTATTTTTACCAGATTTTCTGATCATGCGTACTAGGCATTAGCCAAGCTGAACATTTGTGTCTGCGGCAGTGTCATGTGGACAAGGTAAAAGAGAGCAGCAGGATCACCTTTGCACTGCTGACCACCCGCCTATATCTTTAAAGTGGCACTAAACAATATCCTTATTCTCCAAAAATAAGCCATACCCATCCACGATTTGATGAGCTTGTAATCTATTTTTCATGAAACAATTTCTTACTTTGTTTCTCTGCCTTCTTGTAGCATCCTCTGTGGGCTTCTGAACCTCTTGTTTTCACCTCACTTTGCAATTAGCAGTGCATGTTAGTTTTAATCATGTACACTGCCCTATGCCCACTACAAAGATTATCTTGGGAGCAATAAAGAGAGGTTGGCTACGTTCCTACATACAGTGGGGCCATGAAGAGCAAACATAGCCACCCTCTAACAGGAAGTCAGATAACACCAAAAAAAAAATTGGGGATTTGAGGATTTGAGGGAGGCTGAGAGCAATATAAGGCACCTTTTCGAGTTAAGAACATATGTGAATATATTGTTTTTCAGACAGAGTTTAGTGTCACTGTTATTAGTGCTGTAAGTCAAGGGTACAAAACTACAGTTTTTAAAGTCCTGTTGTAGAGCAGTGATAGTAATACCGTACATCTACCACAATATTTTATATATATAGCACCCGAACTGCAGAATGATAAGTAGGAAAATATACAGTGGGTATAGAAAACATTCACCCCCCTTTCAAATAATCAAATTTTGTTGCTTTGCAGCCTGAAATGAAAGGGATTGTAAAGGGATTTTTTTTTAAAAATAACAAACATGTTATACTTACCTCCACTGTGCAGCTCGTTTTGCACAGAGTGGCCCTGAACCTGGTCTTCTGGGGTCCCTCAGCGGGTGTCTCGGCTTCCCCCCACAAGTACATCTCACGCGAGCTCCCTCGCATGGTGAGAAGTGCTTGCGGGCACGCTCCTGTGATACAGCCGGCGGCTATAGCCGCACACTGTATCACTCGGCCCCGCCCCCCCCGGCAATAGCGCGTCAATGGATGTGATTGACATCAGTGTGAGCCAATGGCTGCGCTGCTTTCAATCCATCCACTCTAGCCAATCAACGGCCAGGCTGAGCAGCGAAGGGAATGTCGGAGGCGAGCGCGGGACTTTCGAGGGGTCAGGTAAGTAAAACGGGGGGCTGGGGGGGCGGCACTGTCAGATGTTTTTTCACCTTAATGCATAGAATGCATTAAGGTGAAAAAATGTTTATCTTTACAACCCCTTTAAAGCGGAGGTCCACCCTAAAGTGGACCTTCCACTCATTGGAATCCTCCCCCCCCTCCGGCGCCACAATTGGCACCTTTCAGGGGGGAGGGGGGTGCAGGTACCTGTACAGTACAGGTATCTGCACCCACTTCCGGGATAGCTCTCTGCGGAAAGGGGCGTAGATTACGCCCCTTTCTGAAAGTCCCCCGCTGCCTGCTGGGAAACACACAGATACCAGAGGCAGCGGGTCCATCCTTATTTCTCAGCGCGACTCGCGCATGCGCAGTAGGGAACCGGGAAATGAAGCTGAAAGGCTCCACTTCCTGATTCCCATACCCAAGATGGCGGTGGCAGCACCCGAGAGACGATCGAGAGATTGGCTTCGGGTGCCGACATTGCGGGCGCGCTGGGCGGGTAAGCGTCCTTATTTTAAAAGTCAGCAGCTGCAGTATTTGTAGCTGCTGGCTTTTAAAAAAAAAACGGCGGAACTCCCGGTGGACTCCCGCTTTAAGGCAGACACACTTTTTGTTTTATCCAGCTGTATTTACCAGTGCAACTTATAACATTCAAGTGAAAGATATAACACCATGTCAGAAAAAAATAAAAAACAGAAACACTGAGTTTGAAAAAGGATCACCCCCTTATGTCAGTATTTTCTCGGACTGCATTTTGCTTTAATTATAGCCTTTAATCTGTTGAGTGGTCTCTAATAACTTTGCGTATCAAGACTTTGCAATATTTCCTACTCTTCTTTGCAGAGCTGCTCAAAATCAGTTAAATTTGATGGTGACCCGTTTGTGACTGCAGGCTTCGAGTCATTCCATAGATTTTCAATTGGGTTTAAGTTTGGGCTCTGACTAAAGCCATGCAAGGACATTCACCTTTTTATTCTACAACCACTATATGGTGATTTTTGCTGTGTGCTTTGGGTCATTGTCATGTTGGAAGCTAAACCTTCTTCCCATTGACAACTTTCTGAGAGACGGCAGCAGATTTTCCTCAAGAATATGATGGTATTTTGCCCCATCCATTTTTCTTCTATCCTGACAAGTGCTCCTGTCCCTGCTGCAGAGAAACACCCCATAACCAGTGGAGGCTCATCCAGAGGGGCTCCTGGGGCAGAGCCCCACCAATTTTTGTTGCAATAATAAATAAATAAATAAATAAATAAAAATAAACGATATAATTATTTTTTTTGTTCAGTTTTTAACTTTGTGTAAACCTACACCCTAATATGTCTCTGTGTAACAAAATGTGTTCTGTGCCTTTGCTAGTCCTGCACCTGCAGTTTCCTTGCCTGACTGTTATTTTTCTCTATCCACTGATGTTAGGTTGATTAGAAAAAAACCTCTAATCATCATTAGACTTTTTTCCCCCTAATCTGCCTAGCAACAGACCGTTTGTCTGAAAAAACATTTACAACTGTAATTTAGAACACTAAGTTTCTCCACGCTTACTGGCTGCCTGCCAGTCCCCCATTGTGTTTAATTGGAGCTCATTAGGGTGGGCCGAAATACCGACCTGGCTCGCCTATTGAGTTCCCTAATTTGCTCCCTGCACCAGGGGGTGGAAATCTTCCCCCAGTGCAGTTGCACCCCATAGAAGATGTATGTAGGGATGGCATGGCATGCACAGCACACAGTCCGCACTCACTGCTGCTGGTATGAGCTGACCCCGGGCACATTGTACGAATGGCTCCCATTGGTTCCCCCACTCCTGGGGCCCCACCAGCCCCCGAAGCCACCATCACCTGCACACTGAATTTGAAGAAGATCTGTATCATCGTGGCAACCGCTGAGTGACTAAACCAGGGCATATGCGGGATTCTCTGCCTGGGGAATCCCGCACACCATGCGGCACTGAGAGAGAGACAGTGAGACAGACAGAGAGGAGGAGAGAGGCAAAGGGGGAGAGGAGAGGAGCCCCACACCATCATCCTACTGAGCACTGCCTGCTACTACTGAGTCTGCAACTAGTGACTGGGGACTACACACTGCACTGGAGACTCTACATCTCACATCTCCCCATCTATATACTATGTGTATATACCTCTGAGAGACACCTTATTATGGGATATACTGAGAGTGAGAGACCTCCTATTATTGGATATATACTGAGACCCCCTATTATGGATATACCGAGAGACCCCCTATTTTATTACTTTACTGTCATATAGATTCTTTTCAGAAATATAGTGCGGAAGATATTAATGATGGGTTTACTTCCTCTTTCATTCTCTGCAAAGGTAAAGCATAATGGACTAGCATAGTAGTCCATTATGTGTCACTTACCTGACACAGGAGCCAGCGAAGTCACCGCTGTCCCCTGTAGTCCGTCGCATCCATCTTCTCAGTGGGTCTCGCCGCTCCGACGCTGTCATTCGGCAAAGCCGCAATGACGTCACTCCCGCGCATGCGCACAGGAGCCACCACTCGCGGCATATCTCTGTGGACCGCGGCACGCTCAGTGCGCCTGCGTGCCGCTGTCTACAGCGCATGCGCTGTAGACAGTGGTACCTGTCTTTCAGAAAATATCTCCTAAACCATGACGGTTTCTTGGACCTACAGGTAAGCCTTAATCTAGGCTTACCTGTAGGTTAAAGTGTGTTGTAAGGGTTTACAACCACTTTAATCCTCAAGGGCTTCGCCTTCACACTTTTCCGACCATTAAAAATCCTACCAAATATTTCAAAAAATCTTGGGAGGAAGTTTTGACAACCAGTATTAAAAAACTCATGAATCTCCTTGACAAACAAATCAAATCTTTGAATGAGCAGTATCAACATGTTTTCGAAATATCTAGTTTCAGTAACAAATGAAAAGAGATTAAGGAAAGTTTGGAAGTTATGAACAAAGATATTGTGACCAAAAAACAAAAGAAATTACATTTGAATAAATTAGCCTTCTCACAGGGCTACGCCTATAAGTGGTTAAATAGGGGTAGAGGAAGAGGCCAAGGGAGGAAACAGACCACATATGTACAACCTCAAACGGACTAAACCACTGAGTCAGATTCATCATTATCTATGTTTTCTCTTTCGCAGGTGCACAATCGCCCTTCGGGAGCACAGGCATCACGTCTGGTCAAGTGCACATGGCATGGTGGTGGGTACTCACCCTCTGACCCTAAAAACAAAAAACGTCCTCTCAATTGAAGGAGCAGGCTATGACTGGTAATTTAAGACCAGCATTACAGACTATCCTTTCCAAGGGCACCTCTAATACGGGGGGCTCTAACCAACCAGGTGTACATGTGGAATTTTTTTAGATCCAGCTTTGGCCCTCTTGGAGGCCAACAAACAGGGGAATCCGAGTGCTTTTATCCTTCGTCCAGGGAATCCTCAGACTCCACAAGTCATTCCAAGTTAAATATTGTAAATTTAACCACTTACAAATTTAGCTCTATACAAATATCTGTATTACAGCTTGGATTGGGGTTTTGTCCTGCGCAGTCTATTAGTGTATCTGAAACTATTAAAGATCTATATTTATTTGCACGTTGACTAACCTACAAATTTATTTTTGATTCAGAGCGTAATCAGAAAAGCTTGATAAAGACCTTACGGAACAAATTAAACACTTTCCCATGGACGAATTCAGAGCGCTTAGGGACCTCATGCTCCTATATGAAGAAAGCTCTGATGATGCCCCTGTTCCCTCTCTTGAGACTGCCACCCAGGATGCGACATGCATTGCTACGATACCTGTTTTAAACCAAAGTCCCGTCATTTTCCTGACCTATTAACGTGCCCTAATGTTTGGACATGCCTTCAACTTACCATCAGGGACCTCAAATCACGACAATGGTCTAGACCTGACATGAACTTGACCCCTGAGAAACTGGAGGCTTTGAAGTCACTTCGGTCCCGCAATGATATTGTAATCAAGCTCTCTGATATGGGTGGGCACATTTTCATCATGTCCTACCCTCAATATCAGAGGATGTGCTTGAATATTCTCAGGAATAGTGACTGGTACTGTCGTATAGGGAATGATCAAGCAGGACAGGACCACCTGGCCGCATAATCGCTTTGTCTTGGATCTGCTTAGATTTATTCTAATACGTAATAACTTTACCTTTATGGATCGGATATATCTACAAAAACAAAGAGTTGTGATGGCCACTTGCTGTGCCCCATCTTGCACAAATCTATATTTGGGAGGTTGGGAGAGATGGATCTTTTCTGACGAGCAATTTGACTGGTGGTTAACTAAGGTACTCTATTGGTTTTGTTACATTGATGACCTGCTTATTATTTGGACAGGATCCAAGGATGAATTGTTGTCCTTTTGGATGTTCTGAATATCAACAAATTCAATTTGAAATTTCCCCACAGTTTTAGCTCAAGTCAAATATCTTTCCTTGATCTTACTATCATGATCAATGATAAGGGCGATTTAGTAACTGATCTATATAGCCTTACATGCCTCTAGTTCACATCCGATGTAGCATACCCTATGCCCAATACCTACGCTTACATAGAAATTATTCAACAGACGATGAATTCATTAATCAGGCTGATCACCTAAGGAACAGACTATTGGCCAGGGGCTATTCTAGATCACTCCTAAGGAAGGCGTTTAACAGATCTAGGCTTGATCTTTTGTATAAACCTTCCCCCAAGATTTCTGTCCATACGGTTAAATTTGTTACAAGTTTTTCTGCTCATGAGTCATGCCTACGGGCATCTATTTCTCACCATTGGCATCTTTTGGCTTTTTTTTTTGCTGAAGACCAAACCCTCTCTAAATATGCACGTTCAATTCTTGAACTGATGTTTAGATGAGCAACTTCTTTACGAGACACTTTAACATCTAGCCATTATTCAAATACCTCAGATCGTTCCCCTAGATCCATCAGGGGAACTTACAGATGCGGTAAATGTTGCCGTTGTCCTTGGGTTGCGGAGGGCCGAGGCATCCATTTGCCCAATGGACAATGGCACCAATGTCAATGCTATGCTGATTGTTCTACTTAAAGCGTCATTTATTTAATGACATGCAAATACCATGCTTTTTATATTGGCAAGACCATCCATGAATTTGGCCAGAGAATCAGAGATCATATTTAATGCTCAGGGTCAGGCAAAATTGTCGCTTCAGTTTCAAGACATATCAGTTTGCATCATAGATTCAATAATAGCCTAGTTTCTTTCTTTGTACATGAAGTTATTTCTCCCAATCCCAGAGGAGGTGATTGGGATAACATGATTTTGAGAGCAAAAACACTTCAGATAGAGAGATTGTCAGCTACCCACTATCCTGAAATTAATGAGCTTAATTCATACAAACCCTTTATCTTGGGGTTCTATTTCATCTTGTCCTTTGCTTTTCTTGGTCTTTGCCCTATATTGAAACTATGTTTGCTGCTGCTATGGAATGTTCTCCTGGCTGTTGATTGGTTGCTTGTAATCCTTCCCGTGATTGGATAATCACTATACGCTTTTTTGCTTCCATAAGAAAATAAAAAAAGAGTTGTTGGCACTAGTTTACTAAAAAAAAAGTTAAATTTAAATCATTCACAATCACAATCTATGTGTTTATACAGCTATTTATTGGTTTTGTTTATTCCATTCTTTTTGTGTTGTATCCTCATGGTTTGGAACGTGTTTTTTTCCTGCCGTACTGTCTCCTGCCGCTGGGTGTCTCCTGTATTCTGGACGACTGTATTACGGTGTTGGACGTCAAGCCATTTTTGGGACAGGTGAATGAAAGCCTAGGAAGAGATGTCTCCCTGGGTCTATGTGCCGTCTGCGTGGTACTGCTTATGCGCAGTCCAAGATCGTATTCGGTGATGTCATCGGCCATTGCTGGGCTGTGACGACATCCAGATAGAAGCCAGGCCTATATAATGGGAGTTATCTCCCATTGTTTGGCTGCATGTAGGTGCTGACAGCAGCGGTATAATCTCTCTGGAGCTGGCTTTGAGCTAAGCTTTATGAGAGGTATGGATAATTGACAATTAGTGGCAATGTACCATTTGAATTTTTATATCTGACCCCTTACTTGTTGTCAACTTGTAGGGACTCTTTGGCTATCGTTCAGCTTTTGAGTTTTAATCTACCATACCCGTTCTTGACCGGATTTCTGGTTTAAATTATGAAATATCTATTTACATCTTAACCATGTTAACTGGGTGAGTGGTTTTTCATTGACCATCTCTGGTTTTATGCTTATAAAGGGAGTATCAGTTGTGTCTACTTAACCACTTCACGCCCGCGCTATAGCCAAAAGACGGCTGCAGCGCGGACGCTATCTGCCGGGAGGCCATCCCTGGACGTCCTCCCTTTAACTTCCCCACAGCGGCCGTGTCAGGTCACCTTGAGCAGAGGTGACAGATGCACACCGTAGTGGATCAGAGTGCACCGCAAGGTTGTGGGTTAGAGCGTAAGATTCCCTGGGGCGCGGAGTCTAAGAGCTAGCAGGTGTTCACCAGAGCCTCGAGTGGTGAGGATGGACTTGGCTGCAACTGGCTCCAGGTCGCGACCCCCAGGGTCCCCCAGCTCACACCCACAGTAGGCAAACAGGAGGATAGGGATGGTGAGGGACAAAGCCAAGGTCGGGGCCACAAGCAGACAGGAAAAGTCGGGGACACGCCAAAGTCTGTAACGGAAAACAATAGAAGAGCACACAGCAGGTAACAGGAAGCTAACACACAAAGGTTGATCAGCCCTGTTGGCTTGCAGTGCACAGGTTAATATAAGGTTCCCTGATAGGGCCTGGGGTGGAGCCATGCTTAGAGGAGAGGTTATAAAAACCACCAGGTGGAAGTGGCTGGCCTCTTAGTCTGAACACATGAGGGGAGGTAAGCAAACAGGAAGATCACTGCATAACCATGACAGTGCCCTCCCTCTTACGAGGCCTCCCCCTCCCCTGGGTCCAGGCTTAAAGGGAAACTCCAGATGGAACCTCCTCAACAGACAAGGAGCAAAGACCTCAGATGCAGTGATCCAAGACCTCTCCTCAGGACCCAACCCTTTCCAAAGTACGAGGTACTGAAGAATGCCTTTACGGAGCCGAGAATCCAAAACTTGACTAACCTCGTATTTTAGATTATCCTCAGAGACCGAAACCGAGGTAGGAAGAGGACGAGAGGACTTGAGGACTAAAGGCTTTTTAGGAATGGGTAAGGGGATGAGAAGATCAGGAGTCTGAGCAGGGTCCCCCACACCCTTAACCACTTACAGACCGGACCATTTTGCTGGTCAAAGACCAGACCACTTTTTGCGATTCGGCACTGCGTCACTTTAACTGACAATTGCGTGGTCGTGCGACGTGGCTTCCAAACAAAATTGACGTCCTTTTTTTCCCACAAATAGAGCTTTCTTTTGGTGGTATTTGATCACCCCTGCGGTTTTTATTTTTTGCGCTATAAACAAAAATAGAGCGTCAATTTTGAAAAAAACACATTATTTTTTACTTTTTGTTATAATAAATATCCCCCAAAAATATATAAAAAACATTTTTTTCCCTCAGTTTAGGCCGATACGTATTCTTCTACATATTTTTGGTAAAAAAAATCACAATAAGCGATTATTGATTGGTTTGCACAAAAGTTATAGCGTTTACAAAATAGGGATAGTTTTATAGCATTTTTATTAATAATTTTTTATTATTTTTTTTTTTACTAGTAATGGCGGCGATCAACGATTTTTATTGTGACTGTGACATTATGGCGGACACATCGGACATTTTTGACACATTTTTGGGACCATTGTCATTTATACAGTAATCATTGCTATATAAATGCAGTGATTCCTGTATAAATGACACTGGCAGTGAAGGGGTTAACCAGTGGGTGGCAGTGTAGGGGTTAAGTGTTCCTAGGGGTGTGTTACTAACTTTGGGGGGGCTGGGCTTTCATTTAGTGAACACTGATCTCTGCTCCAATCACATGGAGCAGAGATCAGCGTCACTAGTTGCTAGGCAGAATGGAGAAATGCTGTTTACACGGCATTTCCCGTGACGCATGTAAACATATGAGATCATCTCTCATCGCCGGCTTTCCCACCTCACACAGACAGCTTGTGAGGAGGGAGAGATGAACCACTGCAGAGATGCAGTGGTTAGTGTGACGAACGCGGGTGTCAGATCCCTGCCCTCCTCGCTATCTGGCGACAAAGGACCGGCCAACCTCACACCCCGCTGTCACTTACGTAACAATGCTACACTCAGCTGCACCCAGCACAAAGATTTTCCAGCTTGCGGGACCACAATCTAGGTGCGGGCAGCCTGAGAGCGATTGTTACTGGGCTAATTACACAATTAACCCTTTAACTGCCACCACCCCCATTTAAAAGACAGAGCCGGGGGGACTCGTAATTTTAGCAATACCAATTATAAGTTTAGAATAAGCGCCTGCAAAACACACTGCCACCACAGACAGGTCTGCTCAGTGCCTTACTCTACCACAGTAGCACCCTTTTAAGAGACAGGTTCGTTTATAGTTTGCATCAAGAGCTTTAAAGACAAGGTTTACACTTTTCAACATAAGGGTTTATTATGAAAAGGTCAAGGTTGGTGCGAATAAAACATTTACAGAAAAAGGATGTTTCAAAAAATAAAGACAATATACAGCCACAAAGAAATAAGGTAGAATTGAGAAGGAAGAATACTTGCAATTAATGTCTGAGGGTTGATCAGAGTTCGATCGATGAGCAAAGGTAATCGGTTCTCAAACTTGGCAGATCTTCCTGCTTGGATGGTAAAAGGAGAACTGACCATTGCCTTGGCCTCTCCTCTTTTCTGTCAAATCAAAGGGGGTGTTGACAGCGACCAGTGACCAATCGTCTGGTCATCTTGTTTAGGGGTTGGTTGCTGGGAGGTGTCTACACTCATGACCCTGTCCCAGGTACACTTTGTGATACATATTCATATCTCTGCCTCTCTACTGTTTATAGACTGCAGATATCCATTTTAGTGATCAGTATGATATTTGCTTCAAAACAAGTCCACACATGACAGGTTTCCCATTTCAGGGTTACCTAGGAGGAGTAAGGGGTCCCAGTGGCTTCCCATATGACCTGACATAGGGGTGTCTAGACTTGAAATGTTAGAAATTATCTGAGGAAACCAAATATATCCATATTATGGCTGTGCTATGATTGCTTTGAAAGTTATAAAAAATGTTGAAGTTTCAAAACTTTACTAATCTGTCTGCAGTCTATGTAGTATGAGGAATTTACGACAGGTATCTGTTGGTTCTCTGAATGGAGAAAGTGACAGTTTTACGACAGGCCGGAATATCTTGCCAGGCGACATGAGCCTTGTTTATTGACCTAGCCTGGTTCTGCTTCCTTTGCTGAGATAACCTTTCTTTCCTTTTGAAGATTTTAAAAGCTTTGGAATTCCTAAGACAGGGAAGGGTAAGTTCAGATTCTTCTATAAGTTTACAAGGTAGCCAAGCTTTCATGGCTGCGTTCCACACAAAATGGCAACTAGTTACATCTCTTGTCCCGGACGTGATATCGTTACAGTTAGTGTAAAAAAATAAATAAATAAAATGAAAATAAAGTGCCCATCTGTCCCCACTGTCACCTGTCCCCACTGCCCCCACTGCCATCTGCCCCCACTGCCACCTGTCATCAGTGCCATCTGTCCCCAGTGCCATCTGTCATCAGTGCCATCTGTCATCAGTGCCACCTGTCCCCAGTGCCATCTGTTCCCAGTGCCACGTATAAGTGGCATTTGTCATCAGTGCCACCTGTCATCAGTGCCACATCAATGCCACGTGTCATCAGTGCCACATAGTGCCATCTGTCATCAGTGCCACATTAGTGCCACATCAGTGCCACGTGTCATCAGTGCCACATAGTGCCATCTGTCATCAGTGCCATATCAGTGTCACGTGTCATCAGTGCAACATATTAGTGCCATCTGTCATCAGTGCCACGTATCAGTGCCATCTGTCATCAGTGCCACCTGTCAGTGTCACATGACATCTGTTATCAGTGTCACGTGTCATAAATGCCAGGTATCAGTGCCATCTGTCATCAGTGTCACGTGTCATCAGTGCCACGTATTAGTGCCATCTGTCATCAGTGCCACGTATTAGTACCATGTGTCATCAGTGCCACGTATAAGTGCCATCTGTCATCAGTGCCACATATTAGTGCCATCTGTCAGTGTCACGTGTCATCAGTGCCACGTATTAGTGGCATCTGTCATCAGTGCTACGTATCAGTGCCATCTATCATCAGTGCCACTTCGGTGTCACGTATCATTGTCCTGGTGCTCCAGGGCCTTCAAAAGTGTAATAGGTAGTCAACAAGTTAGATGTGTAATTTATGCTCCTAGAACACCTGATGGTGCTCCCTGCGTGTTGAGCCTCTCTAAGTGGTCAGGCTGTGGAAAAGTCCCACACATGTGGTATCGTAATACTCAGGAAAAGTAGCAGTATTTATTTTGGGGCATTATTTGTGGTATACACATGCCACATGAGAGAAATAACCTATTACAATGACAATTTTGTGGAAAAAATTAAAATAAAATAAAAAAATCTTCATTTTGCAAAGAATTGTGGGAAAAAATGACAACATTAAAAAGCTCACCATTCCTCTTACTAAATACCTTGGAATGTCTACTTTCCAAAAAGGGGTCATTTGGGGGGGTATTTGTACTTTCCTGGCTTGTTCGAGTCGCAAGAAATGAGATCGGCCACCAGTACATCAGATGTGATAAATTTTTTATGATTCGCACCACAGCTTGTAGACTCTATAACTTTCACAATGACCAAATAATATCCACTAATTTGGGTTATTTTACCAAAGATATGTAGCAGTATAAATTGTGGCCAAAATTTATGAAGAAAAATTAATAATTTGCAAAATTTTATCACAGAAACAAAGAAAAATACGTTTTTTTTTTTCAAAATTTTCGTTATTTTTTTCATTTATAGCGCAAAACATAAAAAACCCAGAGGTGATCAAATACCACCAAAAGAAAGCTCTATTTGTGGGAAAAAAAGGACATTCAAAGTGTGAGAGCACCGAAAGCTGAAAATTGGTCTGGGCAGGAGGGGTGTTTAAGTGCCCAGTAGACTAGTGGTTAATTGAATGCACAGCTGTTAGAATAATTATTTGTTGTTATATATTTTGTATAGCCATCTGTCCCCAGCTTCAAGCTCCTGAGTTCCATCTTCTGAGATTTCTGCTCCCCCAGGCCTCGTCGCCATTTATCTTATCTCACAATAGGCATCTAATGGGTGTGTATTATTGTACATTATGCACAGATGTACATTATTACTATATATATCCTAGTTTAGCGTGGCTTACTTTGCATGGTGACTATGTGATCTGTAGGCACACTGTATCAGCAATACTTTCTTTGCTGTATTAGTTATACACCTTTTAAATTTTATCTTTAACAGTATTCTATTCTCTGTACCATGACCTGGCTTCCACACTCGCCCAGGAAATTGCCCCTAGGGGCCCAAGATGTCCTATTGATGTGGGTCAGTCCTGCGTTGGTAAGCTCCATATGTCCACTCTATTTGGGGATACAGTTATGGGATTGAATTGTATGTTATATGTTACATATTTAGATTGCTTGATTTTGGATTGGCTCACCTCTGTGGCAGACTGAGTTGAGATCCATGTTTGTCCAAATTTATGCAACTACTTATTGTGTATATATTCAACTTTATTGTCTTGAAGCTTGATTATGTATATATGTTTATTCTCTATAGAGATATCTACACACAATACTCTCAGTAGCATACTCCAGAAGAGGCAGTCTAACAGCGAAACCTGTAGAGGTTGAACTGACCAAGGACAATTATTTGATCCCTCTCTCACGGATGGATATATGTCTACTTACTCAGTTCTTTTTCAGAGATCCAAGTTTATGTGTATTGTATATTCTCTCTATAGGAACAATTTAATCATGCTTTTGTCTTAATAAATTTACATTTTTTATATATCTGCCTATGTGAGTCTTTATCGTACCATGAAAGTCCATATTTGCCTCAAACCTGCGCCTTTTGTTTCATAAATCACAGCTTAACTTAAATTGGTGTCGTTATTTCCTTGTCAGTGGTGTGTCTAAGTGGCCAACACAGGATATATTGAGCGTTTTGGCCCTAGATCATACTTGGAGGGTGCAATCATTTTGCAGCTCCTATGGGGGTGCTCTACAGTATATAAAACATTTAGCATTTGTCTCCCTTAGTCTAAGGCAGGGGTTTCAAACTGGCAGCCCTCCAGCTGTTGCAAAACTGCAAGTCCCATCATGCCTCTGCCTGTGGGAATCATGCTTGTAACTGTCAGCCTTGCAATGCCTCATGGGACTTGTAGTTTCACAACAACTGGAGGGCCACCAGTTTGAGACCCCTGGTCTAAGGCCTTGTTCACACCATACTGTATGTCTCACTATGAGTAATCACTTATTATGGCCATCTTGTGGACAAAAAACAGAATGACCGAACTAGCATTACATATGACTAAAATCCCAGCTAAAAGTGTATAAAATTGATTAGAGCCATCTAGTGGGCAATTACAATAGTGATCAAATAATTGATCTTATACACATTAAAGAGGGATTCCACCTACAAAAAAAATATTAAAAGCCAGCAGCTATAAATACTACAGCTGCTGACTTTTAATAAATGGACACTCACCTGTCCCGGGTTCCAGCGATGCCGGCAGCCGAGGCCGATCGATCGCTCGGCTCTCGGCTGCTGCCGCCACCATTCTAGGTGAGGGAATCAGGAAGTGAAGCGAATCAGCTTCACTTTCCGGTTTCCTACTGCGCATGCGCGAGTCGCGCAGCGCAATAGGAATCGTCCGCGCTGTCTCTGAGACCCGTGTGTGTCCCAGCAGACAGCGCGGCAGGACAGGAAATGGCATAGACTCCCACGGGAGTCTATGCCCGGAAGTGGGTGTAAATACCTGTCTTTGACAGGTATCTCCATCCCCCTCCCCCCTGAAAGGTGCCAATTGTGACACCGGAGGGGGGGAGAGTTCCGATCAGCGGAAGTTCCACTTTAGGGTGGAACCCCGCTTTAAGATATTGCAATCAATGACTATACAACTCTTCTATACCTAAAATTAGAACATCAAAAATAATGTCTGTCCCTCATAAAATATATATATACTTAAAATAATAAAAAAAAAAAAAGTCAAATGTATTAAATAAGACCAACCATCAGAAAGACTAAGAAAAATCTATAAAATAAAATTAAAATAAAAACCATCAGATACAATTAATAGAGCCTAATTGTTAGAAATAAAACAATTTAGGTCAAACTCCACATTATGTCCCGAAGGTGCTAAAGTAGGTACAGTGCCTTGCGAATGGATTCGGCCCCCTTGAACTTTTCAACCTTTTGCCACATTTCAGGCTTCAAACATAAAGATATAACATTTTTATTTTTTGTGAAGAATCACCAACAAGTGGGACACAATTGTGAAGTGGAACGAAATCTATTGGATTTTTGAAACTTTTTTAACTAATAAAAAAATTAAAAGTGGGGCGTGCAAAATTATTCGGCCCCCTTACGTTAATACTTTGTAGAGCCACCTTTTGCTGCGATTACAGCTGCAAGTCGCTTGGGGTATGTCTCTATCAGTTTTGCACATTGAGAGACTGAAATTCTTGCCCATTCTTCCTTGCAAAACAGCTCGAGCTCAGTGAGGTTGGATGGAGAGCGTTCATGAACAGCAGTTTTCAGCTCTTTCCACAGATTCTCGATTGGATTCAGGTCTGGACTTTGACTTGGCCATTCTAACACCTGGATACGTTTATTTGTGTACCATTCCTTTGTAGATTTTGCTGTATGTTTGGGATCATTGTCTTGTTGGAAGATAAATCTTCCGACCCAGTTTCAGGTCTTTTGCAGACTCCAACAGGTTTTCATCCAGAATGGTCCTGTATTTGGCTGCATCCATCTTCCCCTTAATTTTAACCATCTTCCCTGTCTCTGCTGAAGAAAAGCAGGCCCAAACCATGATGCTGCCACCACCATGTTTGACAGTGGGGATGGTGTGTTGAGGGTGATGAGCTGTGTTGCTTTTACGCCAAACATATCGTTTTGCATTGTGGGCCAAAAGTTCGATTTTGGTTTCATCTGACCAGAGCACCTTCTTCCACATGTTTGGTGTGTCTCCCAGGTGGCTTGTGGCAAACTTTAGACAAGACTTTTTATGGATATCTTTGAGAAATGGCTTTCTTCTTGCCACTCTTCCATAAAGGCCAGATTTGTGCAGTGTATGACTGATTGTTGTCCTATGGACAGACTCTCCCACCTCAGCTGTAGTTCTCTGCGGTTCATCCAGAGTGATCATGGGCCTCTTGGCTGCATCTCTGATCAGTCTTCTCCTTGTCTGAGCTGAAAGTTTAGAGGGACGGCCAGGTCTTGGTAGATTTGCAGTGGTCTGATACTCCTTCCATTTCAAAATGATCGCTTGCACAGTGCTCCTTGGGATGTTTAAAGCTTGGGAAATCTTTTTGTATCCAAATCCGGCTTTAAACTTCTCCACAACAGTATTACGGACCTGCCTGGTGTGTTCCTTGGTCTTCATGATGCTCTCTGCGCTTTCAACAGAACCCTGAGACTATCACAGAGCAGGTGCATTTATACAGAGACTTGATTACACACAGGTGGATTCTATTTATCACCATCAGTCATTTAAGACAACATTGGATCATTCAGAGATCCTCGCTGAACTTCTGGAGTGAGTTTGCTGCACTGAAAGTAAAGGGGCCGAATAATTTTGCATGCACCACTTTTCAGTTTTTTATTTGCTAAAAAAGTTTAAAATATCCAATAGATTTCGTTTAACTTCAAAATTGTGTCCCACTTGTTGGTGATTCTTCACAAAAAAATTTAAATTTTATATCTTTATGTTTGAAACCTGAAATGTGGCAAAAGCTTGAAAAGTTCAAGGGGGGCGAATAATTTCGCAAGGCACTGTAATTCATGAATCCAACGAGATTCAGCCAGACTTATCCTAATAATTTTATTATCACCCCTCCAGTGTGGTTTAAATTTCTGAATCCCACAAATCTCTAATGAGGAGGGGTCTTTTTTATGAAATTTTGCATAATGTCTTGACAAACTATGTTTGTCAAAACCTTTTTTAATATTTTGGACGTATTTTGGACGTGTTCTCTATAAAAAAGACCCCTCCTCATTAGTGATTTGTGGGGTTCAGAAATATAAACCACACTGGAAGGGTGATAATAAAATTATTAGGATAAGTCTAGCTGAATCTCGTTGGATTCATGAATTACGTACTTTAGCACCTTCAGGACATAATGTGGAGTTTGACCTAAATTGTTTTATTTCTAACGATTAGGCTCTATTAATTGTATCTGATGGTTTTTATTTTAATTCTATTTTATAGATTTTTCGTAGTCTTTCTGATGGTTGGTCTTATTTAATACATTTGACTTTTTTTTTTTATTATTTTAAGTATATGTATATTTTATGAGGGACAGACATTATTTTTGATGTTTTAATTTTAGGTATAGAAGAGTTGTATAGTCATTGATTGCGATATCTTAATGTGTATAAGATCAATTATTTGATCACTATTGTAATTGCCCACTAGATGGCTCTAATCAATTTTATACACTTTTAGCTGGGATTTTAGTCATATATAGTGCTAGTTCGGTCATTCAGTTTTTTGTCCACAAGATGGCCATAATGAGTGATTACTCATAGTGAGACATAGTGGGAGATATATATAAAATGGACTAATTACCTGTATAGCCACTAGAGGTCTCTGTAGTAAATGAATCAGTTAAATAAGGACAGATTATTATCATCATTATTATTATTATTAATTGAAATAATACATTATTAGTATAATTGTTTTTATATTGATTATTATGCCGATGTAGAAGATGGATGTCTGCATAAAGATACTTGTACTTGGTATGTGAGTACCGTCGCTGTGTCATTACTGCGACGGCGGAACGGACTATATATAAGCACCAGTGGACACCTGACTCTTTGACCCTTTGAAAAAGTCACGTGTTATGTGATGCAACGCGTCAGGGAGAAGCCAGGTGTCTATCGTCACTTCCGGTTGCGGCCGAGACCGGAAGTATTGGTTGATGTACCCGCGATTTTCGTAATTTAAATGTAAGTGTGGATATTTTTAATAAAATCGTTTTTAATTGAATACTACACATTGGAGCCCCCCTCTTCTTTCCTCTCCTTTATGGGCTATCTTATGTGATGATGCATACAATTCTGGCAGCTTGAAACATATGGACTGAAGGAGATGTGAGACTGCAGCTGATTGTATACATAGTGTCATATGGTCCTTTATGACCTATCATAGAGGTGAGAGGCTGGGGGAAATAAGGGGTGCACTTGGAGCACTGAAGTGTGATCATCGGTGGAGTGTCAATTGATTTTATTTCGTGTTGCACTGCATGGATACTATTTGAACTTTGGGACTCAATTTGGGACTCAATTGCACATCATTTATATTATTCCTTAGATGGATATATTCTTTGCACTTTGCACTTTATTGTATTATTGCACTATTAGCTATTATTAAGGTCATCTTATGGTTATTGTATTTATTTGACCTCATTTTTGCACTTTCATCCTTTGCACTATTGCTATTTGTACATTGATTCTGTGGAGATTTATTGTATTTATATTAATTTGTTGCACATGTATTGGTTCATTTATTAATAGCTGATTTTGATTGCTATATTTTTTCTTGGTATATTTAGTATTGACTTTATATTTCTTTAGGTAGCGCCACATTACTCCCCTTTTTTTACTATTCATCCTAAAGGTGTAGAGATTACTTTGTCTATGTTGGCGGCTTCCTGCATTTGAGTGATTAGTAGCTAGCTGGTTAGGTTTGTGCGCACTAGTACCTTTGTCCAATATACACTCCATTAATGTGCCAATTGTTGTTCCGAATGATGAAACTTTTACAGGTGTTTAGATGAGAGAAGATTTACACCGAGATTGTGTTACAAGATGTTCCATGCAAAATAGAAAAAGAAGATTCAGAGTGTGCATATGCCTTGATTTCAGAGGAAACCTTTACCACATCATGGCCCCACAATGCTCCTCCAATAGCACCCTGTGATATCCAGTTGGTAGACTACAACAAACAAGTTGTGGAAGTTAAGGGTGCTTGCTTTGTCCCAGTGAAATATGGAAATTTCAGAGGATGCTTAAGCTTAATAATTACTAAGGGGCAAAGAGCAAGTTTGCTGGGTAGAGAGTGGTTTGAACCCCTTGGAAGTTTTATTATCGGGAGTTCATAATGTATCTCCAGTTACTCTACATCAGGGGTAGGCAACCTACGCCACACAAAGCATCTTTTGCTGCCACTTAACTCCCTCCCCATCAGCAGAGCAGTGCAGGGAATTGTGAGTGAGACAATAATGCATTCCAATTTCAGAATTCCCCACACCGCAACCTGCACTGAGTGGGAGGTACTGTGCCCCCACACATTGTAAAAGGTGGGAAACATTGTTTGGTTCTCTAATTTTGCTGTAGCTGTGATCATCAGCTTTTGTGATGGCGAAGAGATTGGGTGCAGTTCTGATGGGGGGGGGGGGGGGTGATCCCTACTTCCAGGAAGAGGATGACTGTCATTGGCCACTGCTAAAGCCAATCACAGTCCTGCCAGCCCTGTCCACCATCTGGAGGAAGATGACCCGCTTGGTTGCCACTATCAAACTCTAAAAGAAGGGATTTCACAGCGAAAACCACAATCAGGTGACAATTTGTGGAATAATTGTTGCGCTTCTGGGAACTTTGTTTAAATTATTCCTGAACCTTTGAGTCACTTACTACTGAACCCCTGCACTCTGTATCCCTTTAAACCACAGCCAGTATTCAGCGCAATGAAATTCACACCCAACCACTTTTCCTCAGTTGCAGGGGCCCAACTTATGATCCTGCACACAGGCCCACTGCTTTCAGAAAATTCCCCTGACCTGAGCTCATCACTGTGAATCCATTCCAGATGCTTGTATGTGACATCACATACAGGCACGTCCGCTGGATGCGAGAGGTAGCAGGATGAATGTGCCAGGACAGGTAGATGTGCCTCATGTTGGGCCAGTTGAGCAGGGGGGTTCAGTGTTGGGCCAGATGAACAGGGGGGTTTAGTGTTGGGGCAGATGAGAAGGAGGTTCAGTGGTGGGACAGAAAAGCAGGGGCTAGAACAGTGGGGTAGATATGAAAGGAGGTGTATTGGTGGGACAGATGAGAAGGAGGTAGATTGGTGGGGCAGATGAGAAAGCGAGTTACAGTGGTGGGGCAGATGAGCAAGGGGATATGGCGGTGGAGCAATTGTGCAGGGAGGTACAGTGGTGCGGCATATGAGAAAAGGGGGTACATTGATGGGGCAGATGAGCAGGGGGGTTACAGTGGTGGGGCAGATGTGCAGGAGGTACAGTGGTGGGAAGGATGAGAAGGAGGTTCAGTGGTAGGACAGAAAAGCAGGGGGTACAGTGATGGAGCTTACTTTCCTAGGGTTACTTCATTTTTACCATTCTTTTCTGCCTTGCAAAGCCACTGTTGCTAAACCCCTGCATGGTTTATTATATAAAGATGCTCCATGGAAGTGGACTGCCGTTCATTCTACAGCTTTCAATGCTGCAAAAAAGCTGTTATCTTCTGACAGTGTACACTATGATTTACAAAAACTACTCACTCTTACCTGTGATGCTTCTCCATATGGCATTGGAACTGTTTTGAGTCATGTTTTGGAAAGTGTGTTTGAGGCTCCTATTGCTTTCTATTGCTCCTATTGACCTTGTCTATGACTGAGAGGACTTATGCTCAAAATTGACAAGGAGGCTTTAGCTATTGTGTCAGTGGTAAAAAAAGTTTCATGGCTATTTGTATGGGTGGAGGTTTACCACTGTAACAGACCATAAACCTTTGCTGGGTCTGGTCACCTGAAGTACCCCCACTCCTCAAATTCTTTCCCTTGCGAATGCTCAGATGGTCACTCATGCTGAATTCCTATGACTGATTTTGAATATCGTCCTGGAAAGAATATCACTCATGCTGATGGGTTGAGCTGATTGCCTTTGTTATCTCCTGATTTCCTTGTCCCTCCTGTGCCTGAGGTTCTCATGTTGGAGTCCATCCTGTGCTGGCCCATGTGCTCAACTAGGTGTAGAGAGAATGGCCCAAATCAAAAGTTGAAGAGAAGTTCAAACCATTTTTATTACCCCAACATGGACTGTCTGACTATAAATGTTGCCTATTATGGGGAAACAGAGTGGTAATTCCAAAGGCAGGACAAGCTCAAGTACTGAATGCTCTCTACAAAGGACATCCTATAATAGTCCACATGAAAGCATTAGCCAGAAGTTATGTTTGGTGGCCTAAAATGTATGAAGTTATTGTAAAGTGGGTACAGAACTGTGTACCATGCCAATCCACCAGTCATGCTCCACCTAAAGCCTCAGTACATCTCTGGGAAGTGACTAAGTCACCTTGGTCACGGTTGCATATAGATTTTGCAGGGCCTTTTCAAGGACAGATTTTTTTTAGTAGTCGATTCCTTCTCAAAATGGCTGGAAGTTGTATCAGTTACTTCCCCCACCTCAGCCACTGTCATATGAGTTTTTAGGAGGCTGTTTGCTACACATGGGTTGCCAGATACAATCATGTCTGATAATGGAACGCAATTTACCTACTCAGAATTCAAAACCTTTATGGCAAGCAATCTTATTCGACATGTTACGATTGCACCATTCCACCCTTCATCAAATGGTCAAGCTGAACGTTAGGTTCAGACCACCAAAGACTCATTGAAGAGAATTGTTCAAGGAGATTGGAATCAGAGACTTGCAAACTTCTTCTCGAGTTCCGCCATCCTTCTGCAACAACATGTGACACCATGCTCAAACACTGGTTGTAGCCTAGCAGAGCTTCTAATGAACCATAGTCTAAAAACATGTTTGGATCGTTTACACCCTGATCTGACATTGGCTTTACAAGAAAAGCAAGAACTGCATTTTAAAAAGGATGTGTAAAAATATACTAAAGTGCTGATGTGAATAAATATTAAAATATGTGAGAAATAAATATTAAAAGATAACTAAATAATATAGCTGCAATTATATATGTGAACTGATACACAAAAAATAAATTGTTTTAAATGAATAATTGCACTAATATTAACCTACTAATATTGCACAGTGTACCACCAAATTAAGTGAATAATTATGAACATATACTGAACCATAAAAAATATAAGAAATATATAAAATATATCAAATTCCTTCTATGTAATGGTAACAATAGAGCACACTTTTACCACAGGTAAAAGAATATCACATTCCACTGTGTACAAACCAAAGTCTTTGCCAATAAATTCACATATGTGGGACTAGATAATCAAGCCTTAATGAGTCTTCTGAGTAACAGACGGTTCATTCAGAGATTTCACTACTAATTCCCATGGATGAACTTCCAACTTTCTGCAGGTTTCCATAACAAGAAAAACAAAGAACAAAGAAGACCATTGCGCAGATAGTATAACAAAGTGATCCCTATTTAGTTAGGGTGAACCTCACTCACGCTTCCTTGCAGGATAGATCGCATATGAAATGATCAGTTGCATACAGCATAACACTGGGATCTCCTCATACACAGACAGTGCACACAAAACACTGCTGGTAATGCCACAGGCTCCTCCTCATGACTAGTTGCTTCACTGGACACGTGACTTTTTCAAGGGTCACGTGTCCAGTATAAGTGGTTTTGGAAGCTGTGGGGGGTTAAGTTGCCACTAGAGAGGAAGAGATTGAAGATGTGAGTGAGGGAGCATAGGATAGAATAAGAGAGTGACCTTAGTAGTTGTGAGGGAACAGGATCCAAGGGACAATTGGTTAGGTGGGCATCTGAGAAAAGTTTTGTAACCTCTTCAGTAGTAGCCATACTAGCCAATTCAAAGGAGAGTGTTGAATGTGCTGTTAGGCAAGGTATGTTGAATGCTTGTCCATGTCTATGCTTCAAATTAATTTTAAATACACAAAAAAAACAGGGGTCTCAATGTAGACTTTGATCTCAATTGCTTTATTAGTGATGCTTAGTTTGTATTTTATTTTACATATATTTTTTAAGATTGACCTTTTGTATAGATGTGTAGAATATGTATTTTACTACTGGTCAATTTTTTTTATATTTGTGTAATTGGTATTATACATAATATGTAAGTCTTTATAATCTTTTTTGATTTTTTGTTAGTAAGTTATGAATATTTAACTGTACTGATGTTTGGTACATTTGTATCTTCTTTATTGAGCATGTGCTAAGCATTTTCCTTATGTTAATGTTTTTAATCTTGGTTTTTAACAAAAAAAACATCAGTGAGCATCATGAAAGGTTTTCTCTTTGTATATACCACATGAGTTGATAGGACTCATAGATAAGATGTCTGCCATCGGGAAAAGTGTGAAGGAGGGTAAATCAACACCATTATCCCATGGGGGAATATAAATGTTTATGACCTCATTACAGCAATTAGGTCAATGCAGTGATGTGAGTAGTTTGGATTGCCATGCTTGAAGATGGTATATGCAGATACCGCCACTAGAGATGGACGAACTTCCAACGGGACGTTTCGTGAACGCGAACTGCGAACGCGGGCAAAAGTTTGCGAACTTGACGGTCTAGGCGTTCCCTGATGCTGGATCCAGATGACACTGTTGATGGGTCGGCTGAAAGAATGAACTCATATCAGAAGTCACCAACACATCTTCAAACTGGCCTCTCCTTGCAGGCGCTGTTGGATTGGTACCCGCAACTCTTTCTCTGGGAGTGGGAATTCCTCCTCTGCCAGCGCACGCAAAAGCAGAATGCAGCATTTCTCAAAGCAAGGCCTGGAAGTGCTCCATTCTGACAGCCCTCTGTGACGGTGGTAACTTTACCGCCATTTTGTGTTTGTACCGGGGGTCTAAGTACGTTGCCACCCAGTACTGGTCCTTGACCCTTATTCTTTTTATATGGGGGTTCCTGTTAAAACACTGGAACATGAAGGCCCCCATTTGCACTAAACTGGAAGCAGTGTGGTGGCCTGGCTCCTGCTCATCATCCAGGATAATGTCGTCCTCCTCGTTCTCCTCTCCCCATCCACGCACAGCAACAGGGATCTCAGAAAGGTTTAAAGCATGCTCTTCTTGCTCCTCCTCATCCACCCCGGCACCAGCCTCCTCTGACTCCTCTTCAGACTCCTGTTGTTGACTTGTCTCAGATAGAGTAGCCCCCCTGGGAATTCATCCAGCATTGCGACTTCCTCCTCTTCCCGCTCCTGCTCCTCCAAGGCTTGATCAATGACACGACGCAATGCACACTCCATATAGAAGGCATAAGGTACCATGTCACTGATGGCGCCATGGCTGCGACTGACCAGTTTGGTGATCTCATCAAATGGCCGCAGAAGTCTGCATGCATCGCGCATGAGCAGCCACTGGCGCGGAGAAAAAAACCCCAGTTCCCCAGAATCTGTTCTGCCGCAGAGTTCGTACAGGTAGACGTTAACTGCATGTTTCTGCTGGAGCAGCCTATCAAGCATATAGAAGGTTGAGTTCCATCACGCCAGGCAATCACAAATAAGACGTCTGACTGGCAGATTGTGTCGCCGCTGAATGTCAGCAAGGTGAGCCATGGCCATGTAAGATCTTCTGAAATGGGCCGAGATTTCCTTGCCTGCCACAAGATGTCCTGGACCCCAGGGTATTTGACAACGAATCGCTGCACGACCAAGTTTAAGACGTGTGCCATGCATGGTACGTACGTAATTTTGCCCTGTTTCAATGTGCTAAGCAGATTGGCACCATTGTCACACACCACTTTACTAACTGTCAAATTAAGCAGTGTTAGCCACTGATCTGCCTGTGAACGCAAAGCTGAAAGGAGTGCAGGGCCAGTGTGCAGCGGAAGAGACGCTAGTAGCGGAAAAGGAGGAGTCAGCCGAGGAGGAGAGGGAGGAGGATGGAGTAGGAGGAGGAGAAGAAGAGCCAGGACTGCATGCAATCCATGGCGGTAAAACCAAATCTACACGGGTGCCACAGGTTACATGCTTGACGGCCGTCAGAAGGTTCACCCAGTGGGCAGTAAAAGTGGTATACCTTCCCTGCCTGTGTTTGCTAGACCACGTGTCTGTGGTCAGATGTATCTTGGCACCGGCACTGTGTGCCAGAGATATATTCACTTGCCGCTGAACATGGCCATATAGCTCTGGGATGCCCTTCTATGAGAAATACTTCCTTCCTGGGACCTTCCATTGTGGTGTTCCAATGGCCACAAATTTTCTAAAGGCCTCCGAATCCACCAGTTTATATGGCAGTAGTTGGCAGGCTATCAGTTCTGACAAGCCAGCCGTCAACCGTTGGGCAAGAGGGTTATCCGGCGTCATCATTTTTTTACGCTCGAACACTTGGCCCATGGAAGCCTGCCTTTTTGCAGAAAAACGTGAGGATGGCGTGATGGAAGGTGGAGTGGAGGACAATTGTGAGGAGAGAGGAGAAGTAGAAGACGAGGCTGGACGGTGAGAGCCTGGAGTGTGGCTTTGTGTGTTCCGTTGCTCCCACTGGGCTCGGTGATGGCAGCTCATGTGCCTTCTTAAGGCGGTCGTCCCTAGGTGAGTTTTGTGTTTACTGTGACTTATGCGTTGACTGCAAAGATTGCAGATGGCAACACTATTGTCAGCAGCGGACACGTTAAAAAAAGCCCACACTGCGAAGCCATGTGCCGGCGTCCTGGGAGCGCCAGATGTGACCGTACATGGTTGATGCCTCGCTCCTGATACATTCGCAGTCTGCTTTGTCCCTCCTGTGCAATGTAAGTTCTTCCTGCTTCCCCTCCCTATCTGCTGGTCCATATCTCCCTCTGAAATCCCCTCCTCTTCCTCTCTTGTGGGCAACCACGTGACATCACTAGACACATTATCATCGACGTCACCTTCCCCACCGCTATAATTAGAGATCTCGGAGTAGGCAGCAACAGCGGGGACCAACCTCCTCCTTGGGCTGATCTGGGTACTGTCGTCAGACTGCTGAGCGGCGGTTGTTGCTACCTCCTCTTCCTGATCCAATGCCAAGAGTGGCTGCGCATTGGAAATGTCTTGATATGGATCGGAAAATAATTCTTGTGATTCAAGAGGAAGGTATATGGTGGTGGTGGTGGTGTTGGTGGTAGTGTCTTTGGGGGTGCACACAACAGAGAGTGAAGAAGAGGGTGCAGATCGAGAGGATGAGGAGGGTGCAGAAGAGTAAGGCTGAGTGAGCCACTCAACCAAGTCTGGTGTGTCCTTTGACGTAATCGCACGCACCTTCTGCAAATTGCCACTTTGGCTCAAGCCTGTTGCTCCTGCCCTACCCCTACCACCCCTGCGGAAGGGCCTGCCTCTTCCTCTGCCTGTCATTTTTTAAATGACCCTGTGACAAAAGTATCTAGAGAACTGAAGTATGTATGTGTAAGAAGGTATATAACACCCCACTTAAATCTGTCGTTTTTGGGGGCCATTGGTCTATCATACCAGTTATAATACTTTTTTTTATTGCGTTTGTCACTCTTTGTAGTATCGCAGCAGAACCGCTCAGCAGTCACAATGCTGCACTGTGGAAACGCACTATACTATGCTTTCTATATGTGCAAGTATTTTATACGTGTATTACACACCTATATACTGCACACCAAATAATACACCTATACCAGTCCTTAAAAGGACCTTTGTGGACCTAGTAGCTAGTGATTTGCAGACTGTCCCTCAGTCACTACACTGATAAAGGATTGCTGCATAATAGGGCAGTAATCTGCAGCACAGCCCTGCACCAGCACCCTATATATTGTACACCTATACCAGTCCTTACAAGGACCTTTGTGGACCTAGTAGCTAGTGATTTGCAGACTGTCTCTAAGTCCCTACACTGATAAAAGACTGCTGCAGAATAGGGCAGCAGTTAGCAGCAGTGCACCACAACCCTATATATTGTACATCTATACCAGTCCTTACAAGGACCTTTGTGGACCTAGTAGCTAGTGATTTGCAGACTGTCCCTCAGTCACTACACTGATAAAGGACTGCTGCAGAATAGTGCAGTAATCTGCAGCACAGCCCTGCACCAGCACCCTATATATTGTACACCTATACCAGTGCTTACAAGGACCTTTGTGGACCTAGTAGCTAGTGATTTGCAGACTGTCCCTCAGTCCCTACACTGATAAAAGACTGCTGCAGAATAGGGCAGCAGTCAGCAGCAGTGCACCACAAGCCTATATATTGTACACCTATACCAGTCCTTACAAGGACCTTTGTGGACCTAGTAGCTAGTGATTTGCAGACTGTACCTCAGTCCCTACACTGATAAAAGACTGCTGCAGAAACCAGCAGTAATCTGCAGCACAGCCCTGCAAAAGCACCCTATATATTGTACACCTATACCAGTCCTTAAAAGGACCTTTGTGAACCTAGTAGCTAGTAGACATGTGCATTCGTTTTCGTCTGAATGCATTTTCGTCCAAATTTCAGCTATTTTCGTTTTCGTTTTGACAAACGATAACGAAAGCACAAAATCCGAAAAAGGAAAGATCTGACATAAATAAATGCTTTATTTTCGTTTTCATTGTTACAACAGTTCGATATAGAATAGGAGATTCGACATGACTCTGACAATAACAATCTGTCTATAGAACCTGTGGTCGAATGTGCCTAACCTTACCTCTATTAGTCCAAGATTATATAGAGAAAATATTCGACAGAGAAAAAAGATTTGACAGAGAGAAAAGATTCTGCAAGTTACTGTCCTAAAAAGTGTTTGGGGACCCGGGTCCTGCCCCAGGGGACATGTATCAATGCAAAAAAAAGTTTTAAAAACGGCCGTTTTTTCGGGAGCAGTGATTTTAATAATGATTAAAGTGAAACAATAAAAGTGTAATATCCCTTTAAATTTCGTAGGGGGGTTGTCTATAGTATGCCTGTGAAGGGGCTCATGTTTCTGGTGCTTAGTACTGTCCCTGCACAAAGTGTCATTTATGCAGGAAAAAAAGTCCTTTAAAATCACTCGCAGCTATTATGAATTGTCGGCTCCCGTAATACAGAGAACACTCATTGAAAGTCATTGATAAATAAATAAATAAAAAAGCGTGGGGGTCCCCCAAATTCAATTACCAGGCCCTTCAGGTCTGGTATGGATATTAAGGGGAACCCTGCCTCAAATTTAAGAAAAAATTTGACGTGGGGTTCCCCCTAAATATCCATAACCAGACCCTTCAGGTCTGGTATGGATATTAAGGGGAACCCCGCGTCAAATGGAAAAAAAATTGACGTGGGGTTCCCCCTAAAAATCCATACCAGACCCTTTATCCGAGCACGCATCCTGGCAGGCCGCAGGAAAAGAGGGGGGGACGAGAGCGCCCCCCCTCCCTCCTGAACCGTACCAGGCCACATGCCCTCAACATTGGGAGGATGCTTTGGGGGTCTGAGACCCCTCAAAGCACCTTGTCCCCATGTTGATGAGGACAAGGGCCTCATCCCCACAACCACGGAGACAGAAGAAGGATGTATTCGCTGCGCTGGATGAGATGAGACATCGCTGGAGAGATGACCGTCCGTCGCTGGATAGCAAGAGTGGATTGCCGCCGCTGGAATCTTTTTTTTATTTTTTTATTTTTAATAACCGAATTTTTCAAAAGTGTGTTTGTTTTATTTAACCATTTTTTACACTTTCTTTGTGAAATGGTAGGGGTACTTTTGTACTCCCTTACCATTTCAAACAGGGGGCGGCCGGGATCTGGGGGTCCCCTTGTTAAAGGGGGCTTCCAGATTCTGATAAGCCCCCCGCCCGCAGACCTCCACAACCACCGGCCACAGTTGTGGGGATGAGGCCCTTGTCCTCATCAACATGGGGACAAGGTGCTTTGAGGGGTCACAGACCCCCAAAGCATCTTCCCAATGTTGAGGGCATGTGGCCTGGTACGGTTCAGGAGGGAGGGGGGGCCGCTCTCTCGTCCCCCCCTCTTTTCCTGCGGCCTGCCAGGTTGTGTGCTCAGATAAAGGGTCTGGTATGGATTTTTAGGGGGAACCCCACGTCAATTTTTTTTTAAATTTGACGCGGGGTTCCCCTTAATATCCATACCAGACCTGAAGGGTCTGGTTATGGATATTTAGGGAGAACCCCACGTCAAATTTTTTCTTAAATTTGAGGCAGGGTTCCCCTTAATATCCATACCAGACCTGAAGGGCCTGGTAATTGAATTTGGGGGACCCCCACGCTTTTTTATTTATTTATTTATTTATTTTTTTATCAATGACTTTCAATGAGTGTTCTCTGTATTATGGGAGCCGACAATTCATAATAGCTGCGAGTGATTTTAAAGGACTTTTTTTCCTGCATAAATGACACTTTGTGCAGGGACAGTTCTAAGCACCAGAAACATGAGCCCCTTCACAGGCATACTATAGACAACCCCCCCTACGAAATTTAAAGGAATATTACACTTTTATTGTTTCACTTTAATCATTATTAAAATCACTGCTCCTGAAAAAACGGCCGTTTTTAAAACTTTTTTTTGCCTTGATACATGTACCCTGGGGCAGGACCCGGGTCCCCAAACACTTTTTAGGACAGTAACTTGCAAATTAGCCTTTAAAATTAGCACTTTAGATTTTGAACGTTGGAGTCCCATAGACTTTAATAGGGTTCTAAAGTATGCTATATACTAGCTCCGTCGAATCTTCTTTATACATTCGACAGACACCATAAGCCTTCAAAGACAGATTCGACCGTAATTCATGTGGATTTTCGGACGAATGCAATTTTTGAACGAAAAACGAAATAAATAAAAATGAATTTTGGGAGTAACTAAATAAATTAAGTTTTCGGACGAAAACGAAATTCCGAAACGAAATATTTTACTCTGCACATGTCTAGTAGCTAGTGATTTGCAGACTGTCCCTCAGTCCCTACACTGATAAAAGACAGCTGCAGAAACGAGCAGTAATCTGCAGCACAGCAGTGCACCACAACCATATATATTATACACATATACCAGTCCTTACAAGTACCTTTGTGGACCTAGTAGCTAGTAATTTGCAGACTGTCCCTCAGTCTCTACACTGATAAAAGACTGCTGCAGAATAGGGCAGCAGTTAGCAGCAGTGCACCACAACCCTATATATTGTGCACCTATACCAGTCCTTACAAGGACCTTTGTTGACCTAGTAGCTAGGGATTTGCAGACTGTAACTCAGTCACTACACTGATAAAGGACTGCTGCAGAATAGGGCAGTAATCTGCAGCAGAGCCCTGCACCAGCACCCTATATATTGTACACCTATACCAGTCCTTACAAGGACCTTTGTGGACCTAGTAGCTAGTGATTTGCAGACTGTACCTCAGTCCCTACACTGATAAAAGACTGCTGCAGAAACCAGCAGTAATCTGCAGCACAGCCCTGCACCAGCACCCTATATATTGTACACCTATACCAGTTCTTACAAGGACCTTTGTGGACTTAGTAGGTAGTGATTTGCAGACTAGTCCCAACACTGATAAAAGACAGCTGCAGAATCGGGTAGCAGTCAAGTATAATATTCTTTCTATATTTGGAAGAAAGTGTATTATACGTATACAACCCTATATACTGTACACCTATACCAGTCCTTAAAATGACCTTTGTGGACCTAATAGTAATAGCTAGTGATTAATCTGACTGTCCCTGCTCCACACAGCATCATGTCTCTACACTGATAAAAGACAGCTGCAGAATCAGTCAGCAGTGCACTCAGCAATCACCAGCACAGCAGTGCACCAGAACCCTATATACTGTACACCTATACTAGTCCTTAAAAGGACCTTTGTTGACCTAATAGTAATAGCTAGCTAGTGATTAAACTGACTGTCCCTGCTGCACACAGCGTCCTGTCCCTCCCTACACTGACAAAAGACAGGCTGCTGCAATCACCAGCACAGCAGTGCACTGAACCCTTTATACTGTACTACACCTATACCAGTCCTTAAAAGGACTTTTGTGGAGCTAATAGCTAGCGATTTGTGTCACTACAGTCTCTCCCTGCTCCACACAGCATCCTGTCCCTAAACTGACATAAGACAGAATGTAAAATGGCCTCCAGATCAGGTCTATTTATAAGGTAGGGGGAATGTCCAATTGTCCATGTGCTGAAATGTCTCAATTGACTGTCCTGTACCCCATGATGGATGTGTCATCATGGGTCAAAGTTCTTTCACACTGTAAACACATATGTCCACCGGGCGAACAGCGGCAATGGTCCGCCGATCGGGCGAATCGCGAACACGCAAAATTTGCTGCGAACCGACCGCCAGGCGAACAGTTCGGCCATCCCTTACCACCACACTGCTACAACTAAAATAGTAACAAATGCAGTATAATATAAACCCAAAGAAGTGCTAATTTACTAAATATTATTGGGCCTGCTGCTAAACACTGATGTGTGTTCCCACACCAAATTATAATACTAAAAAGTGTAGCACTGCCCACTATTTAATCATAAATTGTAGTAGTGGTGAAAACCTCCTATGCAAAATGTGAATAATAGTGGAAACTTCCTATGTAAATACCACAGTGACAAGTATTACCACAGAATAAACTGGGGGTTATTTACTACAGGAAAATCAACTTTGCACTGCAAGTGCACTTGGAAGTAAAGTTGCTGTAGATCCAAGGGGGGCATACAAGGAAAATAAAAAACAACATTTTAGCTTGCACATGATTGGATTATACAATCAGCAGAGCTTCCCCTGATTTCAGATCTACCCCTTAGATTTAGAGCGACTGCACTTGCAAGTGCAAAAGTGCACTTGCAAGTGCACTTGCAGTACAAAGTGGATTTGCCTTTCATAAATAACCCCCACTGAGTGTTATGGTGAAACTCATTGGAGTTGATTTATTAAAGGCAAATAGACTTTGCACTCTGCAAGAGCACTTGCTCCAGAGCTTGGTAAATGAGCGGACTTCCATCATCCAATCATGTGCAAGCAAAAATGCAATTTTTTTTTATTTTCCTTGCACATGATTGGGTATTCTTCACAAAGGGAATCTTTACTAAGCTCTGGGGTAACTGCACTTGCAGAGTGCAACAGCAGTTTGCAAAGTGCATATTCTATTTGCCTTTAGTAAATCAGTCCCATTAAGTATTATGTGATATATACCTTTTAAATGGACATTAAACCCTAAAGTAGTACAAAATGAAAAATAATGAAACGTGATAAATGAAAATAGCACTATTCAAATAACTCATAAACATAAAGTGCATATGGTTAGTCGTGGTGGAAACCTCCTTATATTAATAATAGAGTCCAGTGCATAAAATATATATAAATGAAAGTCCGTGTCAATCAATCCACTTGATAGTATGTTGCTTGTAAAAAACAATATGTATTCCAAAGCAACTGCACAACGTGATATCTATCCCCAGCAGTATTATGAGCTCACCTTTATTTTGGACCTAAAACTAGGTCACTGCATGCTTTCCCCAACTGGTGTTTAAATCCACTAGTGTGAGAAATCCAAAGATGCACCAGTTCCTTCTGCTCCAATGAATTGGATCTTCCGACATTCACAGCTCAAATAGAATCCAAGATGGGCCATCATCACGCTTTACTAAATTTTTATTAAAACCCAAATAATACACTCACATGGATCAGTGCACTTTAAGCTATGCACACGGACGTATGGCTTGTAGGTACACAGTGTGCTGCCCCCTTAAGAAGCATCAGAAAATTGGCATCACCTTCTAATCATGCATCTCAACCTCACTTCCGGTATGACGTGAGGATGTCATTGACTCTGCCCCAATGAGTTTTGTCACTCATCATGTGACTTCCTTGATCGCCTTGAACCAAGCCTTAATCTCTCCATTTACCATGCACATGATTCTGTGTATTTATGCCTTTGCCTGTTTGTATAGCTAAGAAAATTATAATAAATAACATTTTAAAAATTACCCTTTAAAAAATGAATATCAACAGTATTTTTTGCTGTTTTTTTACTGTTCCTATATAAGCTTTTTTGTCCATTTTGTTTCTTCATTTTAGCACCACAATAAATAGTATAGACACGTTTAAACAAAATGCCTACATTTTGTTATTAATTTACTTTACTTTAAATTTTTAGGGTTCCCTGATAGGGCCTGGGGTGGAGCCATGCTTACAGGAGAGGTTATAATAACCACCAGGTGGAAGTGGCTGGCCTCTTAGTCAGAACACATGAGGGGAGGTAAGCAAACAGAGGAAGATCACTGCATAACCATGACAGTACCCTCCCTTTTACGAGGCCTCCCCCTCCCCCGCCTGGGTCCAGGCTTAAAGGGAAACTCCAGATGGAGCCTCCTCAACAGACGAGGAGCAAAGACCTCAGATGCAGTGATCCAAGACCTCTCCTCAGGGCCAAACCCTTTCCAATGTACGAGGTACTGAAGAATGCCTTTACGGAGCCGGGAATCCAAAACTTGACTAACCTCATATTTTAGATTATCCTCAGAGAGGTAGGGAGAGGACAAGAGGACGAGAGGACTTGAGGACTAAAGGCTTTTTAGGAATGGGTAAGGGCATGAGAAGATCAGGAGTCTGAGCAGGGTCTCCCAGACCCTTAAAGAGGAGCTGGACATCCAGCACAGGACCACCGGACTGGGCAGAGGTCAGTGGATCCCTGAAGTCTGGTTGGTTAGAAGGTGACATGTCACAAGAGTCAAGCTGGATAGCTAAAACACAAACAGAATGCAGAGGGCCCTGAGAAAAAGATTGAAAACCCCACCTGGCCGAATGAGGCAGTCTATCCAAAGGATGGATTGAGCCTCTTAAATGGGTTTGAACGGACATAGTAGCAGTAGGGTGAGGCCAGGTTACAGAAGGTCCTGAACAAGAAGCAGGAAACTCATTGGGCATGGGCTGGACTGGCATAACTGGTGCAGAGGCCGACTGAATAGTATTGTCAGGTGTAGTGACCATCTCAATCACATCACAGCACATAGCGACTCTGGAACTTGCAGACAAGTTAGCCTGGCTGTGCGTCCAAGGGAGATTAGGGACAGGCAAAGGTAAATGGCCATGCAAACTGGAGTGAATGATCGACTCAGGTTCACAGGTGGGCCCCTCATCCAGAGTACCTCATGACCCAGAGAGTGTACCAGTCCGACTATTGCAGGACACATCCCAGAGATCGCTATATACAGCGGGAAGAGCAGAAGATACTGGGATGGTGGCAACAGGAAGTTTCTCTTTTGGGGTGCCCTTGAGTAGGCAAGAAGAGGAACAGGAGGAACCCCAAGCCAGGATCTGTCCAGCAGACCAGTCAACGTGTGGAGAATGGAGCCGTAACCAAGGAAGACCTAATATGATAGGAGATAAAGCCTTAGGTAAGACAAGGAAGCATATCCACTCCTGGTGGAGTGTCCCTACTGACATCTTAACAGGAAGGGTCTGGAAGCGGTTAGGGCCCCCTGGGAGAACAGTGCCATCAATTGCCAAGACCACCAATGGCGTTGTAAGGGGCAAAAGGGTAAGTCTCATAAAGGATGCAGTTTCCTAATCCATGAAATTGGCAGCAGCTCCGGAATCCAGATGTGCTGAGACTGAACGAGAGGAAGCACCGACATGAAGCAACACAGAAAGGAGAAGACGAGAAGGTGAAGGTGATATTTCAGGGTCTATTACTCCACCTTCCAGATGTATTAGCCCTGAGCGTTTTTCCGGACGAAGAGAACAAGTGTCACGAAAATGACCTTTGGCCCCAAAATAGAGGCATAGGCCCAGAGTTTTGCACCTAGCGCATTCTTCGGGAGATAACTTTGTCCAGCCCAACTGCATAGGTTCCTCAGCAGGCAGGGGGTGCTCCTCGGATCGAAGAGAAGGGACTGGGAGCTCAGGCTGCCTAAAGAACGGGGAGTGCTGGCGTCTTTTTTTCCAGGGCCCTCTCCTGAAAGCAAATATCGATCTGGTTACACAAGGTGATGACACTGTCCAGATCAGCAGGAAGGGATCTTCCTGCTAATTCATCCTTCACTCTATCAGAGAGGCCATGTAAAAAGGTTGCAACTAGGGCCTCATTATTCCAGCTCAATTCAGCTGTGAGGATACGGAACTGAAGAGCATACTGTCCCACAGAAGCAGACTCTTGATGGAGACGTAAAACAGCGCTAGCTGCTGAGGAGACACGACCCGGTTCCTCGAAGATATTCAGAAAAAACCTCAAGAAATCAGACAGGCTAGAAAACACTGGATTATTCAGTACCCACAGAGGGGCAGCCCAAGCTAGCGCCTCGCTGGCCTGGAGGGATATAATATATGCTACTTTCACCCGATCGGACAGGAAGTTTTGGGGCTGAAGTTCAAAATGAATTGTGCACTGGCTAAGGAACCCCCTGCAAGCCTTGGAGTCCCTAGAGAAATGGGCCGGAGCTGGTAGTTGTAATGAATGTGTGGCTGCGACTCATGCGATAGGTGCAGCGGCAGATAGCGGTTGAGGTTGTTGAACCGGGGGTCCTAATGAGGCCTGAACCTGTTCAACACGGGATGCCAAATCCTGAAGGAATCGCATCACCTGGGTCTGATGCGATTCTTGGGTCTCAAGTCTGCGAACTAAGCTCTGCAATGGATCATCTGCGGATAGCGGCGCATCAGCTGGGTCCATGGCTGATCAAACTGTCAGGTCACCTGAGACTAGGTGACAGATGCACTCCGTAGGAGTCGGAAGTGCACCGCTAGGTAGTGGACCTTAAGACTGACTGCTGCGGATTGTACCCAGGGAGATTCAGGACACAGGTCTACAGGATCACTAACACAGATCCCAATGGGAGCTGGAGCATAGATTCCCCAGGGCGTGGAGTCTAAGAGCCAGCTGGTGTTCGCCAGAGCCTCCAGTGGTGAGGATGGACATCGCTGCAGTCTGGCTCCAGGTCACGGCCCCTAGGGTCTCACAGCTCATGCTCACAGTAGACTACAGGAGAAGGAAGCAGCAGGCTGGAACGACAAGGATAGTAAGGGGATATGGCAGAGGTCATGGCAACTAGCAGACAGGATCAATAGAGTACACGCCAAAGGTTCAGGGTCACAGGCAGACAGGGATGGACAGGGACATGCAAAAGGTCAAGGTCACAAGCAGACAGGAATCGTTGAGAACACGCCAAGGTCGGTAACAGGGTCAAACGTAGAGCACACGGCAAGCAGAAACCAGGAAGCCAAACACACAATGATACACAATGGTTGATCAGCACCGCTGGCTTGCGGTGCACAGGTTAATATAGGGTTCCCTGATAGGGCCTGGGGTGGAGCCATGCTTAGAGAAGAGGTTATAAAAACCACCAGGTGGAAGTGGCTGGCCTCTTAGTCAAAAGACATGAGGGGAGGTAAGCAAACAGAGGAAGATCACTGCATAACCATGACAATCATAAAGGGAAAAATCACACGTAAATGCGCCTTCTAGCTCTGTTTTACCAAGCTCCAATCACACCAGTTTACAAAGTCATAAAACTCACCCCTCTAATCTGATTTTCCATGGAATGAGGAAAAACCCCTGTGGTCAACAGACAGTGGCTGTTATTTCTGCATGCTGCATTGGATCAGCTATTGTATATGTGGGCTTGCAAACAGGATCAGCTTCAGCTAGGGGGATGGGGGTGTACTTGGCACCTATCACTGGTCATATCTGCAAGAAGGGGCAAGTGCTTAGGAAGAGTTAATTAATGTACACACTGCCACCACCTCAAAAGCAAGTAACTGTATGTTAAATAGATACAAGCCAACATTATAATATATTCCACAGACATATATATACATATACAGTATGTTTCTGTTCATTGTATATAATTAGTCCACACTTAAATTAAACAGGACACTCTCAAGGAGCAGCATCAGTCTCCACTACCTTAAACCACCTTCAATTCATGCCACTTAATAGATTGCTTTATCACCTTTGATATCCCTCCATTATACATTAATAGACCCTATGCTTTTTAAGCTTGAATATCTCTCACTTATATTCTGATATAAGAATGGAAACATGATTGCAGAGACCTGGGAAAAGGAATGTAAAGCCCCACTCTGGGCTAGTGTAAAATGTACCAATGTAGTGGGCATGCACCAATACTGCATGGGTTAAATGCAGATTTTGTATGGGGGGGATGATGAATAAAGTGATTTACTTAGTTACTATTCCACTGTCCCACAGGCTTCCTGTGCTGTATGGCTGGTTCCCAGAAGCCTGTTCTTTTTTCACTGCCCATTAGCTCAAATCAATCACAAACTAAAATTAAAAACAAAAAGCTGCCAATAATAGAAAGAAAGAAAAAGTCAGCAAAGGGGAGTGATTTCCCAAAGAGCTAGAAATCAAACCTGTTTCTAACAAAGAGAGTAGCCCCCTAAGAACCCGTTGGGTTAAATGAAGAACTGTGAACATGGAAGACAAATGAAACCCCACCACTGCAATTCAGTAAAGCACAGTTTACTAACCATAATCTCACCCTTTGCATTTTGTCAGCTCTCGCTATCCCATTCCTACAGCAGCTTCCAATACCCTGACACGATTCATTTACTAAAACTGGAGACTGCAAAATCTGTTGCAGATGTACATGGTTGCCAATCAGCTTCTTACTTCAGCTTGTTAAATTAATCTTTGACAAAAAATCTGGAAGCTTGGTTTCTATGCAGAGCTTCACCAGATTTTACACACTCCAATTTTAGTAAATCAACTGCTACGGGTGCTCAGAGCACCCCTTATTGACCCATCTAAGCCTGCTAGCCATGGTTCAAATGCAATGCAAAGCATTATGATTTAAAAAAAAAATAGTTCCAGACAATTTAGACAAAAACTCACCAGGACTACACATTTCTAAACAGCATAATTCACTATTAACACAAGTTTGTTGAAAATCTGACCTTCATCCCTAAATAAAACTCCCTAACCACAGCATAATAACCTGCTCCAGTTGTATAGTAACCTTCAATATGGGCAATTTGTCTTTAGTACAGTTATTTATTACAATAGAGCATGACGCTATTTGGTTTGTCCATAAGTGAGCCCCAGCAACTTATGGATTCATATGCCCCTGAAGGTTGTCATTACCCGATACTAAATGATTAAAGGGTCTGTGTAAATGGGCACTGCTATTTCCCAGTCATTTTTTGCTTTTTGCTGCAGAGCAAGAAGAGGTAATATTGCTAATGCTGCCTGGTCCACTGTTTATTTTTAAAGATTTTCTAGGTGTTTGCATTACCTATACTCTGACTATTGGCAACCATTTATTGTGCAATAAATTCTTGAGGCTTTCTCTAAGAACCTGCTTTCTCAAGAGATTGATATATTTCCAAACACATTACACTGGCATTTTTCTCAATGTGTCACTGTAGTACATTCTAATGTTTTCTCTTCAGAAAGAAGTCTCTTTTGAGGTGACAGCACAGCACTTGTAAAATTCTTTAATATGTCTTCTCTATCTCCACTTGTTGCATCTCAATCAAATAATCACTCCAAGACAATGGACAGATATTTTCTGCTTGATAAACCTATGACTTAATATGATACACTTGGCATCCAAGCATTATGCCGCATACACACGATCAGATTTTCTGATGGGAAATGTTGGATGTGAGGTTGTTGGCGGTAAGTCCGACCATGTGTATGCTCCATCAGACATTTGTTGTCGGACTTTCCGCCAACAAATGTTGGCTAGCAGGTTCTCAAACTTTCTGATTGCTTATACACAAGTCAGTCGCACAAAAGTCCACACATGCTTGGAATCAAGTACGAGCCGGTGGCACTTGGTCTTGAAAAACTAGCGTTCGTAATGGACATATCACATTCATGACGTGGCAAATTATGAAATCTCTCAATGCAGCACATTCTCTTCTTCTTTATAATGGTATAATAATGAAGTAGCTTTGCTGCTGATATTCACAGAGTTCTGACAAACTTATTTTTTATTATCTCTAGCGATCTCCAGAATAATATTTTTTTTTTTCTAGTGATCTCCATAATATTTTTTTTTGTGTTTTTTTTCTAGCGATCTCCAGAATAATATATATATATATATATATATATATATATATATATATATATATATATATATATATATATATATATATATTTTTTTTTTTTCTAGTGATCAACATAATATTTCTTTATTTTGTTTTTTTTCTAGTGATCTCCAGAATATTTATTTTTTTGTTTTGTGTGTCAAGCTACCACAACACCATTATTATCTTGTATTTTTTAACGATACAACTATGTTGGTGTCCCTAGTTAATTTGACATTGTATTTTTGAAATGTACCTGCCACTCACAAACAAACTATCCTTTTTGAAGTAAAACACATAGCTAAGTACTGTATTTATCAAAACCAAAATGTATAATTTACTAGGGAGCACATGGCCCTAACAAAATAAAGAGGAAGGCAACGATGGAGAAACAGTTGGAATTGGTGAAGCCTCTGTACCCCAGGGCAGACATCAATTATTTGACTGTCAAAATTGGTAACCTGAGGAGTCTATTTAATAGGGAGCACAATATGGTCCAGGATTCCAAGAGATCAGGAGCAGCAGCAGATGACATATATGTCCCGAGTCTGTGGTCTTACAACAGTCTGCGTTTTTTGCCAGACCACACCAAACTAAGGCCATCACTCTCAACACTTCCTTCCATGCTGCTGTGGTGGGTGGGGTGGCTGTGATGTTGGTGGTGTAGGTGGAGGTGGTGGAGGAATATGATCCAACTCACAGAGGTGTGCTTGAGGTGTGAGTTTGCCCCTCGTCCCCTTATTTAGGGCCTGCAGAATAATCTCTTCGCATATAGTGCATATAGTGTGTTGGGCCTCCTCCATCTGTTCTAATTTACTGGCAGTGATGCATCCAAACACCTCATGGCCACCAGGGGCCGTGCTAATTGCCACAGTAGCATGTTTTAGGAAAGCAGCCGCAGACGCCTTCAGGTTCCTTGCCTTCCTGGTCCTTTTTGTTGGAGGGCAGAGGGGAGGAACCTGTGATTCGGTCAGGCTGCTTGCCATGGCCTCCCCCTGGCTGAGACTTTCCTGTGTATGAAATTGGAACATAGTTTTAGGTTTTTGGCCATCAATCACACACAAGATCCTGACTGTTGCAAATTGAATGTTAACACATAAAAAACACATAAAAAACCCCAATCTTGCCCAATCTTTTTTGGCCACTATTGTCAATTGATATGTAAATCACTTTGTTAAATAATAAATTTGTGATCAATAACATCTAGTTAACATTATTCCATTTTTGACAAGAAAAATCTTCAACAATGCTATACCTGGGTCAAGCTGGGCTCATCCACATCTTCTTCCTGGGTGGAAGGTCCAGGTTGGACCTCAGGAGCCTCAGCTGATGTGGAAGGAAGTGTTGATAGTGTTGGCCTGGGTTCCATCTGGTCAGACAAAAAAAACGCAGGCTGTTGTAGTACCATAGCCTGGAGACATATATGTTATCTGCTGCTGCTCCGGATCTCAGGGAATTCTGGACCTTCTTGCTCTCCCTATTATATGTGCTCCTCAGTCTACCAATTTTGGCCTTCAAATAGGTGATGTCTGCCGTGGGATACACAGGCTTCACTGATTCCAACAGTTTCTCCAGCGCTGTCTTCCTCTTTAGCTTGTTAGAATAGTCCCTGCATTGGACTTGCCAGAGACAGAGACATGGCAGCTCCCTGTATTTGTCAATAATGTTGGGTAGGAAATCAAGGGCTGTGAATTTGTCAACCATTTTATCTGCAAGACACAACACAAGACAAACACTAATGTCAGGCTAAACTCTCTTAATCTTGTCCCAATATAGACCTCAATCTATAAGCAATATAGGCCACTAACCACTGATGCCCCAAGTTACAATTGTACCTTTGTTTGAATGATTGGCGCTAACGATCCTCCGTCCTCCACTCACAGACTGTATGTATGTCGCCCGCATGTTATGCTTTATATACGCTGCGCATGCGTGAAACTCTGTCCCTCTCCTTCTTTCTAGTGTATTCCCTGCCTCTTCTCTTTTGGGGCAGTGGGAGAGCACATGGTGGAGGCACAGCAGGTGTGTACTGAGAGCAGCAATGAAGAAAGCCTGGAGCAAGGCAGTTCCAGATCCAGGAGGAGATATAAGGCCTCAAATATGTCCTTTGAAGAGATGGATGGAGATTCTGGACAGGTCTGCACAGGACTTTTGGGGTACGACGATCCAAGGAGCAATGGAGAAAATGCTGGTCAACCTGAAATTGAGGGAGCAAGATCAGTATAGAAAGATCAGGGAAGTGCTGCAAAAAAGTAGGTATTTGTCGTGTGTTCCTATTCTTATTATTACTTTCGTGCTGGTCCATGTGCTTTTCTTTACTGTTGTACAGTTTAAAATGCCAAGTTTAACCACTTGCTTACTGGGCACTTAAACCCCCCTCATGCCCAGACCAATTTTCAGCTTTCAGCGCTGATGCACTTTGAATGACAATTGCGCGGGCATACAACACTGTACCCAAATGAAATTTTTATCATTTTTTTCCCACAAATAGAGCTTTCTTTTGGTGGTATTTACTTACAGCTGGGAGTTTTATTTTTTGCTAAACAAACAAAAAAAGATGCAAAAAAAAATCATGTTTAATAGTTTGTTATAAAATTTTGCAAACAGGTCATTTTTCTCCTTCATTGAAGTGCGCTGATGAGGCGGCACTGATAGGCTGCACTGGTGGGCACTGATAGGCTGCATTGGTGGGCACTGATAGGCGGCACTGATAGGCTGCACTGATAGGCATAGTTAAGGCGGCACTAATAGGCACAGATAAGGTGGCACCGATGGGCACAGATAAGGCGGCACTGATGGGCAAAGATGGGCACAGATAAGATGGCATGGATGGGTGGCGCAGATGGGTGGCGCAGATGGGTGGCACGGATGGGTGGCACGGATGGGTGGCACTAAGGGGCACTGATAGGTACCACTGATAGATGGGCACTGATAGGTGGCACTGATAGGTGGCTCTGATAGGTGGCACTGCTGGGCACTGATGGGCGGCACTGCTGGGCACTGATGGGCACTGGTAGATGACACTGATGGGCACAGATATGTGGCACTGGGGTGCAGCACCTTTGTTGAGGCAGATTGTGGGCACTGCTGGGTGGCACTGTAGGCACTGCTGGGTGGCACTGTGGGCACTGCTGGGTGGCACTATGGGCACTGCTGGGTGGCACTGACGGGGGGGACACATTTTTTATTGATGTGGCACTGGCAGGGGGCAGGTGGACACTGGCAGGGGGCAGGTGGGCACTGGCAGGGCTGGCCGTGATCGGGACTGATGTCCCGATCACGGCCGCCGGTGATCGGCTCTTTTTTTTTTTCCTCGCGCTGTCAGCGCGAGGAGGAATAATAGCTGATTACCGGCTCCGTTGTATCACATGATCAGCTGTCATTGGCTGACAGCTGATCACGTGATAAGGGGTCGGGATCGATCCCTTGCTCGGATCGGTGATCAGGCGAGTCTCATAGACTCGCCGATCACAGAGCGCGCCGCGCGCGCCCCTCAGGGGGCGCGCAGGGCGCTCGTGCACGGGCCGACGTCAATAGACATAGTCCCGGCAAAGGAGATCCGCGCTGTAGCCATCATTCGGCTATAGTGCGGGTCTCAAGTGGTTAAGGTTCATGGACACAGGAATCGTTCATATTAAACATCGTTTGTTTGACCACTAATACGTTTTTGGCAGATGCAGCCCAACTACATTTGTTCATGCCTATTTTGATTAAAATATGTTTATTACATTGTTGTCTAGATGTGTTTGAAACTATAATGAAATGACAACTTGATTCAGTGAAAGGAGAGGACACTCAGCAGCTGTTTCGACATCTGGTTTCTCACGCAGGTGCTCCAGTGGATACTAGGGGCCTCACCATGTGTGAAACTTGCACAAAACAGGTAAGTGTTTTTAGCTTTTGAATGTGAAAAAAAACATGCATTCAGCTTGGAACTCTGCCAAAACAGACAATTGGACAATACTTCCAAGCAATGTTTCATATTACTATTTCTAGCCTAACATATCTGTCTGCTAACTATACCTTTTTTGTATTCACATAGGCGAGAAAAAAATAGGGACATTTGAGGACACCAGTAACCCCACACTGAATGAAGAAAGGCAACTCACCACACAACATGAGGATACGGATGCAGAGGTTCAGGAAGTGCTAGGTGAAGTGGTCGAAGTGGTGTCGACAAAGGGTCAGTGTCTGAGACCACAGCTTCAGGTAATAGATGGATGCCTGCATATTTATAATCCATGGTGTGTTTTTTTGATTAATTGCAAGGCCAAATTTTGAAGATGCACACAGTGTGTCAACATGTGTTATTTGCCATCATGGGATGTCAAAGTACGCATTTTGTGGGTGCAACCCCTTCCTCCAAACTAAAGTAGGTGAGAGGAAGAGTTTGCACCCCCAAAATATATCCATTGAACCCCCATGATGGGAGCTACCACATGTTGACATACTGGGGCTTATTTCAAAAAGGCAAAACCACTTTGTACTACAAGTGCAATGCAAGTTCACTTGTAGGGCAAAGTGGATTGTCCTTTCTGAAATAAACCCCAGTGTGTCAACATGTGCTAGCTCCCATAATGAGGGATCAATGGATGTTTTTCAGGGGTGCAACCCCTTCCTCTCACCTACTTTAGTTTGGAGGAAGGGGTTTCACCCACAAAACGCTACATTGACATCTCATGATGGCAGATAGCACATGTTGATACACTGTGTGTTTTGTGGCTTTAGCAAAATAGATGTAGGAAAAATACACACATTTTAGGAATGGGATCATGAGGGAAATTCAAATTTTGAGTCACAATTTGTGCGCATCTTCAAAATGTGTCTTTTAGAGGGGTGAGATCACCCCATCTGATGATCAACACAGTTTTGACTTACTAATGTCTCATATGGCCTTCACTTTAGCAAATTTGAACTTTGCAAGTTCCTGAGTTGGGGATGTGTATGTTATGTTTTTAACTTGATGCTGACCGCCGGCTGTCAAATGACGGCCAGACGGCGCACCTATCGCGGCGGGGGGCCGTCATATGACGGCCTCCCGTTTAAACAGGGAATGGGCGCGATCGTGCGCGCGCATCCCTGTTTCTTCGGTGGCGGCGTGTCACGGAGACACCGCTCGCCACCGAAGGGGGTGAACTGCCATTGGTTATGGCTGTTTACCACGTGATCGGCCGTGATGAAGTCACGGCCGATCACAGATGGTCACACCCTCACTGTGCACGGTGCATGCGCGCGATCGTGAGCGCGCTGCGTGTGCATGTCGGTGGCGGCGTGTTCCCCGTGAACACTGCTCGTCACCGACGCTGGTAAACAGCCATTGGCCGGCTGTTTACCCACGTGATCGGCTGTGGTCCTTTCACAGCCGATCACTAAAATGTAAACAAACCACGGTAACGAGATGTTACCGGGTTCTCCTCCTCACACACCGATCGTGTGTGAGGAGGAGATTGCGGTAACATCTCGTTACCGCCTACAGTGTACACCAACACACACTGATTGCCCCCCTGTCACGGTCCATCAGGGTACCCGAGTACCTGTCGCGGTCCATCAGGGTACCCGAGTACCTGTCACAGTCCATTAGGGTACCGAGTACCTGTCACAGTCCATCAGGGTACCCGAGTATCTGTCACGGTCCATCAGAGTATCCGAGTATCTGTCACGGTCCATCAGAGTATCCGAGTATCTGTCACAGTCCATCAGAGTACCCGAGTACCTGTCACAGTCCATCAGAGTACCCGAGTACCTGTCACAGCCCATCTGAGTACCCGAGTACCTGTCACAGCCCATCAAAGTACCCGAGTACCTGTCACAGCCCATCTGAGTACCCGAGTACCTGTCACAGCCCATCTGAGTACCCGAGTACCTGTCACAGCCCATCTGAGTACCCGAATACCTGTCACAGCCCATCTGAGTACCCGAGTACCTGTCCCAGTCCAGCTGAGTACCCGAGTACCTGTCCCAATCCATCTGAGTACCCGAGTACTTGTCACAGTTCATCTGAGTACCCGAGTACCTGTCACAGTTCATCTTAGTACCCGAGTACCTGTCACAGTCCATATGAGTACCTGTCACCGCCCTTCAGAGTACCCAAATACCAGTCACCAAGCCATCAGAGTACCTGTCACCAGGCCATCAGAGTACCCGAGTACCTGTCACCAGGCCATCAGAGTACCCGAGTACCTGTCACCAGGCCATCAGAGTACCCGAGTACCTGTCACCAGGCCATCAGAGTACCACAGTACCTGTCACCAGGCCATCAGAGTACCAGAGTACCTATTTGCAGCCCATGTCTCATAGAATATACGTTGGGGTGTTTGCTTTCCAAAATGGGGTCATTTTGTGGGTAATTGCACTGTCCTGGTGGTCCAGGACCTTCAAAAGTGTGATGGGTAGGAATGAAATGAGATGTGTCATTTATGCTCCTAGAACACCTGAACATACTACTTCAGTGTTCGGCCTCTCTATGTGACCAGGTTGTGTAAAAGTCCTACACATGTGGTATCGCCATACTTGGGAGGAGTAGCAGAATGTATTTTGGGGTGTAATTTTTGCTATATACATGCTATGTGTTAGAAATATCTTATAAATTGACAATTTTGTGTAAAAAAAAATGCGTTTTAATTTTTTTCCACATATTCCAAAAACTTCTGGAAAAAAATTAACCATTCAAAAGACTCATTATGCCTCACAGATTATACGTTGGGGTGTTTGCTTTCCAAAATGGGGTCATCTTATGGGAAATTCAATTTTCCTGGTACTCCAGGGCCTTCAAAAGTGTAATAGGTGGTTGAGAAATGAGATGCGTCATTTTTGCTCGTAGAACGTCTGAAGGTACTACATCAATGTTGGTGCTCTGTATGTGGCCAGGCTGTGTAAAAGTCTCACACATGTGGTATCGCCGTACTCGGGAAGAGTAGCAGAATGTATTTTGGGGTGTAATTTGTTGTATGCATATGCTGTGTGTGAGAAATAACCTGATAATATGACAATTTTGTAAAAAAAAAAAAAATTATAAAAAAAAAAAATCTTCATATTGCAAAGAATTGTGGGAAAAAATTACAACTTAAAAAAACTCACCATGCTACTTACTTAATACCTTGGAATGTCTACTTTGTAAAAAGGGGTCATTTGGGGGTATTTGTACTTTCCTGACTTGTTAGTGTCTCAAGAAATGAGATACACCTGATGTACTGAAGGCCTGATCAGATGTGATCAATTTTCAGTGATTGGCACCATAGATTGTAGACTCTATAACTTTCACAAAGACCAAATAATATACACTAATGTGGGTTATTTTTACCAAATATATGTAGCAGTATAAATTTTGGCCAAAATTTATGAAGAAAAATTACTAATTAGCAAAAATTTATGACAGAAACAAAGAAAAGGGCATTTTTTTCACAAAATTTACGTTTTATTTTATTTATAGCACAAAAAATAAAAAACCCACTAGTGATTAAATACCACTAAAAGAAAGCTCTATTTGTGTGGAAAAAAGGACGCAAGTTTCATATGGATACAGTGTTGGATGACCGAGTAATTGTCATTCAAACTGTGAGAGTGCTGAAAGCTGAAAATTGGTCTGGTCAGGAAGGGGGTGTAACTGCACTGTACTGAGGTGGTTAAACATGCCTGTTTAGCCCCCAAAAAAGGCAAATTACACACATGTTATACACCAAGATGTTGGTTTGTTACAAAACCATTTATAACGCACGTGTAAATGTGCTTGGAGTAAACATTTTAATACTCAACAATGTGTGGCTTCTTATTTCAATGCTCAATAACAGTTTATTTTTTAAGTTGGTGTAGTTACAGTGACAATGGGGGTTATTTACTAAAGGCAAATTCACTTTTCACTACAATTGCACTCGCAATTCACTTGTAGTGCAAAGTGGATTTGCCTTTAGTAAATAACCCCCACTGTGCTGTAAAATTTGCCAAAATCAGGCAATTTTAGGGACTCCAAGAAATTAGTTAATAGAGTTGAAAAGGATGATTATTTGTATCATTAATGCATTACATACATTAACAATAATCACAATGTGTGTGTGTAGCAGACCCACAGCACAACATAATAGTTAGCTGAAAAAGAGATTGTCACCCCATGTATCAAATAAGTCACGTTTGCACTATTGAAGAAAAATAACCTAGGAGACAGATAATGCCGCGTACACACGGGCGGACTGTATGGCGTACTTAGTCCGTCGAAACACATTTCAGCGGACAGTCCGCTCGTGTGTGGGCTTCAGCTGACTTTTTCAGCGTGCAGTCCGGCGTACTAAGAATTTCGGATTTTTCGAAATTCTGTCCGTCGTACTTTGGTTTCAGCGGACAATCCGCTCGTCAGTATGCTAGTTCGATGGACTAAGAATGGCGCATGCCCAGAAAGGATTTACACGGCGGAAGGGTGCTTTGCTGTGTATTGGACTTCCTATTTCTAGTCCCGTCGTACGTGCTGTACACGTCATCGCGCAAGCTTTCGACTGACTGTTTGTGCATCCAAGTGTGGTCAAGTCCGTTCACTCGAAAGTACGACGGACTGTCCGTCGGATTGTATGACGAACTAAGTATGCCATACAGTCCGCCCGTGTGTACGCGGCATAAGAAACACAAACAGTAAGGCCGCGTACACACGCGGGGACTGTTCGCCCAACTTTGTCCGTCAAACAGTTTCGGCAAACAGTCCGCTCAAAATTAGCATGGACGGACATGGCCACACACGACGGACGAACAGTTTGCTGAAACCGTGCGCGATGACGTGAACGGCACGTACGACGGGACGAAAAATACGACGTCCTATACACTGCATTATAACTTTCGGCATGTAAATCCTTTCTGAGCATGCGCGGAACTTAGTTTGACGAACAAGCCTACACACGAGGGGACTGTTCGCTGAAACAAAGTTTCAGCGGACAGTTTTTCGGAATTTCCGAAAAACCTTGTTCAGCGGACTGTTCGCTGAAACTGTCCGCTGAAAGCCCACACACGAGCGGACTGTTTGCCGAAACACTGTTCAGCGGACAAAGTTGGGCGAACAGTCCCCGCGTGTGTACGCGGCCTAATTCAAATGAAATATGTGTAGTGCTTGTATTTTTGCCTGCTAATGTTAATCTATGGCAGTATTATAAATTGGTATTGGGCACCATCTAGTGGCCTTAACATGAAATGGACTTCATTTATTTTCCTTTTCAAGAAAATGGAGAAATGTAACAGGAAGTTACTGTTTGTTTACATTATACAAGTGACCTACCTACCCACAATGCCAAGAGACCTACCCATGAACACTCAGTACTAAAATGCATGCTGGGTAGGATATAAAAGGGCCAGCACAGCCATTTTCTTTCTCTTCTGGATGTGTGGCCTACCTACACGAATCACAGAGGAGGTGTTCCAGAGATCGCGGCCTCTTGCAATCACGGAGCAGAACAACCAGCACTTCTACCCTACACCTGTGTGCTGGAGAGACAGTGTGACCAGATCGGAGAAGGATCCAGAGACACCTGACGGAGCCATCTGAGAGTCCCGGTAATCTTGCAGAGCGGAGCATTGTGACGGCGCTAGCTGGCATGAAGCAGGACTGAGACATCCGGAGCGGAGGTTTCCTATTCTTCCAGACCTGGTTTGGTGAGAGGGCTGCCGCCCATAATTCTTAACGGACTCTAAAACACTTAGACTGAGTTAAAGCAGGCCTCAAGCCTGTACTCCACTGAGAACTGACACTGTGTAATTTGGAGACAACTACACCAGAGGTAGTTATAGTGTGCTACATCACAAGAACAGTTTCAATATTCATTCTACACTATTCTTGTTGGTTAAACCCTGTGGATTACAATTACTTCAACACAATAGCTAGCAGAAGACAGAAGACCAAAGACTACATCTTTTATTGCAAGGCCTTGCATTTGATTACTATAGGAAAGGACTGCATTATAAAGCAGGGGAGCTCCCTAGCAGTTGTATTGCATAGTGTTGATAGCTTTGCATTTCTGTATTTATCACAGCGTGCTGGAAGTGGGAAGGTGCCCGGAGTTAAGGCATTGTTACTCTGAGCATTGGTCACACTTAGAGACACTCGTGCAAGGGTTATCTAAGAATTCTTTACATGTTAAAATGGTTCTGAATACCCACTGTACTGTCACATTACGTTTGTGTGATGGTGTAGTTATTGTAATTATTGTTTTATACCAGTTTCAGTAAAAACACATTCTGGTTAATTACATTTGATGTGCAGTATTGTTCTTTTTCCTACGAGTGGAGCAACAGATACCCAGGTAAAGGTACACTATTGTTGTATTGTACATTGTGGGGTCATCCTCTGTTGTTAGCTTCACACCAACACTGCACCACAGCTGTGTCAAGGGGATTGAGCCAAGTTAACAAGGGGTGTAATAGCAGAGTTCAGGCCCAATCAAATATTAGCAACTCCTTCGGGGGTCAGTGCTACATATGAATTTTGTTTTTCCAAAAACATTTATTAGACAGCTTCAAGATTTGCTTGTAAATCAATTGCCCCCCTACCCACGAAGTACTCAACATAGTTTTGCCAGACTTCGCGGGCACTTTGACGCCATCAATGATGTTTGTTCAGCTGAAAAGTCGGCCTCATTCGCAGCTGAGGCCAGATAGTTGGCTGCATTCTTGCGAAGGTAATTGTGCAGAATGCAGCAGCTCAAAGACAATGTGATTCAGTCTGTATTCAGCCATATTGATAGCTGTAAGGAAAAGCCTGAACTGGCATTCTCAACCACTCTTCTGGCACAGGCCAGCTGGTAATTAAAAACCCTCTGCTCTGGGGTCAGGGTTCTCATGGGGAATGGCCTCATCAGATGTTCCCCCAAAGCAAAGGCCTCATCTACCACAAACACGAACTTGAGGCCCACATTATCCTCTGGAGGTGGCAACCCCAAGGTGCCATTTTGGAGACGCTGGTAAAACTCCATCTGGGCGATCACTCCTCCATCAGACATACGGCCATTTATCCCTACGTCCAGGTATAGGAATTCATAATTGGCCAAGACCAAGATTACATGTCTAAAAAGGACTTAAAGTCCCTAGGGATGGAATTACATGACCTTACCAGAACATGGCTTCGTTAAAGTCCCTAAAAACCCTAAATTTTGTCACTAAATTAATTAGGGATGGAAGTATTTGGTTACGCTTTATTTGCTCATTCCTAATATATTCTTGCAATCTATTGACCTTCGGTTTAGCCTTCCCTGCCTCTATTTAATTATATTATTTTATTTAAAGTAACCTTTTAAATTTGCATAATCTACATTATAATTTACACAATCTTTTTTACACAGTTAAGTCCTTTTTAGACATGTAATCTTGGTCAGTTGACACCGTTGGTGTATGGTGTGATCGGGCTGGCGCACCGCCCGGTTCTGTCCTCTTTTCCGGGAGTTGCGACGTGCTCTGCGGACCTCCCCCCACCCCCTGCGTCATCTTATGCCTGGGGGGGTGGAGGTTCCCCATTACGTGTCGACGTCACGGTCCCACGCTGAACGCGCAACGTCAGTCTGCCGCCGCCGCGTCCTTGCACATGGAGTCTACACTCGCGGGCAAATTGAGGGTGTGGAGCCATTCGGCCGGTGACATACTTAGCCCGGCTGCTGACCCCTCCTCCCTGTCTCTTGCCATGCGTCGTGACGTTGGTGGGTTGTCCCTGGTGACGCACGTGCAGGTGTTATCCTGAGCAGTGTCTGGCATTCGAGGTTCTCTGCACAAGGGTTCACACACAGTCAGGGTTTCCCCCTGTCTCTTCTTTCTCATATCGCGAAACGCGTAGAGCTACAAACTGCCGTGTTTCTACCACCATTTATTTGAGTCTCAAATTACTACTGTATTATCTCCATTTATTGACCCAGGGAGGCAATAGGTCCTGCAGGTTTTATCGTGCTAAACATTTTATTCAACCTTCTTCTGGTGAACTTTGGAATTTGATTGCTAATTTATTATGAGAAATTGATGTTATTAATAAGCACAATATTGATCTTTTGATATCAATGTTATATCTTTGTACCTGCATTTTATGTATGTATTACTGTCATAACCAATTAAATTCCTATATTTTCACCAATTAACTCTATCGCTACCTTTGACTTCATATAAAGTCCCACCCCTCCCCCCCTGTTCTCCTCCTCGACAACCAAATCCGTCGGATAAATTCAGACGGATTAATTCCGGAAGAGGTCCGGAAGTGATGTTGCATACACACGGCCGGACTAAGTTGTCGGAATTTCCGGTTGCCAAGAACGCGTGACGTAAGCCGCGTACAGCGGCACTAGAAAAAGGAAGTTCAGCACCACATCTGGCACCCTTGGGGCTCCTTCTTTTCATCTCGTGTTTATCGCGTGTTAGTAGAAGTTTGGTGAGAGACAATTTGCTCTTTTCAGATTTGTGCTTCAGTTCGGTACTGCTCTTCAGTTTCTGCTTGTCTTTGCGTATCTGATTATCAGTGCATGTAGTCAGTAAGCATTTGTTTCTCATTGTGGACTATATCTTGGTATAGTACGCTTTGATTTGCATTGCTTATTGTCTGCTTGCTTCTGCTTTTCAGGTCGTTCTTTCAGGCATTGCTGTTTATCGGTGCTTTCTGTTGTCCGTTCTGACCAGCTGCCCGTTTTCAAACCATGTTTTGTGTACGTACTCGTCGTAGAGTTTGTGCTGTGCAGGGGCTTGGTGTTGGGCTTTTAGCTTTCACACAAGCCCGGTCCATGAACAGGGCGAGGAGGCGTTTGTGGACCAAGAATTGGTTGCGCCAGCGTGACCAGTTCTCGCACATGCCTTTGCTCTGTGAGATCCGGGAGAATAATCCTGATGATTTCAGGAATTATCCCTGGATGACGGACCCTGTTTTTCACCGTCTGCTGGCTTTGCTGTCCCCTTATATCACCAGGCAGGATACCTGCATGTGGCAAGCCATCACTCCGGAGCAGAGGCTCATCGCCACGTTGCGCTACTTGGCGACAGGGAGAAGCCTTCAGGACCTCAAGTTCTCCACAGGCATCTCCCCCCAGGCTCTGGGGATCATTATTCCAGAGACCTGTTCTGCCATCATTCAGGTCCTGCAGAAGGACTATATGAAGGTAAGTTTTCTCCTTTAACATCACATTCTATGTATTTAATGATTGCTAATGTATTGGATTTCTTTCCTCCTTCCCTAATTACCATGATTGCAATATGCTCTAATTGATATGCTGTGCCCCTTTGTCCTCATGCATGCTGGAAGCTTTTCAAGTTCCTTTTTTGTCCTTCATGCATATTTGCCTTCACTAACTTCCCCACCATGCTCTTCTGGGCCCATAAAACTATAGTCTGGTCACTTAGCAATGTCTTTTGTCAGCTCCATAGTATTGCTTTCCCCTAAATACCCCCTAAAATGTCTACAAATGTTATGTGTGTGCTTCAATTCATGCAGAGTGAAATTTTTTTATTTTTTTTTGGTTGGGCCAAATTCCTTAGGAACCCCCCTCCCCCCAACTGCTAGGTCAGCTGATAGCAATCCTCTATCTGCTGACTTTACCAAACCCAATACACACTCTACCGAAAAATGGAACAAGTTCCCCCACCAACAGGGTTTTTAGGCAGCAAAAAACGATGATGATAGCATGTCAAAATAATATGAAAAATATTTTAATGTATGGTAAAAACATGAGCTCCACCTGAACATTTAAAAAAACAAGCTCTTATATACAGAATACAATAATATCAATGGGCATACACTGAACAGACTTAGCTATAAATACACTGTATGAAATAATAACAGTAAAAATATAGTTCTAACGCGTTTCAACCACTCAGGGTCTTCTTCAGAGATGGTCTGTTAATAAAAACAAAATTACACTAAATGAATCTATCAAGTATTATTTGTATTGGGATTATCTTATATTTGTTAATATGGTTTACCCAATAGTGTACTTCCAAAGGAATAACGTAAGTTGTAATTCTTAGTGGTGGAGTTCTCCCATAGGGTCATGTTTCAGTATCCTTCACATATCGGGAATGTTACTCGGTCCATACGTTCCACCAAGATGCCAAGAAGAGGGAGTAGGATCGAAGACCCAAAGGCGTGGCTCGCGGGAAGTCACACGAATACCATACGCCCCATAAAAATAGGAAGTAGGTGCAGGTATAGGCGGCCGGCCCGTGTGGTAAGCTACATCTGTGATAGAAATCCCAACATGAATAGAATTAAACACATATATTTGATATATGGGCACAGGGTGTATATATGGTATGAAAATATTATCATACACATAATCTATATGTATAGAAAAAACATCCCCAAATGTCTCACTACATATCTGGGATGCTAGAAGGAAGAGAAAAAAGGGAAAGACATCCTACCCGGATACGGTTTCTAGGAAAAAAAAAAAAAAACCCACACACAACAACACGAGAAAATGGTTAACAAAAATGGCAAATAATAAAGACAAAAAATGTGAAAGTTAAAAATGAATAGTAAGAACTACATGCTGAAAAGAAAAAAACATCAACAAGAAAGAGGAAACTATGAAAATGTGAACAAAGGAAGGGACGCCGGGGCGGCCACACGCGGTCGACCTAATTAGGCGACCATGCGGTAATGGGTGAACACCGGCCAATGGGTGGGCGGCTTACATCTGTGATGAAACCCAGGGGTGCTATATAAACAGTATATCCTGTAGGAAGGCTACTTCTACTTTATGAACAAGGACTCTGTTAACCTTCACTTGCTGGATGGTAAGTTTGGCTATTCCCTACTGGTTTGGCAATCATGGCTTTATTGTATCCAAGTAATATCTTGAAACCAGTAAAGGAGCTTTCTGATTGTTTTACCTAATTTCAGATTGGGTGACCTCATAGAATATGAGTCAGTGACCGTGTCTGGTACTTTTCCCGGGATAGGTTTCCAGTAGCAGTCCCTCTCTTCCCCATTTGGGGAATTTTCTATCAAGCCCACTAATTCAGGTAACAGCCTTTATTTTTACCACAAATATTGTTCATGAAATCAGGTTAGCATATCCGTTCGGTTTACCCCCCCCCCCTCCCCCCCTTTTTCTCTTCCGTTATATTATTTTTGCAAATCACTCACGTGCACTTTATTATTATATTTATGCACTCACACCTTAACCTTTTTAGGCATATATACACACATACCTCTCCACATGTAATTTTCACCTTTACACGTATGTACCTCATTTATTTATTCCAGTTATCAACACTTTGATGTTGATTCAACACACACTTCTCACATTTTCATAGTTTCCTCTTTCTTGTTGATGTTTTTTTCTTTTCAGCATGTAGTTCTTACTATTCATTTTTAACTTTCACATTTTTTGTCTTTATTATTTGCCATTTTTGTTAACCATTTTCTCGTGTTGTTGTGTGTGGGGTTTTTTTTTTTTCCTAGAAACCGTATCCGGGTAGGATGTCTTTCCCTTTGTTCTCTTCCTTCTAGCATCCCAGATATGTAGTGAGACATTTGGGGATGTTTTTTCTATACATATAGATTATGTGTATGATAATATTTTCATACCATATATACACCCTGTGCCCATATATCAAATATATGTGTTTAATTCTATTCATGTTGGGATTTCTATCACAGATGTAGCTTACCACACGGGCCGGCCGCCTATACCTGCACCTACTTCCTATTTTTATGGGGCGTATGGTATTCGTGTGACTTCCCGCGAGCCACGCCTTTGGGTCTTCGATCCTACTCCCTCTTCTTGGCATCTTGGCGGAACGTATGGACCGAGTAACATTCCCGATATGTGAAGGATACTGAAACATGACCCTATGGGAGAACTCCACCACTAAGCATTACAACTTACGTTATTCCTTTGGAAGTACACTATTGGGTAAACCATATTAACAAATATAAGATAATCCCAATACAAATAATACTTGATAGATTCATTTAGTGTAATTTTGTTTTTATTAACAGACCATCTCTGAAGAAGACCCTGAGTGGTTGAAACGCATTAGAACTATATTTTTACTGTTATTATTTCATACAGTGTATTTATAGCTAAGTCTGTTCAGTGTATGCCCATTGATATTATTGTATTCTGTATATAAGAGCTTGTTTTTTAAATGTTCAGGTGGAGCTCATGTTTTTACCATACATTAAAATATTTTTCATATTATTTTGACATGCTATCATCATCGTTTTTTGCTGCCTAAAAACCCCGTTGGTGGGGGAACTTGTTCCATTTTTCGATTTGATAGGGGTGAGCAGCACCCTCCCAGCTCTTTGTAGCAGTGTGTTCTTCCCGAATATACACACTCTACCTACCTTTTTTATGGTCACATTTATGGACGAATTCACCAAAGCATGTAGTGCAAGGGCCTGCCTCAATACTTTCAAATGCTATATTTTTTATTTTTTTACCCTATTATTATCTTGATAGGTAATAGCAGAATGTCAAAATGTGCTTCCATTTTGTTTTAGTTTTGGTATTATGACACTTCTTACCTGTCCGGTGGGCTGCCAATAGTGTAAGTAAGGAGGGGCTTCCCAAAGTATTAAACATTATTTAGGCATTCAGCTATTAATCAAGTGGAGAGGGTTACCTGTCCAAAACATCCCCCCCCCCCATTTTTTGAAAGGGCCCATCAGATGGGGGGGATGGGGGGGTGATGACTCTGATAAGGGGACCTTATACTTTAGGCTTTAAATACTCATTTCCCAAAATACTATACTGATCTTGGCCAAAAATGTTGGTGTCTAATCTGCTTGCAATGTTGATTAGCAAAATTACAAATTTTTTGTCTTGTTTCACTCCACAGTTTCCTTCAACGCCACAGGAATGGCAGACTGTGGCCTCCCACTTTGCCAGTCGTTGGGACTTTCCCAATTGTGGAGGTGCAATTGATGGGAAACACGTCCGCATCGTCCCACCCCCCAACTTGGGGTCGTACTATTATAATTACAAGGGGTTTAATAGTATCGTGATGTTGGTGGTGGTGTCAGTGACCTATGACTTCCTGTATGTGGATGTGGGGAAAAATGGCCGGATGTCGGATGGTGGAGTGTTCTCACGGACGAAATTCTACTGGCGTCTCCAAAGTGGCAGTCTGGGCTTGCCACCCTCAGAGGAGAATCAGGAAGGACTCCCGTTTGTCTTCGTCGCGGATGAGGCGTTTGCCCTGGCAAACCATCTGATGCGGCCTTTCCCAATGAGGACCCTCACCCCGGATCAGAGTATCTTTAATTTCCGGCTGGCCAGAGCCAGAAGAGTGGTGGAGAACACTTTTGGAATAAAGGCCAGCCGGTTCCGCCTTTCTTTAAGGCCTATCCACATGGCTGAATATAAAATCAATCACATAGTGCTTGCCTGCTGTGTTCTGCACAATTTCTTAAAAAGACATTCAGCTAACTATGTGGTCTCAGTTGGCCAAGATGCAGACTTGCCTGAAAATGATAACCTCACGGCCCTTGAAGCTGCTCGTCCTGGCTTGCCCCCCCCCCCCCCAAAGCGCCCGTGAGGTTCGAACCCAATACATGGAGTACTTTGTGGGTAGGGGGGCCATTGATATGCCAGACAATGTCTGAGAGGCATTTTTGTAATACATTTTTCTTTGAAACTACAATAATCTTTGTTTTCATTTACTGCTTGGCTTGGTTTTAGGTGTCTCCTAGGTAAATTTTTGATTTTTGTTGTTGTGCCTTTTTATACAACAGTGCAAACCCAAGTTCTAAGCGAGATGAGGTGACAGTCTCTTCTTCAGATAATCTTATTATGTTGTAGGTCTGGTACACACACACCTTGTTTTTGTTAACTAATGTATGTAGTGCATTACTGACAAAAATCTTGCTCATTTTCAGCACCATGGCAGAAATATGCGGGGTCAGGAAAATGGCATGATTGTGAAAATTAACACATCACTGTGGGTGTTATTTACTAAAGGCACATCCACTATGCACTACAAGTGCACTGCAAAAGTACACCTGAAACTGCACTTGGAGTGCAAAGTGGAGTTGCCTTTAGTAAATAACACCTATTGTCACCGAAAACAACAATTTTACTCCAAATACTGCTTTTGCGCATTGAAAAAGGAAGCCACACATTTGTGAAAGAACAGAAAAGGGTTTACAACAAACCAACATATCGGGTGTATCAAAGACATTATTTAAGGTTATTTTTTGTAACTTGGTGTTTTTGTGTAAACAGGCATGTATCAAAGCGTAACATACAGAACACAGGAACTTACAAAGTTCAACTTTGAAAAGTGAAGACAATATCGGACATGAGTATGTACAAACTGGGCTGATATTGCCTTCAACACATGGGGTGTCACCCCTGGAAAAGCCAAATTTGAAAGATGCACACAGTGTGTCAACATGTGCTATCTCCCATCATTAGGGAACAATGTACATGTTTTGGGGCTGCAACCCCTTCATCTCAGCCACTTTCCACAAAACACGTACATTGATCCCCCATGATGGGAGATAGGGCATGTTGACATACTGTGTGCATCTTCCAAATTTGGATTTTCGTAAAATACAAAAGTTGCTGTTTCAAAACACAAAAATAAAACCATAGCTAGTTTGGGGTGTTTCAGACGCTCCCCAAAACATCAATGATGTTCTTCATTTTATTTTGAATATCATTGTTGTTTTTCTGTACATTTTCTAAATCCCGATTGCACCCCATTATCTCCCCAATCAGGATCTGGGCACTTTCACTGGTAAAATGTGATTCTTCTTCCACATCACCTACAAAAAAAGCAAAAAAACACACCATGTATTATAAATATGCTGACATACATTGATTCGCTTACCGGAAGCTGTGGTCTCCGACACTCACCTGTTGTGGTGACAATATGTCCAACTTCAACGATCTCTCCTTCCTCCTCCTTCTGCTCCTCTGCTTCTGGTGTTGGAATTTCACCTTGGAGGTGTGGGGTCCCTGGTGTCCTCAGACTTCCCGAGTCTTCTCTCCCCTATGAGAATGTAAAAAAGGAATACTTAGCACACAGAGGGCAGAAATAGGAATATGAAACATTGCTTGGAAGTGTGGTACAATTGTGCTTTTTGGCCGAGTTCAAAGGTGAGAACATTATTGTGGACACTTTGTTAAGCTGGAATACTTACTTGCAGAATGATGTTTCTTACGAACGATTGAACCCATGAACTTGAAAGTGGCCATTTTAAACTGTACAACATGAAATCAAAGCACATGGAGCAGTATGCAAGTAAGAATAATCATATGAACACACGACAACTACTTACTTTTTTGAAAAACACGCTTGATCCTTCTGTACTGATCGTGCTCCCTCATTTTCAGGTCTGACCAGCGTTTTCTCAGTTGACCCCAAAATTCTTCTGAAGACTCTTCACAACTTTAGTCATGATCTTGGCCTTTCTGATATTTGGGTTTGGGTAAGGTCCATCCTTCCCATAATAGTCGGTCCTCTTCAATATGTCCAACATCTCTACAAAAGACATATTTGAGGCCTTAAATCTTCTCTTCCAGGATCGGGACGTTTCAGGCTCCGGGCTTTCCTCGCCCTCTTCCTCGTTAGTGGAACTCTGATTGCGCACCTGCGTTCTCTCCGCCATCTGCTCTCCCCACTGCACCGAAAGAGAAGGGGCGGAGAATAGTCTAGAAAGAACGTCAGGGGAGGGAGAAGTTTCACGCATGCGCACTGTATATAAAACGCAACACGCGTGTGTCGTACGTACGATCTGTCAACAGAGTGAGGAGCTGACGCGACGATCATGCAAACGAAGGTAACATTTTAACTTGGTACATCACTAGACTACACTGCTTCTATCTAGGCCTATGTTACGACAAGATTAGGAGGGTTTATCATGGCATTATTAGTATTTTAGGGTTTGTCTTGTGTTGTGTCTTGCAGACAAGATGGATCCCTTCGAAAACGCCAATTTTAGGGGGCTATTCATTCAACTGTTCAGGGAGCTGCCCTGCCTGTGGCAGATCAACAACCCATTTTATCATGACCGAAGAAAGAGGAAGGCAGCGCTGGAGAAACTTCTTGCTTTGGTGCGGATCATGGTCCCCACGGCAGACATGACCTATGTGAAGTTGAAAATTGGTGCCACGAAGAGTACATATCTCAGGGAGAGAAAGAAGCACCTGGAGTCCCTGAGATCAGGAGATCCAGATGCCATTTATTAACCCAGGATGGTGTACTTCGAGAGGCTGCATTTTCTGGTAGACCAGGGGGTACCCAGGCCACCAATCGACCGTCTTCCTTCAAGGCTTCCTTCACCCCCAGCTGAGGCTTCCAATGTCCAACCTGGGCCTTCCAGGCAGCAACATGTGGAGGGGCCCAGCTTGAGACAGGTATTGCATTGTTGAACATATTTCTTGTCATACATTTAATGATGTTAACTAGATTTTATTATTGATCAGTAAGGCCGCGTACACACGGGTGGATTGTCTGGCCAACTAAGTTCGTCAGACAATCCGACACACAGTCCGTCCAAATTTTGAATGAATGGACTTGACCACACACGATGAGCAGACAGTCCGCTGAAAGCGTGCGTGATGACGTGTACAGCACGTACGACGGGACTAGAAAAACGACGTCCTATACACTGCAATGCAACCTTCGGCCGTGTAAGTCCTTTCTGAGCATGCGCCATACTTAGTTCGTCCAACTTGCCTACACACGAGCGGACTGTCCGCTGAAACCAAGTTTGGACGGACAAAACCAAGTTTGAACAGACTGTATTACGGAAGTTCCGTAAGACTTTGTTCGTCAGACAGTCTGCTGAAAAAGTCAGCTGAAGCCCACACACGAGCGGATTGTCCGCTGAAACACGGTTCAGCGGACTAAGTTGGACAGACAATCCGCCCGTGTGTACGCGGCCTAAGTTGTGATTTTACAAAGTGGTTTACATCTCAATAGACAGTAGTGAGCAAAAATGTTTGGGACGAGAATGAAAAATGCTGGGCTCAGAATGATAGTCTGTTCTATTTGGTAACATTCAATTTGCAACAGTCATGAGCACCAAATTGTGTGATTTATGAGCAAAAAACTAAAACTATGTCCCATTTTCATACACAGGAAGACCTCAGCTGGGGGGAGGCTGTGGCAAGTGGCAGCCAGGAGGTCGACCATCGCCCTCCTCCTCCTCCTGCCACAACTACAGGAGCCCAGCCACAGCCTCAAAGGATGCCTGGCGGGAAGTGCCTAAGGAAGACGAGAGAGTGATGGCCTGGGTTCAGTCTGGTCTGACAGAAGATGCAGCCTCTTGAAGAACCACATCTTGGGGACATAGATGGCATCTGCTCTTCATGATCTCTAGGACTTCTGGACCAGACTTCTCTCCCTGAGATATGTACTCCTCAGGCCACCAATTTTTCTTTTTCTAATTAGTTCATGTCTGCCCTGGGGGCCAAAGGCTTTGCAAAATTGACAGGTTTCTCCGGCGCTGCCTCCCTCTTTTTAGTTGTTTGACACCTAAATAAAGGTTTTTTTTGTTTGAAGAAATACTTGCGCATGTGTTTTACTTCAAAAAGGAGAGTTTATTTGTGAGCAGGCAGGTACATTTCAAACATACAAAGTGAAATGAATAACAAGGGGCACCAACACCAAACAACCTCCTGTAGATTAAAAAAGAAAAACAAAATACAAAAAAGATAATAATGGTGTTGTGGTAAGTTGAAACCCAAAACACACCCCAAAAAATGCAAAGATGAGCAAACTGACAAAAAAGGAGATGTTGATGAAAAAACCAACCACAAAATTCCCCAAAAAAAAAATTGTGTAGACAATTTAAAATATTGTATTGCTGAAATGAGTAAAAAAGACTCTAAAAAATACATTCGGGAGAAGTGTGTGTGTGACTATGAGCATCAAAAGAAGTTAATTCTTGCAGCATTGTAAAGAACAAGAGAATGCGCTTCATGAAAGAATTTTTAACATTGCAGCGTGATGAATGTGCTATATCGATTATGAGCAGTAGTTTTACCTGAGCGAGCGCTTCCGTGTCCGAATTTGATTGTGAGCATGCGTGGCACCTTGTCCGTCGGAGTAGGCTACACATGATCGGAGTATGTCCGATTGGAGCATTTTGTCAGAAAATTTTACCGGCAAGTTGGAAAACTTGGTCCGTCGGATACTCTGATGGAAACAGTCTGATGGAGACCACACACAGTTGGAATATCCGACAAAACGGTCCGATAGGACACATTCCGTCGGAATCTCCGACCGTGTGTACAAGGGCTAAGGCACACAATTCACACACAAGGGTCTCAAAAGATGTTATATAGTCAGGAAACCGTTTTTTATATTATGGGAGACCCTAAGCTCAAAGGCTGGAAAGTTTACGGTTACAGTTCTGACAAGTTAAAAAAAGTTAAAAAATAAATAAAAAAGTAAAAAAATAGTTGTTTTTTTATTGAGTTAATGTTATATTATTACTGCGTTTTATTGTTAGCCATTGTTGCAGGAACACCAATCAGCTACAGCACTGATCTAATTATTCTGACAGCAGTAGGGTGCTTCTCTGAGAATACATATGTCAGTGCCTGCAGCACTGCAGGAGGAGATTTCTCGTCTGCAGTTATTTAAAAAAAAACATGTATGCCCAAGCATGAGGGGCCTCGGGTGGTCAGTCAGTTGCTCCTCTGCTTCGGGATATCCTTTTTTACTTCTTTTCTTCATCGATCAATGTGAATGAAAAAATTATTTTTTTTGTTCAGCCCACAGGCTGAACTGTTTGCTATGCTTCAGTAATGAATGGGCACAGGAGTAATTGGTAATTGCTCACTGTGTTCGTTCAGGAAAGGAAGGGCTGGCAAATAGGACATATACTTGTTTACCATTTACTGGCCCCTACCCCTGATATCCATCCTGAAACCAATCCCCCTGTGTGCCCACAGCAGCTGTTGGGGTGAGAGGAGGGAAGCTGGCAGCACTGCAGGGGGGGCACACAAGGGGCCTGGACAGAAGGGGAGTGGGGGCACAGATACATGAATGGATCACAGGGGGAACCACGAAAGAAGCAATAAGGCAGTACAGCCATCTCTCCTAGTAAATGTAAAAAAAATTAGTGCCATATAGTCTGTACCATGACTTGTCTATATAATCAGTATAAATCCTGATTAAGAACAAAAAAATACAATCTCTGCTTGGGCCAAATCCCAGTCCATTTATCTGATCATGGGATATCCTAAAACTACTGAGCATCGACTTTCATGTCAGAGTTCATGCATTGTGTATATTATCCTATCAAGTGCTCTCATCTCCTCTGCTGCATGGGTAAGAAGGTTAAAAAGTAGGACGCAGCCAAGATGGTGGACTGAGCGGATGCGTGCCTCCTATCAATACTAAGCCTGTAAGGTTTCCCCCCAGCGCTGCTCAGAACTCTGACTTATTTCCTGCTCCCTTCTTGTCTGTGACGCCAGCACAAGTCTCTAACATGGCCTCCCAGATGGACTCAGAAGGGTCTCCCTCTCCTTCATGACCCAGCATTTTGAGATGTCATGGCTGCAATTACCATGTGCCAAACTGCCAAAATGTAAACGATGCGGGTGGATGTCAGCCTGATTCGTCAGGATCTTGAAAAGATCCAATGTCGGCTCTCCTGGGCGAAGCAGCAGGTCAGCCACGTGGAGGACACCATCACCGAGTATTCTACCTCTCTCCGCACTCTTCAAACAAGGATTTGCAAGCTGGAATATAGAGCTAAAGATGCTGAGAACCGAAGCAGATGTAATAATCTCTGGATAATGGGCCTGGTGGAGGGAGCAGAGGGTAAGAACCCAATGGTGTTCATGGAAGAGTTACTAGGTCACTGATGCCCACGGCTCAATACTCCCCATACTTTACTGTTGAGCAGACTCATCGGCTACCCCCAAGGTGGGGGCCGGAGGGCTCTCCTCCCCGCACGCTCATATTGCACCTACTTCATTTCTGTGACTGGGATGAGATCTGCGGGTGGCAAGAGCTCTGGGTCCCTTAGCATATCAGAATTCTAAATTTCTAATTTTCCCTGAGTACACTGAGGAAACACAAAAGCTGTGCAGGTCCTTCGACTCTGTTAAGGTGGCCATGAGGGGCAAAGGTCTCTCCTACAGTATCCTTTTCCCAGCTAAACTCAAGGTTATGGATAGAGAGACGGTCTGTTTTTTTTCACCACTCCAAAGGATGCCTCGGCCTGAATAAAATCTCTACCTCTGAGAGGAGGATGTTGCTTTACCTGCATGTGGCTTGAATAATTTTCTACACTGATGGTTGTTAACTGGCACTGCCCTATAGAGCTGCAGTGCCGTGCAGCGAGTCTTCAGCCATTTTGTTAATTGTTTCACCATCCCCTCCTTTTTACCTCCTTTATTGTTAGGGGGAAACAACTAAATTGGATGCCTTGATGTTAATACTATACATGTGTTCTTTATGGAAATTCACGTGATTACGTTTATACCCCTGGCCTTGATCAGGTGATTGCTGCAACTAATGCTGCCGATTTCTTCAATTACTTCACACTGTTATTCACGGCTGCCTGTTATTTTCATACATGGTTTCTGTACTCTACATTGGAACCCCTTCCATCTTACTACCAGTTACACTGGCCCTGTTTAACTGCCTCCTTGTTGAAGGGATGGGCTGCCTGCACGCTGGACTTATGATGACACCATGGTGTTCCTATTCCGTATGGAAGCCCACAAGTTAAATTTTGTGCCCCTGCCACAGCATCTCTATGAATGGAAATGCCTACTGAGATGTCCTACACCATTCTCTGACATCTCCCACATTTTATACTTATGTGGTGCCCGGTCCTTGGGTACATATCTCTCTTATAAGTTGACTACTCCATTGGGGTACAACAGTTTGGGGACTTATGCACTGCTCAGAGATCTAGGTGTTATGGGGTTGTGGGAGAGGGGGTGTCACATCACATTCGGCTACCCATCACATTTTGCTATGGAAGTGATGTTCCACTGAGAAATTACGCACTGCGCATGCGTAACTTACCCATATGCGTTCCAAAAGTTTTTACGACAATACGGAGCAGTGAAACCGTCAGATAATGTCATGGAAGTGACATTACAGACAAGCTCTTCTTCTGTATAATTATTGATTGTAAGACACCACTTTGCAACAGGGCCCCTCCGGGCTCGCTTCGCTCGGCATAATTATATTCTAGCTCTATGTCTACTTAGATGGTGGGGCTTCAAGGGGCGGAGCCACATAATAACTGCACAATCGCAGTTCAACGTCAGTTCCGTCACACTAGCTGATGGATTTAGTGTGCTGTTTTGTCGTAAAAATGTTGGAACGCATATGGCGGCATCACGTATGCGCACTCCAGCGGGTAGCCAAATGTGATGGATTGCAATATGTGACGATACATTGGCATGCAGTTGCCTCTCCGGTTTACACTGTTCTCTTGTTTTTATGTTTAATTCTGTTATGTTATTGCTCTTTATGGATTTGATGAAATGCTCATTTTACTTTGGTACTGTATTTAAGGTACACTGCAGGTATCTTGGACGGGGACTACTCTTCCCAAGATTAATATAATTAATTTCCTGGAATGTTCGTGGGGTAAATTCTGCTGTGAAATGTTCCTTAGTCTAACGTCTTACAAAGATTGTCACCTCATCTCTGTATTCTGCAAGGCTCCCATATAATGAGTCTGAAAAAAGCCTGGGTTAATGCTCACTATCACACCACATACTCAAACTATGCCAAGGAGGTTAGTATCCTTGTACACAGATCCCTGGGGACCCTGGGGAGCCGTATGTGTTAATACATGCATTTATTATTGGTTTACCATTTATAATTGTTGGTCTATATTTACCACCCCCAGGTGATGCAGCTCTGCTTTATAGCATCATGCATTTGGTTACCTCCTTTGGTATCTCTAATGTATTGCTCTTGGGGGACTGCAACCTGGTTTTGCCTCCAGTCCTAGATAGACTCCACCCCTACTCTACGTGGACCCCTTGCCTTTCTTAGTGGATGACATTTGGGCTGATGGATATATGGCACCACTTCCACCTGTCAGATAAAAAATACACCTGTCATTCCGCCACATATAGATCCTTTTCACGCATTGACTTAGTATTTGTTTCGTCGGAGGCCCTGGGGCGGGTGTTGTCTATGGATATCCTTTCCAGAGGTGTCTTGGACCACACCCCACTTTTGGTTATGCTTCAGTTGTCAGCATCAATAGGCAGGGGGATGCGGAGGCTGTCCAGGTTCTGGATCATGGACCCTAAGATCCAGGAAGAAATCCCGAAAAGCATTATATCAGTACTGGCTTACTAATGCCGACTCTGTTAATACCCTGGTTGTTTGGTATGCCTTTAAGGCATGGCTGAGAAGAGAATATATGACACATATTACTGTTATTTAAAGGGATTCTGTGCATACTCTGGAGCAATTAGAGTGTGATGTCCGGCAACAGGAGGCAGCCTCTGTTGCAAACCCTGATGGTGATAGGTATTCTGCATGGCAACATGCCTTACGCAAGCTATCGGTCTTTCGGGTTGATAGAACCTAAAAGCCTTTACTATAGCCCAATGAACATTTGAGCATTTGAGCATGGTGACAAGAACGGAAGACTGTAGCATGGTTGGCTAGAGGACAATATACAGCTCCACATATTGGTAGAATTAAGACTACTGACGGAGAGTTGCTGACTTCTCCAGACTCCATTAACTCACGCTTTTTATTAGGCCCGGTATACATCCAAGGTGACCTACGGAGCCTCCGCTCTGGATAGCTACCTAGACCGGATCCTGTTCCCTGCCCTAGAAGACAAAGATAGAGATAGATTAGATGGAAATATAATGCTGGAAGAGGTTCAGATTGCCTTTGCATACATACAGCCTGGTAAAGCATCTGGCCCAGATGGCATTCCCGTCTAATTCTACTCCTGTTATCAGGAATATTTGGCACCTCTACTGACGACCCTTCTTGACAAGTTCATCTCTTTAGCCTCTCTACCAGACTCCATGTCTGAGGCCCTTATTGTATTAGTGCCCAAGCCTGGTAAGGATCCTGATGATTGTGCCTCATATAGGCCTATCCCACTAATCAACGCAGATGCCAAACTGCTAGCTAAAATTCTGGCGCTACGACTTGCTACAGTAATTAAGAACCTAATACATGTGGATCAGACTAGCTTCATGCCGGGTAAGCACACCAATATAAATATTTGCCACCTTTTCCTCAATCTTGGCCTCGTTAGATGTGGAGAAGGCTCTGTCGAGTGGACTTTTCTCTGGGGTGTGCTACGCAGGTTTGCATTCAGACCAAGATTTCTCCAATGGTTGGCTATGCTATACAAAACTCAGAAGGTGCAATTTTGCACTAATTATAGGATTTCAGAGTTGTTTCCCTTGGGCAGAGGTACCCTAAAAGGGTGCCACTTGTCCCCGAGTCTATTTGCCTTGGCACTCAAGCCTCTGACTATTCTCGGGCGGGACTCCCAGGTTGTTTGTGGTTGGCGGGTTGGCCCCTTGGAGGAGAAAAGTTATATGCAGCTGACACCCTGCTTTATTTAATTGACACAGACTCCTCCCTGCGGGCCGCCTTGGCTATCCTTGATGAGTTCGGGCACTATTCTAGTATATGGGTAGTTGGACCAAGTCGATCTTTTCCCAATGGATTCCGCCACTCCCACCCCCTCCTTTGGGATGAAGACTTCAAACACTTAGGCATACGGATCTTGAAGGATTTGAATAGGTTCTACAGCCTTAATGAACACTCTGTGCTGCTGCAGCTGAGGGAGAGATGTTCCTCCTGGGCAAACTTGCCTTTGAATATCCTGGGTCGCATCAATACACAAATGTTTTTGCTCGCTACATTTCTATATGTATTCTGCAACTGTCCCATATGGCTGAAAGACTTTTTCTTTAGAGAGCTTGACCGCTGTGTGAGCTAATTTTTATGGTGGGTGCTGCCCCGCGTTTTGGCAAGGTCTACTCTTCAGCTGCCGGTTCGGTGTGGTGGGCTGAGTCTTCCAAATTACTTGGTTTATTATTGGGTTGCCATACTCCTTACAGTTCGCTGGTGGTTTAAGGCGTCTAGAGTGAATGCAGTGGTCTGCCTAGAAGCAGCCCTGCTGGGGTCCCTCACGGAGTTTGGGAATCTGGTATATAGAATTTTGGCAGCATACCCATCTCTCCCACTCAAAACTAGGGTTACTTTAACCACTTCAATACAGGGCACCTTTACCCCCTTCTTGCCCAGGCCAATTTTCAGCTTCCAGTGCTGTAACACTTTGAATGACAATTGCGCGGTCGTGCAACACTGTACCCAAATACATTTTTTTATAATTTTCTTCACACAAATAGAGCTTTCTTTTGGTGGTATTTAAAGCGGAGCTCCACCCTAAAGTGGAACTTCCGCTCATTGGAACCCTCCCCCCCTCTGGTGCCACAATTGGCACCTTTCAGGGGGGAGGGGGTGCAGATACCTGCATAGTACAGGTATTTGCACCCACTTCCGGCATAGATATCCACAGAATCTGCGGGTATTTACAACACTTCCTGCGGGTCCCCCGCTGTCTGCTGGGAAACACACGGATCCCAGAGACAGCGGGGACCATCCTTATTGCGCAGCATGACTCGCGCATGTGCAGTAGGGAACCGGGAAGTGAAGCCGCAAGGCTTCACTTCCTGATTCCCATACTCAAGATGGTGGCGGCAGCACCTGAGAGCCGATCAAGAGATCGGCTTCGGGTGCCGACATCGCGGGCGCACTGGGCGGGTAAGTGTCCGCCATCATATGTCGTTGTCCCAGAACGAGAGCCACACCATTCTGCCATCATTTGACAGTAGGGGGGCAGGACGTAGTTAAAGTATGGATAACTGCCAGGGTACAGTTCAAGAAACCTGATTGTTTGTCCATATCATCCCTTGTGGGGCAACTCATCTTTGCCCCACATTAGGATGATTCCTGACTTGCAGGTTTGGGCCAGATTTGGAATCCAGAGGTTGTGGGATATCATGCCTGCTGGGACACTTCTGCCCTTTAGGGAAAGTTTTGCCAGATTTGATCTGCTCCGTTGGATGTACTTTAGATACTATCAATTGCAGCATGCTGTGCATTCGCATTTTCCTGATTCACCCATGTTTGAGACTGATCCAATTGAGGAGCTTTTGGCCCAGGTGTAACTATATAAGCCTCTATTCATGTTATACTGTATGTAGTGCTCCTTAGTGTTGAGTATCTAAATATGGAACGGTTGTGGGAACAGTGCCATGCAGATATGCCTGCGCTGGACAGGGCAGACTAGGAGGATTGCTTTGAGGATAATTCCAAACTGGTAATAGCTTCCAAAGATAAACTGATTCAAGCAAAGTTTTTATATAGAGCATACTTTACGCCACAGAGATTGCACAGAATCTATCCACAGCGGTCCTCTGACTGGCACTAGATGTTCTACGGCTGATGGTACATATTTCGACATGTATTGGACCTCCCCTAAGGTTTGCAGTTTTGGACAGATGTCTTTGATCTCATTAACACCCATTTATCATTGTCTATCCCTTGTAATCCAGAATGGGCCCCTTTGGGCATACAGGATGATGAGCAGAGACCTAGGTATGCTAAGCTACTTATTATATTATGCCAAAAAATAAATACTTTGGAAGTGGGCTTCCTCTTCCCCTTCACCTCCCACGTTATCCTCATGGGAATCTACAATAAATGGTGTATTGCCTATGTATAAATTGACATATACAGTGCTTTGAAAAAGTATTCATACCCCTTGAAATTTTTCTAATTTTGTCATGTTACAAAAAAAATGGTAAATGTTATTTTAATGGGATTTTATGTAATAGACCAACACAAAGTGGCACATAATTGTGAAGTGGAAGGAAAATGATAAATGTAATAAATATTTGAAAAGTGTGGCATGCATTTGTTTTCAGGCCCCCTGAGTCAATACTTTGTATAACCATCTTTCGCTGAAATTACAGCTGCAAGTCTTTTTGGGTATGTCTCTACCAGCTTTACACATTTAGAGATTGAAATTTTTGTCCATTCTTTGCAAAATCACTCAAGCTCTGTCAGATTGGATGGAGAACATCTGTGAACAGCAAATTTAAAGTCTTTCCACAGATTCTCATTTGGATTTAGGTCTGGGCTTTAAATGGGCCATTCTAACACATGAATATGCTTTGATCTAAACCGTTCCATTGTAGCTCTGGTTGTAGGTTTAAGGTCATTGTCCTGCTGGAAGGGGAACCTCCGCCCCAGTCCAAAGTCTTTTGCAGACTCTAAGCCCTTGTACACACGGTCGGACATTCCGACAACAAAATCCATTGGATTTTGTCCAACGGATTTTGTCCGAAACTGGTGTTGCATACAAACCTCTCTACACACGGTCGGACAAAGTTGTCGGAAAATCCGATCGTTCGTAACGTGATGACATATTTAGTTACGACGGGACTACGTTCAGGCTAGTAGCCAATAGCTTTGGTCTAGTAATTTGATCTGAGCATGCATGGCACTTTGTCCGATCGGAATTCTCTACAAACGATCGGACAAAGTCCGATTGGATCATGTTGTCGGAAAATTTTTATATCCAGCTCTCAAACTTTGTTGGTTGGACATTCCGACGGAAAAAGTCAGATGAAGCCCACACATGGTCGGATTATCCGACAGCACAGTCCGATCGGACATTTTACGTCGGAATGTCCGACCATGTGTACAAGGGCTTACAGGTTTTCTTCTAAGATTGCCCTGCATTTGACTTCATCCATCTTCCCATCAACTCTGACCAGCTTCCCCGTCCCTGCTGAAGAAATGGATCCTCAGAACATGATGCTGCCACCACCATGTTTTGTGGTGGGGATGGTGTGCAGTGTTAATTTTCTGCCACACATAAGGTTTTACTTTTAGGCCACAAAGTTCAATTTTGGTCTCATCTGACCAGAGCACCTTACTCCACATGTTTGCTGTTTTCCCCCACACGGCTTCTTGCAAATTGCAAATGGGACTTCTTATGGTTTTCTTTCAACAATGGCTTTCTTCTTGTCACTCTTCCATAAAGACCAGATTTTTGGAGTGCACGACTAAGCCCTTGTACACACGGTCGGAGATTTTCGACAACCAAATCTGTCGGATTTTGTCTGTCGGATCTTGTCCGAAACTGTTGCATACACACGGTCGGACTAAGTTGTCGAAAAATCTGATCATTCAGAACGTGATGACGTAATTTCGTTACGATGGGACTACGTTCAGGCTAGTAGCCAATAGCTTTGATGTAGGAATTTGATCTGAGCATGCGTGGCACTTGGTCCGATCAAAATTCTCTACACATGATCGGAGTATGTCCGATCGAACCAGTTGGTCGGGAAATATTTCCAACATGTTGGAAAATTGGGTCAGACGGATATTCAGACGGAATCAGTCCAATGCATACCACACAGTCGGATTATCCGACAACACGGTCCGATAGGACACATTCCGATGGATTCTCCGACCGTGTGTACAAGGGCTAATAGTTGTCCTGTAGACAGATTCTCCCACCTAAGCTGTGAATCTCTGCAGCTCCTCCAGAGTTACCATGGCCCTGTTGGCTGCTTCTCTGATTAATGCTTTCCTTGCCTGACCTTTCAGTTTAGGTGGACGGCCATGCCTTGGTAGGTTTGCAGGTGTGCCATGCTTTTTCCATTTTCATATGATGGATTGAACAGTGATTTGTGAGATGTTCAAAGCTTGGGATATTTTTTTATAACCTTACCCTGCTTTAAACTTTTTCACAACTTTATTCCTGACTTTTCTGGTGTGTTCCTTGGCCTTCATGATGCTTGTTGTTCACTAAGGTTCTCTAACAAAACAACACAAGGAGAGGGGCGCCTCTGGTGTACATATAAAATGCTGTTTTTATTAATACATTCTCTATATGGGCAACTCACATTTTGTAGCAGATTAAGAGCATAGAGTTGAAATCCATCAGGGAGTCATCAGATCTGTCATGCAGGGAACGCCTGGCCACGTGATGAAAGTACACCGCTAGTTGTAAATAGGCCGGCCTATTTACAACTAGCAGTGTACTTTCATCACATGGCTTGAGTTGCCTAGAGAATGTATTAATAAAAACTGCATTATATATCTACACCAGAGGCGCCCTTCTCCTTGTGTTTTTATTGTAGACATTTGGAACTTTCATTTTCAGTTCCTTTGTGGAGGCTGCCTTGTCTGTGGCATCTATCCATCCAAAAATAGGATTTTTATATACAGCTTACCTGTAAAATCCTTTTGAGAGTACATCACGGGACAGGGAGCTCATTACATAGTGGGTTATATAGTCACCTCTGGTGATTGGACACTGGTTAACCCCAATTAAGGAGAATTCCTCCCCTATATAACCTCTCCCATATGGGAGGCACCTCAGTTTTGTAGCAAAGCAATAGGAAACCACGTAAAACCCAAGAGGGGCATGAGCTCTGTGTCCCGTGATGTACTCTCAAGAAAAGGATTTTACAGGTAAGCTGTATATAAAAATCCTATTTTCTTGATCATACATCACGGGACACAGGAGCTCATTACATAGTGGGTTATATAGTCACCTCTGGTGATTGGACACTGGTTAACCCCAATTAAGGAGAATTCCTCCCCTATATAACCTCTCCCATATGGGAGGCACCTCAGTTTTGTAGCAAAGCAATAGGAAACCACGTAAAACCCAAGAGGGGCATGAGCTCTGTGTCCCGTGATGTACTCTCAAGAAAAGGATTTTACAGGTAAGCTGTATATAAAAATCCTATTTTCTTGATCATACATCACGGGACACAGGAGCTCATTACATAGTGGGATGTCCCAAAGCAATGCTCAGATTGAGGGAAGGGAGACACAGATCATAATTATAGACCGCCATGGGCCGGAGGACCTAAACTGCAGCCTGCAGTACAATGCTCCGGGAGAGAGAGAACGCCTAAATGACGGACGTTTGCTCTTTTTGACTGGAAGGAGAGTAGATTTACCCCCTGAAATTTTTTGGATGAATTTGTCTAATTCTCCAAACAGACGTTCCCCTTTAAACGGGAACCCAATTAAATGCTTCTTGCACGATAGCTCAGCTGCCCAATTTTTTTGCCATAGGGCCCTTCGCATGTGTACCAACAGGAGAGATAAACGAGACGCTTGTTGGACAGAATCCAAAATCGCATCAATCATGAAACACAGAATTTGAGGTATTTCTGCATAATTCTCCACTTCCTCACTGGGAAGGAGGCCAAGCATCCGCTTAACCTGTTCCTTGAGGAACTGACACAACCCCACGGCTGCGACTGTAGGTTGCACTACAGCGCCAGTCATGGAAAAGGAGGCTTTTAATAATGTTTCCAACCTCTTATCAGTTGGATCTTTAAATACCTGAGCATTATCCAACGGACAGGTCAGGTTTTTATTCACACAAGAAACAGCCGCATCGACAGATGGGACCCCCCATTTCTTGGTGAAACTTTCCTCCAGAGGATAAAGCATAGAAAACCTTTTAGGAGGAGTAAACAGTTTATCGGGATGTCCCCAATCCTCATTCATCAATTTATCCATTAAGGGATGAATTGGGAAGGAAAAAGCAGTCTGTGGGATTTTCCTGACTCCTAGGGAAGAAACAGAGGACATAGCGACTTCAGCAGCAGGCATTCTGAATGTGGTACGCACCAATTCAGTATAATACTGCACCTGTTTTCTGAGCATCTGGGAGGAGGGGACTCTCTCCTCTTCCTCTGATTCCTCCGACTGCTCAAGATCCCTGTCCCAAGATAGGGATCTCTCCTCATTGTCAGAAGAATCATCTGAGAGAGGAATCTCAGCAGAGGGAGGGGATCTACCCCTTTTCCTGCTATCTTTCAGGGAAGCAGAAATAAAATCCATGATTCTCCCTTCAAAACCCTCCAATGTAGCCCTAAGGGAGTCCTCAGTGACATATACCGGGACTGGGACATTAGGAGAGGCTGCAAAACCTGACAGGGGCACTGACTCGTCCTGTGAGGCTGGCTCCAGTCTTGCAGGGGGGATGGTAACTTACATGCATTTTTAGAACCCCTGGACCTAGGCGGTGATTTATCAGTGCCTTTGTTACCTCCCCCTGAGACCCTCTTACGAGGAGACATAGTCCTAAGCTACAAAGCAGAGGTACTAGTACAAAGTGCAATCACTGTTTAGCTAAAAGTCTTACAATAACATATATATGCTTAATACTGCACAACCTGATGCTGAGTAGGTGTCTAAGGTTTGCCTGGATCCAATCCCCTGGGATGCTTACTGCCCACAGCTCCTGTGTCTCTCACTTACAGTCCCCTGACGCTCTGGGCTTTTAAAACTGCCGCCTGGCGCCTGCGCCGTACAGCGCCATGCACACCAATGTGCACAGCTCACAACCACACTACCCCCTCCTCCATTAGCCCGGGAGCGCGCTCGGCGCGTGTGCACGCACCCGCGCGTGTGCACGAGGACCGCCGGAATCCAGGGGGGGAAAATGAGTCTCATCAGAGCTGTGTGGGACCCCCAGACTACGAGGGACCCCTGTATTACCTTGTTGTGGCAGGGACTGCAGTGGAGACGTGAGACCTCTGGAGAACCAGGCTTCACTGAGCGTGTGTACTGAAAGGCATGTAAGTATGCATCAGGCTGCTCTTACTCCCTCTAGTGGTGGAAACCAGGTAAGACATACAACTACTCAAAATGAAGAAATCCATCATATAATTATATATAGGATTAACTTCCCTTACCTGTCCTCGCCGCAGGAATTGCTGAAACAGACAAATTCCAGCCTTCACCCATCACAGCGGGCAGTGTTAGCCAACCTTCTGGTTTATCTGGGGCTCTTTCTCAGCAGAGCCTCCTACCTGGACCTTGTAAAAGACTCTGCCAGAAACTTTCGTGCGCTGTGTGTAAACAGTACACCAAGTCTGGTTTTCCCAGTGCCCAGTCTTCCAACAGGAGAGGACTTACAGGCCAAACCTCTTTTTATTCGGCTGACGAGGCCCGGGTACCATACCATCTTGGGAGTCAAATATCGGCCCGAGATATGGATCCGGTTTGTTGTAGCCCTTAGGCCCCCACAGGGACCTGCACAGGGCTTTCTTCATAGCACATGTTTTACCTGACCAACCACCATAGACACTGGCGAAAAAACTGAGGTGCCTCCCATATGGGAGGGGTTATATAGGAGAGGAATTCTCCTTAATTGGGGTTAACCAGTGTCCAATCACCAGAGGTGACTATATAACCCACTATGTAATGAGCTCCTGTGTCCCGTGATGTATGATCAAGAAACCTATTTTCACATTGGACTTTGAATATTGTAGTGGCTTCATGCCCTATAATCAATTGACTTTATTCCGTGGTTTCTTTTTGTTTATTGTCTTGAGAGTTGCGCCTTTACTTGTATATTATAAGGTTCTCTAACAAACCTCTGAGAGCTTCACAGAACAGCTGGACGTATACTGAAATTAAATTACACAGAGGTGGACTCTATTTACTAATTACGTAACTTCTGAAGGCAGTTAGTTCCACTAGATTTTAATTAGGGTTATCAGAGTAAAGGGGGCTGAATACAAATGCATGCCACATTTTGCAGATATTTATTGGAAAATATTTTGAAAACCCATTATCATTTACCTTCTATTTCACAATTATGTGCCACCTTGTGTTGGTCTATCATATGAAATCCTAATACAATACATTTACGTTTTTGGTTGTAATATGACAAAATGTGGAATATGTAAAGGGGTATGAATACATTTTCAGGGCACTGTAGGACTTAATAGGAATTACGAAAACATTTGGAAACCATGGCTGAAGGGCTAATGTCTGTCCCTGAATGGGAAGATCTTCTAGTGATTTTCCCTTTTCCGCTGAGAATTGTAAGTTTGTGATCCTTTTGTACTGCTTTATAATGCACTGCTATGTTTTAATTGAAGGGAAGACTTGCCTCTTCTCCCCTTTTATCTGCTATGTTCTATCATCGGGATACCTGATGTCTATGTATCATTCATGTGATCAATAAAGATCAATTCTGTTTGTTAAAAAAAAAAAGGTTAAAAATTGAACACCACAAATAGTCAATCAAAGACCAAAAGATTGAACTGCCATTGGGTAGACACACTGTAGAATGTGACCACACTGTTGCTCAATTAAAATATATGACTATATACAGTATTTCATGCTTGACCCAAGAAGGAGGAGGGAGGGTGGCAAATCAAGAGGTATTCATCAGATGTAGAGAGACCAAATATTTGAACTACCATTGGGAATGTAGACATACTATTGCCAAATTAAAATTTAGCTTTACTCCTTAACAACTTGTATACCAGCCTGTAATATCCTTCATTACCAGGCCATTTTTCAGTTTTTAGTGCTGTGGTTTGGCTGACAATGTCTTCATCATGCAACACTGTACCCAAATCAATGTTATACAATTTTTGAGACAGATATATCTTTCTTTTGGTGGTATTTAAAACCACTGGGTTTTGAATTTTTTACTATAAACACAAAAAAGTAAGAAAAAAAAACAGTTTCACTTATTTTCTGTTAAAATAAAAGTGCCAGAATAGTACAACAACCCCTGAAGTGACAAGTTTTTGGGAAAATAGACACCCCAAGGTGATCTAATTTTTGTTGCCACAATTATTTGGAAATGAAGAAACATTCTGGTACTGATGGGGTTAAATACAGTGCTTGGTAATAGTGCACTAGAATTTTTAATGTACAGGTAAAACACAAGTGGGAGGAGGCAGTAAAGAGGTTAATGCCCTGGTCTAAAATAGTGTCATGATGAAAGTGAAGGAATTAATGTTCAGAAGGGCTAATTTAGTATACAGTATATTACTAATAAAAAGTGCATAAAAAAAGTCCTCAGCCCAAAAAAAACATCCAGCAGAGATGCGGGCCAAATAGTGAGTCAGAGAAGTGTCCTAAAATACAAGCACAAAACAGTGTACTCTCCCACCATATACTGCGCAATCGTGGCTGCTCACCTTAAAAACATGACCCCTGTGTTAAGAGGATAGTAATTTCACACATCCCCCTTTGGGGAAGTCACACTTCAGATGAGACACTGATCCGAAATGAAAGCCCCTCAGAGGTATTATGAGAAAACTTTTAATTATAAAAGGACAAATAAAGTGCTCTCTGCCAAATACTTTACTAAAAAAAAGATGAAAATCACACTTACAAAATATGGCACTTATTGCAAGTGCCCCATAGATTGCTCAATAATACAAACTAATGGGTAAGATAGTTGTGGGTAATCTCAGAAGTGTGGCTCCTACCTTCCTACCCCCATATGCATTATGTCCCGAAAAGGAAGCAGAGGGAGAGAGGAGAGCCTGAGAGCAGTTGCATAGAGAGGGATAAGACACTGCCAGACACCAGGGTGCGTGGTATGTGGTGATAATTATATATCCAGATGCGCCAAGCAGAAGCAACCCAAAATGCTAATTCTGGTGACACCTCATGGTTGTGGATGTGCAAATTTGAGGTCAGTTTCCACTGAAAAGTCCTGTCCAGGACTTAACACATACGGGAGAAAGAGCTATGCTTCTGACATCATTACCCAACTGTTTGTATTATCGAGCACTCTATGGTGCAATTACGATAAGTGCCATTATTTGTAAGTACAATTGTAATCTTTTTTTTGTAAACTATTTAACTGAGAGCACTATTTGACTCGTTCTTAATTTTATATATTTGCAAAATACCTCAGAGGATCTTTCATTTCCGATTAGTGCCGGTCTCATCTGAAGTGTGACTCCCCATAGGGGAATGTGTGCAATGACTGTCCTGTTAGCTCAGGGGTCATGTTTTTAAGGTGAGAAGCCATGATTGTATCTGGTGGTGGGAGTGTACACCGTTTTGCACTTGGATGCATATTAGGACACTTCTCTGACTCACAGTTTGGCCCTCATCTCCGCTGGATGATTTTCTTTGGCTGAGGACTTTTTATGAACTTTCTATTAGTGATTTACTAATTATATTATTTATTTAACTGCACTTCAAGATTTGATAATATAATATTTGGGTGCTATGGAATCACCTAGTGTTCAGCCTGCAAAATCCCTCTAAAGAGTCATATAGAGCTTTAGATCTTAATTGCACTGATTTGGTATATTCAGTTAGAATATATGGCTTTTCTTCCTATACCAAGAAAGGGGGGAGGGTATTCAACAATTACTGATTACATGTAGGGTGGCTAAATGGATATCATGTGTAGCATCCGGAAAAAGAATAAAGAACTAATGGGACTTTAAATGTGTTGACATCCTCTCAGTATAAATATTAAAACAAGTTCATTGGATAAAAAGAAAATCTTTATTATACAACATAGTTAAAATCTATGACACTAAGGGTATACATGTACCCCTTGTCAATGGTAAAAACATAGTATTGACATATCAGAACCCAAAGCAGCCAGAAGACAGAGACCCCTCCTTATGTACATAAACAATGTAATGAAACTTTTGATAGCTTCATGTATATATTTTATATCATAGAAGGAGGGAGTATCTCATCCCAGCGCTTTTCCCCTTTGCCGGTTTATTCAAGGGCTTGAAGGGGTGCAGTGATGGGTTACTACAAAAGAAGAAAGGATATGCCTACATAATATATATTCACAAAAAAATGTTCATCATCACTGTTCGATTATTCACCACATATATTGAACATACGGTATTCACTTACAGAGATAGATTATGACAACAAAGAGTCTCATTTCATGTGTCCAGGCACCAAGCGAACCAGGACACTGGAGGTTAATGGATCAGGATATCTCACCGAGTGGCTACCAGCTCCCCAAACGGGGAAGGAGAGAAGGCAGCCCCAACACCACTGCAAAGTGTAACTAGGATGCTAAAAAAGGAGAAATATAGAATGCCTATAAGGTCATCTTATCCAGTCATACATCACATCCATTCTCCTGCTATGAAAGCAAAACCCTAATCCATATAACAACATACCTAATATAGGTAGCATATGTCTGCTATTCCAAAGATGGCAGGGGTGAGCACTGCAGCTGCATAAAAAAGTGTATGGATCTAAACAAGCAAATGGAAAAACATCCCATCAGTGCTCAATGCAGATTGCAAGCAAGTGTCAAACCAAGCATAAGAGAATCACCCCCAGGAAAACAGCATATAGGCCAAAACATTATGCTTGGTTTGGCACTTGCTTTATCACTTTTAGGTGAAGCAAAAAGGGAGCCGATTACTCACCACATCATGGGAGAGAGTGTAAGGGTTAAATATGCACCATTTTAAAGCAGAACTCTGGTAATTCACATCACTGCATGGGAAAAGGACCTTTCAGTTGAGAATGAGACTCCAGTGTTAGAATTCTTTAGTAGACATCACCAGTTGCATCTGCATTCTTGTAGACCAGAACCAACTGGGATTCAATCTTCAAGTTTCCTTGTCAAGTAGCTCCACTGGGACTCAGATGGAATTGTCAAAGTCATTATATCATGACCATAATAAAAGAAAAGGCTCACATAGTGTAATACAGTAAGAGAATTCCTCCATGTATTTATAAAATAATACAAATAAAGACATTCATAAGCATAAATTATGGAACTACGTATGCGCTGCCCAGCATGTGTGCGCTGTGACATCAGATTGCTTGCTCCGGCTGATATATTTCATGACCTTTGACATCATCAGGAACACACAGTCCAACAACACCAAAGATAGTTCCAAACATCTGGACAAGGCCATTTAGGAAGCAAGCCACTCCCCTTTCTGGGGATTGTGATGGTTTAATTGGGAACCCTCTTTCTTTCCCCCAATTTTCCTTCCAGTCAATGTAATTTGTTACCTTATACGTATAGCGATACCCCCGAAGGAGCTGCTTTTCTTTGTTTCTTTGTTCAGTCCGTTACTCTGCCTCTCAAACCCAAAGAATAGCCCCTCTGGCACACCTAGCAATGTGATTAATGGAATAACACACAAACTCAGTTCTGCTCTCAAGTTTACTTGGACCAGAGAAAAGTTTAAAATAATATCAGCCAAGTCCTGTTGAAACAGTTCTCAAAACAGTCAATAACACTATGGAACAATAAAAGAATAATAACAACATACACAGATTGGACTCCCCAAACAAGCTATTGATTAATGTAGAATACTATGGCTAAAGGGGAACTCCAGGCTGGCCTATAGTATCTCCAATACACACACAATAATAATACAAACACCAGTGGGATGTCCCCTTTAAGAGCAACAATAATGTTCTAGGAGCAAAGCTTTGCGTTTGTTGTCTTCACCGGCATGTAGGACCTCTGTGTACAAGGGTCCCTCAATGTAACAGGGTAATGAGAAGGAATGTAAAATAGCTGGTTTTGTGATATAGCACTCCTCTACATGATTCGGATAATAGGTGTTTGTGCACAGTATTCAGGTGTGGTGTTTTATGGAAGGCAATAAGATTCCTGGGCAAAGCCCCCTCACCAATCCTGTAGGCATTCAGCGGTCCTCCAAAGAGTGATCAACCGATTCTCTTGGCTGGAGATGTGTCCCGATGGCTTTCAGTCTCTGACCCATTGGCTGATTCTGTGACATTCCAGACTGCTGTGGAGCTTCCTCCTGGAAGCATGCAGGTTCTGTTCCTCTGGGCTTGAGCTGCGGCCTTGTGTCCCTTGGTAGGCCGCAATCCCCTCAACACAGCAACAGAGGGTTGCTCTCCCGATGGGATCCAGGAAACAAGGCCTCTCAGCCTGGTGCGCCCTGTGCTTTTTATAGTCTCTCTCACAATCTTCTTGACTCCCTGCAGTGCAGCCTGGGATTTGATGTCGTGCCCCCTCACACAGTCAGGCTGCCTTGTGCTGGGACTTCATATTCCACAGTTCTTTGCTGCTGTTCCCTGATGATTGTCTCTCAGTCTGTTCCAATAGGGAGGCTACAAAGTAAACAGTTCTGTGTGTCTGTGTGTGTGTGAGAGGAAAGGAAGAGGGGGAAGCCCCCGCAGCTGCTAGTGTCACCGGCTGCAGGGCCGGTGCTACCACTAGGCAAACTAGGCAGCTGCCTAGGGCATACTGCTGCCTAGGGGTGCCTGCCCGCTGACTTCCCTCCACGTCTGCATGGTCTGCAGGCTGCAGCATGTAACTAACTCAGTCTCAGGCAGCTGCCCCGTCTTTCTGGTAGTGTAATTAGAGATGCAGCCCAGCACTGGAGCCAGCACTAGAGGAAGCGGAGTCCTTCCTGTATAGCGCCGCCTCCTGTCACATGGGCAGGGTAAAGTGGGTGGAGTCAGGTGTGGAGCCAATGGGGGCGGCAAAATGAGGTTTCGCCTAGGGTGTCAAAAATCCTTGCACCAGCCCTGACCGGCTGCACTATTTACCACATTTCTTGATACTGCACCATATACAATATCAGCTGATGCTGGACTCTGGCCGTTTAGTTGCAAGTTATATTTATGTTTGCACATATCACTTTTTGCACTGGTGTTTACAAAATTGAAATGTATTTTGTGGTAGTGCACTATATGTTTGTGATGGATATTTTGAAACTATACATTTAAAAGGGCTGTTGTTCTATTATAAATAAAATACTGCCCATCTAATGGAGCTAAATGTCAATTTTGACCTGCATTTAAATGTATTATTAATCTAATTTTGTTATTTTAATATTATTATAATTATAATGTATTTATTTGTGAGGCATTTCATATATTTTGTAATTTGTTTTTATGTTTGGCAAATAAACACTGAAGTCTCCCAGAATGCGTGATATAACATACTCCAGTCGCACCATTGGATAATTAATTGTAATAGATGATTAGGATAATATGTTGCGCGTGTAATGGTAATGAAAGGTTAATGAGTAAATAGCTTCAATGTCATTTCTGATGTTAAGTGTATATAGATCTGGGACTTGCCCTCGTGAAAAGATTGCTTTATTTTGTTGACCTGAAGAAGCGTGGTGTAATGTTGCCTGAAAATATTGGCAACTGTAATATGTGTGATGATGAAATTGAGTGATCTATCTATCTATCTATCTATCTATCTATCTATCTATCTATCTATCTATCTATCTATCTATCTATCTATCTATCTATCTATCTATCTATCTATCTATCTCTCTATCTATCGATCTCTCTATCTCTCTATCTATCGATCTATCGATCTATCTATCTATCTTTCTATCCTATATACACACTTCTGGCACTATTGCCACCAACACCATGCTGAATAAGAAGTCACCTTGTTCTGCAACAAATAATTTTTTAATTTTTTAATTCCTAACAATAATACATTTTCTAGCAGTAATAATGAACATTTTCTGTCTGTGGTTCAGCAGATGCAGACAAAGAGAAGTGTAAAATACCAGAATAACATATTAATACCCTGTACAATATCTTTCTGATTTGTCTTGAATTAATGGATTAAAATTTGACTCTGCAGTGTAACCATAGAGATGTCCCTCTTTATGTTACAGTGCTTATGCCACTTGAATTCTGAATTATCTTAAGGTCTTTCTCTATGATGTTTTCGGGAATTCTTTGTTCTTTCAGTAATAGGCGTAACAACCGTGTGAGAAATTCATGCAGAGCTTTTTAAGGTAAATGGATGTTTAGAGCAGACCTGATTTCCTATACCTGGAAAACACAGAAGTGAATATGGCCTCACTGATTTATAGAATCAGAATATACACTACTGTATATTAGAATAGTCCCTGTTTTTTACTTCATTTAAAGACAATTTATTTGGAGATTTTTTTTACCAGAATTGTAGAAAAGAACATTTATGCTATCATTTACCAGGCTCATGGATTTTTAATTAAAGCACCTTATCGTGTGTGATGAAGAAAATAAAAATGTTTTTAAAACCTACCAATTTCAAGTGCATACATTTCCAAATCTTTTTTTATTAGGTTTGGATAGCGTGGGGAAAGATTAGAGGTCATGCTAGGTATTTTAATGTTGTCTGGGGCTCTGTTATAGAGATTTGCCCTTACTTCCCATACTGCTGATAACCTTTTGCCAGAGAGGAAGTGAGGGGTACTCTCTCATAGTGTTGGGCAAGCAGTTCGCACCAAGCATAAGTTAGTACATTGTACCCCTACTCATTCACCAAAAAAAAGTGTCAAAAAGAAATAACAACACACACACACTTTTTGACAATTCTTTTATTAAAAAATAAAAAACAATGTCCTCCGATGTAGATCCATCATCAATCACGATGCCTGCTGCACCGCTGGCTTGGAAAAAAAAAAGAAAAAAAGAAAAGAAAAAAAGCTCCACCCACGACAAAGGCTAATTGCGACTGCCTGCTCGGCTGTTCAAAGCGACGCAGGGCCGAATCGCAAAAAGTGCTCTGGTCAGGAAGGGGGTATATTCTTCTGGGGCTGAAGTGGTTAACAGTTCATAAATATGGGGCCTCCTTATGACTTCACCTGGTGAGATCTCCCCCATGTGACATCATCGACCCAGCATGCACTGATTGGTGACATCACACGACATCCACAACAGGGAACTGCTGCACCACTGGGAATTAGCTCAGCAGGACCAATGCACATATGATAAAAAGAGTCACTCCACATAGCGTAAAACCACCCATAAAAAGGAATTTATTAAGTCTAAGCACTTACAAATCTCCAGAAGTAACACAGCATATCACATGGTACAGCAACATGGACTTCCAGCATCAAAGATGGCCGCTGTTCCTTTGCACATGCTCAGTAGCCTGTATTCGGGTCCGCCCTACTGATTTAGTCACAATGACATCATCAGGGGCCATCTGCAGCATCATCATCTGGCGGGTGTAGACCATGAAGACAAAAAGGAGAATGGGGGAGGTTGCTCTAGTTTTCCTATTATAGATTTATATCCACCCACAGGCCCCATGGATGGCCATAGGGACGTAGCTGTATCGCTGCCATGTTGACGTCAGGAAAATCCTTTCAGATCCCCCAAGAGGCTATTGCATATTCCCTGGATCAACGTTACCTATAAAGTATAAGTTGTATGTAATGTTTTCTCTTTATGCTTCACACTTTGATATTCTGTGCAGATATGTTATTTAAAATAAAGAATTATCAAGAAAATATGTAGTGTAAACACAGTCTCCTTATTTAAAAGATCTAACATTTTATTTCTAGACACAAACTAAAATCTCAGATTATTATCTCTTGCCAACCAAAGAGCGCATATACGCAGCAGCAAGGAAGATGGGCCTAAATGCTCGCACACCTCATATATGTGTCTATGGCAGCCAAGGTTTCTTTGTTGAGAGTGTGCTCAATGCATGCTCCCGTAGTGACCAAGCTGTCACTGACAGCTCCAGGTCCCTGTTTATGATTGGGAGCCAGCAGGATAGGCTTCCAATCATGTGACCACCGTGACAGCCAATTACAGTGATAACGTGATCAAGCAGTCCTTTCCTCCTCCCAGCATAAAGACCTAGTTAAAGGGCCACCTGGAAGACACAGGAAAGTATGGGAAGGGGCAGGAGCTAAAGGGCAGTGTGGTAATGGGGGCAGGGCTATAAGACAATCACAGTCAATCATAGCCCAGCCCCCTCCTCCCTGTGCTGTCCTTTAGTGCCTGTCCCCTCCCCTGAGTAAACAAACAGCGTTTCCTCTATAGCTGCCTATGATGAGCACAGGTGCAGGGGAGACACAGAAAGGAGATTGGCTTACTTCTCTACTACTACTACTGACCCTGAACTCTGCCTCAATTAACACTGGACTCCTGAACACTGTAGTAAGTAATGCACAGCTCAGACGTAACTCAGAGGTTAGCAGTAAGTGAAGAAGAGTTCCAGGGTCAGTAGAAATTAATAGAGTTCAGAGGTCAGTAGTAATAAATAGTAAGCTTTTAGTTTAGAATGCAGTGCAGTTTTCCCTCACCAACAGTGCACCGCAGTATTACCGCAGTTTTTCTGTGGGAAAGCTGCACTCAGTGGCCTACCAAGGGGATACGGCGGGCGGTCTGCCCAGGGTGACACACATTGGGGGCAGATTTTTTCCGACGGATTTTGGTCAAACCTTGTTTTGCATACACACACGGTCGCACAAAGTTGGTAGAAAATCCGATTGTTCGGATTGAGGTGACGTATAAATCGTACAACGGGACTACGTAGAGGCCAGTAGCCAATAGCTTTTGACTCCAATTTTTTTCTGAGCATGCATGGCACATTGTGCATCGGAATTTTCTACACACGATTGGAAAATGTCCGATCAGATTTTGTTGTCAGAAAATTTTAGATCCAGCTCTCAACCTTTTTCCGTCAGAAATTCTGACAGAAAAAGTCTGATAGAGCCCACACACGATCAGATTTTCTGACAACATAATCCGATCGGACTTTTTCCTTCGGAATTTCCGACCGTGTGTATGGGGCATTGTTTTTTTTTTTAAAGTGATAAGGCATCGGGAAATATGCACTGCAATGAATTTCAGCGATGTACTTAGTATGGGTTTTATTTTAGAACAGAAGCATTGTAATAGCTACACAAACAATACATTTTATTTGACAATCCAGTATAAGCTTACTTGAAAAATCTTTTAAGTTGTGAGTACTGCCTGCCTGCTGCCCATCTCTTTCCACAACTTTCTGGATTCCCTGTGAGCTTTGCAGCTTCTCCTTTGCAAATTACTTTCGTTTACTTTCAAATACTACATTATTGTTGTTAGGAGCATACAGTAAGTCACTCTCACATTCCTACCTCCATCACTGCTGCTCTCAGCGTTGCTCACGTCCTCACTGTGGAGCAAAAAAATACAGCACCAACTTTTCACTGATTGGCTAGTGGTGGCAGGGCTGACATGGGCATCCTCCTTGCTAGGCAGGGATCCCTCTATCTGCCTAGCCTTCCTCTCACTTGCATTGGCTAGTGAACACACACACACCTTGCCTCTGGCAGCCCTGCCCCAATTGGCTGCATTTTTTTGGAGCTTTATTTAGGCAAAACAAGCCCAGGGCTCTGGGCCTGTTATGGCGTTAATGCTTCCTGTCTCCTTGCCTGTAGCCCTGCTATTCCCTGACCTGACCTAAACAACAAAACAACAAGAAGGGTGTACCAGGCTGTGATTTAGAAACAAAGATCGCCCCAATCTAAAGAGGGCTGCAAAGCCGAGAGTATATATGGGCTCCAAACAAGCTACCACATGCTTTTGTTCAATATTGACTTGTCTTACATGACCTGAGCAATGATGTGATGTTTCTTTAGCTCCCTGGCCTGTCTATCTGCCTTGGATTCCTTTTATCTGACCCCCCCTACATAAATGACTGGCTACTCTTCAGGTTGTCACCTGATTGTGCCCTTGATCTGTTTACTGGACAACTCTCATCTGCTGCCCACCCTGAGCTAGAAACCATCTTCTGGATTATGCTTGCCTGCTGTACTTCCCCGATCTCAGAACTGGTTTACTGGATCATGCTTTCCTACAGCATACCCTGATCTTGGACTATCACAAGGACGCTCTCCAGGCTGCAGCAGTGCTGTGGGCCCAGCCCACCTCAAAGACTACAGGTACCCTTTCCTAGTATCCTTGCCCAGGCCTGATGTTGTATGGTAAGGAAATATAACACTGTGTACGAAGACCTGGGGGCAACCAAGTACCAGTAGGTCGTAGGGCAACAGGGGCTAATGAAGGCAGAAAAAACACTTATTAATAGCTTTTTTTCCTAACCTAGGTATCAGGATGAGCTTTATGATTTATGTAATGACTCCACCTCCTAAAATTCCCCCTCTCAGCACCTCTGTGGTACAGAAGGCAGGTTCTGTGAAATATGTGACACAGCAGTGTATTCTCACAGGACATAGTCAATATGGGTCACAGAATTTGTAAATATGTGGGGATCTTTATGAAGTAAGTTTACAGACCCCAAGATTGTTCCGATTAATAGGAGTGGGCTAGAAATAATTAAAATTCAATGTGAAAATTAATCTATGGTTTTACATTCTGACAATAAGTACACTTTAAATGTCCCACTGCAGTTTTTGGCACTTTATACCGCTCCTCTCCATTTCTCACTATTCAGTATAATGGCCCTGGGAGTATGCAGACATGAAAATCAAATACAGAAATCCTACCTCCATAGTCTATTAGACCCCTTTCACACTGAAGCGCGACTATAAACAGCACTAAAGCACTGGTCACTGAAAATACAACTTGACCTTAAAAAAAAAGGAAAAAGGACCCCTTTTTTGCGGATCTTTCAAATTGCTTTTAAGGCGATTTGGAAGCTCTGGCCATTCATTTCAATGGGCAAGGGCATTTTGGGAACTCTATTTATAGCCCTCCAATCTGCCCTAAAGATGCGGCTTACAGGGTTTTTCCTAATGTCTCACAAGCGCACCGTCCGAGTGTGAAAGCACACATTGCAATGAATGGGAGGCAGTTTTCAGGTGCTTTTCAGAGGCTATTTCTAGCAATAAACTGCAAACTGCCTTAATGTGAAAGGGGTCTTAGAGATAGCAGGATGGAGCATTCACCAGCTTCATCTAAGTCAGTATCTGGACGTTTCACATTAAATTCATAATAAATATGTTATTCTTGAGTCTATGTCATTAGTTGAAGTGAAAAATGGTTAACTTTAAAGTATGCTCTTATAAAACTCATGCTGTGTTTGACTGTCAGGCTCTGCAGCATTACGGTGTTATTTCAGCATATAATAAGATATCAGCGTGAGTACTCCTAATAACAGCATGCTGTGTTCAGTGTAAAAATCAATATGACATATCACATGTTCTTGGATAGACGCATGACTATTGTTAACGATAAAAGCCTTGAGGAAATAACTCCAGCAATTTAATATGGATATGATAATAAAGGACTGTGGTGCTTTGTATTTTTAAAGGTATACATATAGTGCCTTGCGAAAGTATTCGCCCCCCTTGAACTTTTCAACCTTTTGCCACATTTCAGGCTTCAAACATAAAGATATAAAATTAATTTTTTTTGTGAAGAATCACCAACAAGTGGGACACAATTGTGAAGTGGAACGAAATCTATTGGATATTTTAAACTTTTTTAGCAAATAAAAAACTGAAAAGTGGTGCGTGCAAAATTATTCGGCCCCTTTACTTTCAGTGCAGCAAACTCACTCCAGAAGTTCAGCGAGGATCTCTGAATGATCCAATGTTGTCCTAAATGACTAATGGTGATAAATAGAATCCACCTGTGTGTAATCAAGTCTCTGTATAAATGCACCTGCTCTGTGATAGTCTTAGGGTTCTGTTGAAAGCGCAGAGAGCATCATGAAGACCAAGGAACACACCAGGCAGGTCCGTAATACTGTTGTGGAGAAGTTTAAAGCCGGATTTGGATACAAAAAGATTTCCCAAGCTTTAAACATCCCAAGGAGCACTGTGCAAGCGATCATTTTGAAATGGAAGGAGTATCAGACCACTGCAAATCTACCAAGACCTGGCAGTCCCTCTAAACTTTCAGCTCAGACAAGGAGAAGACTGATCAGAGATGCAGCCAAGAGGCCCATGATCACTCTGGATGAACTGCAGAGAACTACAGCTGAGGTGGGAGAGTCTGTTCATAGGACAACAATCAGTCGTACACTGCACAAATCTGGCCTTTATGGAAGAGTGGCAAGAAGAAAGCCATTTCTCAAAGATATCCATAAAAAGTCTTGTCTAAAGTTTGCCACAAGCCACCTGGGAGACAATCCAAACATGTGGAAGAAGGTGCTCTGGTCAGATGAAACCAAAATCAAACTTTTTGCCTACAATGCAAAATGATATGTTTGGCATAAAAGCAACACAGCTCATCACCCTCAACACACCATCCCCACTGTCAAACATGGTGGTGGCAGCATCATGGTTTGGGCCTGCTTTTCTTCAGCAGGGACAGGGAAGATGGTTAAAATTGAGGGGAAGATGGATTCAGCCAAATACAGGACCATTCTGGATGAAAACCTGTTGGAGTCTGCAAAAGACCTGAAACTGGGACAGAGATTTATCTTCCAACAAGACAATGATCCCAAACATACAGCAAAATCTACAAAGGAATGGTTCACAAATAAACGTATCCAGGTGTTAGAATGGCCAAGTCAAAGTCCAGACCTGAATCCAATCGAGAATTTGTGGAAAGAGCTGAAAACTGCTGTTCACAAACGCTCTCCATCCAACCTCACTGAGCTCGAGCTGTTTTGCAAGGAAGAATGGGCAAGAATTTCAGTCTCTCGATGTGCAAAACTGATAGAGACATACCCCAAGCGACTTGCACCTGTAATCGCAGCAAAAGGTGGCTCTACAAAGTATTAACGCAAGGGAGCCGAATAATTTTGCACGCCCCACTTTTCATTTTTTTATTAGTTAAATAAGTTTCAAAAATCCAATAGATTTCGTTCCACTTCACAATTGTGTCCCACTTGTTGGTGATTCTTCACAAAAAATAAAAATGTTATATCTTTATGTTTGAAGCCTGAAATGTGGCAAAAGGTTGAAAAGTTCAAGGGGGCCGAATACTTTCACAAGGCACTGTATATATTCCGAGATTACACCTCCTAGATTTTTTTTTTTTAATGAGAAAAAATCGTGAGCACATATTTTGATCAATTAGCTATCGTTTACCTTAAAGGGAAACTTTTATTCAAAGCGTATGTATGTTAAATAAATTCATTGCAGCTTTTTCCAATGCTGAGATGACATGAGTACATTGGTTTTCTTTTTTTGAGCTTTGTTTCCTTTATTTTCACCTAATGATTCTACCAGTAACATACAGCCATGGTTGCCACTAGGGCAGCAACTAATGATTATTTTCATAATCAATTAGTAGGCCGATTATTGTTTTGATTAATCAATCAATCAGATAAGAACCTCAAAAAAGTGTATAATTTAATATTTAAAGTTTCAAAAAAGACAATGTATTCTTGAATATCGATATGCAGTGGTAAATATAAATAACCAGCTATATGGTTAGGAAAAATATATTTGATCCAATCTGAGAATAACAGACAGAGGAGATATACTGTTTATATAACAAAACACTGGACTCGTACTTCGATGTAATCCTTTTTAATGATACTTTAGAAAAATGTACAAATCTACAAGCAAGCCACTGTGCAGTTGTGAGAAACCCGCTCTTCATCAGGCTTATCTGGCTGTGTGTAATGTGCTATACTAAAACTTTTACTTTTTTCCCAAACAAATGGTTTCGTTTCCATACAATCTGGGGGAAAAAAAAGAGAATGTTATCATATAATCCCAATCTGTTTATTACGGAAATAAATACAGGTCATAGTCTCTATTTATACCATTAGGATGAAGAGACTGTAATTTGTTAATCCACCTTTTCTTAAATTCGGTCACCCCCTCTTTTATCCCTGGATACTTCCTCTAATACCATGAAACGTAAATCAGAATCTTTATGTCCCTTTTCTAAAAAAATGTCTTGATACCGGTAAACTCGGCTGTTTCAGTCTTATCGTGCTGCGGTGCTGGCCTATTCTGTCTTTGATCTTTTGGGTTGTCTCGCCGACATATTAAACCGCAGGGGCATGTGAGGATGTATCCCACATATGTGGATTGACATGTATGGAAGCCATTAATTACTACAATTTCTCTACTAATGGGATGAGTATAATGGTTACCTTTAAGTAGTAAATTACATTGAATGAATAAAGGGGACACATTATGGGTCCACTTTCTTGAGATTGTGGACTCCCCAACCCCCCCTGTCAGCTATTATAGATTAGTGCAGCTAGCAGGACAGCAAGGGTTAGGATATTTGGGTGAGGCCCCTTTAAGAAGGTGATAGCATGGTTTTAGGGAAGGTCCAATCAGGTTTAAGGGAATTTGCTGGAAGCTATCCTGTGGCTATATAAGACTAACAGGTGAAGGGGTTTTCCTCTTTGCCTGTGGACCACCAAGAATTTTGGAGCTCTCCCTCACAATGGAATCCCTATTGCGTCAGCTCCTGGAGAAGGCGGGCAGTGCAGGAGGGGAAGAATGGCTTCGCTGCTGTCTAGCGTTAGACTCTGCTGAACAGCTGGAGGAGAATGGAGGCGGAGACTCAGCAGTGGGCGGCGAGCAGGCTGGTCTTAATGGCGAAGGGAGGAGAGAGCAAGAGCCATCCCTTCATGGAAGAACAAGGAGAAGTGTTCCTCCCGAACATTTTCGGCAGGCTGTGGAGGCGAACGAAGAGGAGAGCGGACCTCGCGAACGTTCGGAAGATTCGGTCGGTGTGTCAAGGGGCCGTTGTGGCTCGAAGAAGTGGCGGACATGCTCCCAGTCACCAGCGGACAGAGGCGGTCGGCGGAGTCAGGTGCAGCAGCCAGCAGCAGAGCAAAGGGGAAGGAAGACAGCACAGCACCTCTCAAGGCAGCCTTCAGCTGAAATGACACAGCAAGGCACTCGGCGAACTGAGGTGCCTCAGCAGTCCCAGGTTGAGTATTCATTGCAACCCCCAGACCCAGCAGCGCTGCTGGAGGTGGAAAGTCAGCAATGTGTGGGACAGTGTAGCAAGTACTAATATTACTGGAAAACACACTGAACCTAAAATGTGTGGGACAGCCTCCAGCAGCTGGTGAGTTAAACCAATTGCATATTTTGAATGGGTTGGTAGGTTCTTTGTCTTCTCTGGTTCAATCTCTCTTTCAGGTGTCTGTGCCTCCCTCTTCTCCTGTGGCATCATTGCCTGTTAACTCTTCTGTTGCTGTGCTCTCTCCTGCTACTACTAGTTTAACAGTTCACAAAAGGGAAGGTTAATAATGGATTGCAGGATGACATAACAGGCTCAGAGTCATTACATGCAGCTGCACCTGTGGATATACTGAAGGTACCTGAAACATGCATGAAAGGGGTTATGCCGTGTGAGATGTCACCATTAGGATGTCATTTAAACGCATCAGTAAAAGATAAAATATGGAAGGGGGAATATGTAGATATACTTTCCCTCCTTCCCTCCTACAAGGAATTTATGATTAGATCTGACAAGAGGGGGGAAGAGAAAGGTGAAGAAGATGGGCGTAGGCCGGTCCCCAGGTCTTTTAATAATTGGCTACAGGCCTTCTGTATTTATGCTGGCATACTAGCAGAGAAGCACCCGGAGCTGTGTGGGGGTCTTTTTCAGCATTTAGACCATATATTAGAGGCTTATAGGAGCTTTGGTGGCCTGGGCTGGTTTTACTATGACGAGTCTTTTCGCCAGAAACTGTCCATACACCCAGCATTAAAATGGGGAATGAAGGATGTTGGCTTGTGGCTCAATTTGATACTCCCTCAGAAGACGATGTCACCCAGCCATCTACGTTTACTGCTGCAATTCCGGCTTTTAGAAAAGGCTGTTGTTTTGCTTTCAATGAAAGTCAGTGTCGTTTGAACTTGGCTTGTAAATACAGGCATGAATGTTCAATTTGCGCCGGTGCGCACCCAGCAGTGAAATGTTTTAAAAAAAATTTGAATGTAAGTCTTGGTCCTGCGCAGAAGGATATTTTTCCAAAAAGCCTGCACTCCAGTGAGGCTGGAAAAAATGCGCCCATGGCTGGACAGCTACCCAGACAGGGAGAAGGCACGTTTCCTCATTGAGGGTTTTTCTAAGGGCTTTCCTTTCCCTTCTTTTTCTGGGGTTGGTTGTAAATTAGTGGGGAATTTAAAGTCAGTAGACTTGTACCCTCAGATAGTTAGGGATAAGTTGTGTAAGGAACTTGCGGAAGGACGAATAGAAGGGCCTTTTGAGCATCCGCCATTCCCTAATTTTCGGATTTCCCCATTGGGAGTAGTTCCTAAGCGTGAGCCTAATGTATTCCGCATTATCCATCATTTGTCGTTCCCGAAAGGAGATTCATTGAACGATGATATTGATGAAAACTTATGCTCCGTTTCGTATGCGACATTTGAGGATGCAATCAATATAATTAGGAAGTGCGGCACTGGGGCTTTGTTGGCAAAGGCCGATATAAAATCGGCTTTCGTCTCCTGCCTATTTCCCCGGAGGCTTTCAATTCTCTAGGGTTTTTCTTTAAGAAGCAATTTTTCTTTGACAAATGTCTCCCTATGGGGTGTTCACTGTCATGCGCCTATTTTGAGTTTTTTTCCACATTTCTTCATTGGGTGTGAGATCTGGTTTGGATAGTGTAATACACTATTTGGATGATTTTTTGTTTGTAGGACCGTCAGACTCTACGAGTTGCACTGAATTGTTGGTGCTATTTCAAGCCGTTGCGTTGGAATTTGGTGTTCTACTGGCTGAGGAAAAAACATGCTTGCCTGGGACAGTATTGGAATTTTTAGGCACTGAAATTGATACATGCAGGATGGAGTTTCGTTTGCCCGAGGCGAAACTTAGCAAATTGAAGGGGTTGATTGCAAAAGTTCTGCAAAAGAAGAAAATTAGGTTGAAGGACATGCAATCTCTCCTGGGTATATTGGCTTTTGCCTGTAGAATTATGCCAGTGGGCAGAATTTTTTCACGTCGCCTTTACCTGGCCATTTCAGGTATGAAATCCCCTATGGCTCACATTCGCATGACTGTCCCTATTAAGGAGGATTTATTGGTGTGGTTCAGGTTCTTAGATTCTTACAATGGCCGGTCTTTCTTTCAGTCCGAGTTTATTTTTGCCCCAGATTTCCGACTGTTCACAGATGCAGCTGGCTCGAAAGGATTCGGCGCTATCTGGCAGAATCATTGGTGCTGTGCAAACTGGCCTGATTCATGGGTGCAGCGGGGCGCTACTAAGAATGTGGTTCTGTTAGAATTATTTCCAATCCTCGTGGCTCTGGAATTGTGGGGTTCAAATTTTTCTAATAGGCGTATACTGATGGAGACAGATAATAAAGGCGTACTGTATGCAGTGAACTGTTTGTCATCTAGTTCTGAATTAGTGATCAAAGTTCTGCGGCAGGTGGTCTTTAGGTGCCCTAAATTCAATATTTGGCTGAAGGCTAAGTATACCCCAGGGATTTTGAATAACATAGCCGACTCTCTATCTCGCTTTCAGATGGACCGTTTTCGGCTGTTGCTCCCAGAAGCGGACAGAGATGGCATTCCATGCCCAGACTATATGCGGGAAGTGATATGAAGGAAGTATCTGAAGCCATTCAAAGGTCTTTAGCGCCCAAGACGTGGGCCGACTACTCAGCGGCTTGGAGAAGTTGGCTGTCCTTTGCCAGTGCACGAGGTTTTCCTTTTAACGAACCATATGAAGACAGGATTTTAGCCTTCTTGGCCGGTTTAATGCAGCAAAGCTACTAGTATAGTTATCTAACGAAAGTGTTGACTGGTATTTCTTTTTTCTTTAAGTTGAGGGGTCTGCAACCTTGTTCTTCCTATTTTTCTTTGAAACAGGCACTAAAAGGATACAGGAGGTCAACCTTCGTGGCGGATGCCAAAAGACCGATCTCCCTCAACATCCTTGGTGGCCTTTGTAGGATGACTGAAGTCATCTGTTTCTCGGCCTATGAGGTTTTACTTTTCAAGAAAGCATTTACACTTGTTTTTTTCAGAGCGTTACGCATTTCTGAATTGGTGCCTGCAAATAGGCTGGGCGTTTCCGGTATTAAGAAAGAACGGGTGGTGGTGGACAGCTATGGGGTACACATTTGGTTGCAATATTCCAAGACGGATCAATGTGGCAAGGGCAGGTGGGTTCACTTGCAGGAATTTGGGGATATATTTGTGTGCCCAGTAGCAGCTGTTAAACAATTCTTGGCTATTAGACCACCGGGAATGGGGCATTTCCTGATTCATGCAAATTTGAGACCTCTGACAAAATATCAATTTGATGCAGTACTCAAAAGATGTCTAGAACGTCTGGGTTTGAGTGGCTTCAAGTTCTCATCACACTCATTTAGGATAGGTGCAGCCTCTGAAGCGGCTCGGTTAGGGTTCCCGGATGCTGACATTAAAGAAATGGGGAGGTGGAAGTCCCAATGTTTTCAGTTATATGTGCGACCTAATCTCTTTGTTTAATTTCTAGGTACACAGCACACGGTGTGGATATTGGGACATTCGTTCACATATTGGGAGCAAAAAAGAGCGGCTCAACGCAGTTATTCAACGAATCTGTCACTACAACCAGAATCTTTTCAGTTACTTTGGAAGGGCATTAGAGGACTTCAGTGGTATCAACTTTATTTTCAGTTGAATAGGCTATGTCAAATATGGCCCTCGCCCTCTATATTGGTAATTCACTTAGGCGGGAATGATATGGGGAACCGTAGAACTTTAGACTTACTGTTTATGATCAAGCGGGACCTCCTTCGTTTTAGTACTATTTTCCCGGGTACAATTTTAGTTTTCTCAGAGATAGTCCCTCGTCTTTCCTGGCTCTCCTCTGATCAGAGGAGGGTTATGGAAAAGATGCGGAAAAGAGTTAATAGGGCGCTGGAGAAATTCATGCCGCAGCTTGGTGAATTATCTTATCGCCATGTGGACCTAGAAGGTAGCTATCCGGGACTGTATAGACCTGATTGAGTGCACTTATCAGAGGTGGGATTAGATATATTCAATTTAGGCCTGCAATATAGTATATAGGAGACTGTGGCCGCGGCGGTGGGGTTGGGCCGTCCTCGATGCTCAAGGCCGGCTTGTCGGGACTGTTATTTATATTTAAAATTGTGCTACTGCTCGAGTTCTAAAAACTGAGCAGATAGAATTCTGTTTGGTTGAATTTATGGTTACGTGATTTAATAAAAAGGTGATGATAAATACACTGTTGAAAACCAATAAAGGTGCCGCGGCCAAGTTTTGCCAAAACTAAAAGATGGTCTAGTGGTTTTATTTAGTTAAGGTATTCTAAGGTTGTGGGTTTTGGGGGAGGTGTGTCCTACAATCTCATGAAAAAGGGGGACACATTATGGGTCCACTTTTTTGAGATTGTGGGCTCCCCAACACCCCCCCCCCCCCGTCAGCTATTATAGATTAGTGCAGCTAGCAGGACAGCAAGGGTTAGGATATTTGGGTGAGGCCCCTTTAAGAAGGGGATAGCATGGTTTTAGGGAAGGATAAATCAGGTTTAAGGGAATTTGCTGGAAGCTATCCTGTGGCTATATAAGACTAACAGGTAAAGGGGTTTTCCTCTTTGCCTGTGGACCACCAAGAAGTTTGGAGCTCCCTCCCTCCCGCCCCAGTCGCGAGCACCTATATGTGGTAGGGTCACCCCGGATTCTGGGGGGGACTGTTATTTATATTTAAAATTGTGCTACTGCTTGAGTTCTAAAAACTGAGCAGATAGAATTCTGTTTGGTTGAATTTATGGTTATGTGATTTAATAAAAAGGTGATGATAAATACACTGTTGAAAACCAATAAAGGTACTGCGGCCAAGTTTTGCCAAAACTAAAAGATGGTCTTGTGGTTTTATTTAGTTAAGGTATTCTAAGGTTGTGGGTTTTGGGGGAGGTGTGTCCTACAATCTCATGCAATTCAAACAGGGAAAACATCCCTTTCTTCCCTTTCAGATCTGACTAAAGAGTCCCTTAGAGTCCTATTATGCCGATAGGACGCTGGTGGGGTAGGAATATGGGTTCAAAACCAGTAAAATGCGTGGAGGATAACAGGGGGGAGAGAGAAGAAGAGGTAGAAAGTAGGGAGCCAGAAAAGGAGAGGGGATGGGGGGGGGGGGGCGTTGGCACGTGTGGCATCGAAATAACAAAAAGTATGGCTATATCCTAAGGGTCACATACAAAGGTAAAACTTTAAACCATAGGAGAGCCAACTGACCGGTGAGGAGAAGCAATGGGAGCTCGACAGAGGAGGTGGTCTCAGTCTCAGTGCGTTTGAGTTATAAGCTCTTTGTAATATGGGGTGGTTGTGAATGCTATCCACAGGGACCAGATTAGGGTGTGTCGCTGGGAGGTGTTCTTGTTGCGATGGGTGATGTCTTCTATGAGGTGTACCTCCAATATTTTTTGTAACCAGCTCTTCACTGAGGGAATCTTGGGTTGCCCCCAGAGGGAGGGTATTAAAGTCTTGGCCGTGTTGAGCAGATGTGGTATGAGTGAGCGTTTGTAGGTTCCAATAGGTTCTTTGGTAGCATGAAAAAGGATAATCCACGGGTCATTAAGGAGGTCGACGTCCGAGATTTGCTGTATACGTTTTATGGTGGTCCAGAAGGGGCGAATAATCGGGCACGACCACCAGATGTGTGCATGAGTTGCTATGCTCCCACAATTCCTCCAACACATCGGGGAACTGGCAGGGAACATCTGGTGTAGTTTTGACGGTGTGTAGTGCCATCTGGTGAGCGGTTTGAAATTGACCTCCACCCTTTTTGATGCGAGAGACGTGATATGAGTTAATCGTAAGACTTTGAATTTCTGATGTCCTAGAAGGTTGGTTTTCAGGTGTGTTTCCCATTTAGCCAGGTATGATGGGAGCTCGTCAGTCTGGAGTTTAAGAAGGGCTCTATAAAAAGTCGAGATGCAGTGTAGAGGTGGATCCTTTGGATTAAAAATTTCCTCGATGCTATTGAGGTCTTGTATGCCTCTCAATGGTTGGGGCAGAGTTTGGAGAAACCGTTGGAGTTGAAGATATGTCCATTTGTCAAGGAATGCGATAGGTTTAGAGCCCAGGATTTCAGGTAATGGCTTGAGGGTTCGAGCACGGAGGATATGGTGCAGTAAGAGGGGGCCATCCGGAGACCAGGTCTTAAAGCCTGGGTCTAGTAGACCCGGTAGGAAGTACTCATGGTTAAGGAGCGGCAGCAGAGGGGAGTCATAGGACCAGGAAATCCTCCTATGTAGGGCATCCCATATATCCAAGGTTGAGATGGTGAGTGAGGAGGTTAATTCAGCGAGATGTCTATGGGAACGGGGCAACCAGGGAGTGACACTAAGGTCAGCAGAACATAGGGAGCGTTCTAGGTGTACCCACAATTTGGAGTGAGCAGCGTACTTCCATTCAGCTATTTTACATAACGTTACAGCATAGTAATACATCTTAAAGTTCTTGTAGCGAAACAAAATGTCTCTAGATACTCTGGGGTGGCTGTTCCTCCAAATGAAGCAGGAGATCATGGTTTGTAGTGTGGTGAAGAACCCCACGGGAACACCCAATGGCAACATTTGGTATAAAAATAGCACTCGAGGTAAAATATTCATTTTAATAATGTTCATCTTACCCAACCAGGAATGCGACAGGTTGTTCCATTTTCTTAAATCTCCTCTGATACTATTTAACAAGGGGATGTAGTTATATTTGAAGAGGGAGTGAATGTGTGAGGTATATACCCAGGCACTTCATATAGTGTTGAACCCATCTAAAGGGGAAGAGGGGTCTTAGTAGCATCTCCTCCTGCTTAGGAAGGTTGATATTCAAGATTTCTGACTTGGAGAGGTTAATTTTGAAGTTGGACAGTGATTGATAAGTAGAGAAATCAGACATAAAGTTAGGGAGTGAGATGTGTGGTTGTTGGATAAAGAAAAGGATATCATCTGCGTATGCTGCATACTTGTGTGTCTTGTTACCTACTTGGATGCCATGTATGTTAGTGTTCTGTCTAATGGAGGCCAGGAAAGGTTCTAGAGTGAGTGCAAATAGGAGAGGGGACAGGGGGCAGCCCTGTCTGGTTCCATTAAAAAGTGCGAATGGATCACTAAGAGTGCCGTTTATACAGAGTTGTGCCGTAGGATTGGTGTAGAGGGAGGAGATGTGACAAAACATCCGAGGGCCTAGGCCAAAATGTCGTAAGGTCAGTTTGAGAAAGTCCCAATCCACCCTAGCAAATGCTTTTTCAGCATCAGTAGATATAAGTAGGGTGGATTGGGCGCGTCTCCATACGTACTGGATTAGGGATATTGCTCGAAGGGAGTTATCTTTGGCCTCTCTAGAAGGTATGAAACCTGTCTGGTCGGGTGAGACCCATCTAGGTATCAGGGGGAGAAGGCGATTAGCCATAACTTTGGAGTACAATTTGATATCCACATTTAACAGTGAAATTGGTCTGTAGCTGCTACAGTGGGTGGGATCTTTCCCCGCCTTAGGGATGACTGTGATGTGGGCTGTTCCGGTAGTTTGGCCAGGTTTGCTTCTTTTAAGAAATCTTGCATGCGGACGCGTCTCTCTTTGGGGGTCAGAGCAGGCGCATCACTTGGCACCTTATATAAGTCCGCATAGTACTCCCTGAAGGCTTTGGCTATGTGTGGAGTCGCATGTACAAGATCGCCGTTGGGGAGTTTTATTTTGGGGATAAAAGATTTAGATTGTTTTACTTTAAGAGATCTCGCCAGTTGTCTACTAGGTTTATTCTCCCACTCATACAATGTTTGTGAGAAGCTTTGGAATTTTCGTTTAGTGTCAAGATCGAGTAGGTTTTTTTAGTTCTTCACGTTTCAATGTCAGGGCCTTAAGGTGAGTTGTGTGTAAAGAAAGCTTATGCTGTTTGTCGAGGTCTGCTATTTGGTGTAGCACCTGTTTGATTCTCTGACCATGCTCCCTTTTTTTTCTCGATCCCAATTCAATAAGTCGACCTCTCATGGTGGCCCTGTGGGCTTCCCATATGATAGAGGGGGAGGTCCCGATAAGTGTGTTATCTTTAAAATACTGTATTAGGTGAGATGACAGCGCTGAGACCTCTGCTGGGTTAGAAAGAAGGGAATCGTTAAGTTTCCAGCTATTCGAGCGGTGAGCCAATGTAGGCAAGGTCATGAGCATCGACACCGGTGCATGATCAGAGATGGTGGCAGTACCTATGTGAGCAGATTGCAGGAGTGGGAGATGGTAGTGGTCTAAAAAGATGTTGTCTGTTCGGAAGTAGGATTGATGTGTACTAGAAAAGTGTGAGAGATCTTTTTCTTTAGGGTGTAGCATGCGCCATACATCTAGCAGTTGGAGGTCCAATCGTTTCTTTTTAACTAGAGACAAGCGTTTAAATGAAATGTTAGAGCAACCCTGAGAGGTGTCTAGGATGGGGTCAAGACAGTGGCATTGCTAGGCAGGTGCGGGTCGCACCCGGGTGACACCTGCCAGAGGGGTGACACCCATGGGTAGCGCCACCACTACAAACGCCCGCCGCACTGTCCCGCACCACGGCTGTGTCCCTCAGCGTGGAGCGGAACAAAGCCGCCTCCCCCTCCTCTCTGTTTACATCCACAGAGGAGGAGGAGCTGAGCTCGAGGGACACACACCGCTGTGTGTGTGTATGAGTGTCTGATGTTCTGAGGAATGTAAGGGGGGGTCTGCATGGAGGGGGGGGTCTGTACTGGGGGGTGTCTGCACTGGGGGGGTCTGCACGGAGGGGGGGTCTGTACTGAGGGGAGTCTGCACTGGGGGATGTCTGCACTGGGGGTGTGCCTGCACTGGGGTGTCTGCACTGGGTGGGTGTCTGCACGGAGGGGGCTGTCTGCACTGGGGGGGGTCTGCACGGAGGGGGGTGTCTGCACTGGGGGGGTGTCTGCACTGGGTGGGTGTCTGCACTGGGGGGTCTGCACTGAGGGAGTGTCTTTACTGCTGGAGGGGTCTGCACTGGGTGGGTGTCTGCACTGGGGGGGTGTCTGTACTGCTGGGGGGGTCTGCACTGGGGTGTCTGCACTGGGGTGTCTGCATGGAGGGGGGGTGTTTGCACTAGGGGGTCTGCACGGAGGGGGTTGTCTGCACTGGGGGGTCTGTACAGAGGAGGGGTCTGCCCTGAAGGGGTGTCTGTACTGAGGGGGGAGGTTTATACTGAGGGAGGGGGGTCTATATTGATGGAGGGTGGTCTGTATTGAGGGAGGGGGATCTATACTGCGGGGGGAGGGTCTGAAGTTAGTGGAGGGGGGGTCTGTACTGAGGGGGGACTATAGTTGGTGGGGGGTGACACCATTTTTATTCGCACCGGGTGACACCAACCCTAGTGACGCCACTGGGCACACACACAGAATCTGGTGAAGTTGTGCATAGAAACCAATCAGCTTCTACATTTAAAATTTGCCAAGCTTAATTGAAGTTAGAAGCTGATTGTTACTATGCACAGCTGCACCAGATTCTGTGTGCACCAGTTTTAGTAAATCTCCCTGTAAGTGTCCTTTGTTTGCTGCCTTGTTGCTCTATCTGCACAAATAAGCTCTGACCAGTGTCGGGGGGGGGGGGGGGGGGGGGGGTTCCAGCACACAGCCCACAGCCTGTGACCGACAGCATCAGCTTTGTTCCGGTCTATTCAGACACACAGGCCGTCTTGGCCCTACTCCTCCAATCACAGGTTTTGACTGAGAGGGGAGAAGAGCTGCTTCAGATATATATGATGGTGGACCGAGATTGGGCTCATGTGAGTATTTTTAGGGGAGGGTGTTTTGGGGGGGTGTTATGGCTACTATTAAAAGTTTACCTTAATGAAGAGAATGCATTAAACCACTTCAGCCCCGGAAGGATTTACCCCCCTCCTGACCAAAGCACTTTTTGCGATACTGCACTGCATCTATTTAACTGAGAACTGAGCACGTGAACTTCTTTGGGCGACCATGGTAAGGCATGTTCTGAGTGGAACCTTCCATGTTAAATCACTGTATGGTCTTGGCCATCGTGCTACAGCTCAGTTTCTGGGTCTTGGCAATCTTCTTATAGTATAGGCCATCTTTATGTAGAGCAAGTGCACTTTTTTTCCAGATTCTCAGAGTTCTTTGCCATGAAAGTGCCATGTTGAACTTCCAGTGACCAGTATATGAGAGTGATAACACCAAAATGTAACCACTTCAACCCTGGAAGGATTTACCCCCTTCCCGACTAAGTCCTTTTTTGCTATATGGTACTTTGTCGGTTGTGCGATGTTGCACCCAAACAAAATTGACGTCCTTTTTTTCTCACAGATAGAGCGTTCTTTTTGGTGGTATTTGATCACCTCTGTGTTTTTTATTTTTTGCGCTATAGACAAAAAAAATGCGCAACAACTTGGGGGAAAAAAAACTATGTTTTTTACTTTTTGCCATAATAAATACCCCCCCAATTTTTTTTTACAATATATATATATATATATATATATATATATATATATATATATATGTGTGTGTAAAATAAATAAATATATACTGTACATACATAAAATTACAACCACTTAGGCCAGTCAAGTAGGTAGCAAGGTATTGCCAATACGCTCACCAGTATAAGGCTGGGAGTTGAGCGATGTTACATTACAGCCTTTGGTTCAGTTGTTTTTAATCTTAATTATATGTGATGGATCAGAACACAATAGTCTAAGTTGGTGAAGTAAAATTAGAAAAATATATACATAAAACTATTTTTCAGAAATAAAAAACGGATAACTGGCATGTGCGTATGTATTCACCCCCTTTGTTATGAAGCCCATAAAAAGCTCTGGACGACAATAAGCCGTATGCTCCATAGCGTTGAGCTTCATGGCAGATTGGCCAAAAAACAAAATGGCACTTTTGAGTTTGCTAAAAGGCATGTGGAAGACTCGCAAAATGTGTGGAGGAAGGTGCTCTGGTCTGATTACACTAAAAGTGAACTTTTTGGCCATCAAAGAAAATGCTATGTCTGGCGCAAACCCAACACATCACGTCACCCAAATAACACCATCCCCACAGTGAAAAATGGTGGTGGCAGCATCATGCTGTGGGGATGGTTTTCAGCAGTCAGGACTGGGAAACTGGTCAGTTAAGGGAAAAATGGATGGTGCTAAATACAGGGATATTCCTGAACACAACCTGTACCACTCTGTGTGTGATTTGAGGCTAGGACAGAGGTTCACCTTCCAGCATTACAATGACCCCAAACACACTGCTAAAGCACTTGAGTGGTTTAATGGGAAACATGTAAATGTGTTGGAAGGGCCTAGTCAAAGCCCAGACCTCAATCCAATAGAAAATATGTGGTCAGACTTAAAGATTGCTGTTCACAAGCGCAAACAATCGAACTTGAAGGAGCTGGAGCAGCTTTGCAAGGAGGAATGGGCAAAAAAAAAGTGGTAAGATGTGGCAAGCTCATAGAGACTTATCCAAAGCAACTTGGAGCTGTGATAGCCACAAAAGGTGGCTCTACAAAGTATTGACTTTAGGGGGGTGAATAGTTATGCACATTGACTTTTTTTGTTATTTTGTCCTATTTGTTGTTTACTTCACAATTAAGAAAAAAAAAACACCATCTTTAAAGTTGTGGGCATGTTCTGTAAATTAAATGATGTAAATCCTCAAACAATCCATGTTAATTCCAGGTTGTAAGGCAACAAAACACGAAAAATGCCAAGGGGGGTGAATACTTTTGCAAGGCACAGGATATCACAGAAAACATACAGCAGATAAATTCAAACAAAAATGGAGAGCAGTGCTTCTCACAAGGCAGCAGAGGGCAGAGTTGTGGGGGGGGGGGGGGGGTAGCACGAGGCTCACCCTCCGGAGTTTCAATCAAGGGTCTGGGAGTACCATGTCCCCCTAGGTGGAAAGGGGAGCCACTGGTCTCCTTCCAAAGGGGATACCCGGTTCGCTCCACCCACAGCAGGTGTATGGTAGCGTGCCCACAGTCACTGGCTGATCCACACATCACTTCGGGTTTTCCCCCGAAGTGAGGAGTGAGGGGGGAAAGGAGTGGGGGAGGGGTTGACACATCTTAGATCATGCCATGGCACATGGATCCATATCCCCCATCATTGATCCCTGGGTGCATGGGTACAATAGTACCTGAATAAGGATGGTAAGGTAAGGCAATATTGTCAGCAGTGGCTATTGTACACAAAGATGGAAAACATTTGTTAGTTAGTAATCATGCTAGCAAGGACATATGGTATGTAAGGGCATGCAATCAGTAAGGAGCAATGTCCTCAGTATATAGACTGAACATGTACTGCATAGTGTGATTCACCTTACCAGTAAGCATAGCACAGGGATCATTTAGGCACTAAGTAAACTACATGAGGGGCATAAGTTATCTCATACAATCATAAGTATACAAACATTAAAGGGGTTGTAAAGGTAAATGTTTTTTCACCTTAATGCCTTCTATGCATTAAGGTGAAAAAACATCTCACACTGCCGGCACCCCCAGTCCCCCCGTTTTACTTACCTTACCCCTCGAAAGTCCCGCGCACGCCCCCGCTGTCCTCTTTGCCGCTCAGCCTGGCCACTGATTGGCTGGAGTGGATGGATTGAAGGCAGCGCAGCCATTGGCTTGCTCTGCTGTCAATCACATCCAATGACACTGCGCACCGGGGGCGGGGCCGTGTGATACAGCGAGCAGCTATAGCCGCCGGCTGTATCACAGGAGAGCGCCCGCAGGTGCTTCTCACCATGCGAGGGAGCTCGCATGAACGTGAGAAGTACCTGCGGGAAGAAGCAGAGACAGCCGCCGAGGTACCCTAGAAGAGCAGGTTCGGGGCCACTCTGTGCAAAACGAGCTGCACAGTGGAGGTAAGTATAACATGTTTGTTATTTAAAAAAAATAAAAAAAATTACTTCACAATCCCTTTAAGGCTCAAAAGACCTCGACTAGGAAGCACGCTGCGAGTCTCTAAAGTAACTAACCGCTAGATGGCATCCATGAAGCATAAAAAAAATTGAAGCACAAACGCCCCGTAGCACACATGGGCGTTATTGCCCTGCAGAAAATCTCATGGGGCCTTGGTTTCGCTCGCTTGCAGCATGGGACAAATGCAGGGGGCGGCCCATAGAGACCCCCTCAGGAAGGCAGATGAGGGAAAGAACACATCCTTCCAGCTGTAGTCAAATAGCGGGGACTACTACGTTCTCCATCAAACCAGCATGTCTATCCGGTAAGTGCAGAAATAGCAACTATAGTCACTTGACGGAGACTGTTAAGAACGACCGTCAGTAATCTCGCCGCTATACGCTGTACTACAAGCAAAAGATTTAAGGCACCTGCCAATTATGAGCTCGGAAGCTCCGTTGTGACCTCTGCTGATGTGCTTGAGAGGATCCCCAGGGACCGGTAGGGCCAGGGCGGCCCATTTGTCGGGGGAGTAGTTGTAGCCAGGTCGGTACCTGAATGGGGTCCACTTCCAGGAAAGTGAACAAATCCGGTAGATCCGCTGGCATACGCAAGATGAATGAAGCGGTGGCATTCTGAAAGGTAACCGTTAGTGGGTAGCCTCATCGGTATGTGCAAGCGAGCCCTGCGCTGGACTTCTCTCTGAGAGTAGGTGAACCTCCGCCCTCACCGCCTGTATGTCACAACGATGGGCTTCTTCCACCCTAAGACTCAAGGCCTCAATGTCCTGTTTGGTGGGCAAGGCCTGCAGATGCGCCCAAATTTCCCTCTCGTGGCGGTCCATCCCTCTCTGGGTGGGGGAGTTGGTAACATCCGACATTTCCGGACATTGGGCAAAGTCTTAGGCCCGAGCCATGAGGTGCTGCCACTATGGCGCCTGGAGAGGTGCAGTGCACGCTCTGGAAAAAACTGTGTATATCTCCTGGAGAAACGTGGGCGCGATTTGCCCGAGCCAATGATTTGGTTCTGTACCATTTCACGGCTAGCATGCCGGATCAATAAACAGTTAAGATCGGTGATTTTACCGAGATAGGCAGGGGGAAGCCGGAAGCTCACAGAAAATACATCTTCACACAGCCATGTCCAGGCCATGTCCCCAGAAATTACACTTTTAAATATTTTAAACAAAAAACTATTTTAACCGATCGTGTTTGCTCCTTAAAAGCCCCTTCCAATCATCCATCATGTCATTTTATCTCAAAGAATAGTACAGCTGTTTATACAGTGCCTTGAAAGTATTTATACCACTTGACATCTTCCACATTTTGGCTTGTTACAACCAAAAACGTAAATGTACTTTATGTGATAGACCAACACAAAGTGGCACATAATTGTAAAGTGGAAGGAAAATTATAAATGGTTTTCAATTTTTTTTTTACAAATATCTGAAAGTGTCAATACTTTGTAGAACAACCTTTCACTGCAATTACAGCTGCAAGTCTTTTTGGGTACGTCTCTACTAGCTTTGCACATGCAGAGTAAAATTTTTGCCCATTCGTTGCAAGATAGCTTAAGCTCTGTCAGATTGGATGGAGAGCATCTGAACAGCAATTTTCAAATCTTGCCACAGGTTCTCAATTGGATTTAGGTCTGGACTTTGACTGGACCATTCCAACACATTAATATGCTTTGATCTAAACCATTCCATTGCAGCTCTGGTTGTATGTTTAGGTTTAGGGTTGTCCTCCTGGAAGGTGAACCTCCGCCACAGTCTCACGTCTTTTGCAGATTCTAACAGGTTTTCTTCTAAGACTCCATCCATCTTCCCATCAATTCTGACCAGGTTCCCTGTCCCTGCTGGTGTGTTCAGGGTGAGGTGCTGTTGGTTTTCCATCACACATAGCGTTTTGCTTTTAGGCCAAAAAGTTCAAGTTTGGTCTGAACTGGCCAGAGCACTTTCTTCCACATGTTTGCTGTGTCCCCCACGTGGCTTCTCGCAAACTGCAAACGGCACTTCTTATGGCCATCTTTCAACAATAGCTTTCTTCTTGCCACTCTTCCATAAAGGCCAGATGTGTGGAGTGCTAGACTAATGCCCTGTACACACAATAGCATTTTCCCACAACAAAACCGTGGATTTTTTTCCGAAGGATGTTGGCTCAAACTTGTCTTGCATACACACGGGTCACACAAATGTTGTTGGAAATTCCGAACGCCAAGAACGCAGTGACGTACAACACATACGACGAGCCGAGAAAAATCAAGTTCAATAGCCAGTGCGGCTCTTCTGCTTGATTCTGAGCATGCTTGGACTTTTGTGCGTTGGACTTATGTACACACGCTTGGAAATCTCCAACAACAAATTTTGTTGTCAGAAAATTTGAGAACCTGCTCTCAAACATTTGTTGGCGGAAATTCCGACAACAAATGTTCTATGGAGCATACACATGGTCGGACTTTCCAACAACAAGCTCACATCCAAAATTTGTTGTCGGAAAATCCTATTGTGTACAGGGCATTATTGTGTCCTGTGGACAGACTCTCCCACCTGAGCTGAGGATCTCTGCAGCTCCTCCAGTTACCATGGGCCTCTTGGCCACTTCTCTGATTAACCACTTCAATACCAGGCACTTAAACACCTTCCTGCCCAGACCAATTTTGAGCTTTCAGCGATGTCGCACTTTGAATGACAATTGCGCGGTCATGCTACACTGTACCCAAATGAAATTTTTATAATTTTTTTCCCACAAACAGAGCTTTCTTTTGGTGGTATTTGATCACCTCTAAGGTTTTTATTTTTTGCTAAACAAATAAAAAAATACCGACATTTTTGAAAAAAAATATGTTTTTTTTGTTTCAGTTTCAAAACTTTGTAAAAAAGTAAGTTTTCTCCTTCACTGATAGGCACTAATGGGGTTACACTGATGGGCAATGATAAGGCGGCACTGATGGGCACCGATGAGGTGGCACCAATGAAGTGGCACTGATGAGGTGGCATTGATGGACACTGATAGGCGGCACTGATGGGCGACACGGATGGGCACTGATAGGTGGCACAAATTGGCACTGATAGCTGCCACGGATTGGCATGGATGGGCGGCATGGATGGGTATGGATAGGCGGTACAGGTAGGCATGGATAGGCGGCACAGATGGGCATGGATGGGCACTGATAGGTGGCATGGGTGGGCACTGATAGGTGGCACTGTATTATATTATACTGTAGTAATGGACGCCAATCAGTGCCAAACAATAATGCATGCCAATCAGTGATGCCCATTGTGGGCACTGATTGGCATCCATTATGGGCACTGATTGGCATCCATTGTGGCACTGACTGGAATCCCTGGCGGTCTAGGGTGGCATACCTTGTCCTGGGCATCCCTGGTGGTCTGGTGGTGTCCCTAGCGGTCCAGTGTGGGCATCCTCGGGGGGGGGGGGCTGCGCTGATAATGGATCAGCACAGACCCCCCCTGTCAGAGGAGCAGCCGATCGACTCTCCTCTACTCGTGTATAACAGACGCGAGTGAGGAAAAGCCGATCACCGAATCTTCCTATTTACACTGTGATCACCCGTGATTGGACACGGCTGATCACGTGGTAAAGAGTCTCCGCCGTGTATTTGTTACAGGCAAGTGGTTGATGCTCTCCTTGCCTGGCCTGTCAGTTTAGGTGGACAGTCATGTCTTGGTAGGTTTGCAGTTGTGCCATACGCTTTACATTTCCAGATTATGAATTAAACAGTGTTCCGTAAAATGTTCAAAGCTTGGGATTTTTAATTTTTTTTTTATAACCCAGCCCTGTTTTAAACATCTCCATAACTTTATTCCTGACCTGTCTTGTGTGTTTCTTGGTCTTCATGATGCCGTTTGTTCACAAAGGTTCTCTAACAAACCTCTGAGGGCTTTACAGAACAGCTGTATTTATACTGAGATTAAATTACACACAGGTCAACTCTGTTTACTAATTAGGTGACATTTGAAGGCAATTGGTTCCACTAGATTGTAGTTGGGGGGTATCAGAGTAAAGGGGACTGAATACAAGTTTACACACTTTTCAGATATTTGTAAAAAAAAAAAAAAAACACACAAAACTTGAACCATTTATCATTTTCCTTTGCCAATTATATGTCACTTTGTGTTGGTCTATCACATAAAATCCCAATAAAAATACATCATTTAAGTTTTTGGCTATAACATGACAAAATGTGGAAAATTTCAAAGGGTATAAATACTTTTTTCAAGGCACTGTACACCAATACCGGTTTGCAATGAGGCCCCCAAGCACTAAAATATATATTATACAGGCGCTGTATTTTTTTTTTTTTTCATTCAGCCTGTAGAAGCTACCATGTGTTAGCCTATGTACCCATGCACATTTGGCTGCTTACATGCATATATTTGTAGAGGAGTGTTTACAGAGAAGAAAAAAAAAAGGCATGACATGCCTAAACGCTGCGTTTTGGCATTTCAAGCAGTTTTAAGTGTACATTTTCTAGTGTTTTTGGGGGGGGGGGGGGGAACGTATAAAAAAATGCAAACAAGCTAAAACACATGTACAGTATGTTCCATAGGAACATTTATTATGTTGCTTATTTCTCCTGCTCAGTGGGTATGGACCTCAGTTCAGATTCTACAATGGTCGAAGCAGTGGATATATCATGCAATGCACAAAGGAACCTATTTGTAAAGGTGGATGCCATCCCTCAACTTACTGAGTCACTGACCTAGAACAAGCTTGCAGCCAATGAAGTGTCGGGACACCCAACCTGCACAACTTCGTATCTGTTCTAGGTTCACAACTCATTAGGTAGCAAAGTCAGAATAAATGACATCCCTGGGGTTTCTCTTCAAGAACACTCAAGCAAGAGTAGCTTCTAGTTTGCTCCTTACAGCAGCTACCTAAACCAAACAACCAGTTTCTCCAGGAAGTAGTAGAGAAGTTATTACTGCAGTCCAACAACAGGTTTTCTTTGCCCACCACTAGAGATGGACGAATTTCCAACGGGACGTTTCGCAAACGCGAACCGCGAACGCGGCCAAAAGTTTGCGAACCGCAAAGTTTGCGGCGGGCCCCATTGTCTTCAATGGCAGGCGAACTTTAAAAACCTACAGGTCATATTTCCAGCTACAAAATACTTACTAGCTGTGTACACATAGTCCCACCACATGGCCACTGACATAACACATGTATGAAGTGAATCTGGGATCGACAACTACAAGCATTCTTTTTTTATCTGTGAAATTTTGACAATTCAGGACTCAGGAGCGCATGAAGGCAATGGAGGAGAGGAAAGGTGAGGGTAGGCTATGAAGAGGGTGCAGGAGATGATCACCAGCACCGTGATATAGAGCACTGACACCAGCACCGTGATAGAGTGCACTGACACCAGCACCGTGATATAGAGCACTGACACCAGCACCGTGATAGAGTGCACTGACACCAGCACTGTGATATAGAGCACTGACACCAGCACCATGATATAGAGCACTGACACCAGCACCGTGATATAGAGCACTGACACCAGCACCGTGATAGAGTGCACTGACACCAGCACTGTGATAGAGTGCACTGACACCAGCACCGTGATAGAGTACACTGACACCAGCACTGTGATAGAGTACACTGACACCAGCACCGTGATAGAGTGCACTGACACCAGCACCGTGATATAGAGCACTGATACCAGCACCGTGATAGAGTGCACTGACACCAGCACCGTGATAGAGTACACTGACACCAGCACCATGATATAGAGCACTGACACCAGCACTGTGATAGAGTGCACTGACACCAGTACCGTGATATAGAGCACTGACACCAGCACCATGATATAGAGCAATGACACCAGCAGTCAGTCTGCTGAGTGGCAGTTGTTGCTACCTCCTCTTCCTGATCCAATGCCAAGAGTGGCTGCGCATCAGAAATGTCTTGATATGGATCAGAAAATAATTCCTGTGACTCAAGCCGAAGGTATATGGTGGTGGTGGTGGTGTTGGTGGTAGTGTCTTTGGGGGTGCACACAGCAGAGAGTGAAGAAGAGGGTGCAGATCGAGAGGATGAGGAGGGTGCAGAAGAGTAAGGCTGAGTGAGCCACTCAACCAAGTCTGGTGCGTCCTTTGACGTAATCGCACGCACCTTCTGCAAATTGCCACTTTGGCTCAAGCCTGTTGCTCCTGCCCTACCCCTACCACCCCTGCGGAAGGGCCTGCCTCTTCCTCTGCCTGTCATTTTTTAAATGACCCTGTGACAAAAGTCTCTAGAGAAGTGCAGTATGTAGGGGGAAGAAGGTATATAACACCACGCTTCAATCTGTCGTTTTTGGGGGCCACTGGTCTATCACACCAGTTATAATACTTTTTTTTATTGCATTTGTCACTCTTTGTAGTATCGCTGCAGAACCGCTCAGTAGTTACAATGCTGCACAGTGGAAACGCACTATACTATGCTTTCTATATGTGCAAGTATTTTATACGTGTATTACACTCCTATATACTGCACACCAAATAGTACACCTATACCAGTCCTTACAAGGACCTTTGTGGACCTAGTAGCTAGTGACTTGCAGACTGTTCCTCAGTCACTACACTGATAAAGGACTGCTGCAGAATAGGGCAGTAATCTGCAGCACAGCCCTGCACCAGCACTCTATATATTGTACACCTATACCAGTCCTTACAGGGACCTTTGTGGGCCTAGTAGCTAGTGATTTGCAGACTGTCCCTCAGTCACTACACTGATAAAGGACTGTTGCAGAATAGGGCAGTAATCTGCAGCACAGCCCTGCACCAGCACCCTATATATTGTACACCTATACCAGTCCTTACAAGGACCTTTGTGGACCTAGTAGCTAGTGATTTGCAGACTGTCCCTCAGTCACTACACTGATAAAGGACTGCTGCAGAATAGGGCAGTAATCTGAAGCACAGCCCTGCATCAGCACCCTATATATTGTACACCTATACCAGTCCTTATAAGGACCTTTGTGGACCTAGTAGCTAGTGATTTGCAGACTGTCCATCAGTCACTACACTGATAAAGGACTGCTGCAGAATAGGGCAGTAATCTGCAGCACAGCCCTGCACCAGCACCCTATATATTGTACACCTATACCAGTCCTTACAAGGACCTTTGTGGACCTAGAAGCTGGTGATTTGCAGACTGTACCTCAGTCCCTACACTGATAAAAGACTGGTGCAGAAACCAGCAGTAATCTGCAGCACAGCCCTGCACCAGCACCCTATATATTGTACACCTATACCAGTCCTTACAAGGACCTTTGTGGACCTAGTAGCTAATCATTTGCAGACTGTCCCTCAGTCACTACACTGATAAAGGACTGCTGCAGAATAGGGCAGTAATCTGCAGCACAGCCCTGCACCAGCACCCTATATATTGTACACCTATACCAGTCCTTACAGGGACCTTTGTTGACCTAGTAGCTAGTGATTTGCAGACTGTACCTCAGTCCCTACACTGATAAAAGACTGTTGCAGAAACCAGCAGTAATCTGCAGCACAGCCCTGCACCAGCACTCTATATATTGTACACCTATACCAGTCCTTAAAAGGACCTTTGTGGACCTAGTAGCTACTGATTTGCAGACTGTCCCTCAGTCACTACACTGATAAAGGACTGCTGCAGAATAGGGCAGTAATCTGCAGCACAGCCCTGCACCAGCACCCTATATATTGTACACCTATACCAGTCCTTACAAGGACCATTGTGGACCTAGTAGCTAGTGATTTGCAAACTGTCCCTCAGTCCCAACACTAGGGATGAGCTTCGTGTTCGAGTCGAATGAACATCGGCTGTTCGCCTGCTCGGCGAATTCCGAACGTTATGGCTCATTCGCGCCAAAATCGTGTGGAGCTCACAGCTCACAATGCACTGCGATGGCGCAGTGCATTGCTGGCTCATGATTGGCCAGGCATGCACTGTGACCCCACATGCTTGGCCAATCACAGCGCCGGCAGCCAGGAGAGCCATGATTGGCCACAGACAGGATGCCTGTGGCCAATCATAGCTCAGGCTGTGTAGTACACGCCCCACACTATATAAGCCCACCAGCGCGGTGGCCTTGTGTAGTGTGTTGCCGTCTGTAGCAGTTAGTGGGTGTTCTGTGTACCTTCAACACAGTATACACCGATCGTTATCGGCCGATTTTTCGTTCTTGCTCTTCTGTAGTGGTTGTTGTCTGCGTGCCCTGACCGCAGTATACACCGCTATATTCACCTATATAGCTAGCGATATATCTATCTTTTATAATAGAGCTTTCAGTCAGTGTTAGGAGATTATGCGTGCTGTCTGCGCGCTCTGAACGCAGTATACACTGCTATATCCACCTATATAGCTAACTATCTTGCTCGTTTTAAATAGAGCTTTCAGTCAGTGTTAGGAGATTATGCGTGCTGTCTGCGTGCTGTAAACGCAGTATACACCGCTATATCCACCTATATAGCTAACTATCTTGCTCGTTTTAAATAGAGCTTTCAGTTAGTGTTAGGAGATTATGCGTGCTGTCTGCGTGCTGTGAACGCAGTATACACCGCTATATCCACCTATATAGCTAACTATCTTGCTCGTTTTAAATAGAGCTTTCAGTCAGTGTTAGGAGATTATGCGTGCTGTCTGCATGCTCTGAATGCAGTATACACCGCTATATCCACCTATATAGCTAACTATCTTGCTCGTTTTAAATAGAGCTTGCAGTCAGTGTTAGGAGATTGTGCGTGCTGTCTGCGTGCTGTTAACGCAGTATACACCGCTATATCCACCTATATAGCTAACTATCTTGCTCGTTTTAAATAGAGCTTTCAGTCAGTGTTAGGAGATTATGCGTGCTGTCTGCGTGCTCTGAACGCAGTATACACCGCTATATCCACCTATATAGCTAACTATCTTGCTCGTTTTAAATAGAGCTTGCAGTCAGTTGTAGGAGATTGAGCTACACTTTAAAAATGTACCAGTTGAAAATTTCAAACAGATCCAACTTAACACAACAAATCTACACAGTCCCTGTCTTGTTTGCACCGCCTGTATACTGCTGTTCTGAGTATATAGGGCCTGGGGGCCACACGCATTTCCTTTTTTTAATATGGGCACGGGGTTCCCCTTAATATGTGTACAAGACCCAAAGGGGCTGGTAATGGGCAGGGAGGGCTACCCATGCCATTTTTCTCAATGATTTTCAACCATATTGCAGGAACCAGATATAACATTAAAACCGCAAGCAGTTTTAAATGACGTTAATTCTGTTAAATGTCACTTTGTGCAGGGACTGTTCTAAACACGGGAAACATGTGGCACTTCACAGGCATACCACAGACACCCCCCAGGCACGATATTTAAAGGAATATTTCACTTTTTTTTCACTTTAATCATCATTAAAATCAGTGCTCCCGCCAAAACGGACATTTTTAAAACTTTTTTTTGCATTGACCCATGTCCCCTGGGGCAGGAGCCAGGTCCCCAAACCCTTTTTAGGACAGTATCTTGCATATTAGCCGTTAAAATTAGCACTTTTAATTTCGAACGTTCGAGTCCCATAGACTTCAATGGGGTTCTAACGTTCGTACGAATTTGGGGTCCGTTCGAAAGTTCTGGTGCGAACCGAACCGGGGGGTGTTCGGCTCATCCCTACCCAACACTGATAAAAGACAGCTGCAGAATCGGGCAGCAGTCAAGTATAATATTATTTCTATATTTGGAAGAAAGTATATTATACGTGTACAACCCTATATACTGTACACCTATACCAGTCCTTAAAAGGACCTTTGTGGACCTAATAGTAATAGCTAGTGATTAAACTGACTGTCCCTGCTCCACACAGCGTCCTGTCCCTACACTGACAAAAGACAGCTGCAGAATCAGTCAGCAGTGCACTCAGCAATCACCAGCACAGCAGTGCACCAGAACCCTATATACTGTACACCTATACCAGTCCTTAAAAAGACCTTTGTGGACCTAATAGTAATAGCTAGCTAGTGATTAAACTGACTGTCCCTGCTGCATACAGTGTCCTGTCCCTCCCTACACTGACAAAAGACAGGCTGCTGCAATCACCAGCACAGCAGTGCACTGAACCCTATATACTGTACTACACCTATACCAGTCCTTAAAAGGATATTTGTGGACCTAATAGCTAGCGATTTGTGTCACTACAGTCTCTCCCTGCTCCACACAGCATCCTGTCCCTAAACTGACATAAGACAGAATGTAAAATGGCCGCCAGATCTGATCTATTTATAAGGTAGGGGGAATGTCCAACTGTCCATGTGTTGAAATGTCTCAATTGGCTGTCCTGTACCCCATGATGGATGTGTCATCATGGGTCAAAGTTCTTTTACACTGTAAACACATATGTCCGCCAGGTGAACAGCGGCAATAGTCCGCTGATCGGGCGAATCGCGAACACGCAAAATTTGCTGCGAACCGACCACCGGGCGAACAGTTCGGCCATCCCTACCCACCACCTTTACTACATCAGGTTCTGATGAAACTGCACTGAGGCTCTGCAACACTACACTTTAAAGTGAACTCTGCTTTGCCCATGCAGATTACGGGAACAACCGTTTTCTGCCCACACTTTAGAGAGTTTGCATTTAATCCAGAAAGCAAGTGTCTTTCCTGTGGGCTTTTGAACATTTCCAAAACTACTTGTCATTAGGGATGAGCCGAACACCCCCCGGTTCGGTTCGCACCAGAACTTTCGAACGGACCGCAAATTCGTACGAACGTTAGAACCCTATTGAAGTCTATGGGACTCGAACGTTCGAAATAAAAAGTGCTAATTTTAATGGCTAATATGCAAGATGCTGTCCTAAAAATGGTTTGGGGACCTGGCTCCTGCCCCAGGGGACATGGGTCAATGCCTAAAATGTTTTAAAAAATGGCTGTTTTGGCGGGAGCACTGATTTTAATGACGATTAAAGTGAAAAAAAAAGTGAAATATTCCTTTAAATATTGTGCCTGGGGGGTGTCTATAGTATGCCTGTGAAGTGCCACGTGTTTCCCGTGTTTAGAACAGTCCCTGCACAAAATGATATTTAACGTAAAAAAAGTCATTTCAAACTGCTTGCGTTTTAATGTAATATCTGGTTCCGGCAATATGGATGAAAATCATTGCCAAAAATGGCATGGGTAGCCCCCCTGCCCATTAACAGCCCCTTTGGGTCTTGTACGGATATTAAGGGGAACCCCGTACCCATATTAAAAAAAGGAAAGACGTGGGGCCCCCAGGCCCTATATACTCAGAACAGCAGTATACAGGTGGTGCAAAAAAGACAGGGAATGTGTAGATTTGTTGTGTTAAGTAGAATCTGTGTGTAATTTTGAACTGGTACATTTTTAAAGTGTAGCTCCAGTCAAAAAATCTATTTTTAAGCTTTTTGGAAAACATAGGGAAGGGTTATCACCCCTGTATAATTTGTTTTGCCGTCCGTCTTTTTTCATCTCACTTCCTGTTGTCGCCTTCCGTTTGCAAGTAGGAGACGTTTGTAAGTTGGATGTTTGAAAGTAGGGGCCTGCCCTATATGCTCTGCAGAAATGGCGGATATAACGGTGTATACTGCGGCAAGGCATGCAGACAGCACGCACAATCTCCTACAACTGACTGCAAGCTCTATTAAAAAAGAGCAAGATAGCTAGCTATATAGGTGGATATAACGGTGTATACTGCGGTCAGGGCACGCAGACAGCACGCACAATCTCCTACAACTGACTGCAAGCTCTATTAAAAAAGAGCAATATAGCTAGCTATATAGGTGGATATAACAGTGTATGCTGCGGTCACGGCACGCAGACAGCACACAAAATCTCCTACAACTGACTGCAAGCTCTATTAAAGAAGAGCAAGATAGCTAGCTATATAGGTGGATATAACGGTGTATGCTGCGGTCAGGGCACGCACAATCTCCTACAACTGACTGCAAGCTCTATTAAAAAAGAGCAATATAGATAGCTATATAGGTGGATATAACAGTGTATACTGCGGTCAGGGCACGCAGACAGCACGCACAATCTCCTACAACTGACTGCAAGCTCTATTAAAAAAGAGCAATATAGCTAGCTATATAGGTAGCTATATAACGGTGTATGCTGCGGTCAGGGCACGCACAATCTCCTACAACTGACTGCAAGCTCTATTAAAAAAGAGCAATATAGCTAGCTATATAGGTGGATATAACGGTGTATGCTGCGGTCAGGGCATGCAGACAGCACGCACAATCTCCTACAACTGACTGCAAGCTCTATTAAAAAAGAGCAATATAGCTAGCTATATAGGTGGATATTTTTTTTAATGGTTATCTGCTACCGAACATACAAATTTTTCATTACAAATCAAATATCAGTTAACATACACTTTGCAATTTAACAGATAATAAACTATACAAGCAAAAGGGAAAAAAAACAACTTACATGTCATCTTCCCCCTCCTCCTCCCCAGAAGAAAAATTTATAAGTAGAGCATCACCCCTACTGCTAGGCCCTTCTGGTGGCCCAGGATCCACCTCAGGTAACGGGGCCCTTTTTTTCTTCTTCTTCCCCTGCTTTTTCCTAATCGTGACCCAAGCCACTTCACCTTCCTCATCCGATACTTCTTTTGGGCGTTTCTGAGCCCCCTTAACCGAGACTTCCATCTCCTCCTCCCCAGACCTGTCATCCCCAGCCGAAGAATCGGATGAGGAGACAGTGACCAGACGTCTGCCCGGCCTACATCTCCGAGGAAGGGGAGTGGGAGCAGTAACCTGGGAAACAGAACCCTGTGCCCCCCCCTTATCCAAAAAGGGAGGCCCAACTACCTCCACCTGACCAATATCTGGACCAGGCACCTGAACTTCAGTGACAGGGGCCTGGGCAACATCTGCAGGCCGTACCCCCTTTTCTCTTTGAGGGACCCTACTTGCCTTTTGGGTTCGAGGTGCACCCTGTGGCTCCGCCGTAGGAGCGCTTCCCTGCCTTTCCCCTCCAGAACTCTGCCCAGCAGGAGGAGGTGCACTATCCCCTCCTGGCCCACCACCTGCTGCAGCTTCACCCCTGTAGGCTCTGGGGCATCTGCTAAAGGGATGCCCCATTTGACCGCAAAGGTTGCAGCAGATCAACCCACACGTGTCACCTGAGTGTCCAAACTTATTGCACTTAGTGCAGCGCACAACTGTGCAATCTGCACTCATGTGGGTTGGACACCCACACCTGAAACACCTACGGGGCTGGCCTGGGTAGAACACCAGGATTCTATCTCGTCCCAGGAAAGCACTTCCTGGGACATGTGCAACCGTGTTGCCAGATCTTCTCAAACGAATCCTGGTGTTCCATGCTCCAGTCCATACCCCACGCTCGTCTAAGCATTTATTTAGAGGACACTGCAACTGGCCGTGTCTCCCCAGCCAAGTTGCTATGTCCTCCGGGGGCAGGCTCTCGTTCCTTACTAACACCGTCAGGTTTTTAATCTCCTCCTGCCTACTCAAAGGAATCAGGCGGAACCCTTTCCAGGGATCAGCCCCTTTAACCAACCCAAAAGCGGTTATAAAACGCTCCATAGTCACAGCGTTGGTGAAACTGACATCAAAGTCAGGGGTGCCAGCTGGGTGGATCACAGCAAATAGCTCAGCCACCCTGAACCCCAACGCCAGGACCATGTCAACCACTTGGCCCCTCGTGGGGCACTGACCTTCACCCTCCCATCTCAGCTGGACCACATTCCTACGCTTGCGCTCCGGACCACCTGTCCCCCTAGACCAAGTACTGGCCCCAGGGGTCTGACCAGCCGGGGGTACCCGAAAGTTACTGGCCCCAAACTGGTGGTACAGGTGGTCCAGAGGCACACTGGACCCAGCCACATTGGCGTAGGAACGCCTTTCACCAAGTGCCGTCAGCAACTTTACCTCCGGTGTCCCCCTTAGTACGGGTCCCGGAGGAGGAGCCTCTGCCACAGACACTGGGGGTACAACATGAGAAGCAGCCCCCCCACTCACGGCATGGGAAGTCACACTCCCCACATCGTTTACCCCAGCCTGAACTTTAGGATAGGTCTCATCCTCAGAGCTATAAAGCAAAGCCTCCCAGGCTTCCTGCCACTCCACCTCCATATGGGCCCCGCAGGAATCCACTGACACTTGGCTCGGCCCTGATTGAGAACCCTCCAAGCCGCGAATGAACGTCATTGCAGGGTTCTCACCATCAAGCTCGCCCATTGGGCAGTCACCCCAGGCCGTAGCTTGTTCTGGCACTATACAATTAGACATTTCAACATTACTGTTACTGTTACTGTTTACACTCTCTTGACCAGAAAGCAGACCGGAAGTCCTTTGAAAACGACCCTCGGGGTCAACTTCCGGACCCGCCACCGTCACTTCCGGCCGCGGGCTATTCTCGCCATGAACCAGCTCGCGCACCGGAAGTGCGTCATCACCCCTTCCCGCGCTACTATTGGCCTCGCGGTCAGTAGCACCACCCCTCCTCCCGCGGGAAGACGGCGTTCTCTTATTCACGGCCGCCATTCCCGAACTGTCAGATGCCATGCCGCCGGCCGACACTGCACCGCTGCCCACAGCGGCAGCCAAGCTGGCTTGACTCTCATATACCCTAGTCCCCTTACCCTGAGACCGGCTTGCAGCAGTGGCAGCCGACAACGCAACTGACGGCGTGCCCTGCTTGCAACCACCGGCTGGGATCACTGGGGACTGTACAGGTAAGTCCATTTTTCCTTTGCTTACTATCCTAGCAAGCTGCACCACTGGTATCTTCTTAACAACACTCCTGTCTTTAATGTCCTTTTGCTGCCTCCTTCCCACTTCACCGGGGTCTAACCTGCCCTCTGGGGACACAGCCTCATTCATAGGCTGGCAACCCTTAGGCTTACCTGACCCCTCTGCAGGATTAGCGGAGTTAGCAGGGCTAGCAGTCTTTTCACCAGGAATGCTCTTCACATTTTCAGCCTTCACAGCACTCTCTCTCTCCAAAACTGTTTCTTTACACACCGCTGGCTTTCTTTCCACCACAGTCTTTCCCTCTGGTTTGTCACTGGCCACCTTTCTTTCCACCGCACTTTCCTTTTCTTCATGGCTGGCTTCCACAGAGGGACCCGCCATTTCCTCTTCAGGCGCTGTGTCAGGGGCTGAACGCTGTCTGCGGCGTCTCCCTGCCTGGGTCCCCTCGTCACACGCAATTCTCATCGCTTTGTCCACATTAGATAGAAAATCTTTCTCACTAGAAGCACTGTCAATCAGGTTGGATAACAGCTCACCCATCAAGTTGCACTGCTTCTTCAACCCGTCTATCACGGGATATAACAGTGTATGCTGCGGTCACGGCACGCAGACAGCACACAAAATCTCCTACAACTGACTGCAAGCTCTATTAAAGAAGAGCAAGATAGCTAGCTATATAGGTGCATATAACGGTGTATGCTGCGGTCAGGGCACGCACAATCTCCTACAACTGACTGCAAGCTCTATTAAAAAAGAGCAATATAGATAGCTATATAGGTGGATATAACAGTGTATACTGCGGTCAGGGCACGCAGACAGCACACACAATCTCCTACAACTGACTGCAAGCTCTATTAAAAAAGAGCAATATAGCTAGCTATATAGGTAGCTATATAACGGTGTATGCTGCGGTCAGGGCACGCACAATCTCCTACAACTGACTGCAAGCTCTATTAAAAAAGAGCAATATAGCTAGCTATATAGGTGGATATAACGGTGTATGCTGCGGTCAGGGCACGCAGACAGCACGCACAATCTCCTACAACTGACTGCAAGCTCTATTAAAAAAGAGCAATATAGCTAGCTATATAGGTGGATATAACGGTGTATGCTGCGGTCAGGGCATGCAGACAGCACGCACAATCTCCTACAACTGACTGCAAGCTCTATTAAAAAAGAGCAATATAGCTAGCTATATAGGTGGATATAACGGTGTATACTGCAGTCAGGGCACGCACAATCTCCTACAACTGACTGCAAGCTCTATTAAAAAAGAGCAAGATAGCTAGCTATATAGGTGGATATTTTTTTAATCCAAAAACTGCTACCATATGTACAATATTTTACATTTCAAACTATTACATCTTCAAAAATACAAACAAAATAATAATACTATACAACTTAACTCAAAATTTTTACTCAGGATTCTGCTCCCGAAGAATAAGGAGCACAAAGCCTAAGAAACTGAGCAGGGGTCATGCTGTCTAAAAGCTTATCCCACTTTTCCCTGTCTTTTTTCTTCTTCTTACTATTTTTCTTCCCAATGCCACCTCTACCACTTGACACCGGGCTCTTCACACCTTCTGACACCACTTCAGATATTTTACCACCCACCTTAGATACTCTTTCCTCCCCTGCGTCAGAATCCTGCTCATCTTCCGACATAGATGAGCCTGAAGATTCTCTCGCCACCACCGAAGGTCCAGGCGGCGCAGAAGGAGGCACGGGACTAGAAGGTCTAATAGGACTCCTACTACGAGAAGAGCTCACTCTCTCAGGCCTCCGCCTCGTACCCCTCTTTTTAGAGACCCTCCTCCGCCTCCCCTCCACCGGACTCAACCCCCTACGGGGCGCCACCACCCCTCCAGGGCCATCACCGGCAGAAGGAGCGACGGGAGGAGGCTCCCCATTCTCAGACACTGTAGGAGGAGGGACCCCACCGCCAGGAACCTCCACCCTAGGACATCCTTCTTTCTCCACCAACACGGCCTCAGCACTTGGCCTAGTGTCAGTGGACAAATTTCCACCCGGGCCCTGAACCCCATCCGAGGAAGGGGCATCAGTAGGACCCCCTGACTTTTCCCTGTGAGCCCTGGGACACCTGCTGAACGGGTGTCCCATCTGCCCACACAGGTTGCACTGGATGAGTCCACAAGAGTCACTCGAATGACCAAATTTATTGCACTTAGCACAACGAACCACTGTGCAGTCCGCACTGAGGTGGGTTGGACATCCACACCGGAAACAGCGGCGGGGCTGACCGGGGTAGAACACCAATATGCGGTCTCTGCCCAAGAAGGCACTACCTGGGATATGGGCAACTGAGTTACCTTGCCTCCGCAACTTAATCTTGGCATTCCAAGCCCCGGTCCACACCCCGCGCTCGTCCAACCCTTTCCTCAGTGGGGCCTGCAACTGGCCATGCCTACACAACCAGGTACTTATGTCCTCCGGCGGTAGGCTCTCATTCCGCACCAAGATGGTAACATTCTTAACTTCCTCTTGCCTACTGATGGGAATGACCCTGAACCCTTTCCAGGGCTCTGCATTTTTAATAAGCCCAAAGGTGGTAATGAATAGTTCCATAATGACAGCACTAATGAAACTAACATCAAAGTCGCGGGATCCAGCGGGATGTATTACCGCAAAGATCTCCGCGACTTTGATGCCCAGGGAAAGCACCATATCTACTACTTGCCCTCTACTGGGGCACTGACCTTCACCCTCCCACCTCAATTGCACCACATTCCGGCGCCTTCTTTCCTGCCCACCAGTCCCCCTGGACCATGTATTAGCCCCTGAGAACTGATCCGCCGGAGGCACCCGGAAGTTCCCCGTACCAAACTGCCTGTATATTGGATCAAGCGGCGCCGTGGACCCCACCACATTGGCGTACGAGCGCCGCTCGCCCAAGGCCGTTAAAAGTCTAACCTCCGGTGACCCCTGCAGAACCCGCCCCGGGGAAGACCCCGGACCGGACCCCGCAGGAGCCCCCGCAGAAATCTCCCCAGCAGTACTTTTACTCTGGACTGTCTTATCTGCCACCTTGGACTGGGCCTGAGAAACTGGGAGCTCCCCGGCAGATGCACTCTGAGCCAAGAGCGCATCCCAGTCCTCTGACCAGCCTTCTCCCATATCCATGAGAGCACCCACGGACCCATCCCTCTGTGAGCCTTCTAATCCCCGAATAAATGCAAGCGCGGGGTCATCCTCACCCATCGGACTCATAGGACAGTCACCCCATTCCATCTTCTGTGCTGGGCATAAGGATTCATCCGCCATTGAACCTGAATCATTGCCCTCAGCGGCTGAAGTCTGAGGACCGGAAACCTCGGAGGTCGCGGACCGGAAGTGACGTACTGCCGCTTCCGCCGGAACTCCGTCCTCACGCACTGCGCCAGTCCCGGAAATCGCGGAAGCCGCGAGCCGGAAGTGACGCGCAGCCGCGTCACCCGCTACTCCTCCCCCTTTTTTCGCGCCGTTTCCGGAGGCCGCTCTCTGATTGGACTGAGCTGGGCTAGTAACTCCCTCTGCCCTCCGGGAAGACGGCGTGCCTCTCCCACCTCCCTCCATCTTAGCATCCACAACTACCTTGGACACCATTACACTGTCCACATTGGGCTGTTCAGCCCTAACTTTCCCCTCACCCTGGGGCTGATTTACAGCAACGATGGCCGACAGGACCACTGACGGCTCATCTTGCACACAGTCTCCACCAAGGTTCACCGGGAAGTCCTGCACAGGTAAGTCCGTTTTCTTTTTTGCTTTCTTTCCTTCTTGGGTTTTGGGGTTCTTCACGACTGGGGTTTTCTGTACCGGGTCATGTGCTGTATCCTTAGGCAATCCCCCTTTACTCGCACCATCCCCCCCACACATGGGTAAGGATTTAGATGTTACAGGGGCGCCCTCCACAACATCCCCCTTTGAATTCCCCACCTCACCATCCATTGCTGAAGTCTCTACTTCCATAGCCAAGTCCACCTTCATCTCCACCGCTTTATACACACTTGCTGGGTTAACCATTGGCGCTGACCCGGTCTCCTGTGTTCCCTCCTCTGCAGTTAGGTCCGCCATCTTAACTTTACTCTCCGCTGTTTGGGAAAGATTTCGCCTCCTCACGGCCTGGGAACCTTCCTCATTAGCCACACGAAGGGTCTCAATAATCCCTTGCACTGTCTGTGCACTCTCACTTGTGGGTTCCTCCGCCTCTCTCATGGGCTCCGCCGCCTGTGATAGACGCTGGTTGCGGCGTCTTACCGCTTGAGAGCCTTCATCGCACGCCACTCTCATAACTTTTTCTATATTCAACAGAAAGTCCTTTTCGCTTGAGGCACTTTCAATTAGATTTGATAAAAGCTCACCAAGCATATTACACTGCTTTTTCAGTCCATCTATGACAGGTCTGAATTCTGTTCTCTTCTTGATACCTGATCTGTCGCGTCTATTCCTCAGCTCGGCCAAAACTTTCATTTTTTCGCAGTAACAGCGAGAAGCCTTTACCATTAAGCTCTTGGCTTTTCTTTTCCTCTCCGCATATTTCTCCACGTCTTCTCCTGGCTGTCTCAGAGACCAGTCAACCAAGTCAAGCTGGTTTTCTAAGTACAGCCTCTCCTCCTCAACGAACTCCAGGAGCTTCAGGGCTCCACGCTTTTCCTCAGGCCGAGAAACAAGCACCTGGCCTGGGCTGACCGACGCCATCAGCTCCCTGTCCTCCTCCACCTCTCTGGAAGTCCTCAGAGATCAGAGCACGCAGCCAGCACGCACAAGCTCCTACCGCTGACTGCAAGCTCTATTAAAAAAGAGCAAGATAGCTAGCTATATAGGTGGATATAACGGTGTATACTGCGGTCAGGGCACGCAGACAGCACGCACAATCTCCTATAACTGACTGCAAGCTCTATTAAAAAAGAGCAAGATAGCTAGCTATATAGGTGGATATAACGGTGTATGCTGCGGTCAGGGCACGCACAATCTCCTACAACTGACTGCAAGCTCTATTAAAAAAGAGCAATATAGCTAGCTATATAGGTGGATATAATGGTGTATGCTGCGGTCAGGGCACGCAGATAGCACGCACAATCTCCTACAACTGACTGCAAGCTCTATTAAAAAAGAGCAATATAGCTAGCTATATAGGTGGATATAACGGTGTATGCTGCGGTCAGGGCACGCAGACAGCACGCACAATCTCCTACAACTGACTGCAATCTCTATTAAAAAAGAGCAATATAGCTAGCTATATAGGTGGATATAATGGTGTATACTGCGGTCAGGGCACGCACAATCTCCTACAACTGACTGCAAGCTCTATTAAAAAAGAGCAAGATAGCTAGCTATATAGGTGGATATTTTTTTATTTCAGTATACTGCTACCAAATTACAAGCTTAACATAACAAAACAAACATCAGTTTACATTCACTTTACAAAAACTAACAACGATAAACTATACAGTCAAAAAGGGAAAAAACAATTTTTACATATCATCTTCCCCCTCCTCCTCCCCAGAAGAAAAATTTATAAGTAGAGCATCACCCCTACTGCTAGGCCCTTCTGGTGGCCCAGGATCCACCTCAGGTAACGGGGCCCTTTTTTTCTTCTTCTTCCCCTGCTTTTTCCTAATCGTGACCCAAGCCACTTCACCCTCCTCATCCGATACTTCTTTTGGGCGTTTCTGAGCCCCCTTAACCGAGACTTCCATCTCCTCCTCCCCAGACCTGTCATCCCCAGCCGAAGAATCGGATGAGGAGACAGTGACCAGACGTCTGCCCGGCCTACATCTCCGAGGAAGGGGAGTGGGAGCAGTAACCTGGGAAACAGAACCCTGTGCCCCCCCCTTATCCAAAAAGGGAGGCCCAACTACCTCCACCTGACCAATATCTGGACCGGGCACCTGAACTTCAGTGACAGGGGCCTGGGCAACATCTGCAGGCCGTACCCCCTTTTCTCTTTGAGGGACCCTACTTGCCTTTTGGGTTCGAGGTGCACCCTGTGGCTCCGCCGTAGGAGCGCTTCCCTGCCTTTCCCCTCCAGAACTCTGCCCAGCAGGAGGAGGTGCACTATCCCCTCCTGGCCCACCACCTGCTGCAGCTTCACCCCTGTAGGCTCTGGGGCATCTGCTAAAGGGATGCCCCATTTGACCGCAAAGGTTGCAGCAGATCAACCCACACGTGTCACCTGAGTGTCCAAACTTATTGCACTTAGTGCAGCGCACAACTGTGCAATCTGCACTCATGTGGGTTGGACACCCACACCTGAAACACCTACGGGGCTGGCCTGGGTAGAACACCAGGATTCTATCTCGTCCCAGGAAAGCACTTCCTGGGACATGTGCAACCGTGTTGCCAGATCTTCTCAAACGAATCCTGGTGTTCCATGCTCCAGTCCATACCCCACGCTCGTCTAAGCATTTATTTAGAGGACACTGCAACTGGCCGTGTCTCCCCAGCCAAGTTGCTATGTCCTCCGGGGGCAGGCTCTCGTTCCTTACTAACACCGTCAGGTTTTTAATCTCCTCCTGCCTACTCAAAGGAATCAGGCGGAACCCTTTCCAGGGATCAGCCCCTTTAACCAACCCAAAAGCGGTTATAAACCGCTCCATAGTCACAGCATTGGTGAAACTGACATCAAAGTCAGGGGTGCCAGCTGGGTGGATCACAGCAAATAGCTCAGCCACCCTGAACCCCAACGCCAGGACCATGTCAACCACTTGGCCCCTCGTGGGGCACTGACCTTCACCCTCCCATCTCAGCTGGACCACATTCCTACGCTTGCGCTCCGGACCACCTGTCCCCCTAGACCAAGTACTGGCCCCAGGGGTCTGACCAGCCGGGGGTACCCGAAAGCTACTGGCCCCAAACTGGTGGTACAGGTGGTCCAGAGGCACACTGGACCCAGCCACATTGGCGTAGGAACGCCTTTCACCAAGTGCCGTCAGCAACTTTACCTCCGGTGTCCCCCTTAGTACGGGTCCCGGAGGAGGAGCCTCTGCCACAGACACTGGGGGTACAACATGAGAAGCAGCCCCCCCACTCACGGCATGGGAAGTCACACTCCCCACATCGTTTACCCCAGCCTGAACTTTAGGATAGGTCTCATCCTCAGAGCTATAAAGCAAAGCCTCCCAGGCTTCCTGCCACTCCACCTCCATATGGGCCCCGCAGGAATCCACTGACACTTGGCTCGGCCCTGATTGAGAACCCTCCAAGCCGCGAATGAACGTCATTGCAGGGTTCTCACCATCAAGCTCGCCCATTGGGCAGTCACCCCAGGCCGTAGCTTGTTCTGGCACTATACAATTAGACATTTCAACATTACTGTTACTGTTACTGTTTACACTCTCTTGACCAGAAAGCAGACCGGAAGTCCTTTGAAAACGACCCTCGGGGTCAACTTCCGGACCCGCCACCGTCACTTCCGGCCGTGGGCTATTCTCGCCATGAACCAGCTCGCGCACCGGAAGTGCGTCATCACCCCTTCCCGCGCTACTATTGGCCTCGCGGTCAGTAGCACCACCCCTCCTCCCGCGGGAAGACGGCGTTCTCTTATTCACGGCCGCCATTCCCGAACTGTCAGATGCCATGCCGCCGGCCGACACTGCACCGCTGCCCACAGCGGCAGCCAAGCTGGCTTGACTCTCATATACCCTAGTCCCCTTACCCTGAGACCGGCTTGCAGCAGTGGCAGCCGACAACGCAACTGACGGCGTGCCCTGCTTGCAACCACCGGCTGGGATCACTGGGGACTGTACAGGTAAGTCCACTTTTCCTTTGCTTACTATCCTAGCAAGCTGCACCACTGGTATGTTCTTAACAACACTCCTGTCTTTAATGTCCTTTTGCTGCCTCCTTCCCACTTCACCGGGGTCTAACCTGCCCTCTGGGGACACAGCCTCATTCATAGGCTGGCAACCCTTAGGCTTACCTGACCCCTCTGCAGGATTAGTGGAGTTAGCAGGGCTAGCAGTCTTTTCACCAGGAATGCTCTTCACATTTTCAGCCTTCACAGCACTCTCTCTCTCCAAAACTGTTTCTTTACACACCGCTGGCTTTCTTTCCACCACAGTCTTTCCCTCTGGTTTGTCACTGGCCACCTTTCTTTCCACCGCACTTTCCTTTTCTTCATGGCTGGCTTCCACAGAGGGACCCGCCATTTCCTCTTCCTGCGTTGTGTTCGGGGCTGGATACAGTCTACGGCGTCTCCCTGCCTGGGTCCCCTCATCACACGCAATTCTCATCGCTTTGTCCACATTAGATAGAAAGTCTTTCTCACCAGAAGCACTGTCAATCAGGTTGGATAACAGCTCACCCAATATGTTGCACTGCTTCTTCAATCCGTCTATCACCGTCTTATACTCCTGTCTCTTTACAACGCCTGATCTGTCTCTCCGGTTCCTTAGCTCCGCCAGGACCTTCATTTTCTCGCAGTAGCTGCGGGAAGCCTTTACAATTTAGCTTTTAGCTTTCTTTCTTCTGTCTGCAGATTTCTCCACATCCTCTCCTGGCTGTCTCAGAGACCAATCTGCAAGATCCAGCTGGTTCTCCAAAAACAACCTCTCCTCCTTGACGAGCTCCAGGAGCTTAGGGGCTCCACGTCCTTCATTAGGCTGAGAAACAGGCACCTGGCCTGGGCTGACTGAAGTCATCAGCTCCCTCTCTTTCTCCACCACTCTGGAAGTCCTCAGAGATCAGAGCACGCAGCCAGCACACACAAGCTCCTAACACTGACTGCAAGCTCTATTAAAAAAGAGCAATATAGCTAGCTATATAGGTGGATATAACGGTGTATGCTGAGGTCAGGGCACGCACAATCTCCTACAACTGACTGCAAGATCTATTAAATAAGAGCAATATAGATAGCTATATAGGTGGATATAACAGTGTATACTGCGGTCAGGGCACGCAGACAGCACGCACAATCTCCTACAACTGACTGCAAGCTCTATTAAAAAAGAGCAATATAGCTAGCTATATAGGTAGATATAACGGTGTATGCTGCGGTCAGGGCACGCACAATCTCCTACAACTGACTGCAAGCTCTATTAAAAAAGAGCAATATAGCTAGCTATATAGGTGGATATAACGGTGTATGCTGCGGTCAGGGCACGCAGACAGCACGCACAATCTCCTACAACTGACTGCAAGCTCTATTAAAAAAGAGCAAGATAGCTAGCTATATAGGTGGATATAACGGTGTATACTGCGGTCAGGGCATGCACAATCTCCTACAACTGACTGCAAGCTCTATTAAAAAAGAGCAATATAGCTAGTGTAGACATGTCACTGGAGAAGTGATCGAGGGGGTGTACATCTCACCTAGGTTGCTACACAGTGTGAGATGGTAAGTCCAGGATGGATCAGTTTCTCAGCAGCGATATGCTGCTGAGTTGTTATTTAATTTTGCCGGGCCTGGGTTTATATGGAATGGCAGGTAGGTTTGGTAGAGGGACCTGTCATTCCACATCCCCCGATCCAGTTCTGGGTTTGGGATCAGGTGAGCTTGGATCCTAATTAGCCTGGGAAGCTAAAGGCTCTGTAGGGTCTGCAGGTGATTGTTCTCAGCCAGGGAATGAACAATCTGTGTGTTGAAGGAAGCTGCAAGCACAGCCACTGCTGGAGCTAAAACTCACCCTGCGATATCCAGGCGAAAGACGCTGTGTTTGTAAGTGTCAGATAGGTGAGCAGAACCTGTTAGTAAGCGCCCAGCCGGGCTAGGACTTTTATTTTTGTTGTACTTAGAAAGCACGGTGTTGCTATATATATTTTGTTTGCTGGACTGTTTGCACCACGAATAAACGCCAAGATCTGCTTTATCAAATTCCAAGTCTGCTGTGAACTGTGTCCAAACACACCCTACCTCGGGAAGATCCCTTACAATTGGTGTTCGAATGCGGGCAAAGTCGGTTGCTAGGGGCAACGGTGTGGACAGACTTGGCTACAGCTGCTTATGTCTTGGGTGAAAGCTGCAATGACACTCCAGGAACAGTCCAGCAACAAAGAGGAGATGCTTGCCCGACTAGGAGTTACTACTGCAGTCCGTGCCCGGAGGGTACGCAACTGGAGCTACAGTCTGGACAAATCAGCGAGGTCCCAGATGTATGACCTAATCCATTTGGCAAGAAAGTGGTTGGAGCCAGACACTTCTACTCCTGCACAAATCCTAGAGAAGGTCGTGATGGATCGCTACCTCCGAGCCCTTCCTACTGACTTGCAACGCTGGGTGGGACAAGGTGATCCTAAGAATGCAAACGAACTTGTCAACCTTGTGGAGAGGTTCCAGGCGACTGAGGACTACCTCCGTGATGTTCCTGCAGCATCTTCACCTCCCCGGAGCGCCAGATCTGTGCCGTCAGCTGGTAAGAGACTTCCATCTATTGGGGGAGTGTGGAGGGGTGCTGATGGGGGGAAAAGGGCTCAAGTGGTGTCTCAGGGACAAAAGACTGGTGATGGTCCCGGGTGGCTAAGGGGCTCTGAAAAGGACTCCTTGCCAAAGAGACCAGGCCCTATCCAGTGTTGGAGATGCCATGAGGCGGGACACGTGTCGGCCCATTGCCCTCTTACCTCTGAACCCATGGAATGTGACGCTAGCCGGCGTCAGTCGCTATTTGCGGAACCATCTTGTGCTGCAGTTCCTGGACTAGAGACTGAACCGCAAATCTGCGATATTACAATCAATGACTTTCCTGTTAAAGCGTTAATGGACTCAGGAAGCCTTGTAACCTTGGTGCATGCTAGCCTGGTGACTGGGGACTTAGAGTCTAAAAAGCATATGAGTGTTGTGTGCATACATGGTGATACAAAAATGTACCCTATAGTGCTGGCTAAAGTCGGGACTGAACAAGGCACCGTACAATATGAAGTGGGTGTGGTTAAAAACCTCATGCATAATGTAATATTGGGGCGCGATTTTCCATTATTCTGGGCTCTCTGGGAAAAAAGAAAAATCCCCAAAAGGAGTGAGGATACCTCTAAGGGGGTTGCCTTGTCCACTGTGAATGATAAAAGTATGCAGGATGAAAATGATTGTTTTCCTTTACAGGTCCTGGCTGGGGAGGAGGAGGCTCCTCCCACTGAGCAAAATATACTAGACTTAGAGGTGTCTAGAGATAATTTTGGGGCTGCACAATTACAGGACCCCACTCTCAAAAATGCGAGAGAGCAGGTTGCTGTAATGAATGGGGTACCTCAGGAACCAGATGCTGAAAAAAGATTTCCACATTTTTCGGTGACTAATGATCTTTTCTATAGGGTTAATAAGGTTAAGGATGAGATTGTGGAACAGCTTCTGGTACCTAAGCCGTACCGGCGTCAGGTGCTTGACATGGCACATAACCATGTTCTTGGGGGACACTTGGGGACTGACAAAACGCGAGAGAGGGTTCTCCAGAGGTTTTTTTGGCCGGCCATATATGATGACATTAAAAAATACTGTGAGTCGTGCCCCACATGTCAGGTTAGTGCCCCAGTGTCACATTTTCGCAGTCCTTTGGTTTCGCTCCCTATTATAGAGGTGCCTTTTGAGCATATTGCCATGGATTTAGTGGGTCCCATTGTAAAGTCAGCTAGAGGACACCAGTATATTTTGGTAGTCCTGGATTATGCGACCCGCTATCCTGAGGCTGTACCCTTAAGAAACACTGCATCTAAAACAATTGCACGTGAGTTGTTTTATATGTTCTCTAGGACTGGGATCCCCAAAGAAATCCTAACTGACCAAGGTACGCCATTTATGTCGAAAGTAATGAAGGAATTATGCAGACTATTTAAAATCTCACACATCCGTACCTCTGTGTACCACCCCCAGACGGACGGATTGGTGGAGAGATTTAATAAAACTTTGAAACATATGTTGAAGAAAGTGGTGGCAAAAGATGGTCGTGACTGGGATCATTTATTACCCTACCTCATGTTTGCTATTAGGGAGGTGCCCCAAGCGTCCACAGGGTTCTCACCATTCGAGTTGGTCTATGGTCATCACCCTAGGGGTCTACTAGACATTTCAAAAGAGACATGGGAGAATGAGTCCACCCCATACAAGAGTGTTATTGAGCATGTAGCACAAATGCAGGACCGTATAGCCACTGTAATGCCCCTGGTAAGGGAACACCTCCAGAGAGCTCAAGAGGCCCAAAGTAGAATTTACAACCGGTCCGCAAGAATCAGGACATTCAACCCAGGCGATAGGGTCCTTATACTAGTCCCCACTGTTGAGAGTAAATTCTTGGCGAAGTGGCAAGGTCCTTATGAAATTGTTGAAAAGATCAGTGAGGTGAACTACAAGGTGCACCAACCAGGTAGAAGGAAGCCTTTCCAAGTTTATCACATAAACTTGATCAAGCCCTGGAAAGACAGGGAATCCTTGGGGGCGACAAATACTGTTAATAATTTGTCACAACCAATCCCTCCAGTCAAGGTAGGTGATACTCTATCAGTGTCACAGAAACAGGAGGCTCAGGAATTTTTACAGAAAAACAAAAACAAGTTCTCTGACCTCCCAGGGCGTACACACCTCATCCATCATCACATTGAAACTGAGCCTAGAAGCAGAGTAAACCTTAAGCCCTATAGGATACCTGAGGCACGTAGGGAAGCCGTATCTGCCGAGGTAAAACGTATGCTTGCTCTGGGGGTAATTGAGGTGTCACAGAGTGAATGGTCCAGCCCAATTGTGCTAATCCCAAAGCCCAATGGAACTTGGAGGTTCTGTAACGATTTCAGAAAGTTGAATGAGATCTCCAAGTTCGATGCGTATCCTATGCCCAGGGTAGATGAGTTGATTGAGAAGTTGGGTAACGCCAGGTACATAACCACCCTCGATCTCACAAAGGGCTACTGGCAGATTCCACTTTCTGGTGAGGCTAAAGAGAAAACTGCATTCTCCACCCCTGATGGGCTATTCCAGTATGTAGTGATGCCATTCGGGTTACATGGAGCGCCTGCAACTTTCCAGAGGTTGATGGACTTGATTCTGCGACCACATCGTGATTACTCAGCTGCCTACCTCGATGATGTGGTCATTTTTAGCCCTGATTGGGAAAGTCACCTCTGTAAGGTACAGGCCGTGTTGGATGCCATAAGTGATGCGGGGTTGACCATAAATGCCGAGAAGTGTGCTCTAGCCCTAGAAGAGGCCAAATATCTGGGCTACATTATTGGGAGAGGGTTGATTAAGCCACAGCTAAATAAAATTGAGGCAATACAGAGTTGGCCTAGACCCCTGACAAGGAAACAGGTTAGAGCTTTCCTGGGTATTACGGGGTATTACCGTAGATTTGTGCCGAACTTTGCCTCAGTTGCTGCTCCGCTAACTGACTTGACAAAGGGCGGAAAGACAGCAATGGTCACGTGGACCCCAGAGGCCGAGGAGGCTTTCCAAAGCCTTAAGTCTGCCTTGTGCCAACCACCTGTGTTAGTCACCCCCGATTTCAGGCGAGAATTTCTGGTCCAGACAGATGCCTCTAGCACAGGCTTAGGTGCAGTACTCTCACAAGTAGTGAATGGTGAGGAGCATCCGGTGACGTACTTGAGTAGAAAACTAACCCCGGCCGAGAAAAATTATGCCATTGTGGAGCGAGAATGTTTGGCAGTGAAGTGGGCCCTAGAATCTTTAAAGTATTACTTGCTAGGCAGGAAATTCAAGTTGGTGACAGACCATGCCCCCCTAACATGGATGAAGTTAAACAAGGAGAGAAATGCAAGAGTGACTAGATGGTTTCTCTCCCTACAAAACTTTAATTTCACTGTGGAACACAGGCCAGGGAAATTACAGGCAAATGCTGACGCATTGTCAAGGGTAAGTTGTCTGTGGGGACAAAAGGCTCAGCCCTCCGGTCTGAAAAAGAGGGGGGGGATATGTAGACATGTCACTGGAGAAGTGATCGAGGGGGTGTACATCTCACCTAGGTTGCTACACAGTGTGAGATGGTAAGTCCAGGATGGATCAGTTTCTCAGCAGCGATATGCTGCTGAGTTGTTATTTAATTTTGCCGGGCCTGGGTTTATATGGAATGGCAGGTAGGTTTGGTAGAGGGACCTGTCATTCCACATCCCCCGATCCAGTTCTGGGTTTGGGATCAGGTGAGCTTGGATCCTAATTAGCCTGGGAAGCTAAAGGCTCTGTAGGGTCTGCAGGTGATTGTTCTCAGCCAGGGAATGAACAATCTGTGTGTTGAAGGAAGCTGCAAGCACAGCCACTGCTGGAGCTAAAACTCACCCTGCGATATCCAGGCGAAAGACGCTGTGTTTGTAAGTGTCAGATAGGTGAGCAGAACCTGTTAGTAAGCGCCCAGCCGGGCTAGGACTTTTATTTTTGTTGTACTTAGAAAGCACGGTGTTGCTATATATATTTTGTTTGCTGGACTGTTTGCACCACGAATAAACGCCAAGATCTGCTTTATCAAATTCCAAGTCTGCTGTGAACTGTGTCCAAACACACCCTACCTCGGGAAGATCCCTTACACTAGCTATATAGGTGGATATAATGGTGTATACTGCGGTCAGGGCACGCAGACAACATCCACTACAGAAGAGCAAGAATGCAAAATCGGCCGATAACGGTGTAGGTACACAGAACACCCACTAACTGCTACAGACGCCAACACAATACACAAGGCTGCCGCGCTGGCGGCCTTATATAGTGTGGGGCGTGTACTACACAGCCTGAGCTATGATTGGCCACAGGCATCCTGTCTGTGGCCAATAATGGCTCTCCACGCTGCCGGCGCTGTGATTGGCCAAGCATGTGGGGTCACAGTGCATGCTTGGCCAATCGTGAGCCAGCAATGCACTGCAATGGCGCAGTGCATTGTGGCGCCAACGGCCCATAACGTTCGGTATTCGCCGAACGGGCGAACAGCCGATGTTCGAGTCGAATATACATGAAGCTCATACCTACTTGTCATCTTAGATATTTTCCAACACAACTCAGTGCTGGAAGCTCATTACAACAGTAGATGTAACAATATATTCACGCATAACACACTAGACAGATTTGCTAATTACTATACTTTTCAAACAAAGAAGCTGTAATGTAGGGCAAAAAAATTTATTAAAAAAAGCAGATGTCAACTTTTGGAGACTGTTCATTTTACAGAAATCTTAAAAGCTGAACTTCAGTCATAGAAATAGAAAGTGCTTTCCACAGCAGGTGTGCTGCCTTATGCCATGTACACACGATATGACTTTTCGGTGGACAATTCGATCGTGTGTGGGCTCCAACTGACTTTTTCTTCCCAAAAGTTCGGCAGACCTAGAAATAAGACTGGCTTCAAATTTGTCCGCCGGACTCGGCTTTTAGTGGACAATCCGCTCGTCTGTGTGCAAGTCCGACGGACTAAAACCGACGCTAGGGCAGCTATTGGCTACTGGCTATGAACTTCCTTATTCTACGTCATTCTACGTCATCACATTTGAATCCGTCTGACTTTTGGAGTGATTGTGTGTGGCCAAATCCGTTAGTTTTAAAAGTTCGGTGGACCTCAGCTGCCAAGTCCATCAGATTGTCCACCGGACCAAGTCCGTCGATAAGTCTGATCGTGTGTATGTGGCATTACTGGGAATAAAGTGCCCCAGTGCAGGGGGAAGCAGGGTGACGTTTCAGCCCTAGAGATTAATTTTTTCTAAACAGTACTGTGTTATGGGGGTTAGTCGTCACTGCAGCTTGCTGCTAAACTGAGTAACTTGTAACCTACAAAAGCATTGCCTTGTCTGGGGGGCCCCTCTGCAACAAACGACAGCCAGCCTTTCCCTACTCATTGTTTGCGAGCATTCGTCTTCAGCAGCCCAGAGTTTAGAGTAACAACTTGCCTAACGGGCACTTTCACCCCTTTCCTGACCAGGCCAAAATTTTCAGCTTTCAACACTGTCACACCTTGACAATTGCGCAGGCATGCAGCATTATACACATATGACATTTTTATCTCCCCCCACACTACAGCTTTCCTTTGATAGTATTTAGTCGCTACTAGGTTTTATTTTTTGCTGAACAAATGTAAAAAAAAGCAAAACATTTTGAAAAAAAAATAACTGAACTGTGTATGGACACAGCTGATCATGTGGTATCTGTGACTGGCGATCACAGAGTACGCTGGGTGTGCACCGCAGCGAGCACGGATCTTGAGGTTGTCAACAGATGCCTTCCTAGAACTAAACTTCCTAGAACTTCCTAGAACTAAACTATAGCACTGTAGCCATCATTCTGCTACAGTGTGGTCAACAAATGGTTAGAGCTAGTAGTGTCAGAGATTAGCTATTTTCATTCCAATTCCTATGGAGATCATCTGTCAAGAATGTCACCAAAATTTAAATAGTCAACAGTAATCCTACCACCATTTGATGTCGATGACTGTCACGTCGGCATCCTCTGTGGCTCAGAGTCTGGTGGGTTGCTAATAGGAATCTTTTTACAAGTGTGCGCACCCGAAGAGAAGGCCTGGGACTCTCAGCAGAAGGAGCCTAAAGCAAGGCTTGACAAATTTGCTTGGAATCTAGGAGCCAGCTAAAAAAGTTAGGAGCCAGGTCGGTAACAGCGATCCGGACCTGTCCCTGGCCTGACATGGAGATGAGTGAGGGGAAGATGGCCCCCCACCTGTCTCCAAGTCATTGCCCATAGCTCTTAAAGGGATATTTTGTTTTATTTTTTTCAAATGACAATATTTTTTTAAATTACATTTTAATATAAATATGAGATCTGAGGTCTCTCTGACCCAGATCTCATATTTAAGAGGTCCTGTAATGCTTTTTTCTATTACAAGGGATTTTTACATTCCTTGTAGTAGGAATAAAAGTGGCACAATTTTTTGAAATCATTTTAAACGTGCCTCGTCCCGCCAAGCTCACGCGCAGGATCGAACGCATATGTGAGTAACGCTTGCATATGAAAACTGTGTTCAAAGCACCCATGTGAAGTATCACCGCCATCGGTAGAGCGTGAGCAATAATTCTAGCTCTAGACCCCCTCTGTAACCCAAAACATGCAACTTGTATTGAATTTTTTTAAAAGTCGCCTATGGAGATTTTTAAGGGTAAAAGTTTGTCGCCATTCCACGAGCGGGCTCAATTTTGAAGCGTGACATGTTTAGATCATGGGTGGAGGCTCCCAGGCAATTATCACCGAAAGGGAGTCTCTTCACCCTAACGCAGCCTCTAGATCGCGGGTGGAGGCACCCAGGCAATTACCACCGAAAGAGAGTCATTTCACCCTGATGCGGCCTCTAGATCGCGGGTGGAGGCTCCCAGGAAAATACCACCGAAAGAGAGTCCCTTAACCCTGACGCGGCCTCTAGATCGCGGGTGGAGGCTCCCAGACAATTACCACCGAAAAGGGAGTCTGTTCACCCGACGTGGTCTCTAGATCGCAGGTGGAGGCTCCCAGGCAATTACCACAGAAAAGAAGTCCCTTCACCCCGACGTGGCCTCTAGATCGCGGGTGGAGGCTCCCTGGCAAATTACCACCGAAAAGGAGTCCCTTCACCCCGACACAGCCTCTAGATCGCGGGTGGGGGCACCCAGGCAATAACCACCGAAAGTGAGGCCCTTCACCCTGATGAGGCCTCTAGATTGCGGGTGGAGGCTCCTAGGCAATTACCACCAAAAGGGAGGCCCTTCAGCCCGACGTGACCTCTAGATCATGGGTGGAGTTCCCAAGTAATTTCCACTGAAATAGAGGCCCTTCACTCTAACGCGTTTTCTCGATCGCGTGTGGAGGCTCCCAGACAGTTACCACCGAAAGGGAGGCCCTTCACCCTGACGTAGTCTCTAGGTCGCGGGTGGAGGCTCCCAGGCAATTACCATGGAAAGGGTGGCCCTTCACCCTGACAGGGCCTCTAGATCGTGGGTGGAGGCTCCAAGGCAATAACCACCGAAAGGGAGGCCCTTCAGCCCGAAGCGGCCTCTAGATCGCGGGTGGAGGCTCCCAGGCAATTACCACCGAAAAGGAGTCCCTCCACCCCAACACATCCTCTAGCTCGTGGGTGGATGCTCCCAGGCAATAACCACCAAAAAGGAGTCCCTCCATCCCGACGCAGCCTCTAGATCGCAGGTGAAGGCTCCCAGGCAATCACCACCGAAAAAGAAGTCCCTCCACACCAACACATCCTCTAGCTCGTGGGTGGATGCTCCCAGGCAATAACCCCCGAAAAGGAGTCCCCCCATCCCGACGCAGCCTCTAGATCGCGGGTTCAGACTCCCAGACAATTACCAAGGAAAAGGACTCCCTCCACCCTGACGCAGCCTCTAGATCGTGGGTGGAGTCTTCCAGGCAATTACCACAGAAAGGGAGGCCTTTCACCCCGACGCGGTCTCTAGATCGTGGGTGGAGGCTCCCAGGCAATTACCCCTGAAAGGGAGTTCCTTCACCCCGACGCGTCCTCTAGATCGCAGGTGGAGACTCCCAGGCAATTACCACCGAAAGGGAGTCCCTTCCCCCCGACGCAGCCTCTAGATCGCAGGTGAAGGCTCCCAGGCAATTATCACCGAAAAGGAGTCCCCCCATTTTGGTGGTAATGGTCTGGGAGCCTCCACCCGCCATCTAGATGCAGCGTCGGGGTGAAGGCTCCCAGACCCTTACCACCAAAATGGAGTCCCTTCACCCTGACGCGGCCTTTAGATCGCAGGTGGAGGTTCCAAGACAATTACCACTGAAAAAGGAGTCCCTTCACCCCCATGAAGCCTCTAGATCTTGGGTGGAGGCTCCCAGGCAATTACCACCGAAAGGGAGTCCTTTTACCCCGAGGCGGTCTCTAGATTGAGGGTGAAGGCTCCCAGACAATTACCACCACAAAGGAGTCCCTTCACCCTGAAACAGCCTCTGGATCGCGGGTGGAGGCTCCCAGACAATTTCCACCAAAAAGGAGTCTCTTCAACCCGACGCGACCTCTAGATCGCGGGTGGAGGCTCCCAGACAATTTCCACCGAAAAGGAGTCCCTTCACCCCGGCGCGACCTCTAGATCGCGGGTGGAGGCACCCAGACAATTTCCACCGAAAAGGAGTCCCTTCACCTGACGCAGCCTCTAGATTGCAGGTGGAGGCTCCAAGACAATTACCACTGAAAAAGGAGTCCCTTCACCCCGACAAAGCCTCTAGATTGCAGGTGGAGGCTCCAAGGCAATTACCACCGAAAAGGAGTCCCTTCACCCTGACGCGGCATCTAGATCGCGGATGGAGGCTCCCAGACCATTGCCACCGAAATGGAGTCCCTTCACCCCAACGCGGTCTCTAGATCGTGGGAGGAGGCTCCCAGGCAATTATCACTGAAAAGGAGTCCATTCACCCCGATGTGGCCTCTAGATCGAGGGTGGAGGCTCCCAGACCATAACCACCAAAAAGGAGTCCCTTCACCTTGACGCAGCCTCTAGATCGCAGGTGGAGGCTCCAAGACAATTACCACTAAAAAAGGAGTCCCTTCACCCCGACGAAGCCTCTAGATCTTGGGTGGAGGCTCCCAGGCAATTACCACCGAAAGGGAGTCCTTTCACCCTGACACGGTCTCTAGATCACGGGTGGAGGCTCCCAGACAATTACCACCACAAAAGAATCCCTTCACCCTGACACAGCCTCTAGATCGCGGGTGGAGGCTCCCAGACAATTTCTACCAAAAAGGAGTCTCTTCATCCCCGAAGAGGCCTTTAGATTGAGGGTGGAAGCTCCCAGGCAATAACCACCGAAAGGAAGTCCGTTCACTCGACGAGGTCTCTAGATTGCGGGTGGAGGCTTCCAGGCAATTACCACCAAAAAGGAGTCCATTCACCCCGACGTGACCTCTAGATCGCGGGTGGAGGCTCCCAGACAATTTCCACCGAAAAGGAGTCCCTTCACCCGACGCAGCCTCTAGATCGCAGGTGGAGGCTCCAAGACAATTACCACTGAAAAAGGAGTCCCTTCACCCCGACAAAGCCTCTAGATCTTGTGTGGATCAAGGCAATTACCACCGAAAGGGAGTCCTTTCACCATGACTCGGTCTCTAGATCGCGGGTGGAGGATCCCAGGCAATTATTACCGAATGGGAGTCCCTTCACCCGACGTGGCCTCGAGATCTCAGGTGGAGGCTCCCAGACAATTTAAGATTTGTTGGTATTGCGCTGCCCCTATATTAAATAACCCTCCGAAGGTGATAAGTATAATGCCTAATTACATAAATCAATAGTGTAATATAAAAATATATATATAAATGTCTACTGAATAATATCAAAAAGTGCAAAGTGCTACATTAAATAAAATAAAATAAACACACCACAGAGGTGATAGGATGCAAATAAATGAAAATCAAGTGAACAAAGGTAAGTAACTAAAAACAGTCTCTTAAAAAATTACTATTTTGATAAAGTGCAGAGAAAATGCAAAAAAAATAAAAAATAAAATAAAGAAAAGTAAACGCACTACAGAGTCAATTGAAAACCTCCACGGAAACACAACTGCTTCAATTGAGTGCAAAGCCAAAAAACTGTGAATTGATCATAAAGTGCCAAGTGCGTCTTATAAATGTGCAAATAAGTAAACACTCTCCAGAGGTGATATAAGTGAACCACCCTAATAATAAACAAACAATATACAAGAAAATAAGAAAGAGTATACCTAGACCAAAAAGAGGGTAACCTCTCCTGATCACATGGAAATAAACTTTAGAATTAAACAAAAAATATATATAGTAGTAAACGCACTACAGAGCCGGCTGTAGCATACGTTATATCAGAATGAATCCGACCTCTATAGATTAAATATACATATTGAAATCCATCAAAAATAAAAAGATATAAATATTTAAGTCCATAAATAAACAACAGTCTCCTTTAAGTGCAAGTGCTTTGTGCAAACTTGTGCAAATTCAACTGAGGTGTGGATCTCCCAGTGCTTAATCCCGCTGTGATCACACTTTAGTGGGCAGTGGCCCCTTACCTATAGCAAGGAGGGATTCGCATAGAGGTATATAGATTTCTTTATATGTCTTCTCTCCTGGTAAATTCGGTCACCTTCTCCTTTAAATTTTATGCTCATTGCTCCATAGGACCCAATAGATTAACCACTTGACCACTGGGCACTTAAACACCCTTAATAACCAGACCAATTTTCAGCTTTCGGTGCTCTCACATTTTGAATGACAATTACTCAGTCATGCAACACTGGACCTATATGAAATTTTTGTCCTTTTTTTCACACAAATGAAGCTTTCTTTTGGTGGTATTTAATCACCGCTGGGTTTTTTATTTTTTGTGCTATAAAAGAAAAAAGACCGAAAATTTTGTAAAAAAAAGAATTTTTCTTCGTTTCTGTTATAAAATTTAGCAGATTAGTAATTTTTTCTTCATAAATTTTGGCCAAAATTTATACCACTACATATCTTTGGTAAAAATAAGTACAAATTGGTGGATATTATTTGGTCTTTGTGAAAGTTATAGAGTCCACAAGCTATGGTGCCAATATCTGAAAATTGATCACACCTGAAGTACTGACGGCCTATTTCAATTCTTGAGACCCTAACATGCCATAAATTTACAAATACCCCCCAAATGACCCCTTTTTGGAAAGAAGACATTCCAAGGTATTTAGTAAGAGGCATGATGAGTTTTTTGAATTTGTCATTTTTTCCCACAATTCTTTGCAAAATCAAGATTTTTTTCCTTTTTTTTACAAAATTGTCATATTATCAGTTTATTTCTCACACAGCATATGCATACCACAAATTACACCCCAAAACACATTCTGCTATTACTCCCGAGTACGGTGATACCACATGTGTGAGACTTTTACACAGTGTGGCCACATACAGAGGCCCAACATGCATGGAGCGCCATCAGGCGTTCTGGAGCACCCAGGACAATTCTGACATTTCTCTCCTACATGTAAATATCATCATTTATTTGCTAGAAAATTACATCGAATCCCAAAACATTATATATGTTTTTTTAGCAAACACCCTGGAGAATACAATGGTGGTCGTTGCAACTTTTTATCTCGCACGGTATTTGCGCAGCAATTTTTCAAATGCTTTTTTTTGGAAAAAAAACAGTTTTGTGCTTAAAAAAAAAAAACACAGTAAAGTTAGCCCAATTTTTGCATAATGTGAAAGATGAAGTTACACCGAGTAAATCGATACCTAACATGTCACTCTTCAAAATTGCACAGGCTCGTGGAATGGCGCCAAACGTCGCTACTTAAAAATCCCCATAGGCGACGATTTAATTTTTTTTTTACTGGTTATATGTTTTGAGTTACAGAGGAGGTCTGGGGCTAGAATTATTGCTCTCACTCTAACGTTCGCAGCGATACCTCACATGTGTGGTTTGAACACCGTTTTCATATGTTCAGGGGGCGCGCGAGAGCGGAATTCTGGGAGGACGTCATATGACGGCCTCCCAGAGTTAAGAAACCACCCTGTAGCCATCATTCGGCTATAGGGCGGTTATTAAGTGGCTAATAGAGAGGGAATACCATAGTGTAGTATTTCACAAATAGCATTTATTAAAAATTTTCATACATAGGGTACTCACACATTAATAGATAGAAAAAAGCCTTTTTCTAGTAATCAGCAGAAAGTGCATCCACAGTCAGCTTCCTTCCCGTCCCAAACAATTACAACCACAAAGGAGTCCCTTCACCCCGACACAGCCTCTAGATCGCGGGTGGAGGCTCCCAGACAATTACCACAGAAAAGGAGTCCCTTCACATCCGACGTGGCCTCTAGATCACGGATGGAGGCTCCCAGACCATTACCACCGAAATGGAGTCCCTTCACCCTGATGCGGCCTCTAGATCGCAAGTGGAGGCTCTCAGGCAATTATTACTGAAAGGGAGTCCCTTCACCCTGACGAAGCCTCTAGATCTTGGGTGGAGGCTACCAGGCAATTACCACCAAAATGGAGTCCTTTCACCCCGACGCGGTCTCTAGATTTCGGGTGGAGGCTGCCAGGCAATTTCCACCGAAAGGGAGGCCCTTCACCCCGATAAGGCCTCTACATTGTGGGTGGAGGCTCCCAAGCAATTACCACCGAAAGGGAGTCTCTTCACCCCGAAGCAGCCTCTAGATCGCAGGTGGAGGCTCCCAGGCAATAACCACCGAAAAGGAGTCCTCCATCCTGACGCAGCCTCTAAATCGCGGGTTTAGGCTCCCAGACAATTACCAAGGAAAATGATTCCGTTCACCCCAATGTGGTCTCTAGATCGCGGGTGGAGGCTCCCAGGCAATTACCACCGAAAAGGAGTCCCTTCACCCCGCCGCGGCCTCTAGATCTCGGGTGGAGGCTCCCAGACAATTAACACAGAAAAGGGAGTCCCTTCACCTCAACGCAGTCGCTAGATCGCGGGTGGAGGCTCCCAGGCAATTAGCATTGAAAGGAAGTCCCTTCACCCCAACGCGGTCTCTAGATTGTGGGAGGAGGCTCTCAGGCAATTACCACTGAAAAGGAGTCCATTCTCCCCGATGTGGCCTCTAGATCGAGGGTGGAGGCTCCCAGACCATAACCACCAAAAAGGAGTCCCTTCACCTTGACGCGGCCTCTAGATCGCAGGTGGAGGCTCCAAGACAATTACCACTGAAAAAAGAGTCCCTTCACCCCGACAAAGCCTCTAGATCTTGGGTGGAGGTTCTAAGGCAATTACCTCCGAAAGGGAGTCCTTTCACCCCGACGTGGTCTCCAGATCGGGGGTGGAGGCTCCCAGGCAATAATTACCGAAAGGGAGTCCCTTCACCCCGACGCCTCATCCAGATCACGGGTGGAGGCTCCCAGAGCATTACCACCGAATTAGGAGTCCCTTCACCCTGACACGGCCTCTAGATCGCAGGTGGGGGCTCCAAGACAATTACCACTGAAAAAGGAGTCCCTTCACCCTGACGCGGCCTCTAGATCGAAGGTCTCTAGAGCGCGGGTGGAGGTTCCCAGGCAATGACCACCGAAAGGGAGTCCCTTCAACCCGACGCGGTCTCTAGATCGCGAGTGGAGGCTCCCAGGCAATTATTACTGAAAGAGAGTCCCTTCACTCCGACACGGCCCCTAGATCGCGGGTGGGGGCTCCCAGGTAAGGACCACCGAAAGGGAGTCCCTTCACCCTGACGCGGCCTCTAGATCGCAGGTGGAGGCTCCAAGACAATTACCACTGAAAAAGGAGTCCCTTCACCCCGACGAAGCCTCTAGATCTTGGGTGGAGGCTCCCAGGCAATTACTACCGAAAGGGAGTCCTTTCACCCCCGACGCGGTCTCTAGATTGCGGGTGGAGGCTCCCAGGCAATTATTACCGAAAGGGAGTCCTTTCACCCCGACACAGCCTCTAGATCGCGGGTGGAGGCTCCCAGGCAATTACCACCAAAAAGGAGTCTCTTCACCTCGAAGAGGCCTTTAGATCGCGGGTGGAGGCACCCAGGCAATAACCACCGAAAAGGAATCCCTTCACCCCGACGCGTCCTCCAGATTGTGGGTGGAGGCTCCCAGGCAATTACTACTGAAAGGGAGTCCCTTCACCCCGACGCGGTCTCTAGATCGTGGGTAGAGGCTCCCAGGCAATTATTACCGAAAGGGAGTCCCTTCACCCCGACATGGCCTCTAGATCATGGGGGGAGGCTCCCAGGCAATTACCACTGAAAGGGAGTGCCTTCACCCTGACGCGGTCCCCAGATCGTGGGTAGAGGCTCCCAGGTAATTATTACCGAAAGGGGAGTCCCTTCACCCCGACGCGGCCTCTAGATTGCGGGAGGAGGCTCCCAGGCAAATACCACTGAAAGGGAGGCTCTTCACCCTGACGCAGTCTCTAGATCACGGATGGAGGCTCCCAGGCAATTACCACCAAAAAGGGAGATCATTCACCCGACCCGGCCTCTAGATCATGGGGGGAGGCTCCCAGGCAATTACCACTGAAAGGGAGTGCCTTCACCCTGACGCGGTCCCCAGATCGTGGGTAGAGGCTCCCAGGTAATTATTACCGAAAGGGGAGTCCCTTCACCCCGACGCGGCCTCTAGATTGCGGGAGGAGGCTCCCAGGCAAATACCACTGAAAGGGAGGCTCTTCACCCTGACGCAATCTCTAGATCACGGATGGAGGCTCCCAGGCAATTACCACCAAAAAGGGAGACCATTCACCCGACCCGGCCTCTAGATCGTGGGTGGAGGCTCCCAGACAATTATCACTGAAAAGGGAGTCCCTTCACCCCAACGCGGTTTCTAGAGCGCGGGTGGAGGCTCCCAGGCAATGACCACCGAAAGGGTGTCCCTTCAACCCGACGCGGTCTCTAGATCGCGGGTGGAGGCTTCCAGGCAATTATTACTGAAAGAGAGTCCCTTCACTCCGACGCTGCCTCTAGATCACGGGTGGGGGCTCCCAGGCAAGGACCACCGAAAGGGAGTCCCTTCACTGTGACGCGGCCTCTAGATCGTGGGTGGAGGCTCCCAGACAATAACTACCGAAAGGGAGGCCCTTCACCCCGACCCAGCCTCTAGATCGCGGGCGGAGGCTCCCAGACAATTATAAAGGAAAAGGAGTCCCTGCACCCCGACGCAGCCTCTAGATCGCGGGTGGCGGCTCCCTGGCAATTACCAACTAAAAGGAGTCTCTTCATCCTGACGAGGCCCCCCCAGTAGTCCTGAGGGTGAGCTCTTTGGAGTGGAAGTGCTGTGTACAGATGTGTGCGAGGTGACAGAAGAGTGGAGATCTCCCCTGTCATTGCTGATTTCTCCAGCATCCCTGTATGGAAAGGTCAGTGATTGTGCCTGCATAACAGTGATACATTTACTTACTGCAATGCTGTGGGCTAGTAAGCATTGGCAATGAGCGAGTTCTCATCCAGGGTTGCAATGTTATAGTCCAGGTAAAACCCCCATTCCCCCCTATCTATGAAAGCTGTAAAGGAAAGATGCAGACTAATGTAAGCTGAGTGACTCAGTTGAGGCCACCCATGGGTGAGCCACTCAGCTTGCACCCACCTGCGACCCATCCTTTGCAGGCAGCATGTTTAAAGATAGTCTCTGCTAAATAGAAGAGGAGCCATAGAGGAACTAAAAAGGTAAGCAGAAGATCAATGGATTCTGTTGCTTGGACCTGCTTGCTGTAGCTCAGGGTGACCACTGCCGTTCCCCAATTTGGGACACCTCCACGCCATGTGATAAAGGGTGCCTATCTCTGTCTGATATCTGCTGCAGATAGGGGAGGCAGTAGGGTTGCAATCTCTGGGGGTATAATTAATCCTTGGTAGAAAGTTCAACTGAATAAATTGGTCTTTAGCAGAGATGATCAGTTTGGTTTATTGTGACTTCAAGAGGCTTCATTGTCATAATCAAACAGTGAAATGCCCCCACCCAACCCTCAGGAGACTTCACAAGGCACTCAGGAGGTCACTGTGGACCATCTGGTAATCTGAGACTCCATCCTAAATTCTGGACAGTCTGTGACTCCTGCTCCTCCTCCTGACCATCCATAAACATACCGACTGTAAGCCATCGATAAGATAGAACGAGTCCAGAGAGGGCTAACAAAAATGGTGAAAGGTTTGAGGGAGAATACATATCAAGAGTGACTTCAGGAACTTAATATGTACAGTCTGGAGGAAAGAAGGGAAAGGGGAGACATGTTTGAGGCCGAATTCTCATATGTGCAGCCAAGGGTTTCCTGCTTTTTCACCGATTTCGGTGCAGATTTTTGCCTGAATTTGCACCTGACCTGGACACAAACACGCACAGGACCCTTTTGCAATCCGCTCCCCGGCCAACCCGGACCTGTCTGAACCTGCTCCAATAAGAGCCGGTCTTACTCGCATGTCATGCAAACTGTATGCGGAGAAACACTCACATATATGAAGCCAGCCTTTAAATACATCAAGGGGGTAAACCAAGGTTCAGAAGGGCAGTTTTTTTCAATAAAAAAAACAAATCAAGAACATGGGGACATGACCGCAAACTAACTGAAGGAAAGTTCAAAACGAATCTTAGAAACAATGTTTACTGAACGGGTAGTTGATGCTTGGAATAATCTACCAGCAGAGGTAGTGAGACGGTCAACAGTAAATGGCTTCAAACATGCTTGGGACAAACCTAGATCTATACTCAGGCAACATAAATTAAAAAAAAGGACTTTGTTTCAATCGTTTTTATTAATTTTACAAAAGACAGTAATACAATTTAGTAAACATTTTTACATTACTGAGGCTATCAAGAATGGTGAAGGCCTGCCTTCACTTTTTTATGTAGCTAGTAATGAGCACCCCCTAATCTGTGATGTTCACCCCCCTTACCTTTCTTAAGGATCACCCTCCAAACTGACTCCCGCTTCCATCCACACCTGTACCCAACAACCTGCAATATATGATTTCCCCCCATCCATTCCTATCATAAGGGGCACCCTACAACCATACTGACACCAAACAGCTCACGATCTATGTACTTTTGTAAAATGTAGTAGATCTTCTGTTTTTAATATCAAATAGTGCAGGTGATCCATTCAGATAATCATGCCAATTAGCTTCAGAGGTGGTCTCATATGGCACAGCAATTCCACTTCCATGAGGGTCCTGGAAGAAATCCAAAAACATAAGAAAAACAGTTAGTGCCACACCAATATTTGTAGAGTCCAGAAAGAATTGCAGCATTATAGAGAATTACACCAAGCATACAGGAGAAGTGGTACTGTGCTGATTCCTTACATGCAGAATAAAAACAGATACTGAGAATTATGCCCAGCACAGGGGACAAGAGAAGTAGCACTGTGCAGTGTACATACGGACAGAAAAAGAATGATGTGCGCTCAGGAAGCGACACTTATGGGCACTGATTAGGTGGCACCGATATGCAGCACTGATAATCAGTGCCCTGATTATCTGTACAAGTCTCTCTGCGAAGAAATGCTGCCGATTGGCTGTCCTCTCCTCAAACACTGTCAATGTGAGGCGAGGAGAACCGATAAAAGGAATTTCCATATTTACATGTGATTGGCTGTGATTAGACACAGCTGATCACATGTTTAAAGAGCCAAGTCATTGGCTCGTTACAGAGATCGGGGTCACACTTTGTATTGGGGACACGCCCCCAAGCCCAGGCTTCTCCTTTCTCCTCCTTCATCTGGCACAACTTTCTTCTGGGACTTGTAGTACCACCAAGTCGCTCAGTTTAACGTCTCCAGGTGGGGACTACATCACCCACAAATCTCTGCTGTTCCCAGCAGCCCTACGTGGCTCCCTGGGTGGGCTTTCCCTTCCCAGGATATTCTGCAGCCAATGCTTGCCCTCCTGCTGTCTGAGTGGTAGGTGGGACCGTCATCCAGCACCCGTAGAGTCCTTTTTCTCCTCTTCTCTAGCCCAGCAGCTCTGGCAGGGAGAAGTAGATAGTCTGCAGGGTAAGCTGTGTGATAACCCATCATGCAGAGGGACAAAGCAGCACCACTGCTCAGGCTTCAAAAGCACTTATGTATTCAAAAAAACACTACATGGATTTAACCACTTCAAGACCAGGCTTTTTTCTGACACTTGGTAAAGTCAGAATTTTTTTTTTTAAAGTCTGAATTACTTGGAACCCCCAAAAACATTATATATTTTAGCAGAGACCCTAGAGAATAAAATGGTGGTTGTTTAAATATTTTATGTCACACTGTATTTGTGCAGTGGTCTTTCAAACGCAATTGTTTGAGAATAAATACACTTCAATGAATTTAAAAAAATAAATATAAAATAAAAACTAAGCAGTAAAGTTAGCCCAGTTTATTGCATAATATGAGAAAGATGATGTTACACAGAGTAAATAGATACCCAACATGTCATGCTTTGAAATTGCGCACACTCATGGAATGGCGACAAACTACAGTACTTAAAAATATCCATAGGTGACACTTTAAAAATATTTTTACGTTACCCATTTAGAGTCACAGAGAATGTATTGTGCTATAATTATTGCTCTTGCTCGAACGATCGCAGCAATACCTCACATGTCTGGTTTGAACACAGTTTACATTGGCGGGTGCGATCACGGAGGGATGGGGCGCTTTAAAATAAATGTTTTTCTTATTTTTTTTGATCACTTTAATTGCTGTCACAAGAAATGTAAACATCCCTGTGACAGCAATTGTCACGTCTCAGGTATTTTTTTGGGGGACTAAATAATTGATAAAAACAGCGGGGTCAATAATCAAGGATTACCGCTTATAGCGAATCAAAAACCGTCCCACCCATTAGGGTGGGGTCCCTCAATAACAGAAACAAGATGCTCAAAAATGTCAATGTCAATATTAATGAGGGTCAAGAAGAGACCACCCAAACAAGTAGTTGTAAAGTGAGGATCAACTGCAGCATTTTTGAGTATTTTTTGGAGGGATCTGGGGTCTATAAGTGGGGATCTGGGGTCTATAAGACCCCTACTGATGTAATCCCTACTTTCTACTTCAACGTCCCCTCCCGCTGCTTGTGATAACAATCGAGCAGCTGCTTAGCCGCATCGGTTAATATCACAGGAAAGCTGACCGTCGGCTCTAAAAAAGGTTTACCGGGGTGAGGCACACCCTGGTACAACCACTTGTGGCAGAATGACGTACAGGTATGCGATTTTGCCACAAGTGTGCAAAATGCAACTACTATAAGTACATTAATTTGGCTTACTATCAGTCTTGTAGGTTGCTGGTCACAGACTGGAGCAATGTGTCCCAAGTTTCCAAATTGCCAACATTCACTAGGAAGATTTACATTTTATTCTATGAGGCCCAGTGCTGTCATCCCAGAGAAGTACAGGCACTTCCCTGCGGTAGGATCGTGTTTTCAGCCCAATAGAAATCAATGGGAGTGGCTGAAAAACGCATGTAACTGCCTAACAGCCAGTCACCACCTTTCAACTGACCAAAATAAAAACCCCTTTCACCTGGATCATGCATAAAAAACACGTTAATACAATTGGAGAAGCCGACACTCACGTGTGCAGCTAGCTGTAGCATGTTGTAATTCAGGCAGAACTGGCCAATCAGTAGTTGTGTTTAATTAGTTACCATCTTTTCTGCAGCAATCATGTGACCAATGTCTCGGCAGCACTGGTATGAGCGATTTCCCAAAAAGGATGCGATTAGGCTTTATTAACCGCCCCACACATATATATACTGTGGTAGGATGGCAATTCAGCACAAAATCACATAGCTGTATGTAATTTTTTTCCTTCACGTTAGGGGAAAAAAAAAGGAAATAAATTATATTTGGGTAAAGCTTCGCATGACCACGCAATTGTCAGTGAAAGTATTAAAAAAAATGGCCTGGTCATGGGGGGGTAAATCTTCTGGAGCTGCTGTGGTTATCTTGGTTTCATGTTCTGTTTAGATCACTGAGGTTCATTTTTAATAACATTCTTGTAATGATAAGGTATAGATCTACTTGGATTGAAGAAGCTTTATTCTGGATAAAGAATGACAGTGCAGAGCATAGAATTCGTCTCTTACCACACTGAGCAATCTAGGAGTGTGTACCTCTCCGTGTTTTAGTGAGCCCTGATAAAGAGAGGGGGTGTCTGGGGAGGGGTGAGGAAGAGAGGGGGTGTCTGGAGGGCCGCTGATAAGGCATTACAACTGGCCCTTCAGTACCGGGCCCAGTCCCTATTAGTCCAGAAAGGGGGCCCGGGCAACTTTACTGCTCATGGCTTCTGGTGCAGTAGGGCAGCTCAGAGCAGAACCACCACCACTACTACTAGGCTTAAAGGTCCCAAATTACATTTAGCTAGGCTCCATTGGGAGGTGAGGAAGAGAGGGGGGTGTCTGGGGAGAGGTGAGGAAGAGAGGGGGTGTCTGAGGGGGGGTGAGGAAGATAGGGGGGTGTCTGAGGAAGAAAGGGGGTGTCGGGGGAAGGAAGAGGGAGGGTGTCTGGGGGGGGGGAAAGGTGAGGAAGAGAGGGGTGTCTGGGGGGGGGGGTGAGGAGGAGGGGTGTCTGGGGGGGGGAGGAGGGAGGGTGTCTGGGGGGGAGGTGAGGAGAAGAGGGGGGTGTCTGTGGGGAGGTGAGGAAGAGAGAGGGACACTGTGAATGTGAAACGTCTTCTTCCGCCTCCAATCATGTGACAAGGGGATAGACTAAGGGAGAACGGGCAGCCTTCCCACACAATACCAGGGATTCGAACACAAGGCACTAATCTGAAAATGAGGTTTGAACCGCAGGGCTCCGAACTAAAAACGAGGCTTGGATTCTAGGGCACGGTGTCGCTCTGACAGCGAGGCTTGAAACTCAGGATACTGATTTTGTAGTGAGACTTGGAACTCAGAACAATGATAAAGAAATGAGACTTGGAATGCGAGTGAGGCTTGGATACTATTCTGGAAAGGACTCTTAGAACGCAGGATACCGCTAGAGTGAGGCGTGGCTCGCACAATAAGGTCTCGGAATCGAAGCTTGGAACGCAAGTGTTGATCTGAGAGTGAGGTTTGGAACGCAGTATGCTGATTTGGGAGCGAGGCTTGGAACTCGACCATAGAAAGAATAAGGAAGAAGAGGTAGAAAATCGGAGGAAGCACAGAAAGGTGGAAGAGGTGATATGAACTCCCTAGATGAGGTACTGTAAGGACTGATCTCTTGTAGCTGGGTTATCTACGTGCTCACACTGGACGGATATTGTAGTGTGAGGTGGAGTAATGGAGGCTGGGTACTATTTCAAAGTGTTTCTAAAGCCTAAACATGTTTTACCATAATGTATTTTCTGCATTAAAGTAAAAAATGTTTCAGTATGCGTATCACCCTCTTATACTTACCTGAGCCCTCACATGACCCACGCTGCGCCCATCTGTAGGGGCTTTGTCCTCTCTCCTTGCTCTCACAGGCTTTGCAGAGAGCAGCGGGAGTCATTGGCTCCTTCTGCTGTCAGATTCTGTGAGGAGGGAACGAGGGCCACAATCTGTGCCTACGCACACAGCTCGGAATCATGCCCACAGGAATGTCTGACGGCAAATGGATTGCTATGGGGGCACTGGGACTTGAGGTTTAAACAGGGGCACCAGCAGAACCCCAGAAGAGGAGGTTCAGGGCCGCTCTGTTAAATCCTATCTCATTTTTTGTTATTTAACCGTTGTTGACCACACAGCTGCTACAGGGTGGCAGCTGTGCACTGGATGATGTGTTTGTGTGTGTGTGTGTATATATACACATGATCCTGTCCTTATGCCTGCAGGAGGTGAGTGCCCGCCACCGGTGTGCCGCTTCCGTCAGCACCCGCCGATCGCTGGACAGAGACTCAGAATGGAGCTCTGCCTGTGTAAACAAGGCAGAATTCCGTTCTGACAGGTGGGAAGAGATGGATTCTGTGTTCCTGCAAAGCAGTGACTGAGATCCTTCTCTTCCACTAGTAAAAGCAGCACACATAGAAAACACAAACACTGGCTAGGCAGAAAGTTAACCCTTTGATTTACCTAGATGTTTAACCCCTTCCCAGCCGGTGTCATTAGTACAGTGACCGTGCATATTTTTATCACTGATCACTATATTTGTGTCACCGGTTCCCACAAAGTGTTAGTTAATGTCTGCTGCAATATCACAGTTCCGCTAGAAGTCGCTGATCACCACCATTACTAGTATAATACAAATTCCAGTATATATCCCATAGTTTGTAGACGCTATAACGTTTGCTTAATTAGTGTGTGTTTCACCTGCACATTTTTGGTTTGTTTTTATTTGCACCACCGCGGATAAAAAAAAAGAAGAAAACAAATCAAAATACGCCTATTGGGATTTTGTTTACCAAAAACATGTAGCGGAGTATATATTGGCCTAAATTTATGAAGAAATTCGATATATATATTTTTTTTTTTTAATTTCTTATAGGATAGGTTTTATAACAAAGTAAAAAATATTGTTGTTTTCTCTTTTTTTTTTCACTGTAAACAAAAAAAGACTGACAATTTTGAAAAAAAAACAAAAAACAAAAACGCAGTGGTGATCAAATACCACCAAAAGAAAGCTCTATTTGTAGGGAAAAATGACATCAATTTAGTGTACAGCGTTGCAAGAGTGCGCAATTGTAGTTAAAGTAACGCAGTGTCGTTTCACATAAAGTGGCTTGGTCATGAAAGAGGGCAAGGGGTTAAAAAAAAAGAAAAAAAGATTTTATAATCACTTTAAGGCTGGGTTGGCAATATCGTGAATTGGATGAGGGCTTCCTGCATCCAATTCGCAATAGCAGGAGATTTTGACCGACTCTCTATGGAGCCGATTCACATATCTCCCCGGGTTTGGTGCATATTTGCACAGGAGCTCTTTGCTTCTTTTGGTCTGTTTCATGTCCAAATTCAGCCAAAAATTCGGGCTGAAATTGGACCTGAAACAGTGAAGGCGGATGCACCGGACCCCTGCTGTCAGCCACATGCGAAGATAGTGTGAACCCAGCCTAAGAGCAGCTGGTGTCTGCAGTGCAGTGCCCATATTAAAGATGGTCACACCCCTTTATGTTGTTTTACAGGAAATGCGACGATCCTTCCATGCAATGAGGTTACGTGATTTTTAATAACGTTTTATCCATCCTGTGTCACTGCTGTATTTTTAACATGAAGAAGAGGAGGAGGATAATGCCGAAAATGCAAACCAGCTCATCTGATGGGAAGGAGAAGTCGGCTGTCCCAGATCTTCCCTCTGCACAGTGTGACCCCAGTCCATCTCCTGTAGTGAGAGCTCTGGATCAGAGAAAAGTCCTCAGTTCGCTCAGCTATAACAAAAACTTGCTGAAATATTTGAACGACGATCGCCAGCATCAATCGTCCTTCTGTGATTTGGTCATTGTGGTGGAAGGGAAGGAGTTCCAAGTGCACAAAGTGGTGGTGGCCGTGGGCAGCAGTTACTTCCATGCTTGTCTGACGAAGAACCCAAACATGGATGTGGTGACATTAGAGCATGTAAATAGCTCAATATTCCAACACTTGCTGAATTTTCTCTACACATCCGAATTCTTGGTGCTGGAAACTGAGATAAGCCTGGTATTGGAGGCTGCAAAGTTTTTGGACATAATTGATGCCGTTAAATTGCTGGCGGCTGAAAGTGACATTTTACCTCACCTTGACAATCAGCTGTCTTTGAACACAGAAGACAATGCCGTTAATAAACTCGACAACAATCACAAATGCCCCTTCTGTGAACGGAGTTTTTGCTATAAAAAAACACTGGAGAATCACGTGGACAAAGCCCACAAGTTGGATACAACTGATGTTCCCAAGAATTCTGATTCCTCCCCTAGGAAGTCAACGCGTAAAAGAAAAAGTCCCCAAAAATATGATGATGTAGAAGACGTAGAGAGTGACAGTGGAGCGTCAAGTAGCGATTTGGGCAAAAGCAGTCAGGAGAGCACAGACCCAGAAGATTCTGACAGTGAGCTTCAGGAGGAAAGCCATGCAGTGGAGGACAATGACCAGTCTGTGGAAGAAGAGTATGGGGGGGAGGTATCTGGTGGTGATGAGGGACAAAACATTGGGGAACAAGAAGAAGGCGAACAGAAAAATGAGAATGCTGTTAGTTTTGGAAAATTTCCAGAAGGTCTTGCGCCAATTGTGTTACAGGTTAACAAAAAAAGAACTTTAAAATGCCCAAAGTGTGATAAGACCTTTGATCGATTTGGTGAGTATATTGATGATATTGCTTCTTTGCAATCACCTCTGCTTGCTTTTATGATATATTGTTTTTTTGTTTTTGTTTTTTTTTCCTTTGTTTTTTAGATTTTGTTAACTTTATTTTTTGCCTGGAATCCTGTATATGCACTATATCCGGCTGTATAAGTGTTAATGACTGATGAACTCAGGATTGGTAGAAACTCCTGGCCATTGCCACCCACACAACTGTAGCCATGGCATTCCCAGCCCTGCAACTGCATGTACACAAAGGGACTGAGATTCTCATAACATTATTGACTTAATAGGGGTAAATGATGTCTCACGTTCATCCCTACTAATAATCTTTTTTTCTTGCAACTGGTGATTCGTAAGCAATGTATCCTGAAGGATAAAAAGTCACAAGTAGGGGTGCACTCAGGCATGTTTGGACACGCTGTCCTGCCAGGAAGCTGTAACTGAGGACAGCCAATTATAAGGCTGGATTCACACCTATGAGGTTTTAGTGCTTTTTGCATTTTGCAGATTTGCACTACAGTCCATTTAACATGGTTTCCTATTGAACAGGTTCTGTAGTGCAAATCTGCAAAATGCAAAAAGCACTAAAACTGCATAGGTGTGAATCCAGTCTAAGTGACAGACATTCCTTTCCTCACAACTGCATGTATACATGCCCCTTGTATATGTGCAAACAAAGCCTCCGCCACTTATGATTTGCTGTCTGTTATCAGAGCTGGTGCAAGGATTTTTGTCTACTTAGGCAAAGGTGCATTTTTTTTAAATTTTTATATGTCTTTGTATATATTTAAAACATTTTTTTTTTTAATTTTTATTTAATTTTACTTAACTTTTATTACTATCACATAGGGGGCAACTCGCCCCCCTATGTGATAGCATATAGGTGACAGGTTCTCTTTATGGAGACACCCAGGGTCTATTAGACCATGGATTTTTCCTTTCTGATCCACTGCAGCTGATGGAACACAGACTGTGTTCCCAGCACTGATTCCACAAAATGACTGCTCCGGTCCAGGAAGTGATGTCATACATGTCACTTTCCGCTTTGTGTACAGGAGGGAGGCTGAGTGGATGGAGCTCTGCTGCGCTTCCACCGCCCTTCCCAGTGACAAACAGCTGTGACAGTACCAAGCCCACAGGTGGGACAGCGGAGCCTGGTGAACATGGCAGGGGGGCATTTCGCGGCGGTGGTGGCAATGATAAGCTACTTAACAGCTGCTTGTATCACTTGCACATGAAAGCCAAAAGTCTGCTATACTAAAAAAAAAAAATAATAATCTTACTCCACACATTCACACTCAGTGTGAGAAGTTGAGATTCAGTCTTTGAATTTATGTTCTTGGGATGGTGCCATTATGTAATCCTTGTTGTAACTCCACCCACATGAATATTGCCACGTGCAATGTACATTCCCTTTTTTCTACTGTCCTATTCCGTATGGTTTGCTGTGTTCGCACATCCAAAAGGCATACTGTAAGCGGGGCTTTTACAAAAGCACCGGATGATGATCTTTTCCCCAGTCCCCCCTGGATCCAGTTATGGTTGCATGGTATTTTCAGGGTGGGCTTCCTGAGGGTGACCACATTCAACCATGCCTGTGCAATGTGTATTAAAATGGCTACTTAGTCTTAATGGCAAGATGACAACGCAGGTGCACAATTGGAAGAAAGAACAGTGTTGTCGCCCTCTAACAGGAAGTACTCAAATGAGGACTTTAATGGCAGTATCACCAAGTATTAGTTCACTGAAAGTTGTATAATAAAATAATTAGCATGACTTTTGAAATCATGTTACAGCTCGTATTGAAAGTAATTGGTTAGTTTTACATACACTTTTTAATACAACACTGTCTGTCACCCAAATAAAATCCTAATGTCAGTTCCCTACCTATATTACCTGCCTAGGTGGCTTGTCTCCTACCTTTGCTCCGTTCAAGTGCTGCACTTCCGTCAGACTCTAACATTGGATAGATGCCTGTGAACCATGTCATGCACTGTGATTCCATTCTCTGATCTCCCTAAAGACAGCTGAGGATAGAACTATAGAACCATAGTACGCAACAGAAGACGTGGGCATCTGACACTGTCAGAAGTGTGACTGCTGAAGAGCCTGAGGAAGGCTGCTGTGCTTGAACGAAATAAAGCTAGGAGACATGGGCCACCACAGAGATTAGTTTATTAGCTGCTCTATAACATGAAACTGATAAAAAAGATTTTTCCCAAAACATCTTTCTGGACAGCACCCGAGAGATCATGGCTCCTCCTCCAACAGGAAACACCTCATCATTCCAAGCTTTAACAGGAGGCCTCCACGCAGCTTCCTTCAGTTTTTTGTGTTTCCTTCAGCCGGAGCAACATCTCTGGTGGGAGCCATGATCTCCTCAGGGCTTTCCTGGGAGACAAAGGGTTCTCATCTGTCAGTTTTTTATTTTCTTAGGCGAGTGCTCCTCCCACTTGCTGGATGATCCCGTGGGCTCCCTCTCCCCGTTTCATTCTTGGGGAGAGCCTTTACTGCCTGGGAGTACTGTCCATTTTTTATTGCAGATGGGCAGTTGCGGTGGGTGGTCCCCTGCTGGCCGCCCGGATTGCGGGATGGCAGCAGGGCAAAGCTGTGCAGCCGCCATTGTTTTGGTGGCTGAGGAGAGCCCTCTGCCATGTCCGGTGAGTGAGTGAGGGCAGGGTCACTTGGTGCTCTTAAACTTCCGTTTCCTGGTCGGCACGACTGCGTTTTTGAATCTCTGAACTGGCTTTCTTTCAGCCACGAGACCACAGTGCACTCTACAATGGAGGATGCAGCGGAAAAGGGGGTAAGCCAGGGCACCAGCAAGGCCAAGGTAAGGGACTGTGTTCCTTTTTTTACTGTGGGTCATTTTCGCCTATGGGTGGATTTGCTAGTGAAGGTCCCCACCTTTAGTGAAAAGGAGTCTTTGGTGGTGGAAGAACCAGACAAGGTTTTCATCAGGTCTGTTATGGTCCTTCCCGCGCCAAGTAAGGTTAACAATGGATGCCAGCTTCTGGGGTTGGGGGGGCTCGCATGGTCGGTCAATGGGCTCAGGGCTCGTGGTCCACAAGAGAAGCAGTAAGATCTTCGGATTGGAGAAAACTAAAAGCAATAGAAATGGCTTTGCTGACATTTGCCAGAGAAGTGCAGGGACTTCATATACAGGTCCTGTCGGACAACGCCACAGCAGTGGCCTACATAAACAGACAGGGGGGTACCAGAAGCAGAGCTCTTCAGTACCTAGCAGGAAGTATTCTAAGATGGGCAGAGCTCCATATTCTATCCTTGTCTGCGGTCCATCTAAAAGGGAATCTAAACAAGGTAGTGGACTTCCTCAGCAGAAACAAGGCAGAGTGGTGATTGAACCCAGAAATCTTCCATATGCTCGTGAAGAAATGGGGGAAGCCAAAAGTGGATCTCTTCACAACTCAGGAAAATGCACAGGTGTATTTTTCTTCTCCCTGAACAGAACCAAGCCATCCCTGAGATTAGATGCTTTGGCGCACAGCTGGAATTTTCATTTCTGCTACACTTTTCAGCTTATCCCTCAGGTCATAAGGAAAATCCAGGAGGAGGATACGACCGTAATCCTCATCACTTCCTTTTGGCCCAAGAGAGCTTGGTTTTCATCCCCCCTCCAGATTCAACTTGAACCGTACTGGCACTTTCCGTTGAGACAAGACCTGCTGATACAAGGTTTCTTACTTCACCAGGAAGTAGCAAAGCTAAAGCTCACAGCTTGGCTTCTGAAGAGCAGCTCCTAAGAAAGAAGAGGTTTTCGGGTAGATTGGTTGCCACACTCCTATCTAGGAAGAGTGTTACCAGAGCAATTTATTCAGAAGTTTTTCAACTCCTGGTGCACTGCATCCAGCGGATCCTTTAAAATATATATTTCTTCTATTTTGGAATTCCTGCAAGGAGCGGATAAGGGCTTAGCAGTCAGTACCCTCAAAGTTCAAGTTGCTACGCTGGGAGTATTTTTGGAAAAATCAATCTCATCAGAACCCCTAGTGATCAGATTCTTCAAGGCCTTTACCCGGTCCAGACCGGGAGTGACCAGAAGCTGTCCAAAGTGGGACTTATCAGTTGTTCTACAGGCCCTGACCAGGGAACAATTTTAACATATTAATTTAGCCTCTGTGAGACTGATTAATTTGAAAACTTTTTTCTTTTTTTTTCAGTTACTATAACAGCTTGAAGAACTAGTGAGCTTCAAGCCTTGTCAATCAGGGAGCCATTTTTATTTTTTTTTTATTTTTTTCTCTTTTCAGACCAAATTGTTCTGAAGACAGATCCTAATTTTTTACCGAAGGTCACTTCGGTCCAAAATCGAGCTCAGGGGAGGATACTTTTTGCTCTAATCCATCAGGAAAGAAGGAAGAAGACTTCCCTACCTTAAATGTTAAGAGAGCAGTCTTAAGTTACCTGGAAACCACTAAGGACTTTAGGCGTTCAGGTGCATTATTTGTTTCATATGCTGGTAGTTGGAAAGGAAGACAAACTATCAGAGGAACCGTTGGCAGATGGTTGAGAATGGCGATCACTGAGGCCTGTTCCCTTTCAGGCCAGGAGAGTCCAGTTGGTATACGGGCTCATTCTGCAAGAGCTTTGGTGGTGAGTTGGCAGAGCTGGTGCTACCCCAGAACAGATCTGTAAAGCAGCTACATGGAGGAGTCTGACGACATTTTGCCCATCATTATAGGTTAGACCTCCTGATGCTGGGTACCAGGCTTTCAGAAGGAAAGTCTTGCAGACTGTTGTCCCACCCTGAATGGGGTAAGTCTCAATTATCCCCTCGAGTGCTGTCCTAAAAGATGTTTTGGGAAAATTAAAGTTAGACTTACCGGTTACTTGTTTTCCAATAGTCTTTCAGGACAGCAATAACCGCCCCCCCCCCCTTTTTTTTTTTTTTTTTTGCTGTAATGCTATGATATAACTGTTGCTTATGTGTTGCAGCCAGGGCTGGAGGTTCTCTACAAACAACTAAAGGAAGCTGCGTGGAGGTCTCCTGTTAAAGCTTGGAATGATGAGGTGTTTCCTGTTGGAGGAGGAGCCATGATCTCTCGGGTGCTGTCATGAAAGACTATTGGAATACAAGTTACTGGTAAGTATAACTTGAAATTTTTTATGTGATGGAGAGTTCTGCCTTAAAAAGAACCAGTCAGAAATAGGCATTTGTAGTATTACAATTTTTTTTTACTTGAGGATGAAAGTAGGGATGCACTGTGACTGATACCACTTTTTTATGAACAAATATGAGTACAGATACTTTTTATCAGGTACTCGCCAATACAAATTACTGATACCTATGGTCCAGTGCAGTGCGATTTAAGCTTATACAAAATAAATGGGCTCAAATCGCACTGTAAAGAATCACATGTAATTTGAACAGGAATGCAGTTTCCCACACTGCTCCTGTGTGAACCCATGCTTAAGTCACTATGGCAAACCTGGGTTCACACCGTACACACGCCAGTCACAAAGCTTGTGGTCTGTATCATTCTGATCCATCCATCAATCCATCCATCCTTGCTATGTGGCTGCTGTATAAGACTGAGCCAGGGTGTGTCCACAAGAGAGGCAAGGACAGCAAGAGCCGCTAGTTGTGATGAGGACCGGTGAACTGTCAAATCACTGTCAGACAGCACAGAGCCACAGCACGTGCAGGCTGGAGGAAGAGGCGCCAGTGCTTGCTGTGGATAGTGCAATGTGTTTCCGAGGGCATAGTCTCCTTCTTCAAGCATGCTCATTGTACTCCTCAGCCTCCCTATAAGGCAGGCACCAGCTCAAATAATTTGGGAGGAATAATTAAGAGAAGTAAGGTGTTTTTTTTTTTTTTTTTTTTGCACATTTATACTTGGGTGTATGCAGCATCAGTTTAATGCTGCATCTGTCCCCCGCCGCCTCTGCACTGAGAACCGAGCCATCAGAACACCGCCCATGTCTTGGTTCTCACAGATCCCTCAGTGGAGAGCTGCTGACTGTCAATTAGCAGCTCTCCTCACTGATCCTCCACGCTCACTGGAGTGCTGATCTGTGGAGGGGTGGGGAATGGCCATCTCAGGCTCTCATCAGCTTGCTGAGAAGCTGAGACGGGCATCAGTCCAGGCGCCCGGCGGACCCAGACTTTATTGTCATAATGACGCAGTGCCTGGACTGATTCCTGTTATGTCAGCAGAGAGCAGACTTCAGACTGCTCTCTGCTGAAACCGGGTCACCCTGATCTGGGGCAGGAGATGGGACAGCCTCTGTGGAAGCCCTATATCCATCCACAGAAGTGAGGCCTCTGCTTGCCTAAATCATAAATATAAATGAATAACAGGAGAGAACTATCTCTGGATGGTAAGTCTGCACTATTCAATGGAAGAGTTGAGGTTCTGATTTCTACAAATGCCACCTGCTGTCTTCTATTTAACGAGAACAATGCTATACTGGTAAGAGCTGTGTTGTCTATGTCTACACCTGTCTTATCAATGAAAATGCTTACCTTTTATTAGAGCTGACATTTATTTCCAGGTAAATATGAGAGCCATACAAGAGTGCACACAGGAGAAAAGCCTTTTCAATGTGACATCTGCAATTTGAAGTACTCCACCAAATCCAACCTTACAGTTCATCGAAAGAGGCACAACAATGAAACAGCGATTCCCAGAAAGGATCACAAGTGCCCATTCTGCAGCAAGCTCCATGCAAGCAGGAAGACCCTTGTGAAACATGTCAAGAGGTAAATCATTTGAGCTACATATTTACTGCTTGTGTGCACGGTTTATGTAGTTCTCCATGTTTTTACAATAAAGAGCTGGAAAAATATCAAACTCCTCTTTACTTAGGACCTCTTTCCTACAGTAAGAGAATAGTAACCCTTCCCATAGTAAGACAAGGGATTTACAACTACTGTAGTATCTCTGCAAACAGGTTGGGGACACTTGTCTCACTTCTGGTTGCTTTGGTTAACTGCCAAATAGCACTGATAGGCAACTGGCAATTATCCAGCTACCCTGAAACTGCAAGCCTAGCATGTCAAGATAGCCATAAAATGGAAGACCTCATCCAATGAGATCGCAGGGAAAATGGTTGGTAATATAAATTTGCAATTTGGAAAGTCCATTTTTACTAAAGACAAATGGCTTAAAGACTGGAATTGTAAAAAAAATTGCCTCTGTCTAGGATTCTGTAATTTTGCTTCCTGGAGGTGTCTCATCAGTGTCTCTCAAGTAAGCTGAGTGCTCCATTTTCATAGAGGGTACTGTTTGAAAAATAAGTATAGCTAGCTAAACCTTTTTGGCTATACTTCTCCTGTGGATCACAGGAGTGCAGTTCTGCTAAAGCCCGCTGTAGGATGACGTCAGACCCAATCCAGTCTCTGAAAAACTTTCGACCATTTGCCCAGAAGCCTAGACCGGCAGCTGGCTCAGCTCTCAACAAACCACTGGGAGCCTAAACCAGCTGCTCTCGCCCCCTACACAGCCCAGCACTCCAGTGAGTGCTGGAGGATAAGGATGAGCTCAGGCGTCTTCGCACACCCCACATGCAAAGCCCGTCAGGAAGTCGGCACTGCGTGTGCCAATCACAGGCAGTGAGACATTTCCCGATCTGTGCAGCCGCGCATCGGGACAATGTATCCCTGCCTGTGATCAGCGCAGTGCCGACTTCCTGGCGGACTCTGCACATGGGGTGTGCGAACACGCCTGAGCTCATCCTTGCTGAAGGGGCAGAGCAGAGAGCTTGTAATTAACAGTCACCAGCTCGCTGAAGGCCAACACAGAATGATCAGTGGTGTTTCATTGCTCAGTTCTTGGTCTTAGAGGTGGGAGACAGCTGCAGCTGAGAATGATGCTGCAGCCATCTAGGTAAGTATTGTTTTTTTTTTTTTTCTATTCCCATATTTTTCTTTTAAGCTGGCCAAACACATTACAGTTTGTACAACATCCTTTAAAAGCTAGGTTTACCATGGCAGAGAAACAGCATGCTGTTCATGCGGTGATGTCACCTCACTTGTGGTCCAGTGATACTTCCTCCAGTCCAGTAACCAATAGTGCTGATAGTACCAGAGTGACAGTTAAAACACTAAGTAATGATGGGCTTACTTCATACTGAGCCCTTTGGCCACAGAGGTGCCAATTCTACACTGTGGAAAAAAAAAAAAAAAATAGATTTTTTTTTTTTTAATCAAGCTTAATTTTTCACCAACATCTGCAAGAAAGATGAGAGTACAAATATCGGTCTATGCTGGGAGTTACCACCTCTACTCTCCTATCACTGAGGAACATTGCTACTTTTGGCTGGATTTGTTTCAACAGGTCAAATGATGCGGTGCTTTACAATTCCATCTCTCTGTGCATAAGAGATGATCACAAACTTGATCGATTTGCTGTTTCGCATGTGGCAGCAATTGGTGGTCCTATAACTCCAGATTAGCAGCATCAAGGAGATTTGTATCATTTGTGTGGCTTGGTGTACTACAGATATTGCTGGAGATTGTGTTGTGTTGCATATTATTTACATAATGCCAACAATTTACGCTGCACTTTACATCTTATACAGTCACATCAGTCCCTGCCTCAAGGAGCTTATAATCTCTCTAAGTTCCCTATCTTAAATTCATACACATACTAGGGCTAATGTAGACAGGAGGCAATTAACCTACCAGAATTTCTATGCAGTATGGGAGGAATCTGGAGTACCCAGGGCAAACCCACACAAGCAGAGGGAGAACATGCAAATCCATGCAGGTGGTGTCCTGGCAGAAGTGCTAACTACTAAACCATTGCACTTCAGACCCCATTGACTATCCTTTTTATTTTAATTACTTTTTATTGAAAAAAGATTTGTTTTATACAAACATAGGGCATAATTTTCTAAACATAGAAAAAATGCATATATCACAGCAAAAAATACAGATTCTTTCCTCAAGAGTTTACCTAGCGCCACAGGCACAGTCATACTAACACTCTAGTTGTCTCTGACCCACCTGCGAAACTATCCCCCCCCCCCCCCCCCCAAAACCCAATTTTTCGAACACGTGCTGCTAAATCCGGCCAAGTCTATTCTGGCTAGCCGGTAAGCGAGTGGCAAATCACTTCAGGAACAGGAATAGGGAGCATCAAGGAGACTCCCAGACCAAGCCCTAGTCGAGTGAGTTCGCCTTAAGTCTTATCCTCCACTGTCTCGTCCAGGGGGTAACCAATATCTCTCAACCATGGATTCCATAGCACCTTGAATTTTTTTAAGTTGTTTTGTCTAATAAGCATGGCTCATTCACACCAAATTGTAGAGTTTATGGCATTTACCCATGCTTGTAATGCTGGGGGATTTTTTGCCTGCCAATTCATCGCAATTAGACGTCTGGCCTGGTACAGGCATCTTACTATAGATATCTTTGTTGCAACAGGGGTACTACCCCATTCCATAATCCCTAATAGGCAGGTCTTAGCTTCTGGTTCCAAGGTGGTATTGAAGGTCCTGTTAATTCTATGTACAATTTCTATCCAGTACTGATATAATTTTGGGCACTTCCATACCATGTGAAGTAGGTCCCCTAATGCTCCACATCTAGGGCACTCACCGTTAGACTTTCTACTTATCTTCCACATTTTTTTAGGAGTATAATATGCCCTATATAAAAAAAGCTTGTGGGACATACGCTGCGATGTGGAGATAGACACCAGGTTCCCCTGTGCTAGGGCCTCGTCCCATTGCTCCTGCCCAATTGGTCCCAGGTCTTCCACCCATCCCCTCCTACTCTTGTCAGGTCCCTCGCCATTCAAGGCTTTATCCCTGAGTTTTATGTATAAGCTAGAAATCTGGCCCTTCGTTTGCCCTCATTCGAGGAGTCCCCGAAACAGGGGGGGTCTTCATCCTCTCGATGGTAAGTGTACCATACTGTGCTTGTATCCCGTGTCTCACTTGCAGGTATATATAAAACGTTTTGTTAGAGATACCAAATTCCTGACGGAGATCTTCAAATGATTTCATGGTGTTCCCCTGGTAGAGATGCACCAGTCTGGTAATCCCCCTTCTCTCCCACTCCAGGGGCCGATCTATTCTATTTAATTCAGCCAGTTCTCCATTATTCCATAGGGGGGTATACTCCGTTACTCCCTCATAGCCCAGGAGTTGCTTGGCTGTCTGCCACACTTTCCTCGCCAGAACATTTGTAGGGCATTTGTAAGCAAATGAGTTGGCCTCCAAAACTTCAACTAAGGTTTTATGGTATGCTTTATTAATCATCAATTTATGATTTGGACAGCCACCCCCCTCTAGTCCAGCCCCCGTTAAATGCTGGAGCTGGGCTGATAGGAAATATATTCTTGGATGCGGTATCGCTACTCCTCCCTTTTCTGCAGGAAGCTGCAGCGTCCGCAGCCGAATCCGAGGCTGTCTCTTTTTCCATATTAATTCACGAATCAGTCCCTCCAATCTGTTGAACCACTTCTGATTAATCCAGATTGGGGAATTGTGGAGAATGTATAGAATCTGTGGCTGCCAAATCATTTTTACTAAGTTGCATCGTCCCGCCACAGACAGGGGAAGACGACACCAATTATTGACCTTCTGCTTCAATTTCGCCAGTAATGGTACCAGATTCTCCTCGACATACCGAGCTATATCTCTAGGAATCCAGACACCCAAGTATTTCAACTCCGACAATGGCATAAGGGCTGATTTACTCCAGTTAATAACCAGGCCTGATTGTTGCCCAAATTCCTCCATCAACCACACTACCCTGTTCAGAGTGGAGCCCACATCGCCAATAAGGAACAGGACATCATCTGCAAATAGGGCCAGCTTCTCCTCCTCCAGTCCGCGCCGGAATCCCTGGATATCCGGGCGTGATCTCGCCATCACAGCCAGGGGTTCCATAGCCAGCACGAACAGCGGGCACCCCTGCCTCGTACCCCTTTCTAAATGAAACATATCGGAAAATAGGGTCCCCATTTTAATCTTGGCCCTAGGACCTCTATAAAGTAGTTTTACCCATTGGATAAATAGGGGGCCAAAGCCGAAACGTTCCAGTACGCCCCAAAGATAGCCCCACTCCAGGCTGTCAAAAGCTTTAGTAGCGTCTAAAGCTAGTATGGCCCCTGGTTTATCATTATCTCTAGGTATTTGTAGATTAAAAAAAACCCTCCTAATATTAGTATTAGTTGTTCTACCTGGGATGAATCCGGACTGATCTGGGTGTATTAATTTATGAATATAACTATTTAACCGGGTTGCTAGGACCTTAGCTAGGATTTTTACATCTGAGCATAACAGGGATATCGGCCGATATGACGAGACCTCTTGTTGATCCTTCCCCTCTTTGAGGATTAAAGTGATGTTAGCCTCCAGCATTGAAGCGGGGAGCTTCCCCGCCTCTAATACATGATTTAACGTTTCCAGTAGTGCCGGCATCAACTGTTCGCTATATCGTTTATAGATTTTTACTGGAAGCCCATCAGGGCCAGGAGATTTATAGTTGGGCATACTAATCATCGCACTTTTTAGCTCTTCCAAGGTAAGTGGTAAGTCTAGATTCATTTTATCCTGGTCTGAAAGCATGGGAATAGCTGTTTGGTGCAAAAAATTGGTGGCCAGAACCTCACAATCCTGTATAGTTGATTTATATAAGGTTCTATAATAGTCACTAAGTACCTTCATAATCTCGGGGGGCCTAGAGACAAGGTCGCCCTTCCGTGTTTTAATTGCCTGTATTACTGTAGAGGGGCCATTAGATTGAACCAATAGGGAAAGAACTCGACCCACCTTCTCTCCTTCGCCAAAATAATATTGACGTTGGAAGATACGCTGGTTCTCTACCTTTTTTTAAAATTGCCATTTTATATATCTGTTGGCTATCCACCCAGATCTGTTGTTTCCCCGGTGATGGGTCCTCCACAAACTCTCTCTCAGCCTGGATAACATCATTTCTAATTATTCTCTCTTGGTCTCGAGCTTCCCGTTTTTTGTTATTGCAATTTTCTGTATGAGTATTCCTCTAAGAAAGGCCTTTAGGGAGTCCCATTCCAGGTGCCGCTGTCCCTCTGTTAGTTTGGAGAAATTCCCCTATTCGATCCCCTAAAAGGTTAGAGCTATCGATTAATTCCAGCCAAGCGGGGTTTATTCTCCACTCTCTGTGGGGCAAGCTCTCCCGTATTCAAAGTTATAACCAGAGGAGAATGGTCTGATATCCCACGGACCCCATATTCTATATCTGCCACCAACCCGACTGCCTCTTTATTCCCCAAGCCCATGTCTATTCTTGATAGCGTCTGGTGGGTACTGGAAAAACAAGAGTACTGCCTGTCCTGAGGGTGTCGCACGCGCCAGATATCCCTTAATCCAACTTCTAGTAGAAATTCATGCAGTCGGCCTGTTCTATTCCCAGCTGGACAAGGGAATCTGTCCAGACGCTTATCTATAATTTCGTTGAAATCACCGGCTATTATCCACGGGACGCCCATTTTACCCAAGCTAAACATAAGAAGTTTATCCATAACCTCTAGCTTAAAAGGAGGAGGTATATATATATTCGCTAAGACATATTCCTGCCCATCCACCAGGCAGTGCAAAAAGACAAATCTCCCCTCCCCATCTATATGAGACTCTTTACATAGAAAATCTGTGCCCTTCCAAACTAGCACACTCACACCACGAGAATATGATGAATAGAAGGAATGGTAGTATGCCTGGAATTTCCGATTATGTAACAAAGAGGCCGTGGTTGGGGTTAGGTGGGTTTCCTGTAAAAAAAAAAGCAAACCAGGTTCCTTCCCCTCCGTCTCCAACATCACAGACCCCCTTTACTTAGGGTCTCCCAGGCCCCTCACATTCCACGAAGTTATGTTCCACCTACCCATCAACTCCAGTAGTTAATTGATGTACCCATGGAGGGGAGAAGGTGAGGGAACCGCTTCCTCTCCCCAACACCGCTCCCCATCCCAACCTGTCCCCCATCACCACCCCGTTACTCACAGCACGCGTTCGAAGACTCCCCTCCCTCCCTCCACCCACCCAACCCTGCCCATCAGAGCAACCCCTAGGGGTCTCGATTGTAGCCGGTATAATCATACCCCATTCATGAGTGTCCAAACTCACCGCCCCCCCACATGATCTTACCACACCCATTTAACACACGTCTAAGGTGGGATCATAATCCCTCCATGACACCAATTATGCCCCTATATAAAAAAGACAAAAAGGAGGGGGTAGGGAAAAAGGGAGAGAGCGGGAGAAGAGGAAAAAAAAAAAGGGGGGGGGGGGGAAGGTGCTGCTATAGCTTCAGAAACTTGGTAGTTACAATATTATTATAATACAATATTTTTTTACCTTCAAAGTATATATATATATATATATATATATCCCCCCCCCCCAACCCTCCCCTCAAATCCCACCCTCCCAACTCAACTATAAAACCTCATTTACCACATTCAATGCAAACTTGTATAAATTATTAATTCGCCATGTGATATCGCAGTGCTCTATAATCCATAATGCTTACCCCTTCCCTAATCAATTTATTATATCGTTTTACCCATCTCACCCAAGCAACAAGCAGTAGCATTATAGCTCCCCATTCCTTCACTGAGATGGGTTCACAAGTAAAGTGTACATGAACAAATTTACATTCCCCCTTGCAACCCCCCTCCCCACACCCCCGCCCTCCCACCTCACCTATACCATATCCTTATACCCTGTATAGATCACCCTATAGTGCTCAATAGCTCGTGGTACCTTTAGCTCCAAACTCTAATCTATTCATTTTATCCATCTACTTCCCTACCCCACCCCATTAACCCTTAAAAAAAAAAAAAAAAAAAAAAAAAGGATTTCTCTTCCCTTTTTCACCCCCCCCCCCCCCCACCACTCCCCACAGGGGCTCATACAGGCTGGTTCTAAGTATTATTAAAGAGACTCTTTATGTTCCTCCAGCCAGTTCACAACCTCCTGTGGGGAATTAAAAATTAATGTTGAGCCTAAAACAGACACACGAAGTCGGGCTGGATACAATAAGACATACATTATCTTATGCTTTTGCAGGGTGCGCTTAACAGAAATAAACTCTGCTCTCTGTTTCTGTAGATCCGATGAAAAATCTGGGTAGAATGATACCCTAGTCCCCTTATAGAAGATGTCTCCTAATCCCCTAACCCTCCGCGTCAAGATCATTCGATCATTGTAATTAATGAATTTCAATATCATTGGCCTACAGCGTCCCTCCGATAGATGAGATCTAGGAGGAACTCTGTAGGCTCTTTCTATGCAGGAGGGCGAGGAGAAGGAGACATCTCCCAGCAATTCCTTAAACCAATTTTCCAAAAAAGTTATGGGGTTGGGACCCTCACTTCCCTCTGGCAGGCCGATTAATCGCACATTATTCCTGCGGTTCTTATTGTCCATGTCGTCGATTTTGGATGCCTGTGCGATAATTTGTTTCTGGAGTGTAGCTATTTTTCCCTGCAAGGGGGATAGTTCATCCTCCACCATGCTTAATCTTCCCTCTAGAGCATTTGTTCTATCAATGGTATTACTTAATAGTTGGCTCATAGCATGCAGTTCATTTTGAATATTTTTTAATTGACTGTCCAGACCAAAGATGGAGCTCTTGCACTCATTAACCGCCAACAATATCTCTCGTAGAGTGGGTTCACCGCCCCCCACAGATCTTGGGACCATCCTGCTTTCCTCCTGGGATAACTCACCTACCCCCCCTCCTGGAGGTAGGGTGCCAAGCTCTGATGAAGATTGACCTGCACTTCTCCTGTCCCCCAGTGACCCCTGCATTTTAGGTTGGCCTGGCGGGTGGTGTTGTACTTTCCTTCCTGGAGAAGTCGCATGTGCAAAGCGCTCGAGTTTCGAAGCCGCAGAGGCTTGATTTAATTTTTCTTTGGTAGCCCGCGTTTTTTGATTCCCCTCCCCATGGGACATGTCCTCCATGGCTCTTTTACTAAGCATGGTAGAGTCTGTGTGAAAAAAACGCTAAGCCTGCAGAAGATAGTAATATGTTGGTCTATAACTCCTCAGCGAAGAGCCCAGCTATTTTATTCAGAGAGCCTGAGGGGGGGGGAGCCAGCTAATCCACCAGTCACACAGTGCCGAGGTCTCAAATTAATTATGTTATAGAGCGGGCTCTCTTCGACTGTCGGTTTATCAAGAGGAGAACAGGTGGGGAAAAACAAACATTTCATCCAAACAGGGGGGACCAATGTACCTCTCCGCTGTCTATTACTGACAAGACCACAGTCTCCACCACACAGCTTCTATCGTCAGTTCCGCTAGGCTACCTAGCAACTCTCACCATTCCAAAGCCAGGGTGCCGTCGGCTAGTCCAGCGAGATGTCACCGGGAGATCTTGTGCCGGCCCGGAGCCCTCCCCGCATATCCTCGTGTAGCGTCTCAGAATTCGTGTGCCTTCGGATCTCCGGCCGAGATCTCGCGATAGCTAAGCTGTCCGCGGGACCCTCCTCGGATATTCTCAGTAGTCTCCGACAGTGCTGGTCGAAAAATAGTGGTAGTACACGCTTCCAGATCCGAACGCTCGATATGGAACTCCAACAGGGGGCAATCAGGAGACAGCAACTGTGGCCACCGGCGGATTACATTCCTCTAATCGTAGGGCGGAGGCAGAGCGTTCGGACACACTCTCACTCCTTCTCACTCACTCACACCCATTTCCATCCGGCCACACCCCTCCTAATCCCCCCATTGACTATCCTTAGACGTTTGTGAATCCAGCCTTGCAGAGGGATTACCTTGTTATACAGCCAGTTTCTGCAAAGTACAGTTAATATAATGTGCTGACATTTGAAAAAAGTAGGCTCTGTATGTGGAGCAGCAGATTTTTATGGGCTCCATGAGTCCACGTATGGCTCTTACCTTTTTTATATACAATGATCGATTGCTGTAACAAAACATTCATTCTGAAACCATGACTGCTAGAGCAATCTGTCCTCATTATATAGTGCAGTTGAGGATGTTACATGTTGCTGTATTTAAAAATGGTGTGAAAATTTTGAGACGTGACGTGTGCACATAATAAAAAGCAGAGATTAATATTTCTTGCTATTCATTTTTTTTTTTTTCCAGGTTCCATGCAGAAAATGCACAAGAGTTTATTGCAATCAAGAGATTAAAGAGTGATGGCTGGAAGTGTGATGTAAGTCATTTTATTGAATTTGTTATATGTTTGAGGGAGTAAAATCGGGCCCCTCTGATTCCTCTTGTATTGAATTGTAATGTCTGCCTTTATTTTGTAAATGTCTGTGCACACTCTTGGCACTATATACATTCTGTATAATAATAATGTTTACTAACCAATAACTGGTTGAAGTACAACTATAGGCAAAACTTTTTTTTTTTTTTCCATTTTGGATAGAGTAACAGAGGGTTATACCCCTGTAAGGTTTATTTTTGCCCTCTTTGTCCCATTGGGGAGATTTCCCTTCACTTTCTGTCCTACAGTTAAAACAGGAAGTGAGAGGAGATCTCTGCAAATTAAAGGAATCCCTTGGGGACTCCCAGGACACAATAACTAGTGCCCCCATTTTGAAGATTTCCCCCCTCTTATTTTTCTGGGGACAACCCAAAATTTAGGATCTTCTTTTACTTTCAATGATAATGGTAAACAAGACAAAAAGAGGGGGGGGAATCTCCCTAATAGAATCACGGAAAAAATGGCTTTAGTTATACTAGACTTGTACTAAGCATACACATAGGTTTATAATAGATTCTTCCATCCTGGCTAAACGGTGAAGATGAATCCCCTCTGTTGACTTGTGTCAGCTGTCAGAATCCTGAACAGTGACTGCATCTGATTGGATACAGCTATTGTTTGGCAGAACAATTTCCACCTGGCTCCTTCAACAAAAGTTTATTGAAAAATAGTTTTTTTGTCAATCTGGGTGGTGCCTGAATTTCAGCAGGACTTGGCAAAGTTTGTCCGTGTATTGCAGGCAGAATCTAAGTATTAACACAGCAACTAAGGCCGCGTACACACGCGCGGACTGTTCGCCCAACTTTGTCCGTCAAACAGTTTCGGCAAACAGTCCGCTCAAAATTAGCATGGACGGACATGGCCACACACGACGGGCGAACAGTTTGCTGAAACCGCGCGCGATGGGGATGGGAGGAGCCGTGGACACGTAGCGGCCGTCGGCTCGCATCCTTTCCCCCCGCCGCCCCCGCCCATGCCTCCTGATCCACCCGCTCCGCCCACCCGCCGTCAGCTGTTCGCTTCCACGAGGCGAGCGGACACCCCGGATCAAGCCAGGAGAGAGAGCGAGCGGAGAATGCTTCCTGTGAAGCGGAGACACAGCGGTGGGAAGGTGGCTCTGTAGGAAGCCTTACGCCCCCCCCTCCTTTCAGCGGAGCAGGCTTGACGGCACGGACCTTCTCTACCCTCCATAGGTCGGTAAGGCAAGAATTAGAGGGTCATTGACAGAGTGGAGGAGCAGTGAGAGGTGAGCAACCGTATGGATGAGTGGAGGGGAGATGGCCTGCTGGAGATTTGGTCATCATCAGTGATCAGAAGTTATCATTCTAAAGACCTCTCTTTGAAAGCGGTAAGGTACATACATGTATAAGCTGGGTAACGATTGCTGCTAATGTGACATCTACTACCCGTCTATCAGTGTACTACCAATATCGCCTGATTAGCTGGACACGGACCTTTCCACCCCTGCACAGGCCGGCAAGGTTATGAATGAGATAATCAGCGACAGAGTGGAGGAGCAAGGATAGCTGAGTAATCTGTGTGAATGAAAGGAGGGGTGATGGTCGGCTGCATATCTTGTCATCATCATTGACTAGAAGCTGTTATGGTAATAACTTCTCTTGGAAAGTGGTAAGGCGGATATATATATAAGCACGCTAACAACTGCTCTTAATGTGACTCCTTCTCTGGGACTATCAGATTGTTACCAACACTGCTTGATTAGCTGGATATAAACCCTGCAGGGGGAGGAATGATGAGAGGTGAACAGATGGACATTTGAAGGATTAATAATCAGTAATGCTATGCGGAGTTTTTTTTTCTTTTTCCTCTATTTACAATTTTAGATAGAGACATAAAATAGCGGTCGGGTTGGGGGCTCATTTCACAAATTGTCGGTCCTTCGCCCATTGTGCACCCAGCACTCCCGGACAGCAATCTTGTCTTGTAGTGGCCTGCAGGCATACAGGTACAAGGGAGTGAGGTATCCCGCCCCCAGAAAGTGACCTGAGCAACCCGGACCCCATAAGAGTTATAGGGAAAGGGACAGGGCCTGGATCTGGGTGTCAACCTGTAACAAAGGAGAATGCCGGGGAAGATGAATAAAAGGGGGGGTACGGGACCCGTTAGCCCGGGGGGGATACAACGATACTTAGTGGGGGAGATAAGTGTGTTGGAAAGCAGCCAGGAAACCCCTAGCCAGAAGACATCAAGAAAATCAGGTGCAGGCACGAGTAAAACTATAGACACGGGAGAAGTGCGGGGAGCAGGAAAGCCTAAGGACGTAGGCCCAACTCGTACCAGGACGGGGGGGGTAAGCTCCCGAGATGAAGATAAAGGGAAAAAAAGGGAAGAACTGGGGAGAAAAGGAGAGGCTACCCCCCTACCCGAAATTCAACCTGAAATCCAACCCGAATTAGAAGGAGCCCTAGTGCTGGCAGACCCACAAGTGAGCCTGAGCATGCTGAGAGAGGTTTTTACAGAGGCATTGACCAAGGTTGAAACATCACTTAAATCTGATATAGCCGGGATTAAGACAGATATTGGCCGAGTGCTAGGAAGGGTGGAAGAGTTGGAGGAAAGAATGAATGGATACGAACAAAATATGAGGGATCTAAAAGAACAAGTGAAATTAGCCCAAAAAACAAACAGATCGATCCTATATAAAATCGAGGACCAAGAAAATCGCGGAAGAAGGAAAAATTTAAGGATAAAAGGCCTAGAAGAAAAATTTAGGAATGAAGAGCTCCCCAGGGTGATGCAGGATTTGTTCAATCCCATTCTAGGTAGGGCGGAGACGGACAAATTAAAAATAGACAGAGTACATCGAGTCATGGGATACCGCGCCCAAGCCACAGGAAAACCAAGAGACGTAATAATTAGATTCCATTTTTTTGAGGATAAAGCGTTAGTGTTGGAGAATATCCGAAGGTTGGACAAAATTTTGTTTCAGGAGGCGGAGATACAGATATTCTCGGACCTAGCAGGGGAAACATTGAGGAGAAGAAGGCTCCTTAAACCTCTGACAGATCTGATGAGGTCACTAAATGTCCCCTATCAATGGGGGTTCCCAGCATGCCTTAGGGGGAGGAGAGATGGCCGCTCCGCAGTACTAAGGTTCCCAGAGGACTTAACGGACTTTTGTAATAAGTTAGGAATCCCCCCACCAGCACTACCAGGATGGGAGGAGGTGTTGGGGAACGAAGGAATTAGTAGGGTGGTGCAATGGTCTCGGGTTCAGGATGGGGGGGGGAGGGAGGGGGTATAATTACCATCATTGGTGGGTGAGGGGGGGAGCTGGGGGGGAAGGCGAGGGCACCTGTATAGGCCGTGAATGAGGCGGTCCTCCCCAAGAAGGCTAGGTGGGCAAAAGATGACCTGTGGGTCACCGGGACACCTAAGCGAGGAACAAATGTGGAAATTGTTCACTCCTCCGAATGGAGGAGGGGGAAGGGGGGAGGGGGGATGGGAGGGGGGTGGAGGGGGGGGTGGGTCAGGGGGTAATCTCTCTCTCAAACAGGGTTTAGGTGCTCTCTCTACCGCTCTCTCGCCCCCCCTTCTCTCTTCCCCCGCGTCGACCTCCGGTGGGGGGGGGATGTCTCCCTCCCGGGGGGGCGGGGGAGGAGGGGAGGGGGAGGGGATCGGTGAGACATGACAAGACTGAAATTGATAACATATAATGTAAGGGGTATAAGTACTCCCCAAAAAAAGTTCAGAGTTAATAGGGAGTTGGAATTGTATGGAGCGAATGTGGTCTGCTTGCAGGAAACACATTTATCACACGAGGCTACAGGGAGATTGACGTCCCGGGGGTTCCCAACATGGTTCTACGGTGACTCTACAACATGCAACGCCAGGGGGGTAGCAATAGGCTTTGAGAGAAGTGTTAGGTTTGAAGTCGAGAAACAGATGGCCGACCCGGAAGGGAGATTCCTGTTTATAAGAGGGAAACTATCGGATGGAATATACACCTTTGCGAATATATACTCCCCAAACAGGGACCCAGATAAATTTTTAAGGAAGGTTTTGGAACTATTAGCGGAGTTTAAAAAAGGTAAACTGATAGTAGCGGGAGATCTGAATATGAGCATCGACCCTCGAGTGGACTCCTCAGCCGGGTCCCCGCGATGGCCGGAGCTTAGATATAAAAAAATAAAGGCCCTGCTCTTAGAATTTCAGTTGGTTGACGCTTGGAGGATTAAACATCCGAACAGCAGAGACTATACTTTCTACTCTTCGGTGCATGGCACATACACCCAAATTGATTATGTTCTGATTGAACATCAAATGCTTCCAGCTCTCAAAGATACAGTAATAAAATCTATCTCCTTATCTGACCACGCTCCAGTCATGGTGCAGCTGGAGCTTGTAATGGATCAGGCTAAAAGAGAGACATGGAGATTAAATGAAGCTTTGATCCAGGACCCAGAAACTAGAAGCAGAATTGAAACAGAACTAGAAGAGTTTTTTATAAGAAATGATTCCCCTGGGGTCACGAGGAGTACGATATGGGAGACCCACAAAGCATATATACGAGGTATCCTAATAAGCATCGGGACAGGGAAAAAAAAGGAAATAGGGAAAAGGTTACAAGATCTAAATAAGGAGATTTGGGAACTGGAGCAACAAACTAGATCAAAGGGGATTCCAGAGAAAGCAGAGCTAAAAGAGAAGAAGCTACAACTAGAAGAACTTATGGAGGAGGAAAGGGTGCGAGTTAACCACTGGGTAGAGAGCATAAGATACCAGGAGGGGAACAAACCTGGGAAATGGTTAGCGAGAGTAGTGCGGGAGAGAAGGAATGCGTCTTTCATACCCAAAATTAAAAATGAAAAGGGGGAAATGAAGCACTCCACCCCTGAAATAGCGACGGTCTTCCATAAATATTATAGTCGGTTATATAAGGTAGGACAGAGAATGGAGAAAAACAGAGCTACCGAGTATTTAAAAGGGATAGATCTTCCTAAAGTCCCAGAGGAAGAGTTGGAATTGTTGGAGACCCCGGTCACGGTAGACGAGGGGGCGAGGGCAATAAGAGGGATGGCAATAGGGAAAAGTCCAGGCCCGGATGGGTTTCCAATTTTATATTATAAAAAGTTTGAAAAGATATTGGCCCCCAAATTATGCGAGTATATGAATGCAGTTGCAGAAGGGGAAGATCTGAGGGAAGAGGCATTGATGGCTTACATAACTTTGATATTAAAGGAGGGGAAGGAGCCAACAACCCCTGGGAGTTATAGACCAATCTCTCTTCTGAACACGGATGTGAAGATATTCTCAAAAGTGATAGCAGAGAGATTGAAACCGTTGCTCCCCCAATGGGTCCATAAGGACCAAACGGGGTTTGTTATGGGCAGGGAGGGGAGGGATAACTGTCTTAAAACCCTAATGTTGATTCATGGGGCGGAGAGCAGTGGACCCCCAGTCGCCCTGTTATCGGTGGATGCTGAAAAAGCATTCGACAGGGTAGACTGGGGCTTCATGTTTGAGACTTTAAGATATTTGGGATTAAAAGAAAAAATATTACGATGGATAAAAGCATTTTATTCCCGCCCGTCGGCAAAAATTAAAATTAACGGTAATCTCTCCCCGGTAGTGAAGCTATACAATGGAACTAGACAGGGATGCCCCCTGTCTCCAATGCTGTTTATACTCGCCTTGGAACCCTTGTTGGCTTCAATTAGGAAGAATGGAGACATAAGGGGGGTGAGAATGGGCGGAGAAGAGTATAAGATCTCTGCGTATGCGGATGACATATTATTTTATGTATCGGACCTCAGGGTGACTTTGCCAAATATAATCAGGGAGATCCACAGATATGGGAAGCTGACAAATTTCAAGATTAATATGTCAAAAACTGAGATTCTGAACATAACGGTACCAAAAAAAGAACAAGAGGAACTCCAGAGGTTCTTCCCCTTCATCTGGTGTAGGGAAGATTTGAGGTACCTGGGAGTAAAAATCACACCCACATTGTCATCCGCATACGCAGCTAATTATACAGATATATTGAATAGGGTGAAAGAATGTATTAAACGCATGAGATATAAGCCCCTGTCGCTAATAGGAAGAGTAAACGCGTTGAAAATGTTTATTTTACCAAAACTGATATATGTGTTTCAAATGATCCCAATAAAAGTTCCGCAGGAGTTCTTTAGGAAACTCCAAACCCTAATTTTAAAACATATATGGGGACGTAGGAATCCCAGAATCTCATATGCGACTCTGGAAAGGGGGAAAGTAGAAGGGGGATTAGCCGCCCCGAACTTTAGAAGATATTATCAGGCAGCAGTAATCTCACGGGTGGTGGATTGGGTGTATGATAAAGGCGATAAAGGGTGGGTAAATATAGAGAAAACACAAAGTGGAGTTAATTTAGGAAAAAGGATCTGGATACCTAGGGACTACCGTGACTTGGGGAGAAGCACTAACCCACTAACTACTAATTTGTTTAGAATATGGGATAAAGTGGGCGAATTAAATCACTGGCAGCACAATTCACCTTTAATTTCTTTATTAGACACAAGTTTTTTTAAACCAGGGAAGGAAGAATATGTTTATTTCACAAGATGGGCAAAAAGGGATGATATTTTTTTGAAAGATGTGATGAACGGGGACAGAGTTTGTACTTTAGGAGAAATAAGACAAAAATGGGGATGTAGGAAATTAGACAGCTGGAGATATGCACAAATTAAACATTTTGTTCAGGCGCTACCCCGACCACTCCGCGGGGAAGGAGATCTTAGACCTATGGAGAGAATACTTTCAGACCCGGGCTGTAAAAAAAAAAGTTTGTCCAAAATCTATAAAATTCTGGAGGAGGAAAAGGAACCAGGAGAACCACTGTTTTTAAAAAAATGGGAAGAAGAGTTGGGTACTCTGGGAGATAAGGAACGCAGAAAGAAGATTTTAAGAATAGCAGGTACAATATCTAAGGACAATATGTCAGCGGAAATGTCATTTAAATTAATGGCAAGATGGTATATTGTCCCACAAAGAGCGCATAAGAGAAGGCCGGACATATCAGCACTCTGTTGGAGGGGTTGTGATAAGGTGGGAACTTTTGCACATATCTGGTGGGAGTGTGGCAAGATTGGCCTTTATTGGGAGAAAATAATAGGAAACATCTTCCAGATAACAGGGGAACAGGTAAAGAAGGATCCTTGGACATGTCTATTCCATGACACTGATAAAACAATAGGAGAATATAAAAATTCATTGGTACCTCACTTATTGATTGCTGCAAAAAGCCTGATCCCAAAGAGATGGGGCTCTGTTGAACCCCCATCCATGAGGGAATGGTTAGCTAAAGTAGAGTGGTTAAGATCAATGGAGGAATCAATATTTAAAAGAGGAGATCAAGTGGAAATTTATCATAGCAAATGGGGAAAATGGTTGGAGTATAAGAAACAAGGGAATGTCCCAGAATGAGTGGTCCCGAGGGGAGGGGAGGGAGGGGGCGGGAGAGAGAGACGGAGAGAGAGAGGGGGGGGTTGGGGAGGGGGATCTGAGGGGGAGGGGACGGGAAAATATAAGTTTATGGAATAGGAAGCATATTTTTGTAATATTCCTACTTTTCCGAATTTCTTTAAAATAAATAAAAATAAAATCGAGGAAGATGTTAAAAAAAAAAGGAAAAAAGGATTGCATGTGATGTCAAAGCAGCACTGCCAGTAGGCAAAATAGTGGCGATAAGAAGAAGGGCACCCAAAAACCACAAGGGCGTAAAACTTGCCACAAATTTGTTGACGAGAGATTATGGCGTGCTATAAACTGATGCAAAAAAAAAAAAAAAGAAACCGCGCGCGATGACGTGAACGGCACGTACGACGGGACGAAAAATACGACGTCCTATACACTGCATTATAACTTTCGGCGTGTAAATCCTTTCTGAGCATGCGCGGAACTTAGTTTGACGAACAAGCCTACACACGAGCGGACTGTTCGCTGAAACAAGGTTTCAGCGGACAGTTTTTCGGAAATTCCGTAAAACCTTGTTCGTCAAACTGTCCGCTGAAAGCCCACACACGAGCGGACTGTCCGCCCAAACACTGTTCAGCGGACAAAGTTGGGCGAACAGTCCACCCGTGTGTACACGGCCTAATTCCAAAACTTTAGTTTCAAGCTGGAGGAGGCCTAAATGAGTAACGTTCATCTAAGCCTGTGATTTATGCTGATTCACTTTACAGAATATCTAAGCCAAAGAACATAAATGTGATTGTTTCAGCTTGCCAGTCCTGAGCTGTAATGACTGCGTTCATTTTTCTTTTTTCTGTTATTCTTAAATGATATGGAAATTGTGCCAGTAACACATCTTGTGTACTAGAGCAGTGATGGCGAACTTTGGCACCCCAGATGTTTTGGAACTACATTTCCCATGATGCTCATGTACTCGCAGTGTAGTGGAGCATCATGGGAAATGTAGTTCCAAAACATCTGGGGTGCCAGGGTTCGCCATCACTGTACTTGAGGGACAACGCTCACTTACTGCTCTGTATGTATGAAGCATTGTCACCCTAGGTTGTTGTCCTGATTTGGACTACAAGCACCTACCCTTCTCCTCATCTCCACTACACAGTTTTCTAGTTCACAGAAGATGGTTGAGAAGGCTGCTAACATTTGAGATTTAGATCCGTCTGTAGCAAGTTACTAGCATACTGAATTTTTGGCAGAATCAACAGATATTTTTCTGTACTAGCAGAAAATGTGCTTGTTGTTACAAAAAGTAAACACCGCTACAACATCAAAGGACTTGTAAGGTTCTACTTACCAGAGCAGACCCTATACTCCTCTTTTAGGGTCCCCCACGAGCGCTCCTGGCTCCTCCTGTCTTCTGAGTACCCCCCCCCCCCCAGCAAGTGACTTGCTGGGGCTACTCATGCGCGTTTGTTCCCAAGCCCCGCTACTTGCATCCACAGACACAGACAGTTGGGCTTTGCCCCGTCCCTCTCTCTGGTGTCATAAGATTTGATTGACAGAAGCCAATGGCTCCCACTGCTATCAATCTTCCCAGTGAGGAGGGAGAGAGTCACTGCACTAGTGCATAGCACTGAATCAAAATTGGACTCCGGTAAGTATAAGGGGGCATGGGGGAGTGGGAGATCCAGGACATAGAGGTTTTTTTTACGTTAATGCAAAGAATGCATTAAGGTAAAAAACCTTGAGGCTTTAGAATCACTTTAACAGCAGGTAGGTAGTACTGTGAGGACTCTTCCTAATTTTGTTTCCTACGTTATTCATGTGTTGTTATGGTAATTGATTGCTTTACCTGATCATCTTATTATTTAATGAATGTACTTTTTTGCTTTAATATGTATGTATCTCATTTCTTAGATCTGCAATAAATCTTTCACACGGCGGCCCCACTTAGAGGAACACATGATCCTTCATTCACAGGACAAACCATTTAAGTGCACCTATTGTGATGAACACTTCAAATCACGCTTTAAAAGATTGAGGCATCAGGAAAAATATCATTTAGGTATGCTCATTTGTTCTCATTTTAAATTTATTTTATTTTAGTATTATTTATTTATTTTTAAACATAATGACTGTTATTGAAGTTTTTTAGGGTACAGAACATAGAGCACAAGTGGAAAAAGTCAGGATCACATCAAACATACACATTAAGTATACAGTTGAACAGTTATGTCAGAGTACAGGGTTACACAATCTGTAATGAATAGCAGTCACCTGAAGGGGAGGGCACGACTGGAGGGGTGTCAGTAAGTCACTCAGTGTATTTATGGATATAAAACGAAGATTTAACGGGTGGTCCTTTGAGTGGTCTGTAGACATGTATGAAAAGAAGAGATGAAGAGAAGTCTGTGGACAGCTATTTTAAAGGCGTCAATACCAGAAAAATTTTCACTTTGAATTGCGCGGTCATGCAACATCGTACCCAAACTAGATTTTTATAATTTTGTTCACACGACTAGAGCTTTCTTTTGGTGATGTATAATCACTACTGGGTTTTTAATTTTTTGCTAAAAAATCCCAAAAAAATATTTTTTTCCTTCTTTCTGTTATACAAATTTTGCAAATAATCGCTGTAAGTATGACATGTTTGTTATTTATTTTTATTTAAAAAAAAAAAAAGTTTAGTTATCCTTTAACACAGATATCATTGTTGACTGGGACAAGGCTGGAAATCGCTCTGTAATGCTGATTGAGTTAGAATAACAGACTGGAAGAAGGAGGCTGGTGCTTGGAGTCATTGTTCCTTTTCTGTTAACCATGGTTACCTGCAAGGAAACACGTGCAGTCATCATCGCTTTGCTTCACAGGCAAGGATATTGCTGCTACTAAGATTGCACCTAAATCGACCATTAATCCAAACATCAAGAACTTTAAGGAGAGAGGTTTAAAGAGGAAGTAAACCCTGATGAGTTTACTTCCTTTCATTCCCTGCAAAGGCAAAGCATAATGGACTACTATGTATCGCATAGTAGTCCATTATGTGTCACTTACTTGACACAGGAGCCAGCGATGTCACCGCTGTCCCCTGTTGTCTGGCGCATCCATCTTCTCGGTGGGGTCTCGCTGCTCCACAACTGTCATTCGGCGAACCCGCGATGACGTCACTCCCGCGCATGCGCATGGGAGGCGACACTCGCGGCATCTTTGTCGTTGACAGTGCCACACTCGGTGTGCCTGAGCACCGCTGTCTACGCCGCATGCGCCGTAGACAGCGGTGCCGGTCTTTCGCCAAATATCTCCTAAACCGTGTAGGTTTAGGAGATATTTCTTGGACCTACAGGTAAGCCTTAATCTAGGCTTACCTGTAGGTCAAAGTGTGTTGTAAGGGAGTACAACCACTTTAATTGTTGGGAAGAAGGTTTCAGGGAGCCCAAGAAAATCCAGCAAGCACCAGGGCCATCTCTTACAGTTGATTTAGGTGCAGGATAGGGACACCACCAGTGCAGAGCTTTCTCAGGAATGGCAGCAGGCAGGTGTGAGTGCATTTGAACACATTGTGAACCAGAGCATTATAATGTTACCATAGTAACATTGTATTACTCTAGGGAAGTAATCAGTATTTATTTATTTTTTAACATTGATTACTTATTGCAAAGAATTTCATTGTATCACGGACAGTGCTCAATTTTCTATATTGCTATCAGCAAGCATTTTAATTAAATTGATTCATTCAGTTTTTGTTGAGATTATCTGTGATTGGCCACAGCTAATCACATGGTACAGATGGGCTGTGATTGGCCCTGTCTGTACCATATGATCAAATACAGCTAGCAACACAACCACAATTGATTGCATGAAGGGAAACCATATATTGTTTAAAATTGTCATGTGATCTGCTGTAATTTGTTGCATGGTTCCGGCAGTGGGCCAGTACACTGATCCGATTGACACAGCCGGTGACAGATCCCGCTTGGCCATAATTTTGCTATAGACTGGTCGGGAACTGGTTAAAACTGGAAAGGATAAAAGAGGGCAGAGTAGGCAAGACAGGCAGAGGGGGGAACCCAGACAAAGGGAATCGAATGTCCCTACTTTTTAGAGAGTTTACTAAGTTAGTCGGTCATGGCTCTTGAGTATGTTGGAAACATGGAGAAATGATCTAGATACTCCCACGTGGTCAAATATATTGAGTGGATAGATGCAATGAGCTCTTCCAAATGCTGTATATTCATTTTAGTTTTAATACTTGTAATGTTAGACCAGAAAAAGCTTTCAAAAGGTTTTTATTTTTTCTGGCTTTTAGCAAAATGTGTGAATATAGACTGCTGGGTGTGTGTGTGTGTGTGTGTGTGTGTGTGTGTGTGTGTGTGTGTGTGTGTGTGTGTGTGTGTGTGTGTGTGTGATAAATAAAATATATATATTATACACCTTCTCTCACAAAAGTGAGTACACCCCACACATTTTTGTCAATATTTTATATTTTCATGTGACAATGCTGAAGAAATAACACTTTCTACAATGTAAAGTAGTTAGTATACAACAAAATAACTCAACACACAGTCATTAATGTCTAAACCGCTGGCAACAAAAGTCAGTACACCCCTAAGTGAAAATGTCCAAATTGGGCCCAAAGCGTCAATATTTTGTGTGGCCACCCTTTATTTTCCAGCTCTGTCTTAACCTTTTTGGGCATAGAGTTCACCAGAGCTTCACAAGTTGCCACTGGAGTCCTTTTCCACTCCTCCGCGATAACATCACGGAGCCAGTGGATGTTGGAAACCTTGCGCTCCTCCACCTTCTGTTTGAGGATGCCCCTCAGATGCTCAAAAGGGTTAAGGTCTGGGGACAAGCTTGGCCAGTCCATCACCTTTACCCTCGGCTTCTTTAGCAAGGCAGTGGTCTTCTTGGGTGTTTATCATTTTGGAATACTGCCCTGCGGCCCAGTCCCCAAAGGGAGGGGGGGATCATGCTCTGCTTTAGTATGTCACAGTACATGTTGGCATTCATGGTTCCCTCAATGAACTATAGCTCCCCAGCAGCATTCATGCAGCCCCAGACCATAACACTTCCACCACCATGCTTGGCTGTGTAGGCAAGACACACTTGCCTTTGTACTCCTCTCTTGGTTGCCGCCAAAGACACTTGACACTATATGTAGAGCAACAATGCTTTTTTTCAGATCCCTTAGAGAGTTTTGACATGAGGTGCCATGTTGAACTTCCAGTGACCAGTATGAGAGTGATAACACCAAATTTAACATACCTGCTCCCCATTCACACCTGAGACCTTGTAACCCTGAGTCACATGACACCAGGGAGGGAAAATAGCTAATTGGGCCCAATTTGGACATTTTCACTTAGGGGTGTACTCACTTTTGTTGCGGTTTGGACATTAATCATTTAAAGTCAATTTTTCAATAAGTTAGCGTGACTCAATGTGCTCTACCCCGAATGGCGGAGCAGAATGTTAAAGGGTTAATGGCTGTTGAGTTATTTTGAGGTGACAGCAAATTTACACTGTTATACAAGCTGTACACTCACTACTTTACATTGTAGAAAAGTAATTTCTTCAGTGTTGTCGCATGAAAAGATATAATAAAATGTTTTCAAAAATGAGGGGTGTACTCGCTTTTGTGAGATACCGTGTGTGTATATATGTGTGTATATATGTGTGTGTGTATGTGTGTATGTGTGTATGTATGTATGTATGTATATATGTGTGTGTATATATATATATATATATATATATATATATATATATATATATATATATATATATATATATAATTAGGGATGCACCGAAATTTCGGCCGCCGAAACATATCGGCCGAAAATGGTGTTTTCGGCAAATTGGCGAAAGGAAAATCTTGCCGATAATGGGGGCGGGGCCTGTGCGGGGCTCCGCTCCCCTGGTGCCGCCCATTGCACGGGTGTTTTCCTGGCTCGTCCTCCGTCCCCCCTCCTCCTTTCCTCAGGCCCGACAGTGCAGTCATCTCCGTGTGTCACCGAGCTGTGCATTGAATTTCCCGGGCGGCTGCAGTAACAATGTCCCGCCTCCTGTGACAGACGGTACACTGATCCAATGGCGGGACATTGAATCAGCGTGACGATATTACAGGAGGCGGGACATTGTTACTGCATCTGCCTGGGAAATTCAATGCACAGCTCCGTGACACACGGAGATCACCGCACTGATCCGGGCATGGGTAAGTGGAGATGCATGTGTTACATTGGATCCTTAATACATATTTGGTGGCAGTGTGCCTTAATCATCCCTTTTTTAGGACAAAGTAATAGAACTAATCAAATTGATTAGAGACCACATTGGTACTTGATGCAACATGCTGCTTACTGCATATATCAAACTGGCCCAAAAAAATAAAAGTACAAGTCTGAAACTATCTACCTCTGGCCACTTGTGTGAATGTAGCCATGCTATATAAACCAGGTCACAGGACAAATGCTGTACTCCCTTTATTTGCCATATAAAAAAAATAATAATCTTGATTTTGACCCAGCTAGGTTTTTATCACCATGTGATAGAATGGGGAAGGGTTAAGTTATTGCTAGTAGAGGTAACGATATGAGTATTCCCAATAGAAGTCTGTTGGAACGGAACCAGGTAGCTTGCTTGGGGGGCCAGTTCACACCAGATGCAGTTCCGTGTGCTTTTTTTTTTTTTTTTTGCACAAAATGCATGCACAGTGTTTTCCATGTATTCCAATGGCTCTAGTTCACACCATGCAGTCAGTTTCTGCACCGTAAACTGACTGCATGGTGTGAACTAAAGCCATTGGAATACATGGAAAACAATGTGCATGTATTTTTATCAGGCAGGCTGCATCTGAGGGGAACTGGTGAGGCTGCTTTGATCTCTCCTGTACCATGTCCGCAGTCTCTGACCATCTCCTGTACCATGCCTGCAGTCTCTGACCATCTCCTGTACCATGCCTGCAGTCTCTGACCATCTCCTGTACCATGCCTGCAGTCTCTGACCATCTCCTGTAGCATGCCTGCAGTCTCTGACCATCTCCTGTAGCATGCCTTCAGTCTCTGACCATCTCCTGTAGCATGCCTTCAGTCTCTGACCATCTCCTGTAGCATGCCTGCAGTCTCTGACCATCTCCTGTAGCATGCCTGCAGTCTCTGACCATCTCCTGTAGCATGCCTTCAGTCTCTGACCATCTCCTGTAGCATGCCTTCAGTCTCTGACCATCTCCTGTAGCATGCCTTCAGTCTCTGACCATCTCCTGTAGCATGCCTTCAGTCTCTGACCATCTCCTGTAGCATGCCTGCAGTCTCTGACCATCTCCTGTAGCATGCCTGCAGTCTCTGACCATCTCCTGTAGCATGCCTGCAGTCTCTGACCATCTCCTGTAGCATGCCTGCAGTCTCTGACCATCTCCTGTAGCATGCCTGCAGTCTCTGACCATCTCCTGTAGCATGCCTGCAGTCTCTGACCATCTCCTGTAGCATGCCTGCAGTCTCTGACCATCTCCTGTAGCATGCCTGCAGTCTCTGACCATCTCCTGTAGCATGCCTGCAGTCTCTGACCATCTCCTGTAGCATGCCTGCAGTCTCTGACCATCTCCTGTAGCATGCCTGCAGTCTCTGACCATCTCCTGTAATATGTCCCCAGTCTCTGACCATCTGCTGTATGAAAATATTTTTTAAAAACAGTCATTTTCGGTATCGGTGCTGTTTCGGTATCGGTTTTGGTTTTCGACCTAGTGTATTTTTCATTTTCGGTGTCGGTTTCGGCACCAAAAAAACCCATTCGGTGCACCCCTAATATATGTGTGTGTGTGTGTGTGTGTGTGTGTGTGTGTATATATATAATTTTCTACAGTCCCCTGGTTAAAAACATTTGACTTACAACTGACTACTTACAAAAGGAGTGAGAGGAAATCTACCCCTAGGAAGGAAAATGCACTCCAGTAAGAGTTATCATGGGGGAAAAAAGTGCCTCCATTGACAACAGCCCAAAATTCTCAAAATCCAATTGTCACAGGGACAGAAAGTGAGGTGAAATCTTGTGAACCGGGGCACAGACCGCAAAACAAATGTTACAGGGGTGTTCATCCTTGCCTATGCTATCCAAAAAACAGAAAAATATGTTTTTGGCTGGCATTACACTTAAAAAATGTATCTGTTCAGACTTGCATACAAATTCAACTTGAGAACAAACCTACAGACCTTATCTTGTTTGTAACCTGGGGACTGCCTGTGTGTGTATTTGTTAACTTTGCACTTGCACATGCTTAGGGTTTTGGTGCCCTTTGTGATTTTTTTTTTATTTTTTTAATATAGCTAATCTGTTGCAGGAATTATGGCATGCTGGGCAGAGTTGTTAGAGGAAACGTGCTGAGGAACGGAGATGGCTGCCATATCTGACCTTCTAAAACTCCAAGCTGTCGGTCTCTGACCTTAGTACCTTGGGAATCACTGCCTGGGCTTGCGCATGCGCTGTACACTTACTGTTAAGTCCTGTAGAATGTTTGTACACTGTGCTCTGGCAGAATCCACATTTTTCCATAGAATTTAATAAATAGTGTAAAGCATGTGAAGTTACAATTTAAGAAATATGTTAAAAATAAACAGCTGATTGGTGGTCATATAGGTATACTGCGGACATTCCTCAGTGAGCCACAGACTTGGATATTTTCCTCTTTCTTCTTGAAAGTAGTAAATCTCTTTAAGCTAACTTTTTAACAGCACAGAGCTTAAGGAGTATGATCAACGAGAGTGCTGCAGCACATTTGTGGAAACTACAATAATAAAGTGCACTGCTGCTGAACTGCATGTCAACTTGCAGTAACATAAATCATACCTATGACCTATACCTTTTTTTTTTTTTTTTTTTTTTACATTTTTTTTTTTTTTTGTTAAATTTGTCATTGCTAATGGGTCTCTTGTGTTTGGAGACAAATCCACATCAATATATAATTGCTGATGTAATTATGTATGGGGAAAACCTGTATATAGATATCTGATTTTATAGCCCAGTATTACAGAGCTCCCTTTCCTTGTCTTTAAAATTAGTTTTGTGTGAAATATACCGGGTTGATCCTACCTTCATTTGTTCCTCCCATCTTCTCTGTGTCCCAACTGCAGGTTGAGATTGTGTAGACCACCTGGTATCTTCTACGAAGCATGCTTAATTTAATTTTCCTTCTAAGCTCTTAATTTCCTCCTTTATCTTATCTGTGCCCCCGTTAAGACTATACAGTCACACATGTGGGCATATACACAAGGGTAAATGATGGTTCACCTCCCTCCCCTCCTAAGTGTCTCTCAAAGTGAAATAGAACAGCAGCATACTGAATGCAAGCTTAAACTAAATACAAAACAAATACTAGTTACGCTATCCTTTGAATCAATAAAAAAAACAACTTAAAGACTAATGCCTCGTACACACGATCAAACAATCCGGTGGAAAAGTCGTGTGTAGGCTCCGGCAGACTTTTTTCACCCAAAAGTCCGGCCACCCATGTGTAGGCTCTGGCAGACTTTTTTTACCCAAAAGTCCAGGGGACTAAAAGTATTTTTGCACTCCAATCTGTCCGCCGGACTCGCATTTCGGCGGACAGTACGGGCGTGTGTGTGCCAGTTCGCTGTACTTTTGAAATGAACAGACTTTTCCCGCCTGGAGAAAAGTGCTCATTTTGAGCGTGTCTCCAGGTAGCCGGGGCCAGTGCAGGAGGCGTCGCTGGCCCCGTCACCTGGTATGGACTTAAAGGGGAATCCCCCACCCCAAAGCACCTTGTCCCCATGTTGATGAGGACAAGGGCCTCTTCCCGACAACCCTGGCCGTTGGTTGTCGGGGTCTGCGGGCGGGGGGCTTATCGGAATCCGTGAGCTCCCTTTAATAAGGGGGCCCCGGATTCCGGCCCCCCACCCTATGTGAATGAGTATGGGGTACAATGTACCCCTACCCATTCACCTGTGGAAAAAAAAAAAGTAAAAAAAAAACATAACACACAAGGGTTAAAATAGTTTATTGCACAGCTCCGGGGGTCTTCTCGCCGGACTCTATCTTCTGCTAGCTCTTTTACTAGAGGAGGAGCCCGGTTTTCTTCTTAGTCACCGTCCGGGGGTCTTCTTCCGACTTCGGGTGTCTTGTCCCCCACTTGGGGTCTTCTTGCCGGGCCCTCCGCTTTCTTCTTCCAGCTCTTTTACTAGCGGTGGCCCGGTCTTCTGTCGCCACCTTCTCTTCTTCCTTGAGATGTTGACTCGACGCTGTCTTTGGCCGCAATGACAGGGACGCGTTTTGTGGCGACTTATATAGGGACAATGGGCGGGGTCACCGGGGGATGTCCCCGTCCCTTATGATGTCACAGAAGACGGCGACAGAAGACCGGGCCACCACTTGCAAAAGAGCTAGAAGAAGGCGCGGTGGCCCGGCAAGAAGAACCGAAGAGGGGGACAAGACCCCCAAAGTCGGAAGAAGAAGGTGGCGGCGGCGAAGAAGAAAGCCGGGCTCCTCCGCTAGTGAAAGAGCTAGCAAAAGAGCAGAAGATAGCGGAGGAGTCCGGAGAGAAGACCCCCGGAGCTGTGCAATAAACTATTTTAACCCTTGTGTGTTTTTTTTTTTTTTTTTTTTACTTTTTTTCACAGGTGAATGGGTAGGGGTACATTGCACCCCATACTTATTCACATAGGGTGGGGGCCGGGATCCGGGGCCCCCTTATTAAAGGGGGCTCATGGATTCCGATAAGCCCCTCGCCCGCAGACCCCGACAACCAACGGCCAGGTTTGTCGGGAAGAGGCCCTTGTCCTTATCAACATGGGGACAAGGTGCTTTGGGGCAAGGCTCCCCCCCCATGTTGAGGGCACACGGCCTGGTACGGCTCAGGAGGGGGGGGGGGCGCTCGCTCGTCCCCACCCCCTTTTCCTGGCCGGCCGGGTAGCGTGCTCGGATAACGGTCTGATATGGACCTAGGGGGGGACCCCACGTCGATCTTTCGGCATAGGGATTCCCCTTTAAGTCCATACCAGGTGACGGGGCCAGCGACGCCTCCTTCGCTGGTCCCGGCTACCTGGAGACATGGAGTGGGCGAGTCCGTTCATTTCAAAAGTACGGCGGATAGTCCGGCAGACTTAGTACGCCGTATTAGTCCGCCACAAAAGTACCGTGTGTGGGCAGGTAGCTCGTTCGGAAAGTCTGGCGGACAGTCAGGTGGTAAGTCCGCCGGGTAGTCTGCTACGTGTGTACGCGGCATAAGTATCATTTTCAAATTAACAAATCGCTTGGTAAAAATAAACATGCAATATGTGCAAACATATTACTTCAAACAAAAAGTGCATGTTACTTTAAATGTGAGTGACACAAAATAAAGTCTGTAAGTGAAATCGTACTGCTCCGATTTCATGGATGAATTTCCCCAAAATACAGTCCACTTAAAGTGCCAGTTTTAGTGTATAACAACAAATGAAATGTCCCAACGTTTTACCAGATCGATTTAATCTCTAAATTATAAGAGATCTGCAGCACATGAAAAATATCAGTTCTACACCAGCAGTCCGCAAAGTTATGCCACTCCATTAGGAGTGACCAGAATGGATTGCAACACACATGAAGGAAAACATAAGGCCCAGCCATACAGTGTAATATTGTGCCAACCGATTTATATTTATTAAAGGGTAAGTTTTTACCTTTACAGAAAATCGGTAAGATGAACATACACTGGTGGGCATGATGACATCACAGGCCAGGTTCCGACCAATGCGTTTCCTCACACTGAGGAGATTGTCAGGAGAAGAGAGAGCTAGCCGGCAACGCCTAACAGTGCATATTAAATACGGCCCAGTAACAACACGATCCTGTGCTCCACACTCATTTGGGAAAATAGTGTACAAATTAACCAGTAACCTCCACATACACCATCTAATCAACAAGGTTAAACTATGACCTTTAAAACTCTTCTTAATATTGGTAATATGTTCACCAATATGGACTTGGAGGGTCCGTGTGATCCTACCTACATATTGTAGTCGACGCGTACGATGGAGAAGGTATATTACAAACCTGGTAGAACAAGTAATAAGACCCATGAGTGACCTGCATAGAAAATGTTTTGGTATGTGTGCTATTACCTTTACATACTCTGCATCTCCTACAGGGGGAGAAAAACCTTTTAGTCCTCCGAAATAGGTGCTGGAGGAAAAAGTAAGTGAGCTCTTGGAGTTAAAAACTGGTTGAAGTTCCTTTTGGCAGCAGTGACTTCAAGTAAAAACTTCGGGAAGCTTTGGATCAGACCCGCGGAACATTCAGGAGGAATTTTGACCATTCCTTTTAAAAAAAAAAAAAAAAACTGCTTCAGCTCGGACACATTTGCAGGATGTCTGGTGTGAATGGCTCTCTTGAGGTTGTTCCACAGCACCTCCTATGGGGTTAAGGTATAGCCTCTGACTGGGCCACTTCAAAAGGAGCTTTTTTCTTTTTCTAAAGCCAGCCTGTTGTATGGATTTACTTTTATTATGGTCATTGTCCTGCTGCATCATCCAATTTCTACTAAGCTTCAGCTAGTGGAGAGTCACCCTGACATTACCCTGTAGGATATTTTTATAAACTTGTGAATTCGTTTTCTCCTCTGATGGCAAGTGGTCTAGGCCCTGAGGCAGAGAAGCAAGCCCACATCATGATGTTCCCTCCACCATACTTCACGGTTGGGATGATGTTTTGATGTTGGCAGGCTGTGCTCTTTTTGCACCATACACAGTGCTGAGTATTCTTTTTCCCAAAAAATTCAACTTTTGTTTCATTAGTCCACAAAACCTTTTCCTAGTAGCATTGTGGTTTAAGAAGACCAGACCGAGAGAAGGGAATTTTTGCAATAATTTATATTTCCCCAAAATTTTCCTTGCTGACTATATGGTGGATGTGGAGGTTATTTGTTAATTTGTTATTATACACTATTTGCCCAAATAAGGGAAGAGCATCATGCTGTTACCAATTGATATTTAATATGCACTGTTATGCCGCGTACACATGATCGGACCATCTGGCGGACTTAGTCCGGCGGACAAACCAGACTTTTCTGGCGGACTAGGTGCGGCGGACAAACCGCCGGACTAATAGCGGGAGTCCGCTGGACTTTTGAAATAAACAGACTTGCCCACACACAGAGGAAAGTCTGTTAATTTTAAACGTGGCTCCAGGTAGACGCGACTAGTGAAGGAAGTCAATTTCGGCGGCGAGATTGACACCTCGCTAGCCCCGTCACCTGGTATAGACTTAAAGAGGAAGCCCTACGCTGAAAAAAACACGCAAGGGTCCCCCCCAAAGCCCATATCAGACCCTTAGCCGAGCACGCAGCCCGGCCGGTCAGGAAAGGGGGTGGTGAAGAGCGAGCGCCCCCTCCTGAGCCATACCAGGCCACGTGCCCTCAACATGGGGGGGGTGCTTTGGGTTCTGTGCGGCCCCCCCCCCGCCCCAAAGCACCTTGTCCCCATGTTGATGAGGAAAAGGGCCTCTTCCCGACAACCCTGGCCGTTTGGTTGTCGGGGTCTGAGGCCGGGGGGCTTATCGGAATCTGGGAGCCCCCTTTAATAAGGGGGCCCCCAGATACTGGCCCCTCACCCTATGTGAATGAGTATTGGGGTACCATGTACCCCTACCCATTCACCTGGTGAAAAAAGTGTAAAGAAAAAAATACAACACACGTTTTTAAAATAATTTATTGCACAGCTCCGGGGGTCTTCTTCCGTCTTGGAGGGGTCTTCTCGCCGGGCCACCGCTAGTAAAAGAGCTGGAAGAAGACAGCGGAGGGCCCGGCAAGAAGACCCCCAAGAGGGGGACAAGACCCTCCGAAGTCGGAAGAAGACCCCCAGACGGCGACTAAGAAGAAAACCGGGCTCCTCCGCTAGTAAAAGAGCTAGCAGAAGATAGCGGAGGAGTCCCGGGCTCCTCCGCTAGTAAAAGAGCTAGCAGAAGATAGCGGAGGAGTCCGGCGAAAAGACCCCCCAAGACGGAAGTAGACCCCAGGAGCTGTGCAATAAATTATTTTAAAAACGTTTTTTGTGTTTTTTTTTTTTCTTTACACTTTTTTCGCCAGTTGGGGTACATGGTACCCCAATACTCACATAGGGTGGGGGGCCGGTATCTGGGGGCCCCCTTATTAAAGGGTGCTCCCGGATTCCGATAAGCCCCCCCGCCCGCAGACCTTGACAACCAACGTCCAGGGTTGTCGGGAAGAGGCCCTTGTCCTCATCAACATGGGGACAAGGTGCCGTGGTGGGGGCCACAGGCCCCCCCTTACCCAAAGCACCCCCCCATGTTGAGGGCACGCGGCCTGGTATGGCTCAGCAGGGAGGATGCTCGCTCATCCCCACCCCCTTTCCTGACCAGCCGGGCTGCGTGCTCGGATAAGGGTCTGATATGGGCTTTGGGGGGTCCCCCACGCCGTTTCTTCGGCGTAGGGCTTCCCCTTTAAGTCCATACCAGGTGACGGGGCTAGCGAGGTGTCAGCGGCGACATTGACTTCCTTTGCTAGTACCGTCTACCTGGAGCCGCGTTTGGGCAAGTTCGTTCATTTCAAAAGTTTGGCGGACTAGCGCACAGATGGCCGGATTGTCCGCCGGACTGCCGAGTCCAGCGAACAATTTTGAGTCAAAACTTCTTTCTAAGTCCATCGGAGCCCACACACGGGCGGATTGTCCGGCAGATTCTGGTCCGCCGGACAGTCTGATCGTGTGTGCGCGGCATTAGTTGTTGTTAGCTTAGCCCTCTTCCCTGATGTCCTCCGTGGGATGAAACACATTGGGAGGGACCTACCTCATGATATCATCACACTTGCCAGTCAGATTGCGGCGGTGCTTACATGCCTGATCTCTCAAATATATATTGTGGGTTTTACTCTTCTTTTTTTTTTTTTATATAAATATAATCAGTTGAAACTATCACACTATGTGACTTGTCCTTATGTTTTCCCATATGTGTGTTGTGAGCCTTTCTGGTCAGTCCTAACGGTACTGGAATAACTTTGCTAACTACTGGTGTGAAATCTTTTTATTGTGATGCTGATCTTGTGATTTAAAGATCATATTGATCTGGTAAGACATTGGGGAACTTTATTTGGTCTTAATACTTTGAAACTGGCACTTTGAATGATGCACTTTTTGTTTTTGAAGTAATATGTTTGCATGTATTACATGTTTATTTTACCTATTGATTTGTTTGTTTGAATATGATGATCGCTTATAAGCTCTTTTTTTTTTTTTTTTTTTATTCCTTAAAGGGATAGCGCGCCTTGCATTTGTTTGGTATTTAGTGTGCTACTTCATCTTTTTACATTTTACACTTGAAGACAGCTGAACATGTAATTGATGCAGAGTTATTGGGTTTTTTATTTATTTTTATTCCAGGTCCCTTTCCTTGTGATATTTGTGGACGTCAGTTCAATGACTCTGGAAATCTGAGACGCCATATTGAATATACACATTGTGGAAAGAGAAAGTATAGCTGCTTTATCTGTGGGAAATCCGTAAGAGAAAGGTAAGTTGGTGAAGTTAGGAGAGAGGTGGAGGAAGGCTTTTCTTTAAACTGTAAGTCCATCCTAACACTAAAATCCCTTCATCTACAGACATCCACGATTTAACACTAACCTATCTAGCCCTGTAAAGAAGACATCTGTATACATACCTTTTTTCTTTTTTTTTTTTTTTTTTAAGCCAACCCGGTCTCTAGTAGCGGAAGCTCTGCAGAGGACACAGCCGACAATGGCTGCGAAATTAATGTGGAGTGACGTCACCCTTAAACTTACTATGGGACTTCCATTGTCTGCTGTGTCCTATGCACCCACCCACACAGTGAAGCCGCAGCTGACAGCTCAGTGTGGGATCTGGTCAGATCGGCATCAAAAAAGGTATGTATACTGAATTCTTCTTTACAGGGCTAGATAGATTAGTGTTAGATCATGGATGTCTGTGGATGCAAGGATTTTAGTATGAAGGTAGCCTTTTACTTTAAAGCGGATTTAAATCCATTTAAATTACTGACTGACTTTTTTAATAATCGGACACTCACCTGTCCCACGGTACAGCGATGCAGGTAAACGAAGCCCCACTCCTCTCCTCCTCCTCTCTGTAGCCCTGGCATCACTACTGTGGGCGGCACTGCGCATGCACAAGCCACGCTGTGATTGACCAGGCAATCTTCTGGGACTTGTGATGTGTCACAGAAGATTGCAGAGAGGGAGAGGTGAACTTCCTTCCAGGGTTGCGGAGCCCCGCATAAAGTGGGGGGTGGATGCCTCCGCTCCCCTCCCCCCCACCCAAAAAAACCCGTCGCTTAGACCCCTTTCACACTGGGGCGTTTTTCAGGCGCTTTAGCGTTAAAAAAAGCGCCTGTAAAACGCTTGAAAGAAGCCTCATCTGCAGTCCCAATGTGAAAGCCCAAGTGCTTTAAGAGCCCTTTCACAATGTCAGCTCCCGAAAAATGCTCGTAAAGCGCAGCTTAAACTAGCAGCGCTTTACCAGTGTTTTTCGAGCGTTATTGGGGCGCTTTTAACCCCTGCTAGTGGCCAGATAAAGGGTTAAAAGCGCCCACAAAACGTTGCTGCCAATAGCGTTTTTCAGGCATTTTACAGGCGCTTCCCATTGATTTCAATGGGAAGGGGCGCTTTAGGAGCATTGTATTCACCGCTCCAAAAGCGCTGTAAAGAAGCTGCTTGCAGGACTTTTTTTGACGCCTTGCCAGCGCAGCGCCTCAGTGTGAAAGCACTCGAGCTTTTACATTGGGATTGCAGTTGCGGCTTCTTTCAGGCGGTTTTTTTAACGCTAAAGCGCATGAAAAAGCCCCAGTGTGAAAGCGGAAGTTCCATTCTTGGGTGGAACTCCACTTTAAGTAGTCTAGCCACTTCAGCCCCGGAAGGCTTTACCCTCTTCCTGACCAGAGCACTTTTTACAATTTGGAACTGCACTGCTTTAACTGGTAATTGAGCGGTCATGAAATGCTGTACCCAAACAAAATTCGTGTCCCCCTTTTTTTTTTTTTTTTTTTTTTCCCCACAAATAGAGCTTTCTTTTGCTGGTATCTGATCACCTCTGCAGTTTTTATTTTTTGGGATATAAATGAAAAAAACAAGATTTCTCTTATAATCAATGACTGACACAGCTCCTCTCTTTAGCCATTGGGTTATTACGCCACCTTTAGGAGAGGACTAGGCATAACATGTTAACATGTAATGAAAAAACACAGAACTTCTAGTTCCGCCTAAGGGACGGTCCCTTAGGTAACAACCCCCCAGCCTGCCATGCAGCTTCAGTTTTATTTTGCCTAGTGAAGAAAAACTGCCATTTTGAGAATATCAGAGAGATTCCCGTTGACTCTTTCACAGAAAGTGGTCTTTCTAGTGGCCATTACATCGGCTAGGAGGGTTTCGGAACTGGCGGCCTTGTCTTGCAAGTCGCCCTATCTGGTTATCCACAAGGATAAGGCAGTGTTGTGTCTGCAACCTTCTTTTCTGCCGAAGGTGGTTTCGGCGTTTCACATCAATGAAGACATTGTTTTACCATCTTTGTGTCCGAAACCGACACATCCTAAGGAGGTGGCCCTCCATTCCCTGGACATGGTTCAGGCTCTAAGGGTGTATCTGTCTGCCACGGCTCCCTTTCAGAAGTCAGACTCCTTGTTTTGTTTCCGTGGCCGGTCCAAAAAAATGCATGGCGGTCTCCTCGGCCACCATTTCCAGGTGGATCAGACAGATTGTAGTACAGGCCTACGCCTTAAAGGGGCAAGAAGCCCCCCTTTCCGGTCACGGCCCACTCCACAAGAGCAATCAGAACGTCTTGGGCCTTCCGACATAAAGCGTCTGTCGCTCAAGTGTGTAAAGTGGCGACCTGGTCGTCTGTTCACACTTTTACAAAATTCTACAAGGTAGATGTCAGTGCATCAGCTGATGCCTGTTTTGACCGCAAAGTTTTTGCAGGCGGCTGTATAGTTGCAATTGCATATACAATTTTTTATTTTTTCCTGTTTTTTGGGTAAAAACGCAGTACTTTTAAGTTAATGCACTGTTGCATTTGTTACCTCAGTTTTGGTGCGGTTTGAGGGTAGTGTCTCTCTGTTGAGGAGCACCCTGGTTTTTTGTGGGTACAAAAGTTTGGTTATCCCACACACTGTCATTTTTGTGGGAGAAGTTTATACTAGTTCCCACTTGCCATGGTGGATGGAGTTTTATGCTGTTTTCCCACCCCTCGTTTTGGCACTGCTTGGGGACGTCCCAATGGCTAAAGAGAGGAGCGGTGTCAGTCAGTGAATAAAAGAGAAAATAGGATTTTTTGTACTCATCGTAAAATCCTTTTCTCTGTAATTCACCGACTGACACAGCATCCGCCCCTCCTATTTTTCTTTACACTATACTGCTTGTTAACGTACTGAAGCTGCATGGCAGGCTGAGGGGTTGTTGCCTAAGGGACCGCCCCTTGGGCAGAACTAGAAGTTCTGTGTTTTTTCATTACATGTTAACATGTTATGCCTAGTCCTCTCCTAAAGGTGGCGTAACAACCCAATGGCTAAAGACAGGAGCTGTGTCAGTTGGTGAATTACAGAGAAAAGGATTTTACGGTGAGTACAAAAAATCCTATTATTGTCTACTTTTTGTTATATAAAAAAATACAATAAACACAATTTTAGTCATACATTTAGGCTAAAATGTATTCAGCCACATGTCTCAGGTAAAAAAAAAAATTCAATAAGCATATATTTATTGGTTTACACAAAAGTTATAACGTCTACAAACTCGTGTACATTTTCTGTAATTTACAGCTTTTAGTTTGACTACCTATCTCATTTCTTGAGGTGCTAAAATGGCAGGGCAGTACAACCCCCCCCCCCCCCATTACCCCACATGGAAAGTAGAAAAGTAGACACCCCAAGGAATTTGCTGAGAGGAATGTTGAGCACATTGAATATTTTTTTTGTCATAAGTGATTGTGTAATTTTTTTATTTATTTTAATTATTTATTTATTTTCATTTTTCAAAGTTGTCACTGAAATGTATATATTGCTCAAACATGCCATGGGCATATGTGAAATGACACCCCAAAATACATTCTGCTGCTTCTCCTGGAACTTTTTGGGAGCCTAGCCATGTACAGGACCCCAAAAACCAATCACCGTCTTCAGGCTTTCAGAGTGTGTAAATTTTTGATTTCACTCTTCACTACCTTTACACAGTTTCGGAGGCCATGAAATGCCCAGATAGCACAAAATTCCTTTTCTTTCTTCATTTTCAAAAACAAATGAGAGCTGCAAAATTGCTCACCATTTGAAATATAGACAACATTTCATAGCAAGTAGAACCTGCATTCCTTTAAACCCTACCAATGAATAAGTAAATGCACCAGCCCGCCTATAAAACCACTAAATAAAATGGTTATACCTGTGAACTGACAAATCGCATATAATAAATACCAATAAGGTGCTTTACACCATGAATACCTATCTAGGTGTATCAATCAAAATCAGTGTACAAATCTTAAATAACATTTGCGTGTGAACCAAACAACAAAAGTCCATATATATGTGAATCTTGTGCCCGTTTTTTTTTTTTTTTTTTTTTTTCTCCGAACCATCAATGGAAAACCTTCACCACATTATGGATATCACCCGAGAAGTGCTCAAAAAAACCTGTGTGTCAGCTTACCAGATGAAATTGACCTAATTAGTGAAAAAAAAGTCAAGTAGACTTTTGCAAGACAATCCTTGCTGTGTTGGAGAAATCTGTGGATCAGATACCCAGTCCCCAGCATATGGAGCTCACGGATGGAATATGAAACAAAATGCAGAGAAACCAAAAATTGTGAAATCTCATTTAATTTAAAAGGTTAAAAACAAGAAAAATGCCAAATGGCTACTTGCATATCTTGTGCCATGGCTCGAAACTGACGCTGAAAAGCGCTGCTTATTTGAATGGTATCCCACAGTATTGCACTGACAAGCGGCGTGCGTTCCACCTATGACGGGGAGACAACCACAGGGACTGGATATGATGTAATCGCGTGACCAATGAGGCGTAACTTTGGTCACGCGATTATGTCACGTCCCTGTGGTTGTCTCCCTGTCGTAGGTGGAACGCATACCACACCAAGATCGGTGTGATAAGATGCTTTCCCAATGGCGCTCTTTTTATATCCGGCGAAACCGAAGTCGTGAAATGATCACAGCTTCCGGTTTCTTAGGCCATAGAGATGATTGGAGCCGTTCTGGACTTTGATCATCTCTATGGTCAGCTGGCGGAACCACTGGCTGCATTCTCAGGTTCCTCGTGGGACAGGAGAGCCTGACAAAACCATGGAAGACGGCAGGAGGGCATTCCCTTGCACTGCTTGTAAAAGCAGTCTAGTGGCTAATTAACATGAAAGCTGACCACTGGCTGAAAGGAACGATACCAAGATGGGTGGCTTCCAGGCCCCCCTCGCCATTTTCTTTCCACTGCTGATCCCATAGGATTGGAAGCTCGCGCGGGAAAGGTTATTTTTCAAAGGAAAGCTGTAGGGCCATCGGCGACGGGTGTGGGGCTTAGCAGGGTGTTGGCGTCCTCCAACGTCCAGCGCAGGAAAGAGTGCTTAAAAGGCACCATTGTTGTTACTGCAAGCTGTGGAGGGAAACGAGCAAAGGTGCCATGAAAGCGGCTTGGTGACACAGGCATTCCTTTTGACACATTTACTGCGGCATCAGGCTGAGCATTAATAGCAGCGACAGGGTTGGACTATTGCTCAAGCAGCGGATGTGTTCCTTCTGGTAGTACCTCTGCTTTGTGCATCGGGCTATGGTTGGAAGGAAGGGTAAAAACACCTCAAAAAGGGGCTCTAGAAAGATACTTCTACAGTCACATGGAAGCCTAGAGCCATCTCAAAAAAGATGGCATCCTCCCCGAGCGTAATATGGCTGGTCAGAGTGAGCCATCAGGAGTGACGAGTGTTGCAGCTGCGCTTAACACTGCAGCCCCTGTATATATTACTAAGGAGGTTTTTTCTTAAACCATTTTAGGCTTGGAGCAAAAAATGTACGTTTTAAATGCATCCCAGAGTGGGACTAAGCGTAACAGGTCCCCGTTCATTGCTCAGGACCCTCATGCTGAGTAACAAGGGGCGAGAGATGATGAATTTCTCTCAGGGGACCAGGAAGAGGCTGGTGGCTCCTCTTCTGAACAACCTAATATGGAAGAATCAGGTTCACAAGAGGTTGTTGTTACAATCTCTTACTGAATAGATCCGCTCCACATTTTTGCTGCCAGTAGCGGAGTCAGTCAATGAACCCACGTCTGGTTTGGGTTCACTAAAGCCTCCCCAAACTGTTCATGCTTTTCCTATCCATTGATGGCTAAAAAAAGCTTATGTATTCTGAGTGGGAGCACCCAGATAAACCGTTTTTTCCTCCAAAAAAGTTTTCAACACTTTATCCTATGGAGGAAGAGTTTAATAAGAAATAGGGGATTCCAGCAATTGATGCTACTATATCCTCTGTGAAGAAAAACCTGACCTGTCCTGTAGACCATGCTTAAATGCTGAAGGATCCAACAGATTAGAAGTTTGAATTCCTTTTTAAAAACTCTATTTCGCTCGTAGGTTTAGTGGTTCAGCCTGCACTGGCAGCAATTGGGGTATCTCAGTCCTTAAAGGACCAGTTTATAGAGGTACTCAAGGTTATTCCTGATCAGCAGGCCCAAGATTTGGCCAGGATATAAGAGACATTGTGTTTTATAGTAGACGCTAAGAAAGATTCTATTCTCCACAGCTTATGCTAGGGCTGGTACATGTGCGTAGAATCTTATGGTTGAAAAATTGGTCAACTGAAGCGCCATGCAAAAAAGCTCTTGGCCAGTTTCCCTTTTCACGGTGAACGGTTATTTGGAGACGATCTGAATAAGTACATCCAAATAATTTCTAATTGGAAAAAGTTCCCTTTTTACCAGTTAAGAAGAAGTTTAAGCGGTTTTCTTTTAGACAAGCTTCTTCTCCAGTGCCAGGAGCATCAGACTCCAGGCAGTCACAACGGCCTCCACTGTCAGGTTTCAAGAGGTAAACTTCAGGGTCAGTCCCAGGGTCAAAAGAGGCCCTGGGAGAGGAAACCCACTAAACAAAATACTGAAACCTCCTTATGAAGGAGCGCCCCCGCTCGCTCGTGTGAGGTGAAGACTTCTGCAGTTTTCAAGGCTCTGGCAGGAACAATGTCAAGACAGATGGGTAGCTTCCTCTCTAAGTTACAAACTAGAGTTCAGAGAATTCCAGTCTCCTCGTTTTCTCAGATCAAACATTCCCAGAGATCCAGTAAAAAAGAAGTCTCTCTTTCTAGCTTTGGATCATCTCTTGTCTCAAAGAGTGATATCAGTGGTCCCCTTGGAAGAGCGAGGCTTAGGGTTTTATTAAAACCTTTTCATGGTACCAAAACCAAATGGGGATGCCAGACCCATTTTAGATCACAAATATCTAAACCGATTTTTGAATATCCGCTCTTTTCGCATGGAGTCAATCTGATCTGTAGTCTACATCCTACAAGGTGGAGAACTTCTGGCGTCAATCGATATCAAGGATGCTTATGTCCATGTGCCGATTTTTATTTTTTTTTATTTTTTTTCCCTGCTCACCAGAAATATTTACGCTTCTAGGTAGAAAATCTTCATTTTCAGTTCGTAACTCTGCCCTGCAGTCTAGCTACTGCACCTCGAGTGTTTACAAAGGTCCTGGCTCCTCCTTTAGCCAGATTAAGGGCTCAAGGTATAACAATACTAGCCTACTTGGACAATCTACTCTTGATGGATCAGTCGGTAACCTGCTTAAACCAAAGTTTGGTCACCGCAGTCAGCTACCTGGAATACCTAGGTTGGATTCTCAACCTAGAGAAATCCTCCTTTAAAACCATCAAGGAGATTGCAGTACTTGGGGCTGATCATAGATACAGGTGTTTTTGCCCCAGGAAAGGATCAGTTCCATAACGGAACTGATTCAGTTGGTCAAAACACAGAAGAATCCTTCTATTCGACTTCATGAAATTGTTGGGAAAGATGGTGGCTTCCTTCAAGGCCGTTCCTTATGCGCAGTTTCATTCAAGACTGCTGCAAAACAATATCCTGTCAACTTGGAAAAAGAAGGTCCAAGCTCTGGATGTCAGAGCCTCAATTGGTGGTTGATATCAAAGAATCTTCAAAAAGGAAAACCCTTTTTACCAGTTACCTGGAAGGTGGTAATAACAGATGCCTGCCTTCTGGGCTGGGGAGCAGTTCTGGAAGAAGTCTGTCCAAGGGAAATGGAAGGGAGCAGTAAGGGAAGGAGGTTATTTCTTGTGGCCCAGGAGATCTTGGTTTGCAGAGATCGTAAAGATTGCAGTAGGGGGCCCATGGACTCTGCCACTATGATCAGACCTTCTCTCACAAGGTCCGGTGTTCCATCCTACCCCACAAGCGCTAAATTTAACGGTCTGGCTAATGAGACCCACATTCTGAAGGACCGTGGGCGGTCATCTTCAGTATTTCCTATTTTGTTTAATGCTAGGAAGCCGCCCTCCAGAGTCATATACTATAGAGTCTGGAAGGCATATGTCTCTTGGTGTGAATCTAGGGGTTGACACCCCAGAAAATGTCATAGGTAAGATCCTCGAATTTCTGCAGATGGGTTTGAGTACTATCAAAGGCCAGGTGTTGGCCTTATCTGTGTTTTTTCATTGACCGCTTGCTTCACACTCCCTGGTTCTGGTTCGTAACCTTATTCAAGGGGTAGCGTGGATTAATCGTCCAGTTAGGTCACCCCTGAACCCTTGGGACTTGAATTTAGTCCTGTAGGCATTACAAAAACCTTTTGAGCCAATAAGAGATATTCCCTTGAACCTCTTGACAAGGAAAATAATTTTCTTGGTTGCCATATCTTCTGCAAGAAGAGAGTCAGAGTTGGCTGCTCTTTCTTGTAAAGAGCCATATTTTGATTATTCATAAGGTTATATTGTGGCCTCATCCTAATTTCCTACCGAAGGTAGTGTCAGGTTTTCATTTAAACCAGGATATTGTTCTGCCTTCATTTTTTCCAGAACCTCATTCTGTGGAAGAATGGTCACTACATTCTCTTGATGTGGTGAGAGCGGTCAAGGTCTATTTGAAGGTGATCACTCAGAGTCATAAAACAGATGTTTTGTGTTTGTTTCCAGACGGTCCTAAAAGAGGATAGGCAGCGTTGAAATCTACTATTTCTAAATGAATTTGTCAAGTGAGTGTTCAAGCTTACGGTTTTAAAAGGAAAATTCCACCTTTTTTTTATATTAAAGCACACTCTACCAGGGCTGTTAGTGCTTCTTGGGCAGTGCATCACCAAGCCCTCATGGCCCAGATCTGCAAGGCTGCAACTTGGTCTTAAGTCCATACATTTACCATATTCTATAGTAGATGTAAAAGGTCATGAGTATATCGCCCTTGGGCACAGTGCCCTACTTTGTTGTGTCTCCCTCCCTTCAGTTGCCATTGCTATGGGACATCCAACATAGTAACTACTATGGCTCTGTGTCCCGTGATGTATGATGAGAAAATAGGATTTTACAGGTAAGCTGTTTTAAAAATCCTATTTTTTCAAGCAGCCTGTGGGCTGAACAAAAAGAGATTGATTGTTGGGTATGGGTAATTCACCATTAGAATACTGCCCTGCATCCACCCACTTCTAATGATATGCATACACCATTTATTTTTTTATTTTTTTTAACTGTGGTGGTGAAATCGCCTCCTACAGCACTGGAGTCACTGATTTACATATGAGAGCAAACACTGTTGCTGTCAAGATAAATAAATCAATGCTGCAGCTGAATTGAGTACCTGAAAGGTAAACAATGGTAACAATAAAACATTAACTCAATAAAACCACAATCTGTGCCAAAAAAACTGTGAAACACATATGCTGAAGCATGGGGCAATCCACCCCTAATGTTAGGGGCAAATCGCCCCTCCACCCCTGCCCCCATGCTTCAGCATATATGCTCTTCTTCTTCTTCTTCTTCTTCTTCTTCTTCTTCTTTTTTTTTTTTTTCTTTAGTGGTGAAATCGCCTCTTTCATCGCTGGAGTCGCTGATTTATGTATAGCAAGAGCAAACGCTGTTGCTGTCAAGATAAAAAAAATCAGTGCTGCAGCTGAATGGCATACCTGAAAATAAAATAATGGTTAACCATAAAACACAGTAAAGTATAAAAATTACATACCTGAAAAGCAAACATCATAAAACATAGTAATAAAACATTGCAGTTATAAAATAAAAGCACAAAATGGTTGTAGTTTTTTTCTCTCTCTATTGTTCTGCTCTGTTTTACTGTATTTTTTATTTTTGTGGGGGGGTTTTTTTCAACTTTTTTATTTATTTATTTATTTATTTTTTTACACTTTTATTTGTAACTGTAACGGTTCCAGGTTTGGGTCTCTAAAAATGCGATGGCATCTTTGGAGACACTGTGTAAGTGTGTCCTAGTCTGTGCAGTGTTGTACCCTACGCTAATACTCCACTAGTGTGTGGTAGCGTTCGAAACATTCACAGATGCAGAGACCAGGTTGGTCAGGACAGGAGGGACAATAGCGGTTGTCATGCCTAAATCCGCACTTGCTACAGACACGACATCTTCTTTGGGATAATCGATTGGTAGGGAGGACATACAGAAAATGCCTCCAATGCAGCCGGCTCACTGCATTTACATTGAAAAGTTGGGCTACAGCACCGTCTGGAAACAGGATTACTAGAAAAGCTTATTTATGCTGAATAGGATCACCTGGATAAGCATTTTCTCCCTCCAAAGAGATTTCCAGTTCTCTATTCCATGGACGAGAAATTCACCAAAAAATGGAAGGTACCAGCAGTTGATGCTGCTATTTCTAATGTGAATAAAAGTCTAACTTGTCCAGTAGACCATGCACAGATGCTTAAGGATCCAACAGATAAAAGGTGGGAACTCTTGTTAAAATCTGCTTTTTCCTTGGCAGGTGTCGTTACTCAGCCTGCAGTAGGCGTCTGTCATCACTAAAGCAGTCGTCATCAACCCTGTCCACAGAGCCCACTAACAGGCCAGGTTTTATGTATTAACTTGGGGAGATGCAGACTAGAATACTGCAATCAATGAGCAGCAAATTATATCACCTGTGATGTATTTCCGTTATCTTGCAAACCTGGCCTGTTAGTGGGCCCTGAGGACAGGATTGATGACCACTGCCCTAAAGGACTTAGACAGGCCCTTAACGAGGTTCCTGCATGACAAGCCCAGGAATTGGCCGAACTACCAAAAGTATTATGCTTTGCCATAGATGCCATTAAAGATTCTATTCATCAGGTATCCCATCTTACGCTTATGCTAGTACATATGTGTAGAATCCTGTGGTTAAAAACAATTAGTCAGCCGAAGCACCATGTAAACAGCTCCTGACTGGGTTCCCTTTTCATGGGGATCGGCTATTTGGGAATGATTTGGACAAATACATCCAAACAATTTCTAGTGGGAAAGTACTCTTTTGCCAGTCAAAAGAAAGTATAAACGCCCTTCATTTCAACGGGCTCTCTCTCCTGCACTAGGGGCTTTTGCCTCCTAGGCATTCGCCTTTGCATGAAGTTGCTAGGAAAGATGGCTTCATTAGATGCCAAATTGTAAAGATGGCAGTGGAGGGTCCATGGTCCCTCCCACTACGGCCAGACTTACTTTCACAGGGGCTGATATTCCATCCTACCTTACGATCTCTAAATTTAACGGCTTGGCTATTGAAACCCACATTCTGAAGAAACGTGGGCTTTCCGGGTCAGTTGTCTCCACCTTTAATCCAAGGAAGCGAGCTTCCAGGACTATATATTCTAGAGTCTGAAGGGCTTATGTTTCCTGGTTTGAATCCAAGGGTTGGCACCCTCAGAAGTATATCATAGGCAGAATTATTGCCTTTCTACAATTGGGGGTAGAGATAAAATTGGCCTTAAGTACTATTAAGGGCCAAGTCTCAGCTTTATCGGTCTTATTTCAAAGACCGCTTGCTACACATTCTTTAGTCTGGGGTTTTATGCAAGGGGTGATGTGGCTTAATCCACCAGTCAAACCTTCTTTGAACCCTTGGGACTTGAACTTAGTTTTGTCTTTGTTACAAAAACAGCCATTTGAACGGATACAATACATTCCCTTAGTCCTTCTGACAAGGAAGCTGTTATTTTTGGTTGCTATATCCTCAGCAAGGAGGGCTCTTTCTTGTAAAAAGCCATATTTGATTATTCATGAAGACAGAGTGGTGTTACGCCCTCATCCAGACTTTTTTTTCCAAAAGTGGTTTCAGGTTTTCACCTGAACTAAGATATTGTCCTGCCATCATTTTTTCCAAAACCATGTTCCAGGGAAGAGAAGTCACTACATTGTCTTGATGTGGTGAGAGCAGTGCAATTCTATTTAAAGACAACTGCTCAGTTGTCTACAGATCAGTCGAAAGATTGATGTCTTAGGCCGCGTACACACGCGGGGACTGTTCGCTCAACTTTGTCCGCTGAACAGTGTTTCAGCGGACAGTCCGCTCGTGTGTGGGCTTTCAGCGGACAGTTTCAGCGAACAGTCTGCTGAACAAAGTTTTTCGGAATTTCCGAAAAACTGTCCGCTGAAACTTTGCTTCAGCGAACAGTCCCCTCGTGTGTAGGCTTGTTCGTCAAACTAAGTTTCGCGCATGCTCAGAAAGGATTTACACGCCGAAGGTTGCATTGCAGTGTATAGGACGTCGTTTTCTAGTCCTGTCGTACGTGCCGTTCACGTCATCGCGCACGGTTTCAGCGGACTGTTCGTTCATCGTGTGTGGGCAAGTCCGTCCATGCTAATTTTGAGCGGACTGTCCACTGAAACTGTTTGACGGACAAAGTTGAGCGAACAGTCCCCGCGTGTGTACGCGGCCTTATTTATTCTGCCTGTCGCTAAGTGTATTCGGCAAGTTTATAATTCAAACTTATATTTTAAGGGGTAAGATTCCCCCTTTTCAAGTCAAAGAGCACTCTACCAGGTCGGTTATTGCTTCTTGGGCAGTGCGTCACCAGGCCTCCATGGCTGAGATCTGTAAGGCTGCAACTTGGTCTTCAGTACATACATTCACAAAATGTTATCAGGTGAATGTAAGGAGGTATGAGGCTATCGCCTTCGGGCGCAGTGTGCTGCAGACAGCAGTAAAGGTCCTCAAGTCTGGGGGTACCCTCCAGGGTTGTGGCTCCCTCCACTCAAGTAGTATTGCTATGGGACGTCCCATTAAGTAATTACTTAAGGCTCTGTGTTCCATGATGTATGATAAAGAAAATAAGATTTTTATAACGGCTTACCTGTAAAATCCTTTTCTTGGAGTACATCATTGGACACAGAGGTCCCTCCCCTCTTTTTGGGGTTTAAGTGTATTGCTTTGCTACAAAAACTGATGTGCTCCTGGAAGGAGGAGGGGTTATATAGGGAGTGAAATTCCTGTATATAATGTATAATATGTATATATGTATACCAGTGTCCATCACCTGAAGGTGCCTATATACCCATTAAGTTATTACTTAGGTTCTGTGTCCCATGATGTACTCCAAGAAAGGGGTTTTACAGGTAAGTTGTTATAAAAAATCCTATTGTATAGCCTGTTGCCCTGTCACAGAGCTACATCTTGACCCCCGTCACTGGCAAGCTTGCTGGGAAGATGCTGTTTGAATGACAAGCGGCCAGAAAACGTAATCAGGGACTCGTCAACGCAGACAATTTGATCAGGAGTAAACAAGGCTGTGAACTGTTGGTTAAAGTGGTTTATGAGGGGCTGAATTTTGTAGAGCCGATCGTATTCGGGGTCACCTTGAGGATGACAGAGTTCATTGTCATTGAAATGCATGAACTGCAAGATCTGCTTGTATCTTGTCCCTGTCATGCAAGTAGAGAACACGGGCATATGGTGAACTGGGTCAGTGGACCAATATGACCGCAACTCACTTGTGTTTAGTTATGCCCATGAGAAGGGATAGGCCCAGGAAGGTCTTAAATTCAGAGACCGTGATAGGTCTCCAATCTCTGGCAAGGGTCAACTGGGGATTAGTGGCGATGAATTGACCAGCATACAAATTACTTTGGTCCACAATAGATCTATTATAGAGCTCTTCCGTGAAAAACGGCAAATAAAAATCGAGTGATGTAAAATCAACTGTTTTCAACCTGAATTCGGGTTGGCCACAATTCACATTGGCAAATGCAGCAGGAAGGGTACTATGTGCTTGACGGTCTTTGTCATCTTTGTGGCAGGAGGACACCAGTTGTGCTAGCCACCTCACCAGTTGAACTGCACTTTTGCGACTCGCCATACCGCGTTATACTGCAGTGCTGGTTTTTACTGGTACACTAGTGAGACTCACAGGAAAAAAAAAGAGCACCTGACTGTCAGCGACGGCTTCAAACGCTACCAAAAAAACTGTTAGCGTTCACAGGGATTAGGCCTGACTCTACAAATGCTGCATTTATGTGTTTAGCATTTTGTGACAGTGATCAATTGATACTGCACTTGGGGGCAGATGGGCTAAATGCAGGTGCTAGCAGATATCTGGGCTGATCCCGCTAACACTGCATTTTTGGGAACCCTAAACTACTGGGGACGCTAGTATAGATCTGATCAGATGTTGATCCGTTCAGACACTATACAACTAAGGGAGGTGTATGGTGCATGTATGGGTGTTAGCGCTACTGGCACTAATCTGATGCAGACCCTGACTGATGCTAAAACCTAACTGATATCACCCAACGGGTGATCGGAGGGTTTTGCCTTTATTTAGGTAATATACGACGGGTACCCCGACGCTATAAATAAAAACTAACCAGCGTCACCCGTAACACTAATACGTTGATCAGTGGGTTAAATCTTTATGGGGGGGTTACCCTAAAGCTACCTGGGCCTACCACTAACTGCCGTAACGCTGATTATTGTCACAAATTACACTGGTGCAGCGATCAAAGAAAAATATGAACAATGCACTGGGTGACAGTGTGACAGGGGGTAAAGGGGTTAACTGGGGGGGGGGGGGGGGTGGTCAGAGGGTGACAAGTGTGCCTACGTGTACTGGTGTTAGTGTAATGTAGATGTTCTCTCCTCTCTCTCTTTGGAAAGAAAAGGATTCCACGAGGGGAGATGACATCACTTCCCCTGCCTGTGTTTACACTTCCAGGCAGGGGAAGGATTTCATTCACCAGAACCAATCAGCAGGTCAAGCCATAAATTATTAGCCTGGACCTGAAGATTGATCAGTTCTGAAACAAATCCGATGGTCACGAGCGCAGTGCACGCCCCCTGGCAGTGAGAGCGCACTCCGTACAGGATTTTGCACAGCGATGCCATTGTGCCGCAGTAAATGTACACGACAAGTGGCTAGACAGGTTTACTGGACTGTACAGGTCTCCTATTAAGTAAAACATGTAATGTCTGTGATTTAACTCATTTTTTTTCACAATAAAAAGTATATACGGTACTCTGTTGCAGCCATTGCTTGTTCAGTACTCAAACTGCCTTTCATCACTGTAAATGTTATATGCGTAATTAATTTGAGCTATTTATGTATTTGCATGTTTGTTTTTAAGGACCACATTAAAGGAACATCTTAGGATTCACAGTGGGGAAAAGCCACACCTGTGCAGTATTTGTGGGCAGAATTTCCGTCATGGTAGCTCATACAGGTAAGTAAACAACACATAACGATAATAATGTTTTTATTACAGAGAAACTCAGACCTGACTTAACATTTTAAAACCCGTAGGTAATAAAACTCCTAAATTTATTAAATGGATGCATTTGCCTGCTCATTTGCAATGAACCGCAAACTGTGGACCAAACAAGTCAAGCTATATGTCTCTGGCAACATAATTGTGTTGACTGATCACATATCTGGTGAAGGAGGGGCCGTATACAAACAAAATTTTAAATCCTTTCACTATGTGAGAAATGGATACACCAAGAAAGTTTATTTCACAAGAAAGGTTGTATTTTTCAGCATTTGTATGTTATGTCTGTTCAGTCAAACGGTAAATTCCAGCATGTCCACATCTAAAAATAAAAATAAAAAATGGTATGTAAATACCTTTTATTTTTTCTGGCAGCCTTTGGTCCAGTTGCATATGTTTATGATTTCACTTCCTCCTTAGCTGGTCCCTGCAGTGGGTGGATCTTAAATGTTGCAGGGAACAGTGTCATATTATGATGTGATTCTGGTCTCTGGTGCGTCCAGGACAGCCTGTTGATGCAATTCCCAAAGGCTCTTGGTGCCCGGGATCAAATTAGGTGGGAAGGAATGATGCCGACAATTATTCAGTATGGGAAATCTGTAGCATCTAATGGCAGAGAGGATTTACTGAGGGGGACTGCCTGACAGGGTAAGTGTTGAACCTTTTTTTGGGGGGGGGGGGGGGGGGGGTTTGGACAGAGTAAGGAATAGAATTCTTTTGAGGTTTTTTTTTATTGCTTTCTCTGTCCATGTGACCACTTTTATCTGAACAGAAAAGTTTGTTGGTTGCCACCAGAAGAGAAGGTAGGGGAAATGTTTCCTCTAGGGAAACCTGATTATGTAACTTTTCCAAAAGATGATTTCCTCTTTGTTTTGTCAATGAGCCTGGAAGTGAAGAGACATCTTCCCAGTGGAAGAGTGCAAAACAAGCTGATGGGGGTCTAATTATCCCCTACTATATTTAAAATGGAAAGAGCTGGAAATAAAGAAAAAGTTTGGTCTAAATATACTTTTTTATTTTTTTTAGAAACTGGCACAATAAATTGTAAGATTTTGCACTTATGTGCTAAAAGGGAAAACTTGCCTTTGTATCTTAGGCTACATATTCGTGTTCATCATGATGACAAGCGTTATGAGTGTGAAGATTGTGGGAAGACCTTTATACGACATGATCATCTCACTAAACACAAGAAGATACATTCTGGTAAGTTAGTTTTTGTTTGTATACATTATCAAGAAAATAGTTTCCAGTTATATTTTGGTACTACTGAAAAGAGGAGCCGTACGTACGTGTTGTATGTTAGTGCGTTCTTGACGTTCGGCATTTCCGACGAGATTTGTGTGACCGTGTGTATGCAAGACAAGTTTGAGCCAACATCCGTTGGAAAAAAAAACATGGATTTTGTTGTCAGAAAATCCTATCGTGTGTACAGGGCATTCAAATTGAAGTAAATCCAGCACTGACTGGCTTCAGAAAAAGAAAATGTGCCTTTTTGGAGTGGCCCAGACAGAGCCCAAACCTTAACCTCATAGAGATGCTATGGAATGACCTTGAGAGCCATTCACACCAGACAAGCTAAAAAATGTGTCTAAGGTGAACCAGCATTTTAAAGAACTGTCAAATTCCTCCTCAAGGTGTGCAGATCTGATCCAGTGCTTGCTAGTTATTGCTACCAAAGAAGGTTCGACCAGCTGTGAACTTAAGGGATAACTTATTTTTTCCTCCAGCACTGTGAATGTTTGGGTGTGTTAAATAAAGACACGATAAATTACAACAACTATTCCAAAAATGTTGGGATGCTGTAAATTATACATTATTTTATACATTAAAAAACAATGCAATGATTTTAAATCTCTTAAACCCACATTTTATTCACAATAGAAAAATAGTAAACATATCAAATGTAACATAACAAATCAAATACCTCTCAATGATGCGAGGACCGGAAATTGTCACCAGCTTGAGGCCGTCTCCTCCCCCTGCGTTCCAGCCCCCGGCTGGAGTGATGCACTTGCCGCCCGGGACCCGGAAGAAGCATGGAGGCTGAGAAGACCCAGAGGAGACGCTGCACTCACTGCTGTGAAGCGCGACATCCTCTCCCAGCCTACAGCGCCGGTCTAATAAGAGCGGGACCCCCTGCAGCCTAAACCCTAGCCGGGTATGAAGGGGAGCAGCCACCTGAGAATCCCCCACACGTAAGGGGAGATGCTCGGCTGGCCTTAAAAAAGAAGCAAGATACAACAGGTATGCCCCATACTGCCTCCACCTGGAGATGGCGTAGCACACCCTTGGTTCCCTGCAGCGCTTCCACAATGGTTGGAGGAAACACTACAACTGAGGCCATGGTGGAAGTGTCCGGTCTATAAAGATTGATTGCAGTGTTTCCTGGGAAAGTGGGTGGAGCTACGCTCTCTCCAGGTGCTGGCCTGAAAGACAAGGTGAGACAATAGCCTTGCTTTGAAATAAAATAAAAAAAATAAAAAAATATATATATATATATATATATAATGGTGTGGTGGGTGTGGCCAGACTATTATCATTGTGAGGGGGTTAAAGGGGTGTGGTTAAATAATCCCTCTTGTACCCATAAAATATGCTTAGGTTGCTGTGCCAGAAGTAAGAGTCTCACAGATATGTACACCTCATCACAATCATTTAAAACTAACTGAAACCCTTCCATACATATTATTCTGTTCATAATAAAAATAAATTTGTAACCTGTTATGTTACACCCTGGATAAGGGTGTAACGTAACATATTGCAATAGATGAAATTGTCTATTAATGTTAAACTTGTGCTTGCTTTCTACTGCACAGATGCTCAATTCAGCATCAAATATTAGGTGGGCAGGGTACAGGGGGTCAAGAGTGCAAAGCACAGGCATTTAGCAGGGCAGAGCACAAGGGGTCCACACAGCAGCACATATTACACGGGGACAAAGCATGGGGGGACATAGCAGGGCACATTACGGTGCCTTGAGAAAGTTTTTTCATACCCCTTGAAATTTTCCACATTTTGTCATGTTCCAATCAAAAATGTAAAATGTATTTTTTGGGGATTTTACGTGATAGACCAACACAAATTGTCACATGATTGTGAAGTTAAAGGAAAATTATAAATGTTTTTCAGCCCCCTTTACTTTGATACCCCTAAATAAAATCTAGTGGAACCAATTACCTTCAGAAGACACTTAAGAGAAGTATGGGTTTGAACATTTTTGCAGAATCGTACTTACCTAGGTGTATACAAGATGGGTCCAATGCTGCATCTGTCCCCCACCACCTCTTCACTTAGAACTGAGCCACCGAACACTGCCGATGGCTCGGTTCTTACAGATTACCTGTTAGAGCCTGCAAAAGACTTGAGACTTGGGCGGAGGTTCACCTTCCAGCAGGACAATGACCACAAACATACAGCCAGATCTACAATGGAATGATTTACATCAAAGCATATATATATGTGTTAGAATGGCCCAGTCAAAGTCCAGACCTAAATCCAATTGAGAATCTGTGGCAAGACTTCAAAATTGCTGTTCACAGATGTTCAGTCTGACAGAGCTTGAGTTATTTTGCAAAGAATGGACAAAAATGTCACTATCTAGATGTGCTGAGCTGGTAGAGACATCCCCAAAAAGACTTGGAGCTGTAATTGCAGCGACAGGTGGTTCTACAAAATGACTCGGGCCTGAATACAAATGCATGTCACACTTTTCAAATTTTTGTAAAAAAAAACATTGAAAACCATTTATCTTTTACTTCCACTTCACAATTGTGTACCACTGTGTGTTGTTGGTCTGTCACATAAAATCCCAGGGGTATGAATACTTTTTCAAGGCACAATACATGGGAGTACAGTGGGGCATATTACATGGGGGTACATATGATGAGGGGCAGCAGTATGTGCCTCAGTATAATAAATAACCCCCTCCTCCAGGTCACTCTCTCACAATGTGCACAACCCCCCCCCCCCCATCATCTTCTCTGAATTCACAGACCTCAGCTAGTTCTCAGCTGCATGGGGGTTTTCCTTTTTTCCCTGTGGTTAGGATGACATCATCGCTCTGCACCTCAGTGATGCCAAACCCACCCCCAGATAGGTGCCTGCAGCTTTTGGACAGCAAGAGGCTCTGTGTGAAAGTGTGTCACATGGAATTGTGACAGGATCCAGGCACTGGCAGTTTTGGCTGCAGCGATCTGTCTCTGTGTGCAGTGTGTGGCAGGGCCCAGTGGGACCCCCTTCCCTTGGGCCAGTGTGCCCTGCATGCACTGAACACATTGATGATATGTCACTGGTTTCAAGAAGTGCAAAATATTTTCAAATGGTGAAGGGTCTTGACTGCCAGCAGGCCAGTTAAGCACCTGGACTCATCTACTAAGAAGATATGCTGTTGTCAAATATGTAATGTGTGGTTTAGCATTGTCCTGCTGAAATATGCAATGCCTTCCACGAAAAAGACATCATCTGAATGAGTGCATATGCTGATCCAAAACCTGGATATATCTTTCAGCACTGATGGAGCTTTTCCAGATGTGCAAGCTGCCTATTCCATACGCATTTATGCACCCCATACCATCAGAGATGCAGGCTTTTGAACTGAGCACTGATAACAACCCAGAAAGCCCCTAAAATTGCTGCAGAAATCCAGTTAATGTCAAGGGGCTCAAATCCTTTTCTTGACACTGTAAAATGGGGTGTGTGACGAAACGTCCCTACACTCCGCTTGAGTGTTTCCGTCAGTATACCGCTTACTAAGTCCTGGAACACGAGTCCAATGGATCTGGCTATAGGAACCCCCGAGAACTAGACAACACCAGTCTTGAAGTTTGGCCCTAATACCAGCTCTTCTGCTGGAGGCTTATCGGGTTGTTTTTCCTCAGCAGAAAAGTCTATCAAATCCCCAGTCTCTGCAACTGGTGTCTGGGGATATAGGTTCACCATCTCCTGTCCATGGAACCCAGAAGATGCTGTCAGTGCTGAGCAGAGGTTAGCAGAGCTCTGCCCTGTTGTCATCACTTCAGCTTTGGGGATGGAAATCTCCAGATTTTCCACTGCCAATTCTCTGGCATGCTGCTGGACAGGCACATTCCTCCATCCAAGATCATCCCATGCAGAAACAGGTTCATCAAGGTCAGTCAGCACTTGCTGCATCCACCATAAGACCTCCGCGTCCATAGGGGCAGGTTGGCAAAGCACACTGTTACTCTGCCACATTGCCAACTCTTCAGCCAGGATTTCAGAGTTGTCCACTGGTATTTCCTTATAGTCCCAGGCAAAGGGAGCCCAGCCATGGCACTGAGCAGAGTCCAGCAGCCATCTGTAGGCAATCTCCAGCTCCCATTCCTGAATGGCCAGAAACTCTATATCTTCCAGTGCCTAGTGCACTTCCAGGACGTTCAGTAGCCCTTTTTCTGAAATCCATGATTTCGTCAAACCGCCACTCCAAATCACTCCCAAAGTTAGAGTCCCCTGTCAGCTTCACATACAACAGTCCCAGGCCGCCATAACTTAAGCCTTCCGTTAGGCTGTCATCCGCTATCCAGGGACATGCTTGGGATACATGCCACAGGAGGGCTCTAACTCTCATCCAGCTTCATCTCTGCCCAGACCAGCCTGCTTAATTCAGCTGTCTGCTTTTTGTGCATTTTTTTTCTCCCAAAAATAGCACCCGCAATCCATACTGCGACTAGTACCTTTCATGGTTGGAGGGGAGCACTTTTCCTTGGTGACGCCGCTCACGGGCTAGCACTTCCTTCCAGAGTTCGCAGTGGATGGAATCAAACCATCCCAGCAGGACCTGCTCTAATACTGGTCCTCTATGCTGTAGCTGCATCTCTCACAAACTCCTTCTGAATTCCTCTTCCATGGCGGCTGGTATCTGTACCTCTCCTCCTCTCCTACTATCCGGACCTTGGATCCAGGTGGAAGTTTGGATGTCCCAGACTGCAGGAAGCATCCCACTGCTTGCCAACAATGTGACAAAACGTCCCTACGCTCCGCTTGAGTGTTTCCGTCAGTATACCGCTTCCTAAGTCCTGGAACACGAGTCCAATGGATCTGGCTATAGGAACCCCCAAGAACTAGACAACACTAGTCTTGGAGTACATCGGGAATAATCTTTTATTTGAGATCTCCCACAAATCTATACAGCAAGATGACTAAAACCTAACCTAATTAGGTCTGTTACAGGGTGTCTGCTCTTATAACCGTTACATGGAACCTGTAAATATACTATATGCTAAGGCAGTGGTCCCCAACCTTTTTGGCACTGGGGACCAGCATTGTGGATGAAAATTGTGGCAAGGCCGGGGGCGCATGGGGGGACGATGCGGCTTTTTGCGGCCAATTTGTCAGGAAATGGCTGGTGTTAGCACTTCATCACAACACCATGGTTAATATGGTGTCAGGATGATTGAAGTGCATCATTTTTATTATTATATTGTAATATAAAATTAAATAGTTCAACTCACCATAATGCAGAATCTGTCACTAGATGCAGCTTGTCACTTGCTACCTGCTTGCCATGTTGCCTATCACCAGATTTCCACATGCCACATCGCCTGCCACCAGATGCAGATTGACACATGCCACAGTCACATGTCACCAGATGCAGATTGCCACAGTTCAATGCCACCAGATTGCCACGTCACCAGATGCAGATTGCCACAGTCACTTGCCACATGCCACCAGATGCAGATTGCCACAGTCACTTGCCACATGCCACCAGATGCAGATTGCCACAGTCACTTGCCACATGCCACCAGATGCAGATTGCCACAGTCACTTGCCACATGCCACCAGATGCAGATTGCCACGTGTCACAAGCCACATGCCACCAGATGCAGATTGCCACATGTCACCAGATTGCCACAGTCACTTGCCACCAGATGCGCATTGCCACAGTCACTTGCCACCAGATGCGCATTGCCACAGACACATGCCACCAGATGCGCATTGCCACATTCACTTGCCACATGCCACCAGAAGCGCATTGCCACAGTCACTTGCCACATGCCACCAGATGCGCATTACCACAGACACATGCCACGAGATGCAGATTGCCCCATGCCACGAGATGCAGATTGCCCCATGCCACGAGATGCAGATTGCCCCATGCCACGAGATGCAGATTGCCCCATGCCACCAGATGCAGATTGCCACAGTCACTTGCCACATGCCACCAGACTCAGATTGCCACAGACACATGCCACTAGATGCAGCCTCTTAAATGCAAATTGTCACTAAGCTCAGTGCAGTGCAGTGGAGTGGAGTTGTGGGTTCCGCGTGAGAGAACAGAGGTGATGCGGGGCGGGCTGTGAGAGATTATGTAATCTCTCTGCTCCCCCTTCACCTCCAACAGTATACTGGCCGGGCTGTGTGGGCGAAACAGCGGTGATGTGGGCGGGCGGTGGGAGATGTCATCTCTCTGCTCGCCTGCTTCACCCCCAGCAGTGTAGCGGCAGGGCTGTGTGGGCGGAAGTGCTGTGATCGCTCTGCTCACCGCAGCCGCATCTCAGTGCACACTTCGTGGCCCGGCTGCAAATGGGCTCCGGCCCGGTAGCGGGCCGCAGCCCGGGGGTTGGAGACCCCTGTGCTAAGGGATTGAAAATGTTACATTTTGTAAATTACTAGTTGCATTAACACATATTTATATATATTTTTCGTTCTGTAATCGGGACAAAATGTAGCGTTTTATTTGTGCAGCAAAAATTTCTGTTTGTATAATTTTTGTAGAAGGGAATTGTGTATCCTTTAAATTTTCTCCCCACCTTGCGTAATCAACATAATCATACTGTTTATGCTACAAAAAGAAGGATCTATCCCCAGAAAAATTAGGTGCTTCTTTAAAGAAGAACAATATTTAAGAGTCCATATCACCTTGCTCATTCAGGACAAATGATTGATCCCCTTTAAACCTAACTATCCCTCTGATCCACTTATACCCACCTTCAGAGTATTCCCCAACTGTTCGTTCCTCCATTGCATCTGCTGCAAAATGCCCACTGTCTGAGCATACAGGGAGTGATAAGGTTACACCTATTTTCATGTTTTCAGACCAATCCATTGGCCACTATGCCTGACTGTTGCCTTATGGGAGGAGTTGACATGCTTTTTTGTTTTGCCTATGTTCCTAAACTTAACTCCATAAAAGCCTTTGTGTCCATGTACACATAGACTTTTACAAAAGATCAGCCGTTGCTGTGGTTAGGGGACGTTCAACTTCCCTCCCCTGAATGCGAAAGAATCGCGTTCAGGATGGGAATGTTTTGACCTCCGGTCGCAAAATTGTGGTGAGATTTTGCGGTTTCTCATGGCTGCCGGTCATCCTAGTCCAGTGATGGCGAACCTTGGCACCCCAGATGTTTTGGAACTACATTTCCCATGATGCTCATACACTCTGCAGTGTCGGTAAGCATCATGGGAAATGTAGTTCTAAAACATCTGGAGTGCCAAGGTTCGCCATCACTGTCCTAGTCTTTGTGTACATGAAGCCTTTGCACTAAATAAATGGGCAAGGTAACAGGGTCTCTAAGTTGAGAAGTTGAATTTCTCTATACCTGACTTTTACAGAGGTAGACATTTGTTACATAGTCAGGTTAAAAAAAGACACAAGTCCATCCAGTTCAACCACAAAAAAAAATATATATATATAATATCATACAAGCCCATATACCCAATTCTATACCCACAGTTGATCCAGAGGAAGGCAAAAAACCCCAGCAGAGCATGATCCAATTTGCTAAAGCAGGGAAAAAAAATTCCTTCCTGATCCCCCGAGAGGCAATCGGATTTTCCCCGGATCAACTTTACCTATAAATGTTAGTACCCAGTTATATTATGTACACTTAGGAAATAATCCAGGCCTTTCTTAAAGCAATCCACTGAGCTGGCCATAACCACCTCTGCAGGGAGTCCATAAAACATTTTCACAGCTCTTACTGTGAAGAAACCTTTCTGTATTTGGAGATGAAATCTCTTTTCCTCTAGACGTTAAAAGTGCCCCCTTGTCCTCTTTGTTGACTGTAAAGTGAATAACTCAACACCAAGTTCACTATATGGACCCCTTATATATTTGTACATGTTGATCATATCCCCCCTTAATATCCTCTTATCAAGAGTGAATAAATTCAGTTCCTCTAATCTTTCCTCATAGCTGAGTTCCTCCATGCCTCTTATCAGTTTGGTTGCCCTTCTCTGCACTTTCTCCAGTTCCCCGATTATCCTTTTTGATAACTGGTGCCCAAAACTGAACTGCATATTCCAGATGAGGTCTTACTAATGATTTGAACAGGGGCAAAATGATATCTCTCTCTCTGGAGTCCATACCTCTCTTAATACAGGAAAGGACTTTGCTCGCTTTGGAAACCGCAGCTTGGCATTGCATGTTATTATTGAGCTTATGATCTACCAAAACCCCCAGATCCTTCTCCTCTATGGATTCCCCCAGTTGTACTCCCCCTAGCATGTATGATGCATGCATATTCTTAGCCCCCAAGTGCATAACTTTACATGTCTCAACATTAAACCTCATCTGCCACATAGTCGCCCAATTAGACAGAGCATTGAGGTCGGCTTGTATATTGGAGACATCCTGTAAGGACATTATTCCACTGCATAGCTTGGTGTCATCTGCAAAGATGGATATTTTACTTTTGATTCCTGACCCAATATCATTTATAAAGATATTAAAAAGTAAGGGTCCCAACACTGAACCTTGGTGTACACCACTGATAACCTTAGACCATTCAGAGTAAGAATCATTAACCATTACTCTCTCTGAATTCTGTCTTTTAGCCAGTTTTCTATCCATTTACAAACTGATTATTTATTTTATTTATTTTATTTTATTTCAGTTACTTGTATAGCGCTATCAATTTACGCAGCGCTTTACATTGTACATTCACATCAGTCCCTACCCTCAAGGAGTTTCAATCTAAGGTCCCTAACTCACATTCATACATACTAGGGACAATTTAGACAGGATCCAATTAACCTACCAGCATGTCTTTGGAGTGTGGGAGGAAAACTGAGTACCTGGAGGAAACCCACGCAGGCACAGGGAGAACATGCAAACTCCAAGCAGGTAGTGTCGTGGTTGGGATTTGAACCAGCGACCCTTTTTACTGCTAGGTGAAAGTGCTATCCACTACACCACTGTGCCGCCCATTTCCAAACCTGTAGACTTTACCTTGCACATGAGCCGTGTGTGCTGAACTGTATCGAATGCTTTTGCAAAGTCCAAGTATATCACTTCCACCGCCACCCCTCTGTCCAAGGTTTTACTTACCACCTCATAAAAAGAAATCAGGTTTGTCTGACAACTTCTGTCTTTCATGAATCCATGCTGTCTGTTGCTTAAAATATTTTTTTCCTGCAAGAACTCGTCTATGTGGTCTTTTATTAATCTCTCCAGTATCTTCCCAACTATAGAAGTTAAACTAACAGGTCTATAGTTACTTGGTGAAGACTTTGTTCCCTTTTTAAATATAGGCACCACATTGACCCTGCGCCAATCCAGTGGTACTATTCCTGTCATTAATGAGTCCCTAAAAATTAGATACAATGGATTTGAAATTACAGAACTCAATTCTTTTAGGATCCGTGGGTGGATGCCATCAGGTCCAGGTGTTTTATCCACCTTTATTCTGTCCAGATATTTCTGGACCATATCACTTTTGAGCCATTGTAGATTTGGGGCTGTGTCACTACCACCCCCATTATGGACATGAGCTCCCCCATGCTCATTTGTATACACAGAGCTGAAGAAAGTATTTAATAAGTTAGCCTTCTCTTTGTCCCCAGTCACCCACTCCAGATTATTTTGCAAAGGGCCTACATGCCCAGACTTAACCTTTTTACTATTAATATATTTGAAGAATTTTTTGGGGTTTGTCCTACTATCTTTTGCAATCTGTCTTTCATTTTGAATTTTTGAATCCTTGATGTACTGTTTGTTTTTTTTGTTTGTTTTTTAACATCAAATACAGTTTGCACAAACTAAACATTTAATACCAAATCATAGCAATTAAATATTAAAATATGTATTTCAAGGTGAGAAAGCCCATCAGTGTGAAGAGTGTGGAAAATGTTTTGGCCGTCGTGACCATCTGACTGTGCATTACAAGAGTGTTCATTTAGGGGAGAAGATTTGGCAGAAGTAAGTGATTTCATTTCAAAAGTCAATGGATAGAATAAAAATGTATGCAACATATTGGTATAAATATATTGATATTTAATAGGAAGAAAAATCTCACCTTTTTGGTCCCATTTGCCCTTCAGAAATTAGAAGTGTTAATAGTTTATTTTTTTTATCAATTAAAAAAATGGAAAGTAAATGGACAGAAGAGAAATCCAATCAATATTTGGTGTGACCACCCTTTGCCTGAAAAACAGAATCAGTTCTTCTCTGTACACTTGTGCACAGTTTTAGAAGGAACTTGGCAGGTAGGTTGTTCCAAACCTCTAGTAGAATTAAATACAGATCTGTGGATATAGGCTGCCTCAAATCCTTCTGTCTCTTCATGTAATCCCAGACAGACTCAATCATTTTGAGATCAGTGCTCTGCCTTGTTCTTCTTTATGTTGAAGATGGTTCTTAATGACATTGGCTGCCTGTATTTCTCAGCACTTATTATTATACCACTCTCCAGCCTTTCCATAAACTAACAGCCTCCTGCTACAGCCAAAAATTCTGGTCCAGAGTACCTGTTTTCTTCACCCTAGTTACTATTTTTTTGTGCAAAGTTGAGTCGCTTAGCCTTGTTTCCATGTCGGAGATATGTCTTTTTGGCTGCAATTCTTCCATAAAGACAACTTTTGTACAGACTTTTCCAGACAAAGCCTGCTGGTTTCCACCACTTCTATGCTGATGACCCTGCTGAACATATGCCAATATCAAAGGGAAGTAAGCATGTGTTGTCTCATCTCCTGCATTAAGTTTCCTTGACTGAAAACTGCATCTACAGTCCTCAGTGTTGGCCTTTTCTTTTGTTTTTTCAAAATAGCTTGAACAGCACATCTTGAAACCTCAGTCTGCTTTGAAATCTTTGTGCCTTGTTGCTGTGCTTAAAGTAATTGAGTTTTTCGGGTTTTTTTTTTTTTTATTACAAACATGTCATACTTACCCCCACTGCACAGTTCGTTTTGCACAGAGTAGCCCCTATCATCCTTGTCTGGGGTCCCCCGGCAGCGCTTGTTGGCAAGCACAGAGGTAAGATGTTTCTTGTAGTTGGTTATCAGGTTTTCACACATCTCAGGAGAGATTTTGGTCCACTCTACTCTACAGATCTTCTTGAAATACTTAAGGTTTCTTTGCTGTCGCTTGGCAACTTGAAGTTTCAGCTCCCTCCATAAATTTTCTATAGGATTATGGTCTGAAAACTGGCTAGGGCACTCCATGACCTTAATGTGCTTCTTCTGGAGCCACTCCTTTGTTGTCTTGGTGGTATGTTTTGGGTCATTGTAATGCTGGAAGATCCATCCCTGACATGTGTTTTGGCTGAGGTAAGAAGGTTCTCATCCAAGATTTTTCAATACATGGCTCCGTCCATTGGCACCTCAATGTGACAAAGTCTCCCCGTACCTTTAGCAGAGAAACAGCTCCAAAGCATCATGTTTCCACCTCTGTGCTAGAATGTAGGGATGGTGTTCTTAGTCGAGTCAATGCCAAAGAGCTCAATTTTGGTCTCCTCTGACCACAGCACCTTTTCCCAATCCTTCTCTTAATCATTTAAGTGTTCATTATCAAACTTCAGATGGGCCTGTACATGTGTCTTCTTGAGAAGGGGGACCTTGCGGGTGCTGCAGGATTTCAATCTTTGGCAGCGTATTATTGTTTGGTGACTGTGATTCCAACTGCGTTATCATTCACAAGCTCCTCTATTGTAGTTCTGGGCTGCTGATTGCGAATTTGAATGGAAGAAAGATTCTGTGGACAGGTGTTTTTTATACACCTAATGAGTTGTCGGAGCACCTTCTTAAATTGACAGGACTAATCTGTGTACCACATGAGCATCTACTGTAGCCAGTCTGTGGGATTATTGTTGGTTGGTAGGGGATCAAATACTTTATTTTACTCACTGAACTGCAAATCAATTTATAACATTTGCATCATGTTTTTTTTCTGGATTTTTTGGTTAATATTCTGTCTCTCATTTTAAGATGCAGCTATGATAAAAAAAAATGTAGACCCTTAATTTCTTTGTAAGTGGGCAAACGTAAAAAATCTGCAGGGGATCAAAAAATTATTTTCCTCATTGTATATATGTAAATGTATGTGCATCTTAAAGTGTTTTCAGTACTATAAAATGTACATTATATGAGGCAGCAAGTACCCATACTAAGCATTTACTCTTTGAATGTGACTGCCTTTGGATAAATACATCAGAGATCACAGGGGTAAGTGTACTGTCCCCAGAAAAAGAGGGCTTATGCCCCTACAAGCTGTACTTCTACTCCTGAGTTTAGGAAGTTTTATTCTTCTCTTCTGAGCTTACTATTCTGTTACTTGAAAATTGCACTATATGAAAACCAATTATTTACAGATATTTATTGATCGTGGTAAACATCTGGTGTTCTACGACTTGTGTAAAAGTTGCCTTGTGCAAAATGATCAGAGAGTGCGTTTTTTGCTATTTTTTTTCCTATTTATTCCTGGTAAGAACACCTAGGAGCTAAAAATATATGTATCAAAACCTGCTACTAAATTGTGACCCTCTCTGTACCAAAAACGGTGTATAATCTGGGTAGACTGAAAAAGTTAAAGGTTCTAATGAGAAAAGAAAAAAAAACTGCCATGGGTCTCAAGAAGGGCAAAAAGAAGAAAAGCATCAAATCAAATTTGCAGCCCACTTCTTCAGCTGCATACTGTGTTGTGATTTGCATCTTATGCCGCGTACACACGATCAAACAAGCGGGTGGAAAAGTCTGGCAAACTCAAGTCCGCCGGACAATCCCCCCGTGTGTAGCCTCCGGCATACTTTTTTGACCCGAAAGTACGGCGGACTTAGAAAGTAGTTTTACACTCCAATCTTCCCGCTGGACTTGCATTTCGGCGGACAATGCGGCCGTGTGTATGCGAGTCCGCCGTACTTTTGAAATGAACGGACTTTTCCCGCCCGGAGAAAAGTCCGCTCATTTCGAGCGGGTCTCCAGGTAGGCGGGGCCCGTGAAGGATACGTCGCTGGCCCCGCCGCCTGGTATGGACTTAAAGGGGAACCCCAACGCCGAAAAAATCGGCGTGGGGGTCCCCCCAGGCCCACATCAGACCCTTGTCCGAGCACGCTACCTGGCCGGCCAGGAAAAGGGGACGAGCGAGCGCCCCCCCCCCCTCCTGAGCCGTACCAGGCCGTGTGCCCTCAACATGGGGGGTGCCTTGGGGAAGGGGGGGCAGCGCAGCCCCCCCACCCCAAAGCACCTTGTCCCCATGTTGATGAGGACAAGGGCCTCTTCCCGACAACCCTGGCCGTTGGTTGTCGGGGTCTGCGGGCGGGGGGCTTATCGGAATCCGGGAGCCCCCTTTAATAAGGGGGCCCCCGGATACTGGCCCCCCACCCTATGTGAATGAGTATGGGGTACAATGTACCCCTACCCATTCACCTGTAAAATAAAGTACAAAAAAAACACAACACACAAGGGTTAAAATAGTTTATTGCACAGCTCCGGGGGTCTTCCGTCTTCGGGGGTCTTCTCGCCGGACACCTCCGCTATCTTCTTGTAGCTCTTTTACTAGCGGAGGAGCCCGGCTTTCTTCCTCGCCACCGCCTCGCCAAGTCCTCCGCTCACAATGACGGGGACCGGGCACGCGGCGACTTATATAGGGACAATGTCACAGTCCCGGAGGATGCTGGGACTGTCGCCATGTGACATCAACTGAAGACCCCGCCCCTTGTCCCTATATAAGTCGCCGCGTGCCCGGTCCCTGGCCCGGTCTTCTGCCGCCGCCGCCTTCCGTTCTTCTGCTTCTTCTTCTGCTTCTTCTTCTTCTTCAGATGTTGCCTCGCCGAGTCCTCCGCTCACAATGACGAGGACCGGGCACGCGGCGACTTATATAGGGACAAGGGGCGGGATCTTCAGTTGATGTCACATGGCAACAGTCCCAGCATCCTCCGGGACTGTGACATTGTCCCTATATAAGTCGCCGCGTGCCCGGTCCCCGTCATTGTGAGCGGAGGACTTGGCGAGGCAACATCTGAAGAAGAAGAGAAGGACAGAAGAACAGAAGGCGGCGGCGGCAGAAGCCCGGGCCACCGCCTGTAAAAGAGCTAGAAGAAGGCGCGGTGGCCCGGCAGAAGAACCGAAGAGGGGGACAAGACCCCCGAAGTCGGAAGAAGGGCGGCGGCGAGGAAGAAAGCCGGGCTCCTCCACTAGTAAAAGAGCTACAAGAAGATAGCGGAGGAGTCGAGAAGACCCCCGAAGACCGGAGACCCCCGGAGCTGTGCAATAATAATAATAAACTATTTTAACCCTTGTGTGTTGTGTTTTTTTTTTGTACTTTATTTTACAGGTGAATGGGTAGGGGTACAGTGTACCCCATACTCATTCACATAGGGTGGGGGGCCGGTATCCGGGGGCCCCCTTATTAAAGGGGGCTCCCGGATTCCGATAAGCCCCCCGCCCGCAGACCCCGACAACCAACGGCCAGGGTTGTCGGGAAGAGGCCCTTGTCCTCATCAACATGGGGACAAGGTGCTGTGGGGTGGGCCGCGCGGCCCCCTCCTTCCCCAAGGCACCCCCATGTTGAGGGCACGCGGCCTGGTACGGCTCAGGAGGGGGGGCGTTCGCTCGCCCCCCCTTTCCTGGCCGGCCGGGTAGCGTGCTCGGACAAGGGTCTGATGTGGACCTGGGGGGACCCCCACGCCGATTTTTTTCGCTGTTGGGGTTCCCCTTTAAGTTCATACCAGGCGGCGGGGCCAGCGACGTATCCTTCGCGGGCCCCGCCTACCTGGAGACGCGCTCGAAATGAGCGGACTTTCCTCCGCGTGTGTGGGCGAGTCCGTTCATTTCAAAAGTACGGCGGATAGTACGGCGGACTTAGTACGCCGTATTAGTCCGCTGAAAAAGTGCCGTGTGTGGGCAAGTAGCCCGTTCGGAAAGTCCGACGGACAGTCTGGCGGGAAGTCCGCCAGACTAAGTACGTCGGACAGACGGCTACGTGTGTACGCGGCTTTAGACTTATAGGCAGGATGTCCTGGTGTCAGAAAACATGAAACAGACTGAGACAGAAATACAATCAAATCACACTTGTTTATTAATAAAAATAAAAAGGTAAATAGAAAAAAAATGTAGTCAAGCATAGCAGAGTGCAGTAGCCAGATCGGGTAGTCAGCCAGTCCAAAGTTCATTAACCAGATCGGGTAATCAGCCAGTCCAGACGTCAGGGATCCAAGGAGAGCAACTGCAAGCAGGATAGAAGCCAGGAGGGATGTCAGCAAGCCAGTCTTGAAACAAACAACAGGAGATGGTTCCCTGTGATGTGACCAACGCGAAGGCAAATGAAAAGTGAGCAGGAAGGCTTTAAATAGGCAGGTCAGAGGAGCATCATCGGGAACAGCTGGTAACTGTGGAAAGAGAAGAGAGCTGGCAATTAGCCGACAGCTGAGTAGCCAGCCCAGAGGAGGAAGGGCTAAGCCAGCCCTGACACCTAGTCACTTAAAAATTCTATCATATCACATTTGCATTCTGGCAACTGGGATTTTCCAGCTCCATTGTCAATAAGTGTTTTTTTTTTTTTTTTTTTTCAATTACTGTTTATAATTTTTTGTTTTTTTTTTCAAATCTTTTATTTATATGCAAGGCAGAAAAACACAGAATACGACATCCAGAAATAGTGAATACAGAGGATATAATAGGACTACATGGGTTGAAATATACAACATAACGTAGATGGAAAATACATGTATAATAAAGAGGGGGCCAAATAACCCCTAAACCTTCTACTGTATTCATCTGTATCTTTTAGCTTCTTCTAATTGGAGAGATTACTTAAACGTAACCAACCCTGTCTCTTACTGAGGATAACTGTATCTCTCTACTGAAATTGATCTTGATCTCCAGGACGGTTCCGTGAGTCCTGCCTCTGTTTTCAAATTTTATTGTAGGAACAGAGCAGTATGGGCACTTGGGGACATAGCATGAGTCTCTGCATGCCCAAGGACAAGATGGGAAAGGAGGGGTGGGTAAGGGGGAAGGAAGATGGGAAGGTAAGTAGGGGGGAGCATGCAGGCAACACGCGCACTTGATTTGGGTCTTGCATCCAAGTGGCATCATCAGATCTCTCCACCCATCAGCCCTTCTATAGGGGAGCTGTTCTACCCTCGAGTACCACTTCCCAAAAGAGCCCTGCCCTCATCTGAGAATATAAACATATTCCATAGGGACCAGGTTCTGGTAAATCGTTCATTTTGGTGGCGAGCCATAAGAACTAGGTTTTCAATTTTTTGGATTTCTTCCACTCTTTGGAGCCACATGCCTACAGTCGGGGGTTGTGTGGACTTCCAATGTAATGGGATACAAGCCTTTGCGGCATCCAATAAGTGGCGGATCAGAGATTTTTTTTTTATAGGTCTTACATGACATGTCAGAGGCATGAAGTAGGAAGAAGGCTGGATTAGCTGAGATGGGGCACTCTGTGAACTTCTGTATGGTATGTTCAATGGTCTTCCAGAACTGCTCCAAAGTGGGGTAGCTCCAGAAGATGTGTAGGATGGTTCCCCCGGTCTCCCTGACATCTCCAGCAATGATCTGAATAAGATGGGTAGATCTTTTGTAATTTTGCTGGGTTATTGTACCATCTGGTGACCAATTTGTAATTGGTCTCCTGCATTTTTGGGTAAAATGAAGATCTATATGTAAAGTTGAGAATGTTTTGTTTTTGTCGCGTCGTAAAGGTACATTGCATATCTCTTACCGACGCGTCTAGACACTGCTTTCGGTGGCCATCTGGTGTTGAGATTAACAGTTGACAGGTGGCAGACAGAGTATGGGTCTTTGCGCCCCTTTCTGAACAGTAGGTTTTGGATGAAATTGTCTGGTGGGGGTATTGATTTGAGAAAATGGGTGAGTTGGAGAGCCCTACAGTAGTCTAAGTGGAATGGGCCGTCTGAGCTCATTAGTTCACATGTGGTGGGCCATTTATTTATGATGCTTGATAATAGCCTGAGGTGCTCAGGGAGTGGAAGATGGGGTCTGTGTTTCCCGGGGGAAAACTCTGGGGTTCCCAGGATTGGACACAGCGGGGAGTCAAGTGATGTAAGGCAGGCACGTGTAAGGAGAGACTAACGTGTTCTCGTAGTTGTGCCTATTAGGGGATGATTTTTTGTGTCTCTTGATAGTAAGTTATGGCACTAAGGCACTCTGCCCAGGGGTACAGCACACTGGGTCTGCTCTAACTGGGTCCATAATTTAGTGGACTGATGGCGGTTCCAGTCGATAAGCCTAGTCAGGTGGGTTGCCTGATGGTATTTGCGGAGGTCTGCTTCTACCAGGCCTCAATACAGTTTGGGCAGTGTGAGTTGTCTTTTATTGAGTCTAGGCCTTTTATGTGCCCATATGAAGTCGAAAAAAAGTGCACTGGTCTGGTCAAAATAGAAGGAGGGGATTGGGATCGGTAAGGCTTGTAAAAGGTAGAGAAATTTAGGAAGGATGCACATCTTAAGGATATTGCATCTACCAAACCATGAATGTAACCCCATGTGCCATTTATTGAGCAGAGTGCGTACAGCTGTCAGTAGCGGGGGGGGGGGGGGGGAATTCAGGGCAAATATCTGAGACATTTTGGGGGGAGGATGTGTTTACCTAGATATTTTAGGGCTGTGTTTGTCTATTTAAATTTAAAACTGGTTCTAAGAATCATGAGAAGGCATGGGGGCACTCCTATACTCATCGCTTCAGATTTGTTGAAGTTAATTTTCATCTTTGAGATACTACCATATGTCCTGAATTCTTGTAAAAGGTTTGGAAGGGAGATCGCCGGATTAGTGAGGGAAAACGGCATATCATCCGCATATGCGGCCATCTTCTGTGAGTCTCCCATAACCCCCCCCCCCCCCCCCCCCCCCCGTGATATCGGGGTTGGCACGCACGGTACGCAGGAAGGGTTCCAGTGACAGGGCGAAAAGGAGTGGGCATAATGGGCACCCCTGTCGTGTCCCGTTCTTGATCACAAATGAATCTGATAAGACTCCGTTGGCACGGACTCGAGCTGAAGGGTCAGTGTATAGTGAGTTTATCCAATTCGGCATCGTGTTGCCCAGGCCTATGTGTTTGAAGACGGAGGACATCAATTGCCAGTTCACCCTGTCAAAGGCCTTCTCTGCGTCCGTGCTTAAGAAGACACAGGGGGTCTTATTTTTGTTCACCACATGTAGAAGGTTAAGGACTTTAATTGTGTTGTCCCTCTCCTCCCTGGTTGGGAGAAATCCAACCTGGTCCAAGTGAATAAGGGATGGAAGATATATAGTTGGATCCTGGTGGATAATATTTTCGTGAAAATATTTAGGTCTGCATTGAGTAGCGAGATCAGCCTATAGTTCCCGCATGCCGTAGGGTCCTTCCCTTCCTTGGGGATCACAGTGATGTTTGCCGATAGGGTGTCTCATGGGAGTTTTGTGTCAGAGCCTAGTGAGTTAAGGAATTTGTGCATAAATTCCTCAAGGGATGGTAATAAGATTTTGTAATATTGAGCAGTGAGCCCCATCCGGGGTCGGTGCTTTCCCTAGTTTAGTGGCCCCTACTGCCGACTGTATTTCTTCCAGGGTTAAGAGATCTTCAAGCAGCTTGATTCCGCGGGCAGTTTGGGCAATCCTGGCGTGTCAGCTGCAGCAATGCTGTGTTCACATGGCACTGTTGCAATGGCGCCCGGCAATGTCACGGAAGTATCGTCGGATACCGCTCTGCGGGGTCAATGATTGATTGCTGCTGGCCGATGATCTTGTCCTATACCTTCTGGTGGTTATCATACCTCAATGTCCCTTAGGTAAGCCGTCTGTTTTGCGAGGCCAAGCGGGGAAGGCCAGTAGCTCTCGTAAAACACTTCCTCACTTGGCCATCGATAAGCCACGCCCCCTACTGTTTATAATTTTAACAGATTGAATACAGATAGCATGATAATCACTAGATGGATTTAAATCCTGTAGGGGTGGTACACATCACACCGCAGCTGCTCAAAAAGACGAGGATAGCCATGGGGTTTGTTGGGTGGCAGTTGCATAATATTGTTTGGTACTGAGATGTGTTTGCTGACTTTCAGTAAACCTTTGGTGCTTAAACGCACCAAAGCTAATTAGTCAAATTAGGATTTTACCTATTATCCCACTAGACTTGTACTGTATGTTGTATATTCCTGTCTATGCATTTACAAAACAAAAAATGGAGATGTATCTTTTTTTTTTATTTTGCAGATACAAGGCAACAATTCATCAGTGTGAAGTATGCAAAAAAGTCTTTAAGGGGAAATCAAGCCTTGAAATGCACTTCAGAACACATTCGGGTAATATATATTTATATTGTAAAGTAATATCAAGATCTCTTTGTGCTATTTACCACTTTACCTCTAGAGCAATTTTTACATTTTTGTACAGATGTAAAAATCTGCATTTGTGGTCCTAAAAACCCCCAGACCAATTATGTTGCACGATATTTGAGCAGCTGTTTATCAAACGCATGTTTTCGGGGAAAAATATATTAACCACTTAAACCCCGGACCATTTGGCTGGCCTAAGACCAGAGCACTTTTTGCGATTCGGCACTGCGTTGCTTTAACTGACAATTACGCGGTCGTGTGAAGTGGCTCCCAGACAAAATTGATGTCATTTTTTCCCCACAAATAGATCTTTCTTTTGGTGATATTTAATTACTTCTGCGGTTTTTCTTTTTTTTGCGCTATAAACAAAAATAGAGCGACAATTTTGAAAAAACACATTATTTTTTTGCTATAATAAATATCCCCCAAAAATATGTTTTAAAAAAACTATTTTTTTTCTTCAGTTTAGGCTGATATGTATTCTTCTTCTACATATTTTTGGTTAAAAAAAAAATCGCAATAAGCGTTTGATTTCCTGAGTGATTCTAACCGTTAGGGGTGTGGCTATGAGTGACACGTCACTGATCACCGCTCCCTATCACAGGGAGCTATGATCAGTGACAGTGTCACTAGGCAGAACAGGGTGATGCCGATATTTAGAAATCACGGCGGCCGGTGGCCGATATATGATGCCTATATGTTAGGCTGATTTTTTCCCCCCCCCCCTTCATCTCATAAACTCTAACAGACACTGGGGCATTTTTTAGGCTCTTTTGGGCTAAAAATAGCGCCTGTAAAGTGCCTGCAAAACGCCTCCCCTGCAGTCTGTGTGAAAGACAGAGTGCTTTCACACTGAGGCGATGCACTTGCAGGATGTTAAAAAAAAAAAAAAAAAAAGTCTTGCAAGCAGCACCTTTGGAGTGGTGTATACCGCTCCTCCACCACTCCTGCCCATTGATATGAATGGGCACTACTGCCAAAGCAATGCGATTTGGCAGCGGCGCTTCACGGGCGCATTTAACCTCTTCCTTGGCCGCTAGTTGGGTTATATGCGCCCCACTAGCAGCCCAATTGGCTGATGCCGATTAATTAAAAAAACGGATATATCGGCCGACCTCTAAATATAATACAATTATATGTAAAAATATAAATATTTTTAAAAAACTGTCATTTCGGAATCCGTTTCAGTTTTCAGCCTAGTGCATCCTTCATTTTCGGTTTCGGCACCAAAATTTCCATTTGGTGTGCCCCTAATGTGAACGCATTATGCGCATGTTTGCATTAGTGAGTATATGCATACCAATAGGGCTTACAATTAATTTATTTTGGGGGTTTTTAATACAGTTTTATTACATTTTTTTTTAAATCTTTATTTCTATTTAACTTTCTTTTTTTTTATCACAATGGGTTAACAAATCCCCATGTGATAGCATTGGCCAGGTGAAGGTACTCTTTTTGGAGACCTTGGGAGTCTATTAGACTCCAGTGTCTCTCATGCCCTCCAAAGCAGCTAAACGAGCAAACATTGTGCTCCATTAGCAGCTTCCCTGGCTGTATCAAACAGGGAATGTGCTGATACACCATGCAGAAAATGTGTTTGAGTGCTATCAGCACCTTAAACCGGTGCTATAAACAAGAAAAGGGACAATTTTGGAAAAATATATATATTTTTTTGTTTTTACTTTTTGCTATAATAAATATCCCCCAAATTAAAAAAAATAAATCTTCATCAGCTTAGGCCAATATATATGCTTCTACATATTTTTGTTTAAAAAATATATCGTTATAAGCGTATATTGATTGATGTGTATGTGTGTAATATATATATATATATATATATATATATATATATATATATATATATATATATATATATATATATATATATATATATATATATATATATATTATAATATAATTTTTATTTTTACTAGTAATGGTGGTGATCTGCGATTTTTAGTGGTACTGCGATGGACAGATCGCAGACTTTTGACACTTTTTTGGGGACCATTGGCAATTATGCAGCAATCAGTGCTATAAAAATGCACTTATTACAGTGTAAATGTCACTGACAGGGAAGGGGTTAACAATAGGGGGCAATCAAGGGGTTAACTGTGTGTTCTCTCAATGTGCTCTAACTGTATGTTGATAGGATTGACTAGGAGAGGAGATATATAGTTTTTCCTATTTAGTAGAGCAAACGATATGGCTCCTCTCCTCTGACAGCACACACAATCCCTGTGCTGTCACTCGTGCCCTCTGGTGGCCGAAATGGGGTAGGATGCACCCGTATGGAATTTCGCCCAGGAGAGACATTGTGCCGCAGTATATCTGCGTGAGTGACATGGTAGGGAACCAGTTAAATACCGCGTTAAACTATGTGGTAAGTTATCGCAATATGATGCTTTTTCAAAAAAAATTGTAAGACAGCCAGCAATTTAGTCATGGCTGGTATGGCATGGCTTCTCTGGGTTAAGAGGTGAAAGGCATAGAATGCATTAATATGATTTTTTTTTTACCTTTACAACCCCTTTAATGCATGCATTTATTATTTCCTTCTGTGACTTGACTTGCTGCTTTTTTATTCAGTATTTTTTTTAAAAATACATTAAAATGCTCCTAAAAATGTGAATTTTTTTTTTTTTTTTTTAAATACAATTTTTTACTTGCCAGAAATGGCTGTTGCTAGGCAGATCGTCTTAATCTGCCACTTCCTACTCTGCGGTGGTCTTCATTCTTCTCCTCCTCGCATTGTCTTCTGGGGAATGGGGTGCGCTGTGTTCTGGGAACTGTGTGTGTCCCAGAACACAGCCGGCCATTCTCAAAGCGAGGCGTGACTCACGCATGCGCAGTAGGAAACGAGCAGTGAAGCCGCAAGGCTCCACTGCCTTTTTCTCTTAGTTGGAATAGTTGGAATGGCTGTGCCGGGACCCCATCCGATGGACGGATCGTCCTCGGCGGCTGACATTGCGGGAACCTTGGACAGGTACAGTGGGGATCGAAAGTTTGGGCACCCCAGGTAAAAATGTGTGTTTAATGTGCATAACGAAGCCAAGGAAAGATGGAAAAATCTCCAAATGGCATCAAATTACAGATTAGACATTCTTATAATATGTCAAAAAAAGTTAGATTTTATTTCCATCATTTATACTTTCAAAATTATAGAAAACTAAAAATGGCGTCTGCAAAAGTTTGGGCACCCTGCAGAATTTATAGCATGCACTGCCCCCTTTGCAAAGCTGAGACCTGCCAGTGTCATGGATTGTTCTCAATCATCGTCTGGGAAGACCAGGTGATGTCAATCTCAAAGTTTTTAAATGGCCACACTCATCTGACTTTGCCCCAACAATCAGCACCATGGGTTCTTCTAAGCACTTGTCTAGAAAACTGAAACTGAAAATAGTTGACGCTCACAAAGCTGGAGAAGGCTATAAGAAGATAGCAAAGCGTTTTCAGATGTCAATATCCTCTGTTCGGAATGTAATTAAGAAATGGCAGTCATCAGGAACAGTGGAAGTTAAAGCAAGATCTGGAAGACCAAGAAAAATATCAGACAGAACAGCTCGCTGGATTGTGAGAAAAGCAATTCAAAACCCACATTTGACTGCACGATCCCTCCAGAAAGATCTGGCAGACACTGAAGTTGTGGTACACTATTCCACTATAAAGAGATACTTGTACAAATATGGTCTTCATGAAAGAGTCATCAGAAGAAAACCTCTTCTACGTCCTCACCACAAAAGTCAGCGTTTGAACTTTGCAAATGAACATATAGACAAGCCTGAGGCATTTTGGAAACAAGTTCTGTGGACCGTTGAGGTTAAAATAGAACTTTTTGTCCGTAATGAGCAAAGGTACGTTTGGAGAAGAAAGGGCACAGAATTTAATGAAAAGAACCTCTGTCCAACTGTTAAGCATAGGGGTGGATCAGTCATGCTTTGGGGTTTTATTGCAGCCAGTGGCACAGGGAACATTTCACGAGTAGAAGGAAAAATGGATTCAATAAAATTTCAGCAAATTTTGGATGGTAACTTGATGCCATCTGTAAAAAAGCTGAAGTTAAAGAGAAGATGGCTTCTACAAATGGATAATGATCCTAAACACACCTCAAAATCCACGGGGGATTACAGGTTTTGCCATGGCCTTCACAATCTCCTGACCTCAACATTATTGAAAATCTATGGATAGGCCTTAAAAGAGCAGTATGTGACAGACAGCCCAGAAATTTTTTAAAGAACTGGAACACTTTTGTAAGGAAGAATGGGCAAAGATACCTCAAACAAGAATTGAAAGACTCTTGGCTGGCTACAAAAAGCATTTACAAGCTGTGATACTTGCCAAAGGGGGCAGTACAAGATATTAACTCTGCAGGGTGCCCAAACTTTTGCAGACGCCATTTTTTTGTTTTCTGTAATTTTGAAAGTGTAAATGATGGAAATAAAATCTAACTTTTTTTGACATATTATAAGAATGTCTAATCTGTAATTTGATGCCATTTGGAGATTTTTCCATCTTTCCTTGGCTTCGTTATGCACATTAATACACATTTTTACCTGGGGTGCCCAAACTTTCGATCCCTACTGTAAGTGTGCTTATTAAAAGTGTTTGTAGCTGCTGACTGTTTTTTCAGCTGGACCTCCGCTTTTAACGCGTGTTTTTGGTGTTTGCGCTAAATACCGCAATAGTAAATTTACATTTACCTTATCGAATGCGTTATGTGGTCACATGACTGTCAGAACACATTAGATAACCTTTTAGTGAATTGTGCCCATTTTCTTTTTAATTTTTTGTGCAAATACATTGGAAAGAGATTGTAAATATTCTTATCATTATTTTCTAAGGCCGGGTTTACATCTGTGCAGGTGTGGGACTCCCGCAGCAAAAATGCACTGCTGTTAGCAGACGTGCGGGGGTACCATTAATTCTTAATGGCACCCTCACACAATGGAAACCACAACACATTTTACCTGTGGTGGAAAATGCTGTGATTTTAGAAATGGTGCAGGGATCTTTTCCCTGCGTATCCACAGGTACAAATGAATGGACGTCTGTGCCTGCGCTATCGCAGATGCAGGGAATCTGCAATAAAGTACTGTTAGATGGAGTAGCAAGAGGAATTGGATGGGTGTTTTATTATGGGAATTAATTGGGGGGGAAATATATTTTTAGTTCCAGGATTTGATCTGCTGAAATGTCCTGTATTTATTTAAAGTGATATTAAACCTTTGGGTTTTTTAGATTTAAAATAACAAACATGTCTATACATACCTGCTCTGTGCATTGCTTTTGCACAGAGCACCCCCAATCCTCTTCTTCTGTTGTCCCCTGCCTGTGCTCCAGGCCCCTCTTCTTTAGCGGGTGCCCCCATGGAAAGCCACTTTCCACCTGTCCGTGCTGGTACGGGACTCTGCTCTGCTCGCGCTCCTGTGTCGCAGCATTTGATTGGCTTCCGCGGCTATCAATCTTCCCATTTAGGAGAATGCATTAAAGGAGTTTTAAAGTCTCAAGGTTTTTTATCCTAATGCATTCTATGCATTAAGATAAAAAGCCTTCTGTGTGCAGCAGCCCATTTAACACTTACCTGTGGATCCTCTGTCCAGCAATGTCCACAAGTGTCTCAGCCGTCTGAGATTCTCCCTCTTGATTGTCTGAGACACTGTAGCGGCTCCCATTGTCAATCAGTCAGCTAGCCAGTCAGGGGAGAGAGGGAGCGGGCCGGATCGGGGCTTCATGTCTGAATGGACACAGGGAGCTGTGACTCAGCTCAGATGCCCCCTTAGCAAGCTGTTTGCTGTGGGGGCACTGAACAGGAGGGGAGGGCCCAGTATCACAGAAGAGGCACCCTAGAAGAGGAGGATCCAGGCTGCTCTGTGCAAGTCCACTACCATATAACATGTTTGTTATTTTTATAGGAAAATAAACAAGACTTTACAATCATTTTAAGGTGAAAACCTTAAGGCTTTAGAACCACTTTATACATAGACATTATACTTGTACCAAAGGTGTGAATTTCAGTATAAGTAACTTATTCTGTCTTCGACAGGTGAAAAACCATATAAATGTCAGATCTGCAATCAAGCTTTTCGTATTAAAAAGACACTAACAAAACACATGGTCATACATTCAGATGCTCGTCCATTCAACTGCCAGTTTTGCAGTGCAGCTTTTAAACGCAAGGACAAGCTCAAGTACCACATTGACCATGTTCATAGTTTAAAGACAGAGGAAGAGGGAACAAACGAAGAAAGCAAGTTCTACCCAGCTGCTGCTCAGAGCTCAGAGACGGATATCTGTGTGCCTCTCACCCTGGTACCTGTGGAGATTGCAGAAAGTGAAGGTGAATTAGAGACCCATGCTGGCACCTCTGTATTGCCACAGGATGCACAGTACCAGCGTCCTTCTGACTTAACCTTCTTGGAAAAGTACACTCTTACGCCACAGCCAGCAACCCTTTTACATCCAGTCAGACCTGAGCAAATAATTGAGACTCGAGAACACTCTTACTTGGGGACACTGCTTGGCCTGGAGTCGCAGCCTTCTGTGCAGGCTGTTTCCAACAGTGACCACCAGTGAAAATGACATTCTGCAGACTTTAATCTGTAGAGGTTGCTGCTTGGAAGGGTTATGGGCAGGCACCACCCTTAGCAGTCATTTAACGTGTTTCTGTAGACTACTTGTTCTGTTCCCCACCACCTGCATATGTCATTGTGCTGTGTTGCATTGGATTTGCCTAATTAATGATATGATAGGTACAAATCTTCAGCTAGGATCCTGCATCACTGTAATGTTTATTAGAAAGTGAAAGAAAGAAAATTGCATTAGCAGAGGCAATCAGCAAGGTTCTAGCTGTCATTTGTCAAGTTGGTTTTGTATAGCAAAACACTTTCCTCTTGTGTATAAATCTGCCTGTAGTGCTTTTAAATTGTGATTTTTCTTTTGAGTAACTGTTACATGAATCTGCCAGGGAAGACAAGTAAGAGCTGCCTATAATGTAAGGGATTTGTTTTTTTAAGGTACAAGATGCTGGGCTGTTATCCTTTGACCTACCGTCTTTTCTAGCTCAGCCAGTGACCAAGTGGTGGTGGTTCACTAAAGAAGCAGAGGTTGTTCACGTTGCAAAGTGAATGTAAGTAAATATAGTGAACCTATAATCACTTTGAATACCCAGACATGTGCGATGGAAAGATTTTTACTGGCACGATTGGTTGATTGAAAAGAATGTAGCTTCATCCTTTGTACGAAGCAAAATTATAGTTCACTGAGCTAAGTTAACAGTTTCTACTCCTTTAATGAGTCAGCCTTGTGTCCCAACGCTTCACTGGCTGCATAATTGTTCCAATCCGGGAGTTTGTCACAATAACACATTTACCCATGGAGGCCCCTGTTTTTCATCTTTGCAGGTTATTTTTAAAGCTTTTCTGGGTGTCCTTGAATGTACAGCAATAATTAGGTTAGTGTTAACGTAGAACTATATGAGAGAGAGAGAGAGAGAGGACCTCCTTAACTGGGCAGGGACAGTAATAAAAACTGACAGGGGTTCTAATCTATCCAAAACTAAAAAAAGAGGTTTTGACATTTAGTTATACTTTAAGTAAACAGAATGCCTTTCTTGCTCCAAAGATATAAAACTAAACCTTGTTTTTATATATAGATTTTTAATTGTACAAAAAAAAGATACATTTTAACCAACATAAAACTCAAATCTGAAGGACATACCTATAGAAAGAGTATGCTGATTATGTCCATTCATTTTCACTGAGATTTTTTTTAAAGTGTGGTCCAAGTTATAAACAAAAATGAATTACTCTACTAAACAATAAGGTCAAATATTCAAACTATTCAAATATATAATTTCTCAATTACGTGCATGGTAATTTCCTGTGAAATCAAGGCTTTTAGTTGTGTCTAAACCTGTAAAAAGATTATAAATTCATTTGGCAAACTTCTCTGCACTTGCGTTTTTATTTTCATGTCCTTTTGATATTAGAGTAATGGAGGAATTAATGTCCATTGTGTTGTTGTGATAATTTATGATCCTGACTCCAAATAAGGAACTTATTGTTAATTCTCTTGTCCTCCTTATAGTTTGCCTGGTTCACGCCAGCATATTCTTGTGAACCCTCCTCTCAAATGCTTAACCACCTCAATACAGTGCACTTACACCCCCTTCCTGGCCAGACCAATTTTTAGCTTTCAGCGCTCTCCCACAATTTGAATGACAACTCAGTCATGCAAGACTGTACCCATATGAAACTTGCATCCTTTTTTCCACACAAATAGAGCTTTCTTTTAGTGGTATTTAATCACTAGTGGGTTTTTTATTTTTTGTGCTATAAATAAAATAAAACGTAAATTTTGTGAAAAAAATGCCTTTTTCTTTGTTTCTGTCATAAATTTTTGCTAATTAGTAATTTTTCTTCATAGATTTTGGCCAAAATTTATACTGCTACATATCTTTGGTAAAAATAACCCACATTAGTATATATTATTTGGTCTTTGTGAACGTTATAGAGTCTACAAACTATGGTGCCAATCGCTGAAAATTGATCACATCTGATCAGGCCTTCAGTACATCAGGTGTATCTCATTTCTTGATACACTAACAAGTCAGGAAAGTACAAATACCCCCCCAAATTAACCCTTTTTACAAAGTAGACATTCCAAGGTATTAAGTAGCATGGTGATTTTTTTAAGTTGTAATTTTTTCCCACAATTCTTTGCAAAATGAAGATTTTTTTTTTTTTTGATTTTTTTTTTTACAAAATTGTCATATTATCAGGTTATTTCTCACACACAGCATATGCATACAACAAATAACACCCCAAAATACATTCTGCTACTCTTCCTGAGTACGGCGATACCACATGTGAGACTTTTACACAGCCTGGCCACATACAAAGCACCAAAATTGATGTAGTACCTTCAGACGTTCTACGAGCAAAAATGACGTATCTCATTTCTCAACCACCTATTACACTTTTGAAGGCCCAGGAGTACCAGGACAATGGAATTTCCCATAAAATGACCCCATTTTGGAAAGCAAGCACCCCAACGTATAATCTGTGAGGCATAATGAGTCTTTTAAACAGTTCATTTTTTTTCCAGAAATTTTTGGAATATGTGGAAAAAAATGAAAACGCATTTTTTTTTTTTACACAAAGTTGTCAATTTATAAGATATTTCTAACACATAGCATGTATATAGCAAAAATTACAACCCAAAACACATTCTGCTACTCCTCCCGAGTATGGCGATACCACATGTGTAGGACTTTTACACAGCCTGGTCACATAGAGAGGCCAAACATTGAAGTAGTACGTTCAGGCGTTCTAGGAGCATAAATGACACATCTCATTTCATTCCTACCCATCACACTTTTGAAGGTCCTGGACCACCAGGACAGTGAAATTACCCACAAAATTACCCCATTTTGGAAAGCAAACACCCCAATGTATATTCTATGAGACATGGGCTGCAAATAGGTACTCGGGTACTCTGATGGGCTGGAAATAGGTACTCGGGTACTCTGATGGCCATGTGACAGGTACTCGGGTACTCTGATGGCCTGCTGACAGGTACTCGGGTACTCTGATGGCCTGCTGACAGGTACTCGGGTACTCTGATGGCCTGCTGACAGGTATTCGGGTACTCTGATGGCCTGCTGACAGGTACTCAGGTACTCTGATGGCCTGGTGACAGGTATTTGGGTCCTCATATGGACTGTGACAGGTACTTGGGTACTCGGATGAACTGCGACGGGTACTCAGATGGACTGTGACAGGTACTCGGATACTCAGATGGGCTGTGACAGGTGCCCGGGTACTCGGATGAACCGTGACAGGTACTCTGATGGGCTGTGACAGCTACTCGGGTACTCTGATGGACCGTGACAGGTACTCTGGTACTCTGATGGGCCGTGACAGGTACTCGTCTACTTTGATGGACCGTGACGGGTACTCGGGTACTCTGATGGGCCGTGACGGGTACTCTGATGGGCCGTGACGGGTACTCTGATGGGCCGCGACGGGTACTCGGGTACTCTGATGGGCCGTGACGGGTACTCGGGTACTCTGATGGGCCGTGACAGGTACTCGGGTACTCTGATGGGCCGTGACAGGTACTCGGGTACTCTGATGGGCCGTGACAGGTACTCGTCTACTTTGATGGACCGTGACAGGTACTCGGGTACTCTGATGGGCCGTGACAGGTACTCGGGTACTCTGATGGGCCGTGACAGGTACTCGGGTACTCTGATGGGCCGTGACAGGTACTCGTCTACTTTGATGGACCGTGACAGGTACTCGGGTACTCTGATGGACCGTGACGGGTACTCGGGTACTCTGATGGACCGTGACAGGTACTCTGATGGACCGTGACGGGTACTCTGATGGACCGTGACGGGTACTCTGATGGGCCGTGACGGGTACTCGGGTACTCTGATGGGCCGTGACGGGTACTCGGGTACTCTGATGGGCCGTGACGGGTACTCTGGTACTCTGATGGGCCGTGACAGGTACTCGGGTACTCTGACTGTGACAGGTACTCAGGTCTTCTGATGGCCTGTGACAGGTACTCTGATGGACTGTGACAGGTACTCTGATGGACTGTGATTGACAGGTACTATGAGGGGTGGTGACAGGTCCTCTTTATTGGGGGGGGGGGGCAATCCGTATGATTGGTGTACACTGTAGGCGGTAACGAGATATTACCGCAATCTCCTCCTCGCACACGATCGGTGTGTGAGGAGGAGAAGCCGGTAACATCTCGTTACCGCGGTTTGTTTACATTTTAGTGATCGGCTGTGAAAGGATCACAGCCGGCCAATGGCTGTTTTCCAGCGTCTGTGACGAGCAGTGTTCCCGGGAACACGGCGCCACCGACGTGCGATTGCGCGCATGCGCCGTGCACAGTGGGGGTGTGACCATCTGTGATCGGCTGTGACTTCATCGCAGCCGATCACGTGGTAAACAGCCATAACCAATGGCTGTTCACCCCCTTTGGTGGCGAGCGGTGTCTCCGTGACACGCCGCCACCGAAGAAACAGGGATGCGCGCGCACGATCGCGCGCATTCCCTGTTTAAACGGGAGGCCGTCATATGACTGCCTGCGGTCAGCAAGTAGTTCATGTTCAAAATGAAAGGAGAAGCATGGACTTTAAAAATAAACATTTATACAACCCTAGGTGGATGCAGCATCAATCCGATGCTGTATATGTCCCCCGCCGGCTCTGCAGTGAGAACTGAGCAATCAAACACCGCAGATCGCTCAGTTCTCTCCCTCAAATCTGAGCAGAGAGCCATGACTGTCAGTCACTGGCTCTGTGATCTGCCCCTCCAGTGCTCACTGGACTGCTGGGCTATGGAGGGGGCAGGAGGGGCTCTCAGTGGATTGCTAGAGGTTGAGCCAGGTGTTGGTCCAGGCTTCTGGGTGCTTCCCGAGTCTCAACCAGCTGAGTGATGTCAGCCGACAGCAGACTTTAGTCCCCTGTCGGCTGAAAATAGGTCACAGGAATGCAGAATGACCTGTACTCCTGTGGCCTACAGAAGTATAGCCAAAATAGCTTTGGCTATACTTTTAAGCAAACATTTACTGAATGTTTAGCAAGCATTTTAAAACATTTTGAAAGTTAGTTACAGTGAATAATCACTGTGCGATTATACCTAAAACAAATATTAATCAAACACACCAGTTCTTGGCTGCACACATCTTGATGACTCTGTGGTGTACACTACGTTCTTATCTTTCAAGACAGACTGCAAGTACCATGCACACAAGCTGTTCACAACCACAGGTGCAGGGAGATTTATACTATTTTTATCCATTCCTAACTTTGTCTCAATTTCAGAAATATTTTACATTATACTGTTGCTATAGTGTTTATCAAATTTAATGGTATAACATACTGTAATTTTTTTTTGTTAAGGACTTCTGACATAGTGCTTAACCACTTCAATACAGTGCACTTACACCCCCTTCCTGACCAGACCAATTTTCAGCTTTCAGCGCTCTCACAGTTTGAATGACAATTACTCAGTCATGCAACACTGTACCCATATGAAACGTGTGTCCTTTTTTCCACACAAATAGAGCTTTCTTTTAGTGGTATTTAATCACTAGTGGGTTTTTTGTGCTATAAATAAATAAAAAAAAGTAAATTTTGTGAAAAAAAAATTCCTTTTTCATTGTTTCTGTCATAAAATTTTGCTAATTAGTAAGTTTTCGTCATAAATTTTGGCCTACATATCTTTGGTAAAAATAACCCACATTAGTTTATATTATTTGGTCTTTGTGAAAGTTATAGAGTCTACAAACTATGGTGCCAATCGCTGAAAATTTATCACATCTGATCAGGCCTTCAGTACATCAGGTGTATCTCATTTCTTGAGACATTAACCACTTTCAGACTGGACCATTTTGCTGGTCAATGACCAGAGGTCTTTTTACAATTTGGCACTGCGCTGCTTTAACTGGTAATTGCGCGGTCATGCAATGTTGTACCCAAACAAAATTTGCGTCCTTTTCTTCCCACAAATAGAGCTTTCTTTTGATGGTATTTGATTGCCTCTGCGATTTTTATTTTTTGCGATATAAACGTAAAAAGACCGCAAATTTTGAAAAAAAATGATATTCTATACTTTTTGTTATTAGAAAAATCCAATAAACTCAATTTTAGTCATACATTTAGGCCAAAATGTATTCAGCCACATGTCTTTGGTAAAAAAAAAAGTCAATAACTGTATATTTATTGGTTTGCGCAAAAGTTGTCACATCTACAAACTAAGGTACGTTTTCTGGAATTTACGCAGCTTTTAGTTTACGACTGCCTATCTAATTTCTTGAGGTGCTAAAATGGCAGGGCAGTACAAAACCCCCCCAAATGACCCCATTTTGGAAAGTAGACCCCCTAAGGAAATTGATAAGAGGCATCTTGAGCCCATTGAATATTTTATTTTTTTGCCTCAAGCGATTGAATAATGACAAAAAAAATGTATTTTATTTTTTTTACACAAAGTTGTCACTAAATGATATATTGCTCACACATGCTATGGGCATATGTGAAATGACACCCCAAAATAAATTCTGCTGCTTCTCCTGAGTACGGGGATACCACATATGTGGGACTTTTTGGGAGCCTAGCCGCGTACGGGGCCCCGTAAACCAAGCACCGCCTTCAGGCTTTCTAAGGGCGTAAATTTTTGATTTCACTTCTCACTACCTATTACAGTATTGAAGGCCATAAAATGCCAAGATGGCACAAAACCCCCACAAATGACCCCATTTTAGAAAGTAGACACCCCAAGCTATTTGCTGAGAGGCATGTTGAGTCCATGGAATATTTTATATTTTGCCACAAGTTGCAGGAAAATTACAAACTTTTATTTTTATTTTTTCACAAAGTTGTCACTAAATGATATATTGCTCACACATGCTATGGGCATATGTGAAATGACACCCCAAAATAAGTTCTGCTGCTTCTCCTGAGTACGGGGATCGACGCAGACCTTATCTGACCCTCAAACTTATATCACCCGCCGGGTGATCAGGGGGTTAAACCTTTATTAGGTAATAAATGGCGGGTGCCCTGAAACTATAAAAAAATAACTAACCAACCAGCGTCACCTGTAACAGTTATATGGTGATCACTGGTGAAAGGGTTAACTAGGGGGCAATCAGGGGGCTTTATGCGGTAGTATATGGGGGTCCCTGGCGCTATAAAAAGCTGCGGCGAACCTAAATACCTACCTGCCTAACTAGCGTCACCTGTGACACTAATACAGCGATCAGAAAAATGATAGCTTATTAGGCTGGGTTCACACTGGAGCGATGCAGGAACGCCACGAATCCGCGGCGGGTTCCCGCATCGCATGCCTCCCGGCGGCAGTTCACACTGCCCTATGCGAACTGCTGGGAGTGTCAGTGAAATGTTAATGACACCCCCAGATCACACTGGAGTTTGCAGTGCGATCTGCAAACTCTGATCGCATGGTGTGAACACCCATGCGATCCGATTCTGCTGCGGACCAAAAAAAGAGTCCCGTGCGAATTTGCGGCAGGTGCGACGCAAATTCAGCCATACTATCTGTATGGCTGAACTGGAATCGCACAGAGATCGGATGTGATTTGCACTGCAGTGCGGTGCGAATCACATGCGTTCTCATGAACCGCTGCAATGTGAACCCAGCCTTAGTGACACTGGCGACGGGGGGTGATCACGGGGTTAAACCTTTATTGGGGGGGTTAGGGGGGTACCTTAGAACTAAAGGGGGCTAACCCTAACTGCCCTAACAGTTATTACAGTCACAAATGACACCAATGCAAAAAAATAAAAAATATGCAATTGGTGTCACTGTGACTGGGGGGGCAGGGGTAATTGGGGGGGTGAAGGGGGGGTATGAGTGTGCCTGGCATGTTCTACTGTGTAGTGTCGTGTTGGTGCAACTCACCGATCCTCTCTCCTCGGTGCCGGAACGAAAAATACCGACACGGAGGAGAGATTACATCACTTCCTCTGCCTGTGTTTACATTACAGGAGAGGAAGTGATGTCACGGAGCATTTCCATTCGTCGGGAGCGATCGTGAGGGGGTGGCCATGAATGAATGGCCGCCCCCTCATCCCGGATCGCTCCCGAACGAATACCGACCGCCGCAGGCACCGGGGGGGGCCCGATCGGGCCCCCCACCCGCGGGAAGGCAGGGATGTATATATACGCCCATATGCCTGCCCGTGCCATTCTGTCGACGTATATCGTCGTGCGGCGGTCGGCAAGTGGTTAACAAGTCAGGAAACTACAAATACCCCCCAAATGACCCCTTTTTAGAAAGTAGACACTCCAAGGTATTAAGTAAGTAGCATGGTGAGTTTTTTTAAGTTGTCTTTTTCCCACAATTCTTTGCAAAATTAAGATTTTTTTTTTTTTTTTTACAAAATTGTCATATCAGGTAATTTCTCACACACAGCATATGCATACAACAAATTACACTCCAAAATGCATTCTGCTACTCTTCCCGAGTATGGCGATACCACACATGTGAGACTTACACAGCCTGGCCACATACAGAGCACCTACATTGAAGTGGCACTTTCAGACGTTCTACGAGTAAAAATGACACATCTCATTTCACAGACACCTATTACCCTGGAGTACCAGGACAATGGAATTGCCCATAAAATGACCCCATTTTGGAAAGCTAACGCCCCAACGTATAATCTATGAGGCATAATGAGTCTTTTGAACGGTTCATTTTTTTTTTCCAGAAGTTTTTGGAAAATGTGGAAAAAAATGAAAATGCACATTCTGCTACTCCTCCCGAGTATGGCCATACCACATGTGTAGGACTTTTACACAGCCTGGCCACATACAGAGGCTGAACATTGAAGTAGTAACTTCAGGTGTTCTAGTAGCATAAATTACACATCTCATTTCATTCCTACCTATCACACTTTTGAAGGTCCTGGAGCACCAGGACAGTGAAATTACCCACAAAATGACCCCATTTTGGAAAGCAAACACCCCAACGTATATTCTATGAGGCATGGGCTGCAAATAGGTACTCGGGTACTCTGATGGACTGGTGGCAGGTACTCTGGTACTCTGATGGCCTGGTGGCAGGTACTCTGGTACTCTGATGGCCTGGTGACAGGTTCTCTGATGGCCCGGTGACTGGTATTTGGGTACTCTGAAGGGCGGTGATAGGTACTCATATGGACTGCGGCGGGTACTCGGGTACTCTGATGGCCTGGTGACAGGTACTCGGGTACTCTGATGGGCTGTGACAGGTACCCGGGTACTCTGATGGGCTGCGACAGGTACTCGGGTACTCTGATGGGCTGTGACAGGTACTCGGAGGGACTGTGACAGGTACTCGGATACTGTGATTGGACTGTGACAGGTACTTGGTTACTCTAAATGGACTGTGAGTGACAGGTACTATGATGGGTGGTGACAGGTCCTCTTTATTGGGGGGGGGGGGGGGGGCGCAATTGGTGTGCTTGATGTGTACTATAAGGGGTAATGAGATGTTACCACAATCTCCTCCTCACACACGATCGGTGTGTGAGGGGGAGAACCCGGTAACATCTCATTACCGCGGTTTGTTTACATTTAGTGATCGGCTGTGAAAAGATCACAGCCGATCACTTGGGTAAACAGCCACCCAATGGTTGTTTACCAGCGTTGGTGCCAAGCAGTGTTCCTGGGAACACGCCGCCACCAACATCGTGCGTTTGCGCCTTTCACAGTGGGAGTGTAACCATCTCTGATTGGCCGTGACTTCATCACGGCCGACCAGGTGGTAAACAGCCATGCCCAAGGGTTGTTCACCCCCACCCCCCCCCCCCTCAGTGGCGAGCGGTGTCTCCGTGACACGCCGCCACCGAAGGAACAGGGATGCGCGCGCACGATCACGTGCATTCTCTGTTTAAACGGGAGGACGTCATATGATGCCCTCGCGCCACAATAGGTGCGTCGCCTGCCCGTCATTTGACGGCCGGTTGTCAGCATCTAGTTAAAGGACTCCTATATGCAGACTGATTGTTTGCCACTGTACCTGTTGCTGGATTCCTCAGAGACAAAGCTATCAGAAATTGGTGCCTGATTGCTGTGATTCCCTTATACAGGCCACACAACCATGATCCATGTCCATTCCATGACTATCCTGCAGGTTAGGAACTCTCATCTGACAATGGAGGGTTGCTGAGGCCTGGGAACGGAAACACAGGGTACAGACGGCAGTGAGTCTACTGCAGGCTATAAAGAAGCTTAAATGAATAGGGGATCCCTAATTCTAGAGCAAAGTCTAGCACCTTCACAGCTTCAGCACCCTAATGCAAGCTTCCTTACAGAAGTACACCCTGCAACCTGTCTGAGTAAGAGAGCATTTACTGCAACTATGTCTGGAATCTGAGGGGGCTACCAAATGCAAGAACTGCTCATTCTATTCCCCCCCCCCCCCAAAATATGTTCATGGGATAAAACTGTGATTTTGGCACTTTGCCTCGGGCAGATACCAAAGATTTTTTTCACCATTTATGGAACTTCCTCACCTACCCTCTCTCCATATGCTATCTACTGTGAACTAATTGGCACAGTAAGTACTACTCTCTGGATAGATATGTCTATTGCTGCTCTGCAACTCACATGCACAAAAAAGAGCGCTTTTTGTAGAAAATGGTAGTTCATTGAGAACTACAAGCCGACATCCGCAAAGGATGTCAGGGCTTTCAGTTAATTCGCAACACAGAGCTGTGTGAATGAATGATGCGGCCATCTGGGAGGACCCCCACATGGCTGCGCTGGTTTCAAAAATTGACAGCTAGGATGGGGAACTTCTCCCTGTACAGCTGTCAAAGGGAGGGGGATTGGGCAGCTGCTGCAGCATTTTGGAAAATGTTACACGTTCCACCCTAGAAACGGGTGGAAGATGTGACATCTTTCCAAAGGTGAACTTCTCCTTTAAGCCAGGAAGTATGCAAAGCCTAATGGAAGAGCATTTCTTCAACTGGAAATTCTGGGAGCCAGTTAACTAAACCACAAATTGAGTAGGAACAGGGTTTCTTCTGTCTGCCAAAGATTATAGGCTCAACGTGGATAGACTTTCAATGGTGTGTGAAGGAGCCCTCAAAAGAGCACTCTTGAAACTCACTAAAATAAGCAGTCAATGATCAATTCCATATTTAATTTTCTAGTCACTCCCTGAATGTCATGGCATAGATAAACCAATGCCATAGCAGTCTGCACTTGCACATATTGGCTGCTTTTTTAAATGTATTAGTAAGATCAATTTCCATGTTCATTGTATAACCTTGCTATTGTGCAAAGACACCCATCCCTTGGCCAAGCAGGTATAAATAAGGGGGATGTAGCTCAGTGGTAGAGCACATGCCTTGCATGTGTGAGGCCCCTGGCTCAATTCCCAGTAAGCGTGTGGTACCATACTACCATACTCCAGGGGAAGCGGCCACCCCCCATCTGCCACAACCCAGGCATATGCACACACCCAGGAAACATGTGGCCAAAACAACCCCTACAAGGGTGGAGCAGACAGCCAGGAGCTCCTTCCCTTGTTCCTCTCTATCTGCATTTTCACCATCACAATGATCACATGTCTGCCTCGGCGCAGTAAGAGGGATGTAGCTTTGCATGTGTGAGGTCCCAGGTTCAACCCCCAGCATCTCTATTCTTTATCCTAAAATTTAGTCTAGTTACCATGCAGCGCATGCTGAGTTGCCCAATTATCCCCACAAAGTGCAAAATCCTGCTGAGAACTTCTCTCTAAGGTCAAACTTCCTCCCCAAAATGAAAAAAAAAAGGCACAGAAGCATAAGAGCAAGATGGGGATGTAGCTCAGTGGTAGAGCAGGAGCTTTGCATGTGTGAGGTCCCGGCATATCCATTCTTTATCTTAAAACCGAGTCTAGTTACCATGTAGCGCATGCTGAGTTGCCTAACTATCCCCACAAAGTGCAAAATACTGCTGGGGAACTTCTCTCTAAAGTCAAACTTCACCCCCAAAATAAAAAAAAGGCACAAACTGATACAAGCAGGATGGGGCTGTAGCTCAGTGGTAGAGCACATGCTTTGCATGTGTGAGGTCCTAGGTTCAATCCCTGGCATTTCTGTTTTTTATCTTAAAACCGAGTCTAGTTACTATGCAGCGCATGCTGACTTGACTATCCCCACAAAGTGCAAAATCCTGCTGAGAACTTTTCTCTAAAGTCAAACTCCCCCCCCCCCCCAAAAAAAAAGAGGCACAGAAGCCCAAGAGCCAGATGGGGATGTAGCTCAGTGGTAGAGCACACGCTTTCCATATGTGAGCCCCCAGGTTCAATCCCCAGCCTTCTCCTTATCCACTTTCAGACTGGACCATTTTGCTGGTCAAAGACCAGACCACTTTTTACGATTCGGCACTGCGTTGCTTTAACTGACAATTGCGCGGTCGTGCGACGTGGCTCCCAAACAAAATTGACGTCCTTTTTTTCCCACAAATAGAGCTTTCTTTTGGTGGTATTTGATCACCCCTGCGGTTTTTATTTTTTGCGATATAAACAAAAATAGAGCGACAATTTTGAAAAAAAGGCATTATTTTTTACTTTTTGTTATAATAAATATCCCCCAAAAATATATAAAAAAAACATTTTTTTCCCTCAGTTTATGCCGATACGTATTCTTCTACATATTTTTGGTAAAAAAAATCGCAATAAGCGATTATTGATTGGTTTGCGCAAAAGTTATAACGTTTACAAAATAGGGATAGTTTTATAGCATTTTTATTAATAATTTTTTATTATTTTTTTTTTTTACTAGTAATCAGCGATTTTTATTGTGACTGCGACATTGTGGGGGACCCATCGGACATTTACTGACACATTTTTGGGACCATTGTCATTTATACAGTAATCACTGCTATATAAATGCAGTGATTCCTGTGTAAATGACACTGGCAGTGAAAGGGTTAACCAGTGGGTGGCAGTGTATGGGTTAAGTGTTCCTAGGGGTGTGTTACTAACTGTGGGGGGGGGTTGGGCTTTTATTTAGTGAACACTGATCTCTGCTCCAATCGCATGGAGCAGAGATCAGCGTCACTAGTTGCTAGGCAGAATGGAGAAATGCTGTTTACACGGCATTTCCTCCATTCAGCCGTCCCGTGAGACGATCGCGGGTATGCCCGCGGCGATCGAGTCCGCGGGTCCCGCGACCGGACTCACGGGGGTCCCGACTGGCGCGGGAGCACGCCGGCGGCGGCGCGCTCCCGATGGCAGGGCGGCATTGAAGATTGGACGTACATGTACGCCAATATGCCTGCCCATGCCATTCTGTCGACGTACATCGTCGTGCGCTGGTCGGGAAGTGGTTAAACAAAGATCAGTTGGGGTGATTGCGACTAATTTCAAAACCCTGCTCACAGCTTTGCTGGGTACTGTCAAAACGGTTGGCAGTAGTAAGGCGATCAGGCGGACGGCGAACAGCCGAAATTCGCCACGAAACGACCGCCGGGCGAACCGTTCGGCCATCCCTAGTAGCAAGGAAGGCTTTTTTTGCAAGCATGCTAATGAACCTGTAGTTGACATTGGCTGTCTGTTTAAGGGTATCTCCAGTTTCGTCAGAAAAAAAGATTGCAAATAAGAAAAAATAATATTGTATATACAATTGCAACATAAGCCATATTGTCATTTATTTGAAAAAAAATGATCTTTCCTTTTCAATTGGCAGCGCTGTAATTTTCTGTAAAATTCAATGCAATATGGCAACCTGGAGGCGTTCCGTACACAGTTGGTGTACAGAACGGCCCCCAGAGATTTCAATTCCTGTTTGTGGATTTGTTCACTGATTTTCCTAGAAGTCTGTGCTTAGATACAAGTCAGATTTTAGGGATCCTCTGCAAGAAAAAATGTCAGATTTGGTGAGATGCTCCTAATAGTGATGGACGAACTTCCGACAGGACGTTACGCAAATGCGAACCGCGAACATGGCCAAAAGTTCTGCGGCGGACCCCATTGACTTTAATGGCAGGCGAACCTTAAAAACCTCCAGGTCATATTTTCAGCCACAAAATACTTACTAGCTGGGCACACATAGTCCCACAACATGGACACTGACATAACAAAAGTATTAAGTGAATCTGGGATCGACAATGACAAGCATTCTTTTTGTGAAATTTTGACAATTCAGGAGCGCATGCAGGCCATGGAGGAGAGGCAAGGTCAGGCCAGGCCAAGGGGGTGCAGGAGATGATCAGTGCCACAGTCAGGGCAGCGCAGTCCTGTGCCAGTTTCCCAGTGTGCCAACCTGTGCTTGAGCACCTCCCTCTGCCCGGCCCTTACCCCCACCTATGCGGGGCTCCACCTCGGTGGTCCGGAGGTGCCAGTCCAATGCTGATCCTCAGCCATGGTGCTGGCACTGCCTGCTGATTGGCTTCTCTGCTGCTATCTCCCTCACTGACATTAGCACTGAGATAGAACACTGACACCAGCACCGCGATAGAGACTGAGCACTAACACCAGCACCGAGATAGAGAGCACTGACACCAGCACCGAGATAGAGAACACTGACACCAGCACCGTGATAGAGAGCACTGACACCAGCACCGAGATAGAGAGCACTGACACCACCACTGTGATAGAGAGCACTGAGACCACACCAGCACCGAGATAGAGAGCACTGACACCACACCAGCACCGAGATAGAGAGAGAGCACTGACACCAGCACCGAGATAGAGAGAGAGCACTGACACCAGCACCGAGATAGAGAGAGAGCACTGACACCAGCACCGTGATAGAGAGAGAGCACTGACACCAGCACCGTGATAGAGAGCACTGACACCAGCACCGAGATAGAGAGTACTGACACCAGCACCGTGATAGAGAGCACTGAGACCACACCAGCACGAGATAGAGAGCACTGACACCACACCAGCACCGAGATAGAGAGAGAGCACTGACACCAGCACCGAGATAGAGAACACTGACACCAGCACCGAGATAGAGAGCACTGACACCAGCACTGTGATAGAGAGCACTGAGACCACACCAGCACCGAGATAGAGAGAGAGCACTGACACCAGCACCGAGATAGAGAGAGAGCACTGACACCAGCACCGTGATAGAGAGCACTGACACCAGCACCGAGATAGAGAGTACTGACACCAGCACCGTGATAGAGAGCACTGAGACCACACCAGCACGAGATAGAGAGCACTGACACCACACCAGCACCGAGATAGAGAGAGAGCACTGACACCAGCACCGAGATAGAAAGAGAGCACTGACACCAGCACTGTGATAGAGAGCACTGACACCACACCAGCACCGTGATAGAGAGCACTAACACCAGCACCAAGATAGAGAGCACTGACACCACACCAGCACCGTGATAGAGAGCACTGACACCACACCAGCACCGTGATAGAGAGCACTGACACCAGCACCAAGATAGAGAGCACTGACACCACACCAGCACCGTGATAGAGAGCACTGACACCACACCAGCACCATGATAAAGGGCACTGACACCACACCAGCACCGAGATAGAGAGCACTGATACCAGCAACTCGCTGTGGGACACAAAAATATGATACCGCTCAACCTCTTCAAACAGGAGGGTACGGGCATATAGTACAGTGTGCTTTTTCTGTACAAGGAAGAGAGCCAAAGGTAGAAAAAAGGTCCGTGTGCAAGATTATATAAATCGTTTATAGAGTTATGCATATACATGGTCTACTGGTCACATGTAGGTATGAGCTTGGTGTTTGAGTCGAACGCATGTTTGCCCGTTCGCGCCAAATTCGCATGGTGCTCACGGCCCACAATGCACTGCGCCATGGCAGCGCATTGCTGGCTCATGATTGGCCAAGCATGCACTGTGACCCTGCATGCTTGGCCAATCACAGCGCCGGCAGTGAGGAGAGCCATGATTGGCCACAGGCAGGATGCCTGTGGCCAATTATAACTCAGACTGTGTCGTACACGCCCCACACTATATAAGGCCGCCAGCACAGCGGCCTTGTGTAGCGTTCCGGCGTCTGCAGGAGTTAGTGGATGTTGTGTGTGTCTCTTCACCGCACAATACATCTGTATCTACCCTTCATTGCTGTTCTGAGTGTTCTCTAATTGAGCCATCTGCCATCTGCAGTAGTTAGCGGGCAACTGGGTGTTGTCTGTGTGCCAGCACCACAGAATACACCTGTATCTACCCATTGTTGCTGTTCTCTAATTGAGCCATCTGCTATCTGCCATCTGCAGTAGTTAGTGGGTGACTGGGTGTTGTCTGTGTGCCAGCACCGCAGAATACACCTGTATCTACCCATTGTTGCTGTTCTCTAATTGAGCCATCTGCTATCTGCAGGAGTTAGTTGGCGCGACTGAGTGGTGTCTGTGTGCCAGCACTGCAGAATACACCTGTATCTACCCATTGTTGCTGTTCTCTAATTGAGCCATCTGCCATCTGCAGGAGTTAGTGGGTGACTGGGTGTTGTCTAGGTGCCTGCACCACAGAATACACCTGTATCTACCCTTCATTGCTGTTCTCTAATTGACACATCTGCCACACACAGTTAGTTTGTGTTGTGTGCCTCCAGCACAGTATACACTTATATCTACCCTTTATTGCTGGTGTTCTATAATAAAGGCATCTGCAGAAGTTAGTGAGTGTTGTGTGCCTCCAACACAGCACAATATACACCTGTATCTGCCCTTTATTGCTGGTGTTCTATAATAAAGGCATCTGCAGGAGTTAGTGGGTGTTGTGTGACTCCAGCACAGGACAGTATACACCTATATCTACCCTTTATTGCTGGTGTTCTATAATAAAGGCATCTGCAGAAGTTAGTGGGTGCTGTGTGCCTCCAGCACAGCACAATATACACCTGTATCTGCCCTTTATTGCTGGTGTTCTCTAATAAAGGCATCTGCAGGAGTTAGTGGGTGTTTTGTGCCTCCAGCATAATATACACTACCCAATTGCTGGTTTTCCCATCTCACTGCAGGCCATTACCATGTCTGGATGGCCAACAAGGAGAGGCAGACAGGTACGAGCCAATAAAAGAGGGCAAGCAGGCTCTGTGTCTAGAGACAACAGTGCTGGTCGTGGACGCGGTGCATCATCATCAGCATGTGGCCATGGGACACGCTTGTCCTTATTTTCGGCAGCTGGACGTGTTGAGCTGCATCATGCCGAAGACTTGGTAGAGTGGATGACCAAGCCCTCTTCATCCTCCTCATCCTCTCTCACCAAGGCTCAGGGTACTAGCAAAGCAGCTGCCAACGCATCCTCTTCCCTCATCTCAATGTCATCATCAGTGACTCCTTCCCTAGACCCACCACGTCCTCCTGAGGAGCCATTGACCCATGTGCCCTGTGTGGCTCACGTCCTTAACCTGGTGGTGCAGCGGTTCTTGGGCAGGTACCCGGGCTTACAGGATGTCCTGAAGCAGGCCAGGAAAGTCTGTGTGCATTTCTGGCAATCATTTAATGCCAGTGGTCAGCTGGCAGAGCTCCAAAAGGAGTTGAACCTGCCCAAGAACCGCCTTATATGTGACATGCCCACCAGGTGGAACTCAATGGTGGCCATGCTGCAGCAGCTGCACACGCAGCAGAGGGCCATCAATTAGTACCTGTGCGACTATGGCACCAGGACAGAGTTAGGGGAGCTCGGGTTTTTTCTCGCCACGCCAGTGGGGCATGATCAGGGATGCATTTACTGTCCTGTCACCGTTTGAGGAGTCCACAAGGATGGTGAGCAGTGACAGTGCATGCATCAGTGACACTGTACCTCTTGTCCACCTGTTGGAGCATACACTGCATGGAATAATGGACAGGGCACTTGAGGCAGAACAGAGGCAGGAAGAGGAGGACTTCCTTGCCTCTCAAGGCCCCCTTTATCCAGACAGTGTTCCTGCTGTCCCACCCATCACACAGGAAGAGGAGGAGGAGGAGGAGGATTGTGTCAGCATGGAGGTGGAGCCTGGCACTCAGCATCAGCAGTCTTGTACGGATGATTTACAGTCCCAAGAAACCAGTGGACTTGTATGTGGCTGGGAGGTGGTAGCTGCGGATCATGTTGTCCTTAGTGACCCAGAAGACTCCGGACCGAATGCCTCAGCTAACCTATGCTGCATGGCCTCCCTGATCCTGCAAAGCCTGCAGAAGGATCCTCGTATTCTTCAGATCAAGGAGAGGGACCATTACTGGCTGGCCACTCTCCTTGATCCACGGTACAAGGGTAAGGTTGCCGACCTTATCTTGCCATCGCAGAGGGAGCAGAGGATGAGACATCTCCGGGAGGCCTTGCAGAAAGGTCTGTGCAACGTGTTCCCAGAGACTGGGAGGTTACAAACTCCTGGTCCTGGACAACATGTTGCTGAGGCTTCGGTCAGAAAGAGCGGTGGAGAAGGTGGCCGTCTGACCGATGCGTTCAGACAATTTTTTAGTCCGCAGCCCCAAGGTATGATCGGTTCCAGCAACCATCGCCAGCGTCTGATTTACATGGTGCAGGAATACCTAGGGGCAAGGTCAGACTTGGACACCTTTCCCACCAAAGATCCTCTGGCTTACTGGGTCTTGAGGATGGATCACTGGCCAGAGCTTGCACAGTATGCAATTGAGCTACTGGCCTGTCCTGCATCCAGCGTTCTTTCGGAACGCACCTTCAGTGCTGCTGGTGGCTTTGTAAGCGATCACAGGGTGCGCCTGTCCACCGACTCGGTTGATCGACTGACCTCCATAAAGATGAATCAGTCTTGGATCACCACCAGCTACCAAGCACCTGAAGCTGATGTAACTGAATAATTTTTTTTTAAATATCACATCCCTTCAAGACTGCCTATGCTGATGCTGAGTGACTGTCCTGTTATGTTGACTTTCTATCCTCTTCCTCCTCCGCTATCTTGGAAGAACATTTTTGGTTCTGGGTGATGCCACCAGCCCAATTTTTCAGCCCATTTAACAGGGGAGTGTAATTACAATTTTTGATGGAATGCTTTGCAGCAGGGCTCATTCCTGCACTCCAAATACAGTATATGGGAGAGGTTGCAGTGTCATGGCACCAGCACCAGTGCCTAAGGCCCAATTTTTCAGCCCCTGTTTAACAGGGGCATGTAATTAAAATTTTTGATGCAATGCTTTGCAGCAGGGCTCGTTCCTGCACTCCAAATAGAGTATATGGGAGAGGTTGCAGTGTCGTGGCACCAGTGCCTAAGGCCCAATTTTTCAGCCCCTGTTTAACAGGGGCGTGTAATTACAATTTTTGATGCAATGCTTCGCAGCAGGGCTCATTCCTGGACTTCAAATAGAGTATATGGGAGAGGTTGCAGTGTCGTGGTACCAGAACCAGTGCCTAAGGCCCAATTTTTCAGCCAATGTTTAACAGGGGCGTGTAATTACAATTTTTGATGCAATGCTTTGCAGCAGGGCTCATTCCTGCACTACAAATAGAGTATATGGGAGAGGTTGCAGTGTTGTGGCACCAGCACCAGTGCCTAAGACCCAATTTTACAGCCCCTGTTTAACAGGGGCATGCAATTACAATTTTTGATGCAATGCTTTGCAGCAGGCTCATTCCTGCACTACAAATAGAGTACATGGGAGAGGTTGCAGTGTCGTGGCACCAGCACCAGTGCCTAAGGCCCAATTTTTCAGCCCCTGTTTAACAGGGGCATGTAATTACAATTTTTGATGCAATGCTTTGCAGCAGGGCTCATTCCTGCAATCCAACTGGAGTATATGGGAGAGGTTGCAGTGTTGTGGCACCAGCAAGCAGTGCCTAAGGCCCAATTTTTCAGCCGGCATGTAATTACAATTCTTGATATAATATTTCACAGCAGGGCCCGTTCCTGTGCCCACCGAGAGTAACTGTGAAGACTTATAGCATTGTGGCACCAGCACCACCACCACAACCACCAAAGGCCCAATTTTTCTACCACTGTTCAACAATGGCATGTAATTACAATTCTTGATCTAATCGTTCACATCAGGGCTCTAGCGCCCACGAAGAGTCACTTTGAGGGCTTACAGTGTTGTGGCAACACCAACACCTTGTTTCGCCATTTCTGCAGAGCATATAGGGCAGGCCCCTACTTTCAAACATCCAACTTACAAACATCTCCTGCTTGCAAACAGAAGGAGACAACAGAAAGTGAGATGAAAAAAGACTTCAATGGGGTTCTAAAGTTTGCACGAATTTTCGGTCCGTTCGAAAGTTCTGGTGCAAACTGAACCGGGGGGCGTTCGGCTCATCCCTACTCACTGATTTTCCCAGAAGTCTGCATTTAGATACAAGTCAGAATTTAGGCATCCTCTGCAAGAAAAAATTTCAGATTTGGTGAGATGCTCCTAAATGGTTAATTGCTTCTCAAGGACTGCAGGTCCTGTTATTCTTCTCACTAGAGCCCTACAAGTGCATCAGCTGGTCAAAAGTGAAGAATAAAAAAATCACTCCCATTTCAAATCAGTCCTGCACAAGACATGATCTCTCAGACTAGTGCTCATGCAGGTGAGAGCCACACAGTAATTAGATGTGACACAGACACAAAGAGAGGTCACTTATGCAGCTGGGAGATGATGTGTTGTCAGCTAACTGACAAACACAATTCGGACATAAATGGGTTTCTTTTGGCTCTTGAAGGCTGAAAGTCCTTCCTGGAAGAAAAAAAATTAAAGCGTGGTTGGTTTTGGGAAGTGAAGGAGGCCCTGGGTACTGGTAGTGGAACACAGATGTGAAGGCCAGGTGCCGGGTTAAAGGATGCAACATCATTTAGAGCTTTGTGGGGCGAAAAAGGCACAAGCACTACCATGAGGTAAGGGGATGTAGCTCAGTGGTAGAGCGCACGCTTTCCATGTGTGAGGCCCCGTGTTCAATCCCTGGCATTTCTACTTACCGTACTCCAAGGGAAGTGGCCACACCTCATCTGCTGCAACCCAGGCCTGTGCACCCACCTGGGAAACATTTGGCATGTGTGAAGCCCCAGGTTCAATCCCTGGTTTCTCCAGCCTTCCCCTTAAACAGACATCAGTTGGGGTGATTGCGACTAATTTCAAAACCCTGCTCACAGCTTTGCTGGGTACTGTCAAAATGGGTGGCAGTAGCAAGGAAGGCTTTTCTTGGAAGCATGCTAATGAACTTGTAGTTGACATTGGCTGTCTGTTTAAGGGTATCTCTAGTTTCGTCAGAAAAAAAGATTGCAAATAAGTAAAAGTAATATTGTATATACCAATGTAACACAAGCCATATTGTCATTTATTTAAAAAAAATGATCTTTACTTTTCAATTGGCAGCGCTGTCATTTTCAGTGAGGCCCGGAACGGAAAAGACAGAAAAGAAAAAGTAGTGCAGGGCCGGGCATGACCATGTGTTTAGGGGAGACAATGCATGGGTTAATATGAAGAGATTAGAGGGGAGGGGACAGTGAGAAAAGTCCAAGGGGGAGTGGTAATATATAAGGAGGAGGCGGGGCTGGGCTGGGAAACAGAAAGTTGTGGAGAAAGAAATGAGGCGGCAGTTTTTCCCACCCACCCTCCCTATATGTTGTCTGTGTTTGTTGGTTTATGTGTTTTCTTTCTTTCAGGAGCATGGCAGATGGTCGTCATGGCAGCTGTGGATTGGCGGTGTTTTGTTGGTCTTTGACGGTGGCAGTAAACATATGTGATGGAAAGGGGTGGGGGGCTCATCGGTAGTATGTGCCCCTCCGGTGTATTCCAGCGAAAGGTTAGCTGGAATACTGTAATGGTTGCACTGCGGGAAGGGGGTTGTCTCTGAGCTGATTATCCGCTGGAGGCCTATCGTGTGGAAAAAGGTCCCGCAGTGTATTGGTGGAATATGTGTTGGAGTTCCGGGGTGCCGTCAAAGACCAACAGACTGGAGTTGAACAAGTTGTTACGGAGGTGATATTTTGGTATATATTTGATATTGGAGTTATTTATATGGTGTGAATAATAAATAGGCTGCTATGGCCATTTATACTCCAAAATTAAGGTGTGGTCTCATCATTTTAGAAGGGTAAGAAATGGGGATGGTGGAGTACAAGTGGTATAGCAGTAAGAGGCAAGTTGGGTACCTCTGAACTACACTGGTCATGTAAAATTCAATGCAATATGGCAACCTGGAGGAGTTCCATACACAATTGGTGTACAGAACAGCCCCCAGAGAATTCACTTCCTGTTTGTGTGATTGGCTCACTGATTTTCCCAGAAGTCTGCACTTAGATACAAGTCAGATTTTAGGCATCCTCTGCAAGAAAAAATGTCAGATTTAGTGAGATGCTCCTAAATGGTTAAGGACTGCAGGTCCTGTTATTCTTCTCACTAGAGCCCTGCAAGTGCATCAGCTGCTCAAAAGTGAAGAATAAAAAAATCACTCCCATTTCAAATCAGTCCTGCACAAGACATGATCTAACAAAAAGGACTCTGCAACAAAACGTGTTAAAATTCTTGCAATGTCCATTGATCACCCAGAGGGGATTGTTTTTTTTCTCAATAAAAGAGGAGTCCTCCCTGCATAAGTTGTGCCCTGAAGATGTAGTTTAATGGTGTCATTTGTTGAACTGTACGCATAGGCTATAGTAGAGGAAATCTTCACATTCCTGTGTCAGCGGTTTCTTATTGTGTTGACACGTGAGGCTATTAGGCATGGCTTTGCATGGGTTAATGCATGACCTCTATCTGCAGTTTGAGACCTGACACCTCCTGAGAAGAAACTTCATTTCGAAAAAGTCCTGCCTCTCTCAGACTAGTGCTCATGCAGGTGAGAGCCACACAGTAATTAGGTGTGACACAGACACAAAGAGAGGTCACTTATGCAGCTGGGAGATGATGTGTTGTCAGCTAACTGACAAACACAATTCGGACATAAATGGAAAGTCTTTCCTGGAAGAAAAAAAAATGAAAGCGTGGTTGGTTTTGGGAAGTGAAGGAGGCCCTGAGTACTGGTAGTGGAACACAGATGTGAAGGCCAGGTGCCGGGTTAAAGGATGCAACATCATTTAGAGCTTTGTGGGGCGAAAAAGGCACAAGCACTACCATGAGGTAAGGGGATGTAGCTCAGTGGTAGAGCGCACGCTTTCCATGTGTGAGGCCCTGGGTTCAATTACCGGCATCTCCGTTTACCGTACTCCAAGGGAAGCGGCTGCCCCTCATCTGCTCCAGCCCAGGCGTGTGCACACACCTGGGAAACATTTGGCCAAAACAACCCTTACATAAACATCCCTGCCCGCACCCTCCAAAGTCATTAGCATGTAAGGGTGGAGGAGACAACCAAGAATTCTTCCCTTTGTTCCTCTCTATCTGCATTTTCAACTCACAAGGATCAAAGGTCTGCTCCAGAGTCGTAAGGGGGATGTAGCTCAGTGTGAGGTCCCGGGTTCAACCCCTGGCCTCTCCATTCTTTATCTTAAAACCAAGTCTAGTTACCATGTAGCGCATGCTGAGTGGCCTAATTATCCCCAAAAAAGTGCAAAAAAAGAACTTCTCTCTAAAGTCAAACTTCACCCCCCCCCCCAAAAAAAGGCACAGACTCACACAAGCAAGATGGGGATGTAGCTCAGTGGTAGAGCGTGCGCTTTGCATGTGTGAGGTCCCGTGTTCAATCCCCAGCATCTCCAACCTTCTCCCTAAACAGACATCAGTTTGGGTGATTACAACTAATTTCAAAACCCTGCTCACAGCTTTTCTGGGTACTGTCAAAATGGGTGGCAATAGCAAGTAGTGATGGACGAACTTCTGATGGGATGTTTTGTGAACGCGGCCGATAGTTCACAAACCATAACATTTGTGGCGGGCCCTATTGACTTCAATGGGAGGCGAACTTTGCAAACCTACAGGTCAAATTTGCAGCCACAAAATGATTACTAGCTGTGCAAACATAGTCCCACCACATGGCCAATGACATAACACATGCATGAGATGAATCGGGGATCGACAACTACAAGCAATCTTTTTTTTATATGTGAAATTGTTGTGACAATTCAGGACTGTGGAGCGCATGAAGGCAATGGAGGAGAGGGAAGGTCAGGGTAGGCAAAGAAGAGGGTGCAGGAGATGATCACCAGCAGTGTGACATACAGCAATGACACCTGCACTGTGATAGAGTGATCTGACACCAGCACCGTGATAGAGAGCACTGACATACAGCAATGACACCTGCACCGTGATAGAGTGATCTGACACCAGCACCGTGATAGAGAGCACTGACATCAGCAGCGTGAAATAAAGCACTGACACCAGCACCGTGATATACAGCACTGACACCAGCACCATGATATACAGCACTGACATCAGCAGCGTGACATACAGCAATGACACCTGCACCGTGATAGAGTGATCTGACACCAGCACCGTGATAGAGAGCACTGACATCAGCAGCGTGACATAAAGCACTGACACCAGCACCGTGATATACAGCACTGGCACCAGCACCATGATAGAGAGCACTGACATCAGCAGCGTGACATAAAGCACTCACACCAGCACCGTGATATACAGCACTGACACCAGCACCGTGATATACAGCACTGACACCTGCACCGTAAGCAGCCCCAGGAGGAAGTCAGCATAGCTCAGGGATGGTGGGAGCCCCTCATAATGAGCATAGCACAGGGATGGTGGGAGCCCCTCATAATATGCACAGCAGAGGTACAGCCCCAGGAGGAAGTCAGCACAGCACAGGGATGGTGGGAGCCCCTCATAATAAGCAGCCCCAGGAGGATGTCAGCATAGCACAGGGATGGTGGGAGCCCCTCATAATAAGCAGCCCCAGTTGGAAGTCAGCACAGCACAGGGATGGTGGGAGCCCCTCATAATGAGCATAGCACAGGGATGGTGGGAGCCCCTCATAATATGCACAGCAGAGGTACAGCCCCAGGAGGAAGTCAGCACAGGGATGGTGGGAGCCCCTCATAATTAGCATAGCACAGGGATGGTGGGAGCCCTTCATAATATGCACAGCAGAGGTACAGCCCCAGGAGGAAGTCAGCACAGCACAGGGATGGTGGGAGCCCCTCATAATGAGCATAGCACAGGGATGGTGGGAGCCCCTCATAATATGCACAGCAGAGGTACAGCCCCAGGAGTAAGTCAGCACAGCACAGGGATGGTGGGAGCCCCTCATAATAAGCAGCCCCAGGAGGAAGTCAGCACAGGGATGGTGGGAGCCCCTCATAATAAGCAGCCCCAGTAGAAATATGACACCGCTCAACCTCTTCAAACAGGAAGGTACGGGCATATAGTACGGTGTGCTTTTTTTGGACAAGGAAGTGAGCCAAATGAAGAAAGAAGGTCTGTGTGCTCGATTAAAAAAAATCGTTTCTAGACATATACATGGTCTACTGGTCACATGTGTTGAATTCCTCCGAGATCCATGCCTCATTCATTTTTAGAAATGTGAGGTAGTTAACACTGTCGTGAGCTAGGCGAGTACGCTTATCGGTCACGATCCCCCCTGCTGCGCTGAACGTCCTTTCGGACAGGACACTGGACGAGGGGCAAGCCAACAGTTCGATTGCAAATTGGGCAAGCTCTGGCCAGAGGTCAAGCCTGCCCACCCAGTAGTCCAGGGGTTCATCACTCCTCAGAGCGTCCACATCGGCCGTTAACCCGATGTAGTCGGACACCTGACGGTCTAGGCGTTCCCTGATGCTGGATCCGGATGACACCTGTCGATGGGTCGACTGAAAGAATGACCGAAGTCACCAACACATCTTCAAACCGGCCTCTTCTTGCAGGCGCTGTTGGATTGGTACCCACAACTCCTTCTCTGGGAGTGGGAATTGCTCCTCTGCCAGCGCACGCAAAAGCAGAATGCAGCATTTCTCGAAGCAAGGCCTGGAAGTGCTCCATTCTGACAGCCCTCTGTGACGGCGGCAACATTTCCGCCATTTTGTGTTTGTACCGGGGGTCTAAGTACGTTGCCACCCAGTACTGGTCCTTGACCCTTATGCTTTTTATACAGGGGTCCCTTTTAAAACACTGGAGCATGAAGGCCCCCATTTGCACTAAACTGGAAGCGGTGTAGTGGCCTGGCTCCTGCTCATCATCCAGGATAATGTCGTCCTCTTCATTCTCCTCTCCCCATCCACGCACAACAACAGGGATCCCAGAAAGGTTTAAAGCATGCTCTTCTTGCTCCTCCTCATCCGCCCCGGCACCATCCTCCTCTGACTCCTCTTCAGACTCCTGTTGTTCACTTGTCTCAGATAGAGTAGCCCCCCCCCCTTTGGAATTCATCCAGCATTGCAACTTCCTCATCTTCCCGCTCCTGCTCCTCCACAGCTGGATCAATGACACGACACAATGCACGCTGATCACCAAACTGACCAGTTTGGTGATCTCCTCAAATGGCTGCAGAAGTCTGCATGCGTCGCACATGAGCAGCCACTGGCGCAGTGAAAAAAAAAACAGCTCCTCAACAGAACCTGTTCTGCCGCACAGTTCATACAGGTAGACGTTAACTGCACGTTTCTGCTGGAGCAGCCTATCAAGCATATAGAAGGTTGCGTTCCATCGCGTCGGGCAATCGCAAATAAGACGTCTGACCGGCAGATTGTGTCGCCGCTGAATGTCAGCAAGGCGAGCCATGGCCGTGTAAGATCTTCTGAAATGGGCCGAGATTTTCCTTGCCTGCCGCAAGATGTCCTGGACCCCAGGGTATTTGACAACGAATCGCTGCACGACCAAGTTTAAGACGCGTGCCATGCATGGCACGTGCGTCATTTTGCCCTGTTTCAATGCGCTAAGCAGATTGGCACCGTTGTCACACACCACTTTACCAACTGTCAAATTGAGCGGTGTTAGCCACTGATCTGCCTGTGAACGCAAAGCTGAAAGGAGTGCCGGGCCAGTGTGACTCTTGGCTTCCAGGCACAACAGACGCAGCACGGCATGGCAACGTCTCACCTGGCATGTCGAATAGGTTCTGGGGAGCTTGGGCGGCGCAGCGGAAGAGACGCTAGCAGCGGAAAAGGAGGAGTCAGCCGAGGAGGAGAGGGAGGAGGATGGAGTAGGAGGAGAGGGAGGAGAAGAAGAGCCAGGCCTGCATGCAATCCGTGGCGGTAAAACCAAATTACATGGGTGCCACGGGTTACATGCTTGACGGCCGTCAGAAGGTTCACCCAGTGGGCAGTAAAAGTGATATACCTTCCCTGCCCATGTTTGCTAGACCAGGTGTCTGTGGTCAGATGTATCTTGGCACCGACACTGTGCCAGAGATACATTCACTTGCCGCTGAACATGGCCATATAGCTCTGGGATGCCCTTCTCTGAGAAATACTTCCTTCCTGGGACCTTCCATTGTGGTGTTCCAATGGCCACAAATTTTCGAAAGGCCTCCGAGTCCACCAGTTTATATGGCAGTAGTTGGCGGGCTATCAGTTCTGACAAGCCAGCCGTCAACCGTTGGGCAAGAGGGTTATCCGGCATCATCATTTTTTTACGCTCGAACATTAGGCCCACGGAAGCCTGCCTTTTTGCAGAAAAACGTGAGCTTGGCGTGATGGAAGGTGGAGTGGAGGACAATTGTGAGGAGAGAGGAGAAGGAGAAGTAGAAGACGAGGCTGGACGGTGAGAGCCTGGAGTGTGGCTTTGTGTGTTCCTTTTTTTCCCACTGGGCTCCGGGATGGCAGCTCATGTGCCTTCTTAAGGCGGTCGTCCCTAGGTGAGTGTTGGGTTTACCGCGACTAATGCGTTGACTGCAAAGATTGCAGATGGCAACGCTATTGTCAGCAGCGGACACGTTAAAAAAAGCCCACACTGCGGAGCCATGTGCCGGCGTCCTGGGAGCGCCAGATGTGACCGTACATGGTCGATGACTCGCTCCTGATACATTAGCAGTCTGCTTTGTCCCTCCTGTGCAATGTATGTTAATCCTGCTTCTCCTCCCTATCTGCTGGTCCATATCTCCCTCTGAACTCCCCTCCTCTTCCTCTCTTGTGGGCACCCACGTGACATCACTAGACACGTCATCATCGATGTCACCTTCCCCACCGCTATAAGTAGAGATCTCGGAGTAGGCAGCAACACCGGGGACCAACCTCCTCCTTGGGCTGATCTGGGTACTGTCGTCAGACTGCTGAGTGGCGGTTGTTGCTACCTCCTCTTCCTGATCCAATGCCAAGAGTGGCTGCGCATCAGAAATGTCTTGATATGGATCGGAAAATAATTCCTGTGACTCAAGCGGAAGGTATGTGGTGGTGGTGTTGTTGGTGGTAGTGTCTTTGGGGGTGCACATAGCAGAGAGTGAAGAGGAGGGTACAGATCGAGAGGATGAGGAGGGTGCAGAATAGTAAGGCTGAGTGAGCCACTCAACCAAGTCTGGTGCGTCCTTTAAAGTAATTGAACGCACCTTCTGCAACGTCCCACTTTGGCTCAAGCCTGTTGCTCCTGCCCTACCCCTACCACCCCTGAGGAAAAGCCTGCCTCTTCCTCTTCCTGTCATTTTTTAAATGACCCTGTGACAAAACTCTCAGTCCCTATACTGATAAAGGACTGCTGCAGAATAGGGCAGCAGTCAGCAGTAGTGCACCACAACCCTATATATTGTGGACCTATACCAGTCCTTAAGGAATAGGAGACTGTACCTCACTCAACCCTATGTACTGTAGTACCCTATACTTTACCAGTCCTTATAAGGACCTTTGTGGAACTAGTAGGTTGTGAATGATTAGCAGACTGTACCTCAGTCCCTATACTGATAAAGGACTACTGCAGCAGAATAGGGCAGCAGTCAGCAGTAGTGCACCTCAACCCTATATATTGTGGACCTATACCAGTCCTTAAGGAATAGCAGACTGTACCTCACTCAACCCTATGTACTGTAGTACCCTATACTTTACCAGTCCTTATAAGGACCTTTGTGGAACTAGTAGGTTGTGAATGATTAGCAGACTGTACCTCAGTCCCTATACTGATAAAGGACTACTGCAGCAGAAGGGCAGCAGTCAGCAGTAGTGCACCTCAACCCTATATATTGTGGACCTATACCAGTCCTTAAGGAATAGCAGACTGTACCTCCCTCAACCCTATGTACTGTAGTACCCTATACCTTACCAGTCCATATAAGGACCATTGTGGAACTAGTAGGTTGTGAATGATTAGCAGACTGTACCTCAGTCCCTATACTGATAAAGGACTACTGCAGCAGAAGGGCAGCAGTCAGCAGTAGTGCACCTCAACCCTATATATTGTGGACCTATACCAGTCCTTAAGGAATAGCAGACTGTACCTCACTCAACCCTATGTACTGTAGTACCCTATACCTTACCAGTCCTTATAAGGACCTTTGTGGAACTAGTAGGTTATGAATGATTAGCAGACTGTACCTCAGTCCCTATACTGATAAAGGACTACTGCAGCAGAAGGGCAGCAGTCAGCAGTAGTGCACCTCCACCCTATATATTGTGGACCTGTACCAGTCCTTAAGGAATAGCAGACTGTACCTCACTCAACCCTATGTACTGTAGTACCCTATACCTTACCAGTCCTTATAAGGACCTTTGTGGAACTAGTAGGTTGTGAATGATTAGCAGACTGTACCTCAGTCCCTATACTGATAAAGGACTACTGCAGCAGAAGGGCAGCAGTCAGCAGTAGTGCACCTCAACCCTATATATTGTGGACCTATACCAGTCCTTAAGGAATAGCAGACTGTACCTCACTCAACCCTATGTACTGTAGTACCCTATACCTTACCAGTCCTTATAAGGACCTTTGTGGAACTAGTAGGTTGTGAATGATTAGCAGACTGTACCTCAGTCCCTATACTGATAAAGGACTACTGCAGCAGAAGGGCAGCAGTCAGCAGTAGTGCACCTCAACCCTATATATTGTGGACCTATACCAGTCCTTAAGGAATAGCAGACTGTACCTCACTCAACCCTATGTACTGTAGTACCCTATACCTCACCAGTCCTTATAAGGACCTTTGTGGAACTAGTAGGTTGTGAATGATTAGCAGACTGTGCCTCAGTCCCTATACTGATAAAGGACTGCTGCAGAATAGGGCAGCAGTCAGCAGTAGTGCACCACAACCCTATATATTGTGGACCTATACCAGTCCTTAAGGAATAGCAGACTGTACCTCCCTCAACCCTATGTACTGTAGTACCCTATATCTTACCAGTCCTTATAAGGACCTTTGTGGAACTAGTAGGTTGTGAATGATTAGCAGACTGTACCTCAGTCCCTATACTGATAAAGGACTACTGCAGCAGAAGGGCAGCAGTCAGCAGTAGTGCACCTCAACCCTATATATTGTGGACCTATACCAGTCCTTAAGGAATAGCAGACTGTACCTCCCTCAACCCTATGTACTGTAGTACCCTATACCTTACCAGTCCTTATAGGGACCTTTGTGGAACTAGTAGGTTGTGAATGATTAGCAGACTATACCTCAGTCCCTATACTGATAAAGGACTACTGCAGCAGAAGGGCAGCAGTCAGCAGTAGTGCACCTCAACCCTATATATTGTGGATCTATACCAGTCCTTAAGGAATAGCAGACTGTACCTCACTCAACCCTATGTACTGTAGTACCCTATACCTTACCAGTCCTTATAAGGACCTTTGTGGAACTAGTAGGTTGTCAATGATTAGCAGACTATACCTCCTGTCCCTATACTGATAAAGGACTACTGCAGCAGAAGGGCAGCAGTCAGCAGTAGTGCGCCTCAACCCTATATATTGTGGACCTATACCAGTCCTTAAGGAATAGCAGACTGTACCTCACTCAACCCTATGTACTGTAGTACCCTATAACTTACCAGTCATTATCAGGACCTTTGTGGAACTAGTAGGTTGTGAATGATTAGCAGACTGTACCTCAGTCCCTATACTGATAAAGGACTACTGCAGCAGAAGGGCAGCAGTCAAGTATAATATTCTTTCTATATTTGGAAGAAAGAATATTATACGTGTACAAGCCTATTACCATACCAGTCCTGAAAAGAACCTTTGTGGACCTAATAGTAACAGCTACTGATTAAACTGACTGTCCCTCACTGCCACACACAGCTTCCTGCCTGTCCCTATTTAAACTGACAAAACACAGGCTGCTGGAACAATAACTTGAATAGCACTCAAAACTATATCCTGTACTACTTTACCATACCAGTCCTGAAAAGGACTTTTGTGGACCTAATAGTAACAGCTAATGATTAAACTGACTGTCCCTGCTGCACACAGCGTCCTGTCCCTCTCTCTACACTGACAAAAGACAGGCTGCTGCAATAATCACTAGCACAGCAGTGCCTCAAACCTATATCCTGAACTACACCTAACACCTATACCATGATACCAGTCCTTAAAAGAACTTTTGTGGACCTAATAGCTAGCGATTTGGGTCACTGAAGTCTCTCCCTGCTCCACACAGCAACCTCTCCCTATAGTGACATACGAAAGAATGTAAAATGGCCGCCGGATCGGGTCTATTTATAAGTTAGGGGGAATGTCCAAGTGTCCTTGTGCTGTAATGTCTCAATTGGCTGTCCTGTACCCCATGATGGATGTGTCATCATAGGTCAAAGTTCTTTTACACAGTAAACACGTAAGTCCGCCGATCGGGCGGACGGCGAACAGCCGAAATTCGCCACGAAACGACCGCCGGGCGAACCGTTCGGCCATCCCTAGTAGCAAGGAAGGCTTTTCTTGGAAGCATGCTAATGAACTTGTAGTTGACATTGGCTGTCTGTTTAAGGGTATCTCCAGTTTCGTCAGAAAAAAAGATAGCAAATAAGTAAACGTAATATTGTATATACAATTGTAACACAAGCCATATTGTCATTTATTTAAAAAAAATGATCTTTACTTTTCAATTGGCAGCGCTGCCATTTTCTGTAAAATTCAATGCAATGTGGCAACCTGGAGGCGTTCCGTACACAATTGGTGTATAGAACGGCCCCCAGAGATTTCACTTCCTTTTTGTGTGATTGGCTCACTGATTTTCCCAGAAGTCTGCACTTAGATACAAGTCAGATTTTAGGCATCCTCTGCAAGAAAAAATGTCAGATTTGGTGATATGCTCCTAAATGGTTAAGTACTTCTCAAGGACTGCAGGTCCTGTTATTCTTCTCACTAGAGCCCTGCAAGTGCATCAGCTGCTCAAAAGTGAAGAATAAAAAAATCACTCCCATTTCAAATCAGTCCTGCACAAGACATGATCTAACAAAAAGCTATTCATTCAGAGAAGAAACAGGTAGGACTCTGCAACAAAAAGTGTTAAAATTCTTGCAATGTCCATTGATCACCCAGAGGGGATTGGTTATTTTTCTCAATAAAAGAGGAGTCCTCCCTGCATAAGTTGTGCCCTGAAGATGTAGTTTAATGGTGTCATTTGTTGAACTGTACGCATAGGCTATAGTAGAGGAAATCTTCACATTCCTGTGTCAGCGGCGTTGCGTGGGTTAATGCACGACCTCTATCTGCAGTGTGAGACCTGACACCTCCTGAGAAGAAACCTTGAGAAGAAGCTAACTGACAAACACAATTCGGACATAAATGGGTTTTTTTTGGCTCTTGAAGGCTGAGAGTCCTTCCTGGAAGAAAAAAAATGAAAGCGTGGTTGGTTTTGGGAAGTGAAGGCAGCCCTGAGTACTGGTAGTGGAACACAGATGTGAAGGCCAGGTGTCGGGTTAAAGGATGCAACATCGTTTAGAGCTTTTTGGGGGGCGAAAAAGGCACAGGCGCTACCACAAGGTAAGGGGATGTAGCTCAGTGGTAGAGCGCACGCTTTGCATGTGTGAGGCCCCGGGTTCAATCCCTGGCATCTCCATTTAGCGTACGCAAAGGGAAACGGCCACCCCTCATCTGCTGCAACCCAGGCATGTGCACACACATGAGAAACATTTGGCAAAAACAACCCTTACATAAACATGCCTGGCCGCACCCTCCAAAGTCATTAGCATGTAAGGGTGGAGGAGACAACCAGGAATTCTTCCCTTTGTTCCTCTCTATCTGCATTTTCAACTCACAAGGATCAAAGGTCTGCTCCTGAGTAGTAAGGGGGATGTAGCTCAGTGGTAGAGCGCACGCTTCGCATGTGTGAGGGCCTGGGTTCAACCCCCGGCATCTCCATTCTTTATCTTAAAACCTAGTCTAGTTACCATGTAGCGCATGCTGAGTGGCCTAACTATCCCCACAAAGTGCAAAATACTGCTGAGAACTTTACTCTAAAGTCAAACTTCACCCCCCCAAAAAAAAAGGCACAGACTCAGGCAAACAAGATGGGGATGTAGCTCAGTGGTAGAACGCGCGCTTTGCATGTGTGAGGTCCCGGGTTCAATCCCCGGCATCTCCATTCTTTATCTTAAAGCCGAGTCTGGTATCTATGCAGCGCATGCTGACTTGACTAATTATCCCCACAAAGTGCAAAATCCTGCTGAGAACTTTTCTCTAAAGTCAAACTTTCTCCCCCCCCCCCCCCCAAAAAAAAAAAAAAGGCACAGAAGGGCAAGCGCAAGATGGGGCTGTAGCTCAGTGGTAGAGCGCACACTTTGCATGTGTGAAGCCCCAGGTTCAATTCCCAGCATCTCCAGCCTTTGCCTTAAACAGATATCAGTTGGGGTGATTGCAACTAGTTTCAAAACCCTGCCCACAGCTTTGCTGGGTACTGTCAAAATGGGTGGCAGTAGCAAGGAAGGCTTTTCTTGGAAGCATGCTAATGAACTTGTAGTTGACATTGGCTGTCTGTTTAAGGGTATGTCCAGTTTCGTTAGAAAATAAGTAAAAGTAATATTGTATATACAATTGTAACACAAGCCATATTGTCACTTATTTAAAAAAAAATGATCTTTTCTTTTCAATTGGCAGCGCTGTCATTTTCTGTAAAATTCAAAGCAATATGGCAACCTAGAGGCGTTCCGTACACAATTGGTGTACAGAACGGCCCCCAGAGATTTCACTTCCTGCTTGTGTGATTGGCTTACTGATTTTCCCAGAATTCTTGCCTTAGATACAAGTCAGATTTTAGGCATCCTCTGCAAGAAAAAATGTCAGATTTGGTGAGATGCTCCTAAATGGTTAAGTACTTCTTAAGGACTGCAGGTCCTGTTATTCTTCTCACTAGAGCCCTGCAAGTGCATCAGCTGCTCAAAAGTGAAGAATAAAAAAATCACTCCCATTTCAAATCAGTCCTGCACAAGACATGATCTAACAAAAAGCTATTCATTCAGAGAAGAAACAGGTAGGACTCTGCAACAAAATGTGTTAAAATTCTTGCAATGTCCATTGATCACCCAGAGGGGATTGTTTTTTTTTCCTCAATAAAAGAGGACTCCTCCCTGCATAAGTTGTGCCCTGAAGATGTAGTTTAATGGTGTCATTTGTTGAACTGTACGCATAGGCTATAGTAGAGGAAATCTTCACATTCCTGTGTCAGCGGTTTCTTATTGTGTTGACACGTGAGGCTATTAGGCATGGCTTTGCATGGGTTAATGCATGACCTCTATCTGCAGTGTGAGACCTGACACCTCCTGAGAAGAAACTTCATTTCGAAAAAGTCCTGCCTCTCTCAGACTAGTGCTCATGCAGGTGAGAGCCACACAGTAATTAGATGTGACACAGACACAAAGAGAGGTCACTTATGCAGCTGGGAGATGATGTGTTGTCAGCTAACTGACAAACACAATTCGGACATAAATGGGTTTTTTTTGGCTCTTGAAGGCTGAAAGTCCTTCCTGGAAGAAAAAAAATGAAAGCGTGGTTGGTTTTGGGAAGTGAAGGAGGCCCTGAGTACTGGTAGTGGAACACAGATGTGAAGGCCAGGTGCCGGGTTAAAGGATGCAACATCGTTTAGAGCTTTTTGGGGGGCGAAAAAGGCACAGGCGCTACCACAAGGCAAGGGAATGTAGCTCAGTGATAGAGTGCACGCTTTGCATGTGTGAGGCCCCGGGTTCAATCCCTGGCATCTCCATTTACCGTACGCCAAGGGAAACGGCCACCCCTCATCTGCTGCAACCCAGGCATGTGCACACACATGGGAAACATTTGGCACAAACAACCCTTACATAAACATGCCTGGCCGCACCCTCCAAAGTCATTAGCATGTAAGGGTGGAGGAGACAACCAGGAATTCTTCCCTTTGTTCCTCTCTATCTGCATTTTCAATTCACAAGGATCAAAGGTCTGCTCATGAGTAGAAAGGGGGATGTAGCTCAGTGGTAGAGCGCACGCTTCGCATGTGTGAGGTCCCGGGTTCAACCCCCGGCATCTCCATTCTTTATCTTAAAACCGAGTCTAGTTACCATGTAGCGCATGCTGAGTGGCCTAACTATCCCCACAAAGTGCAAAATACTGCTGAGAACTTTACTCTAAAGTCAAACTTCACCCCCCCCCAAAAAAAGGCACAGACTCAGGCAAACAAGATGGGGATGTAGCTCAGTGGTAGAGCGCGCACTTTGCATGTGTGAGGTCCCGGGTTTAATCCCCGGCATCTCCATTCTTTATCTTAAAGCCGAGTCTAGTATCTATGCAGCGCATGCTGACTTGACTAATTATCCCCACAAAGTGCAAAATCCTGCTGAGAACTTTTCTCTAAAGTCAAACTTTCCCTCCCCCCCCCCCCAAAAAAAAAAAAAAGACACAGAAGGGCAAGCGCAAGATGGGGATGTAGCTCAGTGGTAGAGCGCACGCTTTGCATGTGTGAAGCCCCAGGTTCAATTCCCAGCATCTCCAGCCTTCGCCTTAAACAGATATCAGTTGGGGTGATTGCAACTAGTTTCAAAACCCTGCCCACAGCTTTGCTGGGTACTGTCAAAATGGGTGGCAGTAGCAAGGAAGGCTTTTCTTGGAAGCATGCTAATCAACTTGTAGTTGACATTGGCTGTCTATTTAAGGGTATGTCCAGTTTCGTTAGAAAATAAGTAAAAGTAATATTGTATATACAATTGTAACACAAGCCATATTGTCACTTATTTAAAAAAAATGATCTTTCCTTTTCAATTGGCAGCGCTGTCATTTTCTGTAAAATTCAATGCAATATGGCAACCTAGAGGCGTTCCGTACACAATTGGTGTACAGAACGGCCCCCAGAGATTTCACTTCCTGTTTGTGTGATTGGCTCACTGATTTTCCCAGAAGTCTTGCCTTAGATACAAGTCAGATTTTAGGCATCCTCTGCAAGAAAAAATGTCAGATTTGGTGAGATGCTCCTAAATGGTTAAGTACTTCTCAAGGACTGCAGGTCCTGTTATTCTTCTCACTAGAGCCCTGCAAGTGCATCAGCTGCTCAAAAGTGAAGAATAAAAAAATCACTCCCATTTCAAATCAGTCCTGCACAAGACATGATCTAACAAAAAGCTATTCATTCAGAGAAGAAACAGGTAGGACTCTGCAACAAAACGTGTTAAAATTCTTGCAATGTCCATTGATCACCCAGAGGGGATTGGTTTTTTTTCCTCAATAAAAGAGGAGTCCTCCCTGCATAAGTTGTGCCCTGAAGATGTAGTTTAATGGTGTCATTTGTTGAACTGTACGCATAGGCTATAGTAGAGGAAATCTTCACATTCCTGTGTCAGCGGTTTCTTATTGTGTTGACACGTGAGGCTATTAGGCATGGCTTTGCATGGGTTAATGCATGACCTCTATCTGCAGTGTGAGACCTGACACCTCCTGAGAAGAAACTTCATTTCGAAAAAGTCCTGCCTCTCTCAGACTAGTGCTCATGCAGGTGAGAGCCACACAGTAATTAGATGTGACACAGACACAAAGAGAGGTCACTTATGCAGCTGGGAGATGATGTGTTGTCAGCTAACTGACAAACACAATTCGGACATAAATGGTTTTTTTTGGCTCTTGAAGGCTGAAAGTCCTTCCTGGAAGAAAAAAAATGAAAGCGTGGTTGGTTTTGGGAAGTGAAGGAGGCCCTGAGTACTGGTAGTGGAACACAGATGTGAAGGCCAGGTGCCGGGTTAAAGGATGCAACATCGTTTAGAGCTTTTTGGGGGGCGAAAAAGGCACAGGCGCTACCACAAGGTAAGGGGATGTAGCTCAGTGGTAGAGCGCACACGTTGCATGTGTGAGGCCTCGGGTTCAATCCCTGGCATCTCCATTTTATTTATTTTTTTTATTTTTTTTAAATCATCTTTATTATTTTCTTATATAAAATTCAGCAGACAATTACATTCAATCCTGAAGCATTGAGGTTTACACAGATCCCCCAATGTCTTCACATTTACATGCGTACTTTTCCACTTCATATCTATAACAATATTAGGTGGTGGCCCGAGAGGTGGGGATATTTGGGGGAGAGTCAACCTGTGTAGGAGAGGGAAAAAATAAATAAATAAATAAATAAAAAATGGGGGAGGTTTAAATTTCTCCCCTGTGTTATTTCCCTTCTTTATGTGTTTTTTTGTGCCCTTGTGATTCCTTTTATTTATATATTTAAAAAAAAAAAAAAAAAAAAAATTTCTTTTTAATAAAAAAATAATAATCTTTTCTCCTTTAATCATTATTACGTGCTTTTATTCCGTTTGTGTCCCCTTAGTGTGTTGTTTGTGTTTTGTGCTTAGGAAAGTCCTCGGCTTTCCTTTATGTTTCCTGAAAATTGTGTTGTTTGTTTTGGTGTCTCCCCCACTGGTTGTCTCTCCTCCTACCCCCCTCCCCCAGACCCCCCCTCCAATTATATTTCCATAATTTATTCACTTCCCATATACCTTAAAACATACTACAAACAACAAAATTTATAAGTTGTGGTTCGGATTCATATTTCCCCTTTACCCTTTCTACGATGTACCTTTGGAGGACACGAGCTTGCGCAGCAGCTTCTTGATTTTTCTCTTTCCCTTCCTTTCTCCCTCTCCCTATCAGGGATCTCTGGGTGATTCCGGAGGGATTATCAAATTTTTTAATCTGGTATAACTTACTCTTTCTCTATTTCTCGGGAGTAATGCTTCCAGCCCGCCCATATATTTTTATATTTTTCTTGTTGTTCTTTTATATCATATATCCCTTTTTCAGCTTCCATTATTTTATCTACCTCCCCCTTCCATTCCAATAGAGTGGGACATGTTTTCTGCTTCCAATATCTAGGTATTAATATTTTGGCTGCATTCAGCAGATGTGGTATGACTCCTTTTTTATAAGATTTAATGGATCCTTCTGTCCCATGAAACAGATATTGTAGGGGTGTCATTTCTATTGATTTTGCTGTTATCCTCTCTATCCATTTAGCCACTCCCTCCCAAAAAATCCTAATTTTTGGGCAGTCCCACCATATGTGAAGGTATGTCCCCTTATCCTTACATCCTCTCCAGCAATGCCCATCCGCTGTTGGGTATATCTCTGCTATTCTGGCTGGGGTTCGGTACCATCTAGCTATAAACTTATATGACATTTCTTGTATTGCTGCGCTTATTGATGTCTCATGCGTCATTTCCATAAGTTTTTTTATTTGTGTTGGTCTAAATGTGCATCTTAGTTCTTTCTCCCACTCTCTTATAAAGTAAGGAATTGTGCTACTTTGTTCACTAAGAACTAATTTATACATCTGGGATAGCAAGTTATTTGGTTTTTCTATTTTCATACACATCTTCTCATATGTCGTAAGGGAGCTCAGAGGTCTTACTTGGGGTTCTAATTTATTAAAAAAATCTCTCATTTGGTAATATCTCCATCTTGACATGTATATTTCTCCTTGTGATGATATTAATTCTGTTAAGGGGAGTAAACTTCCTAATGGAGCGTATCTTAGGCACCTTGTATTTCCCCCTGAGCCCCAAGAACCTAATGCTCCCTTTTCTTCCCCCGGTGGAAACCATGGATATCCCCCTAATGGGGCCAGTGGTGATGTACGTGGGGCATATTTTCCATTTTTGTTCATTCTGTCCCATACTGCTAACGTATTCCGTGTTAGTGGTGATGTCCACTTTGCTAAAGCTCTATTCGTGGCCTGTATCCATGGGGCCCCTGCTAGATTTCTGCCCGCCATGCTTTCTTCTACCGAAACCCATGCCTTATTTAAGGAGTCATGGCACCAGTTTAATATTCGTACCATAGACATTGCTTTATAATACATAAAGACATCTGGAAGCCCTATTCCACCTTCCTTCTTATTTCTACGCAGGATATCATATGCTATTCTAGGGTTTTTATCGTTCCATATAAAGGATATAAACATTTTACGTATTCTCTTAAAAAAGACCTGAGGCACTGCTATAGGTACAGTATTTAAGATATATATTATTCTAGGTAATATATTCATTTTCAGAGTGTTTATCCTTCCAAACCATGTCAGTGAATAACCCTTCCACCTATTTAGATCTTTAGTTATTTCTGTTATTAGAGTTCCATAATTAAGTTCATATAAAGATTTAGCCTCCGCCGTAATATGTACTCCTAAATAATATAATGATTTTTTTTCCCATTTAAATGGAAGGTTATCCTTCATTACCATTGTCATCAATGGGGGTACATGACAGGGTAATATTATAGATTTTTCCATGTTTATTTTAAAATTGGACATTTTCCCATATCTCTGGACCTCCTCCATTAGTGCCATTATTGATCCCTGTGGTTCTGAAAGATAGAATAGTAGGTCATCAGCATATGCTGATACCTTATGCTCCTCAGATCCTATTCTTATCCCTTTTATTCTCTTATTTTCTCTCACCCTGCACAGAAATGGTTCCAGAGTCAAGGCAAATAGTATTGGGGACAGGGGGCACCCCTGTCTTGTGCCATTTCGTATATCGAAGCATCCTGATAGAGTACCATTTACCTTCACTCTTGCCCTGGGTTTGGCATATAGGGCTTCTATCCATCCCATCATTCGGTCTCCCATACCTATTGCTCTCAGCACTTCTTTCATGAAGTCCCAGTCCACTCTATCAAATGCCTTTTCGGCATCCATTGATAGTATTGTCCTGGGTAATCTATCTGGGCCATTTTGCATCCAATAAAGTATATGTAAGGCTCGAATGGTGTTATCTTTGGTTTCTCTGCCTTTCATGAAACCCGTTTGGTCACGATGGACCAATTGTGTTACCTCTTCTTGTATTCTAGTCGCTATGATTTTTGCCATTAATTTAGTATCTGAATTAAGCAATGATATGGGTCTATAATTAGCACATTCCTGTGGATCCTTCCCTGGTTTCGGTAAAACTGTTATGTATGCTAGCAGTGCTTCTGAGGACATTGTATTATAGGCAGTAATATTATTGAAATATCTACACAAAGGTATTTCTAAAATTTGGGCAAACTTTTTATAGTATGCATTAGTTAACCCATCGGGTCCTGGGCTCTTCCCCCTCGGCAGGTTCTCAATTGCTATTCTTATTTCCTCTTTAGTTATTGGTTCTTCTAATTTTTCTATTATCCTGGAGGGGAACATTGATATTGTAGAACTACGGATATAATCTCTAATTTCTTCTATCCTCTCCCTATCTTCCGCCTGCTCCAGCATGGGTTGGATATTATATAGCTTCTTATAAAATTGTTGAAATTCCTTTGCTATTAATTTTGTGTCTTTTACTTGTTTATTATTCACTCTAATTTCATGTACGTGGGATAATTCCCTCTTTTTTTTTAGTTGTCTAGCTAATAATCGGCCACATTTATTCCCATGCTCATAACATCTGTGTGTTATAAATCTATATTTATCCCTGGCCCTTCTATCCAGACACCTGGAGAGCTCCTCCCTCATGATTCCCAGCTGCCTGGCATCTTCTGGTTCGCAAGTACTCTTATGTTTGTTCTCTAATTCCTTTATTCTTTCCAACTGATCTTCTATCTCTTTTCTTTTTTCCCTCTTTACTCGCGTTCCATGTGCTATTAGTTCTCCTCTAACTACCGCTTTGTGGGCTTCCCACACAGTTTGCTCCGATACTTCTTCTGACGTATTTAAATCAAAATACTCTTCTAATTTATGTTGGAGGTCCTCTAGTATTATTTTATCATCCAGTAATGACTCGTTTAGTCTCCACATTCGTTCCTTGTGACCCGCGTATATAGGGGAGATCACCGCCACCACCGGGGCATGATCCGAGATCGTTATTGGCTTTATATTTACTGCTTTTACATGTTCTAAATAATATTGATCTACCAAAATCCAGTCTAACCTGGAGTAGGTGTTATGGCTCTTTGAGTAGTAACTGTAATTTTTTTTTTCTCCGTTTAATGCCCTCCAACTATCTACCAAGTGTGAGGATTGAAATAATTTTTTTTACATGTTTAAGTGCTCTAAATGATAGTGGTGTTTTCCCTGTGGTTGTATCTAGTTTAGTGTCAACAATAACATTAAAATCCCCTCCAAGAATCAAAAACCCTTCCCTAAATTTTTCTAACGCTTTTAGTGTTTTTCCCAGGAAATCGACTGTGTGTGTGTTTGGGGCATATATTGAAGCGAATGTGTACCCTTGTCCCTGCAGTGTTCCTTTAATAAAAAGGTACCTCCCTTCTGGGTCTGTGTTCACTACTATGGATATCAGAGGACACGTGTTTCCAAAGGCTATCGATACTCCTCTAGCTCTCGCAATGGGCGATACTGCATGAAACCACTGATTGTATGGGAATAACGGTAGCCTTGGTACGGATCCTGACGTGAAGTGTGTTTCCTGTAGATATACTATATCTACAGCTTGATGATTTAATTCCTGCCAAAGACGGCCCCTTTTTTGAGGTGAGCACAGTCCCCTTACATTATAAGTCATTATTTTTAAAGCTTTAGCCATTCTTTTAATCTACGTAAGTATGTACCATTCTTAATCTGTTGCTGCGCTTCTCGTGTTCCCCGCCTCCATGTACACCTGTGGTAAAAACTTCAAAAAAAATTCCATTCTGACCCCATCCACAACTTAACACTTTACTTTGTAAAATGCTGGCATCTCCATTTACCGTACGCCAAGGGAAACGGCCACCCCTCATCTGCTGCAACCCAGGCATGTGCACACACATGGGAAACATTTGGCAAAAACAACCCTTACATAAACATGCCTGGCCGCACCCTCCAAAGTCATTAGCATGTAAGGGTGGAGGAGACAACCAGGAATTCTTCCCTTTGTTCCTCTCTATCTGCATTTTCAACTCACAAGGATCAAAGGTCTGCGCCTGAGTAGTAAGGGGGATGTAGCTCAGTGGTAGAGCGCACGCTTCGCATGTGTGAGGTCCCGGGTTCAACCCCCGGCATCTCCATTCTTTATCTTAAAACCGAGTCTAGTTACCATGTAGCGCATGCTGAGTGGCCTAACTATCCCCACAAAGTGCAAAATACTGCTGAGAACTTTACTCTAAAGTCAAACTTCACCCCCCCCCCCAAAAAAAGGCACAGACTCAGGCAAACAAGATGGGGATGTAGCTCAGTGGAAGAGCGCACGCTTTGCATGTGTGAGGTCCTGGGTTCAATCCCCGGCATCTCCATTCTTTATCATAAAGCCGAGTCTAGTATCTATGCAGCGCATGCTGACTTGACTAATTATCCCCACAAAGTGCAAAATCCTGCTGAGAACTTTTCTCTAAAGTCAAACTTTCTCCCCCCCCCCCCAAAAAAAAAAAAAAAAAAAGGCACAGAAGGGCAAGCACAAGATGGGGATGTAGCTCAGTGGTAGAGCGCACGCTTTGCATGTGTGAAGCCCCAGGTTCAATTCCCAGCATCTCCAGCCATTGCCTTAAACAGATATCAGTTGGGGTGATTGCAACTAGTTTCAAAACCCTGCCCACAGCTTTGTTGGGTACTGTCAAAATGGGTGGCAGTAGTAAGGAAGGCTTTTCTTGGAAGCATGCTAATGAACTTGTAGTTGACATTGGCTGTCTGTTTAAGGGTATATCCAGTTTCGTTAGAAAATAAGTAAAAGTAATAGTAATATTGTATATACAATTGTAACACAAGCCATATTGTCACTTATTTTAAAAAAAATGATCTTTCCTTTTCAATTGGCAGCGCTGTCATTTTCTGTAAAATTCAATGCAATATGGCAACCTAGAGGCGTTCCGTACACAATTGGTGTACAGAACGGCCCCCAGAGATTTCACTTCCTGTTTGTGTGATTGGCTCACTGATTTTCCCAGAAGTCTTGCCTTAGATACAAGTCAGATTTTAGGCATCCTCTGCAAGAAAAAATGTCAGATTTGGTGAGATGCTCCTAAATGGTTAAGTACTTCTCAAGGACTGCAGGTCCTGTTATTCTTCTCACTAGAGCCCTGCAAGTGCATCAGCTGCTCAAAAGTGAAGAATAAAAAAATCACTCCCATTTCAAATCAGTCCTGCACAAGACATGATCTAACAAAAAGCTATTCATTCAGAGAAGTAACAGGTAGGACTCTGCAACAAAACGTGTTAAAATTCTTGCAATGTCCATTGATCACCCAGAGGGGATTGGTTTTTTTTCCTCAATAAAAGAGGAGTCCTCCCTGCATAAGTTGTGCCCTGAAGATGTAGTTTAATGGTGTCATTTGTTGAACTGTACGCATAGGCTATAGTAGAGGAAATCTTCACATTCCTGTGTCAGCGGTTTCTTATTATGTTGACACGTGAGGCTATTAGGCATGGCTTTGCATGGGTTAATGCATGACCTCTATCTGCAGTGTGAGACCTGACACCTCCTGAGAAGAAACTTCATTTCGAAAAAGTCCTGCCTCTCTCAGACTAGTGCTCATGCAGGTGAGAGCCACACAGTAATTAGATGTGACACAGACACAAAGAGAGGTCACTTATGCAGCTGGGAGATGATGTGTTGTCAGCTAACTGACAAACACAATTCGGACATAAATGGTTTTTTTTTGGCTCTTGAAGGCTGAAAGTCCTTCCTGGAAGAAAAAAAATGAAAGCGTGGTTGGTTTTGGGAAGTGAAGGAGGCCCTGAGTACTGGTAGTGGAACACAGATGTGAAGGCCAGGTGCCGGGTTAAAGGATGCAACATCGTTTAGAGCTTTTTGGGGGGCGAAAAAGGCACAGGCGCTACCACAAGGTAAGGGGATGTAGCTCAGTGGTAGAGTGCACGCTTTGCATGTGTGAGGCCCCGGGTTCAATCCCTGGCATCTCCATTTACCGTACGCCAAGGGAAACGGCCACCCCTCATCTGCTGCAACCCAGGCATGTGCACACACATGGGAAACATTTGGCAAAAACAACCCTTACATAAACATGCCTGGCCACACCCTCCAAAGTCATTAGCATGTAAGGGTGGAGGAGACAACCAGGAATACTTCCCTTTGTTCCTCTCTATCTGCATTTTAAACTCATAAGGATCAAAGGTCTGCTCCTGAGTAGTAAGGGGGATGTAGCTCAGTGGTAGAGCGCACGCTTCGCATGTGTGAGGTCCCGGGTTCAACCCCCGGCATCTCCATTCTTTATCTTAAAACCGAGTCTAGTTACCATGTAGCGCATGCTGAGTGGCCTAACTATCCCCACAAAGTGCAAAATACTGCTGAGAACTTTACTCTAAAGTCAAACTTCACCCCCCTCAAAAAAAAGGCACAGAGGCAGCCAAACAAGATGGGGATGTAGCTAAGTGGTAGAGCGCGCGCTTTGCATGTGTGAGGTCCCAGGTTCAATCCCCGGCATCTCCATTCTTTATCTTAAAGCCGAGTCTAGTATCTATGCAGCGCATGCTGACTTGACTAATTATTCCCCACATAGTGCAAAATCCTGCTGAGAACTTTTCTCTAAAGTCAAACTTTCTCCCCCCCCGCCCCGCCCCCCCCCCCAAACAAAAAAAAAAAGGCACAGAAGGGCAAGCACAAGATGGGGATGTAGCTCAGTGGTAGAGCGCACGCTTTGCATGTGTGAAGCCCCAGGTTCAATTCCCAGCATCTCCATCCTTTGCCTTAAACAGATATCAGTTGGGGTGATTGCAACTAGTTTCAAAACCCTGCCCACAGCTTTGTTGGGTACTGTCAAAATGGGTGGCAGTAGTAAGGAAGGCTTTTCTTGGAAGCATGCTAATGAACTTGTAGTTGACATTGGCTGTCTGTTTAAGGGTATATCCAGTTTCGTTAGAAAATAAGTAAAAGTAATATTGTATATACAATTGTAACACAAGCCATATTGTCACTTATTTAAAAAAAAAATGATCTTTCCTTTTCAATTGGCAGCGCTGTCATTTTCTGTAAAATTCAATGCAATATGGCAACCTAGAGGCGTTCCGTACACAATTGGTGTACAGAACGGCCCCCAGAGATTTCACTTCCTGTTTGTGTGATTGGCTCACTGATTTTCCCAGAAGTCTTGCCTTAGATACAAGTCAGATTTTAGGCATCCTCTGCAAGAAAAAATGTCAGATTTGGTGAGATGCTCCTAAATGGTTAAGTACTTCTCAAGGACTGCAGGTCCTGTTATTCTTCTCACTAGAGCCCTGCAAGTGCATCAGCTGCTCAAAAGTGAAGAATAAAAAAATCACTCCCATTTCAAATCAGTCCTGCACAAGACATGTTCTAACAAAAAGCTATTCATTCAGAGAAGAAACAGGTAGGACTCTGCAACAAAACATGTTAAAATTCTTGCAATGTCCATTGATCACCCAGAGGGGATTGGTTTTTTTTCCTCAATAAAAGAGGAGTCCTCCCTGCATAAGTTGTGCCCTGAAGATGTAGTTTAATGGTGTCATTTGTTGAGCTGTACGCATAGGCTATAGTAGAGGAAATCTTCACATTCCTGTGTCAGCGGTTTCTTATTGTGTTGACACGTGAGGCTATTAGGCATGGCTTTGCATGGGTTAATGCATGACCTCTATCTGCAGTGTGAGACCTGACACCTCCTGAGAAGAAACTTCATTTCGAAAAAGTCCTGCCTCTCTCAGACTAGTGCTCATGCAGGTGAGAGCCACACAGTAATTAGATGTGACACAGACACAAAGAGAGGTCACTTATGCAGCTGGGAGATGATGTGTTGTCAGCTAACTGACAAACACAATTCGGACATAAATGGTTTTTTTTTGGCTCTTGAAGGCTGAAAGTCCTTCCTGGAAGAAAAAAAATGAAAGCGTGGTTGGTTTTGGGAAGTGAAGGAGGCCCTGAGTACTGGTAGTGGAAGACAGATGTGAAGGCCAGGTGCCGGGTTAAAGGATGCAACATCGTTTAGAGCTTTTTGGGGGGCGAAAAAGGCACAGGCGCTACCACAAGGTAAGGGAATGTAGCTCAGTGGTAGAGCGCACGCTTTGCATGTGTGAGGCCCCGGGTTCAATCCCTGGCATCTCCATTTACCGTACGCCAAGGGAAACGGCCACCCCTCATCTGCTACAACCCAGGCATGTGCACACACATGGGAAACATTTGGCAAAAACAACCCTTACATAAACATGCCTGGCCACACCCTCCAAAGTCATTAGCATGTAAGGGTGGAGGAGACAACCAGGAATTCTGCCCTTTGTTCCTCTCTATCTGCATTTTCAACTCACAAGGATCAAAGTTCTGCACCTGAGTAGTAAGGGGGATGTAGCTCAGTGGTAGAGCGCACGCATCGCATGTGTGAGGTCCCGGGTTCAACCCCCGGCATCTCCATTCTTTATCTTAAAACCGAGTCTAGTTACCATGTAGCGCATGCTGAGTGGCCTAACTATCCCCACAAAGTGCAAAATACTGCTGAGAATTTTACTCTAAAGTCAAACTTCACCCCCCCCAAAAAAAAGGCACAGACTCAGGCAAACAAGATGGGGATGTAGCTCAGTGGTAGAGCGCGCGCTTTGCATGTGTGAGGTCCTGGGTTCAATCCCGGGCATCTCCATTCTTTATCTTAAAGCCGAGCCTAGTATCTATGCAGCGCATGCTGACTTGACTAATTATCCCCACAAAGTGCAAAATCCTGCTGAGAACTTTTCTCTAAAGTCAAACTTTCTCCCCCCCCAAACAAAAAAAAAAAAGGCACAGAAGGGCAAGCACAAGATGGGGATGTAGCTCAGTGGTACAGCGCACGCTTTGCATGGGTGAAGCCCCAGGTTCAATTCCCAGCATCTCCAGCCTTCGCCTTAAACAGATATCAGTTGGGGTGATTGCAACTAGTTTCAAAACCCTGCCCACAGCTTTGCTGGGTACTGTCAAAATGGGTGGCAGTAGCAAGGAAGGCTTTTCTTAGAAGCATGCTAATGAACTTGTAGTTGACATTGGCTGTCTGTTTAAGGGTATGTCCAGTTTCGTTAGAAAATAAGTAAAAGTAATATTGTATATACAATTGTAACACAAGCCATATTGTCACTTATTTAAAAAAAATGATCTTTCCTTTTCAATTGGCAGCGCTGTCATTTTCTGTAAAATTCAATGCAATATGGCAACCTAGAGGCGTTCCGTACACAATTGGTGTACAGAACGGCCCCCAGAGATTTCACTTCCTGTTTGTGTGATTGGCTCACTGATTTTCCCAGAAGTCTTGCCTTAGATACAAGTCAGATTTTAGGCATCCTCTGCAAGAAAAAATGTCAGATTTGGTGAGATGCTCCTAAATGGTTAAGTACTTCTCAAGGACTGCAGGTCCTGTTATTCTTCTCACTAGAGCCCTGCAAGTGCATCAGCTGCTCAAAAGTGAAGAATAAAAAATCACTCCCATTTCAAATCAGTCCTGCACAAGACATGATCTAACAAAAAGCTATTCATTCAGAGAAGAAACAGGTAGGACTCTGCAACAAAACGTGTTAAAATTCTTGCAATGTCCATTGATCACCCAGAGGGGATTGGTTTTTTTTCCTCAATAAAAGAGGAGTCCTCCCTGAATAAGTTGTGCCCTGAAGATGTAGTTTAATGGTGTCATTTGTTGAACTGTACGCATAGGCTATAGTAGAGGAAATCTTCACATTCCTGTGTCAGCGGTTTCTTATTGTGTTGACACGTGAGGCTATTAGGCATGGCTTTGCATGGGTTAATGCATGACCTCTATCTGCAGTGTGAGACCTGACACCTCCTGAGAAGAAACTTCATTTCGAAAAAGTCCTGCCTCTCTCAGACTAGTGCTCATGCAGGTGAGAGCCACACAGTAATTAGATGTGACACAGACACAAAGAGAAGTCACTTATGCAGCTGGGAGATGATGTGTTGTCAGCTAACTGACAAACACAATTCGGACATAAATGGTTTTTTTTTGGCTCTTGAAGGCTGAAAGTCCTTCCTGGAAGAAAAAAAATGAAAGCGTGGTTGGTTTTGGGAAGTGAAGGAGGCCCTGAGTACTGGTAGTGGAACACAGATGTGAAGGCCAGGTGCCGGGTTAAAGGATGCAACATCGTTTAGAGCTTTTTGGGGGGCGAAAAAGGCACAGGCGCTACCACAAGGTAAGGGGATGTAGCTCAGTGGTAGAGCGCACGCTTTGCATGTGTGAGGCCCCGGGTTCAATCCCTGGCATCTCCATTTACCGTACGCCGAGGGAAACGGCCACTCCTCATCTGCTGTAACCCAGGCATGTGCACACACATGGGAAACATTTGGCAAAAACAACCCTTACATAAACATGCCTGGCCGCACCCTCCAAAGTCATTAGCATGTCAGGGTGGAGGAGACAACCAGGAATTCTTCCCTTTGTTCCTCTCTATCTGCATTTTCAACTCACAAGGATCAAAGGTCTGCACCTGAGTAGTAAGGGGGATGTAGCTCAGTGGTAGAGCGCACGCTTCGCATGTGTGAGGTCCCGGGTTCAACCCCCGGCATCTCCGCTCTTTATCTTAAAACCGAGTCTAGTTACCATGTAGCGCATGCTGAGTGGCCTAACTATCCCCACAAAGTGCAAAATACTGCTGAGAACTTTACTCTAAAGTCAAACTTCACCCCCCCCAAAAAAAAGGCACAGACTCAGGCAAACAAGATGGGGATGTAGCTCAGTGGTAGAGCGCGCGCTTTGCATGTGTGAGATCCCGGATTCTATCGCCGGCATCTCCATTCTTTATCTTAAAGCCGAGTCTAGTATCTATGCAGCGCATGCTGACTTGTCTAATTATCCCCACAAAGTGCAAAATCCTGCTGAGAACTTTTCTCTAAAGTCAAACTTTCTCCCCCCCCCAAAAAAAAAAAAAAAAAAAAAAAAAAAGGCACAGAAGGGCAAGTGCAAGATGGGGATGTAGCTCAGTGGTAGAGCGCACGCTTTGCATGTGTGAAGCCCCAAGTTCAATTCCCAGCATCTCCAGCCTTCGCCTTAAACAGATATCAGTTGGGGTGATTGCAACTAGTTTCAAAACCCTGCCCACAGCTTTGCTGGGTACTGTCAAAATGGGTGGCAGTAGTAAGGAAGGCTTTTCTTGGAAGCATGCTAATGAACTTGTAGTTGACATTGGCTGTCTGTTTAAGGGTATGTCCAGTTTCGTTAGAAAATAAGTAAAAGTAATATTGTATATACAATTGTAACACAAGCCATATTGTCACTTATTTTAAAAAAAATGATCTTTCCTTTTCAATTGGCAGCGCTGTCATTTTCTGTAAAATTCAATGCAATATGGCAACCTAGAGGCGTTCCGTACACAATTGGTGTACAGAACGGCCCCCAGAGATTTCACTTCCTGTTTGTGTGATTGGCTCACTGATTTTCCCAGAAGTCTTGCCTTAGATACAAGTCAGATTTTAGGCATCCTCTGCAAGAAAAAATGTCAGATTTGGTGAGATGCTCCTAAATGGTTAAGTACTTCTCAAGGACTGCAGGTCCTGTTATTCTTTTCACTAGAGCCCTGCAAGTGCATCAGCTGCTCAAAAGTGAAGAATAAAAAAATCACTCCCATTTCAAATCAGTCCTGCACAAGACATGATCTAACAAAAAGCTATTCATTCAGAGAAGAAACAGGTAGGACTCTGCAACAAAACGTGTTAAAATTCTTGCAATGTCCATTGATCACCCAGAGGGGATTGGTTTTTTTTCCTCAATAAAAGAGGAGTCCTCCCTGCATAAGTTGTGCCCTGAAGATGTAGTTTAATGGTGTCATTTGTTGAACTGTACGCATAGGCTATAGTAGAGGAAATCTTCACATTCCTGTGTCAGCGGTTTCTTATTGTGTTGACACGTGAGGCTATTAGGCATGGCTTTGCATGGGTTAATGCATGACCTCTATCTGCAATGTGAGACCTGACACCTCCTGAGAAGAAACTTCATTTCGAAAAAGTCCTGCCTCTCTCAGACTAGTGCTCATGCAGGTGAGAGCCACACAGTAATTAGCTGTGACGCTGTGACACAGACACAAAGAGAGGTCACTTATGCAGCTGGGAGATGATGTGTTGTCAGCTAACTGACAAACACAATTCGGACATAAATGGGTTTTTTTTTGGTCTTGAAGGCTGAAAGTCCTTCCTGGAAGAAAAAAAATGAAAGCGTGGTTGGTTTTGGGAAGTGAAGGAGGCCCTGAGTACTGGTAGTGGAACACAGATGTGAAGGCCAGGTGCCGGGTTAAAGGATGCAACATCGTTTAGAGCTTTTTGGGGGGCGAAAAAGGCACAGGCGCTACCACAAGGTAAGGGGATGTAGCTCAGTGGTAGAGCGCACGCTTTGCATGTGTGAGGCCCCGGGTTCAATCCCTGGCATCTCCATTTACCGTACGCCAGGGGAAACGGCCACCCCTCATCTGCTGCAACCCAGGCATGTGCACACACATGGGAAACATTTGGCAAAAACAACCCTTACATAAACATGCCTGGCCGCACCCTCCAAAGTCATTAGCATGTGAGGGTGAAGGAGCCAACCAGGAATTCTGCCCTTTGTTCCTCTCTATCTGCATTTTCAACTCACAAGGATCAAAGGTATGCTCCTGAGTTGTAAGGGGGATGTAGCTCAGTGGTAGAGCACACGCTTCGCATGTGTGAGGTCCCGGGTTCAACCCCCGGCATCTCCATTCTTTATCTTAAAACCGAGTCTAGTTACCATGTAGCGCATGCTGAGTGGCCTAACTATCCCCACAAAGTGCAAAATACTGCTGAGAACTTTACTCTAAAGTCAAACTTCACCCCCCTCAAAAAAAAGGCACAGAGTCAGCCAAGCAAGATGGGGATGTAGCTCAGTGGTAGAGCGCGCGCTTTGCATGTGTGAGGTCCCGGGTTCAATTCCTGGCATCTCCATTCTTTATCTTAAAGCCGAGTCTAGTATCTATGCAGCGCATGCTGACTTGACTAATTATCCCCACAAAGTGCAAAATCCTGCTGAGAACTTTTCTCTAAAGTCAAACTTTCTCCCCCCCCCCCCCCCAAAAAAAAAAAAAGGCACAGAAGGGCAAGTGCAAGATGGGGATGTAGCTCAGTGGTAGAGCGCATGCTTTGCATGTGTGAAGCCCCAGGTTCAATTCCCAGCATCTCCAGCCTTCGCCTTAAACAGATATCAGTTGGGGTGATTGCAACTAGTTTCAAAACCCTGCCCACAGCTTTGCTGGGTACTGTCAAAATGGGTGGCAGTAGTAAGGAAGGCTTTTCTTGGAAGCATGCTAATGAACTTGTAGTTGACATTGGCTGTCTGTTTAAGGGTATGTCCAGTTTCGTTAGAAAATAAGTAAAAGTAATATTGTATATACAATTGTAACACAAGCCATATTGTCACTTATTTAAAAAAAAAAGATCTTTCCTTTTCAATTGGCAGCGCTGTCATTTTCTGTAAAATTCAATGCAATATGGCAACCTAGAGGCGTTCCGTACACAATTGGTGTACAGAACGGCCCCCAGAGATTTCACTTCCTGTTTGTGTGATTGGCTCACTGATTTTCCCAGAAGTCTTGCCTTAGATACAAGTCAGATTTTAGGCATCCTCTGCAAGAAAAAATGTCAGATTTGGTGAGATGCTCCTAAATGGTTAAGTACTTCTCAAGGACTGCAGGTCCTGTTATTCTTCTCACTAGAGCCCTGCAAGTGCATCAGCTGCTCAAAAGTGAAGAATAAAAAAATCACTCCCATTTCAAATCAGTCCTGCACAAGACATGTTCTAACAAAAAGCTATTCATTCAGAGAAGAAACAGGTAGGACTCTGCAACAAAACGTGTTAAAATTCTTGCAATGTCCATTGATCACCCAGAGGGGATTGGTTTTTTTTCCTCAATAAAAGAGGAGTCCTCCCTGCATAAGTTGTGCCCTGAAGATGTAGTTTAATGGTGTCATTTGTTGAGCTGTACGCATAGGCTATAGTAGAGGAAATCTTCACATTCCTGTGTCAGCGGTTTCTTATTGTGTTGACACGTGAGGCTATTAGGCATGGCTTTGCATGGGTTAATGCATGACCTCTATCTGCAGTGTGAGACCTGACACCTCCTGAGAAGAAACTTCATTTCGAAAAAGTCCTGCCTCTCTCAGACTAGTGCTCATGCAGGTGAGAGCCACACAGTAATTAGATGTGACACAGACACAAAGAGAGGTCACTTATGCAGCTGGGAGATGATGTGTTGTCAGCTAACTGACAAACACAATTCGGACATAAATGGTTTTTTTTTGGCTCTTGAAGGCTGAAAGTCCTTCCTGGAAGAAAAAAAATGAAAGCGTGGTTGGTTTTGGGAAGTGAAGGAGGCCCTGAGTACTGGTAGTGGAACACAGATGTGAAGGCCAGGTGCCGGGTTAAAGGATGCAACATCGTTTAGAGCTTTTTGGGGGGCGAAAAAGGCACAGGCGCTACCACAAGGTAAGGGGATGTAGCTCAGTGGTAGAGCGCACGCTTTGCATGTGTGAGGCCCCGGGTTCAATCCCTGGCATCTCCATTTACCGTACGCCAAGGGAAACGGCCACCCCTCATCTGCTACAACCCAGGCATGTGCACACACATGGGAAACATTTGGCAAAAACAACCCTTACATAAACATGCCTGGCCACACCCTCCAAAGTCATTAGCATGTAAGGGTGGAGGAGACAACCAGGAATTCTGCCCTTTGTTCCTCTCTATCTGCATTTTCAACTCACAAGGATCAAAGTTCTGCACCTGAGTAGTAAGGGGGATGTAGCTCAGTGGTAGAGCGCACGCATCGCATGTGTGAGGTCCCGGGTTCAACCCCCGGCATCTCCATTCTTTATCTTAAAACCGAGTCTAGTTACCATGTAGCGCATGCTGAGTGGCCTAACTATCCCCACAAAGTGCAAAATACTGCTGAGAACTTTACTCTAAAGTCAAACTTCACCCCCCCCCAAAAAAAAGGCACAGACTCAGGCAAACAAGATGGGGATGTAGCTCAGTGGTAGAGCGCGCGCTTTGCATGTGTGAGGTCCTGGGTTCAATCCCCGGCATCTCCATTCTTTATCTTAAAGCCGAGCCTAGTATCTATGCAGCGCATGCTGACTTGACTAATTATCCCCACAAAGTGCAAAATCCTGCTGAGAACTTTTCTCTAAAGTCAAACTTTCTCCCCCCCCCAAACAAAAAAAAAAAAGGCACAGAAGGGCAAGCACAAGATGGGGATGTAGCTCAGTGGTACAGCGCACGCTTTGCATGGGTGAAGCCCCAGGTTCAATTCCCAGCATCTCCAGCCTTCGCCTTAAACAGATATCAGTTGGGGTGATTGCAACTAGTTTCAAAACCCTGCCCACAGCTTTGCTGGGTACTGTCAAAATGGGTGGCAGTAGTAAGGAAGGCTTTTCTTGGAAGCATGCTAATGAACTTGTAGTTGACATTGGCTGTCTGTTTAAGGGTATGTCCAGTTTCGTTAGAAAATAAGTAAAAGTAATATTGTATATACAATTGTAACACAAGCCATATTGTCACTTATTTAAAAAAAAAAGATCTTTCCTTTTCAATTGGCAGCGCTGTCATTTTCTGTAAAATTCAATGCAATATGGCAACCTAGAGGCGTTCCGTACACAATTGGTGTACAGAACGGCCCCCAGAGATTTCACTTCCTGTTTGTGTGATTGGCTCACTGATTTTCCCAGAAGTCTTGCCTTAGATACAAGTCAGATTTTAGGCATCCTCTGCAAGAAAAAATGTCAGATTTGGTGAGATGCTCCTAAATGGTTAAGTACTTCTCAAGGACTGCAGGTCCTGTTATTCTTCTCACTAGAGCCCTGCAAGTGCATCAGCTGCTCAAAAGTGAAGAATAAAAAAATCACTCCCATTTCAAATCAGTCCTGCACAAGACATGTTCTAACAAAAAGCTATTCATTCAGAGAAGAAACAGGTAGGACTCTGCAACAAAACGTGTTAAAATTCTTGCAATGTCCATTGATCACCCAGAGGGGATTGGTTTTTTTTCCTCAATAAAAGAGGAGTCCTCCCTGCATAAGTTGTGCCCTGAAGATGTAGTTTAATGGTGTCATTTGTTGAGCTGTACGCATAGGCTATAGTAGAGGAAATCTTCACATTCCTGTGTCAGCGGTTTCTTATTGTGTTGACACGTGAGGCTATTAGGCATGGCTTTGCATGGGTTAATGCATGACCTCTATCTGCAGTGTGAGACCTGACACCTCCTGAGAAGAAACTTCATTTCGAAAAAGTCCTGCCTCTCTCAGACTAGTGCTCATGCAGGTGAGAGCCACACAGTAATTAGATGTGACACAGACACAAAGAGAGGTCACTTATGCAGCTGGGAGATGATGTGTTGTCAGCTAACTGACAAACACAATTCGGACATAAATGGTTTTTTTTTGGCTCTTGAAGGCTGAAAGTCCTTCCTGGAAGAAAAAAAATGAAAGCGTGGTTGGTTTTGGGAAGTGAAGGAGGCCCTGAGTACTGGTAGTGGAACACAGATGTGAAGGCCAGGTGCCGGGTTAAAGGATGCAACATCGTTTAGAGCTTTTTGGGGGGCGAAAAAGGCACAGGCGCTACCACAAGGTAAGGGGATGTAGCTCAGTGGTAGAGCGCACGCTTTGCATGTGTGAGGCCCCGGGTTCAATCCCTGGCATCTCCATTTACCGTACGCCAAGGGAAACGGCCACCCCTCATCTGCTACAACCCAGGCATGTGCACACACATGGGAAACATTTGGCAAAAACAACCCTTACATAAACATGCCTGGCCACACCCTCCAAAGTCATTAGCATGTAAGGGTGGAGGAGACAACCAGGAATTCTGCCCTTTGTTCCTCTCTATCTGCATTTTCAACTCACAAGGATCAAAGTTCTGCACCTGAGTAGTAAGGGGGATGTAGCTCAGTGGTAGAGCGCACGCATCGCATGTGTGAGGTCCCGGGTTCAACCCCCGGCATCTCCATTCTTTATCTTAAAACCGAGTCTAGTTACCATGTAGCGCATGCTGAGTGGCCTAACTATCCCCACAAAGTGCAAAATACTGCTGAGAACTTTACTCTAAAGTCAAACTTCACCCCCCCCAAAAAAAAGGCACAGACTCAGGCAAACAAGATGGGGATGTAGCTCAGTGGTAGAGCGCGCGCTTTGCATGTGTGAGGTCCTGGGTTCAATCCCCGGCATCTCCATTCTTTATCTTAAAGCCGAGCCTAGTATCTATGCAGCGCATGCTGACTTGACTAATTATCCCCACAAAGTGCAAAATCCTGCTGAGAACTTTTCTCTAAAGTCAAACTTTCTCCCCCCCCCAAACAAAAAAAAAAAAGGCACAGAAGGGCAAGCACAAGATGGGGATGTAGCTCAGTGGTACAGCGCACGCTTTGCATGGGTGAAGCCCCAGGTTCAATTCCCAGCATCTCCAGCCTTCGCCTTAAACAGATATCAGTTGGGGTGATTGCAACTAGTTTCAAAACCCTGCCCACAGCTTTGCTGGGTACTGTCAAAATGGGTGGCAGTAGCAAGGAAGGCTTTTCTTAGAAGCATGCTAATGAACTTGTAGTTGACATTGGCTGTCTGTTTAAGGGTATGTCCAGTTTCGTTAGAAAATAAGTAAAAGTAATATTGTATATACAATTGTAACACAAGCCATATTGTCACTTATTTAAAAAAAATGATCTTTCCTTTTCAATTGGCAGCGCTGTCATTTTCTGTAAAATTCAATGCAATATGGCAACCTAGAGGCGTTCCGTACACAATTGGTGTACAGAACGGCCCCCAGAGATTTCACTTCCTGTTTGTGTGATTGGCTCACTGATTTTCCCAGAAGTCTTGCCTTAGATACAAGTCAGATTTTAGGCATCCTCTGCAAGAAAAAATGTCAGATTTGGTGAGATGCTCCTAAATGGTTAAGTACTTCTCAAGGACTGCAGGTCCTGTTATTCTTCTCACTAGAGCCCTGCAAGTGCATCAGCTGCTCAAAAGTGAAGAATAAAAAATCACTCCCATTTCAAATCAGTCCTGCACAAGACATGATCTAACAAAAAGCTATTCATTCAGAGAAGAAACAGGTAGGACTCTGCAACAAAACGTGTTAAAATTCTTGCAATGTCCATTGATCACCCAGAGGGGATTGGTTTTTTTTCCTCAATAAAAGAGGAGTCCTCCCTGAATAAGTTGTGCCCTGAAGATGTAGTTTAATGGTGTCATTTGTTGAACTGTACGCATAGGCTATAGTAGAGGAAATCTTCACATTCCTGTGTCAGCGGTTTCTTATTGTGTTGACACGTGAGGCTATTAGGCATGGCTTTGCATGGGTTAATGCATGACCTCTATCTGCAGTGTGAGACCTGACACCTCCTGAGAAGAAACTTCATTTCGAAAAAGTCCTGCCTCTCTCAGACTAGTGCTCATGCAGGTGAGAGCCACACAGTAATTAGATGTGACACAGACACAAAGAGAAGTCACTTATGTAGCTGGGAGATGATGTGTTGTCAGCTAACTGACAAACACAATTCGGACATAAATGGTTTTTTTTTGGCTCTTGAAGGCTGAAAGTCCTTCCTGGAAGAAAAAAAATGAAAGCGTGGTTGGTTTTGGGAAGTGAAGGAGGCCCTGAGTACTGGTAGTGGAACACAGATGTGAAGGCCAGGTGCCGGGTTAAAGGATGCAACATCGTTTAGAGCTTTTTGGGGGGCGAAAAAGGCACAGGCGCTACCACAAGGTAAGGGGATGTAGCTCAGTGGTAGAGCGCACGCTTTGCATGTGTGAGGCCACGGGTTCAATCCCTGGCATCTCCATTTACCGTACGCCGAGGGAAACGGCCACTCCTCATCTGCTGTAACCCAGGCATGTGCACACACATGGGAAACATTTGGCAAAAACAACCCTTACATAAACATGCCTGGCCGCACCCTCCAAAGTCATTAGCATGTCAGGGTGGAGGAGACAACCAGGAATTCTTCCCTTTGTTCCTCTCTATCTGCATTTTCAACTCACAAGGATCAAAGGTCTGCACCTGAGTAGTAAGGGGGATGTAGCTCAGTGGTAGAGCGCACGCTTCGCATGTGTGAGGTCCCGGGTTCAACCCCCGGCATCTCCGCTCTTTATCTTAAAACCGAGTCTAGTTACCATGTAGCGCATGCTGAGTGGCCTAACTATCCCCACAAAGTGCAAAATACTGCTGAGAACTTTACTCTAAAGTCAAACTTCACCCCCCCCCAAAAAAAGGCACAGACTCAGGCAAACAAGATGGGGATGTAGCTCAGTGGTAGAGCGCGCGCTTTGCATGTGTGAGGTCCTGGGTTCAATCCCCGGCATCTCCATTCTTTATCTTAAAGCCGAGCCTAGTATCTATGCAGCGCATGCTGACTTGACTAATTATCCCCACAAAGTGCAAAATCCTGCTGAGAACTTTTCTCTAAAGTCAAACTTTCTCCCCCCCCCAAACAAAAAAAAAAAAGGCACAGAAGGGCAAGCACAAGATGGGGATGTAGCTCAGTGGTACAGCGCACGCTTTGCATGGGTGAAGCCCCAGGTTCAATTCCCAGCATCTCCAGCCTTCGCCTTAAACAGATATCAGTTGGGGTGATTGCAACTAGTTTCAAAACCCTGCCCACAGCTTTGCTGGGTACTGTCAAAATGGGTGGCAGTAGCAAGGAAGGCTTTTCTTAGAAGCATGCTAATGAACTTGTAGTTGACATTGGCTGTCTGTTTAAGGGTATGTCCAGTTTCGTTAGAAAATAAGTAAAAGTAATATTGTATATACAATTGTAACACAAGCCATATTGTCACTTATTTAAAAAAAATGATCTTTCCTTTTCAATTGGCAGCGCTGTCATTTTCTGTAAAATTCAATGCAATATGGCAACCTAGAGGCGTTCCGTACACAATTGGTGTACAGAACGGCCCCCAGAGATTTCACTTCCTGTTTGTGTGATTGGCTCACTGATTTTCCCAGAAGTCTTGCCTTAGATACAAGTCAGATTTTAGGCATCCTCTGCAAGAAAAAATGTCAGATTTGGTGAGATGCTCCTAAATGGTTAAGTACTTCTCAAGGACTGCAGGTCCTGTTATTCTTCTCACTAGAGCCCTGCAAGTGCATCAGCTGCTCAAAAGTGAAGAATAAAAAATCACTCCCATTTCAAATCAGTCCTGCACAAGACATGATCTAACAAAAAGCTATTCATTCAGAGAAGAAACAGGTAGGACTCTGCAACAAAACGTGTTAAAATTCTTGCAATGTCCATTGATCACCCAGAGGGGATTGGTTTTTTTTCCTCAATAAAAGAGGAGTCCTCCCTGAATAAGTTGTGCCCTGAAGATGTAGTTTAATGGTGTCATTTGTTGAACTGTACGCATAGGCTATAGTAGAGGAAATCTTCACATTCCTGTGTCAGCGGTTTCTTATTGTGTTGACACGTGAGGCTATTAGGCATGGCTTTGCATGGGTTAATGCATGACCTCTATCTGCAGTGTGAGACCTGACACCTCCTGAGAAGAAACTTCATTTCGAAAAAGTCCTGCCTCTCTCAGACTAGTGCTCATGCAGGTGAGAGCCACACAGTAATTAGATGTGACATAGACACAAAGAGAAGTCACTTATGCAGCTGGGAGATGATGTGTTGTCAGCTAACTGACAAACACAATTCGGACATAAATGGTTTTTTTTTGGCTCTTGAAGGCTGAAAGTCCTTCCTGGAAGAAAAAAAATGAAAGCGTGGTTGGTTTTGGGAAGTGAAGGAGGCCCTGAGTACTGGTAGTGGAACACAGATGTGAAGGCCAGGTGCCGGGTTAAAGGATGCAACATCGTTTAGAGCTTTTTGGGGGGCGAAAAAGGCACAGGCGCTACCACAAGGTAAGGGGATGTAGCTCAGTGGTAGAGCGCACGCTTTGCATGTGTGAGGCCACGGGTTCAATCCCTGGCATCTCCATTTACCGTACGCCGAGGGAAACGGCCACTCCTCATCTGCTGTAACCCAGGCATGTGCACACACATGGGAAACATTTGGCAAAAACAACCCTTACATAAACATGCCTGGCCGCACCCTCCAAAGTCATTAGCATGTCAGGGTGGAGGAGACAACCAGGAATTCTTCCCTTTGTTCCTCTCTATCTGCATTTTCAACTCACAAGGATCAAAGGTCTGCACCTGAGTAGTAAGGGGGATGTAGCTCAGTGGTAGAGCGCACGCTTCGCATGTGTGAGGTCCCGGGTTCAACCCCCGGCATCTCCGCTCTTTATCTTAAAACCGAGTCTAGTTACCATGTAGCGCATGCTGAGTGGCCTAACTATCCCCACAAAGTGCAAAATACTGCTGAGAACTTTACTCTAAAGTCAAACTTCACCCCCCCCAAAAAAAAGGCACAGACTCAGGCAAACAAGATGGGGATGTAGCTCAGTGGTAGAGCGCGCGCTTTGCATGTGTGAGATCCCGGATTCTATCCCCGGCATCTCCATTCTTTATCTTAAAGCCGAGTCTATTATCTATGCAGCGCATGCTGACTTGTCTAATTATCCCCACAAAGTGCAAAATCCTGCTGAGAACTTTTCTCTAAAGTCAAACTTTCTCCCCCCCCCAAAAAAAAAAAAAAAAAAAAAAAAAGGCACAGAAGGGCAAGTGCAAGATAGGGATGTAGCTCAGTGGTAGAGCGCACGCTTTGCATGTGTGAAGCCCCAAGTTCAATTCCCAGCATCTCCAGCCTTCGCCTTAAACAGATATCAGTTGGGGTGATTGCAACTAGTTTCAAAACCCTGCCCACAGCTTTGCTGGGTACTGTCAAAATGGGTGGCAGTAGTAAGGAAGGCTTTTCTTGGAAGCATGCTAATGAACTTGTAGTTGACATTGGCTGTCTGTTTAAGGGTATGTCCAGTTTCGTTAGAAAATAAGTAAAAGTAATATTGTATATACAATTGTAACACAAGCCATATTGTCACTTATTTTAAAAAAAATGATCTTTCCTTTTCAATTGGCAGCGCTGTCATTTTCTGTAAAATTCAATGCAATATGGCAACCTAGAGGCGTTCCGTACACAATTGGTGTACAGAACGGCCCCCAGAGATTTCACTTCCTGTTTGTGTGATTGGCTCACTGATTTTCCCAGAAGTCTTGCCTTAGATACAAGTCAGATTTTAGGCATCCTCTGCAAGAAAAAATGTCAGATTTGGTGAGATGCTCCTAAATGGTTAAGTACTTCTCAAGGACTGCAGGTCCTGTTATTCTTTTCACTAGAGCCCTGCAAGTGCATCAGCTGCTCAAAAGTGAAGAATAAAAAAATCACTCCCATTTCAAATCAGTCCTGCACAAGACATGATCTAACAAAAAGCTATTCATTCAGAGAAGAAACAGGTAGGACTCTGCAACAAAACGTGTTAAAATTCTTGCAATGTCCATTGATCACCCAGAGGGGATTGGTTTTTTTTCCTCAATAAAAGAGGAGTCCTCCCTGCATAAGTTGTGCCCTGAAGATGTAGTTTAATGGTGTCATTTGTTGAACTGTACGCATAGGCTATAGTAGAGGAAATCTTCACATTCCTGTGTCAGCGGTTTCTTATTGTGTTGACACGTGAGGCTATTAGGCATGGCTTTGCATGGGTTAATGCATGACCTCTATCTGCAATGTGAGACCTGACACCTCCTGAGAAGAAACTTCATTTCGAAAAAGTCCTGCCTCTCTCAGACTAGTGCTCATGCAGGTGAGAGCCACACAGTAATTAGCTGTGACGCTGTGACACAGACACAAAGAGAGGTCACTTATGCAGCTGGGAGATGATGTGTTGTCAGCTAACTGACAAACACAATTCGGACATAAATGGGTTTTTTTTGGCTCTTGAAGGCTGAAAGTCCTTCCTGGAAGAAAAAAAATGAAAGCGTGGTTGGTTTTGGGAAGTGAAGGAGGCCCTGAGTACTGGTAGTGGAACACAGATGTGAAGGCCAGGTGCCGGGTTAAAGGATGCAACATCGTTTAGAGCTTTTTGGGGGGCGAAAAAGGCACAGGCGCTACCACAAGGTAAGGGGATGTAGCTCAGTGGTAGAGCGCACGCTTTGCATGTGTGAGGCCCCGGGTTCAATCCCTGGCATCTCCATTTACCGTACGCCAGGGGAAACGGCCACCCCTCATCTGCTGCAACCCAGGCATGTGCACACACATGGGAAACATTTGGCAAAAACAACCCTTACATAAACATGCCTGGCCGCACCCTCCAAAGTCATTAGCATGTGAGGGTGAAGGAGCCAACCAGGAATTCTGCCCTTTGTTCCTCTCTATCTGCATTTTCAACTCACAAGGATCAAAGGTATGCTCCTGAGTTGTAAGGGGGATGTAGCTCAGTGGTAGAGCACACGCTTCGCATGTGTGATGTCCCGGGTTCAACCCCCGGCATCTCCATTCTTTATCTTAAAACCGAGTCTAGTTACCATGTAGCGCATGCTGAGTGGCCTAACTATCCCCACAAAGTGCAAAATACTGCTGAGAACTTTACTCTAAAGTCAAACTTCACCCCCCCCCAAAAAAAAAAGGCACAGACTCAGCAAAACAAGATGGGGATGTAGCTCAGTGGTAGAGCGCGCGCTTTGCATGTGTGAGGTCCCGGATTCAATCCCCGGCATCTCCATTCTTTATCTTAAAGCCGAGTCTAGTATCTATGCAGCGCATTCTGACTTGACTAATTATCCCCACAAAGTGCAAAATCCTGCTGAGAACTTTTCTCTAAAGTCAAACTTTCTCCCCCCCCCCCAAAAAAAAAAAAGAAAAAAAAAGGCACAGAAGGACAAGAGCAAGATGGGGTTGTAGCTCAGTGGTAGAGCGCACGCTTTGCATGTGTGAAGCCCCAGGTTCAATTCCCAGCATCTCCAGCCTTCGCCTTAAACAGATATCAGTTGGGGTGATTACAACTAGCTTCAAAACCCTGCCCACACCTTTGCTGGGTACTGTCAAAATGGGTGGCAGTAGTAAGGAAGGCTTTTCTTGGAAGCATGCTAATGAACTTGTAGTTGACATTGGCTGTCTGTTTAAGGGTATGTCCAGTTTCGTTAGAAAATAAGTAAAAGTAATATTGTATATACAATTGTAACACACGCCATATTGTCACTTATTTAAAAAAAAATGATCTTTCCTTTTCAATTGGCAGCGCTGTCATTTTCTGTAAAATTCAATGCAATATGGCAACCTAGAGGCGTTCCGTACACAATTGGTGTACAGAACGGCCCCCAGAGATTTCACTTCCTGTTTGTGTGATTGGCTCACTGATTTTCCCAGAAATCTTGCCTTAGATACAAGTCAGATTTTAGGCATCCTCTGCAAGAAAAAATGTCAGATTTGGTGAGATGCTCCTAAATGGTTAAGTACTTCTCAAGGACTGCAGGTCCTGTTATTCTTCTCACTAGAGCCCTGCAAGTGCATCAGCTGCTCAAAAGTGAAGAATAAAAAAATCACTCCCATTTCAAATCAGTCCTGCACAAGACATGATCTAACAAAAAGCTATTCATTCAGAGAAGAAACAGGTAGGACTCTGCAACAAAACGTGTTAAAATTCTTGCAATGTCCATTGATCACCCAGAGGGGATTGTTTTTTTTTCCTCAATAAAAGAGGAGTCCTCCCTGCATAAGTTGTGCCCTGAAGATGTAGTTTAATGGTGTCATTTGTTGAACTGTACGCATAGGCTATAGTAGAGGAAATCTTCACATTCCTGTGTCAGCGGTTTCTTATTGTGTTGACACGTGAGGCTATTAGGCATGGCTTTGCATGGGTTAATGCATGACCTCTATCTGCAATGTGAGACCTGACTCCTCCTGAGAAGAAACTTCATTTCGAAAAAGTCCTGCCTCTCTCAGACTAGTGCTCATGCAGGTGAGAGCCACACAGTAATTAGATGTGACACAGACACAAAGAGAGGTCACTTATGCAGCTGGGAGATGATGTGTTGTCAGCTAACTGACAAACACAATTCGGACATAAATGGGGTTTTTTTGGCTCTTGAAGGCTGAAAGTCCTTCCTGGAAGAAAAAAAATGAAAGCGTGGTTGGTTTTGGGAAGTGAAGGAGGCCCTGAGTACTGGTAGTGGAAGACAGATGTGAAGGCCAGGTGCCGGGTTAAAGGATGCAACATCGTTTAGAGCTTTTTGAGGGGCAAAAAAGGCACAGGCGCTACCACAAGGTAAGGGGTTGTAGCTCAGTGGTAGAGCGCAAGCTTTGCATGTGTGAGGCCCCTGGTTCAATCCCTGGCGTCTCCATTTACCGTACACCAAGGGAAACGGCCACCCCTCATCTGCTGCAACCCAGGCATGTGCACACACATGGGAAACATTTGGCAAAAACAACCCTTACATAAACATGCCTGGCCACACCCTCCAAAGTCATTAGCATGTAAGGGTGGAGGAGACAACCAGGAATTCTTCCCTTTGTTCCTCTCTATCTGCATTTTCAACTCACAAGGATCAAAGGTCTGCTCCTGAGTAGTAAGGGGGATGTAGCTCAGTGGTAGAGCGCGCGCTTTGCATGTGTGAGGTCCCAGGTTCAATCCCCGGCATCTCCATTCTTTATCTTAAAGCCGAGTCTAATATCTATGCAGCGCATGCTGACTTGACTAATTATCCCCACAAAGTGCAAAATCCTGCTGAGAACTTTTCTCTAAAGTCAAACTTTCTCCCCCCCCCCCCCCCCCCCCCAAAAAAAAAAAAAAAAAAAAATTAAAGGCACAGAAGGGCAAGCGCAAGATGGGGATGTAGCTCAGTGGTACAGCGCACGCTTTGCATGTGTGAAGCCCCAGGTTCAATTCCCAGCATCTCCAGCCTTCGCCGTAAACAGATATCAGTTGGGGTGATTGCAACTAGTTTCAAAACCCTGCCCACAGCTTTGCTGGGTACTGTCAAAATGGGTGGCAGTAGCAAGGAAGGCTTTTCTTGGAAGCATGCTAATCAACTTGTAGTTGACATTGGCTGTCTGTTTAAGGGTATGTCCAGTTTCGTTAGAAAATAAGTAAAAGTAATATTGTATATACAATTGTAACACAAGCCATATTGTCACTTATTTAAAAAAAATGATCTTTCCTTTTCAATTGGCAGCGCTGTAATTTTCTGTAAAATTCAATGCAATATGGCAACCTAGAGGCGTTCCGTACACAATTGGTGTACAGAACGGCCCCCAGAGATTTCACTTCCTGTTTGTGTGATTGGCTCACTGATTTTCCCAGAAGTCTTGCCTTAGATACAAATCAGATTTTAGGCATCCTCTGCAAGAAAAAATGTCAGATTTGGTGAGATGCTCCTAAATGGTTAAGTACTTCTCAAGGACTGCAGGTCCTGTTATTCTTCTCACTAGAGCCCTGCAAGTGCATCAGCTGCTCAAAAGTGAAGAATAAAAAAATCACTCCCATTTCAAATCAGTCCTGCACAAGACATGATCTAACAAAAAGCTATTCATTCAGAGAAGAAACAGGTAGGACTCTGCAACAAAACGTGTTAAAATTCTTGCAATGTCCATTGATCACCCAGAGGGGATTGGTTTTTTTTCCTCAATAAAAGAGGAGTCCTCCCTGCATAAGTTGTGCCCTGAAGATGTAGTTTAATGGTGTCATTTGTTGAACTGTACGCATAGGCTATAGTAGAGGAAATCTTCACATTCCTGTGTCAGCGGTTTGTTATTGTGTTGACACGTGAGGCTATTAGGCATGGCTTTGCATGGGTTAATGCATGACCTCTATCTGCAGTGTGAGACCTGACACCTCCTGAGAAGAAACTTCATTTCGAAAAAGTCCTGCCTCTCTCAGACTAGTGCTCATGCAGGTGAGAGCCACACAGTAATTAGATGTGACACAGACACAAAGAGAGGTCACTTATGCAGCTGGGAGATGATGTGTTGTCAGCTAACTGACAAACACAATTCGGACATAAAAGACATGTACGGAGCTGTATAGAAAAGGAAGCGCAGGACATACATGACAGGGTGCAAGGGAATTACTGGGCTAAAGTAAAAGCAGCGTGGGGGTGGTTTAAGATGCAGGCGTACTTACCCTATTGGTGGAAGGTCACAAGGGGGGAGGAGTGTGGGTCTTTCGTCCATGTGCCAGGGTGGGACAAGCCAGCAGTTGGAGGTCAGCAAGCGAGGAGAGACGTTGTCCTGCAATCAGATAGAGAGAGGTTAGTTAGGATGAGCGGGTTGCAGGATGTTTGGGCGCAGCTTAGGGAAGCAGCAGAGGCGCATGGCATGGAGTGGCTTCAGGGCCAGATTGCTGCCACGCTGCAGGGGGTAGGACAGGGTCCTTCCACGGCCGGGCCTGTCCAGCTGCGTGCTCGGAGGTCTAGACCCCCGGAGCGCCTGAGCCCAGATAATACCCCCCGGACTCGACGCCGTTATGGGAGCCCCAGCCGGGACCCTTCAGCCACCCCCGCCGAGCGGACACTCCGGCCAGCCAGCGGGGGGCCTGGAAGGAATCCCCGTCCACGGCAAAGTCCCAGGGGGGGGAAGTTCGGGGGGCCGGCGGGCCCCCACCCCCTCCTTCCACCTCAGTGGCTCGGATCCGCTCGGCTGCTGCCTCCGGCGAGGTTCCGGTCGGGGGGGGCGGTCCGCCGTGGGAGACACAGCAGAGCGGGCACCAGTGCGGGAGTTGAGGCAGCTGGGGGCTTACCTCGTGGAGTCGCCATCTTGGATGCGGGCAGTGAGCAGGATCGCGCCATTGCCGCTCGTCGGTCGGGAGGCCCCGCCTCCAGGCTCAGTGTGGGTCCTGGGAGGGCTGGCCAGAGGAATGCCTGCGCGCTGGACGTGCTTCCGGCGCGGCTTGATGACGTCACCGGCTCGGCGCCGAATTTGAATCCGGAAAGGCACACTGTGAGGAATCCCAGCTTTTCTCCTTTGCCCAGCGTTGCAGTGCCCAGGGATGGAGGAGGACCTGACGGACATCAGCGATATCCGATGTCGGTGGACCGGGCTGGCAGCAGCGGTGAGGAGGGAGAGTTGCATGAAGATCCCCAGGAGGCTGCAGGAGTATCCGGTGGGGCGGCTGGAGGTTCTCATCGCCTGGGACAGCCTGGTGAGTGTTCACATTTTGCTTTGTCTGGCGGGGTGGGGGAGGGTTGTCGGGGGGGGGGAGTGGGGGCGGGGGGGCCTCTGGGGGGGGGAGCGTGGCAGTGACAGGGGGGAGGGGGGTGGGGGAGAGTAGTGCTCTGTCCGGGCAGGGGGTGGGGGAGGGGTCGCAGGGGTTATTGGAGTCCCTCAGGGAGCTGCTACGGCGATTGGACGGGGGGGAGGTGAGACCCCCGACTCCGGTGACGCCGTGGGTTTGTCCGCCGGCGGTGATGGGGGGGCAGTCGGGTGGGGGGGGGGGGCGGCTCAGAAGACATCGGTGACGACGGAGACGCAGACGGACAAGGACGCCGGGGGTACTAAGCCTGGATCGGAGACGGGGGACAAGGATGTGGACAAGGTGCGTTTGGCGGATGCAGCGCGCTGTGAGGTATATGTATGTTTTGAGGGTCCATTGGGGGCACACTTGAAGAAGGAGGTGCGGGAAAAGATTTGGAAGGATGAGTTTGTGGAAATTTTTTCCCTGCTCCCCTTGGAGAAATTTGATTTAGATCGGGTGAAGCCGGATGAGAGTAAAAAGGATGAGGAGGAGAAGAGGAGGTATAGGTTAATCCCGCGCACATTTGCAAACTGGCTGCAGGCATTTGCGATTTTTGCAAGTGTGATCGGGGAGAAGGCCCCGGAAAATTGCTCCGCACTGTTCTGCTACTTGGAGGCGATCAGTGAGGCTCATAGGGTTTATGGGGGTTTGGCATGGCTTCGGTATGACGAGCAGTTTCGTCAGCGGAAGGCTGTTCGCCCCTCCATCAGATGGGATCACAAAGACATTAGTCTTTGGATGAAGTTGATGACATCGTCGAGGGGGTCGGGGCAGTTTTTTCCAGGGGGGGCCGGCGGCGCTTCCTCCGCAGGATCGCCGGCCCCTAAAAAGAAAGGGGTCTGCTGGCAGTTCAATGAAGGAACTTGCCGTTTCGGCTCGGCGTGCAGATACAAGCACGAGTGCGCAGGCTGCAGCGGGAGCCACCCCTTCCTGCGTTGCTTTAAGCAGGGCAAGGGTCGGCCAGGGGACAACGCTGGAAAAAGGGATGACGCCGGTGAGTCTGGTAAGGATGCTTCCTTTTCTAAGTAGGTATCCGGACAGGGCGGCGGCGCTGTTTTTGGAGGTTGGTTTTAGGGAGGGGTTTAGGATTCCGAGCATGGTGCGGGAAGTGCCACCGCTCTCGGAGAACTTGAGGTCGGCCCGTCTCCATCAGGAGGTGGTGTCGGCAAAATTTTCCAAGGAGGTGGCGTTGGGGCGGATGGCGGGCCCGTTCGTGGATCCCCCGCTGCCGGGTTTAGTTGTTTCCCCGTTGGGAGTTGTTCCAAAAAAGGAACCGGGTCAGTACAGGATGATTCATCATCTGTCCTACCCTAAGGGCGGCTCGGTTAATGATGGTATTGACCCGCAGGCTTGTGCGGTTACCTATACATCATTTGATGCGGCGGTAGCGTGGGTTCGAAGATATGGTAAGGGATCTCTGATGGCGAAAAACGATTTGGAATCGGCCTTTCGTTTGTTGCCTGTACACCCCGAGAGCATGTGTTTGTTGGGTTGTTGCTGGCTGGGGGAGTACTTCGTGGATAGGTGTCTCCCGATGGGGTGTTCCATTTCTTGTGCGTATTTTGAACAGTTCAGCTCATTTTTTGAATGGGCAGTTAGGGAGGTTGCGGGGGTGAGTTCTGTTATCCACTATTTGGATGATTTTTTATGCATAGGCCCCCCGGATTCTCGTTGTTGCGGCATTTTGCTCGGGACGGTTCAACATTTAGCGCGCAGATTTGGGATCCCCCTGGCGGCGGATAAGACCGAAGGCCCCACATCGGCCTTGGTTTTCCTGGGCATCACGATTGATTCGATGGCCATGGAGTGTAGGTTGCCGGAGGACAAATTGGTGGCATTGCGGCAGGAGGTGTGTGCGGCCAGCGGCAAGCGTAAGCTTCGCTTGAAGGAAGTGCAGTCCTTGCTTGGCAAATTGAATTTTGCTTGCAGGATTATCCCTATGGGGTGTATTTTCTGTAGACGATTGGCGGCGGCGACGGCGGGGGTACGCATGCCGAATCATTTTGTGCGGTTGACGAGGGAGTTACAGGAGGACATGAAGATTTGGGATTCCTTTCTGGCGGAATTCAATGGGCGGGCCATTTGGCAGGTTGGACCGGTCGGCAATGCTGATCTGGTCCTGTTCACGGACGCGGCCGGTTCGGGTGGCTATGGCGCGTATTGCCAGGGTAGATGGAGCGCGGGTCCGTGGCCGGAGAGTTGGAGGGAAGCGGGTTTTCTCAAAAATTTAGTCTTGCTGGAGTTGTTCCCCATTGTTTTAGCTGTGGAGTTGTGGGGGGAGGTCTTTGAGAACAGGAAGGTGCGATTCAATTGCGACAACATGGGGGTGGTGATGGCCATTAACAACATCTCGGCCTCTTCCCCCCCGGTGATCAGGTTGTTGCGCCACTTGGTGCTTTGCTGTTTGCGAATAAATGCGTTTATATATGCTGTGCATATCCCTGGGGTCGACAATGGCTTAGCGGATGCTTTGTCTCGTTTCCAGTGGGACACGTTTCGCAATTTGGCACCGGAGGCGCGTCAGGAAGGGGAACTGTGCCCGCAGGAGCTGTGGACGGTTGCATTGGAGTCGCCGCAGGATTGATCAGACAGTCTCTCAGCGCAGGAACGTGGAAGGCTTATCAGAAAGTTTGGCAGGAATGGTTGGACTTGGTGAATGAGGTAGGAGGTATGGGGGGCCCGGATAGGCTGGAGATGCTGATGTTGATCTTTATATGTGCTAATCATGCAAAGGGAGTGTCCGGGGCAGCCATCGGACGGAAGATGGCTGCGTTGGCCTTCTGGTTTCAGATGGAAGGTAGGGTGGATGTCACAAAGACATTTTTGGTTCGCAGGGCTCTGCGGGGGTACAGAAGGGGCTCTCAAACACGCGATTCCAGGCGCCCTGTTTCTTTTGCGGTGCTGGGGTCAGTTCTGTCAGTGTTGGGGGAGGTGTGTTCCACGGGTTACGAGGTAGTACTGTTTACGGCGGCGTTTGTGCTGGCGTTCTTTGGGGCTTTTCGGATTGGGGAGCTGGTCTCGCTGTCCAGGAGGATGGCTGGTGGACTGCGGTGGAGTGATGTCCAATGCTCGGGAGACAAGGTGAGGATCTGGATTAGGAAGTCGAAGATGGATCAGGAAGGAAGGGGGGCCTGGGTGGAGTTGTTTCCGGGGGTGGAGAAGCAGCTTTGTCCGGTACTGGCTCTGCAGCGGTTTTTGGCACTCCGCCCGCCGGGGGAAGGGGCGCTGCTGGTGCATCGGTATGGATCCTGCCTGTCCAGGTTCCAATTTTCTGCGGTTTTTCGGAGGTGTCTGGCGGCAGCTGGTCTTCCTTCGGGTGAGTATGCTTCCCACTCGTTTCGGATAGGGGCGGCTACTGAGGCAGCTAGATGGGGACTTCCGTCGGAAGTCATTCAGAGGATTGGTCGGTGGGAATCGGCTTGGTACCGGTTATATGTTAGGCCACACCTGTTGTGCTGAATTGTTTTGTTGATTTTGTATGTTACTGCTGTTGATGGGTTTGCATGGTTTTTCCTTTCTTTTCAGATCCCCCACGATGTCTCGTTTGGATAATGGGACATTCTTTTGTTTTTTGGGGGGCCAGGAGGGCGGATGTCAGGCCTGAAGGTAGACAACTCAGGGTGGCCAGGGAGGAAGGCACGGTCAGGTGGATTGGGATCCCGGGTATGATGTGGCATAAGGTGGTCCCCGAGGTACATCGTTTTGCTGCCTTGGATCGGTCCCCGGATATTTTGGTGCTCCATGTTGGGGGCAATGATCTGGGGATCCGACCGATGCGACAAGTGATCAAAGATATACAGTGGGATTTCTTGAGGCTCCGTACCGCTTTCCCGGACATGACGGTGGTGTGGTCGGATATAGTGGCCCGCATGTCGTGGAGAGGGGCTCGATCCTGGGAAAAACTGAACAAAACCAGGATTAAGGTCAACAAGGAGGTGGGAAGGTTTGTGGCCCGGAATGGTGGGGTAGTCATTCGTCATTGGGAGCTAGAAGTGGACACCTGGAGGTATTTGAGGGGCGATGGGGTTCATTTGAACCCTGTGGGCATTGACCTGTGGGCCTTAGGGCTGGAAGATGGTGTGCACCGGGCTTTGCTGGCGTGGCGGTGGTCACAAGTGTAAGGTTTCACACTTGTTCCGCGGTGGCGTTGGGTCCTTGGCGACTTCTATATATATATATGAATATATATATGTAGAAATGCATGGGTCAATTGAAAAAGGTTGGGACCCATGCCAGAGATGGAGTCATTGTGTTTGGGCTGGTGTCAGTCCAGATTAATGGCTAACATATTTGGGGGTCTGTGGACAGTTAGTGAGTCCTCGAGGCAAGTTTGGCGGCTGGGGACAGATGCTGACGAAGTGGGGATCACAGGCTCAAAATAATAAGGGGTCGTCAGGGACCAGCCAAAAAAGCACTTAGGGTTTTTTGGGTAACTGGAAGTTGTTACAAGTTTTTGTATTATTAAAATATTTAAAATAAAGTTTAAATTTTATTGTTATTTAAATAAAGGCCGTTGAGGCCATTTTCATCCAAGCAGGTGTCCGGGTATTTATTTTAAGAGTAACGGTTAAGGTTTACATGTATTGTTGGGGAAGTAAGTTATCTGGCTACCCTAGTCAAGACATGTACGGAGCTGTATAGAAAAGGAAGCGCAGGACATACATGACAGGGTGCAAGGGAATTACTGGGCTAAAGTAAAAGCAGCGTGGGGGTGGTTTAAGATGCAGGCGTACTTACCCTATTGGTGGAAGGTCACAAGGGGGGAGGAGTGTGGGTCTTTCGTCCATGTGCCAGGGTGGGACAAGCCAGCAGTTGGAGGTCAGCAAGCGAGGAGAGACGTTCCCGCCCGCCCTCCCTAATAATGGATAGTGGTTGGGTTTGAAGGGTTGTCATTCCGAAGGTGGCGTTGGGTCCTTGGCGACTTCTATATATATATATGAATATATATATGTAGAAATGCATGGGTCAATTGAAAAAGGTTGGGACCCATGCCAGAGATGGAGTCATTGTGTTTGGGCTGGTGTCAGTCCAGATTAATGGCTAACATATTTGGGGGTCTGTGGTCAGTTAGTGAGTCCTCGAGGCAAGTTTGGCGGCTGGGGACAGATGCTGACGAAGTGGGGATCACAGGCTCAAAATAATAAGGGGTCGTCAGGGACCAGCCAAAAAAGCACTTAGGGTTTTTTGGGTAACTGGAAGTTGTTACAAGTTTTTGTATTATTAAAATATTTAAAATAAAGTTTAAATTTTATTGTTATTTAAATAAAGGCCGTTGAGGCCATTTTCATCCAAGCAGGTGTCCGGGTATTTATTTTAAGAGTAACGGTTAAGGTTTACATGTATTGTTGGGGAAGTAAGTTATCTGGCTACCCTAGTCATGGTTTTTTTTGGCTCTTGAAGGCTGAAAGTCCTTCCTGGAAGAAAAAAAATGAAAGCGTGGTTGGTTTTGGGAAGTGAAGGAGGCCCTGAGTACTGGTAGTGGAAGACAGATGTGAAGGCCAGGTGCCGGGTTAAAGGATGCAACATCGTTTAGAGCTTTTTGAAGGGCGAAAAAGGCACAGGCGCTACCACAAGGTAAGGGGATGTAGCTCAGTGGTAGAGCGCACGCTTTGCATGTGTGAGGCCCCGGGTTCAATCCCTGGCATCTCCATTTACCGTATGCCAAGGGAAAGGCCACCCCTCATCTGCTGCAACCCAGGCATGTGCACACACATGGGAAACATTTGGCAAAAACAACCCTTACATAAACATGCCTGGCCACACCCTCCAAAGTCATTAGCATGTAAGGGTGGAGGAGACAACCAGGAATACTTCCCTTTGTTCCTCTCTATCTGCATTTTAAACTCATAAGGATCAAAGGTCTGCTCCTGAGTAGTAAGGGGGATGTAGCTCAGTGGTAGAGCGCACGCTTCGCATGTGTGAGGTCCCGGGTTCAACCCCCGGCATCACCATTCTTTATCTTAAAACCGAGTCTAGTTACCATGTAGCGCATGCTGAGTGGCCTAACTATCCCCACAAAGTGCAAAATACTGCTGAGAACTTTACTCTAAAGTCAAACTTCACCCCCCTCAAAAAAAAGGCACAGAGTCAGCCAAACAAGATGGGGATGTAGCTCAGTGGTAGAGCGCGCGCTTTGCATGTGTGAGGTCCCGGGTTCAATCCCCGGCATCTCCATTCTTTATCTTAAAGCCGAGTCTAGTATCTATGCAGCGCATGCTGACTTGACTATTCCCACAAAGTGCAAAATCCTGCTGAGAACTTTTCTCTAAAGTCAAACTTTCTCCCCCCCCCCCCAAAAAAAAAAAAAAGGCACAGAAGGGCAAGTGCAAGATGGGGATGTAGCTCAGTGGTAGAGCGCACGCTTTGCATGTGTGAAGCCCCAGGTTCAATTCCCAGCATCTCCAGCCTTCGCCTTAAACAGATATCAGTTGGGGTGATTGCAACTAGTTTCAAAACCCTGCCCACAGCTTTGCTGGGTACTGTCAAAATGGGTGGCAGTAGTAAGGAATGCTTTTCTTGGAAGCATGCTAATGAACTTGTAGTTGACATTGGCTGTCTGTTTAAGGGTATGTCCAGTTTTGTTAGAAAATAAGTAAAAGTAATATTGTATATACAATTGTAACACAAGCCATATTGTCACTTATTAAAAAAAAAAGATCTTTCCTTTTCAATTGGCAGCGCTGTCATTTTCTGTAAAATTCAATGCAATATGGCAACCTAGAGGCGTTCCGTACACAATTGGTGTACAGAACGGCCCCCAGAGATTTCACTTCCTGTTTGTGTGATTGGCTCACTGATTTTCCCAGAAGTCTTGCCTTAGATACAAGTCAGATTTTAGGCATCCTCTGCAAGAAAAAATGTCAGATTTGGTGAGATGCTCCTAAATGGTTAAGTACTTCTCAAGGACTGCAGGTCCTGTTATTCTTCTCACTAGAGCCCTGCAAGTGCATCAGCTGCTCAAAAGTGAAGAATAAAAAAATCACTCCCATTTCAAATCAGTCCTGCACAAGACATGATCTAACAAAAAGCTATTCATTCAGAGAAGAAACAGGTAGGACTCTGCAACAAAACGTGTTAAAATTCTTGCAATGTCCATTGATCACCGAGTCTAGTTACCATGTAGCGCATGCTGAGTGGCCTAACTATCCCCACAAAGTGCAAAATACTGCTGAGAACTTTACTCTAAAGTCAAACTTCACCCCCCCCCCCAAAAAAAAAAGGCACAGACTCAGCAAAACAAGATGGGGATGTAGCTCAGTGGTAGAGCGCATGCTTTGCATGTGTGAGGTCCCGGGTTCAATCCCTGGCATCTCCTTTCTTTATCTTAAAGCCGAGTCTAGTATCTATGCAGCGCATGCTGACTTGACTAATTATCCCCACAAAGTGCAAAATCCTGCTGAGAACTTTTCTCTAAAGTCAAACTTTCTCCCCCCACAAAAAAAAAAAAAAAAAAAAAAAAAAGGCACAGAATGGCAAGCGCTAGATGGGGATGTAGCTCAGTGGTAGAGCGCACGCTTCGCATGTGTGAGGTCCCGGGTTCAACCCCCGGCATCTCCATTCTTTATCTTAAAACCGAGTCTAGTTACCATGTAGCGCATGCTGAGTGGCCTAACTATCCCCACAAAGTGCAAAATACTGCTGAGAACTTTACTCTAAAGTCAAACTTCACCCCCCCCCCCAAAAAAAAAGGCACAGACTCAGCAAAACAAGATGGGGATGTAGCTCAGTGGTAGAGCGCACGCTTTGCATGTGTGAGGTCCCGGGTTCAATCCCCGGCATCTCCATTCTTTATCTTAAAGCCGAGTCTAGTATCTATGCAGCGCATGCTGACTTGACTAATTATCCCCACAAAGTGCAAAATCCTGCTGAGAACTTTTCTCTAAAGTCAAACTTTCTCCCCCCACAAAAAAAAAAAAAAAAAAAAGGCACAGAATGGCAAGCACTAGATGGGGATGTAGCTCAGTGGTAGAGCGCACGCTTTGCATGTGTGAAGCCCCAGGTTCAATTCCCAGCATCTCCAGCCTTTGCCTTAAACAGATATCAGTTGGGGTGATTGCAACTAGTTTCAAAACCCTGCCCACAGCTTTGCTGGGTACTGTCAAAATGGGTGGCAGTAGCAAGGAAGGCTTTTCTTGGAAGCATGCTAATGAACTTGTAGTTGACATTGGCTGTCTGTTTAAGGGTATGTCCAGTTTCGTTAGAAAATAAGTAAAAGTAATATTGTATATACAATTGTAACACAAGCCATATTGTCACTTATTTAAAAAAAATGATCTTTCCTTTTCAATTGGCAGCGCTGTCATTTTCTGTAAAATTCAATGCAATATGGCAACCTAGAGGCGTTCCGTACACAATTGGTGTACAGAACGGCCCCCAGAGATTTCACTTCCTGTTTGTGTGATTGGCTCACTGATTTTCCCAGAAGTCTTGCCTTAGATACAAGTCAGATTTTAGGCATCCTCTGCAAGAAAAAAATGTCAGATTTGGTGAGATGCTCCTAAATGGTTAAGTACTTCTCAAGGACTGCAGGTCCTGTTATTCTTCGCACTAGAGCCCTGCAAGTGCATTAGCTGCTCAAAAGTGAAGAATAAAAAAATCACTCCCATTTCAAATCAGTCCTGCACAAGACATGATCTAACAAAAAGCTATTCATTCAGAGAAGAAACAGGTAGGACTCTGCAACAAAACGTGTTAAAATTCTTGGGTTTTTTTTGGCTCTTGAAGGCTGAAAGTCCTTCCTGGAAGAAAAAAAATGAAAGCGTGGTTGGTTTTGGGAAGTGAAGGAGGCCCTGAGTACTGGTAGTGGAACACAGATGTGAAGGCCAGGTGCCGGGTTAAAGGATGCAACATCGTTTAGAGCTTTTTGACGGGTGAAAAAGGCAGAGGCGCTACAACAAGGTAAGGGGATGTAGCTCAGTGGTAGAGCGCACGCTTTGCATGTGTGAGGTCCCGGGTTCAATCCCCGGCATCTCCATTTACCGTACGCCAAGGGAAACGGCCACCCCTCATCTGCTGCAACCCAGGCATGTGCACACACATGGGAAACATTTGGCAAAAACAACCCTTACATAAACATGCCTGGCCGCACCCTCCAAAGTCATTAGCATGTAAGGGTGGAGGAGACAACCAGGAATTCTTCCCATTGTTCCTCTCTATCTGCATTTTCAACTCACAAGGATCAAAGGTCTGCCCCTGAGTAGTAAGGGGGATGTAGCTCAGTGGTAGAGCGCACGCTTCGCATGTGTGAGGTCACAGGTTCAACCCCCGGCATTTCCATTCTTTATCTTAAAACCGAGTCTAGTTACCATGTAGCGCATGCTGAGTGGCCTAACTATCCCCACAAAGTGCAAAATACTGCTGAGAACTTTACTCTAAAGTCAAACTTCACCCCCCCCCCCCAAAAAAAAAAGGCACAGACTCAGGCAAACAAGATGGGGATGTAGCTCAGTGGTAGAGCGCGCGCTTTGCATGTATGAGGTCCCAAGTTCAATCCCCGGCATCTCCATTTACCGTACGCCAAGGGAAACGGCCACCCCTCATCTGCTGTAACCCAGGCATGTGCACACACATGGGAAACATTTGGCAAAAACAACCCTTACATAAACATGCCTGGCCGCACCCTCCAAAGTCATTAGCATGTAAGGGTGGAGGAGACAACCAGGAATTCTTCCCATTGTTCCTCTCTATCTGCATTTTCAACTCACAAGGATCAAAGGTCTGCTCCTGAGTAGTAAGGGGGATGTAGCTCAGTGGTAGAGCACACGCTTCACATGTGTGAGGTCCCGGGCTCAACCCCCGGCATCTCCTTTCTTTATCTTAAAACCGAGTCTAGTTACCATGTAGCGCATGCTGAGTGGCCTAACTATCCCTACAAAGTGCAAAATACTGCTGAGAACTTTACTCTAAAGTCAAACTTCACCCCCCCCAAAAAAAAGGCACAGACTCAGCCAAACAAGATGGGGATGTAGCTCAGTGGTAGAGCGCGCGCTTTGCATTCTTTATCTTAAAGCCGAGTCTAGTATCTATGCAGCGCATGCTGACTTGACTAATTATCCCCACAAAGTGCAAAATCCTGCTGAGAACTTTTCTCTAAAGTCAAACTTTCTCCCCCCCCCCAAAAAAAAAAAAAAAAGGCACAGAAGGGCAAGCGCAAGATGGGGATGTAGGTCAGTGGTAGAGCGCACGCTTTGCATGTGTGAAGCCCCAGGTTCAATTCCCAGCATCTCCAGCCTTCGCCTTAAATAGATATCAGTTGGGGTGATTGCAACTAGTTTCAAAACCCTGCCCACAGCTTTGCTGGGTACTGTCAAAATGGGTGGCAGTAGTAAGGAACGCTTTTCTTGGAAGCATGCTAATGAACTTGTAGTTGACATTGGCTGTCTGTTTAAGGGTATGTCCAGTTTCGTTAGAAAATAAGTAAAAGTAATATTGTATATACAATTGTAACACAAGCTATATTGTCACTTATTTAAAAAAAAATGTTGTGATACACAACACAACTTTAAAAAAATTCCGTTGTGATACACAAATCGAAAGTAATGCTCTTCTACTACTATAACCAAGTATATTCCAATGCAATGAGATGGTTCTGATCGTAAACACCGACGAAAGAGCAAAGATTATCAGAGCTACTGTATACATGGTCTACAAAAACATGGCCGCCCCATTCATTTCTATACGATCTACAACAAAATGGCCGCCGTATAATGCAATTAACTGAGCCTATTTAAATCTACTACATTTCCCACAAGCCTCATCCCAGCTGAAGTCACGTGCCGTGACGTAACGCGTAGGACCCGAGGCTAACTAAGACACCAGAACAGACGCTCAGGCATCGAGATACGAGCTCGGCGCTCGTTTATACAATGCCAGTTTTTACCCTACAGAAATGTGAGTGTTTTAAACAGATGTAAATAAAAGTTCCTTTTTCATTTAAAATACTACACCATGGTGGGCCTGTTTTATCTTTTTTAAATGCATATTGAGAATGCTATGATCTGAGGCACCCAGTGAAAGAGAGGAAGAAAAGGATCACCCCTACCCCTCTTTCCTCCCATCCCCCTGGCTCCACTTAAAAGTGAACGAACGTCCAGGATTAAACCGAGTTGAAGGGAACCCCCCCTCCTCCTAAAGATTACTCTGCTACACGCTGTATACCTTACAGCAGTAAGGTAATCATCCATTTTTTCCACGGGTGTCAATGACACTGAAGATCTAACTTATTTTCTGCACTTAAAGGCACAGTGTCACCTTAATATCAAGATAGTTATACACAGTGTTCCAACCAAACACTTTGCACGTTTGCACCAATATTTGCACATTGGATCAAGGACTAAAATCCAATACCGCACTGTATATTTGTGTAGTTAGATGATTGAAATTATCTGTGTATACGTTATTTATATATTTTGAGTCAATTTCGTTTGCATATCAGTCACTTTATGAACCATTCACCTATGTTTTATATATATTGCACAGTAATATAGTCACCCTTTAGCTACAATTTTAATTTTGTTTCTTAGATATTGTTTATTTTGTCTTTTGTTGTTTTAAAACTATTATGTTTTTCTAACACACTTGTTAAGTAATTTAAGATCATTTACTGATTTTGCAATTATGCACTTTATCGTCAATTGTTGGACATATAACTAATACTTTGGCAATACCATGGTAATACACCAAAAAAATATACTAGAGGAAGTGCAACACCACCCCCCTCCCTTCACAAATGTCCATCATAGGACCTGATATGTGACTCGGACGCACTCGGCGGCACTCTGCGGCGCTCGGGGCTACTAATACAGTTGTGCATCCCTGAGGCCTGGGGCTTTTCAGGGACCAATTCGAGTTTCCAGCCCCTCCCTCCCAACACCACTGAATAGCAGCACTGTTTATGGCCCCCGAAAAGCGATTTGCGATAGATCACTTCTTTTCAGAGGATGGTGAAAGGAAATTTTCAAACATTCATACTGCCACCTCGTGATGATGATGATGATTTCGTACAGCGAGCCCACACCGCAACTGTGAGACAAGCTCTTACCTTGCAGTAGTGGATCGGTCACATTCACTTACATGGGAGAATTAGACAGGTGGAACTGCATCAAACTTGCCATGTCTTGCTAAATTTGCTGCATTGCAATTGAAAACATAGCAGTAAAGAGAGGCACGGAGCAGCAGCCGTAGGCTGCTAAGCGGAGGGACAGCATGACAATTTGTTTGCATGCACTGTCGCCGCTTTTAGTTGATTTCACGGGCCGCTTTAAGAAGCCGGGAGGCGGGGCCATCAGGGGGCGGAGCCAATACGTCCAGCGGGAAGCCGAGCGGAAGCTAGGTCACTCGTGGAGCGGAGGAGGAAGCGATTGGACGTACCCTCGCCGCTCCTCAGTTGATCCAAGATGGCGTCCGCGGAGTTGATGGCCCAGCTCAGGGCTGTGATAGCACAGGAGGGCGCCGCATGGCTACAGGGGCAAGTGGCGGCCTTGGCGGCAGAACTGGAGTCGGCGACGGACGGGGGGACGCCGGTGACACCTCGGGCGCGGCGTTCCAGGCCGCCCGAGCGGTACAGTCCCGGAGCGGGCCACGCGGGGCCCCCGCGGGGGGCGCCCACGCCTGCAGCGAACGAGGGCGGCAGCGAGCGGGATCCACAGCGGAGGACTGGGCCAACGACCTCCACCCCATCGGGGGAAGGGAGTAGCAGGTACTCGGCCAGGAGCAGGGCCAGGAGGAGGGGACTGGGGAGCGTGGCTGGGAGGCAAGGGGGATCGCCCCTGGATTCAGCGCCCCCTGCTCCGCGGAGATGCATGGGCCAGGCCGGGGGGGAGAGAGAGGTCGGTCTACAGCGTTCGGATGGACAGCGGGTGGGGGTACGGCCCGGCGTGGCGGCCCCCAGTCCCAGGGGAGATGGCGGGCTTTCCAGTGGCAGCCTGGACGATGGACGCAGCCTGGCCGTGGGGCGGGGGACGAGGAGCCGGCGAGCTGTGCGGTGCAGGAGCCCTTCAACTAGCAACGTGGGAGGAGCGGGCGGTCGGGCGGGCCGGGCCCCTAGAGACGTGCATCGCAGAACCCCGGATGGCGGAGCGGGCCCCTCTGGGTATCCTTCTTCCAGACCGGAGACGGCAGTGGCCAGCGACCGATCGGAAGGTGAGCTGTCGGAGTCCAATGGCGGTGAGGTCCGTGACGCGGAGTCGGCGATGGGTTCCGGTGCGGCGGCTGCAGGGCCCAGTCCTGGGCAGCCCGGTGAGTGTGACACTTCTTTTTCCATATCTACACTGTTGCTTGACTTGTTGGGGCAGGGTAGCGGACGGGGTGCGCCGGCGGCCGGTGGTGGGTCTGCGGGATTGGCGGGTGCGTCAAAACCCGGGGAGCCGGCAGCGGGACGGCAGCAAGAGGGCTTAGGGGGGTTGTTGGCGGGCCTGAAGGCACTGGTTCAGAAATTTGAGGGGGGATTGGAGGGCGGGCCGGCCCAGGCGGTCTCTTCTGGCGCGGAGTCCGCTCCGGCGGTGGCTCTGGGGGTCCCAGCAGCAGGGGGGGCAGCGCCGGCGGGCGTGGCGGCCCCCGCAGCTGACGGGGTTTCGCCGAAGGCGGGGGAACAGAGCGCGGACCGGGTCAGGCTGGCGGACGCGGCTAAGAGTGAGGTGTACGTTTGCTTCGAGGGACCCTTGGGGGCGCACTTGAAGCAGGAGGTGAAGGAGAAGATCTGGAAGGGTGAGTACATCGAGATCTTTACCCTGCTTCCTCTGGAAAAGTTCAACCTTGACCGGTTGAAGCCGGAGGAGCGGAAGAAGGAGGACGAGGAGAAGCGGAGGTATCGGTTGATTCCGCGGACATTTTCTAATTGGCTCCAGGCGTTTGCCATTCTGGCGAGCGTCGTGGGGGAGAAGGCACCAGAACATTGCTCTGCGTTGTTCGTGTATCTGGAGGCCATCAGTGAGGCGCATAGGACGTACGGTGGGGTAGCATGGCTCAGGTATGACGAACAGTTCCGACAACGGATGGCGGTTAGACCCTGGGACCACAAGGACATCAGCCTGTGGATGAAGTTGATGACGGCGGCGAGGGCTCCCAACCCGTTTTTTCAGCACGGGGTCGGAGGTTCAGCTACCCCCGGACAGCCGACCGAGAAGCGCTGGGGTTATTGTTGGCAGTTCAACGAGGGCACCTGTAAATTCGGACCCACCTGCCGCTTCAAGCATTCGTGCTCGGGTTGCGGTGGGTCCCACCCCCTCACCAGATGTTTTAAAAAAGGGAAGGGACGCGCGGGAGATGCTGTCCCGAAGAGGGACGACCCCGGTGCGGGTGGAAAGGATGCGGCCTTTCCTCAATAGATATCCAGATCGGGAGGGGGCGCGGGTGCTAGAGGAGGGTTTTACGGTCGGTTTTAGGATCCCCAGTTCGTTGGCTGCCCCTCCTCCAGTGGCCAATAATTTGAAGTCTGCGCTGCAGCACCCGGAGGTGGTGACGGACAAGTTGAGCAAAGAGGTGGCATTGGGCCGCATGGCCGGCCCGTTTACGGATTTGCCCCTCCCCCAGTTGGTGGTATCGCCGCTGGGGGTAGTCCCCAAGAAGGAGCCCAACAAGTTTCGTTTGATTCATCACCTGTCCTTTCCGAAAGGAGGCTCGGTTAACGACGCCATCTCGCCGGAGGACTGTGCGGTGACATACACATCCTTCGACGCGGCGGTGTCCTGGGTGCGGAGGTACGGACGGGGGGCCTTAATGGCTAAGTCGGATGTCGAATCGGCTTTCCGGCTCTTGCCAGTGCATCCTGATAGCTTTTGACTTCTCGGGTGCTGTTGGAAGGGGGGGTTCTACGTCGACCGTTGCCTGCCCATGGGTTGCTCCATTTCATGCGCCTTGTTCGAACAGTTCAGTTCTTTCTTAGAGTGGGCCGTGCGGGACGTGTCAGGGATCAACTCGGTCATTCATTATTTGGATGATTTCTTGTGTATAGGCCCGGCCGGCTCGAATGTTTGCGCCGTCCTCTTGGGGACGTTACAACACTTGGCAGGCCGCTTTGGGGTCCCGCTAGCGCCGGGGAAGACGGAAGGGCCCACGGTCTGCATTACGTTTTTAGGGATCGTGATCGACTCTGAAAGGATGGAATGCAGGTTGCCACAGGACAAACTGGAGGCTTTGCAGGAGGAAGTGCGGGCGACAATTGGGGTTCGCAAGATGCAATTACGGCAGTTGCAATCTTTATTGGGCAAGCTCAACTTCGCGTGTCGGATTATTCCGATGGGGCGGGTTTTTAGCCGCCGGTTGGCCTCGGCCACGGCAGGGGTCCGGTCACCGACTCATTTCGTGACTCTAAAACAGGAGCACAAGGACGATCTTGTGGTGTGGCAGGCCTTTTTGGCCTCCTTCAACGGGCGGGCACTGTGGATGTCGGGTCCCATCAGCAATTGGGATCTGGAGTTGTTCACTGACGCGGCTGGGTCGTCGGGTTTCGGCGCGTACTTTAAGGGCCAGTGGTGCGCAGCACCGTGGCCTGCGGAGTGGGCTGATGCCGGGCTCCTGAAGAACCTGGTGTTGCTTGAACTGTTTCCCATTGTGGTGGCCCTGGAGATTTGGGGGGAGTCTTTTAGGAATTTGAAGGTACGCTTTAATTGCGACAACTTGGGGGTGGTGCATGTGGTTAATCGGCTGACGGCGGCCTCTGGGCCGGTGGTCAGGCTAGTACGCCACTTGGTGTTGCGTTGTTTGCAGGTTCATTTATGCTGTGCATCTGCCGGGAGTGGAGAACAATTTGGCTGACGCTCTGTCTCGTTTTCAGTGGGACAGGTTTCGGGGGCTGGCACCGGAGGCAGAGCGTCACGGGGTCGCATGTCCGGCTTGGATGTGGAACGTAGCGGTGGAATTGCAGCGCGGTTGATTGAGAGGTCGGTGAGTAAGGCAACATGGAGGGCATATTCAAAGGTTTGGCAGGAGTGGTCGGAATGTCTTGCGGCGATCGGCATGGCCCCGGGGGAGGCGGGCATGGCTCAAGCTGTATTTTACTTTCTTTGCAGGGATATGGACAGGGGGGTTTCGGCGGCCTCCATAGACAGGAAGCTGGCCGGGTTGGCCTTCTTGTTTAAATGGGAAGGGAGTCCGGATTTTACCAAGGAGTTTTGGCTGCGACAGGCGGTAAAAGGGTATCGGAGGGCGCATAGACAGAGGGACGGGCGGTGCCCGGTTTCCTTTCAGATGCTTCGGGGTCTGTGCAAGGTGGTGGAGGCGGTGTGCGGGTCCTATTACGAACAGTGCCTCTTTAGGGTGGCTTTTTCTTTGATGTTTTTTGGGGCTTTCCGGATAGGGGAGCTGTTCTGCCCGGCCAAGTATCGGGTCGGGGGGTTGGAGGCGTGCGATGTGGAATGGGGTCAGGATGGGGTTAGAATTTGGTTGCGCAAGTCAAAGACGGATCAGGAGGGGAGTGGGGTACTGGTGGAAGTGGCCCCCATTGCGGAGAGGGACATATGTCCGGTGGGGACGGTGGCGGCTTTCCTGGGCGTCCGGCCACGGGTGGCGGGCCCCTTTTTTATACATGCGGATGGTACCTTTTTGTCCAAGTTTCAGTTTAATGCCATATTGCAGAAGTGCGTCACGGCAGCGGGGTTTGACCGGGGCCGTTTTTCGTCGCACTCTTTTCGAATAGGGGCGGCTACGGAGGCGTCCAGGGCCGGGCTAAGTGCGGAGGCGGTGAAGAGAATAGGACGGTGGGAATCGGGGAGGTTTAGACTGTATGTTCGGCCACATCTGTTGGGTTAGGCCTGATTAGGTGGGGGGGGGGGGGAAAGGGGGGGACATACATCGGCATAGGACATCTGTTGTTGGTTGTTATGTATTTACTGGGTTTTATTTACAGGTTCGGAGGTGGCTTTGGTCTGGATTCTGGGCCATTCATATGTGTTCTGGGGAGCGAAGAGAGCTGATGTTCGTCCTAACGGGAGACAGCTTGGGATTCCCAGACAAGAAGCCCAGGTTCGATGGATTGGGGTCCCTGGTATGCGATGGAACAGGGTGCTGGGGGAAGTCCACAGGTTTGCCCGCTTGGACCGGCCGCCTGACGTATTGAGAGAAGGGTTGCACAGAACACTTCATGAGAGCCTGGAGGAGAAGTTGAGATTTTCCCTCAGAAGAGCTAGAAGAATCTTCTCTGCACAAGCAAGGAAGACATTGATCCTCTTCGAAAGGTAGGACATTTCCAGATTTATACTTGGGTTGTGTTTGGATTTGAGAAGGTGGGGTGTGGATTTTCCTTGTCAATGTGTGTGAATTTGGGGAAGGGTGGTGAGTGACGTTGGGTTTTCTGTATGTGTGGATTTGGGTGGAAGGTGAGGAAGGGTGAGTTTGCTGTGTGTCTGACTTTGGGCTATAGGCCACAAAGTGTTTCTCCTGTCTGATAAAAGAAAATGGAGGACAGGGAAGTGTTGTGTACCCCTACTCTGCTGAGGGGTAAAGACAGCACTTCATTAAAATTGTACGTATCACTGGCCAGCTGAATGTGGCGGCTGAGCGACCAATGGCTCAGATATTAAGATATGAATTATTGGAGCCATCAGATTTGCACACATGAGCAAAAAGACAGAATATGAGAAAAGGGTTGGCCGGATCTATGTAACCCACGTGGCCCCCTGTTCCACTCAGTAGCTGACAACAAATATGCCCCCATACATACCCTCTTCCACCTTGAAAAATAAATTCAATATGTATTTTAATTATTTTTAATTTTTCTTAATCTTTAAATATTTTTACATTTTAATTATCCCTAGGAAAATAAAATTAATGTGGACTATTTCCATATTTTTTTTTTATTCTCACTTTACTCCACCCCCCTTTCTAATCCTATTTAGAATAGTTACAAAAGGAAATCCTGGGGCGCAGCCACTTTTCTATTCCTATTTTTATTTAATTCCATTTTTATATTTTTTAGTTTATTTTTATTTTTATTTCCACCAAGCAAGGTTATTTTCCTTTTAAATTTATTCGTATATTTTTAAGGTTATTGGTGTATTTCTTATTGTATATTTAATCAGGGGCGTAACTATAGGGGGTGCAGCAGTTGCAACCGCAACCGGGCCCTGTGATGCAGGGGGCCCATGCAGCCCCCTCTACATATGGCCGGCAGCAGCATAGGCAGTTAGGGGTACCAGTGCACCATGCACACGGGTGGCTGGAAGCGGAGGGTGACTAGCAGAGCTCCATGCTCTACTAACGCACTGGCTGCTCTTTATTTGTGCATTCCCGCATGACCTGTGTCCTCAGAGTACCCCTCTCCTGCTCCATGCATTGCCGCTCAGTCCGATGTCTGTTCTCCTCAACCAGTGGTGGAACTACAGGGCTCACAAAGGTCATACCTGTGACCACGCCCTGGAGTTCCACTGCCGGACTCGGAGGGAAGGGCCCTGGCTGGGGTTCAGGGGGGCCCTTCATGGTTTCTTGCATTGGGGCCCTGAAGGTTCTAGTTACGCCACTGTATTTAATTATATGCTGTAATGCAGTGAAATGAAACATAATGTTTAACAATGAGCCGCCGGATATATACAAGTAGGACAGCCGCTGTAAAGTTGCTTTTGAGTTGAATCGGGTGTCGGATGTAATGCAATATGGCGTTTATGCGCCCGCGCATGCGCAGTATATGCATTACACCCTATAATAAGAGAGAGGTGCACCAAGATGGCCGCTCCAGACGACATCCAATGACAAAACGCGTAGGGCGTGGCCTAAGACGTGTACACACTCTCTCACAAGGCGGCGGCGGTGAATGTATCTCATAGCGTTTGTTACCTTTTGATTAATGTGAGTAGCCACTTTTTGGATTTAATAAAGTTAATAAGTTACAACAATACTACAATATGGATATTTCATTTCTTATATAATGCGATGGAATGAGGAGTAATTGAATATTAACCGGACCAGCTTCATATAGCGACACGGGCTCACACTGTGGAGGTGTATTAACCCCTGCAGGGGCAGGGGAGCTGATGAGTTTCGTCAATTTGTCTCATGCACGGAAAACGCACCGGTTGCAATTCAGGATACACCAGACACCGAGCACAAGTCACTTTTATTTATGTGGAACTTTTTAAAGTTATTTTGCTTTTTCAAGTGGACTTTAATGTGTGGAGACAATAGAAGTTTTATACCCACCCATTTTGCATAAAAGCATAAAAGCACTTTATCCTCACATAGCTGTATAACACAGAATGAACTTGTGATTTTTTTTTGCACAAGCACTGTCAGTTTGCAATTTGCACTTGTATCAATTTTTATAGATGTTTACCAGTTTATTAGCACTAGCACTTTCAATACAAATATTACAGATGTTCACTAGTATTAGCACTTCTAATTTGCAATCCGCATGTGGTATTAATTGACCATCTTCATGGTGAATTTTGAACTATAGGAAATAGAGATATATATATATTTTGCTGTTTTAAGAGAGAGCCATAGCTACCACCACAGTATTTACATTTCTCCCAACCTTTTAGGCTGGCAATATTTGGTAGTGGCAGCCTCCCTTCTATTACATATATTTTTTACATTATATATTTTTTACATTATATATTTTAATTTTTATTGCTTCTTCTATTACTATTACCTCTTCCAATATCTACAAAATATATTTTTAATCAATTTTTTTCCATAACGCAAACCTTAAACCCCCTTTTTTTATCTAATAGATCAGACATTAAGCTTTGGATTATCGGGGGCCATCTGATGTGCACACACGAGAAAGACAGAACATGAGAAAGTGTTGCACAGACCCCTTCATCAGAGATGGAGGAGAAGTTGAGATTTTCCCTCAGAAGAGCTAGAAGAATCTTCTCTGCACAAGCAACAAAGAAGTTGATCCTCTTCGAAAGGTAGGACCTTTCCAGATCTATAATTGGGCTGTGTTTGGATTTGAGAAGGTGGGGTTGTGGATTTGCTGTGTCAATGTGTGTGAATTTGGGGAGGAGAGGTGAGGGAGGTTGGGTTTGCTTTTTGTGTGCATTTGGGGGGAAGGTGAGGAAGTGTGGGTTTGCTGTGGCTCTGACTTTGGGCTATTAGCCCCAAAGTATTTTTTCCTTTCAGATACCGCATTTTTGCGCTATAAAAGAAAAAGGAGGTCAGGGAAGTGTTGTGTACCCCTACTCTGCGGAGGGGTGAAGCCAGCACTTCATTAAAATTTTGTGTATCACTGGCTAGCTGAATGGGGCAGCTGAGCGACAAATGGCTCAGATATTACGATTTGAACTATCGCAGCCATCAGATGTGCACACACAAGCAAAAAGACAGAACATGAGAAAAGTGTTCCAAGGACCCCTTCATCAGAGCTGGAGGAGAAGTTGAGATTTTCCATCAGAAGAGCTAGAAGAGTCTTCTCTGCACAAGCAAGGAAGAAGTTGATCCTCCTTGAAAGGTAGGACCTTTCAAGATCTATACTTGGGATGTGTTTGGATTTGAGAAGGGGGGTTGTGGATTTGCTGTGTCAATGTGTTTGGATTTGGGGAGGGCAGGTGAGGGAGCCTGGGTTTGATGTGTATGTGGATTTTGGGGGAAGGTGAGGGAGGGTGGGTTTGCTGTGTCTCTGACTTTGGGCTATAAGCCCCAAAGTAGTTTTCCTGTCTGATACCTCATTTTTGGGCAATAAAAGAAATGGAGGACAGGGAAGTATTGTGTACCCCTACTCTGTGGAGGGGTGAAGCCAGCAGTTCATTAAAATTGTACGTATCACTGGCCAGCTGAATGTGGCAGCTGAGCGACCAATGGCTCAGACATTAAGATTTAAATTATCGAAGCCATCAGATGTGCACACACGAGCAAAAATACTGAATATGAAAAAAGTGTTGCACAGACCCCTTCATCAGAGGTGGAGGAGAAGTTGAGATTTTCCCTCAGAAGAGCTAAAAGAATCTTCTCTGAACATGCAAGGAAGAAGTTGATCCTTTCAAAAGGTAGGACCTTTCAAGATCTATACTTTGGTTGTGTTTGGATTTGAGAAGGGGGGTGTGGATTTGCTGTGTCAATGTGTGTGGATTTGGGGAGGGGAGGTGAGGGAGCTTGGGTTTGCTGTGTGTGAGGATTGTGGAGGAAGATGAGGAAGGGTGGGTTTGCTGTGTCTCTGACTTTAGGCCATAAGCCCCAAAGTATTTCTCCTGTCTGATAGCGCATTTTTGCGCTATGAAAGAAAAAGGAGGACAGGGAAGTGTTGTGTACCCCTAGTCAGCAGAGGGGCCAGCACTTCATTAAAATTGTGTGTATCACTGGCCAGCTAAATGTGGCGGCTGAGCAAACAATAGTTCAGACAATATACTTTGGATTATCAGGGCCATCAGATGTGCACACACGAGCAAAAAAACAGAATACTAGAAAAATGTTGCACAGACGCCTTCTTCAGAGCATGGAGGAGAAGTTGAGATTTTCACTCAGAAGAGCTAGAAGATTCGTTTCTGCAGAAGCAAGGAAGAAGTTGATTCTCTTTGAAAGGTAGGACCTTTCTAAATCTCTACTTGGGTTGTGTTTGGATTTGAGCAGTTGGGGTGTGGATTTGATTTGTCAATGTGTGTGGATTTCTGAGGGGAGGTGAGGGAGGTTGGGTTTGATGTGTGTGTGGATTTGGGGGGAAGGGGAGAAAGGGTGGTTTTGCTGTGTGTCTGACTTAGGGCTATAGGCCACAAATTATTTCTCCTGTCTAATAGCGCATTATTGCGCTATAAAAGAAAATTAGGACAGGGAAGTGTTGTGTACCCCTACTCTGTGGAAGGTTGAAGCCAGCACTTCATTAAAATTGTACTTATCACTGGCCAACTGAATGTGGTGGCTAAGCGACCAATGGCTCAGATATTAATATTTGATTTATGAGAGCCATCAGATATGCACACATGAGCAAAAAGACAGAATATGAGAAAAGGGTTGGACAGAACCCTTCATCAGACCCTGGAGGAGAAGTTGAGATTTTCCCTCAGAAGAGCTAGAAGAATCTTCTCTGCACAAGCAAGGAAGACATTGATCCTCTTCGAAAGGTAGGACATTTCCAGATCTATACTTGGGTTGTGTTTGAATTTGAGAAGGTAGGGTGAGGATTTTCCTTGTCAATGTGTGTGGATTTGGGAGGGCAGGTGAGGGAGCTTGGGTTTTCTGTGTGTGTGGATTTGGGGGAAGGTGAGGAAGGGTGGGTTTACTGTGTGTCTGACTTTGGACTATAGGCCACAAAGTATTTCTCCTGTCTGATAGCGCATCTTTGCGCTATAAAAGAAAATGGATGACAGGGAAGTGTTGTCTACCCCTACTCTGCGGAGGGGTGAAGGCAGCACTTCATTAACATTGTGCGTATCATTGGCCAGCTGAATGTGGCAGCTGAGCGACCAATGGCTCAGATATTAAGCTTTGTGTTATTGGGGCCATCAGATGTGCACACACGATAAAAAGACAGAACATGAGAAAAGTGGTTCACAGACCCCTTCATCAGGGCATGGAGGAGAAGTTGAGATTTTCCCTCAGAAGAGGTAGAAGAATCTTCTCTGCACAAGCAAGGAAGAGGTTGATCTGCTTCAAAAGGTAGGCTATTTCCAGATCTATACTTGGGTTGTGTTTGGATTTGAGAAGGTGGAGTGTTTATTTTCCTTGTCAATGTGTGTGGATTTGGTTAGGGGAGGTGAGGGACGTTGGGTTTTCTGTTTGTGTGTATTTGGGGGGAAGTTGAGGAAGGGTGGGTTTGCTGTGTGTCTGACTTTGGGCTATAGGCGACAAAGTATTTCTCCTGTCTGATAGCGCATTTTTGCGCTATAAAAGAAAATGGAGGACAGGGAAGTGTTGTGTACCCCTACTCTGCGGAAGGGTGAAGCCAGCACTTCATTAAAATTGTGCGTATCATTTGCAGGAGGATGCCCCTGTGCTTCAGCATATATATATTTTAGGCACAGATTGCGTTAAAAAATGTTTTATTTTTTACTACTTTTTTTGTATTTGCTTTGCAGGTATGGTATGTCTTAGCCCCTGTACACATGGTCGGAGAATCCGTCGGAATGTGTCCTATCGCACCATGTTGTCGAATAATCCGACTGTGTGTGGTATGCATCGGACTGTTTTCGTCGGAATATCCGTCGGACAAAATTTTCCAACTTGTTGGAAATATTTTCCGGCAAACTGGTCCGATAGGACATACTCCGATCATGTGTAGAGAATTCCGATCGGACAAAGTGCCACGCATGCTCAGATCAAATTCCTACATCAAAGCTATTGGCTACTAGCCTGAACGTAGTCCCATCGTAACGAAATTACGTCATCACATTCTGAAAGATCTGATTTTTCGACAACTTTGTCCGACCGTGTATATGCAACAGTTTCGGACACAATCCGACGGACAAAATCCGACGGATTTGGTTGGCAGAATGTCTGACCGTGTGTACGGGGGCTTACTGTTATACTGTAATGTTACTTTGTTTTATTGTTGACTATCATTTGCTTAGCAGGTACGCCATTCAGTTGCAGAGTGGATTTATTTACCTTGACAGCAACAGTGTTTGCTCCCACGATACATAAAGCCGTGACTCCAGTGTAGTTGGAGGTGATTTCACTGCCATAGTTAAAAAAAAGAGCATATATGCCAAAGCATGGGGGTAACAGGGGTGTAGGAGTGATTTGCTCCTAACTTTTGCGAATTTTCCCGAGGCATTTCAAGGCTGACAATTAGAAGCATGACTTCCATAGACAGAGGCATGATGGGACCTGTAGTTCCGCAACAGCTGGGGGGCCGCCAGTTTGAGACCCCTGGATTACAGTCACAACAGGAAGTGGGCTGGACTTAGCATTCTCCAGCATTGGAGACAGAGAGAAAGCCTGGAAAGACAGTGCGACACACTAGTGCAGGGATCTAAGGGTTAAATCAGCCAGTGAGATTGTGATACAATTGCTCTCTGAAGAGTGTTTTAAACACACATCACTCTTCAGAGAGTAATGCACATGTAAAGGACCCTTTCAAAAATAAATAAAGCTAAAACAGCTAGATCAGGTCTAGATCTAGATCAGTGTCATAATTAGACTTAGGGTCAAAGGTCAGGGTCAGTGAATTAAAAAACAAAAAAAAACTAAAAAAAAACTTTTATTGTAATTAATATCAGACCCCTTTTCCACTGAGGTGCTTTTCAGGCAATTTTGCACTTAAAATAGCGCCTCAAAACTGTTTCCCATAGATTTTGATGGATGCTTTCACACTGGGGCGATGCGCTGGTTGGGCGGTGCAAAAAGTCCTGCAAGCAGCATCTGTGGTGCATGTTTGGAGGGTTTTATAAAGCACCACAAAAATGCCCCTGTCCATTGAAATGAATGGGAAGCACTTCCAAAAGTGCTGCAAAATTGCTTTTTAGCTCACCACTAATGCCGCAAAAGCGCCCGACCCTTATCAGCAGTTTTTGACTGCCTCAGCGTGAAAGGGGTCTTAGTGTCAGTGACGCTGTGTTTTTAGGTAGAATAATAAAACAGCTAAATGTGCAATATTGTTTCTGGAGGGCCCTACTATGGGTACAAACCAGAAATAACATGCACATATGCAGTATTGCTGCAATTGTAAGGAGCAGGGGAATTCGTTTTGGGTCGCTCTTTAACCACTTGAGATCCGCGCTATAGCCAAATGACGGCTACAGCGCGGATCTCCTTTTCCGGGACGACGTCAATAGACGTAGTCCCGTGTACGAGTGGCCTGCGCGCACCCTGAGGGGTGCGCGCGGCGCGCTCTGTGATCGGCGAGTCCATGAGACTCGCCTGATCACCGATCCGTGCAAGGGGTCGATCCCGACCCCTTATCACGTGATCAGCTGTCAGCCAATGACAGCTGATCATGTGATATAACGGAGCCGGTAATCGGCTATTATTCCTGGAGAAAAAAAAAAAGCCGATCACCGGCGGCCGTGATCGGGACATCAGTCCCGATCACGGCCAGCCCTGCTAATGCCTACCTGCCCCCTGCCAGTGCCCACCTGCCCCCTGCAGTGCCACATGTACTAAAAGTAAGTGCCCCCGTCAGTGCCACCCAGCAGTGCCCACAGTGCCACCCGCAGTGCCACCCACAGTGCCACCCACAGTGCCACCCAGCAGTGCCCACAATCTGCCTCAAAGGTGCTGCACCCCAGTGCCACATATCCGTGCCCATCAGTGTCATCTACCAGTGCCCAGCAGTGCCGCCCATCAGTGCCCAGCAGTGCCACCTATCAGAGCCACCTATCAGTGCCACCTATCAGTGCCCATCAGTCCCATCTATCAGTGGTACCTATCAGTGCCCATCCGTGCCACCCATCCGTGCCACCCATTAGTGCCATCTTATCTGTGCCCATCTTTGCCCATCAGTGCCACCTTATCTGTGCCCATTGGTGCCGCCTTAACTATGCCTATCAGTGCCCACCAGTGCAGCCTATCAGTGCCCACCAATGCAGCCCATCAGTGCCCACCAATGCAGCCCATCAGTGCCCACCAGTGCAGCCTATCAGTGCCGACTAATCAGCGCACTTCAATGAAGGAGAAAAATGACCCGTTTGCAAAATTTTATAACAAACTATTAAAACATGATTTTTTTTTTTTGCATCTTTTTTTGTTTGTTTAGCAAAAAATAAAACTCCGAGCTGTAACTAAATACCACCAAAAGAAAGCTCTATTTGTGGGAAAAAAATTATAAAAATTTCATTTGGGTACAGTGTTGTATGCCCGCGCAATTGTCATTCAAAGTGCATCAGCGCTGATAGCTGAAAATTGGTCTGGGACTGAGGGGGGTTTAAGTGCCCAGTAAGCAAGTGGTTAATGGTAGATCATAGTAATAGCAAGAAACATAAAGCTACATTTAGAAAAAAAAAATTGTTTAGTTTGTGCCAGTTTTGCTATGATATTGAGACAAAACTAGGAGATATACTTTACTATTTATTTCTAACTGAAAGCCCAATTTCTCCTGAGAAAAACAAGGTATAATTCACCTGGATATACAAAGTAGTTGCGATGAAATGTACAGTTTTACTAACACAGGTCACAGCTGCAAAACCATATTCAGGTATCAAGATTTGTTTTGCCTTCTTTATGAAGGGCTAGAAATAACCAGAGAGGAGGTTTATATGAAAATTGACTTTATTTGAAAGGTCCCATCCAAAAATCCAAGAATCCAAAAAAGTTACAGTCCAATTCTGCACTAATATCAGGCACAGGAAGGACAGACCGGGGCTCAGTGCTGGGGTCCTAGTAACAGGACCCTCACCAGGTGCACCCTAGCAACTGTCACTCTGCAGTGGTGTAGCCAGAGAGGGAGGCGGTGTGCTGTGCTCTCTGCAGAGTCTTTCTTTTACAGAAAGAAGAGAAATGGATGGAAAGAAGAGGATGGAGAAGACTCTTCATCGTCAGCCAGACAAGCTGAAGAGGAAGATGAGCGTGGACGAGCCCCAGGAGGAGAGGAGGAAGAGAAGACGCCGGGGAGCTGAACAATCGCTGAAGTCCAGAGCGACAAAGCATGGTAAGTTGTATACAGACATGTACACTTCACACTAGGAGCTTACACTCTATATACACTTCACACTAGGAGCTTACACTCTAATATATACCATTTGGGATACAGGAATTAAATTTCGGTAGATTTAGGGGTCACTCAGTGCAGTCAGGTAGCCATGGAGACAGGTTAGGCAGCCAGAAATCATGTATATTATGTTTAAGTGACACCCGAAGTGTAATACATGGGAGAATTTATTGTAAGCCACTCATTTCCAGTAATATACATGTTTTCTGATAGGAATGATCACAAATAGTGAGAACTTTTCTGTTAGTTGTCAGGGTTTATTGGCTGGAAGCTCTCAGTGACAGTTAAAAGATGGCCGCCATGACTAGTGGAGGGGCGGGGCTAAGGGGGAGGGAGGAGTAGACTGACCCACCAGGGAGGAAATCTGTGATGTATTGCTGCCATTCATGTTAATCACTGACATTACAATGCTGAATAAAAAAATAGACCTTTATATATTGGTAATTAGGAATATTGGGGACATCTGTATTTAGAGATATAGATTCAGATATTAGTGACCTCATGTCATGTTACTCTGCTGGCTTTCATACAGACTCCCTGAACAAGAACAAGTCCCAGATATGTATTTCTCATTTGTTCTGTGTCAGGGACTCCAAACTATGGCAGCCAGAAAGAGGATTTCTAAAAGGGGGTCAGTAATGAGAGTCAATGGGTTTCTCCCAGAACAGGTGTCCATTACTACACATAGAGATAGATCAGTAATACTTACTATACTTTAATGGTTAATATTTACATTTTAAACAGTACAATGTTGTCAGAACCGGCATATTTTATTTTTATTGTAGACATTAAAAAATGCAACTCTGTTATACTCATTTATAAAACCAATATAGATACAGAATGTGTAATTTGACATATTATAAAATAAAGGTTTTACACTATATGTTAAAGTCTCATTATTTCACATAATAATTCTAGTGTATTCTAGTCTAATATAACTTTTACATATGAAGGTAACTTTATGTCAATTTATCAGGATATATATATCTATATATATATATATAGATATATATATATATATAATATACATACATATAGATAGATAGGTAGGTAGATAGATAGTTATATCTATTTATATATATTTATTTATAGAATTATTATTTTTTAAACTTTTTTAGGACAGTTCCTAATATACTAATAATATACTAATACTAATATACATATCCTATACTGAAATACCATTTTTTTCTCTAGCCACTGATCATGGGTGTAATGCTTTGCAGGCTCCTTGGGGGAAAAAAATAAAACACACATTTTTTTCTAAAGAAATATGTTGATTTCTTATTTTTTTCCCCAAAGGTGAACTTATCCTTTACCCTAATAAGTGGGTCACAAGTGGTTTATCACCAGAGCTCTCCATTTTTACATCTCTCCATAAACCAACAGACCCATACAGGGCAAAAAGAACAAAGGCAATCTTCATCACATAATACCGTTTATTACAGTACTTATAAAATAAAGTAAAACTATATACATTTTTCAATAGTTTAAATATGTACCCTAAATCAATCCATCTGTTTATTGAAAAAAAAAACAAGCTTTACTAAAACAAAAAATTGCAGAAAAAAAGGAAATGCCACCCCTTGTATGATAAATTGAGAATAAGATGTCCTTAAAGTGATTGTAAAAGTGATGTTTATAACAAATATGTTATACTTACCTGCTATTCCCTATTCCCTATTAGTCCCTATTGTGTGCTCCTGGCCCCTCCCTCCTGTTGAGTGCCCCCACAGTAAGCAGCTTGCTATGGGGGAACCCAAGCCCAGAGCCATGGTTGGGCCCTGCCCCCTCTCACTCTTGATTGGCTAACTGACTTTCATTGATAGCAGCGGGAGCCAATGACACCAGTGATGTGTCTAAGCCAATCAGGAGGGAGAGTCTGCACTGCACTCCAGCTGCTGCACTGTAATGCAGAGGTTGGTGTGAACCAGCCCCAAGAGTCCATATTATTATGATGTTCTATATATATGAACACTTTCCTCACCTGCAGCACCTCTATGAAAGAATGACCTTGGGTACATCCCGCTGGTCAATTCATGTAATAAAGAAGAGAAGGATAGGGTCTCACTAATTAGGTGTACAGTTGTAGATTTTATTAAAAATGGATAATAAAAACACGCACTATATGCACTGACTGAAGAAGAAGAAATGGAAAGCATATCAAGAAGCCTCTGTGGTGTCCATCACTCCAGTCTGGATTGCTGCCGGCATCTGATGTAATGGAGACGGATCAGCTTCTACAGGGCTTGACAGGTAAGTGCACAGGGCACAAGCACTGAAGATGGATTGTTCTCTTGCAACTCAATGGCAAAGCTCATTGAGGAAATAGCCGGAGGTCTGGAACTCAGGAGGATGATATCACACACTGCAGGAAATTGAGGGAGTCTGGTAATGCATTTCAGGGTGGGACATTGTGCACTGGTGTGCAGTCATGTTGGAGGATCAGGAAGGGGCCATCCCCAAACTGTTCCCACAAAGTTGGGAGCATGACATTTTCCAAAATGTCTTGGCATGCTGATGCCTTAAGAGTTCCCTTCACTGGAACTAAGGGGCCAAGCACAGCCCCTGAAAAACAACCATAACCCCCCTCCACCAAATGATTTGGACCAGTGCACAAAGCAAAGTCCAAAGACACGGATGAGCGAGTTTGGGGTGGAGGAACATGACTGGTCTGCACAGCGTCCTGATCTCAACCCAACAAAACACTTTTGGGATGAATTATAGCAGAGACTGTGAGTCAGGCCTTCTCATCCAACATCACTGCCTGACTTCACAAATGCGCTTCTGGAAGAATGGTCAAATATTCCCATAGACACACTCCTAAACCATGTGGATAGCCTTCCCAGAAGAGTTGATGCTGTTATAGATGCAAAGGGTGGGCCAACTCTATATTGAACCCTACAGACTAAGACTAGGATGCCATTAAAGTTCATGTGCATGTAAAGGCATGCATCCCAATACTTTTAACAATATAGTGTATATGGGCATCGCTGTCTGTGTAACCACAGCCTAACACTCCAAGTTTCCTTTCACAATAGCAGTAGGAGAGTTGCTAGGTGGCAAAAAGACCAGGAGCTTCAGCCCGAAGTCCAAACCCGGTGGCGACCATAGTGGCGCAGGGTTTTTTGGCTGGGCGGTGGGGTTGTGAGGTTGTGTGGCGGGGGTAAGCTCACTTGCTGTTTGCTGCCTGGCTTACCGGTGCCCATCAATGCTGACCACTAAACTCACACTGACATACACTTTTTACATACACTGACCTACCTATATGACATACACTGACCAACTACTTGCCACGCACTGACCTACCTGACATACACACATTGACCTACCTCACATGCACTGACCTACCTGACTACATACACTGACCTACATACACTGACGGTGGTGCTCCCATCATCACAGCAGGCAGCCAGAGGAGGAGAGGAGAGAGGAGAGCCGAGCACCGAGCAGTGATCTCACAGTGGAATGGCAGCCACATTGTAATTCCCGCCTTCTGCAGCCTGCAGCACCTATGATGGATGTCACCCGTCCCGCTGCCCCACCATTGGACCAGTGGGATGTCCATCATAGGCGCTGCAGGTACCAGAAGGCGGGACCTGTTATGTGACTCGGACGCACTCGGCGGCACTCTGCGGCGCTCGGGGCTACTAATACAGTTGTGCATCCCTGAGGCCTGGGGCTTTTCAGGGACCCATTCGAGTTTCCAGCCCCTCCCTCCCAACACCACTGAATAGCAGCACTGTTTATGGCCCCCGAAAAGCGATTTGCGATAGATCACTTCTTTTCAGAGGATGGTGAAAGGAAATTTTCAAACATTCATACTGCCACCTCGTGATGATGATGATGATTTTGTACAGCGACCCCACACCGCAACTGTGAGACAAGCTCTTACCTTGCAGTAGTGGATCGGTCACATTCACTTACATGGGAGAATTAGACAGGTGGAACTGCATCAAACTTGCCATGTCTTGCTAAATTTGCTGCATTGCAATTGAAAACATAGCAGTAATGTGTACTCACCAGACGCATCACCTCCTCACTGCCCCTGAAAAGCAATCCACTACAGATCTCTGTCAGAGAGGTAGTAATGTTTGCCGCACATCTAAACTTAGCCAAGAGTAGGGACCCATTCACACTATTGCTGAACACTGAAGTGTTGCACCAATGCATATACACTATTGTATTGCACCAATGCATGTTATGAACAATGATATGATGAGGTGTCATACTGAATGGAACCACAACACCCCTGTATTGAAGCACACCGCCAATGCATTGCCATGCTGTGCCATGCTGTGGCGTGTTGCAATGAAAAACATGGTGCACTCAGGGGTATCTTTAATATTGATTGGACCCTGGGCATAAATTTTCTTGGGGCCCCCCCATGCAATTATCACTCTCCACATGCTCTAACACATACAATAAATAGCAGCTAGACTTAAAATCAATTTACTGTATCAGATCAGGCAGAAATTATGATTGGTTGCCAGCAGTCACAGCATATTATTACTGCTTACTGACTGGCTGCTAGAGGTTACAGACCAGATTACGGCTCACTGATTAGTTGCTAGAGATTATAGCACATCATCCCCTCACTGCAGGGGAGCATGATATACATACGAATTCTGCCTTTATTTACATATCAATGCTGCTGGCCACAACTATTTACTCGGTTCCCGACTCCCCACCCTATGTGAATGAGTATGGGGTACAATGTACCCCTACCCATTCACCTGTGAAATGGGGCCAGCGACGCCTCATTCGCTGGTCCCGGCTAACTGGAGCCGCGCTCAAAATTAACGGACTTTACTCCATGTGTGTGGGAGAGTCTGTTCATTTGAAAAGTACGGCGGATAGTCGGGCGGTATGGCGGATAGTATGGCGGACTTGGTCCGCTGCAAAAGTACCGTGTGTGGGCAGGTAGCTCGTTCGGAAAGTCCGGCGGACAGTCCGGCGGACAGTCCGGCGGACAGTCCGCCAGACTAAAGCCGCGTACACACGGGCGGACTGTATGGCCAACTTAGTCCGTCAGACAATCCGATGGACAGTCCGTCCTACTTTCTAATGAACGGACTTGACCACACACGATGAACAAACAGTCCGTTGAAAGCTTGCGCGATGACTTGTACAGCACGTACGACGGGACTAGAAATAGGACGTCCAATACACAGCAATGCAACCTTCCGCCGTGTAAATCCTTTCTGAGCATGCGCCATACTTAGTCCGTCCAACTAGCCTACTCACGAGCGGTTTGTCCACTGGAACAAAAGTCTGACGCTGAAAAAGTCCGCTGAAGCCCACACACGAGCGGACTGTCCGCTGAAATGTGTTTCGACGGACTAAGTTGGCCAGACAGTCCGCCCGTGTGTACGCAGCTTTAGTCCGCCGAATAGTCTGATATGTGTGTACGCGGCAAAAGTGTTATATTTAGTCTTTATTGTTGTATATCTATTGATGTCTTACACAAATAGCTTTGTGAACAGTGAAATAACCCAGAAGCAACCAATCAGCAATTATCCTAAACCTTGTACTCACTGCTGGTGAAAGATAACATCTGATTGGTTGCTTAGGGTAACAACTCCTAATATGATCACTACTCTTCCATTGTTTAAATAGCACAGCAGGATGTTTATCATGCGAACTGAATTAGGCCTCATGCACACTTAACGCTAACTCTCCTAGACTTCTTGCCTCCTTGCAGTAGAGATTTGGTAGAAAAAACCCTTGACACTTGTAAACTCTTTTAACACATTGAGAAACGTCAAACGCTTGGTCGTTAATTCATTTTATCAGCCAATAATTTATTCTGACCATTAAATTAATGTCCAAAATGCCTTGTGCTTTGGAGTGTTTACACGTATTTAGGGGCATCAAGCACCTAAAGTATGATGTGTGTGTATATGCACATAGGCTATCATGCAGAAGCGATAAGACAGAAAAAAAATGCCCTTAGAAGCAGAAGAAAACGCATTTAATGTGCATGAGGCCCTAGCTGCAAAGATTGGGGGAAACTGAAAAGAGAATGTTACTTACCTGGGTGGCCCTGGTCTACCAGTTATTGGGTCCTGCTTTGTGGCGCTGAAGCTAAATGTTCCCCAAAGTCTTGTATGAGGAAGACGTTGATCCTCTTCGAAAGGTAGGACCTTTCCAGATCTATACTTGGGTTGTGTTTGGATTTGAGAAGGTGGGGTGTGGATTTTCCTTGTCAATGTGTGTGAATTTGGGGAGGGGAGGTGAGGGAGGTTGGGTTTTCTGTGTTTGTACGCATTTGGGGGGAAGGTGAGGAAGGGTGGGTTTGCTGTGTGTCTGATTTTGGGCTATATGCCTCAAAATATTACTCCTGTCTGATAGCGCATTCATGTGCTATAAAAAAAAGGAGTACAGGGAAGTGTTGTGTACCCCTACTCTGCTGAGGGGTAAAGACAGCACTTCATTAAAATTGTGCGTATCACTGTCCAGCTGAATGTGGCGGCTGAGTGACCAATGGCTCAGATATTAAGATTTTAATTTTCGGAGCCATCAGATTTGCACACATGAGCAAAAAGAAAGAATATGAGAGAAGGGTTGCACAGAACACTTCATGAGAGCCTGGAGGAGAAGTTGAGATTTTCCCTCAGAAGAGCTAGAAGAATCTTCTCTGCACAAGCAAGGAAGACATTGATCCTCTTCGGAAGGTAGGACATTTCCAGATCTATACTTGGGTTGTGTTTGGATTTGAGAAGTTGGGATGAGGATTTTCCTTGTCAATGTGTGTGGATTTGGGGAGGGGAGGTGAGGGAGGTTGGGTTTTCTTTTTTTATAAATGTATATTTATTGAGAAAAAGATTTCTTTCACAGAACAAAGTATATATGCTTCCGATACATACAATCAAAATTAACATTGCAACTGTAACAGCAAGTACCGCCGCAGGCGGGATATCAAATGTCAGTAACTTAAAATATCACATTAAAGGGGAAGGAACAGGATACACCACGGATTCGCATATAAAAATGCATAGTTAAACCAAATACCGTATTTTATAGAGGTAACGCAGGGGTAGGATCTCGGAAGAGAGCCATGGGAAAAATTTCCTGGAAGCTCATGTCTATACATCGGGGTGTTGCCTCAGGATTCGATATAGAGTTGTCCCATCTGTCCCATATTTTAGAAAATTTAGGTAGAGAGTCTTGTACCAAAGCAGTCATATGTTCCATTCTACGTATGTTTGCAATAGCGGAAATCAACTGAGAGTGGGTTGGGGGGGAGGAGGACAACCAAAGAGTAGGGATCACTCTCTTGGCAGCTAGGAGGACATATGCTGTCAGCTTCTTAGCGCTTTTTGATAGCGTCGCAACAGGGAGGCCCAGCAAGTAATGCCTCGGGTCTAAAGGGATGGTGATCCCCAACACGGTATGGAGTAGGGATTGGACCATAGACCAAAAAGGTACAATTAAGGGGCAACTCCAAAAAATGTGATAATGGGTGCCCTCATGTCGTAAGCACCTCCAGCACATCTTAGATATAGAGGGGTCATATTTGTGTAGCATTTCAGGAGTTTTGTACCAAAACATCAGTACCTTGTAGGCTGTCTCTCTCTGCTCCACGCACCTAGAAACCTTGGAGGTAGACAACCAGACTTCTTGCCATTGAGAGAGGGTTAAGGGAGTCTGTAAAATAGTGGCCCATTTCCTCATATAGAGGTGAGCCTCCGCGGTGGGAGCAGTAGAATTGTGAAGTATGCTGTATATGGCGGATATGAGGCCTTTCTGGCAAGGACCCTGGGAACATAAAGTTTCAAAGGTGGTAGGATTGACCAGAGCCAGGTCAGGGGATCTGGAATGAAAATAGTGTTTAAATTGGAGGTATGAAAATAGGAGTTGGTTCGGGATATCATACTTATTCTGAAGTTCTAAAAAGGATAGGAATTTACGAGATATCGGGTTTACTAGGTGGCGAAGTTGGAAGATATCCAAACTGAACCAGGGGTACATATTCTTCAAGGAGAGACTATCAGGTATGTCTGGGTTGAAAACGACATTTAACAAGGGTGAGCATGGAGAAGAGAGAGAGTACCTCCCATGACATTTTTTCCATATGGATAGAGTAAATAACATCGGCCCAAGGAGTATGCGTCTAAGCTGAGCCATAGAGGAGGGCAGATCTGACCACAGCATGGAGCAAGGGTGAACAGGACCAATGACACTCATTTCAAGTTCCGACCATCTACTGGTAGCGAAATAGGACGACCAGGAGATAGCCGGCAGAAGGTGAGTCGCATAAAAGTACTTCACTATATCAGGAGCTCCTAACCCCCCATGAGACCACGGAGCAAAGACCACGGTCTGGGCGATTCTGTGCATTTTATTTCCCCATATAAATTTAGTGAAGGCCCGTTGAATATTCCGAAGCTGAGGCATGGAAATAGCAATTGGTAACGTTTCAAAGAGATACAAAAATTTAGGGAGTATGGCCATTTTTAATACATTAATCCTACCCAGGAGGGACAGAGGGCAAGTTGACCAGCTTCTGAGCAGACTATGTGTTTCCGCTATCAGAGAGACAAAGTTAGCTTCGTATAAGGAATTATATGTAGCGGTCAAATTAATGCCAAGGTATTTAAGGGAGACCGGGCACCAATGGTAGGGGAAGTCATTCTTTAAAGAAGCCAGAAGTGGAGGAGGAATATGAATGGGGAGCGCTTCAGTTTTAGTCGTGTTAACCCTATACCCCGAGAGTTTACTGAATGTATCCAGGAGTGTATGAAGTTTGGGGAGGGAAATTTGAGGTTTCGTCAAGGTGAGGAGGATGTCATCTGCAAAAAGGGACAACTTATATTCCTTCAGTTTGAGAGAAATCCCGCTTATATCTGAGTCTTCCCTTATAGCTGCGGTCAAGGGCTCAAGGCATAATATAAACAACAGGGGGGATAGGGGACATCCCTGTCTAGTGCCGTTACTATGCGTAAAGAGTGGGGATCTATAAGATGCCAATTGAACCTGGGACGTGGGAAGTGAGTACAAGGCCTGCAGGGCTGACAGGAAAGAACCAGAAAAACCAAAACGCTGGAGCGTGGCAAACATGTATGGCCATCCCAGCCTATCAAAGGCTTTTTGTGCGTCTAAACTCAAAATAATGGCAGGGCGGGATGTTTTGTCTAGCAGGTCTATGAGATCGATGGTGCGTCTAGTGTTATCACCGGCTCGTCTACCCAGGACAAATCCCACCTGGTCATTATGGACCAGGGCGGGAATCATCGAGGAAAGTCTATTAGCTAAAATTTTGGTGAAGATCTTATAATCGGAGTTAAGTAAAGCTATGGGTCTGTAATTGTCCGGTAGGGTAGGGGATTTACCCGGCTTCGGGATAACCGTTATGTGCGCATGTAGGAATTGGGAATGAGGCACTCTACCTTTCTGTAAAGAGGAAAAAAGATTTAGCAAATGAGGGCTCAGAGTCGGAAGGAAAGATTTATAATAGATATAAGGAAGTCCGTCTGGGCCTGGGGATTTATGGGATGGGAGAGCTTTCACTACCGCAGCCAATTCCTCTGGCGTGACGGCAGCATTCAGGGTATCCACCTGGGAAGAGGATAACACTGGTAGTTTCAAAGAGGTGCAGAAGTCATTAAAGCTATCTTGGGAGAAAGCGTGGTTGGGATCGGAGGTTAGGCAGTTATATAGTTTCTTATAAAAAGCACCAAAAACTTTAGACATTGTTAAGGGGCAACAGGTTGGAGTGCCATCCGACTGAATAAGAAGATCGGGATAGGAGTGGAATGGGCGGGGTTTGAGCTTATTCACCAACATCCTATGAGGCTTGTTAGCGAACTCATAAAATTTCTGTTTTGCCCAGAGTAGGGCTTTGGAGCATCTATGCAAATCTAATGATTTTAACCGTTCGCGTAGGGAGGTCACTGCGCGGAGACGAGACACCGAAGGGGAGGACAGGAGCAGAGCTTCAGCTTTTTGCAACTGAGAAAGAATATCTAGTCTCTGCACTGCCGAGTCCCGCTTAAGGCGGGAGCCGGCTGAGATACATTCTCCTCTAAAGAAGGCCTTGTGCGCCTCCCAAAGGGTGGATACGTCCCGCACAGATCCCACGTTAAATCGGAAAAAGTCAGCTAAACTTTGAGATAAATGAGCCTTAGTGACCGGATCCCGGAGAAGGAAGTCATTAAGTCTCCAATGACAGGTCCTGGGTGTAGAGGAGGAGAGGGTAAGGTCGAGCTGGACCGAGGCATGATCCGACCACGTCATGGGATTCAACTCTGAGGCTACTGCCGACGTCAATAGAGGTGCCGTTACAAAAATATAATCTAATCTAGAGTACATTTTATGTGGGGGGGGAATAAAAAGAAAATTGGCGGTGTGTGGGGTGTTTAATCCTCCAAATATCTAGCAGGTGATGGGATCTAATAAGCTTGCGAAACGCAGTGGATTGACGTTCAGTTTTGGAAGAGGGGTTACCTGGGAAAAGGGTTTGTCTGTCCCTCTTAGCGGACATGGTCATATTAAAGTCCCCGCCAATGATCATGAATGGCTGGGCATAGGAGCCCAGAGCATCCAAGACCCCAGAGAGGAACTGAACCTGGCCCGAATTTGGGGCGTAAATATTAACTATAGTAAGTGAGCGGGATAAGTAGTCGCAGTCCAGGAGAATGTATCTACCCTGTGGGTCAAGGAATGAGGACTTCACCCGCAACGGGCAGGTTTTTTTAATCAGTATCGCGACCCCTGCTTTACCAGAGGGATCGGAAGCCATAAAAGAAACCGGAAAATGTTTAGCAGCAAATTAAAGAGAGCCTCCTGGGCGGAAGTGAGTCTCCTGGACTAGGACCACGTCTGCGTTGGAGGACTTGAACTCCTTCAGAGCCAACCATCGCTTATGAATAGAGTTCAAGCCTTTAACATTGTATGTAAGTACCCTTAAAGCCATTGTGCACCAAGTAGTTGAAGCTTAAAGTAGCCATAACCAACATACAATAAACAAATATACCTGAGTAAACCAAGGAAATACTGGGAGCCGTGGTGTATCCTAGGAATGAAAAGCGGGTAGAAACATATAATAACAACAATAATGCATCTAGAGATTGAAAAAGACAACAGCCAAAATGGGCAAGAAATGAAAAAAAGGCCAAAAAAAAGGCCTAAAAAGTAAAAAAGTAAACTATAAGTAATAGCAAAAAGGCCTGGGGGGTAAAAACCACCCAGGAGTCCGCAGCCGCAGCCGCGGAACAAAAGGAGGCACATCAGGGGTACCTGCTCATCTAGAGGGACCCTGCCACCTTCCAGAAAAAAGCTATAGGCAGCGTGAACAATATACCATAGTCCCAATCAACAAAAACAAAAAGAAAAGTCACAACCCGTAACTAGGGGTGCGAATACCCCCTGTCAAGAGGGGGAAAAAAAAAACACAAACATGGCGAAATAGGGGCCGAAGCCAAGATAAACCAAACACAGCACTTAAATGTTCTCTTCAAGGAGGTAGTCTGGGATGCAAGTTCCGCTGGGGATTAGAGAAGGACTTCTGCGATCTCTGACGAGCTGGGGTCCAAATCCGTGTCGGGATGGCCGTGGGTCTGGGTGTCGTTGGAAGAGGGACAGGGTCTTCGTCAGGCAGTGGTGGCAAACCCAGACTGCGTATGAAAGCTTCACTTTCCTGAAGGTCCCTCATGCAGTATTGAATCCCATCTTTAGTAGCCGAAAGGCGAAAGGGGAAACCCCAGCGATACGGAAACTGGTGATTCTGCAGATGGGCAGTCACAGGGCGGAAGCTGCGACGTTTAGCCAAGGTAATGGGGGATAGGTCACTGAAAATTTGTATCTTGGCCCCTTTAAATTCCAGACGAGACTTGTTACGGGTGGCCACAGTCAGAGCTTCTTTGCTGTCGTAGTAGTGGAAGCGTACAATGATGTCTCTAGGGTTGGCCCCGGCTGGGGGCTTTGGGGCTAAAGACCTGTGGGCCCTATCCAATCTCCAATCAATGTCCGGGATTTTAGGGGCGACAACATTGAAGAGGCTGAGAAGGTAAGGTTTAATCTCCCCCTAACTAACGGTCTCGGGGACTCCTCTGATGCGTAGGTTTTGGCGGCGTTCCCTGTTCTCCAAGTCCTCCTGTTGGGACTGGAGCTGTGAGACAGACTGCTTCAAACCGGCATTGTCCTCCTCCAAGACGTGTACATATTGCAATAAATCGTCAAATTTGGTTTCCAGGACGTCAGTCCGTTCCCCAATCTGGGCCAGCTCCCCCCGCAGTTCATGGGCGAGTTTGCCCATTTCCTTCGAAACATTACTGGTCAAGTCTTGCAGGAGAACTCGCAGTTTATCGTCGAGTACTTCAACTGTAACAGGGGCGGACATCGTGTCAAAGTGGCCCTTTGACAAAGGGCTCGGATTATCTTGTACGGACAGTTGGGAAGCCACTTGTGCGTATGTGGAAGAACCCGGAGTTGGAACAGGGGAGGCCGGCCTGCTTAGGAAGCGATCTAAAGTCTGTGAGGGCCGCAGTTCAGGAGACAGAGATTGAGGGAGGTGTTTCGGACCGTATTTCACCATGAGGCGTTGGGACTAGGCATACATTCAGTTACACGTGGAGCTCCCCATGGAAAGGTAGCGACTGTGAGCTGTAGGGGAACATTGAAAGGCGGCTAGGGCTCGTAGAAAGTGATCACATGTCTGTCAAGTAAAGGGACCCGGGGTGTGACCCCAGAATAGGACGTTGCAGATTAGAGGGTAGTGGGGGGGTTGGAGCCCAGGTAACACGATATCACTGGAGTATGAGGAGAGTCTAGGCATAAACCAGGGTGCGGCTGAGAGAGATGTAGGCCGCAGGAGGGTGGGTGGAGGGACTGGGTGCACCAAGATGGCCGCTGGTGGGGCCTAGGGCGTGTGTGCAGGACTCAGAGAGGCACCAGAACCAAGTGGGCAGCGATCCAGTGGGGGACAGGCTGAACTGAGAGTGGGGGCAATGTTCTCCCTGCAGGAATCTGTGGAGCAGCTGCCAAGAGGGGTTTGCAGGAGGACTGCTTTAGGCCTCGGGTGTACCAAGATGGCCGCCGGGTCTCACCTCCCAGGGCGCAGCTCTGGATCCTCTCCGGGCCTCCGGCGGGCGCTCATCCGCCTCCTGTCTCAGGCGAGGGGGTCCGGTGGGTCCAGTAGGGAGATGCGCCGTAGGATCCGACTCGGGATACGCCTCGAGAACCGCCGTCCGGAGGTCTCGAGGCACGGAGTAGGCCGCAAGATGGCGGCGGAGACCGGCCTGTCTCGCCGCTCGCAGCCCCGGGGTCCGTTTCGGCGATGGATCGGCCGAAAATAGCGGCTCCGTCCGGAGCTCGGATGGTCCCTGGGATGGATGGATAGCCTGGAAGGGCGAAAAAACGCCCGGCGGGCACGGATGGCTATAGATGCTGAGAGGTCTCTGCGGAGCTCAGCCAAGGCACATCCGTCCGTCTCCACTTCCGGTCACGCCCCAGGTTGGGTTTTCTGTGTGTGTGGATTTGGGGGGAAGGTGAGGAAGGGTGGGTTTGCTGTGAGTCTGACTTTGGGCTATAGGCCACAAAGTATTTCTCCTGTCTGATAAAAAGAAACTGGAGGACAGAGAAGTGTTGTGTACCCCTACTCTGCGGAGGGGTGAAGGCAGCACTTCATGAAAATTGTGCGTATCATTGATCAGCTGAATGTGGCGACTGAGCGACCAATGGCTCAGACATTAAGCTTTGGATTATCGGGGCCATCAGATGTGCACACACGAGAAAAAGACAGAACATGAGAAAAGTGTTGCACGGACCCCTTCATCAGAGTTGGAGAAGTTAAGATTTTCCCTCAAAAGAGCTAGAAGAATCTTCTCTGCACAAGCAAGGAAGAAGTTGATTCTCTTCGAAAGGTAGGACCTTTCCAGATTGATTCTTGTGTTGTGTTTGGATTTGAGAAGGTAGGGTGTGGATTTTCCTTGATAATGTGTGTAAATTTGGGGAGGTGAGGGAGGTTGGGTTTTCTGTGTGTGTGGATTTGGGGGGAAGGTTAGGAAGGGTGGGTTTGCTGTGTGTCTGACTTTGGGCTATAGGCTACAAAGTATTTCTACTGTCTGATCGAGCATTTTTGCGCTATTAAAGAAAATGGAGGACAGGGAAGTGTTGTGTACCCCTACAATGCGGAAGGGTGAAGCCAGCACTTCATTAAAATTGTACGTATCAGTGGCCAGCTGAATGTGGCGATGGAGCGAACAATGGCTCAGATATTAAGATTTGAATTATCAGAGCCATCAGATGTGCACACATGAGCAAAAAGACAGAATATGAGAAAAGGGTTGCACAGACCCCTTCATCAGAGGTGGAGGAGAAGTTGAGATTTTCCCTCAGAAGAGCTAGAAGAATCTTCTCTGCACAAGCAAGGAAGACACTGATCCTTTTCGAAAGGTAGGACATTTCCAGATTTATACTTGGGTTGTGTTTGGATTTGAGAAGGTGGGGTGTGGATTTTCCTTGTCAATGTGTGTGAATTTGGGGAAGGGTGGTGAGTGACGTTGGGTTTTCTGTGTGTGTGGATTTGGGGGAAAGGTGAGGAAGGTTGGGTTTGCTGTGTGTCTGACTTTGGGCTATAGGCCACAAAGTGTTTCTCCTGTCTGATAAAAGAAAATGGAGGACAGGGAAGTGTTGTGTACCCCTACTTTGCGGAAGGGTGAAGCCAGCACTTCATTAAAATTGTACGTATCACTGGCCAGCTGAATGTGGCGGCTGAGCGACCAATGGCTCAGATATTAAGATTTGAATTATCGGAGCCATCAGATGTGCACACATGAGCAAAAAGACAGAATATGAGAAAAGTGTTGCACAGAACTCTTCATCAGAGCCTGGAGGAGAAGTTGAAATTTTCCCTCAGAAGAGCTAGAAGAATCTTTTCTGCACAAGCAAGGAAGAAGTTGATCCTCTTCGAAAGGTAGGACCTTTCCAGATTTATACTTGGGTTGTGTTTGGATTTGAGAACGTGGGGTGTGGATTTGCTGTGTCAATGTGTGTGGTTATGGGGAGAGGTGAGGAAGGGTGGGTTTGCTGTGTGTCTTATTTTGGGCCATAAGCCTCAAAGTATTACTCCTGTCTGATAGCGCATTCATGCGCTATAAAAGAAAAAGGAGTACAGGGAAGTGTTGTGTTCCCCTACTCTGCTGAGGGGTAAAGACAGCACTTCATTAAAATTGTACACATCACTGTCCAGCTGAATGTGGCGGCTGAGCGACCAATGGCTCAGATATTAAGATATGAATTATTGGAGCCATCAGATTTGCACACATGAGCAAAAAGACAGAATATGAGAAAAGGGTTGGCTGGATCTATGTAACCCACATGGCCCCCTGTTCCACTCAGTAGCTGACAACAAATATGCCCCCATACATAACCTCTTCCACCTTGAAAAATAAATTCAATATGTATTTTAATTATTTTTAATTTTTCTTAATCTTTAAATATTTTTACATTTTAAATATCCCTAGGAAAATAAAATTAATGTGGACTATTTCCATATTTTTTTTTTTTATTCTCACTTTACTCCACCCCCCTTTCTAATCCTATTTAGAATAGTTACAAAAGGAAATCCTGGGGCGCAGCCCCTTTTCTATTCCTATTTTTATTTAATTCCATTTTTATATTTTTTATTTTATTTTTATTTTTATTTCCACCAAGCAAGGTTATTTTCCTTTTAAATTTATTCGTATATTTTTAAGGTTATTGGTGTATTTCTTATTGTATATTTAATTATATGCTGTAATGCAGTGAAATGAAACATAATGTTTAACCACTTTCAGACCGGACCATTTTGCTGGTAAATGACCAGAGGTCTTTTTACACTTTGGCACTGCGCTGCTTTAACTGGTAATTGCGCGGTCATGCAATGTTGTACCCAAACAAAATTTGCGTCCTTTTCTTCCCACAAATAGAGCTTTCTTTTGATGGTATTTGATTGCCTCTGCGATTTTTATTTTTTGCGATATAAACGTAAAAAGACCGCAAATTTTGAAAAAAAATGATATTTTCTACTTTTTGTTATTAGAAAAATCCAATAAACTCAATTTTAGTCATACATTTAGGCCAAAATGTATTCAGCCACATGTCTTTGGTAAAAAAAAAGTCAATAATTGTATATTTATTGGTTTGCGCAAAAGTTGTCACATCTACAAACTAAGGTACGTTTTCTGGAATTTACGCAGCTTTTAGTTTACGACTGCCTATCTCATTTCTTGAGGTGCTAAAATGGCAGGGCAGTACAAAACCCCCCCAAATGACCCCATTTTGGAAAGTAGACCCCCTAAGGAAATTGATAAGAGGCATGTTGAGCCCATTGAATATTTTATTTTTTTGCCTCAAGCGATTGAATAATGACAAAAAAAAATATATATTTTTTTTTTACACAAAGTTGTCACTAAATGATATATTGCTCACACATGCTATGGGCGTATGTGAAATGACACCCCAAAATAAATTCTGCTGCTTCTCCTGAGTACGGAGATACCACATATGTGGGACTTTTTGGGAGCCTAGCCGCGTACGGGGCCCCGAAAACCAAGCACCGCCTTCAGGCTTTCTAAGGGCGTAAATTTTTGAGTTCACTTCTCACTACCTATTACAGTTTTGAAGGCCATAAAATGCCAAGATGGCACAAAACCCCCACAAATGACCCCATTTTAGAAAGTAGACACCCCAAGCTATTTGCTGAGAGGCATGTTGAGTTCATGGAATATTTTATATTTTGCCACAAGTTGCGGGAAAATTACAAACTTTTTTTTTTTTTTCACAAAGTTGTCACTAAATGATATATTGCTCATGCATGCCATGGGCATATGTGAAATGACACCCCAAAATAAATTCTGCTGCTTCTCCTGAGTACGGGGATACCACATATGTGGGACTTTTTGGGAGCCTAGCCGCGTACGGGGCCCCGAAAACCAAGCACCGCCTTCAGGCTTTCTAAGGGCGTTACAGTTTTGAAGGCCATAAAATGCCAAGATGGCACAAACCCCCCCCAAATGACCCCATTTTGGAAAGTAGACACCCCTAAATTTAGGGGTACACTAGTGAGATTAGGTAATAAATGGCGGGTGCCCTGAAACTATAAAAAAATAACTAACCAACCAGCGTCACCTGTAACAGTTATATGGTGATCACTGGTGAAAGGGTTAACTAGGGGGCAATCAGGGGGCTTTATGCGGTAGTATATGGGGGTCCCTGGCGCTATAAAAAGCTGCGGCGAACCTAAATACCTACCTGCCTAACTAGCGTCACCTGTGACACTAATACAGCGATCAGAAAAACGATCGCTTATTAGGCTGGGTTCACACTGGAGCGATGCGGGAACGCCACGAATGCGCGTCGGGTTCCCGCATCGCATGCCTCCCGGCGGCAGTTCACACTGCCCTGTGCGAACTGCTGGGAGTGTCAGTGAAATGTTACTGACACCCCCAGATCAGTTCGCATATCGCAGTGCGATCTGCAAACTCGGATCGCATGGTGTGAACACCCATGCGATCCGATTCTGCTGCGGGCCAAAAAAAGGGTCCCGTGCGAATTTGCGGCGGGGGCGGCGGGTGTGGCGGGTGCGGCGGGTGCGGCGAATGGCTGAACTCGAATCGCACAGAGATCGGATGTGATTTGCACTGCAGTGCGGTGCGAATCACATCCGTTCTCATAAACCGCTGCAATGTGAACCAAGCCTTAGTGACACTGGCGACGGGGGGTGATCACGGGGTTAAACCTTTATTGGGGGGGTTAGGGGGGTACCTTAGAACTAAAGGGGGCTAACCCTAACTGCCCTAACAGTTATTAGTCACAAATGACACCCGCCGGGTGATCAGGGGGTTAAACCTTTATTAGGTAATAAATGGCGGGTGCCCTGAAACTATAAAAAAATAACTAACCAACCAGCGTCACCTGTAACAGTTATATGGTGATCACAGGTGAAAGGGTTAACTAGGGGGCAATCAGGGGGCTTTATGCGGTAGTATATGGGGGTCCCTGGCGCTATAAAAAGCTGCGGCGAACCTAAATACCTACCTGCCTAACTAGCGTCACCTGTGACACTAATACGGCGATCAGAAAAATGATCGCTTATTAGGCTGGGTTCACACTGGAGCGATGCGGAAACGCCGCAAATCCGCGGCGGGTTCCCGCATCGCATGCCTCCCGGCGGCAGTTCACACTGCCCTATGCGAACTGCTGGGAGTGTCAGTGAAATGTTACTGACACCCCCAGATCAGTTCGGATATCGCAGTGCGATCTGCAAACTCGGATCGCATGGTGTGAACACCCATGCGATCCGATTCTGCTGCGGGCCAAAAAAAGGGTCATGGCGAATTTGCGGCGGGTGCGGCGGGTGTGGCGGGTGCGGCGAATGGCTGAACTCGAATCGCACAGAGATCGGATGTGATTTGCACTGCAGTGCGGTGCGAATCACATCCGTTCTCATAAACCGCTGCAATGTGAACCCAGCCTTAGTGACACTGGCGACGGGGGGTGATCACGGGGTTAAACCTTTATTGGGGGGGTTAGGGGGGTACATTAGAACTAAAGGGGGCTAACTCTAACTGCCCTAACAGTTATTACAGTCACAAATGACACCAATGCAAAAAAAAAAAAAAAAAAAAAATGACATTGGTGTCACTGTGACTGGGGGGCAGGGGTAATTGGGGGGGTGATCGGGGGGTAAAGGGGGGGTGTGAGTGTGCCTGGCATGTTCTACTGTGTGTGTAGAGTGTTGGTGCAACTCACCGATCCGCTCTCCTCCGTGTCGGAACGAAAAATACCGACACGGAGGAGAGAATACATCACTTCCTCTCCTGTGTTTACATTACAGGAGAGGAAGTGATGTCACGGGGGATTCCTATTCGTCGGGAGCGATCGCGAGGGGGTGGCCATGAATGAATGGCCGCCCCCTCATCCCGGATCGCTCTCGAAGGAATGCCGACCGCCGCAGGCACCGGGGGGGGCCCGATCGGGCCCCCCACCCGCGGGCAGGCAGGGACATATATATACGCCCATATGCCTGCCCGTGCCATTCTGCCGACGTATATCGTCGTGCGGCGGTCGGCAAGTGGTTAACAATGGGCCGCCGGATATATACAAGTAGGACAGCCGCTGTAAAGTTGCTTTTGAGTTGAATCGGGTGTCGGATGTAATGCAATACATGCCCATATGCCGTAACACAACGGACTTCCATCTATAACCTAATTTCCAGATGCCAATATGGCGTTTATGCGCCCGCGCATGCGCAGTATATGCATTACACACTATAATAAGAGAGAGGTGCACCAAGATGGCCGCTCCAGACGACATCCAATGACAAAACGCGTAGGGCTTGGCCTAAGACGTGTACACACTCTCTCACAAGGCGGCGGCGGTGAATGTATCTCATAGCGTTTGTTACCTTTTGATTAATGTGAGTAGCCACTTTTTGGATTTAATAAAGTTAATAAGTTACAACAATACTACAATATGGATATTTCATTTCTTATATAATGCGATGGAATGAGGAGTAACTGAATATTAACCGGACCAGCTTCATATAGCGACACGGGCTCACACTGTGGAGGTGTGTTAACCCCTGCAGGGGCAGGGGAGCTGATGAGTTTCGTCAATTTGTCTCATGCACGGAAAACGCACCGGTTGCAATTCAGGATACACCAGACACCGAGCACAAGTCACTTTTATTTATGTGGAACTTTTTAAAGTTATTTTGCTTTTTCAAGTGGACTTTAATGTGTGGAGACAATAGAAGTTTTATACCCACCCATTTTGCATAAAAGCATAAAAGAACGTTATACTGCACATAGCTGTATAACACAGAATGAACTTGTGATTTTTTTTTTTTGCACAAGCACTGTCAGTTTGCAATTTGCACTTGTATCAATTTTTATAGATGTTTACCAGTTTATTAGCACTAGCACTTTCAATACAAATATTACAGATGTTCACTAGTATTAGCACTTCTAATTTGCAATCCGCATGTGGTATTAATTGACCATCTTCATGGTGAATTTTGAACTATAGGAAATAGAGATATATATATATATATATATATATATATATATATACATTTTGCTGTTTTAAGAGAGAGTCATAGCTACCACCACAGTATTTACATTTCTCCCAACCTTTTAGGCTGGCAATATTTGGTAGTGGCAGCCTCCCTTCTATTACATATATTTTTGACATTATATATTTTTTACATTATATATTTTAATTTTTATTGCTTCTTCTATTACTATTACCTCTTCCAATATCTACAAAATATATTTTTAATCAATTTTTTTCCATAACGCAAACCTTAAACCCCCTTTTTTTATCTAATAGATCAGACATTAAGCTTTGGATTATCGGGGCCATCAGATGTGCACACACGAGAAAGACAGAACATGAGAAAAGTGTTGCACAGACCCCTTCATCAGAGATGGAGGAGAAGTTGAGATTTTCCCTCAGAAGAGCTAGAAGAATCTTCTCTGCACAAGCAACAAAGAAGTTGATCCTCTTCGAAAGGTAGGACCTTTCCAGATCTATAATTGGGTTGTGTTTGGATTTGAGAAGGTAGGGTTGTGGATTTGCTGTGTCAATGTGTGTGAATTTGGGAAGGAGAGGTGAGGGAGGTTGGGTTTGCTTTTTGTGTGCATTTGGGGGGAAGGTGAGGAAGCGTGGGTTTGCTGTGGCTCTGACTTTGGGCTATTAGCCCCAAAGTATTTTTTCCTTTCAGATACCGCATTTTTGCGCTATAAAAGAAAAAGGAGGTCAGGGAAGTGTTGTGTACCCCTACTCTGCGGAGGGGTGAAGCCAGCACTTCATTAAAATTTTGTGTATCACTGGCTAGCTGAATGGGGCAGCTGAGCGACAAATGGCTCTGATATTACGATTTGAACTATCGCAGCCATCAGATGTGCACACACAAGCAAAAAGACAGAACATGAGAAAAGTGTTCCAAGGACCCCTTCATCAGAGCTGGAGGAGAAGTTGAGATTTTCCATCAGAAGAGCTAGAAGAGTCTTCTCTGCACAAGCAAGGAAGAAGTTGATCCTCCTTGAAAGGTAGGACCTTTCAAGATCTATACTTGGGTTGTGTTTGGATTTGAGAAGGGGGGTTGTGGATTTGCTGTGTCAATGTGTTTGGATTTGGGGAGGGCAGGTGAGGGAGCCTGGGTTTGATGTGTATGTGGATTTTGGGGGAAGGTGAGGGAGGGTGGGTTTGCTGTGTCTCTGACTTTGGGCTATAAGCCCCAAAGTAGTTTTCCTGTCTGATACCTCATTTTTGGGCAATAAAAGAAATGGAGGACAGGGAAGTATTGTGTACCCCTACTCTGTGGAGGGGTGAAGCCAGCAGTTCATTAAAATTGCACGTATCACTGACCAGCTGAATGTGGCAGCTGAGCGGCCAATGGCTCAGACATTAAGATTTAAATTATCGAAGCCATCAGATGTGCACACACGAGCAAAAATACTGAATATGAAAAAAGTGTTGCACAGACCCCTTCATCAGAGGTGGAGGAGAAGTTGAGATTTTCCCTCAGAAGAGCTAAAAGAATCTTCTCTGAACATGCAAGGAAGAAGTTGATCCTTTTCAAAAGGTAGGACCTTTCAAGATCTATACTTTGGTTGTGTTTGGATTTGAGAAGGGGGGTGTGGATTTGCTGTGTCAATGTGTGTGGATTTGGGGAGGGGAGGTGAGGGAGCTTGGGTTTGCTGTGTGTGAGGATTGTGGAGGAAGATGAGGAAGGGTGGGTTTGCTGTGTCTCTGACTTTAGGCCATAAGCCCCAAAGTATTTCTCCTGTCTGATAGCGCATTTTTGCGCTATGAAAGAAAAAGGAGGACAGGGAAGTGTTGTGTACCCCTATTCAGCAGAGGGGCCAGCACTTCATTAAAATTGTGTGTATCACTGGCCAGCTAAATGTGGCGGCTGAGCAAACAATAGTTCAGACAATATACTTTGGATTATCAGGGCCATCAGATGTGCACACACGAGCAAAAAAACAGAATACTAGAAAAATGTTGCACAGACGCCTTCTTCAGAGCATGGAGGAGAAGTTGAGATTTTCGCTCAGAAGAGCTAGAAGATTCGTTTCTGCAGAAACAAGGAAGAAGTTGATTCTCTTTGAAAGGTAGGACCTTTCTAAATCTCTACTTGGGTTGTGTTTGGATTTGAGCAGTTGGGGTGTGGATTTGATTTGTCAATGTGTGTGGATTTCTGAGGGGAGGTGAGGGAGGTTGGGTTTGATGTGTGTGTGGATTTGGGGGGAAGGGGAGAAAGGGTGGTTTTGCTGTGTGTCTGACTTAGGGCTATAGGTCACAAATTATTTCTCCTGTCTAATAGCGCATTATTGCGCTATAAAAGAAAATTAGGACAGGGAAGTGTTGTGTACCCCTAATCTGTGGAAGGTTGAAGCCAGCACTTCATTAAAATTGTACTTATCACTGGCCAACTGAATGTGGTGGCTGAGCGACCAATGGCTCAGATATTAAGATTTGATTTATCAGAGCCATCAGATATGCACACATGAGCAAAAAGACAGAATATGAGAAAAGGGTTGGACAGAACCCTTCATCAGAGCCTGGAGGAGAAGTTGAGATTTTCCCTCAGAAGAGCTAGAAGAATCTTCTCTGCACAAGCAAGGAAGACATTGATCCTCTTCGAAAGGTAGGACATTTCCAGATCTATACTTGGGTTGTGTTTGAATTTGAGAAGTTGGGATGAGGATTTTCCTTGTCAATGTGTGTGGATTTGGGAGGGCTGGTGAGGGAGCTTGGGTTTTCTGTGTGTGTGGATTTGGGGGAAGGTGAGGAAGGGTGGGTTTGCTGTGTGTCTGACTTTGGACTATAGGCCACAAAGTATTTCTCCTGTCTGATAGCGCATCTTTGCGCTATAAAAGAAAATGGATGACAGGGAAGTGTTGTCTACCCCTACTCTGCGTAGGGGTGAAGGCAGCACTTCATTAACATTGTGCATATCATTGGCCAGCTGAATGTGGCAGCTGAGCGACCAATGGCTCAGATATTAAGCTTTGTGTTATTGGGGCCATCAGATGTGCACACACGATAAAAAGACAGAACATGAGAAAAGTGGTTCACAGACCCCTTCATCAGGGCATGGAGAAGAAGTTGAGATTTTCCCTCAGAAGAGGTAGAAGAATCTTCTCTGCACAAGCAAGGAAGACGTTGATCCGCTTCAAAAGGTAGGCCATTTCCAGATCTATACTTGGGTTGTGTTTGGATTTGAGAAGGTGGAGTGTTTATTTTCCTTGTCAATGTGTGTGGATTTGGGGAGGGGAGGTGAGGGACATTGGGTTTTCTGTTTGTGTGTATTTGGGGGGAAGTTGAGGAAGGGTGGGTTTGCTGTGTGTCTGACTTTGGGCTATAGGCGACAAAGTATTTCTCTTGTCTGATAGCGCATTTTTGCGCTATAAAAGAAAATGGAGGACAGGGAAGTGTTGTGTACCCCTACTCTGCGGAAGGGTGAAGCCAGCACTTCATTAAAATTGTGCATATCATTTGCAGGAGAATGCCCCTGTGCTTCAGCATATATATATTTTAGGCACAGATTGCGTTAAAAAATGTTTTATTTTTTACTACTTTTTTGTATTTGCTTTGCAGGTATGGTATGTCTTAGCCCCTGTACACATGGTCGGAGAATCCATCGGAATGTGTCCTATCGGACCATGTTGTCGGATAATCCGACTGTGTGTGGTATGCATCGGACTGTTTTCGTCGGAATATCCGTCGGACCAAATTTTCCAACTTGTTGGAAATATTTTCCGACAAACTGGTCCGATAGGACATACTCCGATCATGTGTAGAGAATTCCGATCGGACAAAGTGCCACGCATGCTCAGATCAAATTCCTACATCAAAGCTATTGGCTACTAGCCTGAACGTAGTCCCATCATAACGAAATTACGTCATCACATTCTGAAAGATCTGATTTTTCGACAACTTTGTCCGACCGTGTGTATGCAACAGTTTCGGACACAATCCGACGGACAAAATCTGACGGATTTGGTTGGCAGAATGTCCGACCGTGTGTACGGGGGGCTTACTGTTATACTGTAATGTTACTTTGTTTTATTGTTGACTATCATTTGCTTAGCAGGTACGCCATTCAGTTGCAGAGTGGATTTATTTATCTTGACAGCAACAGCGTTTGCTCCCACGATACATAAAGCTGTGACTCCAGTGTAGTTGGAGGTGATTTCACTGCCATAGTTAAAAAAAAGAGCATATATGCCAAAGCATGGGGGTAACAGGGGTGTAGGAGTGATTTGCTCCTAACTTTTGCAAATTTTCCTGAGGCATTTCAAGGCTGACAATTACAAGCATGACTTCCATAGACAGAGGCATGATGGGACCTGTAGTTCCGCAACAGCTGGGGGGCCGCCAGTTTGAGACCCCTGGATTACAGTCACAACAGGAAGTGGGCTGGCATTCTCCAGCATTGGAGACAGAGAGAAAGCCTGGAAAGACAGTGCGACACACTAGTGCAGGGATCTAAGGGTTAAATCAGCCAGTGAGATTGTGATACAATTGCTCTCTGAAGAGTGTTTTAAACACACATCACTCTTCAGAGAGTACTGCACATATGAAGGACCCTTTCAAAAAGAAATAAAGCTAAAACAGCTAGATCAGGTCTAGATCTAGATCAGTGTCATAATTAGACTTAGGGTCAAAGGTCAGGGTCAGCGAATTAAAAAACAAAATAAACAAAAAAAAAACTTTTATTGTAATTAATATCAGACCCCTTTTCCACTGAGGTGCTTTTACGGCAATTTTGCACTTAAAATAGCGCCTCAAAACTGTTTCCCATAGATTTTGATGGATGCTTTCACACTGGGGCGATGCGCTGGTTGGGCGGTGCAAAAAGTCCTGCAAGCAGCATCTGTGGTGCATGTTTGGAGGGTTTTATAAAGCACCACAAAAATGCCCCTGTCCATTGAAATGAATGGGAAGCACTTCCAAAAGTGCTGAAAAATAGCTTTTTAGCTCAACACTAATGCCGCAAAAGCGCCCGACCCTTATCAGCAGTTTTTGACTGCCTCAGCGTGAAAGGGGTCTTAGTGTCAGTGACGCTGTGTTTTTAGGTAGAATAATAAAACAGCTAAATGTGCAATATTGTTTCTGGAGGGCCCTAATATGGGTACAAACAAGAAATAACATGCACATATGCAGTATTGCTGCAATTGTAAGGAGCAGGGGAATTCGTTTTGGGTCGCTCTTTAACCACTTGAGATCCGCGCTATAGCCAAATGACGGCTACAGCGCGGATCTCCTTTTCCGGGACGACGTCAATAGACGTAGTCCCGTGTACGAGTGGCCTGCGCGCCCCCTGAGGGGTGCGCGCGGCGCGCTCTGTGATCGGCGAGACCATGAGACTCGCCTGATCACCGATCCGTGCAAGGGGTCGATCCCGACCCCTTATCACGTGATCAGCTGTCAGCCAATGACAGCTGATCATGTGATATAACGGAGCCGGTAATCGGCTATTATTCCTGCTTGTGCTGACAGCGCGAGGAGAAAAAAAAAAAGCCGATCACCGGCGGCCGCGATCGGGACATGAGTCCCGATCACGGCCAGCCCTGCTAATGCCTACCTGCCCCCTGCCAGTGCCCACCTGCCCCCTGCAGTGCCACATGTACTAAAAGTAAGTGCCCTCGTCAGTGCCACCCAGCAGTGCCCATAGTGCCACCCAGCAGTGCCCACAGTGCCACCCAGCAGTGCCCACAGTGCCACCCAGCAGTGCCACCCACAGTGCCACCCAGCAGTGCCACCCAGCAGTGCCCACAATCTGCCTCAAAGGTGCTGCACCCCAGTGCCACATATCCGTGCCCATCAGTGTCATCTACCAGTGCCCAGCAGTGCCGCCCATCAGTGCCCAGCAGTGCCACCTATCAGAGCCACCTATCAGTGCCACCTATCAGTGCCCATCAGTCCCATCTATCAGTGGTACCTATCAGTGCCCATCCGTGCCACCCATCCATGCCACCCATCCGTGCCCATCTTTGCCCATCAGTCCCGCCTTATCTGTGCCCATCGGTCCCGCCTTATCTGTGCCTATTAGTGCCGCCTTAACTATGCCTATCAGTGCCCACCAGTGCAGCCTATCAGTGCCCACCAATGCAGCCCATCAGTGCCCACCAATGCAGCCCATCAGTGCCCACCAGTGCAGCCTATCAGTGCCGCCTAATCAGCACACTTCAATGAAGGAGAAAAATGACCCGTTTGCAAAATTTTATAACAAACTATTAAAACATGATTTTTTTTTTTTTTGCATCTTTTTTTGTTTGTTTAGCAAAAAATAAAACTCTGAGCTGTAACTAAATACCACCAAAAGAAAGCTCTATTTGTGGGAAAAAAATGATAAAAATTTCATTTGGGTACAGTGTTGTATGCCCGCGCAATTGTCATTCAAAGTGCATCAGCGCTGATAGCTGAAAATTGGTCTGGGACTGAGGGGGGTTTAAGTGCCCAGTAAGCAAGTGGTTAATGGTAGATCATAGTAATAGCAAGAAACATAAAGCTACATTTAGAAAAAAAAATTGTTTAGTTTGTGCCAGTTTTGCTATGATATTGAGACAAAACTAGGAGATATACTTTACTATTTATTTCTAACTGAAAGCCCAATTTCTCCTGAAAAAAACAAGGTATAATTCACCTGGATATACAAAGTAGTTGCGATGAAATGTACAGTTTTACTAACACAGGTCACAGCTGCAAAACCATATTCAGGTATCAAGATTTGTTTTGCCTTCTTTATGAAGGGCTAAAAATAACCAGAGAGGAGGTTTATATGAAAATCGACTTTATTTGAAAGGTCCCATCCAAAAATGCAAGAATCCAAAAAAGTTACAGTCCAATTCTGCACTAATATCAGGCACAGGAAGGACAGACCGGGGCTCAGTGCTGGGGTCCTAGTAACAGGACCCTCACCAGGTGCACCCTAGCAACTGTCACTCTGCAGTGGTGTAGCCAGAGAGGGAGGCGGTGTGCTGTGCTCTCTGCAGAGTCTTTCTTTTACAGAAAGAAGAGAAATGGACGGAAAGAAGAGGACGGAGAAGACTCATCATCGTCAGCCAGACAAGCTGAAGAGGAAGATGAGCGTGGACGAGCCCCAGGAGGAGAGGAGGAAGAGAAGACGCCGGGGAGCTGAACAATCGCTGAAGTCCAGAGGGACAAAGCATGGTAAGTTGTATACAGACATGTACACTTCACACTAGGAGCTTACACTCTATATACACTTCACACTAGGAGCTTACACTCTAATATATACCATTTGGGATACAGGAATTACATTTCGGTAGATTTAGGGGTCACTCAGTGCAGTCAGGTAGCCATGGAGACAGGTTAGGCAGCCAGAAATCATGTATATTATGTTTAAGTGACACCCGAAGTGTAATACATGGGAGAATTTATTGTAATCCACTCATTTCCAGTAATATACATGTTTTCTGATAGGAATGATCACAAATAGTGAGAACTTTTCTGTTAGTTGTCAGGGTTTATTGGCTGGAAGCTCTCAGTGACAGTTAAAAGATGGCCGCCATGACTAGTGGAGGGGCGGGGCTAAGGGGGAGGGGGGAGTAGACTGACCCACCAGGGAGGAAATCTGTGATGTATTGCTGCCATTCATGTTAATCACTGACATTACAATGCTGAATAAAAAAATAGACCTTTATATATTGGTAATTAGGAATATTGGGGACATCTGTATTTAGAGATATAGATTCAGATATTAGTGACCTCATGTCATGTTACTCTGCTGGCTTTCATACAGACTCCCTGAACAAGAACAAGTCCCAGATATGTATTTCTCATTTGTTCTGTGTCAGGGACTCCAAACTATGGCAGCCAGAAAGAGGATTTCTAAAAGGGGGTCAGTAATGAGAGTCAATGGGTTTCTCCCAGAACAGGTGTCCATTACTACACATAGAGATAGATCAGTAATACTTACTATACTTTAAAGAGGAAGTAAACCCTTCCAAACAACTTGGACCTATAGGTAAGCCTAGATTAAGGCTTACCTGTAGGTCCAAGCAATATCTCCTAAACCTATATGGTTTAGGAGATATTTGCCCGAAAATGGGCACCGCTGTCTACGGCGCATGCGCCGTAGACAGCGGTGCGCAGGCGCACTAAATGCGGCAAATCCAAGAATGGATTTGCCTAATTTGTCGACTCCCGTGCGCATGCGCGGGAGTGACGTCATCGCGGCTGCGCCGCTGTGATTCGTCGGAGCTGCGAGACGCCACCAGCAACATGGATGCGGCGGACTACAGGGGACAGCGGCGACTTCGCTGGCTCCTGTGTCAGGTAAGTGACACATAATGAGCTACTATGCGATGCATAGTAGTCCATTATGCTTTACCTTTGCAGGGAAAAAAAGAGGAAGTAAACCCATCAGGGTTTACTTCCTCTTTAATGGTTAATATTTACATTTTAAACAGTACAATGTTGTCAGAACCGGCATATTTTATTTTTTATTGTAAATAGACATTAAAAAATGCAACTCTGTTATACTCATTTATAAAACCAATATAAAGTTATTGATAAATGTCTTAAGAAACCTTCCAGTGTTAACAGAATGTGTAATTTGACATATTATAAAATAAAGGTTTTACACTATATGTTAAAGTCTCATTATTTCACATAATAATTCTAGTGTATTCTAGTCTAATATAACTTTTACACATGAAGGTAACTTTATGATAGTTTAACAGGATATATATATATATATATATATATATATATATATATATATATATATATATAAATATTCATACATATAGATAGGTAGGTAGATAGATAGTTATATCTATTTATATATATTTACTAGCTTTATTTACAAGCTTTACTAAAACAAAAAATTGCAGAAAAAAAAGAAATGCCACCCCTTGTATGATAAATTGAGAATAATATGTCCTTAAAGTGATTGTAAAAGTGATGTTTATAACAAATATGTTATACTTACCTGCTCTGCGCAGTTGGTTTTGCACAGAACAGCCGGATCCTCCTCTTCTCGGGTCCCTATTCTGTGCTCCTGGCCCCTCCCTCCTGTTGAGTGCCCCCACAGTAAGCAGCTTGCTATGGGGGAACCCAAGCCCAAAGCCATGGTTGGGCCCTGCCCCTTCTCACTCTTAATTGGCTAACTGAGTTTGATTGACAGCAGCAGGAGCCAATGACGCCACTGATGTGTCTAAGCCAATCAGGAGGGAAAGTCCCGGACAGCTGAGGCACTTGTAGACATCGCTGGACACAGATGGGGATCAGGTAAGTAGTAGGGGCACTGAGGGGGGCTGCTGAACACAGATAAAAAACCTTCTGACTTTACAGCCTCAATAAGGGTATATTAACATCAGATGTGGTGGGACTGTGTTGGGCGGCTATTCCAGTGCAGTCCCACCTTATGGACAAAGCTAAATTCTTTGTCCCTTATTTGCCCAGTTTTACAGCACTGTATTTTGGTGGTGTGTGCAATGAAAAGGGTACTGCATGTATTACCTCTTATCAATGCAGTACGATGAGAGGCAATCCACTGCTTTGCACTGCGTCACCAGCGATTGAACTTTGTGAGATGTCTTTGTAACATCTCAATAAAGTTTGTATATAAAAAAAAGGAAACAGCGTAATCCACCAAACACAGGTCTTCATCACTGTGCTGAGCTCAGCCGGATCGCACTGCACTCCAGCTGCTGCACTGTAATGCAGAGGTTGGTGTGAACCAGCCCCAAGAGTCCATATTATTATGATGTTCTATATATATGAACACTTTCCTCACCTGCAGCACCTCTATGAAAGAATGACCTTGGGTACATCCCACTGGTCAATTCATGTAATAAAGAAGAGAAGGATAGGGTCTCACTAATTAGGTGTACAGTTGTAGATTTTATTAAAAATGGATAATAAAAACACGCACTATATGCACTGACTGAAGAAGAAGAAATGGAAAGCATATCAAGAAGCCTCTGTGGTGTCCATCCCTCCAGTCTGGATTGCTGCCGGCATCTGATGTAATGGAGACGGATCAGCTTCTGCAGGGCTTGACAGGTAAGTGCACGGGGCACAACTACTGAGGATGGATCGTTCTCTTGCAACTCAATGGTAAATCTCATCGGGGGAACAGCCGGAGGTCTGGAACTCAGGAGGACGATATCACACACTGCAGGAAATTGAAGGGGGTCTGGTAATGCATTTCAGGGTTGGACTTTGTGCACTGGTGTGCAGTCATGTTGGAGGATCAGGAAGGGGCCATCCCCAAACTGTTCCCACAAAGTTGGGAGCATGACATTTTGCAAAATGTCTTGGCATGCTGATGCCTTAAGAGTTCCCTTCACTGGAACTAAGGGGCCAAGCACAACCCCGGAAAAACAACCATAACCCCCCTCCACCAAATGATTTGGACCAGTGCACAAAGCAAGGTCCAAAAAGACATGGATGAGCGAGTTTGGGGTGGAGGAACATGACTGGTCTGCACAGAGTCCTGACCTCAAGCCAACAAAACACTTTTGGGATGAATTATAGCAGAGACTGTGAGTCAGGCCTTCTCATCCAACATCACTGCCTGACTTCACAAATGTGCTTCTGGAAGAATGGTCAAACATTCCCATAGACACACTCCTAAACCATGTGGATAGCCTTCCCAGAAGAGTTGAAGCTGTTATAGATGCAAAGGGTGGGCCAACTCTATATTGAACCCTACAGACTAAGACTAGGATGCCATTAAAGTTCATGTGCATATAAAGGCATGCGTCCCAATACTTTTAACAATATAGTGTATATGGGCATCGCTGTCTGTGTAACCACAGCCTAACACTCCAAGTTTCCTTTCACAGTAGCAGTAGGGGAGTTGCTAGGTGACAAAAAGACCATGAGCTTCAGCCCGAAGTCCAAACCCAGTGGCGACGATAGTGGCGCAGGGTTTGTTGGCTGGGCGGTGGGGTTGTGAGCAATGGCGGAACTACCGCCATAGCAACACATGCGGGCACTATGGGGCCCGCAGTCAAGTGGGGCCCGCTGAGGATAGGTGCCGCGGCTCCGCAAGTAGTCTGCGGGCGAGAGTGGATAGCTCCGCGGGTGAGAGCGGGTGGTCCGCGGGCGAGAACGGGTGGCTCCGCGGGTGAGAGCGGGCGGTCCGCTGGTGAGAGAGTGGGCGGTCCGTGGGCGTGAGCGGGCTGGCCAATCAGGGAGCTGACGGGCGGGGGAGCATAGAGATGACATCATCTCTCACCTCCCGGTGCCCCTGCATCCCTGCAGTGCAGTTCCCCCCTCACTGTGCAGGCAGCAAGGAAGCAGAGAGATGACATTATCTCTCTGCTGCCTGACTGATAATCTGCTGCCTGACTCTGTGACACAGAAGGAAAGTGACAGAGCAAGTGACAATCCATAATGTGTGGCAGGCGACGTGGCAAGTGACAACCCGGGACATGGCAAGTGACAATTCGTAACGTGTGGCAGGTGACGTGGCAAGTGAAAATCCGCCGTGACGTGGCAAGTGACAATCCGTAATGTGTGGCAGGTGACGTGGCAAGTGAAAATCCGTGACGTGGCAAGTGACAATCCGTAATGTGTCTCAAGTGACAACCTGGGACATGGCAAGTGACAATCCGTAATGTGTGGCAGGTGACGTGGCAAATGGCAACCTGGGACATGCCAAGTGACAATCTGTAATGTGTGGCAGGTGACGTGGCAAGTGACAATCTGGATGTGGCAAGTGACAATCCGTAACATGTGGCAGGTGACGTGGCAAGTGAAAATCCGTGACGTAGCAAGTGACAAACCGTAATGTGTGGCAGGTAACGTGGTAAGTGACAATCCGTAATGTGTGGCAGGTGACTTGGCAAGTGACAATCTGTAATGTGTGGCAGGTGACGTGGCAAGTGACAACCCAGGATGTGGCAAGTGACAATCCATAATGTGTGGCAAGTGACAATCTAGGACGTGGCAAGTGACAATCCATAATGTGTGGCGAGTGGCAATCTAGGACGTGGCAAGTGACAATCTGTAATGTGTGGCAAGTGGCAATCTAGGATGTGGCAAGGGACAATCCGTAATGTGTGGCAGGTAACGTGGCAAGTGACAATCCGCGACGTGGTAAGTGGATAATCCACAACATGTGGCAGGTGACATTCTGCAATGTGTCACAAGTGACAATCTGCATCTAGTGGCAGGCGACGTGGCAAGTGGACAAGCCGCAACGTGTGGCAGGTGATGTGACAAGTGACAATCCTTAATGTGTGGCAAGTGACAATCCAGGACGTGGCAAGTGACAATCCATAATGTGTGGCAAGTTACGTGGCAAGTGACAATCTGGGATGTGGCAAGTGGACAATCCGCAACATGTGGCAGGTGACATTCCGCAACGTGTGACAAGTGACAATCTGCATCTGGTGACAGGAGATGATGGCAAGTGACACGCTCAGGGATCCCACTGATTTTGCATTATGGTGAGTTGAACTATTTTGTTTTATATAACAGAACAGAAATTGGTTAGAAGGCATGGAGGTCTGCAATGTGTTCCCTTCAGGGGCTGCATACAGTATACTGCATACTTTGTTGTTAAAAATTAATATAAGCCGTTGCCTGGGTACTGTGCCACATGGGTGTGGTAGTCTGTTGTTCAATGGCATTAGTTCATTTTTTTTTGTGGAGGGGGGCCCATACAACATTTTGCTATGGGGCCCTGTGATTTCTAGTTATGCCCCTGGTTGTGAGGTTGTGTGGCGGGGGTAAGCTCACTTGCTGGTTGCTGACTGGCTTACCGGTGCCCATCAATGCTGACCACTAAACTCACACTGACATACACTTTTTACATACACTGACCTACCTGACATACATACACTGACCTACCTAACACACACTGACCTACCTGACATACACACACTGACCTACCTGACATGCACTGACCTACCTGACATACACACATTGACCTACCTGACATAAACTGACCTACCTCACATGCACTGACCTACCTGACTACATACACTGACCTACATACACTGGTTGTGCTCCCATCATCACAGCAGGCAGCCAGAGGAGGAGGGGAGAGAGGAGAGCCGAGCACCGAGCAGTGATCTCACAGTGGAATGGCAGCCACATTGTAATTCCCACCTTCTGGAGCCTGCAGCACCTATGATGGATGCCACACGTCCCGCCGCCCCACCATTGGACCAGTGGGATGTCCATCATAGGTGCTGCAGGCACCAGAAGGCGGGACCTGCTATGTGACTCGGACGCTCTCGGCGGCACTCGGGGCTACTAATACAGTTGTGCATCCCTGAGGCCTGGGGCTTTCCAGGGACCCATGCGAGTTTCCAGCCCCTCCCTCCCAACACCACTGAATAGCAGCACTGTTTATGGCCTTTGAAAAGCGATTTGCGATAGATCACTTCTTTTCAGAGGATGGTAAAAGGAAATTTTCAAACATTCATACTGCCACCTCCTGATGATGATGATGATTTTGTACAGCAAGCCCACACCGCAACTGTGAGACAAGCTCTTACCTTGCAGTAGTGGATCGGTCACATTCACTTACATGGGAGAATTAGACAGGTGGACCTGCATCAAACTTGCCATGTCTTGCTAAAATTGCTGCATTGCAATTGAAAACATAGCAGTAATGTGTACTCACCAGACGCATCACCTCCTCACTGCCTCTGAAAAGCAATCCACTACAGATCTCTGTTAGAGAGGCAGTAATGTTTGCCACACATCTAAACTTAGCCAAGAGTAGGGACCCATTCACACTATTGCTGAACGCTGAAGTGTTGCACCAATGCATATACACTATTGTATTGCAGCAATGCATGTTATGAACAATGATATGATGAGGTGTCATACTGAATGGAACCACAACACCCCTGCATTGAAGCACACTGCCAATGCATTGCCATGTTGTGCCATGCTGTGGCGTGTTGCAATGAAAAACATGGTGCAGTTACATTTTGTATTGCATTTTAATGATTTGCAAGACTAATAACTAAATAGGCTGCCTTAATGTGATGCCCACTAAACATACAGCATCACACATGCATACCTCCCAACTTTTTGAGATGGCAATGAGGGACACCTATCAGCAAAAGTATGCAGGCATAGGACACACCCCCTGCCACACCCCCTTAAAGGAGAATTGTACAAAAAGATTGGTTAACCACTTGCTTACTGGGCACTTAAACCCCCCTCAGTCCCAGACCAATTTTCAGCTTTCAGCGCTGATGCACTTTGAGTGACAATTGCGCGGGCATACAACACTGTACCCAAATGAAATTTTTATCATTTTTTTCCCACAAATAGAGCTTTCTTTTGGTGGTATTTAGTTACAGCTCGGAGTTTTATTTTTTGCTAAACAAACAAAAAAAGATGCAAAAAAAAAAAAAAAAAAATCATGTTTTAATAGTTTGTTATAAAATTTTGCAAACGGGTCATTTTTCTCCTTCATTGAAGTGCGCTGATTAGGCGGCACTGATAGGCTGCATTGGTGGGCACTGATGGGCTGCATTGGTGGGCACTGATGGGCTGCATTGGTGGGCACTGATGGGCTGCACTGGTGGGCACTGATAGGCATAGTTAAGGCGGCACTAATAGGCACAGATAAGGCGGCACCGATGGGCACAGATAAGGCGGCACTGATGGGCAAAGATGGGCACAGATAAGATGGCACGGATGGGTGGCACGGATAAGTGGCACGGATGGGTGGCACGGATGGGCACTGATAGGTACCACAGATAGATGGGACTGATGGGCACTGATAGGTGGCACTGATAGGTGGCTCTGATAGGTGGCACTGCTGGGCACTGATGGGCGGCACTGCTGGGCACTGATGGGCGGCACTGCTGGGCACTGATGGGCGGCACTGGGGTGCAGCACCTTTGAGGCAGATTGGGTGGCACTGTGGGTGGCACTGTGGGGTGGCACTGTGGGTGGCACTGTGGGTGGCACTGTGGGTGGCACTGTGGGTGGCACTGTGGGCACTATGGGCACTGACAGGGGGCACTGACGGGGGGCACTTACTTTTTCTTTTATTTTACTTCAGGATGGCACTGCGGGAGGCAGGTGGGCACAGGCAGGTGGCAGGTGGTCCCTTGTATTGATGGCCGTGATCGGGACTGATGTCCCGATCACGGCCGCCGGTGATCGGCTTTTTTTTTCTCTCCTCGCGCTGTCAGCGCGAGGAGGAATAATAGCCGATTACCGGCTCCGTTCTATCACATGATCAGCTGTCATTGGCTGACAGCTGATCACGTGATAAGGGGTCGGGATCGACCCCTTACACGGATCGGTGATCAGGCGAGTCTCACGGACTCGCCGATCACAGAGCGCGCCGCGCGCGCCCCTCAGGGGGCACGCAGGCCGCTCGTAACCAGGACGACGTCAATAGACGTAGTCCTGGAAATGTAGGTCCGCGCTAATGCCGTCATTTGGCAATAGCGCGGATCTGAAGTGGTTAAACACACAAGTGCTTTTTTTACCACTACTATTCCTTTATATTGGCTTCTGGAATTTACAAATGCAGAAATTTAGAAATCAGATGAAAGGTTTAGCCCTGGGAATCACTTTTTGATAGATAAAAAGTACATTTTATATACAACTATATGGATCATATCAAAATGAGGGACAAATGAGGAGGAATGAGGGATGAAGGGATATTTCTCCAAATATTACTCTCACTTTGGTGTGCATGGCGGCATTTCACATGTGTCGCACCATTGATGCTTTTCTAAATAGGCAACCCCACCGCATGCATTTGTGTTCACATGTGTGTGTATGGGGGAGTGGGGTTCAAAATTTGGGGAGGGTTTAAGTGCTTGGCTGTAACTTTGTTTGCATTTTTTTATCACATAAGGGACATAAAGTCCACTATGTGGTGTATTTTGTGGTGACAAGGTCTCTTTAATAATACATCAGCAGTCCTGATGTCTCACCTGCTCTCCAATGATGCTAATGGAGTGCAGATCACCCCCATTTGTTTCTTCCCCCACCATATGCACTGGATGAAGTGACACCAAGACCCGGAAATGACGTTTCACATGTCGCTTCTGTGTCATTACCAGGAAGGGGAGATCAACGAACAAAGATAATAAAAAAGGACAGAATAGTTTGTAAATTGCCAAATGAATGTGCAGCTATTATGTCCCTTATCTAGTATCTTGCAGAAGCTATTTCTTCACAAAAAATATAAAACGTTATCACCATTAGGGATGAGCCGAATACCCCCCGGTTCGGTTCGCACCAGAACTTGCGAACGACCCCCGCGTTCGGTACGAACGTTAGAACCCCATTGAAGTCTATGGGACTCGAACGTTCGAATTGGAAAGTGCTAATTTTAACGGCTAATATGCAAGATAGTGTCCTAAAAAGGGTTTGGGGACCTGCCTCCTGTCTCAGGGGACATGGGTCACTGCAAAAAAAAGTTTTAAAAACGGCCGTTTTGGCGGGAGCACTGATTTTAATGACGATTAAAGTGAAAAAAAAAAAGTTAAATATTCCTTTAAATATGGTGCCTGGGGGGTGTCTGTAGTATGCCTGTGAAGTGCCACGTGTTTCCCGTGTTTAGAACAGTCCCTGGACAAAATGACATTAAACGGAAATAACACCATTTAAAACTGCTTGCGGTTTTAATGTTATATCTGGTTCCTGCAATATGGTTGAAAATCATTGAGAAACATGGCATGGGTAGCCCTCCCTGCCCATTACCAGCCTATTTGGGTCTTGTACGCATATTAAGGGGAACCCCGTACCCATATTAAAAAAAAGGAAATGCGTGTGGCCCCCAGGCCCTATATACTCAGAACAGCAGTATACAGGCGGTGCAAACAAGACAGGGACTGTGTAGGTTTGTTGTGTTAAGTTGAATCTGTTTGTCATTTTCAACCGGTACATTTTTAAAGTGTAGCTCCAGTCAAAAAAACTATCTTTAAGCTTTTTGGAAAACATAGGGAAGGGTTATCACCCCTGTATAATTTGTTTTGTCGTCCATCTTTTTTCATCTCACTTGCTGCTGTCTCCTTGCGTTTGCAAGTAGGAGATGTTTGTAAGTTGGATGTTTGAAAGTAGGGGCCTGCCCTATATTATAGCGGTATGTACTGGGTACAGAGCACGCAGACAGCACGCACTATCTCCTAACACTACTGACTGCAAGCTCTATTATTAACCACTTGTTAGCCCAATGTTTGCATAAAGTGAAAGATGAAGTTATGCTGAGTAAATAGATATCAAACATGTCACTCTTCAAAATTGCACATGCCCGTGGAATGGCGCCAAACGTCGCTACTTAAAAAATCCCCATAGGCGACACTTACATTTTTTTTTTTTTACTGGTTACATGTTTTGAGTTGCAGAGGAGGTCTAGGACTAGAATTATTGCTCTCGCTCTAACATTCTCGGCGATACCTCACATGTGTGGCACATGCGAGCACATGGGGACATGGGCGCTTTAATTTTTATTTTATTTTTTTATTGTTCATTTTACTTTATTTATTTTAGTTTGACATTTTTCCCCCAAAAATATATTTTTGATCACTTTTATTCCTATTACAAGAAATGTAAACATCCCTTGTAATAGGAATATGGGGTGACAGGTCCTCTTTACAGTGAAATCTGGGGGGTCAATATGACCCCACATCTCACCTCTAGGCTGGGAAGCCTGAAATAAAAAATAAAAAAAAGATTCTGGCTTTGATCGTACTGGCGAGTTGGTAGAAGCACCGGAGGGCGGTGAGGGGTGGGGGGCGTCTATGGCTGGGTATTTCAGGGTATCACCGAGTATGGCTGGGTATCTCTGAGTATGGCTGGGTATGGCAATTTATGGCAGGGTATTACAGAGTATTGGCGGGGTACTACATAGTAATAGCAGGGTACTGCAGAGTATTGGGGGGTACTACAGAGTAATGGCAGGGTACTGCAGAGTATTGGGGGTACTGCAGAGTAATGGGGGTTACTGCAGAGTAATGGGGGGTACTGCAGAGTAATGGCAGGGTACTGCACTGCAGAGTAATGGCAGGGTACTGCAGAGTATTGGGGGTACTGCAGAGTATTGGGGGTACTGCAGAGTAATGGTGGGTACTGCAGAGTAATGGCGGGTACTGCAGAGTATTGGGGGGTACTGCAGAGTAATGGGGGTTACTGCAGAGTAATGGGGGGTACTGCAGAGTAATGGCAGGGTACTGCAGAGTATGCACTGGTATTGCAGAGTATTGGCAGGGAATTGAGGGGTTAAATTCGGTGAGCAGCGATGTGGGCACTGCAGATGCAGCCCACATCGCTGCTGACACCGATCTCTTTCCCCTCCGCTGTACCGATCGGTACAGAGAGGGGAGGGAGGAACAGGCATCATAACATGACGCCGGTTTGTTTAAAGGTGATCACTCCGTCATTTAACGGAGCAATCACGTGGTAAACGGCCGCTATGAGCGGCCGTTTAACGTGATCCGTGATGCGACCCGGCGGTCACGGATGCTCTCGAGTGCGCACACCTCGGGGCACGCGAGAGCAGAATTCTGGGAGGCCGTTAATTAACGGCCTCTCAGAGTTAAACAACCCCCCTGAAGCCGTTAATCGGCAATGGGCAGTTGTTAAGTGGTTAAAGCTAGATCACTAGCTATATAGGTGAGGTGAATATAGTGGTGTATACTGCAGTCAGGGCACAGACAACAACCACTACACAGCAGCAAGATAGGAAATCAGCCAAAAACGATTGGTGTGTACTGTGTTGAAGGTACACAGAACACCCACTGCTTCAGATGCTAAGTAACACACTACACGAGGCCACCTCAAAGGCGGCCTTATATAGTGTGGGGCGTGCACGACACAGCCTGAGCTATGATTGGCCACAGGCAGGATGCCTGTGGCCAATCATGGCTCTCCTCGCTGCCGGCGCTGCGATTGGCCAAGCATGCGGGGTCACAGTGCATGCTTGGCCAATCATCGGGCAGCAATGCACTGCGCCAACGCAGTGCATTATGGTCCGCGCGCGCGTCACTCGAATTTTGACGCGAACGGCCAAAACGTTCGGAATTCGCCGAACGCACGAACAGCCAATGTTCGAGTCGAACGTACGTTCGACTCGAACACGAAGCTCATCCCTAATCACCATCTACAGTACCCAAAACTATGTCCATTTATGTCTTCTCAGAATAATTTACTAGAAAATATTCAGTGTTTGTAAATGATCTAGGACTTGGATTATTGTGGAATGTGATTGTATTGGTAAGTAAATGACTAAATTCTAAACTTTTTGCTATTTTAGGACTATTTCTGGATTGCCATGGAGCACGCCAGCGGAGGGGATCTTCATCTCCAGGGTAAACAGGGAGACTTTGACATCGGCACCATCAGGTAGGTACCGTCATTAACAATGAAAGCACCACTGACTCACATTGTGCTACATCATACCATGGTAACAAAGGCTTCACCTGTAGGACCCCACAATACAAAAGAAGAACATACACCCCTATAATAGACATGGGGGAAGTTTAGAGCTTCACAGACAATTGAGAACACAACTGACCAAGCCAGCCCTGCAGTCACAGCGAGGAATAATTCTCAGATGTCCCACGATCCATTCTCTAAAATATAAAATCTTCCTGCATCTCTCTGTGTGTTTTTGAATAGAGCAGCTTTGATAAGGGTTTTGATTGTGAACTGGGAACACCTAGGGGTATTTCTGAACATACACATGAAAATACATTCTATTTACTTCTGTATTAGAATATATATATATTGTAAGATGATAAATTATTTTTTGTTGTTTCTTCAATAGATTCTACACTACCGAATGCATCATTGGCCTCCAACAGTTCCATGAGAAAGGCTTTATCCATCGGTAAGTTCTCGTCTTTATTCTACAGCTTCCCACAAATAGTTCTTACTTTACATTTCATCTGTTTATTCAACAAGATTTACCAACATTTGTAGTGTGAGGACCACCTAAACAATTACCTACCTTTATATCCAATATGCTAGGTCCTCCAGCTACAAAGTGGTTTGTAAATGTTGTGATTCTGAAACATATTGGGGTTGATTTGCTAAAACTGGAGAGTGAAAAACTCCGGAGCAGCTCTGCATAGAAACCAATCAGCCTCCAAGTTTTTTTTTTTCTCAAAGCTTAATTGAACAAGCTGATGTTGGAAGCTGATTGGCTACCATGCACAGCTGCACCAGATTTTTCACTCAGTAGTTTTAGTAAATCAACCCCATTGTCTGCAATAAAACTGAAGTATTCATATTCAGTGTACAGTAATACATACTCTAAAGGCAGAAGGTTTTTTACCTTAATTCATTCCATGCATTCTCTGTGTGCAGCCCCCTCCCCCCTTATACTTACCTGAGCCTGATCTCGATCCAGCAATGTGCCCGAGAGTGGCGGTTCTCTCCTCCTCCTCCGCTCTCCTTACTGCTCATGGATGCAGCATTGGGAGCCATTGGCTCCTGCTGCTTTCAATCATAGCCTGTAAGGTGAGAGGGGGCGGAGTCAAGCTGTGCTGTATATGTCAATGGACACACAAAGTGTGGCTTGGGAGTGATCCTGCATGAGTACCCCCATAGAAAGCGGTTTGCTGTAAGAGCAATTACATAGAAGAAGCCACAACCATTAGCGGGGGACCCAAGAATAGGAGGATGGGGGCTGCTCAGTGTAAAACAAATACACAGAGCAAGTATAACATGTTTTTTATTTAGAAGAAAAATTCCCTTTATAATCACTTTTAGGCTGTGGTGTCACTGCTGTGTTGCTGTAAGACAAATATTACTGCAACAAGTAGCAATGTGCATTATCCAAGTTGGTACACTGAGGTGCTCTTCATTGTTAATGGCACCCCTAATGTACCTTGCCAATGCATATATGTTGCAGCGTGCCACCATGCCCAGAAAGGTACTTTCATGCATTATGGTGTGCTGCGTTACTACAAATTGTACACATCCATTTTTTATTTGTGCATTTTAGTGCGATAGGCAGAACTTTAAAATGAATGGGCTGCCTTAATGCAACCAGTGTTAAAGTGGTGTTGACACCAAGAAAAAAAACAGTGTTTAAAAAAATAAGAAAAAATAATTGGAAAAAATAATTGGAAAAAATATTTTTACTCACCTCTAAATACCTGTTGCTAAGGGGTCCCTCGTAGTCTGCCTTTTCCTTGCCCGGGCTAGTGACATCACTTCCCCTCGCGCCACACAGTCATCTGGGACCTGTCACGTGTTGCACAGACAACTTCATCGGAGCATGGAGGAGAAGTTGAGAATGTTCCTCAGAAGAGCTAGAAGAATCTTCGCTGCACAAGCAAGGAAGAAGTTGATCCTCTTCGAAAGGTGGGACCTTTCCAGATCTATACTTGGGTTGTGTTTGGATTTGAGAATGTGGGGTATGGATTTGCTGTGTCAATATGTGTGGATTTGGGGTTAGGTTAGGCAGGTTGGGTTTGCTGTGTGTGTGTATTTGGGGAGAAGGTAAGGAAGGTTGGTTTTTCTGTGTGTCTGATTTTGGGCTATAAGCCCCAAAGAATTGCTCCTATCTAATAGCGTATTCATGCGCTATTTGGGGATAGTAGGTGCATGATTTTGGGTTTCATGTGTGTGTGTATTTGGGGGGAAGGTGAGGAAGGGTGGGTTTGCTGCGTGTCTGATTTTGGGCCATGAGCCTCAAAGTATTCCTCCTGTCTGATAGCGCATTCATGAGCTATAAAAGAAAAAGGAGGACAGGGAAGTGTTGTGTACCCCTACTCCTGCTTTAGGGTGAAGCCAGCACTTCATTAAAATTGTGCGCATCACTGGCCAACTGAATTTGGCGGCTGACCAAGGGCTCAGAAATTAAGCTCTGAACTATCTGGACCATTAGATGTGCACACACAAGCAAAAAGGCAGAAAATGAGAAAAGTGTTGCACAGACCCCTTCATCAGAGCATGGAGGAGAAGTTGAGATGTTCCCTCAGAAGATCTAGAAGAATCTTTTCTGCACAAGCAAGGAAGAGGTTGATCCTCTTCGAAAGGTAGGACCTTTCCAGATCTATACTTGTGTTATGTTTGGAATTGAGATGTTGGGGTGTGGATTTGCTGTGTCAAGTGTGTGGATATGGGGAGAGTAGGTGCAGGATTTTGGGTTTGCTGTGTGTGTATTTGGGGGGAAGGTGAGGAAGGGTGGGTTTGCTGTGTGTCTGATTTTGTGCCATAAGCCTCAAAGTATTCCTCCTGTCTGCTAGCACATTCATGAGCTATAAAAGAGAAAGGAGGACAGAGAAATGTTATGTACCCCTACTCTGCTTTAGGGTGAAGTCAGCACTTCATTAAAATTGTGCGCATCACTGGCCAACTGAATTTTGCGGCTGACCAATGGCTCAGACATTAAGCTCTGAACTATCTGGACCATCAGATGTGCACACACAAGCAAAAAGGCAGAAAATGAGAAAAGTGTTGCACAGACCCCTTCATCAGAGCATGGAGGAGAAGTTGAGATGTTCCCTCAGAAGATCTAGAAGAATCTTCTCTGCACAAGCAAGGAAGAAGTTGATCCTCTTCGAAAGGTAGGACCTTTCCAGACCTATACTTGTGTTATGTTTGGAATTGAGAAGTTGGGGTGTGGATTTGCTGTGTCAATGTGTGTGTGTATTTGGGGAGAGTAGGTGCAGTGTTTTGGGTTTGCTGTGTGTGTATTTGGGGGGAAGGTGAGGAAGGGTGGGTTTGCTGTGTGTCTGATATTGGGCCATAAGCCTCAAAGTATTCCTCCTGTCTGATAGCGCATTCATGAGCTATAAAAGAAAAAGGAGGACAGGGAAGTGTTGTTTTCCCCTACTCTGCTTAGGGGTGAAACCAGCACTTCATAAAAATTGTGCGCATCACTGGCCAACTGAATTTGGCGGCTGACCAATGGTTCAGAACTATCTGGACAATCAGATGTTCACACACAAGCAAAAAGGCAGAAAATAAGAAAAGTGTTGCACAGACCCCTTCATCAGAGCATAGAGGAGAAGTTGAGATGTTCCCTCAGAAGATCTAGAAGAATCTTCTCTGCACAAGCAAGGAAGAAGTTGATCCTCTTCGAAAGGTAGGACCTTTCCAGATCTATACTTGTGTTATGTTTGGAATTGAGAAGTTGGGGTGTGGATTTGCTGTGTCAAGTGTGTGGATTTGGGGAGAGTAGGTGCAGGATTTGGGGTTTGCTGTGTGTGTATTTGGGGGGAAGGTGAGGAAGGGTGGGTTTGCTGTGTGTCTGATTTTGGGCCATGAGCCTCAAAGTATTCCTCCTGTCTGCTAGCGCATTCATGAGCTATAAAAGAAAAAGGAGAACAGAGAAATGTTATGTACCCCTACTCTGCTTTAGGGTGAAGTCAGCACTTCATTAAAATTGTGCGCATCACTGGCCAACTGAATTTGGCGGCTGACCAATGGTTCAGGCATTAAGCTCTGAACTATCTGGACCATCAAATGTGCACACACAAGAAAAAAGGCAGAAAATTAGAAAAGTGTTGCACAGACCCCTTCATCAGAACATGGAGAAGTTGAGATGTTCCCTCAGAAGATCTAGAAGTATCTTCTCTGCACAAGCAAGGAAGAAGTTGATCCTCTTCGAAAGGTAGGACCTTTCCAGGTCTATACTTGTGTTATGTTTGGAATTGAGAAGTTGGGGTGTGAATTTGCTGTGTCAAGTGTGTGGATTTGGGGAGAATATGTGCAGGATTTTGGGTTTGCTGTGTGTGTATTTGGGGGGAAGGTGAGGAAGGGTGGGTTTGTTGTGTGTCTGATTTTGGGCCATGAGCCTCAAAGTATTCCTCCTGTCTGATAGCGCATTCATGAGCTATAAAAGAAAAAGGAGGACAGAGAAATGTTGTGTACCCCTACTCTGCTTTAGGGTGAAACCAGCACTTCATTAAAATTGTGCGCATCACTGGCCAACTGAATTTGGCAACTGACCAATGGCTCAGACATTAAGCTCTGAACTACCTGGACCATCAGATGTGCACACACAAGAAAAAAGGCAGAAAATTTGAAAAGTGTTGCACAGACCCCTTCATCAGAGCATGGAGGAGAAGTTGAGATGTTCCCTCAGAAGATCTAGAAGAATCTTCTCTGCACAAGCAAGGAAGAAGTTGATTGTCTTCGAAAGGTAGGACCTTTCCAGATCTATACTTGTGTTATGTTTGGAATTGAGAAGTTGGGGTGTGGGTTTGATGTGTCAAGTGTGTGGATTTGGGGAGAGTATGTGCAGGATTTTGGGTTTGCTGTGTGTGTATTTGGGGGGAAGGTGAAGAAGGGTGGGTTTGCTGTGTGTGTTGATTTTGGGCCATAAGTCTCAAAGTATTCCTCCTGTATGATAGCTCATTCATGTGCTATAAAAGAAAAAGGAGGACAGAGAAATGTTATGTACCCCTACTCTGCTTTAGGGTGAAGCCAGCACTTCATTAAAATTGTGCGCATCACTGGCCAACTGAATTTGGCAGCTGACAATGGCTCAGACATTAAGCTCTGAACTATCTGGACCATCAGATGTGCACACACAAGAAAAAAGGCAGAAAATTAGAAAAGTGTTGCACAGATCCCTTCATCAGAGCATGGTGGAGAAGTTGAGATGTTCCCTCAGAAGATCTAGAAGAATCTTCTCTGCACAAGCAAGGAAGAAGTTGATCCTCTTCGAAAGGTAGGACCTTTCCAGATCTATACGTGTGTTATGTTTGGAATTGAGATGTTGGGGTGTGGATTTGCTGTGTCAAGTGTGTGGATATGGGGAGAGTAGGTGCAGGATTTTGGGTTTGCTGTGTGTGTATTTGGGGGGAAGGTGAGGAAGGGTGGGTTTGCTGTGTGTCTGATTTTGTGCCATAAGCCTCAAAGTATTCCTCCTGTCTGCTAGCGCATTCATGAGCTATAAAAGAGAAAGGAGGACAGAGAAATGTTATGTACCCCTACTCTGCTTTAGGGTGAAGTCAGCACTTCATTAAAATTGTGCGCATCACTGGCCAACTGAATTTTGCGGCTGACCAATGGCTCAGACATTAAGCTCTGAACTATCTGGACCATCAGATGTGCACACACAAGCAAAAAGGCAGAAAATGAGAAAAGTGTTGCACAGACCCCTTCATCAGAGCATGGAGGAGAAGTTGAGATGTTCCCTCAGAAGATCTAGAAGAATCTTCTCTGCACAAGCAAGGAAGTAGTTGATCCTCTTCGAAAGGTAGGACCTTTCCAGACCTATACTTGTGTTATGTTTGGAATTGAGAAGTTGGGGTGTGGATTTGCTGTGTCAATGTGTGTGTGTATTTGGGGAGAGTAGGTGCAGTGTTTTGGGTTTGCTGTGTGTGTATTTGGGGGGAAGGTGAGGAAGGGTGGGTTTGCTGTGTGTCTGATATTGGGCCATAAGCCTCAAAGTATTCCTCCTGTCTGATAGCGCATTCATGAGCTATAAAAGAAAAAGGAGGACAGGGAAGTGTTGTTTTCCCCTACTCTGCTTAGGGGTGAAACCAGCACTTCATAAAAATTGTGCGCATCACTGGCCAACTGAATTTGGCGGCTGACCAATGGTTCAGAACTATCTGGACAATCAGATGTTCACACACAAGCAAAAAGGCAGAAAATAAGAAAAGTGTTGCACAGACCCCTTCATCAGAGCATAGAGGAGAAGTTGAGATGTTCCCTCAGAAGATCTAGAAGAATCTTCTCTGCACAAGCAAGGAAGAAGTTGATCCTCTTCGAAAGGTAGGACCTTTCCAGATCTATACTTGTGTTATGTTTGGAATTGAGAAGTTGGGGTGTGGATTTGCTGTGTCAAGTGTGTGGATTTGGGGAGAGTAGGTGCAGGATTTGGGGTTTGCTGTGTGTGTATTTGGGGGGAAGGTGAGGAAGGGTGGGTTTGCTGTGTGTCTGATTTTGGGCCATGAGCCTCAAAGTATTCCTCCTGTCTGCTAGCGCATTCATGAGCTATAAAAGAAAAAGGAGAACAGAGAAATGTTATGTACCCCTACTCTGCTTTAGGGTGAAGTCAGCACTTCATTAAAATTGTGCGCATCACTGGCCAACTGAATTTGGCGGCTGACCAATGGTTCAGGCATTAAGCTCTGAACTATCTGGACCATCAAATGTGCACACACAAGAAAAAAGGCAGAAAATGAGAAAAGTGTTGCACAGACCCCTTCATCAGAGCATGGAGAAGTTGAGATGTTCCCTCAGAAGATCTAGAAGTATCTTCTCTGCACAAGCAAGGAAGAAGTTGATCCTCTTCGAAAGGTAGGACCTTTCCAGGTCTATACTTGTGTTATGTTTGGAATTGAGAAGTTGGGGTGTGAATTTGCTGTGTCAAGTGTGTGGATTTGGGGAGAATATGTGCAGGATTTTGGGTTTGCTGTGTGTGTATTTGGGGGGAAGGTGAGGAAGGGTGGGTTTGTTGTGTGTCTGATTTTGGGCCATGAGCCTCAAAGTATTCCTCCTGTCTGATAGCGCATTCATGAGCTATAAAAGAAAAAGGAGGACAGAGAAATGTTGTGTACCCCTACTCTGCTTTAGGGTGAAACCAGCACTTCATTAAAATTGTGCGCATCACTGGCCAACTGAATTTGGCGGCTGACCAATGGCTCAGACATTAAGCTCTGAACTACCTGGACCATCAGATGTGCACACACAAGAAAAAAGGCAGAAAATTAGAAAAGTGTTGCACAGACCCCTTCATCAGAGCATGGAGGAGAAGTTGAGATGTTCCCTCAGAAGATCTAGAAGAATCTTCTCTGCACAAGCAAGGAAGAAGTTGATTGTCTTCGAAAGGTAGGACCTTTCCAGATCTATACTTGTGTTATGTTTGGAATTGAGAAGTTGGGGTGTGGGTTTGCTGTGTCAAGTGTGTGGATTTGGGGAGAGTATGTGCAGGATTTTGGGTTTGCTGTGTGTGTATTTGGGGGGAAGGTGAGGAAGGGTGGGTTTGCTGTGTGTGTTGATTTTGGGCCATAAGTCTCAAAGTATTCCTCCTGTCTGATAGCTCATTCATGTGCTATAAAAGAAAAAGGAGGACAGAGAAATGTTATGTACCCCTACTCTGCTTTAGGGTGAAGCCAGCACTTCATTAAAATTGTGCGCATCACTGGCCAACTGAATTTGGCAGCTGACAATGGCTCAGACATTAAGCTCTGAACTATCTGGACCATCAGATGTGCACACACAAGAAAAAAGGCAGAAAATGAGAAAAGTGTTGCACAGATCCCTTCATCAGAGCATGGTGGAGAAGTTGAGATGTTCCCTCAAAAGATCTAGAAGAATCTTCTCTGCACAAGCAAGGAAGAAGTTGATCCTCTTCGAAAGGTAGGACCTTTCCAGATCTATACGTGTGTTATGTTTGGAATTGAGAAGTTGGGGTGTGGATTTGCTGTGTCAAGTGTGTGGATTTGGGGAGAGTAGGTGCAGGATTTTGGGTTTGCTGTGTGTGTGTATTTGGGGGGAAGGTGAGGAAGGGTGGGTTTGCTGTGTGTCTGATTTTGGGCCATAAGCCTCAAAATATTCCTCCTGTCTGATAGCGCATTCATGTGCTATAAAAGAAAAAGGAGGACAGAGAAATGTTATGTACCCCTACTCTTCTTTAGGGTGAAACCAGCACTTCATTAAAATTGTGCGCATCACTGGCCAACTGAATTTGGCGGCTGACCAATGGCTCAGACATTAAGCTCTGAACTATCTGGACCATCAGATGTGCACACACAAGAAAAAAGGCAGAAAATTAGAAAGGTGTTGCACAGACCCCTTCATCAGAGCATGGAGGAGAAGTTGAGATGTTCCCTCAGAAGATCTAGAAGAATCTTCTCTGCACAAGCAAGGAAGAAGTTGATCCTCTTCGAAAGGTAGGACCTTTCCAGATCTATACGTGTGTTATGTTTGGAATTGAGAAGTTGGGGTGTGGATTTGCTGTGTCAAGTGTGTGGATTTGGGGAGAGTAGGTGCAGGATTTTGGGTTTGCTGTGTGTGTGTATTTGGGGGGAAGGTGAGGAAGGGTGGGTTTGCTGTGTGTCTGATTTTGGGCCATAAGCCTCAAAATATTCCTCCTGTCTGATAGCGCATTCATGTGCTATAAAAGAAAAAGGAGGACAGAGAAATGTTATGTATCCCTACTTTGCTTTAGGGTGAAGCCAGCACTTCATTAAAATTGTGCGCATCACTGGCCAACTGAATTTGGCGGCTGATCAATGGCTCAGACATTAAGCTCTGAACTATCTGGACCATCAGATGTGCACACACAAGAAAAAAGGCAGAAAATTTGAAAAGTGTTGCACAGACCCCTTCATCAGAGCATGGAGGAGAAGTTGAGATGTTCCCTCAGAAGATCTAGAAGAATCTTCTCTGCACAAGCAAGGAAGAAGTTGATCGTCTTCGAAAGGTAGGACCTTTCCAGATCTATACTTGTGTTATGTTTGGAATTGAGAAGTTGGGGTGTGGGTTTGCTGTGTCAAGTGTGTGGATTTGGGGAGAGTATGTGCAGGATTTTGGGTTTGCTGTGTGTGTATTTGGGGGGAAGGTGAGGAAGGGTGGGTTTGCTGTGTGTGTTGATTTTGGGCCATAAGTCTCAAAGTATTCCTCCTGTCTGATAGCGCATTCATGTGCTATAAAAGAAAAAGGAGGACAGAGAAATGTTATGTACCCCTACTCTGCTTTAGGGTGAAGCCAGCGCTTCATTAAAATTGTGTGCATCACTGGCCAACTGAATTTGGTGGCTGACAATGGCTCAGACATTAAGCTCTGAACTATCTGGACCATCAGATGTGCACACACAAGAAAAAAGGCAGAAAATTTGAAAAGTGTTGCACAGACCCCTTCATCAGAGCATGGAGGAGAAGTTGAGATGTTCCCTCAGAAGATCTAGAAGAATCTTCTCTGCACAAGCAAGGAAGAAGTTGATCCTCTTCGAAAGGTAGGACCTTTCCAGATCTATACGTGTGTTATGTTTGGAATTCAGAAGTTGGGGTGTGGATTTGCTGTGTCAATTGTGTGGATTTGGGGAGAGTAGGTGCAGGATTTTGGGTTTGCTGTGTGTGTGTATTTGGGGGGAAGGTGAGGAAGGGTGGGTTTGCTGTGTGTCTGATTTTGGGCCATGAGCCTCAATGTATTCCTCCTGTCTGATAGCGCATTCATGAGCTATAAAAGAAAAAGGAGGACAGAGAAATGTTATGTACCCCTACTCTTCTTTAGGGTCAAACAAGCACTTCATTAAAATTGTGCGCATCACTGGCCAACTGAATTTGGCAACTGACCAATGGCTCAGACATTAAGCTCTGAACTATCTGGACCATTAGATGTGCACACACAAGAAAAAAGGCAGAAAATTAGAAAAGTGTTGCACAGACCCCTTCATCAGAGCATGGAGGAGAAGTTGAGATGTTCCCTCAGAAGATCTAGAAGAATCTTCTCTGCACAAGCAAGGAAAAAGTTGATCCTCTTCGAAAGGTAGGACCTTTCCAGATCTATACGTGTGTTATGTTTGGAATTGAGAAGTTGGGGTGTGGATTTGCTGTGTCAAGTGTGTGGATTTGGGAAGAGTAGGTGCAGGATTTTGGGTTTGCTGTGTGTGTGTATTTGGGGGGAAGGTGAGGAAGGGTGGGTTTGCTGTGTGTCTGATTTTGGGCCATGAGCCTCAAAGTATTCCTCCTGTCTGCTAGCGCATTCATGAGCTATAAAAGAAAAAGGAGAATAGAGAAATGTTATGTACCCCTACTCTTCTTTAGGGTGAAACCAGCACTTCATTAAAATTGTGCGCATCACTGGCCAACTGAATTTGGCGGCTGACCAATGGCTCAGACATTAAGCTCTGAACTATCTGGACCATCAGATGTGCACACACAAGAAAAATGGCAGAAAATTTGAAAAGTGTTGCACAGACCCCTTCATCAGAGCTTGGAGGAGAAGTTGAGATGTTCCCTCAGAAGATCTAGAAGAATCTTCTCTACACAAGTAAGGAAGAAGTTGATCCTCTTCGAAAGGTAGGACCTTTCCAGATCTATACTTGTGTTATTCTTGGAATTGAGAAGTTGGGGTGTGGGTTTGCTGTGTCAAGTGTGTGGATTTGGGGAGAGTATGTGCAGGATTTTGGGTTTGCTGTGTGTGTATTTGAGGGGAAGGTCAGGAAGGGTGGGTTTGCTGTGTGCGTTGATTTTGGGCCATTAGTCTCAAAGTATTCCTCCTGTCTGATAGCGCATTCATGTGCTATAAAAGAAAAAGGAGGACAGAGAAATGTTATGTATCCCTACTCTGCTTTAGGGTGAAGCTAGCACTTCATTAAAATTGTGCGCATCACTGGCCAACTGAATTTGGCAGCTGACAATGGCTCAGACATTAAGCTCTGAACTATCTGGACCATCAGATGTGCACACACAAGAAAAAAGGCAGAAAATGAGAAAAGTGTTGCACAGATCCCTTCATCAGAGCATGGTGGAGAAGTTGAGATGTTCCCTCAGAAGATCTAGAAGAATCTTCTCTGCACAAGCAAGGAAGAAGTTGATCCTCTTCGAAAGGTAGGACCTTTCCAGATCTATACATGTGTTATGTTTGGAATTGAGAAGTTGGGGTGTGGATTTGCTGTGTCAAGTGTGTGGATTTGGGGAGAGTAGGTGCAGGGTTTTGGGTTTGCTGTGTGTGTGTATTTGGGTGGAAGGTGAGGAAGGGTGGGTTTGCTGTGTGTCTGATTTTGGGCCATGAGCCTCAAAATATTCCTCCTGTCTGATAGCGCATTCATGTGCTATAAAATAAAAAGGATGACAGAGAAATGTTATGTACCCCTACTCTTCTTTAGGGTCAAACCAGCACTTCATTAAAATTGTGCGCATCACTGGCCAACTGAATTTGGCGGCTGATCAATGGCTCAGACATTAAGCTCTGAACTATCTGGACCATCAGATGTGCACACACAAGAAAAAAGGCAGAAAATTTGAAAAGTGTTGCACAGACCCCTTCATCAGAGCATGGAGGAGAAGTTGAGATGTTCCCTCAGAAGACCTAGAAGAATCTTCTCTGCACAAGCAAGGAAGAAGTTGATCGTCTTTGAAAGGTAGGACCTTTCCAGATCTATACTTGTGTTATGTTTGGAATTGAGAAGTTGGGGTGTGGGTTTGCTGTGTCAAGTGTGTGGATTTGGGGAGAGTATGTGCAGGATTTTGGGTTTGCTGTGTGTGTATTTGGGGGGAAGGTGAGGAAGGGTGGGTTTGCTGTGTGTGTTGATTTTGGGCCATAAGTCTCAAAGTATTCCTCCTGTCTGATAGCGCATTCATGTGCTATAAAAGAAAAAGGAGGACAGAGAAATGTTATGTACCCCTACCCTGCTTTAGGGTGAAGCCAGCGCTTCATTAAAATTGTGTGCATCACTGGCCAACTGAATTTGGTGGCTGACAATGGCTCAGACATTAAGCTCTGAACTATCTGGACCATCAGATGTGCACACACAAGAAAAAAGGCAGAAAATTAGAAAGGTGTTGCACAGACCCCTTCATCAGAGCATGGAGGAGAAGTTGAGATGTTCCCTCAGAAGATCTAGAAGAATCTTCTCTGCACAAGCAAGGAAGAAGTTGATCCTCTTCGAAAGGTAGGACCTTTCCAGATCTATACGTGTGTTATGTTTGGAATTGAGAAGTTGGGGTGTGGATTTGCTGTGTCAAGTGTGTGGATTTGGGGAGAGTAGGTGCAGGATTTTGGGTTTGCTGTGTGTGTGTATTTGGGGGGAAGGTGAGGAAGGGTGGGTTTGCTGTGTGTCTGATTTTGGGCCATGCGCCTCAAAGTATTCCTCCTGTCTGATAGCGCATTCATGTGCTATAAAAGAAAAAGGAGGACAGAGAAATGTTATGTACCCCTACTCTTCTTTAGGGTGAAACCAGCACTTCATTGAAATTGTGCGCATCACTGGCCAACTGAATTTGGCGGCTGACCAATGGCTCAGACATTAAGCTCTGAACTATCTGGACCATCAGATGTGCACACACAAGAAAAAAGGCAGAAAATGAGAAAAGTGTTGCACAGATCCCTTCATCAGAGCATGGTGGAGAAGTTGAGATGTTCCCTCAGAAGATCTAGAAGAATCTTCTCTGCACAAGCAAGGAAGAAGTTGATGCTCTTCGAAAGGTATGACCTTTCCAGATCTATACTTGTGTTATGTTTGGAATTGAGAAGTTGGGGTGTGGATTTGCTGTGTCAAGTAAGTGGATTTGGGGAGAGTAGGTGCAGGTTTTTGGGTTTGCTGTGTGTGTGTATTTGGGGGGAAGGTGAGGAAGGGTGGGTTTGCTGTGTGTCTGATTATGGGCAATAAGCCTCAAAATATTCCTCCTGTCTGATAGTGCATTCATGTGCTATAAAAGAAAAAGGTGAATAGAGAAATGTTATGTACCCCTACTCTTCTTTAGGGTGAAACCAGCACTTCATTAAAATTGTGCGCATCACTGGCCAACTGAATTTGGCGGCTGACCAATGGCTCAGACATTAAGCTCTTATCTACCTGGACCATCAGATGTGCACACACAAGAAAAAAGGCAGAAAATTTGAAAAGTGTTGCACAGACCCCTTCATCAGAGCATGGAGGAGAAGTTGAGATGTTCCCTCAGAAGATCTAGAAGAATCTTCTCTGCACAAGCAAGGAAGAAGTTGATCGTCTTCGAAAGGTAGGACCTTTCCAGATCTGTACTTGTGTTATGTTTGGAATTGAGAAGTTGGGGTGTGGGTTTGCTGTGTCAAGTGTGTGGATTTGGGGAGAGTATGTGCAGGAGTTTGGGTTTGCTGTGTGTGTATTTGGGGGGAAGGTGAGGAAGGGTGGGTTTGCTGTGTGTGTTGATTTTGGGCCATAAGTCTCAAAGTATTCCTCCTGTCTGATAGCGCATTCATGAGCTATAAAAGAAAAAGGAGGACAGAGAAATGTTATGTACCCCTACTCTGCTTTAGGTTGAAGCCAGCGCTTCATTAAAATTGTGCGCATCACTGGCCAACTGAATTTGGCAGCTGACAATGGCTCAGACATTAAGCTCTGAACTATCTGGACCATCAGATGTGCACACACAAGAAAAAAGGCAGAAAATGAGAAAAGTGTTGCACAGATCCCTTCATCAGAGCATGGTGGAGAAGTTGAGATGTTCCCTCAGAAGATCTAGAAGAATCTTCTCTGCACAAGCAAGGAAGAAGTTGATCCTCTTCGAAAGGTAGGACCTTTCCAGATCTATACTTGTGTTATTCTTGGAATTGAGAAGTTGGGGTGTGGATTTGCTGTGTCAAGTGTGTGGATTTGGGGAGAGTAGGTGCAGGATTTTGGGTTTGCTGTGTATGTGTATTTGGGGGGAAGGTGAGGAAGGGTGGGTTTGCTGTGTGTCTGATTTTGGGCCATGAGCCTCAAAGTATTCCTCCTGTCTGCTAGCGCATTCATGAGCTATAAAAGAAAAAGGAGAATAGAGAAATGTTATGTACCCCTACTCTTCTTTAGGGTGAAACCAGCACTTCATTAAAATTGTGCGCATCACTGGCCAACTGAATTTGGCGGCTGACCAATGGCTCAGAAATTAAGCTCTTATCTACCTGGACCATCAGATGTGCACACACAAGAAAAAAGGCAGAAAATTAAAAAAGTGTTGTACAGACCCCTTCATCAGAGCATGGAGGAGAAGTTGAGATGTTCCCTCAGAAGATCTAGAAGAATCTTCTCTGCACAAGATAGGAAGAAGTTGATCATCTTCGAAAGGTAGGACCTTTCCAGATCTATACTTGTGTTATGTTTGGAATTGAGAAGTTGGGGTGTGGGTTTGCTGTGTCAAGTGTGTGGATTTGGGGAGAGTATGTGCAGGATTTTGGGTTTGCTGTGTGTGTATTTGGGGGGAAGGTGAGGAAGGGTGGGTTTGCTGTGTGTGTTGATTTTGGGCCATGAGTCTCAAAGTATTCCTCCTGTCTGATAGCGCATTCATGAGCTATAAAAGAAAAAGGAGGACAGAGAAATGTTATGTACCCCTACTCTGCTTTAGGGTGAAGCCAGCGCTTCATTAAAATTGTGCGCATCACTGGCCAACTGAATTTGGCGGCTGACAATGGCTCAGAGATTAAGCTCTGAACTATCTGGACCATCAGATGTGCACACACAAGAAAAAAGGCAGAAAATGAGAAAAGTGTTGCACAGATCCCTTCATCAGAGCATGGTGGAGAAGTTGAGATGTTCCCTCAGAAGATCTAGAAGAATCTTCTCTGCACAAGCAAGGAAGAAGTTGATCCTCTTCGAAAGGTAGGACCTTTCCAGATCTATACTTGTGTTATTCTTGGAATTGAGAAGTTGGGGTGTGGATTTGCTGTGTCAAGTGTGTGGATTTGGGGAGAGTAGGTGCAGGATTTTGGGTTTGCTGTGTATGTGTATTTGGGGGGAAGGTGAGGAAGGGTGGGTTTGCTGTGTGTCTGATTTTGGGCCATGAGCCTCAAAGTATTCCTCCTGTCTGCTAGCGCATTCATGAGCTATAAAAGAAAAAGGAGAATAGAGAAATGTTATGTACCCCTACTCTTCTTTAGGGTGAAACCAGCACTTCATTAAAATTGTGCGCATCACTGGCCAACTGAATTTGGCGGCTGACCAATGGCTCAGAAATTAAGCTATTATCTACCTGGACCATCAGATGTGCACACACAAGAAAAAAGGCAGAAAATTAAAAAAGTGTTGTACAGACCCCTTCATCAGAGCATGGAGGAGAAGTTGAGATGTTCCCTCAGAAGATGTAGAAGAATCTTCTCTGCACAAGATAGGAAGAAGTTGATCATCTTCGAAAGGTAGGACCTTTCCAGATCTATACTTGTGTTATGTTTGGAATTGAGAAGTTGGGGTGTGGGTTTGCTGTGTCAAGTGTGTGGATTTGGGGAGAGTATGTACAGGATTTTGGGTTTGCTGTGTGTGTATTTGGGGGGAAGGTGAGGAAGGGTGGGTTTGCTGTGTGTGTTGATTTTGGGCCATAAGTCTCAAAGTATTCCTCCTGTCTGATAGCGCATTCATGTGCTATAAAAGAAAAAGGAGGACAGAGAAATGTTATGTACCCCTACTCTGCTTTAGGGTGAAGCCAGCACTTCATTAAAATTGTGTGCATCACTGGCCAACTGAATTTGGCAGCTGACAATGGCTCAGACATTAAGCTCTGAACTATCTGGACCATCAGATGTGCACACACAAGAAAAAAGGCAGAAAATGAGAAAAGTGTTGCACAGATCCCTTCATCAGAGCATGGTGGAGAAGTTGAGATGTTCCCTCAGAAGATCTAGAAGAATCTTCTCTGCACAAGCAAGGAAAAAGTTTATCCTCTTCGAAAGGTAGGACCTTTCTAGATCTATACTTGTGTTATGTTTGGAATTGAGAAGTTGGGGTGTGGAATTGCTGTGTCAAGTGTGTGGATTTGGGGAGAGTATGTGCAGGATTTTGGGTTTGCTGTGTGTATTTGGGGGGAAGGTGAGGAAGGGTGGGTTTGCTGTGTGTCTGATTTTGGGCCATGAGCCTCAAAGTATTCCTCCTGTCTGATAGCGCATTCATGAGCTATAAAAGAAAAAGGAGGACAGAGAAATGTTATGTACCCCTACTCTGCTTTAGGGTGAAGCCAGCGCTTCATTAAAATTGTGTGCATCACTGGCCAACTGAATTTGGTGGCTGACAATGGCTCAGACATTAAGCTCTGAACTATCTGGACCATCAGATGTGCACACACAAGAAAAAAGGCAGAAAATTTGAAAAGTGTTGCACAGACCCCTTCATCAGAGCATGGAGGAGAAGTTGAGATGTTCCCTCAGAAGATCTAGAAGAATCTTCTCTGCACAAGCAAGGAAGAAGTTGATCCTCTTCGAAAGGTAGGACCTTTCCAGATCTATACGTGTGTTATGTTTGGAATTCAGAAGTTGGGGTGTGGATTTGCTGTGTCAATTGTGTGGATTTGGGGAGAGTAGGTGCAGGATTTTGGGTTTGCTGTGTGTGTGTATTTGGGGGGAAGGTGAGGAAGGGTGGGTTTGCTGTGTGTCTGATTTTGGGCCATGAGCCTCAATGTATTCCTCCTGTCTGATAGCGCATTCATGAGCTATAAAAGAAAAAGGAGGACAGAGAAATGTTATGTACCCCTACTCTTCTTTAGGGTCAAACAAGCACTTCATTAAAATTGTGCGCATCACTGGCCAACTGAATTTGGCAACTGACCAATGGCTCAGACATTAAGCTCTGAACTATCTGGACCATTAGATGTGCACACACAAGAAAAAAGGCAGAAAATTAGAAAAGTGTTGCACAGACCCCTTCATCAGAGCATGGAGGAGAAGTTGAGATGTTCCCTCAGAAGATCTAGAAGAATCTTCTCTGCACAAGCAAGGAAAAAGTTGATCCTCTTCGAAAGGTAGGACCTTTCAAGATCTATACGTGTGTTATGTTTGGAATTGAGAAGTTGGGGTGTGGATTTGCTGTGTCAAGTGTGTGGATTTGGGAAGAGTAGGTGCAGGATTTTGGGTTTGCTGTGTATGTGTATTTGGGGGGAAGGTGAGGAAGGGTGGGTTTGCTGTGTGTCTGATTTTGGGCCATGAGCCTCAAAGTATTCCTCCTGTCTGCTAGCGCATTCATGAGCTATAAAAGAAAAAGGAGAATAGAGAAATGTTATGTACCCCTACTCTTCTTTAGGGTGAAACCAGCACTTCATTAAAATTGTGCGCATCACTGGCCAACTGAATTTGGCGGCTGACCAATGGCTCAGACATTAAGTTCTGAACTATCTGGACCATCAGATGTGCACACACAAGAAAAATGGCAGAAAATTTGAAAAGTGTTGCACAGACCCCTTCATCAGAGCATGGAGGAGAAGTTGAGATGTTCCCTCAGAAGATCTAGAAGAATCTTCTCTACACAAGCAAGGAAGAAGTTGATCCTCTTCGAAAGGTAGGACCTTTCCAGATCTATACTTGTGTTATTCTTGGAATTGAGAAGTTGGGGTGTGGGTTTGCTGTGTCAAGTGTGTGGATTTGGGGAGAGTATGTGCAGGATTTTGGGTTTGCTGTGTGTGTATTTGAGGGGAAGGTCAGGAAGGGTGGGTTTGCTGTGTGCGTTGATTTTGGGCCATTAGTCTCAAAGTATTCCTCCTGTCTGATAGCGCATTCATGTGCTATAAAAGAAAAAGGAGGACAGAGAAATGTTATGTATCCCTACTCTGCTTTAGGGTGAAGCTAGCACTTCATTAAAATTGTGCGCATCACTGGCCAACTGAATTTGGCAGCTGACAATGGCTCAGACATTAAGCTCTGAACTATCTGGACCATCAGATGTGCACACACAAGAAAAAAGGCAGAAAATGAGAAAAGTGTTGCACAGATCCCTTCATCAGAGCATGGTGGAGAAGTTGAGATGTTCCCTCAGAAGATCTAGAAGAATCTTCTCTGCACAAGCAAGGAAGAAGTTGATCCTCTTCGAAAGGTAGGACCTTTCCAGATCTATACATGTGTTATGTTTGGAATTGAGAAGTTGGGGTGTGGATTTGCTGTGTCAAGTGTGTGGATTTGGGGAGAGTAGGTGCAGGGTTTTGGGTTTGCTGTGTGTGTGTATTTGGGGGGAAGGTGAGGAAGGGTGGGTTTGCTGTGTGTCTGATTTTGGGCCATGAGCCTCAAAATATTCCTCCTGTCTGATAGCGCATTCATGTGCTATAAAATAAAAAGGATGACAGAGAAATGTTATGTACCCCTACTCTTCTTTAGGGTCAAACCAGCACTTCATTAAAATTGTGCGCATCACTGGCCAACTGAATTTGGCGGCTGATCAATGGCTCAGACATTAAGCTCTGAACTATCTGGACCATCAGATGTGCACACACAAGAAAAAAGGCAGAAAATTTGAAAAGTGTTGCACAGACCCCTTCATCAGAGCATGGAGGAGAAGTTGAGATGTTCCCTCAGAAGACCTAGAAGAATCTTCTCTGCACAAGCAAGGAAGAAGTTGATCGTCTTCGAAAGGTAGGACCTTTCCAGATCTATACTTGTCTTATGTTTGGAATTGAGAAGTTGGGGTGTGGGTTTGCTGTGTCAAGTGTGTGGATTTGGGGAGAGTATGTGCAGGATTTTGGGTTTGCTGTGTGTGTATTTGGGGGGAAGGTGAGGAAGGGTGGGTTTGCTGTGTGTGTTGATTTTGGGCCATAAGTCTCAAAGTATTCCTCCTGTCTGATAGCGCATTCATGTGCTATAAAAGAAAAAGGAGGACAGAGAAATGTTATGTACCCCTACCCTGCTTTAGGGTGAAGCCAGCGCTTCATTAAAATTGTGTGCATCACTGGCCAACTGAATTTGGTGGCTGACAATGGCTCAGACATTCAGCTCTGAACTATCTGGACCATCAGATGTGCACACACAAGAAAAAAGGCAGAAAATTAGAAAGGTGTTGCACAGACCCCTTCATCAGAGCATGGAGGAGAAGTTGAGATGTTCCCTCAGAAGATCTAGAAGAATCTTCTCTGCACAAGCAAGGAAGAAGTTGATCCTCTTCGAAAGGTAGGACCTTTCCAGATCTATACGTGTGTTATGTTTGGAATTCAGAAGTTGGGGTGTGGATTTGCTGTGTCAAGTGTGTGGATTTGGGGAGAGTAGGTGCAGGATTTTGGGTTTGCTGTGTGTGTGTATTTGGGGGGAAGGTGAGGAAGGGTGGGTTTGCTGTGTGTCTGATTTAGGGCCATGCGCCTCAAAGTATTCCTCCTGTCTGATAGCGCATTCATGTGCTATAAAAGAAAAAGGAGGACAGAGAAATGTTATGTACCCCTACTCTTCTTTAGGGTGAAACCAGCACTTCATTGAAATTGTGCGCATCACTGGCCAACTGAATTTGGCGGCTGACCAATGGCTCAGACATTAAGCTCTGAACTATCTGGACCATCAGATGTGCACACACAAGAAAAAAGGCAGAAAATGAGAAAAGTGTTGCACAGATCCCTTCATCAGAGCATGGTGGAGAAGTTGAGATGTTCCCTCAGAAGATCTAGAAGAATCTTCTCTGCACAAGCAAGGAAGAAGTTGATGCTCTTCGAAAGGTATGACCTTTCCAGATCTATACTTGTGTTATGTTTGGAATTGAGAAGTTGGGGTGTGGATTTGCTGTGTCAAGTGTGTGGATTTGGGGAGAGTAGGTACAGGATTTTGGGTTTGCTGTGTGTGTGTATTTGGGGGGAAGGTGAGGAAGGGTGGGTTTGCTGTGTGTCTGATTTTGGGCCATAAGCCTCAAAATATTCCTCCTGTCTGATAGCGCATTCATGTGCTATAAAAGAAAAAGGAGGACAGAGAAATGTTATGTACCCCTACTCTTCTTTAGGGTCAAACCAGCACTTCATTAAAATTGTGCGCATCACTGGCAAACTGAATTTGGCAACTGACCAATGGCTCAGACATTAAGCTCTGAACTATCTGGACCATCAGATGTGCACACACAAGAAAAAAAGGCAGAAAATGAGAAAAATGTTGCACAGATCCCTTCATCAGAGCATGGTGGAGAAGTTGAGATGTTCCCTCAGAAGATCTAGAAGATTCTTCTCTGCACAAGCAAGGAAGAAGTTGATCCTCTTCGAAAGGTAGGACCTTTCCAGATCTATACGTGTGTTATGTTTGGAATTGAGAAGTTGAGGTGTGGATTTGCTGTGTCAAGTGTGTGGATTTGGGGAGAGTATGTGCAGGATTTTGGGTTTGCTGTGTGTGTATTTGGGGGGAAGGTGAGGAAGGGTGGGTTTGCTGTGTGTCTGATTTTGGGCCATGAGCCTCAAAGTATTCCTCCTGTCTGATAGCGCATTCATGAGCTATAAAAGAAAAAGGATGACAGAGAAATGTTATGTACCCCTACTCTGCTTTAGGGTGAAGCCAGCGCTTCATTAAAATTGTGCGCATCACTGGCCAACTGAATTTGGCGGCTGACAATGGCTCAGACATTAAGCTCTGAACTATCTGGACCATCAGATGTGCACACACAAGAAAAAAGGCAGAAAATGAGAAAAGTGTTGCACAGATCCCTTCATCAGAGCATGGTGGAGAAGTTGAGATGTTCCCTCAGAAGATCTAGAAGAATCTTCTCTGCACAAGCAAGGAAGAAGTTGATCGTCTTCAAAAGGTAGGACCTTTCCAGATCTATACTTGTGTTATGTTTGGAATTGAGAAGTTGGGGTGTGGATTTGCTGTGTCAAGTGTGTGGATTTGGGGAGAGTAGGTGCAGGATTTTGGGTTTGCTGTGTGTGTGTATTTGGGGGGAAGGTGAGGAAGGGTGGGTTTGCTGTGTGTCTGATTTTGGGCCATAAGCCTCAAAATATTCCTCCTGTCTGATAGCGCATTCATGTGCTATAAAAGAAAAAGGAGGACAGAGAAATGTTATGTACCCCTACTCTTCTTTAGGGTCAAACCAGCACTTCATTAAAATTGTGCGCATCACTGGCCAACTGAATTTGGCAACTGACCAATGGCTCAGACATTAAGCTCTGAACTACCTGGACCATCAGATGTGCACACACAAGAAAAAAGGCAGAAAATTTGAAAAGTGTTGCACAGACCCCTTCATCAGAGCATGGAGGAGAAGTTGAGATGTTCCCTCAGAAGATCTAGAAGAATCTTATCTGCACAAGCAAGGAAGAAGTTGATTGTCTTCGAAAGGTAGGACCTTTCCAGATCTATACTTGTGTTATGTTTGGAATTGAGAAGTTGGGGTGTGGGTTTGCTGTGTCAAGTGTGTGGATTTGGGGAGAGTATGTGCAGGATTTTGGGTTTGCTGTGTGTGTATTTGGGGGGGAAGGTGAGGAAGGGTGGGTTTGCTGTGTGTGTTGATTTTGGGCCATAAGTCTCAAAGTATTCCTCCTGTCTGATAGCTCATTCATGTGCTATAAAAGAAAAAGGAGGACAGAGAAATGTTATGTACCCCTACTCTGCTTTAGGGTGAAGCCAGCACTTCATTAAAATTGTGCGCATCACTGGCCAACTGAATTTGGCAGCTGACAATGGCTCAGACATTAAGCTCTGAACTATCTGGACCATCAGATGTGCACACACAAGAAAAAAGGCAGAAAATGAGAAAAGTGTTGCACAGATCCCTTCATCAGAGCATGGTGGAGAAGTTGAGATGTTCCCTCAGAAGATCTAGAAGAATCTTCTCTGCACAAGCAAGGAAGAAGTTGATCCTCTTCGAAAGGTAGGACCTTTCCAGATCTATACGTGTGTTATGTTTGGAATTGAGAAGTTGGGGTGTGGATTTGCTGTGTCAAGTGTGTGGATTTGGGGAGAGTAGGTGCAGGATTTTGGGTTTGCTGTGTGTGTGTATTTGGGGGGAAGGTGAGGAAGGGTGGGTTTGCTGTGTGTCTGATTTTGGGCCATGAGCCTCAAAGTATTCCTCCTGTCTGATAGCGCATTCATGAGCTATAAAAGAAAAAGGAGGACAGAGAAATGTTGTGTACCCCTACTCTGCTTTAGGGTGAAACCAGCACTTCATTAAAATTGTGCGCATCACTGGCCAACTGAATTTGGCGACTGACCAATGGCTCAGACATTAAGCTCTGAACTATCTGGACTATCAGATGTGCACACACAAGAAAAAAAGGCAGAAAATGAGAAAAATGTTGCACAGATCCCTTCATCAGAGCATGGTGGAGAAGTTGAGATGTTCCCTCAGAAGATCTAGAAGATTCTTCTCTGCACAAGCAAGGAAGAAGTTGATCCTCTTCGAAAGGTAGGACCTTTCCAGATCTATACGTGTGTTATGTTTGGAATTGAGAAGTTGAGGTGTGGATTTGCTGTGTCAAGTGTGTGTATTTGGGGAGAGTATGTGCAGGATTTTGGGTTTGCTGTGTGTGTATTTGGGGGGAAGGTGAGGAAGGGTGGGTTTGCTGTGTGTCTGATTTTGGGCCATGAGCCTCAAAGTATTCCTCCTGTCTGATAGCGCATTCATGAGCTATAAAAGAAAAAGGAGGACAGAGAAATGTTATGTACCCCTACTCTGCTTTAGGGTGAAGCCAGCGCTTCATTAAAATTGTGCGCATCACTGGCCAACTGAATTTGGCGGCTGACAATGGCTCAGACATTAAGCTCTGAACTATCTGGACCATCAGATGTGCACACACAAGAAAAAAGGCAGAAAATGAGAAAAGTGTTGCACAGATCCCTTCATCAGAGCATGGTGGAGAAGTTGAGATGTTCCCTCAGAAGATCTAGAAGAATCTTCTCTGCACAAGCAAGGAAGAAGTTGATCGTCTTCAAAAGGTAGGACCTTTCCAGATCTATACTTGTGTTATGTTTGGAATTGAGAAGTTGGGGTGTGGATTTGCTGTGTCAAGTGTGTGGATTTGGGGAGAGTAGGTGCAGGATTTTGGGTTTGCTGTGTGTGTGTATTTGGGGGGAAGGTGAGGAAGGGTGGGTTTGCTGTGTGTCTGATTTTGGGCCATAAGCCTCAAAATATTCCTCCTGTCTGATAGCGCATTCATGTGCTATAAAAGAAAATGGAGGACAGAGAAATGTTATGTACCCCTACTCTTCTTTAGGGTCAAACCAGCACTTCATTAAAATTGTGCGCATCACTGGCCAACTGAATTTGGCAACTGACCAATGGCTCAGACATTAAGCTCTGAACTACCTGGACCATCAGATGTGCACACACAAGAAAAAAGGCAGAAAATTTGAAAAGTGTTGCACAGACCCCTTCATCAGAGCATGGAGGAGAAGTTGAGATGTTCCCTCAGAAGATCTAGAAGAATCTTATCTGCACAAGCAAGGAAGAAGTTGATTGTCTTCGAAAGGTAGGACCTTTCCAGATCTATACTTGTGTTATGTTTGGAATTGAGAAGTTGGGGTGTGGGTTTGCTGTGTCAAGTGTGTGGATTTGGGGAGAGTATGTGCAGGATTTTGGGTTTGCTGTGTGTGTATTTGGGGGGAAGGTGAGGAAGGGTGGGTTTGCTGTGTGTGTTGATTTTGGGCCATAAGTCTCAAAGTATTCCTCCTGTCTGATAGCTCATTCATGTGCTATAAAAGAAAAAGGAGGACAGAGAAATGTTATGTACCCCTACTCTGCTTTAGGGTGAAGCCAGCACTTCATTAAAATTGTGCGCATCACTGGCCAACTGAATTTGGCAGCTGACAATGGCTCAGACATTAAGCTCTGAACTATCTGGACCATCAGATGTGCACACACAAGAAAAAAGGCAGAAAATGAGAAAAGTGTTGCAGAGATCCCTTCATCAGAGCATGGTGGAGAAGTTGAGATGTTCCCTCAGAAGATCTAGAAGAATCTTCTCTGCACAAGCAAGGAAGAAGTTGATCCTCTTCGAAAGGTAGGACCTTTCCAGATCTATACGTGTGTTATGTTTGGAATTGAGAAGTTGGGGTGTGGATTTGCTGTGTCAAGTGTGTGGATTTGGGGAGAGTAGGTGCAGGATTTTGGGTTTGCTGTGTGTGTGTATTTGGGGGGAAGGTGAGGAAGGGTGGGTTTGCTGTGTGTCTGATTTTGGGCCATGAGCCTCAAAGTATTCCTCCTGTCTGATAGCGCATTCATGTGCTATAAAAGAAAAAGGAGGACAGAGAAATGTTATGTACCCCTACTCTTCTTTAGGGTGAAACCAGCACTTCATTAAAATTGTGCGCATCACTGGCCAACTGAATTTGGCGGCTGACCAATGGCTCAGACATTAAGCTCTGAACTATCTGGACCATCAGATGTGCACACACAAGAAAAAAGGCAGAAAATTAGAAAGATGTTGCACAGACCCCTTTATCAGAGCATGGAGGAGAAGTTGAGATGTTCCCTCAGAAGATCTAGAAGAATCTTCTCTGCACAAGCAAGGAAGAAGTTGATCCTCTTCGAAAGGTAGGACCTTTCCAGATCTATACGTGTGTTATGTTTGGAATTGAGAAGTTGGGGTGTGGATTTGCTGTGTCAAGTGTGTGGATTTGGGGAGAGTAGGTGCAGGATTTTGGGTTTGCTGTGTGTGTGTATTTGGGGGGAAGGTGAGGAAGGGTGGGTTTGCTGTGTGTCTGATTTTGGGCCATAAGCCTCAAAATATTCCTCCTGTCTGATAGCGCATTCATGTGCTATAAAAGAAAAAGGAGGACAGAGAAATGTTATGTACCCCTACTCTTCTTTAGGGTCAAACCAGCACTTCATTAAAATTGTGCGCATCACTGGCCAACTGAATTTGGCAACTGACCAATGGCTCAGACATTAAGCTCTGAACTACCTGGACCATCAGATGTGGACACACAAGAAAAAAGGTAGAAAATTTGAAAAGTGTTGCACAGACCCCTTCATCAGAGCATGGAGGAGAAGTTGAGATGTTCCCTCAGAAGATCTAGAAGAATCTTCTCTGCACAAGCAAGGAAGAAGTTTATTGTCTTCGAAAGGTAGGACCTTTCCAGATCTATACTTGTGTTATGTTTGGAATTGAGAAGTTGGGGTGTGGATTTGCTGTGTCAAGTGTGTGGATTTGGGGAGAGTAGGTGCAGGATTTTGGGTTTGCTGTGTGTGTATTTGGGGGGAAGGTGAGGAAGGGTGGGTTTGCTGTGTGTGTTGATTTTGGGCCATAAGTCTCAAAGTATTCCTCCTGTCTGATAGCTCATTCATGTGCTATAAAAGAAAAAGGAGGACAGAGAAATGTTATGTACCCCTACTCTGCTTTAGGGTGAAGCCAGCACTTCATTAAAATTGTGCGCATCACTGGCCAACTGAATTTGGCAGCTGACAATGGCTCAGACATTAAGCTCTGAACTATCTGGACCATCAGATGTGCACACACAAGAAAAAAGGCAGAAAATGAGAAAAGTGTTGCACAGATCCCTTCATCAGAGCATGGTGGAGAAGTTGAGATGTTCCCTCAGAAGATCTAGAAGAATCTTCTCTGCACAAGCAAGGAAGAAGTTGATCCTCTTCGAAAGGTAGGACCTTTCCAGATCTATACGTGTGTTATGTTTGGAATTGAGAAGTTGGGGTGTGGATTTGCTGTGTCAAGTGTGTGGATTTGGGGAGAGTAGGTGCAGGATTTTGGGTTTGCTGTGTGTGTGTATTTGGGGGGAAGGTGAGGAAGGGTGGGTTTGCTGTGTGTCTGATTTTGGGCCATGAGCCTCAAAGTATTCCTCCTGTCTGATAGCGCATTCATGTGCTATAAAAGAAAAAGGAGGACAGAGAAATGTTATGTACCCCTACTCTTCTTTAGGGTGAAATCAGCACTTCATTAAAATTGTGCGCATCACTAGCCAACTGAATTTGGCGGCTGACCAATGGCTCAGACATTAAGCTCTGAACTATCTGGACCATCAGATGTGCACACACAAGAAAAAAGGCAGAAAATTAGAAAGATGTTGCACAGACCCCTTTATCAGAGCATGGAGGAGAAGTTGAGATGTTCCCTCAGAAGATCTAGAAGAATCTTCTCTGCACAAGCAAGGAAGAAGTTGATCCTCTTCGAAAGGTAGGACCTTTCCAGATCTATACGTGTGTTATGTTTGGAATTGAGAAGTTGGGGTGTGGATTTGCTGTGTCAAGTGTGTGGATTTGGGGAGAGTAGGTGCAGGATTTTGGGTTTGCTGTGTGTGTGTATTTGGGGGAAAGGTGAGGAAGTGTGGGTTTGCTGTGTGTGTTGATTTTGGGCCATAAGTCTCAAAGTATTCCTCCTGTCTGATAGCGCATTCATGTGCTATAAAAGAAAAAGGAGGACAGAGAAATGTTATGTACCCCTACTCTGCTTTAGGGTGAAGCCAGCACTTCATTAAAATTGTGCGCATCACTGGCCAACTGAATTTGGCAGCTGACAATGGCTCAGACATTAAGCTCTGAACTATCTGGACCATCAGATGTGCACACACAAGAAAAAAGGCAGAAAATGAGAAAAGTGTTGCACAGATCCCTTCATCAGAGCATGGTGGAGAAGTTGAGATGTTCCCTCAGAAGATCTAGAAGAATCTTCTCTGCACAAGCAAGGAAGAAGTTGATCCTCTTCGAAAGGTAGGACCTTTCCAGATCTATACGTGTGTTATGTTTGGAATTGAGAAGTTGGGGTGTGGATTTGCTGTGTCAAGTGTGTGGATTTGGGGAGAGTAGGTGCAGGATTTTGGGTTTGCTGTGTGTGTGTATTTGGGGGGAAGGTGAGGAAGGGTGGGTTTGCTGTGTGTCTGATTTTGGGCCATGAGCCTCAAAGTATTCCTCCTGTCTGATAGCGCATTCATGTGCTATAAAAGAAAAAGGAGGACAGAGAAATGTTATGTACCCCTACTCTTCTTTAGGGTGAAACCAGCACTTCATTAAAATTGTGCGCATCACTGGCCAACTGAATTTGGTGGCTGACCAATGGCTCAGACATTAAGCTCTGAACTATCTGGACCATCAGATGTGCACACACAAGAAAAAAGGCAGAAAATTAGAAAGATGTTGCACAGACCCCTTTATCAGAGCATGGAGGAGAAGTTGAGATGTTCCCTCAGAAGATCTAGAAGAATCTTCTCTGCACAAGCAAGGAAGAAGTTGATCCTCTTCGAAAGGTAGGACCTTTCCAGATCTATACGTGTGTTATGTTTGGAATTGAGAAGTTGGGGTGTGGATTTGCTGTGTCAAGTGTGTGGATTTGGGGAGAGTAGGTGCAGGATTTTGGGTTTGCTGTGTGTGTGTATTTGGGGGGAAGGTGAGGAAGGGTGGGTTTGCTGTGTGTCTGATTTTGGGCCATAAGCCTCAAAATATTCCTCCTGTCTGATAGCGCATTCATGTGCTATAAAAGAAAAAGGAGGACAGAGAAATGTTATGTACCCCTACTCTTCTTTAGGGTCAAACCAGCACTTCATTAAAATTGTGCGCATCACTGGCCAACTGAATTTGGCAACTGACCAATGGCTCAGACATTAAGCTCTGAACTACCTGGACCATCAGATGTGCACACACAAGAAAAAAGGTAGAAAATTTGAAAAGTGTTGCACAGACCCCTTCATCAGAGCATGGAGGAGAAGTTGAGATGTTCCCTCAGAAGATCTAGAAGAATCTTCTCTGCACAAGCAAGGAAGAAGTTTATTGTCTTCGAAAGGTAGGACCTTTCCAGATCTATACTTGTGTTATGTTTGGAATTGAGAAGTTGGGGTGTGGATTTGCTGTGTCAAGTGTGTGGATTTGGGGAGAGTAGGTGCAGGATTTTGGGTTTGCTGTGTGTGTATTTGGGGGGAAGGTGAGGAAGGGTGGGTTTGGTGTGTGTGTTTGGTTTTGGGCCATAAGTCTCAAAGTATTCCTCCTGTCTGATAGCTCATTCATGTGCTATAAAAGAAAAAGGAGGACAGAGAAATGTTATGTACCCCTACTCTGCTTTAGGGTGAAGCCAGCACTTCATTAAAATTGTGCGCATCACTGGCCAACTGAATTTGGCAGCTGACAATGGCTCAGACATTAAGCTCTGAACTATCTGGACCATCAGATGTGCACACACAAGAAAAAAGGCAGAAAATTAGAAAAATGTTGCACAGATCCCTTCATCAGAGCATGGTGGAGAAGTTGAGATGTTCCCTCAGAAGATCTAGAAGAATCTTCTCTGCACAAGCAAGGAAGAAGTTGATCCTCTTCGAAAGGTAGGACCTTTCCAGATCTATACGTGTGTTATGTTTGGAATTGAGAAGTTGGGGTGTGGATTTGCTGTGTCAAGTGTGTGGATTTGGGGAGAGTAGGTGCAGGATTTTGGGTTTGCTGTGTGTGTGTATTTGGGGGGAAGGTGAGGAAGGGTGGGTTTGCTGTGTGTCTGATTTTGGGCCATGAGCCTCAAAGTATTCCTCCTGTCTGATAGCGCATTCATGTGCTATAAAAGAAAAAGGAGGACAGAGAAATGTTATGTACCCCTACTCTTCTTTAGGGTGAAACCAGCACTTCATTAAAATTGTGCGCATCACTGGCCAACTGAATTTGGCGGCTGACCAATGGCTCAGACATTAAGCTCTGAACTATCTGGACCATCAGATGTGCACACACAAGAAAAAAGGCAGACAATTAGAAAGGTGTTGCACAGACCCCTTCATCAGAGCATGGAGGAGAAGTTGAGATGTTCCCTCAGAAGATCTAGAAGAATCTTCTCTGCACAAGCAAGGAAGAAGTTGATCCTCTTCGAAAGGTAGGACCTTTCCAGATCTATACGTGTGTTATGTTTGGAATTGAGAAGTTGGGGTGTGGATTTGCTGTGTCAAGTGTGTGGATTTGGGGAGAGTAGGTGCAGGATTTTGGGTTTGCTGTGTGTGTGTATTTGGGGGAAAGGTGAGGAAGTGTGGGTTTGCTGTGTGTCTGATTTTGGGCCATAAGCCTCAAAATATTCCTCCTGTCTGATAGCGCATTCATGTGCTATAAAAGAAAAAGGAGGACAGAGAAATGTTATGTACCCCATACTCTTCTTTAGGGTCAAACAAGCACTTCATTAAAATTGTGCGCATCACTGGCCAACTGAATTTGGCAACTGACCAATGGCTCAGACATTAAGCTCTGAACTATCTGGACCATCAGATGTGCACACACAAGAAAAAAGGCAGAAAATGAGAAAAGTGTTGCACAGATCCCTTCATCAGAGCATGGTGGAGAAGTTGAGATGTTCCCTCAGAAGATCTAGAAGAATCTTCTCTGCACAAGCAAGGAAGAAGTTGATCCTCTTCGAAAGGTAGGACCTTTCCAGATCTATACGTGTGTTATGTTTGGAATTGAGAAGTTGGGGTGTGGATTTGCTGTGTCAAGTGTGTGGATTTGGGGAGAGTAGGTGCAGGATTTTGGGTTTGCTGTGTGTGTGTATTTGGGGGGAAGGTGAGGAAGGATGGGTTTGCTGTGTGTCTGATTTTGGGCCATGAGCCTCAAAGTATTCCTCCTGTCTGATAGCGCATTCATGTGCTATAACAGAAAAAGGAGGACAAAGAAATGTTATGTACCCCTACTCTTCTTTAGGGTGAAGCCAGCACTTCATTAAAATTGTGCGCATCACTGGCCAACTGAATTTGGCGGCTGACAATGGCTCAGAGATTAAGCTCTGAACCATCTGGACCATCAGATGTTGACACACAAGAAAAAAGGCAGAAAATTTGAAAATTGTTGCACAGACCCCTTCATCAGAGCATGGAGGAGAAGTTGAGATGTTTCCTCAGAAGATCTAGAAGAATCTTCTCTGCACAAGCAAGGAAGAAGTTGATCCTCTTCGAAAGGTAGGACCTTTCCAGATCTATACGTGTGTTATGTTTGGAATTCAGAAGTTGGGGTGTGGATTTGCTGTGTCAAGTGTGTGGATTTGGGGAGAGTAGGTGCAGGATTTTGGGTTTGCTGTGTGTGTGTATTTGGGGGGAAGGTGAGGAAGGGTGGGTTTGCTGTGTGTCTGATTTTGGGCCATGAGCCTCAAAGTATTCCTCCTGTCTGATAGCGCATTCATGTGCTATAAAAGAAAAAGGAGGACAGAGAAATGTTATGTACCCCTACTCTTCTTTAGGGTGAAACCAGCACTTCATTAAAATTGTGCGCATCACTGGCCAACTGAATTTGGCAACTGACCAATGGCTCAGACATTAAGCTCTGAACTACCTGGACCATCAGATGTGCACACACAAGAAAAAAGGTAGAAAATTTGAAAAGTGTTGCACAGACCCCTTCATCAGAGCATGGAGGAGAAGTTGAGATGTTCCCTCAGAAGATCTAGAAGAATCTTCTCTGCACAAGCAAGGAAGAAGTTGATTGTCTTCGAAAGGTAGGACCTTTCCAGATCTATACGTGTGTTATGTTTGGAATTGAGAAGTTGGGGTGTGGATTTGCTGTGTCAAGTGTGTGTATTTGGGGAGAGTAGGTGCAGGATTTTGGGTTTGCTGTGTGTGTGTATTTGGGGGGAAGGTGAGGAAGGGTGGGTTTGCTGTGTGTCTGATTTTGGGCCATGAGCCTCAAAGTATTCCTCCTGTCTGATAGCGCATTCATGTGCTATAAAAGAAAAAGGAGGACAGAGAAATGTTATGTACCCCTACTCTTCTTTAGGGTGAAACCAGCACTTCATTAAAATTGTGCGCATCACTGGCCAACTGAATTTGGCGGCTGACCAATGGCTCAGACATTAAGCTCTGAACTATCTGGACCATCAGATGTGCACACACAAGAAAAAAGGCAGAAAATGAGAAAAGTGTTGCACAGATCCCTTCATCAGAGCATGGTGGAGAAGTTGAGATGTTCCCTCAGAAGATCTAGAAGAATCTTCTCTGCACAAGCAAGGAAGAAGTTGATCCTCTTCGAAAGGTAGAACCTTTCCAGATCTATACTTGTGTTATGTTTGGAATTGAGAAGTTAGGGTGTGGATTTGCTGTGTCAAGTGTGTGGATTTGGGGAGAGTAGGTGCAGGATTTTGGGTTTGCTGTGTGTGTATTTGGGGGGAAGGTGAGGAAGGGTCGGTTTGCTGTGTGTGTTGATTTTGGGCCATAAGTCTCAAAGTATTCCTCCTGTCTGATAGCTCATTCATGAGCTATAAAAGAAAAAGGAGGACAGAGAAATGTTATGTACCCCTACTCTGCTTTAGGGTGAAGCCAGCACTTCATTAAAATTGTGCGCATCACTGGCCAACTGAATTTGGCAGCTGACAATGGCTCAGACATTAAGCTCTGAACTATCTGGACCATCAGATGTGCACACACAAGAAAAAAGGCAGAAAATGAGAAAAGTGTTGCACAGATCCCTTCATCAGAGCATGGTGGAGAAGTTGAGATGTTCCCTCAGAAGATCTAGAAGAATCTTCTCTGCACAAGCAAGGAAGAAGTTGATCCTCTTCGAAAGGTAGGACCTTTCCAGATCTATACGTGTGTTATGTTTGGAATTGAGAAGTTGGGGTGTGGATTTGCTGTGTCAAGTGTGTGTATTTGGGGAGAGTAGGTGCAGGATTTTGGGTTTGCTGTGTGTGTGTATTTGGGGGGAAGGTGAGGAAGGGTGGGTTTGCTGTGTGTCTGATTTTGGGCCATGAGCCTCAAAGTATTCCTCCTGTCTGATAGCGCATTCATGTGCTATAAAAGAAAAAGGAGGACAGAGAAATGTTATGTACCCCTACTCTTCTTTAGGGTGAAACCAGCACTTCATTAAAATTGTGCGCATCACTGGCCAACTGAATTTGGCGGCTGACCAATGGCTCAGACATTAAGCTCTGAACTATCTGGACCATCAGATGTGCACACACAAGAAAAAAGGCAGAAAATTAGAAAGGTGTTGCACAGACCCCTTCATCAGAGCATGGAGGAGAAGTTGAGATGTTCCCTCAGAAGATCTAGAAGAATCTTCTCTGCACAAGCAAGGAAGAAGTTGATCCTCTTCGAAAGGTAGGACCTTTCCAGATCTATACGTGTGTTATGTTTGGAATTGAGAAGTTGGGGTGTGGATTTGCTGTGTCAAGTGTGTGGATTTGGGGAGAGTAGGTGCATGATTTTGGGTTTGCTGTGTGTGGGTATTTGGGGGGAAGGTGAGGAAGGGTGGGTTTGCTGTGTGTCTGATTTTGGGCCATAAGCCTCAAAATATTCCTCCTGTCTGATAGCGCATTCATGTGCTATAAAAGAAAAAGGAGGACAGAGAAATGTTATGTACCCCTCCTCTTCTTTAGGGTCAAACAAGCACTTCATTAAAATTGTGCGCATCACTGGCCAACTGAATTTGGCAACTGACCAATGGCTCAGACATTAAGCTCTGAACTATCTGGACCATCAGATGTGCACACACAAGAAAAAAGGCAGAAAATGAGAAAAATGTTGTACAGACCCCTTCATCAGAGCTTGGAGGAGAAGTTGAGATGTTCCCTCAGAAGATCTAGAAGAATCTTTTCTGCACAAGCAAGGAAGAAGTTGATCCTCTTCGAAAGGTAGGACCTTTCCAGATCTATACGTGTGTTATGTTTGGAATTGAGAAGTTGGGGTGTGGATTTGCTGTGTCAAGTGTGTGGATTTGGGGAGAGTAGGTGCAGGATTTTGGGTTTGCTGTGTGTGTGTATTTGGGGGGAAGGTGAGGAAGGGTGGGTTTTTCTGTGTGTGTTGATTTTGGGCCATAAGTCTCAAAGTATTCCTCCTGTCTGATAGCGCATTCATGTGCTATAAAAGAAAAAGGAGGACAGAGAAATGTTATGTACCCCTACTCTTCTTTAGGGTGAAACCAGCACTTCATTAAAATTGTGCGCATCACTGGCCAACTGAATTTGGCAACTGACCAATGGCTCAGACATTAAGCTCTGAACTATCTGGACCATCAGATGTGCACACACAAGAAAAAAGGCAGAAAATTAGAAAGGTGTTGCACAGACCCCTTCATCAGAGCATGGAGGAGAAGTTGAGATGTTCCCTCAGAAGATCTAGAAGAATCTTCTCTGCACAAGCAAGGAAGAAGTTGATCCTCTTCGAAAGGTAGGACCTTTCCAGATCTATACGTGTGTTATGTTTGGAATTGAGAAGTTGGGGTGTGGATTTGCTGTGTCAAGTGTGTGGATTTGGGGAGAGTAGGTGCATGATTTTGGGTTTGCTGTGTGTGGGTATTTGGGGGGAAGGTGAGGAAGGGTGGGTTTGCTGTGTGTCTGATTTTGGGCCATAAGCCTCAAAATATTCCTCCTGTCTGATAGCGCATTCATGTGCTATAAAAGAAAAAGGAGGACAGAGAAATGTTATGTACCCCTCCTCTTCTTTAGGGTCAAACAAGCACTTCATTAAAATTGTGCGCATCACTGGCCAACTGAATTTGGCAACTGACCAATGGCTCAGACATTAAGCTCTGAACTATCTGGACCATCAGATGTGCACACACAAGAAAAAAGGCAGAAAATTAGAAAAATGTTGCACAGACCCCTTCATCAGAGCATGGAGGAGAAGTTGAGATGTTCCCTCAGAAGATCTAGAAGAATCTTCTCTGTACAAGCAAGGAAGAAGTTGATCGTCTTCGAAAGGTAGGACCTTTCCAGATCTATACTTGTGTTATGTTTGGAATTGAGAAGTTTGGGTGTGGATTTGCTGTGTCAAGTGTGTGGATTTGGGGAGAGTAGGTGCAGGATTTTGGGTTTGTTGTGTGTGTATTTGGGGGGAAGGTGAGGAAGGGTGGGTTTTTCTGTGTGTGTTGATTTTGGGCCATAAGTCTCAAAGTATTCCTCCTGTCTGATAGCGCATTCATGTGCTATAAAAGAAAAAGGAGGACAGAGAAATGTTATGTACCCCTACTCTTCTTTAGGGTGAAACCAGCACTTCATTAAAATTGTGCGCATCACTGGCCAACTGAATTTGGCGGCTGACCAATGGCTCAGACATTAAGCTCTGAACTATCTGGACCATCAGATGTGCACACACAAGAAAAAAGGCAGAAAATTAGAAAGGTGTTGCACAGACCCCTTCATCAGAGCATGGAGGAGAAGTTGAGATGTTCCCTCAGAAGATCTAGAAGAATCTTCTCTGCACAAGCAAGGAAGAAGTTGATCCTCTTCGAAAGGTAGGACCTTTCCAGATCTATACGTGTGTTATGCTTGGAATTGAGAAGTTGGGGTGTGGATTTGCTGTGTCAAGTGTGTGAATTTGGGGAGAGTAGGTGCAGGATTTTGGGTTTGCTGTGTGTGTATTTGGGGGGAAGGTGAGGAAGGGTGGGTTTGCTGTGTGTCTGATTTTGGGCCATGAGCCTCAAAGTATTCCTCCTGTCTGATAGCACATTCATGTGCTATAACAGAAAAAGGAGGACAAAGAAATGTTATGTACCCCTACTCTTCTTTAGGGTGAAGCCAGCACTTCATTAAAATTGTGCGCATTACTGGCCAACTGAATTTGGCGGCTGACAATGGCTCAGAGATTAAGCTCTGAACTATCTGGACCATCAGATGTGCACACACAAGAAAAAAGGCAGAAAATTAGAAAGGTGTTGCACAGACCCCTTTATCAGAGCATGGAGGAGAAGTTGAGATGTTCCCTCAGAAGATCTAGAAGAATCTTCTCTGCACAAGCAAGGAAAAAGTTGATCCTCTTCGAAAGGTAGGACCTTTCCAGATCTATACGTGTGTTATGTTTGGAATTGAGAAGTTGGGGTGTGGATTTGCTGTGTCAAGTGTGTGGATTTGGGGAGAGTAGGTGCAGGATTTTGGTTTTGCTGTGTGTGTGTATTTGGGGGGAAGGTGAGGAAGGGTGGGTTTGCTGTGTGTCTGATTTTGGGCCATGAGCCTCAAAGTATTCCTCCTGTCTGATAGCGCATTCATGAGCTATAAAAGAAAAAGGAGGACAGAGAAATGTTATGTACCCCTACTCTTCTTTAGGGTGAAACCAGCGCTTCATTAAAATTGTGCGCATCACTGGCCAACTGAATTTGGCGGCTGACCAATGTCTCAGACATTAAGCTCTGAACTATCTGGACCATCAGATGTGCACACACAAGAAAAAAGGCAGAAAATGAGAAAAGTGTTGCACAGATCCCTTCATCAGAGCATGGTGGAGAAGTTGAGATGTTCCCTCAGAAGATCTAGAAGAATCTTCTCTGCACAAGCAAGGAAGAAGTTGATCCTCTTCGAAAGGTAGGACCTTTCCAGATCTATACGTGTGTTATGTTTGGAATTGAGAAGTTGGGGTGTGGATTTGCTGTGTCAAGTGTGTGGATTTGGGGAGAGTAGGTGCAGGATTTTGGGTTTGCTGTGTGTGTGTATTTGGGGGGAAGGTGAGGAAGGATGGGTTTGCTGTGTGTCTGATTTTGGGCCATGAGCCTCAAAGTATTCCTCCTGTCTGATAGCGCATTCATGTGCTATAACAGAAAAAGGAGGACAAAGAAATGTTATGTACCCCTACTCTTCTTTAGGGTGAAGCCAGCACTTCATTAAAATTGTGCGCATCACTGGCCAACTGAATTTGGCGGCTGACAATGGCTCAGAGATTAAGCTCTGAACCATCTGGACCATCAGATGTTGACACACAAGAAAAAAGGCAGAAAATTAGAAAATTGTTGCACAGACCCCTTCATCAGAGCATGGAGGAGAAGTTGAGATGTTTCCTCAGAAGATCTAGAAGAATCTTCTCTGCACAAGCAAGGAAGAAGTTGATCCTCTTCGAAAGGTAGGACCTTTCCAGATCTATACGTGTGTTATGTTTGGAATTCAGAAGTTGGGGTGTGGATTTGCTGTGTCAAGTGTGTGGATTTGGGGAGAGTAGGTGCAGGATTTTGGGTTTGCTGTGTGTGTGTATTTGGGGGGAAGGTGAGGAAGGGTGGGTTTGCTGTGTGTCTGATTTTGGGCCATGAGCCTCAAAGAATTCCTCCTGTCTGATAGCGCATTCATGTGCTATAAAAGAAAAAGGAGGACAGAGAAATGTTATGTACCCCTACTCTTCTTTAGGGTGAAACCAGCACTTCATTAAAATTGTGCGCATCACTGGCCAACTGAATTTGGCGGCTGACCAATGGCTCAGACATTAAGCTCTGAACTATCTGGACCATCAGATGTGCACACACAAGAAAAAAGGCAGAAAATTAGAAAGATGTTGCACAGACCCCTTTATCAGAGCATGGAGGAGAAGTTGAGATGTACCCTCAGAAGATCTAGAAGAATCTTCTCTGCACAAGCAAGGAAGAAGTTGATCCTCTTCGAAAGGTAGGACCTTTCCAGATCTATACGTGTGTTATGTTTGGAATTGAGAAGTTGGGGTGTGGATTTGCTGTGTCAAGTGTGTGGATTTGGGGAGAGTAGGTGCAGGATTTTGGGTTTGCTGTGTGTGTGTATTTGGGGGGAAGGTGAGGAAGGGTGGGTTTGCTGTGTGTCTGATTTTGGGCCACGAGCCTCAAAGTATTCCTCCTGTCTGATAGCGCATTCATGAGCTATAAAAGCAAAAGGAGGACAGAGAAATGATATGTACCCCTACTCTGCTTTAGGGTGAAGCCAGCGCTTCATTAAAATTGTGCGCATCACTGGCCAACTGAATTTGGCGGCTGACAATGGCTCAGACATTAAGCTCTGAACTATCTGGACCATCATATGTGCACACACAAGAAAAAAGGCAGAAAATGAGAAAAGTGTTGCACAGATCCCTTCATCAGAGCATGGTGGAGAAGTTGAGATGGTCCCTCAGAAGATCTAGAAGAATCTTCTCTGCACAAGCAAGGAAGAAGTTGATCCTCTTCGAAAGGTAGGACCTTTCCAGATCTATACGTGTGTTATGTTTGGAATTGAGAAGTTGGGGTGTGGATTTGCTGTGTCCAGTGTGTGGATTTGGGGAGAGTATGTGCAGGATTTTGGGTTTGCTGTGTGTGTATTTGGGGGGAAGGTGAGGAAGGGTGGGTTTGCTGTGTGTGTTGATTTTGGGCCATAAGTCTCAAAGTATTCCTCCTGTCTGATAGCGCATTCATGTGCTATAAAAGAAAAAGGAGGACAGAGAAATGTTATGTACCCCTACTCTGCTTTAGGGTGAAGCCAGCACTTCATTAAAATTGTGCGCATCACTGGCCAACTGAAATTGGCAGCTGACAATGGCTCAGACATTAAGCTCTGAACTATCTGGACCATCAGATGTGCACACACAAGAAAAAAGGCAGAAAATGAGAAAAGTGTTGCACAGATCCCTTCATCAGAGCATGGTGGAGAAGTTGAGATGTTCCCTCAGAAGATCTAGAAGAATTTTCTCTGCACAAGCAAGGAAGAAGTTGATCCTCTTCGAAAGGTAGGACCTTTCCAGATCTATACGTGTGTTATGTTTGGAATTGAGAAGTTGGGGTGTGGATTTGCTGTGTCAAGTGTGTGGATTTGGGGAGAGTAGGTGCAGGATTTTGGGTTTGCTGTGTGTGTGTATTTGGGGGGAAGGTGAGGAAGGGTGGGTTTGCTGTGTGTCTGATTTTGGGCCATGAGCCTCAAAGTATTCCTCCTGTCTGAAAGCGCATTCATGTGCTATAAAAGAAAAAGGAGGACAGAGAAATGTTATGTACCCCTACTCTGCTTTAGGGTGAAGCCAGCGCTTCATTAAAATTGTGCGCATCACTGGCCAACTGAATTTGGCAACTGACCAATGGCTCAGACATTAAGCTCTGAACTATCTGGACCATCAGATGTGCACACACAAGAAAAAAGGCAGAAAATGAGAAAAGTGTTGCACAGATCCCTTCATCAGAGCATGGTGGAGAAGTTGAGATGTTCCCTCAGAAGATCTAGAAGAATCTTCTCTGCACAAGCAAGGAAGAAGTTGATCGTCTTCGAAAGGTAGGACCTTTCCAGATCTATACGTGTGTTATGTTTGGAATTGAGAAGTTGGGGTGTGGATTTGCTGTGTCAAGTGTGTGGATTTGGGGAGAGTATGTGCAGGATTTTGGGTTTGCTGTGTGTGTATTTGGGGGGAAGGTGAGGAAGGGTGGGTTTGCTGTGTGTGTTGATTTTGGGCCATAAGTCTCAAAGTATTCCTCCTGTCTGATAGCGCATTCATGTGCTATAAAAGAAAAAGGAGGACAGAGAAATGTTATGTACCCCTACTCTGCTTTAGGGTGAAGCCAGCACTTCATTAAAATTGTGCGCATCACTGGCCAACTGAAATTGGCAGCTGACAATGGCTCAGACATTAAGCTCTGAACTATCTGGACCATCAGATGTGCACACACAAGAAAAAAGGCAGAAAATGAGAAAAGTGTTGCACAGATCCCTTCATCAGAGCATGGTGGAGAAGTTGAGATGTTCCCTCAGAAGATCTAGAAGAATTTTCTCTGCACAAGCAAGGAAGAAGTTGATCCTCTTCGAAAGGTAGGACCTTTCCAGATCTATACGTGTGTTATGTTTGGAATTGAGAAGTTGGGGTGTGGATTTGCTGTGTCAAGTGTGTGGATTTGGGGAGAGTAGGTGCAGGATTTTGGGTTTGCTGTGTGTGTGTATTTGGGGGGAAGGTGAGGAAGGGTGGGTTTGCTGTGTGTCTGATTTTGGGCCATGAGCCTCAAAGTATTCCTCCTGTCTGATAGCGCATTCATGTGCTATAAAAGAAAAAGGAGGACAGAGAAATGTTATGTACCCCTACTCTGCTTTAGGGTGAAGCCAGCGCTTCATTAAAATTGTGCGCATCACTGGCCAACTGAATTTGGCAACTGACCAATGGCTCAGACATTAAGCTCTGAACTATCTGGACCATCAGATGTGCACACACAAGAAAAAAGGCAGAAAATGAGAAAAATGTTGCACAGACCCCTTCATCAGAGCATGGAGGAGAAGTTGAGATGTTCCCTCAGAAGATCTAGAAGAATCTTCTCTGCACAAGCAAGGAAGAAGTTGATCGTCTTCGAAAGGTAGGACCTTTCCAGATCTGTACTTGTGTTATGTTTGGAATTGAGAAGTTGGGGTGTGGGTTTGCTGTGTCAAGTGTGTGGATTTGGGGAGAGTATGTGCAGGATTTTGGGTTTGCTGTGTGTGTATTTGGGGGGAAGGTGAGGAAGGGTGGGTTTGCTGTGTGTGTTGATTTTGGGCCATAAGTCTCAAAGTATTCCTCCTGTCTGATAGCGCATTCATGTGCTATAAAAGAAAAAGGAGGACAGAGAAATGTTATGTACCCCTACTCTGCTTTAGGGTGAAGCCAGCACTTCATTAAAATTGTGCGCATCACTGGCCAACTGAATTTGGCAGCTGACAATGGCTCAGACATTAAGCTCTGAACTATCTGGACCATCAGATGTGCACACACAAGAAAAAAGGCAGAAAATTAGAAAAGTGTTGCACAGATCCCTTCATCAGAGCATGGTGGAGAAGTTGAGATGTTCCCTCAGAAGATCTAGAAGATTCTTCTCTGCACAAGCAAGGAAGAAGTTGATCCTATTCGAAAGGTAGGACCTTTCTAGATCTATACTTGTGTTATGTTTGGAATTGAGAAGTTGGGGTGTGGATTTGCTGTGTCAAGTGTGTGGATTTGGGGAGAGTATGTGCAGGATTTTGGGTTTGCTGTGTGTGTATTTGGGGGGAAGGTGAGGAAGGGTGGGTTTGCTGTGTGTCTGATTTTGGGCCATGAGCCTCAAAGTATTCCTCCTGTCTGATAGCGCATTCATGAGCTATAAAAGAAAAAGGAGGACAGAGAAATGTTATGTACCCCTACTCTGCTTTAGGGTGAAGCCAGCGCTTCAGTAAAATTGTGCGCATCACTGGCCAACTGAATTTGGCGGCTGACAATGGCTCAGACATTAAGCTCTGAACTATCTGGACCATCAGATGTGCACACACAAGAAAAAAGGCAGAAAATGAGAAAAGTGTTGCACAGATCCCTTCATCAGAGCCTGGTGGAGAAGTTGAGATGTTCCCTCAGAAGATCTAGAAGATTCTTCTCTGCACAAGCAAGGAAGAAGTTGATCCTCTTCGAAAGGTAGGACCTTTCCAGATCTATACGTGTGTTATGTTTGGAATTGAGAAGTTGGGGTGTGGATTTGCTGTGTCAAGTGTGTGGATTTGGGGAGAGTATGTGCAGGATTTTGGGTTTGCTGTGTGTGTATTTGGGGGGAAGGTGAGGAAGGGTGGGTTTGCTGTGTGTCTGATTTTGGGCCATGAGCCTCAAAGTATTCCTCCTGTCTGATAGCGCATTCATGTGCTATAAAAGAAAAAGGAGGACAGAGAAATGTTATGTACCCCTACTCTTCTTTAGGGTGAAACCAGCACTTCATTAAAATTGTGCGCATCACTGGCCAACTGAATTTGGCGGCTGACCAATGGCTCAGACATTAAGCTCTGAACTATCTGGACCATCAGATGTGCACACACAAGAAAAAAGGCAGAAAATTAGAAAAGTGTTGCACAGACCCCTTCATCAGAGCATGGAGGAGAAGTTGAGATGTTCCCTCAGAAGATCTAGAAGAATCTTCTCTGCACAAGCAAGGAAGAAGTTGATCCTCTTCGAAAGGTAGGACCTTTCCAGATCTATACATGTGTTATGTTTGGAATTGAGAAGTTGGGGTGTGGATTTGCTGTGTCAAGTGTGTGGATTTGGGGAGAGTAGGTGCAGGGTTTTGGGTTTGCTGTGTGTGTGTATTTGGGTGGAAGGTGAGGAAGGGTGGGTTTGCTGTGTGTCTGATTTTGGGCCATGAGCCTCAAAATATTCCTCCTGTCTGATAGCGCATTCATGTGCTATAAAATAAAAAGGATGACAGAGAAATGTTATGTACCCCTACTCTTCTTTAGGGTCAAACCAGCACTTCATTAAAATTGTGCGCATCACTGGCCAACTGAATTTGGCAACTGACCAATGGCTCAGACATTAAGCTCTGAACTACCTGGACCATCAGATGTGCACACACAAGAAAAAAGGCAGAAAATTTGAAAAGTGTTGCACAGACCCCTTTATCAGAGCATGGAGGAGAAGTTGAGATGTTCCCTCAGAAGATCTAGAAGAATCTTCTCTGCACAAGCAAGGAAGAAGTTGATCGTCTTCGAAAGGTAGGACCTTTCCAGATCTATACTTGTGTTATGTTTGGAATTGAGAAGTTGGGGTGTGGGTTTGCTGTGTCAAGTGTGTGGATTTGGGGAGAGTATGTGCAGGATTTTGGGTTTGCTGTGTGTGTATTTGGAGGGAAGGTGAGGAAGGGTGGGTTTTTCTGTGTGTGTTGATTTTGGGCCATAAGTCTCAAAGTATTCCTCCTGTCTGATAGCGCATTCATGTGCTATAAAAGAAAAAGGAGGACAGAGAAATGTTATGTACCCCTACTCTTCTTTAGGGTCAAACAAGCACTTCATTAAAATTGTGCGCATCACTGGCCAACTGAATTTGGCAACTGACCAATGGCTCAGACATTAAGCTCTGAACTATCTGGACCATAAGATGTGCACACACAAGAAAAAAGGCAGAAAATGAGAAAAATGTTGTACAGACCCCTTCATCAGAGCATGGAGGAGAAGTTGAGATGTTCCCTCAGAAGATCTAGAAGAATCTTTTCTGCACAAGCAAGGAAGAAGTTGATCCTCTTCGAAAGGTAGGACCTTTCCAGATCTATACGTGTGTTATGTTTGGAATTGAGAAGTTGGGGTGTGGATTTGCTGTGTCAAGTGTGTGGATTTGGGGAGAGTAGGTGCAGGATTTTGGGTTTGAGGTGTGTGTGTATTTGGGGGGAAGGTGAGGAAGGGTGGGTTTGCTGTGTGTCTGATTTTGGGCCATGAGCCTCAAAGTATTCCTCCTGTCTGATAGCGCATTCATGTGCTATAAAAGAAAAAGGAGGACAGAGAAATGTTATGTACCCCTACTCTTCTTTAGGGTGAAACCAGCACTTCATTAAAATTGTGCGCATCACTGGCCAACTGAATTTGGCGGCTGACCAATGGCTCAGACATTAAGCTCTGAACTATCTGGACCATAAGATGTGCACACACAAGAAAAAAGGCAGAAAATGAGAAAAATGTTGTACAGACCCCTTCATCAGAGCATGGAGGAGAAGTTGAGATGTTCCCTCAGAAGATCTAGAAGAATCTTTTCTGCACAAGCAAGGAAGAAGTTGATCCTCTTCGAAAGGTAGGACCTTTCCAGATCTATACGTGTGTTATGTTTGGAATTGAGAAGTTGGGGTGTGGATTTGCTGTGTCAAGTGTGTGGATTTGGGGAGAGTAGGTGCAGGATTTTGGGTTTGCTGTGTGTGTGTATTTGGGGGGAAGGTGAGGAAGGGTGGGTTTGCTGTGTGTCTGATTTTGGGCCATAAGCCTCAAAATATTCCTCCTGTCTGATAGCGCATTCATGTGCTATAAAAGAAAAAGGAGGACAGAGAAATGTTATGTACCCCTACTCTTCTTTAGGGTCAAACAAGCACTTCATTAAAATTGTGCGCATCACTGGCCAACTGAATTTGGCAACTGACCAATGGCTCAGACATTAAGCTCTGAACTATCTGGACCATCAGATGTGCACACACAAGAAAAAAGGCAGAAAATGAGAAAAATGTTGCACAGACCCCTTCATCAGAGCATGGAGGAGAAGTTGAGATGTTCCCTCAGAAGATCTAGAAGAATCTTCTCTGCACAAGCAAGGAAGAAGTTGATCCTCTTCGAAAGGTAGGACCTTTCCAGATCTATACGTGTGTTATGTTTGGAATTGAGAAGATGGGGTGTGGATTTGCTGTGTCAAGTGTGTGGATTTGGGGAGAGTAGGTGCAGGATTTTGGGTTTGCTGTGTGTGTGTATTTGGGGGGAAGGTGAGGAAGGGTGGGTTTGCTGTGTGTCTGATTTTGGGCCATAAGCCTCAAAATATTCCTCCTGTCTGATAGCGCATTCATGTGCTATAAAAGAAAAAGGAGGACAGAGAAATGTTATGTACCCCTACTCTTCTTTAGGGTCAAACCAGCACTTCATTAAAATTGTGCGCATCACTGGCCAACTGAATTTGGCAACTGACCAATGGCTCAGACATTAAGCTCTGAACTACCTGGACCATCAGATGTGCACACACAAGAAAAAAGGCAGAAAATTTGAAAAGTGTTGCACAGACCCCTTTATCAGAGCATGGAGGAGAAGTTGAGATGTTCCCTCAGAAGATATAGAAGAATCTTCTCTGCACAAGCAAGGAAGAAGTTGATCGTCTTCGAAAGGTAGGACCTTTCCAGATCTATACTTGTGTTATGTTTGGAATTGAGAAGTTGGGGTGTGGGTTTGCTGTGTCAAGTGTGTGGATTTGGGGAGAGTATGTGCAGGATTTTGGGTTTGCTGTGTGTGTATTTGGAGGGAAGGTGAGGAAGGGTGGGTTTTTCTGTGTGTGTTGATTTTGGGCCATAAGTCTCAAAGTATTCCTCCTGTCTGATAGCGCATTCATGTGCTATAAAAGAAAAAGGAGGACAGAGAAATGTTATGTACCCCTACTCTGCTTTATGGTGAAGCCAGCACTTCATTAAAATTGTGCGCATCACTGGCCAACTGAATTTGGCAGCTGACAATGGCTCAGACATTAAGCTCTGAACTATCTGGACCATCAGATGTGCACACACAAGAAAAAAGGCAGAAAATGAGAAAAGTGTTGCACAGATCCCTTCATCAAAGCATGGTGGAGAAGTTGAGATGTTCCCTCAGAAGATCTAGAAGAATCTTCTCTGCACAAGCAAGGAAGAAGTTGATCCTCTTCGAAAGGTAGGACCTTTCCAGATCTATACGTGTGTTATGTTTGGAATTGAGAAGTTGGGGTGTGGATTTGCTGTGTCAAGTGTGTGGATTTGGGGAGAGTAGGTGCAGGATTTTGGGTTTGCTGTGTGTGTGTATTTGGGGGGAAGGTGAGGAAGGGTGGGTTTGCTGTGTGTCTGATTTTGGGCCATGAGCCTCAAAGTATTCCTCCTGTCTGATAGCGCATTCATGAGCTATAAAAGAAAAAGGAGGACAGAGAAATGTTATGTACCCCTACTCTGCTTTAGGGTGAAGCCAGCGCTTCATTAAAATTGTGCGCATCACTGGCCAACTGAATTTGGCGGCTGACAATGGCTCAGACATTAAGCTCTGAACTATCTGGACCATCAGATGTGCACACACAAGAAAAAAGGCAGAAAATGAGAAAAGTGTTGCACAGATCCCTTCATCAGAGCATGGTGGAGAAGTTGAGATGTTCCCTCAGAAGATCTAGAAGAATCTTCTCTGCACAAGCAAGGAAGAAGTTGATCCTCTTCGAAAGGTAGGACCTTTCCAGATCTATACGTGTGTTATGTTTGGAATTGAGAAGTTGGGGTGTGGATTTGCTGTGTCAAGTGTGTGGATTTGGGGAGAGTAGGTGCAGGATTTTGGGTTTGCTGTGTGTGTGTATTTGGGGGGAAGGTGAGGAAGGGTGGGTTTGCTGTGTGTCTGATTTTGGGCCATGAGCCTCAAAGTATTCCTCCTGTCTGATAGCGCATTCATGTGCTATAAAAGAAAAAGGAGGACAGAGAAATGTTATGTACCCCTACTCTTCTTTAGGGTGAAACCAGCACTTCATTAAAATTGTGTGCATCACTGGCCAACTGAATTTGGCGGCTGACCAATGGCTCAGACATTAAGCTCTGAACTATCTGGACCATCAGATGTGCACACACAAGAAAAAAGGCAGAAAATTAGAAAAGTGTTGCACAGACCCCTTCATCAGAGCATGGAGGAGAAGTTGAGATGTTCCCTCAGAAGATCTAGAAGAATCTTCTCTGCACAAGCAAGGAAGAAGTTGATCCTCTTCGAAAGGTAGGACCTTTCCAGATCTATACGTGTGTTATGTTTGGAATTGAGAAGTTGGGGTGTGGATTTGCTTTGTCAAGTGTGTGGATTTGGGGAGAGTAGGTGCAGGATTTTGGGTTTGCTGTGTGTGTGTATTTGGGGGGAAGGTGAGGAAGGGTGGGTTTGCTGTGTGTCTGATTTTGGGCCATAAGCCTCAAAATATTCCTCCTGTCTGATAGCGCATTCATGTGCTATAAAAGAAAAAGGAGGACAGAGAAATGTTATGTACCCCTACTCTTCTTTAGGGTCAAACAAGCACTTCATTAAAATTGTGCGCATCACTGGCCAACTGAATTTGGCAACTGACCAATGGCTCAGACATTAAGCTCTGAACTATCTGGACCATCAGATGTGCACACACAAGAAAAAAGGCAGAAAATGAGAAAAATGTTGCACAGACCCCTTCATCAGAGCATGGAGGAGAAGTTGAGATGTTCCCTCAGAAGATCTAGAAGAATCTTCTCTGCACAAGCAAGGAAGAAGTTGATCCTCTTCGAAAGGTAGGACCTTTCCAGATCTATACGTGTGTTATGTTTGGAATTGAGAAGATGGGGTGTGGATTTGCTGTGTCAAGTGTGTGGATTTGGGGAGAGTAGGTGCAGGATTTTGGGTTTGCTGTGTGTGTGTATTTGGGGGGAAGGTGAGGAAGGGTGGGTTTGCTGTGTGTCTGATTTTGGGCCATAAGCCTCAAAATATTCCTCCTGTCTGATAGCGCATTCATGTGCTATAAAAGAAAAAGGAGGACAGAGAAATGTTATGTACCCCTACTCTTCTTTAGGGTCAAACCAGCACTTCATTAAAATTGTGCGCATCACTGGCCAACTGAATTTGGCAACTGACCAATGGCTCAGACATTAAGCTCTGAACTACCTGGACCATCAGATGTGCACACACAAGAAAAAAGGCAGAAAATTTGAAAAGTGTTGCACAGACCCCTTTATCAGAGCATGGAGGAGAAGTTGAGATGTTCCCTCAGAAGATATAGAAGAATCTTCTCTGCACAAGCAAGGAAGAAGTTGATCGTCTTCGAAAGGTAGGACCTTTCCAGATCTATACTTGTGTTATGTTTGGAATTGAGAAGTTGGGGTGTGGGTTTGCTGTGTCAAGTGTGTGGATTTGGGGAGAGTATGTGCAGGATTTTGGGTTTGCTGTGTGTGTATTTGGAGGGAAGGTGAGGAAGGGTGGGTTTTTCTGTGTGTGTTGATTTTGGGCCATAAGTCTCAAAGTATTCCTCCTGTCTGATAGCGCATTCATGTGCTATAAAAGAAAAAGGAGGACAGAGAAATGTTATGTACCCCTACTCTGCTTTATGGTGAAGCCAGCACTTCATTAAAATTGTGCGCATCACTGGCCAACTGAATTTGGCAGCTGACAATGGCTCAGACATTAAGCTCTGAACTATCTGGACCATCAGATGTGCACACACAAGAAAAAAGGCAGAAAATGAGAAAAGTGTTGCACAGATCCCTTCATCAAAGCATGGTGGAGAAGTTGAGATGTTCCCTCAGAAGATCTAGAAGAATCTTCTCTGCACAAGCAAGGAAGAAGTTGATCCTCTTCGAAAGGTAGGACCTTTCCAGATCTATACGTGTGTTATGTTTGGAATTGAGAAGTTGGGGTGTGGATTTGCTGTGTCAAGTGTGTGGATTTGGGGAGAGTAGGTGCAGGATTTTGGGTTTGCTGTGTGTGTGTATTTGGGGGGAAGGTGAGGAAGGGTGGGTTTGCTGTGTGTCTGATTTTGGGCCATGAGCCTCAAAGTATTCCTCCTGTCTGATAGCGCATTCATGAGCTATAAAAGAAAAAGGAGGACAGAGAAATGTTATGTACCCCTACTCTGCTTTAGGGTGAAGCCAGCGCTTCATTAAAATTGTGCGCATCACTGGCCAACTGAATTTGGCGGCTGACAATGGCTCAGACATTAAGCTCTGAACTATCTGGACCATCAGATGTGCACACACAAGAAAAAAGGCAGAAAATGAGAAAAGTGTTGCACAGATCCCTTCATCAGAGCATGGTGGAGAAGTTGAGATGTTCCCTCAGAAGATCTAGAAGAATCTTCTCTGCACAAGCAAGGAAGAAGTTGATCCTCTTCGAAAGGTAGGACCTTTCCAGATCTATACGTGTGTTATGTTTGGAATTGAGAAGTTGGGGTGTGGATTTGCTGTGTCAAGTGTGTGGATTTGGGGAGAGTAGGTGCAGGATTTTGGGTTTGCTGTGTGTGTGTATTTGGGGGGAAGGTGAGGAAGGGTGGGTTTGCTGTGTGTCTGATTTTGGGCCATGAGCCTCAAAGTATTCCTCCTGTCTGATAGCGCATTCATGTGCTATAAAAGAAAAAGGAGGACAGAGAAATGTTATGTACCCCTACTCTTCTTTAGGGTGAAACCAGCACTTCATTAAAATTGTGTGCATCACTGGCCAACTGAATTTGGCGGCTGACCAATGGCTCAGACATTAAGCTCTGAACTATCTGGACCATCAGATGTGCACACACAAGAAAAAAGGCAGAAAATTAGAAAAGTGTTGCACAGACCCCTTCATCAGAGCATGGAGGAGAAGTTGAGATGTTCCCTCAGAAGATCTAGAAGAATCTTCTCTGCACAAGCAAGGAAGAAGTTGATCCTCTTCGAAAGGTAGGACCTTTCCAGATCTATACGTGTGTTATGTTTGGAATTGAGAAGTTGGGGTGTGGATTTGCTTTGTCAAGTGTGTGGATTTGGGGAGAGTAGGTGCAGGATTTTGGGTTTGCTGTGTGTGTGTATTTGGGGGGAAGGTGAGGAAGGGTGGGTTTGCTGTGTGTCTGATTTTGGGCCATAAGCCTCAAAATATTCCTCCTGTCTGATAGCGCATTCATGTGCTATAAAAGAAAAAGGAGGACAGAGAAATGTTATGTACCCCTACTCTTCTTTAGGGTCAAACAAGCACTTCATTAAAATTGTGCGCATCACTGGCCAACTGAATTTGGCAACTGACCAATGGCTCAGACATTAAGCTCTGAACTATCTGGACCATCAGATGTGCACACACAAGAAAAAAGGCAGAAAATGAGAAAAATGTTGCACAGACCCCTTCATCAGAGCATGGAGGAGAAGTTGAGATGTTCCCTCAGAAGATCTAGAAGAATCTTCTCTGCACAAGCAAGGAAGAAGTTGATCCTCTTCGAAAGGTAGGACCTTTCCAGATCTATACGTGTGTTATGTTTGGAATTGAGAAGATGGGGTGTGGATTTGCTGTGTCAAGTGTGTGGATTTGGGGAGAGTAGGTGCAGGATTTTGGGTTTGCTGTGTGTGTGTATTTGGGGGGAAGGTGAGGAAGGGTGGGTTTGCTGTGTGTCTGATTTTGGGCCATAAGCCTCAAAATATTCCTCCTGTCTGATAGCGCATTCATGTGCTATAAAAGAAAAAGGAGGACAGAGAAATGTTATGTACCCCTACTCTTCTTTAGGGTCAAACCAGCACTTCATTAAAATTGTGCGCATCACTGGCCAACTGAATTTGGCAACTGACCAATGGCTCAGACATTAAGCTCTGAACTACCTGGACCATCAGATGTGCACACACAAGACAAAAGGCAGAAAATTTGAAAAGTGTTGCACAGACCCCTTTATCAGAGCATGGTGGAGAAGTTGAGATGTTCCCTCAGAAGATCTAGAAGAATCTTCTCTGCACAAGCAAGGAAGAAGTTGATCCTCTTCGAAAGATAGGACCTTTCCAGATCTATACGTGTGTTATGTTTGGAATTGAGAAGTTGGGGTGTGGATTTGCTGTGTCAAGTGTGTGGATTTGGGGAGAGTAGGTGCAGGATTTTGGGTTTGCTGTGTGTGTGTATTTGGGGGGAAGGTGAGGAAGGGTGGGTTTGCTGTGTGTCTGATTTTGGGCCATGAGCCTCAAAGTATTCCTCCTGTCTGATAGCGCATTCATGAGCTATAAAAGAAAAAGGAGGACAGAGAAATGTTATGTACCCCTACTCTGCTTTAGGGTGAAGCCAGCGCTTCATTAAAATTGTGCGCATCACTGGCCAACTGAATTTGGCGGCTGACAATGGCTCAGACATTAAGCTCTGAACTATCTGGACCATCAGATGTGCACACACAAGAAAAAAGGCAGAAAATGAGAAAAGTGTTGCACAGATCCCTTCATCAGAGCATGGTGGAGAAGTTGAGATGTTCCCTCAGAAGATCTAGAAGATTCTTCTCTGCACAAGCAAGGAAGAAGTTGATCCTCTTCGAAAGGTAGGACCTTTCTAGATCTATACTTGTGTTATGTTTGGAATTGAGAAGTTGGGGTGTGGATTTGCTGTGTCAAGTGTGTGGATTTGGGGAGAAAATGTGCAGGATTTTGGGTTTGCTGTGTGTGTATTTGGGGGGAAGGTGAGGAAGGGTGGGTTTGCTGTGTGTCTGATTTTGGGCCATGAGCCTCAAAGTATTTCTCCTGTCTGATAGCGCATTCATGAGCTATAAAAGAAAAAGGAGGACAGAGAAATGTTATGTACCCCTACTCTGCTTTAGGGTGAAGCCAGTGCTTCATTAAAATTGTGCGCATCACTGGCCAACTGAATTTGGCGGCTGACCAATGGCTCAGACATTAAGTTCTGAACTATCTGGACCATCAGATGTGCACACACAAGAAAAAAGGCAGAAAATTAGAAAGGTGTTGCACAGACCCCTTCATCAGAGCATGGAGGAGAAGTTGAGATGTTCCCTCAGAAGATCTAGAAGAATCTTCTCTGCACAAGCAAGGAAGAAGTTGATCCTCTTCGAAAGGTAGGACCTTTCCAGATCTATACGTGTGTTATGTTTGGAATTCAGAAGTTGGGGTGTGGATTTGCTGTGTCAAGTGTGTGGATTTGGGGAGAGTAGGTGCAGGATTTTGGGTTTGCTGTGTGTGTGTATTTGGGGGGAAGGTGAGGAAGGGTGGGTTTGCTGTGTGTCTGATTTTGGGCCATGAGCCTCAAAGTATTCCTCCTGTCTGATAGCGCATTCATGAGCTATAAAAGAAAAAGGAGGACAGAGAAATGTTATGTACCCCTACTCTTCTTTAGGGTCAAACCAGCACTTCATTAAAATTGTGCGCATCACTGGCCAACTGAATTTGGCAACTGACCAATGGCTCAGACATTAACCACTTGAGGACCGCCGTATTGCCATTGTACGTCAGCACAATGGCACAGGCAGGCACAATCACGTACATCTACGTGATTGCCTTCCAGCGGGTGGGGGGTCCGATCGGACCCCCTCCCGCTGGTTACGGCGGTCCGATTCGGTCCAGGAGCGCTCCGTGATGAGGGGATGGCCGTTGGTTTTCGGCCACCCCCTCTGGATCGCTCCTGGCCAATGAGAAGCTTCCTCCCCTGTGTATTGTTTACACAGGAAGGAGGAAGTGATGTCATTCTCCTCGGGGCGGTCTTTTTGACCGGACTACGAGGAGAAGAGTAAAAGTAAGTGTGCACCAACACTACACTGACATGTAGGTACACACAGGCACACAAACCCCCCCCGATCCCCCCCCCGATCGCCCCCCGATCCCCCCCCGCCCCCCCTCCCCCCCCAGTCACAGTGTCACTGATTGCATTGATCATTTCTTTACTGATCAATGCATTCAGTGTCAGTTGTGACAGTAAAAACTGTCAGGACAGTTAGTGTTAGGTCCAGGGTAGCCCCCTATCACCCCCCAATAAAGATTTAACCCCCTGATTGCCCCTAGAGTTAACCCTTTCACCCCCTTTTGCCAGTGTCACTAAGCGATCATTTTTCTGATCGCTGCATGTGTCGCTAGTGTCGCTAGGTAGCTAGTTATTTTTTTAGGTTCACCGCCAGGTTTTTATATCGCTAGGTACCCCGATATACTACCCAATAATGTTTTTAACCCCCTGATTGCCGCTAGTTAACCCTTTCACCCCCTTTTGCCAGTGTCACTAAGCGATTGTTTTTCTGATCGCTGCATTAGTGTCGCTACAGTCGCTAGGTAGCTAGTTATTTTTTTAGGTTCACCGCCAGGTTTTTATAGCGCTAGGTACCCCGATATACTACCCAATAATGGTTTTAACCCCCTGATTGCTGCTAGTTAACCCTTTCACCCCCTTTCACCAGCGATCACAGTATAAGTGTCACTGGTGACGCTGGTTAGCCAGTTAGTTATTTAGGTTCCCCGTCAGGTTTTTATATAGCGCCAGGGACCCCCATATACTACCTAATAAAAATTTGAACCCCCTGATTGCCCCTAGTTAACCCTTTCACCACTGATCACCGTATAAGTGTTACGGGTGACTCTGGTTAGTTTGTTTTTTATAGCATTTTATATTCAAATCCGGAAGGCAGTGCTTGGTTTTCGGGGTCCCGTACGTGGCTAGGCTCCCAAAAAGTCCCCCACATGTGGTATCCCCGTACTCGGGAGAAGCAGCAGAATGTATTTTGGGGTGTCATTTCACATATGCCCATAGCATGTGTGAGCAATATATCATTTAGTGACAACTTGGTGCAAAAAAAAAAAGTTTGTAATATTCCCGCAACTTGTGGCAAAATATAAAATATTCCATGGACTCAACATGCCTCTCAGTAAATAGCTTGGGGTGTCTACTTTCCAAAATGGGGTCATTTTGGGGGGTTTTGTGCTATTTTGGCATTTTATGGCCTTCGAAACTGTGATAGGTAGTGAGGAGTTAAATCAAAAATTTGCACCCTTAGAAATCCTGAAGGTGGTGATTGGTTTTCGGGGTGCCGTGCGCGACTAGACTCCCAAAAAGTCCCACACACGTGGTATCGCCATACTCGGGAGAAGTAGCGGAATATATTTTGGGGTGCAATTCCACATATAACCATGGCATGTGTGAGCAATATATCATTTAGTGACAACTTTTTTTTTTTTTGTCATTATTCAATCCCTTAGGACAAAAAAAATAAATATTCAATGGGCTCAACATACCCATCAGCAATTTCCTTGGGGTGTCTACTTTCCAAAATGGGGTCATTTGGGGGGGATTTGTACTGCCCTGCCATTTTAGCACCTCAAGAAATGAGATCGGCAGTCATAAATTAAAAGCTGTGTAAATTCCAGAAAATGTACTCTAGTTTGTAGACGCTATAACTTTTGCGCAAACCAAAAAATATACGCTTATTGACATTTTTTTTACTAAAGACATGTGGCTGAATAAATTTTGCCCTCAATGTATGACTAAAATTTAGTTTATTCGATTTTTCTTATAACAAAAAGAAGAAAATATATTTTTTTTTCAAAATTTTCGCTCTTTTTCCATTTATATCGCAAAAAAAAAAAATCGCAGAGGCAATCAAATACCATCAAAAGAAAGCTCTATTTGTGGGAAGAAAAGGACGCAAATTTCGTTTGGGTGCAATATTGCATGACCGCGCAATTACCAGTTAAAGCAGCGCAGTGCGAAATTGCAAAAAGACCTCTGGTCCTTAAGGTGTTTATTGGTCCGGAGCTGAAGTGGTTAAGCTCTGAACTATCTGGACCATCAGATGTGCACACACAAGAAAAAAGGCAGAAAATGAGAAAAATGTTGCACAGACCCCTTCATCAGAGCATGGAGGAGAAGTTGAGATGTTCCCTCAGAAGATCTAGAAGAATCTTCTCTGCACAAGCAAGGAAGAAGTTGATCCTCTTCGAAAGGTAGGACCTTTCCAGATCTATACGTGTGTTATGTTTGGAATTGAGAAGATGGGGTGTGGATTTGCTGTGTCAAGTGTGTGGATTTGGGGAGAGTAGGTGCAGGATTTTGGGTTTGCTGTGTGTGTGTATTTGGGGGGAAGGTGAGGAAGGGTGGGTTTGCTGTGTGTCTGATTTTGGGCCATAAGCCTCAAAATATTCCTCCTGTCTGATAGCGCATTCATGTGCTATAAAAGAAAAAGGAGGACAGAGAAATGTTATGTACCCCTACTCTTCTTTAGGGTCAAACCAGCACTTCATTAAAATTGTGCGCATCACTGGCCAACTGAATTTGGCAACTGACCAATGGCTCAGACATTAAGCTCTGAACTACCTGGACCATCAGATGTGCACACACAAGAAAAAAGGCAGAAAATTTGAAAAGTGTTGCACAGACCCCTTTATCAGAGCATGGAGGAGAAGTTGAGATGTTCCCTCAGAAGATCTAGAAGAATCTTCTCTGCACAAGCAAGGAAGAAGTTGATCGTCTTCGAAAGGTAGGACCTTTCCAGATCTATACTTGTGTTATGTTTGGAATTGAGAAGTTGGGGTGTGGGTTTGCTGTGTCAAGTGTGTGGATTTGGGGAGAGTATGTGCAGGATTTTGGGTTTGCTGTGTGTGTATTTGGAGGGAAGGTGAGGAAGGGTGGGTTTTTCTGTGTGTGTTGATTTTGGGCCATAAGTCTCAAAGTATTCCTCCTGTCTGATAGCGCATTCATGTGCTATAAAAGAAAAAGGAGGACAGAGAAATGTTATGTACCCCTACTCTGCTTTATGGTGAAGCCAGCACTTCATTAAAATTGTGCGCATCACTGGCCAACTAAATTTGGCAGCTGACAATGGCTCAGACATTAAGCTCTGAACTATCTGGACCATCAGATGTGCACACACAAGAAAAAAGGCAGAAAATGAGAAAAGTGTTGCACAGATCCCTTCATCAGAGCATGGTGGAGAAGTTGAGATGTTCCCTCAGAAGATCTAGAAGAATCTTCTCTGCACAAGCAAGGAAGAAGTTGATCCTCTTCGAAAGGTAGGACCTTTCCAGATCTATACGTGTGTTATGTTTGGAATTGAGAAGTTGGGGTGTGGATTTGCTGTGTCAAGTGTGTGGATTTGGGGAGAGTAGGTGCAGGATTTTGGGTTTGCTGTGTGTGTGTATTTGGGGGGAAGGTGAGGAAGGGTGGGTTTGCTGTGTGTCTGATTTTGGGCCATGAGCCTCAAAGTATTCCTCCTGTCTGATAGCGCATTCATGTGCTATAAAAGAAAAAGGAGGACAGAGAAATGTTATGTACCCCTACTCTTCTTTAGGGTGAAACCAGCACTTCATTAAAATTGTGCGCATCACTGGCCAACTGAATTTGGCGGCTGACCAATGGCTCAGACATTAAGCTCTGAACTATCTGGACCATCAGATGTGCACACACAAGAAAAAAGGCAGAAAATTAGAAAGGTGTTGCACAGACCCCTTCATCAGAGCATGGAGGAGAAGTTGAGATGTTCCCTCAGAAGATCTAGAAGAATCTTCTCTGCACAAGCAAGGAAGAAGTTGATCCTCTTCGAAAGGTAGGACCTTTCTAGATCTATACGTGTGTTATGTTTGGAATTCAGAAGTTGGGGTGTGGATTTGCTGTGTCAAGTGTGTGGATTTGGGGAGAGTAGGTGCAGGATTTTGGGTTTGCTGTGTGTGTGTATTTGGGGGGAAGGTGAGGAATGGTGGGTTTGCTGTGTGTCTGATTTTGGGCCATAAGCCTCAAAATATTCCTCCTGTCTGATAGCGCATTCATGTGCTATAAAAGAAAAAGGAGGACAGAGAAATGTTATGTACCCCTACTCTTCTTTAGGGTCAAACAAGCACTTCATTAAAATTGTGCGCATCACTGGCCAACTGAATTTGGCAACTGACCAATGGCTCAGACATTAAGCTCTGAACTATCTGGACCATCAGATGTGCACACACAAGAAAAAAGGCAGAAAATTAGAAAAATGTTGTACAGACCCCTTCATCAGAGCATGGAGGAGAAGTTGAGATGTTCCCTCAGAAGATCTAGAAGAATCTTTTCTGCACAAGCAAGGAAGAAGTTGATCCTCTTCGAAAGGTAGGACCTTTCCAGATCTATACGTGTGTTATGTTTGGAATTGAGAAGTTGGGGTGTGGATTTGCTGTGTCAAGTGTGTGGATTTGGGGAGAGTAGGTGCAGGATTTTGGGTTTGAGGTGTGTGTGTATTTGGGGGGAAGGTGAGGAAGGGTGGGTTTGCTGTGTGTCTGATTTTGGGCCATGAGCCTCAAAGTATTCCTCCTGTCTGATAGCGCATTCATGTGCTATAAAAGAAAAAGGAGGACAGAGAAATGTTATGTACCCCTACTCTTCTTTAGGGTGAAACCAGCACTTCATTAAAATTGTGCGCATCACTGGCCAACTGAATTTGGCGGCTGACCAATGGCTCAGACATTAAGCTCTGAACTACCTGGACCATCAGATGTGCACACACAAGAAAAAAGGCAGAAAATTTGAAAAGTGTTGCACAGACCCCTTTATCAGAGCATGGAGGAGAAGTTGAGATGTTCCCTCAGAAGATCTAGAAGAATCTTCTCTGCACAAGCAAGGAAGAAGTTGATCGTCTTCGAAAGGTAGGACCTTTCCAGATCTATACTTGTGTTATGTTTGGAATTGAGAAGTTGGGGTGTGGGTTTGCTGTGTAAAGTGTGTGGATTTGGGGAGAGTATGTGCAGGATTTTGGGTTTGCTGTGTGTGTATTTGGAGGGAAGGTGAGGAAGGGTGGGTTTTTCTGTGTGTGTTGATTTTGGGCCATAAGTCTCAAAGTATTCCTCCTGTCTGATAGCGCATTCATGTGCTATAAAAGAAAAAGGAGGACAGAGAAATGTTATGTACCCCTACTCTGCTTTATGGTGAAGCCAGCACTTCATTAAAATTGTGCGCATCACTGGCCAACTGAATTTGGCAGCTGACAATGGCTCAGACATTAAGCTCTGAACTATCTGGACCATCAGATGTGCACACACAAGAAAAAAGGCAGAAAATGAGAAAAGTGTTGCACAGATCCCTTCATCAAAGCATGGTGGAGAAGTTGAGATGTTCCCTCAGAAGATCTAGAAGAATCTTCTCTGCACAAGCAAGGAAGAAGTTGATCCTCTTCGAAAGGTAGGACCTTTCCAGATCTATACGTGTGTTATGTTTGGAATTGAGAAGTTGGGGTGTGGATTTGCTGTGTCAAGTGTGTGGATTTGGGGAGAGTAGGTGCAGGATTTTGGGTTTGCTGTGTGTGTGTATTTGGGGGGAAGGTGAGGAAGGGTGGGTTTGCTGTGTGTCTGATTTTGGGCCATGAGCCTCAAAGTATTCCTCCTATTTGATAGCGCATTCATGTGCTATAAAAGAAAAAGGAGGACAGAGAAATGTTATGTACCCCTACTCTTCTTTAGGGTGAAACCAGCACTTCATTAAAATTGTGCGCATCACTGGCCAACTGAATTTGGCAGCTGACCAATGGCTCAGACATTAAGCTCTGAACTATCTGGACCATCAGATGTGCACACACAAGAAAAAAGGCAGAAAATTAGAAAGGTCTTGCACAGACCCCTTCATCAGAGCTTGGAGGAGAAGATGAGATGTTCCCTCAGAAGATCTAGAAGAATCTTCTCTGCACAAGCAAGGAAGAAGTTGATCGTCTTCGAAAGGTAGGACCTTTCCAGATCTATACTTGTGTTATGTTTGGAATTGAGAAGTTGGGGTGTGGATTTGCTGTGTCAAGTGTGTGGATTTGGGGAGAGTAGGTGCAGGATTTTGGGTTTGCTGTGTGTGTATTTGGGGGGAAGGTGAGGAAGGGTGGGTTTGCTGTGTGTCTGATTTTGGGCTATGAGCCTCAAAGTATTCCTCCTGTCTGCTAGCGCATTCATGAGCTATAAAAGAAAAAGGAGAATAGAGAAATGTTATGTACCCCTACTCTTCTTTAGGGTGAAACCAGCACTTCATTAAAATTGTGCGCATCACCGGCCAACTGAATTTGGCGGCTGACAATGGCTCAGACATTAAGCTCTGAACTATCTGGACCATCAGATGTGCACACAGAAGAAAAAAGGCAGAAAATGAGAAAAATGTTGCACAGACCCCTTCATCAGAGCATGGAGGAGAAGTTGAGATGTTCCCTCAGAAGATCTAGAAGAATCTTCTCTGCACAAGCAAGGAAGAAGTTGATCCTCTTAGAAAGGTAGGACCTTTCCAGATCTATACGTGTGTTATGTTTGGAATTGAGAAGTTGGGGTGTGGATTTGCTGTGTCAAGTGTGTGGATTTGGGGAGAGTATGTGCAGGATTTTGGGTTTGCTGTGTGTGTGTATTTGGGGGGAAGGTGAGGAAGGGTGGGTTTGCTGTGTGTCTGATTTTGGGCTATGAGCCTCAAAGTATTCCTCCTGTCTGCTAGCGCATTCATGAGCTATAAAAGAAAAAGGAGAATAGAGAAATGTTATGTACCCCTACTCTTCTTTAGGGTGAAACCAGCACTTCATTAAAATTGTGCGCATCACCGGCCAACTGAATTTGGCGGCTGACAATGGCTCAGACATTAAGCTCTGAACTATCTGGACCATCAGATGTGCACACACAAGAAAAAAGGCAGAAAATGAGAAAAATGTTGCACAGACCCCTTCATCAGAGCATGGAGGAGAAGTTGAGATGTTCCCTCAGAAGATCTAGAAGAATCTTCTCTGCACAAGCAAGGAAGAAGTTGATCCTCTTCGAAAGGTAGGACCTTTCCAGATCTATACGTGTGTTATGTTTGGAATTGAGAAGTTGGGGTGTGGATTTGCTGTGTCAAGTGTGTGGATTTGGGGAGAGTAGGTGCAGGATTTTGGGTTTGCTGTGTATGTGTATTTGGGGGGAAGGTGAGGAAGGGTGGGTTTGCTGTGTGTCTGATTTGGGCCATGAGCCTCAAAGTATTCCTCCTGTCTGCTAGCGCATTCATGAGCTATAAAAGAAAAAGGAGAATAGAGAAATGTTATGTACCCCTACTCTTCTTTAGGGTGAAACCAGCACTTCATTAAAATTGTGCGCATCACTGGCCAACTGAATTTGGCGGCTCACCAATGGCTCAGACATTAAGCTCTTAACTACCTGGACCATCAGATGTGCACACACAAGAAAAAAGGCAGAAAATTTGAAAAGTGTTGTACAGACCCCTTCATCAGAGCATGGAGGAGAAGTTGAGATGTTCCCTCAGAAGATCTAGAAGAATCTTCTCTGCACAAGCAAGGAAGAAGTTGATCGTCTTCGAAAGGTAGGACCTTTCCAGATCTATACTTGTGTTATGTTTGGAATTGAGAAGTTGGGGTGTGGATTTGCTGTGTCAAGTGTGTGGATTTGGGGAGAGTAGGTGCAGGATTTTGGGTTTGCTGTGTGTGTATTTGGGGGGAAGGTGAGGAAGGGTGGGTTTGCTGTGTGTCTGATTTTGGGCCATGAGCCTCAAAGTATTCCTCCTGTCTGATAGCACATTCATCAGCTATAACAGAAAAAGGAGGACAAAGAAATGTTATGTACCCCTACTCTGCTTTAGGGTGAAACCAGCACTTCATTAAAATTGTGCGCATCACTGGCCAACTGAATTTGGCGGCTGACCAATGGCTCAGACATTAAGCTCTGAACTACCTGGACCATCAGATGTGCACACACAAGAAAAAAGGCAGAAAATTTGAAAAGTGTTGCACAGACCCCTTCATCAGAGCATGGAGGAGAAGTTGAGATGTTCCCTCAGAAGATCTAGAAGAATCTTCTCTGCACAAGCAAGGAAGAAGTTGATCCTCTTCGAAAGGTAGGACCTATCCAGATCTATACTTGTGTTATGTTTGGAATTGAGAAGTTGGGGTGTGGATTTGCTGTGTCAAGTGTGTGGATTTGGGGAGAGTAGGTGCAGGATTTTGGGTTTGCTGTGTGTGTATTTGGGGGGAAGGTGAGGAAGGGTGGGTTTGCTATGTGTCTGATTTTGGGCCATAAGCCTCAAAATATTCCTCCTGTCTGATAGCGCATTCATGTGCTATAAAAGAAAAAGGAGGACAGAGAAATGTTATGTACCCCTACTCTTCTTTAGGGTCAAACCAGCACTTCATTAAAATTGTGCGCATCACTAGCCAACTGAATTTGGCAACTGACCAATGGCTCAGACATTAAGCTCTGAACTATCTGGACCATCAGATGTGCACACACAAGAAAAAAGGCAGAGAATTTGAAAAATGTTGCACAGACCCCTTCATCAGAGCATGGAGGAGAAGTTGAGATGTTCCCTCAGAAGATCTAGAAGAATCTTCTCTGCACAAGCAAGGAAGAAGTTGATCCTCTTCGAAAGGTAGGACCTTTCTAGATCTATACTTGTGTTATGTTTGGAATTGAGAAGTTGGGATATGGATTTGCTGTGTCAAGTGTGTGGATTTGGGGAGAGTATGTGCAGGATTTTGGGTTTGCTGTGTGTGTATTTGGGGGGAAGGTGAGGAAGGGTGGGTTTGCTGTGTGTCTGATTTTGGGCCATGAGCCTCAAAGTATTCCTCCTGCCTGATAGCGCATTCATGAGCTATAAAATAAAAAGGAGGACAGAGAAATGTTATGTACCCCTACTCTGCTTTAGGGTGAAGCCAGCACTTCATTAAAATTGTGCGCATTACTGGCCAACTGAATTTGGCGGCTGACCAATGGCTCAGACATTAAGCTCTGAACTATCTGGACCATTAGATGTGCACACACAAGCAAAAAGGCAGAAAATTAGAAAAGTGTTGCACAGACCCCTTCATCAGAGCATGGAGGAGAAGTTGAGATGTTCCTTTAGAAGATCTATAAGAATCTTCTCTGCACAAGCAAGGAAGAAGTTGATCCTCTTCGAAAGGTAGGACCTTTCCAGATCTATACTTGTGTTATGTTTGGAATTGAGAAGTTGGGGTGTGGATTTGCTGTGTCAAGTGTGTGGATTTGGGGAGAGTATGTGCAGGATTTTGGGTTTGCTGTGTGTGTATTTGGGGGGAAGGTGAGGAAGGGTGGGTTTGCTGTGTGTCTGATTTTGGGCCATGAGCCTCAAAGTATTCCTCCTGCCTGATAGCGCATTCATGAGCTATAAAATAAAAAGGAGGACAGAGAAATGTTATGTACCCCTACTCTGCTTTAGGGTGAAACCAGCACTTCACTAAAATTGTGCGCATCACTGGCCAACTGAATTTGGCGGCTGACCAATGGCTCAGACATTAAGCTCTGAACTATCTGGACCATCAGATGTGCACACACAAGTAAAAAAGGCAGAAAATGAGAAAAGTGTTGCACAGACCCCTTCATCAGAGCATGGAGGAGAAGTTGAGATGTTCCCTCTGAAGATCTAGAAGAGTCTTCTCTGCACAAGCAAGGAAGAAGTTGATCCTCTTCAAAAGGTAGGACCTTTCCAGATCTATACGTGTGTTATGTTTGGAATTGAGAAGTTGGGGTGTGGATTTGCTGTGTCAAGTGTGTGGATTTGGGGAGAGTAGGTGCAGGATTTTGGGTTTGCTGTGTGTGAATTTGGGGGGAAGGTGAGGAAGGGTGGGTTTGCTGTGTGTCTGATTTTGGGCCATGAGCCTCAAAGTATTCCTCCTGTCTGATAGCGCATTCATGAGCTATAAAAGAAAGAGGAGGACAGAAAAATGTTGTGTACCCTTACTCTGCTTTAGGGTGAAACCAGCACTTCATTAAAATTGTGCGCATCACTGGCCAACTGAATTTGGCGACTGACCAATGGCTCAGACATTATGGACCATCAGATGTGCACACACAAGCAAAAAGGCAGAAAATTAGAAAAGTGTTGCACAGACCCCTTCATCAGAGCATGGAGGAGAAGTTGAGATGTTCCTTCAGAAGAGCTAGTAGAATCTTCTCTGCACAAGGAAGGAAGAAGTTGATCTTCTTCGAAAGGTAGGACCTTTCCAGATCTATGCTTGTGTTATGTTTGGAATTGAGAAGTTGGGGTGTGGATTTGCTGTGTCAATGTGTGTGGATTTGGGGAGAGTAGGTGCAGGATTTTGGGTTTGCTGTGTGTGTATTTGGGGGGAAGGTGGGAAAGGGTGGGTTTGCTGTGTCTCAAATTTTGGGCCATAAGCCTCAAAGTATTCCTCCTGTCTGATAGCGCATTCATGAGCTATAAAAGAAAAAAGGAGGACAGGGAAGTGTCGTGCACTCCTACTCTGCTTAGGGGTGAAGCCAGTACTTCATTAAAATTGTGTGCATCACTGGCCAACTGAATTTGGCGGCTGACCAATGGCTCAGATATTAAGCTCTGAACTATCTGGACCAACAGATGTGCACACACAAGAAAAAAGGCAGAAAATGAGAAATGTGTTGCACAGAACCCTTCATCAGAGCATGGAGGAGAAGTTGAGATGTTCCCTCAGAAGATCTAGAAGAATCTTCTCTGCACAAGCAAGGAAGAAGTTGATCCTCTTCGAAAGGTAGGACCTTTCCAGATCTATACTTGTGTTATGTTTGGAATTGAGAAGTTGGGGTGTGGATTTGCTGTGTCAAGTGTGTGGATGTGGGGAGAGTATGTGCAGGATTTTGGGTTTGCTGTGTGTGTGTATTTGGGGGGAAGGTGAGGAAGGGAGGGTTTGCTGTGTGTCTGATTTTGGGCCATGAGCCTCAAAGTATTCCTCCTGTCTGATAGCGCATTCATGAGCTATAAAAGAAAAAGGAGGACAGAGAAATGTTATGTACCCCTACTCTGCTTTAGGGTGAAGCCAGCACTTCATTAAAATTGTGCGCATCACTGGCCAACTGAATTTGGCGGCTGACCAATGGCTCAGACATTAAGCTCTGAACTATCTGGACCATCAGATGTGCACACACAAGAAAAAAGGCAGACAATGAGAAAAGTGTTGCACAGAACCCTTCATCAGAGCGTGGAGGAGAAGTTCAGATGTTCCCTCAGAAGATCTAGAAGAATCTTCTCTGCACAAGCAAGGAAGTAGTTGATCCTCTTCGAAAGGTAGGACCTTTCCAGATCTATACTTGTGTTATGTTTGGAATTGAGAAGTTGGGGTGTGGGTTTGCTGTGTCAAGTGTGTGGATGTGGGGAGAGTATGTGCAGGATTTTGGGTTTGCTGTGTGTGTGTATTTGGGGGGAAGGTGAGGAAGGGAGGGTTTGCTGTGTGTCTGATTTTGGGCCATGAGCCTCAAAGTATTCCTCCTGTCTGATAGCGCATTCATGAGCTATAAAAGAAAAAGGAGGACAGAGAAATGTTATGTACCCCTACTCTGCTTTAGGGTGAAGCCAACACTTCATTAAAATTGTGCGCATCACTGGCCAACTGAATTTGGCGGCTGATCAATGGCTCAGACATTATGGACCATCAGATGTGCACACACAAGCAAAAAGGCAGAAAATTAGAAAAGTGTTGCACAGACCCCTTCATCAGAGCATGGAGGAGAAGTTGAGATGTTCCTTCAGAAGAGCTAGTAGAATCTTCTCTGCACAAGGAAGGAAGAAGTTGATCCTCTTCGAAAGGTAGGACCTTTCCAGATCTATGCTTGTGTTATGTTTGGAATTGAGAAGTTGGGGTGTGGATTTGCTGTGTCAATGTGTGTGGATTTGGGGAGAGTAGGTGCAGGATTTTGGGTTTGCTGTGTGTGTGTATTTGGGGGGAAGGTGGGAAAGGGTGGGTTTGCTGTGTCTCAAATTTTGGGCCATAAGCCTCAAAGTATTCCTCCTGTCTGATAGCGCATTCATGAGCTATAAAAGAAAAAAGGAGGACAGGGAAGTGTCGTGCACTCCTACTCTGCTTAGGGGTGAAGCCAGTACTTCATTAAAATTGTGTGCATCACTGGCCAAGTGAATTTGGCGGCTGACCAATGGCTCAGATATTAAGCTCTGAACTATCTGGACCATCAGATGTGCACACACAAGAAAAAAGGCAGAAAATGAGAAATGTGTTGCACAGAACCCTTCATCAGAGCATGGAGGAGAAGTTGAGATGTTCCCTCAGAAGATCTAGAAGAATCTTCTCTGCACAAGCAAGGAAGAAGTTGATCCTTTTCGAAAGGTAGGACCTTTCCAGATCTATACTTGTGTTATGTTTGGAATTGAGAAGTTGGGGTGTGGATTTGCTGTGTCAAGTGTGTGGATGTGGGGAGAGTATGTGCAGGATTTTGGGTTTGCTGTGTGTGTGTATTTGGGGGGAAGGTGAGGAAGGGAGGGTTTGCTGTGTGTCTGATTTTGGGCCATGAGCCTCAAAGTATTCCTCCTGTCTGATAGCGCATTCATGAGCTATAAAAGAAAAAGGAGGACAGAGAAATGTTATGTACCCCTACTCTGCTTTAGGGTGAAGCCAGCACTTCATTAAAATTGTGCGCATCACTGGCCAACTGAATTTGGCGGCTGACCAATGGCTCAGACATTAAGCTCTGAACTATCTGGACCATCAGATGTGCACACACAAGAAAAAAGGCAGACAATGAGAAAAGTGTTGCACAGAACCCTTCATCAGAGCGTGGAGGAGAAGTTGAGATGTTCCCTCAGAAGATCTAGAAGAATCTTCTCTGCACAAGCAAGGAAGTAGTTGATCCTCTTCGAAAGGTAGGACCTTTCCAGATCTATACTTGTGTTATGTTTGGAATTGAGAAGTTGGGGTGTGGATTTGCTGTGTCAAGTGTGTGGATTTGGGGAGAGTATGTGCAGGATTTTGGGTTTGCTGTGTGTGTGTATTTGGGGGGAAGGTGAGGAAGTGTGGGTTTGCTGTGTGTCTGATTTTGGGCCATAAGCCTCAATGTATTCCTCCTGTCTGATAGCGCATTCATGAGCTATAAAAGAAAAAGGAGGACAGAGAAATTTTATGTACTCCTACTCTGCTTTAGGGGGAAGCCAGCACTTCATTAAAATTGTGTGCATCACTGGCCAACTGAATTTGGCGGCTGACCAATGGCTCAGATATTAAGCTCTGAACTATCTGGACCATCAGATGTGCACACACAAGAAAAAAGGCAGAAAATGAGAAATGTGTTGCACAGAACCCTTTATCAGAGCATGGAGGAGAAGTTGAGATGTTCCCTCAGAAGATCTAGAAGAATCTTCTCTGCACAAGCAAGGAAGAAGTTGATCCTCTTCGAATGGTAGGACCTTTCCAGATCTATACTTGTGTTATGTTTGGAATTGAGAAGTTGGGGTGTGGATTTGCTGTGTCAAGTGTGTGGATTTGGGGAGAGTAGGTGCAGGATTTTGGGTTTGCTGTGTGTGTATTTGGGGGGAAGGTGAGGAAGGGTGGGTTTGCTGTGTGTTTGATTTTGGGCCATAAGCCTCAATGTATTCCTCCTGTCTGATAGCGCATTCATGTGCTATAAAAGAAAAAGGAGGACAGAGAAATGTTATGTACCCCTACTCTGCTTTAGGGGGAAGCTAGCACTTCATTAAAATTGTGTGCATCACTGGCCAAGTGAATTTGGCGGCTGACCAATGGCTCAGATATTAAGCTCTGAACTATCTGGACCATCAGATGTGCACACACAAGAAAAAAGGCAGAAAATGAGAAATGTGTTGCACAGAACCCTTCATCAGAGCATGGAGGAGAAGTTGAGATGTTCCCTCAGAAGATCTAGAAGAATCTTCTCTGCACAAGCAAGGAAGAAGTTGATCCTCTTCGAAAGGTAGGACCTTTCCAGATCTATACTTGTGTTATGTTTGGAATTGAGAAGTTGGGGTGTGGATTTGCTGTGTCAAGTGTGTGGATGTGGGGAGAGTATGTGCAGGATTTTGGGTTTGCTGTGTGTGTGTATTTGGGGGGAAGGTGAGGAAGGGAGGGTTTGCTGTGTGTCTGATTTTGGGCCATGAGCCTCAAAGTATTCCTCCTGTCTGATAGCGCATTCATGAGCTATAAAAGAAAAAGGAGGACAGAGAAATGTTATGTACCCCTACTCTGCTTTAGGGTGAAGCCAACACTTCATTAAAATTGTGCGCATCACTGGCCAACTGAATTTGGCGGCTGATCAATGGCTCAGACATTATGGACCATCAGATGTGCACACACAAGCAAAAAGGCAGAAAATTAGAAAAGTGTTGCACAGACCCCTTCATCAGAGCATGGAGGAGAAGTTGAGATGTTCCTTCAGAAGAGCTAGTAGAATCTTCTCTGCACAAGGAAGGAAGAAGTTGATCCTCTTCGAAAGGTAGGACCTTTCCAGATCTATGCTTGTGTTATGTTTGGAATTGAGAAGTTGGGGTGTGGATTTGCTGTGTCAATGTGTGTGGATTTGGGGAGAGTAGGTGCAGGATTTTGGGTTTGCTGTGTGTGTGTATTTGGGGGGAAGGTGGGAAAGGGTGGGTTTGCTGTGTCTCAAATTTTGGGCCATAAGCCTCAAAGTATTCCTCCTGTCTGATAGCGCATTCATGAGCTATAAAAGAAAAAAGGAGGACAGGGAAGTGTCGTGCACTCCTACTCTGCTTAGGGGTGAAGCCAGTACTTCATTAAAATTGTGTGCATCACTGGCCAAGTGAATTTGGCGGCTGACCAATGGCTCAGATATTAAGCTCTGAACTATCTGGACCATCAGATGTGCACACACAAGAAAAAAGGCAGAAAATGAGAAATGTGTTGCACAGAACCCTTCATCAGAGCATGGAGGAGAAGTTGAGATGTTCCCTCAGAAGATCTAGAAGAATCTTCTCTGCACAAGCAAGGAAGAAGTTGATCCTTTTCGAAAGGTAGGACCTTTCCAGATCTATACTTGTGTTATGTTTGGAATTGAGAAGTTGGGGTGTGGATTTGCTGTGTCAAGTGTGTGGATGTGGGGAGAGTATGTGCAGGATTTTGGGTTTGCTGTGTGTGTGTATTTGGGGGGAAGGTGAGGAAGGGAGGGTTTGCTGTGTGTCTGATTTTGGGCCATGAGCCTCAAAGTATTCCTCCTGTCTGATAGCGCATTCATGAGCTATAAAAGAAAAAGGAGGACAGAGAAATGTTATGTACCCCTACTCTGCTTTAGGGTGAAGCCAGCACTTCATTAAAATTGTGCGCATCACTGGCCAACTGAATTTGGCGGCTGACCAATGGCTCAGACATTAAGCTCTGAACTATCTGGACCATCAGATGTGCACACACAAGAAAAAAGGCAGACAATGAGAAAAGTGTTGCACAGAACCCTTCATCAGAGCGTGGAGGAGAAGTTGAGATGTTCCCTCAGAAGATCTAGAAGAATCTTCTCTGCACAAGCAAGGAAGTAGTTGATCCTCTTCGAAAGGTAGGACCTTTCCAGATCTATACTTGTGTTATGTTTGGAATTGAGAAGTTGGGGTGTGGATTTGCTGTGTCAAGTGTGTGGATTTGGGGAGAGTATGTGCAGGATTTTGGGTTTGCTGTGTGTGTGTATTTGGGGGGAAGGTGAGGAAGTGTGGGTTTGCTGTGTGTCTGATTTTGGGACATAAGCCTCAATGTATTCCTCCTGTCTGATAGCGCATTCATGAGCTATAAAAGAAAAAGGAGGACAGAGAAATTTTATGTACTCCTACTCTGCTTTAGGGGGAAGCCAGCACTTCATTAAAATTGTGTGCATCACTGGCCAACTGAATTTGGCGGCTGACCAATGGCTCAGATATTAAGCTCTGAACTATCTGGACCATCAGATGTGCACACACAAGAAAAAAGGCAGAAAATGAGAAATGTGTTGCACAGAACCCTTTATCAGAGCATGGAGGAGAAGTTGAGATGTTCCCTCAGAAGATCTAGAAGAATCTTCTCTGCACAAGCAAGGAAGAAGTTGATCCTCTTCGAATGGTAGGACCTTTCCAGATCTATACTTGTGTTATGTTTGGAATTGAGAAGTTGGGGTGTGGATTTGCTGTGTCAAGTGTGTGGATTTGGGGAGAGTAGGTGCAGGATTTTGGGTTTGCTGTGTGTGTATTTGGGGGGAAGGTGAGGAAGGGTGGGTTTGCTGTGTGTTTGATTTTGGGCCATAAGCCTCAATGTATTCCTCCTGTCTGATAGCGCATTCATGTGCTATAAAAGAAAAAGGAGGACAGAGAAATGTTATGTACCCCTACTCTGCTTTAGGGGGAAGCTAGCACTTCATTAAAATTGTGTGCATCACTGGCCAAGTGAATTTGGCGGCTGACCAATGGCTCAGATATTAAGCTCTGAACTATCTGGACCATCAGATGTGCACACACAAGAAAAAAGGCAGAAAATGAGAAATGTGTTGCACAGAACCCTTCATCAGAGCATGGAGGAGAAGTTGAGATGTTCCCTCAGAAGATCTAGAAGAATCTTCTCTGCACAAGCAAGGAAGAAGTTGATCCTCTTCGAAAGGTAGGACCTTTCCAGATCTATACTTGTGTTATGTTTGGAATTGAGAAGTTGGGGTGTGGATTTGCTGTGTCAAGTGTGTGGATGTGGGGAGAGTATGTGCAGGATTTTGGGTTTGCTGTGTGTGTGTATTTGGGGGGAAGGTGAGGAAGGGAGGGTTTGCTGTGTGTCTGATTTTGGGCCATGAGCCTCAAAGTATTCCTCCTGTCTGATAGCGCATTCATGAGCTATAAAAGAAAAAGGAGGACAGAGAAATGTTATGTACCCCTACTCTGCTTTAGGGTGAAGCCAGCACTTCATTAAAATTGTGCGCATCACTGGCCAACTGAATTTGGCGGCTGACCAATGGCTCAGACATTAAGCTCTGAACTATCTGGACCATCAGATGTGCACACACAAGAAAAAAGGCAGACAATGAGAAAAGTGTTGCACAGAACCCTTCATCAGAGCGTGGAGGAGAAGTTGAGATGTTCCCTCAGAAGATCTAGAAGAATCTTCTCTGCACAAGCAAGGAAGTAGTTGATCCTCTTCGAAAGGTAGGACCTTTCCAGATCTATACTTGTGTTATGTTTGGAATTGAGAAGTTGGGGTGTGGGTTTGCTGTGTCAAGTGTGTGGATGTGGGGAGAGTATGTGCAGGATTTTGGGTTTGCTGTGTGTGTGTATTTGGGGGGAAGATGAGGAAGGGAGGGTTTGCTGTGTGTCTGATTTTGGGCCATGAGCCTCAAAGTATTCCTCCTGTCTGATAGCGCATTCATGAGCTATAAAAGAAAAAGGAGGACAGAGAAATGTTATGTACCCCTACTCTGCTTTAGGGTGAAGCCAGCACTTCATTAAAATTGTGCGCATCACTGGCCAACTGAATTTGGCGGCTGATCAATGGCTCAGACATTATGGACCATCAGATGTGCACACACAAGCAAAAAGGCAGTAAAATAGAAAAGTGTTGCACAGACCCCTTCATCAGAGCATGGAGGAGAAGTTGAGATGTTCCTTCAGAAGAGCTAGTAGAATCTTCTCTGCACAAGGAAGGAAGAAGTTGATCCTCTTCGAAAGGTAGGACCTTTCCAGATCTATGCTTGTGTTATGTTTGGAATTGAGAAGTTGGGGTGTGGATTTGCTGTGTCAATGTGTGTGGATTTGGGGAGAGTAGGTGCAGGATTTTGGGTTTGCTGTGTGTGTGTATTTGGGGGGAAGGTGGGAAAGGGTGGGTTTGCTGTGTCTCAAATTTTGGGCCATAAGCCTCAAAGTATTCCTCCTGTCTGATAGCGCATTCATGAGCTATAAAAGAAAAAAGGAGGACAGGGAAGTGTCGTGCACTCCTACTCTGCTTAGGGGTGAAGCCAGTACTTCATTAAAATTGTGTGCATCACTGGCCAACTGAATTTGGCGGCTGACCAATGGCTCAGATATTAAGCTCTGAACTATCTGGACCAACAGATGTGCACACACAAGAAAAAAGGCAGAAAATGAGAAATGTGTTGCACAGAACCCTTCATCAGAGCATGGAGGAGAAGTTGAGATGTTCCCTCAGAAGATCTAGAAGAATCTTCTCTGCACAAGCAAGGAAGAAGTTGATCCTCTTCGAAAGGTAGGACCTTTCCAGATCTATACTTGTGTTATGTTTGGAATTGAGAAGTTGGGGTGTGGATTTGCTGTGTCAAGTGTGTGGATGTGGGGAGAGTATGTGCAGGATTTTGGGTTTGCTGTGTGTGTGTATTTGGGGGGAAGGTGAGGAAGTGTGGGTTTGCTGTGTGTCTGATTTTGGGCCATAAGCCTCAATGTATTCCCCCTGTCTGATAGCGCATTCATGAGCTATAAAAGAAAAAGGAGGACAGAGAAATGTTATGTACCCCTACTCTGCTTTAGGGTGAAGCCAGCACTTCATTAAAATTGTGAGCATCACTGGCCAACTGAATTTGGCGGCTGACCAATGGCTCAGACATTAAGCTCTGAACTATCTGGACCATCAGATGTGCACACACAAGAAAAAAGGCAGACAATGAGAAAAGTGTTGCACAGAACCCTTCATCAGAGCGTGGAGGAGAAGTTGAGATGTTCCCTCAGAAGATCGAGAAGAATCTTCTCTGCACAAGCAAGGAAGTAGTTGATCCTCTTCGAAAGGTAGGACCTTTCCAGATCTATACTTGTGTTATGTTTGGAATTGAGAAGTTGGGGTGTGGATTTGTTGTGTCAAGTTTGTGGATTTGGGGAGAGTATGTGCAGGATTTTGGGTTTGCTGTGTGTGTGTATTTGGGGGGAAGGTGAGGAAGTGTGGGTTTGCTGTGTGTCTGATTTTGGGCCATAAGCCTCAATGTATTCCTCCTGTCTGATAGCGCATTCATGAGCTATAAAAGAAAAAGGAGGACAGAGAAATGTTATGTACCCCTACTCTGCTTTAGGGGGAAGCCAGCACTTCATTAAAATTGTGTGCATCACTGGCCAACTGAATTTGGCGGCTGACCAATGGCTCAGATATTAAGCTCTGAACTATCTGGACCATCAGATGTGCACACACAAGAAAAAAGGCAGAAAATGAGAAATGTGTTGCACAGAACCCTTCATCAGAGCATGGAGGAGAAGTTGAGATGTTCCCTCAGAAGATCTAGAAGAATCTTCTTTGCACAAGCAAGGAAGAAGTTGATCCTCTTCGAAAGGTAGGACCTTTCCAGATCTATACTTGTGTTATGTTTGGAATTGAGAAGTTGGGGTGTGGATTTGCTGTGTCAATGTGTGTGGATTTGGGGAGAGTAGGTGCAGGATTTTGGGTTTGCTGTGTGTGTGTATTTGGGGGGAAGGTGGGAAAGGGTGGGTTTGCTGTGTCTCAAATTTTGGGCCATAAGCCTCAAAGTATTCCTCCTGTCTGATAGCGCATTCATGAGCTATAAAAGAAAAAAGGAGGACAGGGAAGTGTCGTGCACTCCTACTCTGCTTAGGGGTGAAGCCAGTACTTCATTAAAATTGTGTGCATCACTGGCCAACTGAATTTGGCGGCTGACCAATGGCTCAGATATTAAGCTCTGAACTATCTGGACCAACAGATGTGCACACACAAGAAAAAAGGCAGAAAATGAGAAATGTGTTGCACAGAACCCTTCATCAGAGCATGGAGGAGAAGTTGAGATGTTCCCTCAGAAGATCTAGAAGAATCTTCTCTGCACAAGCAAGGAAGAAGTTGATCCTCTTCGAAAGGTAGGACCTTTCCAGATCTATACTTGTGTTATGTTTGGAATTGAGAAGTTGGGGTGTGGATTTGCTGTGTCAAGTGTGTGGATGTGGGGAGAGTATGTGCAGGATTTTGGGTTTGCTGTGTGTGTGTATTTGGGGGGAAGGTGAGGAAGTGTGGGTTTGCTGTGTGTCTGATTTTGGGCCATAAGCCTCAATGTATTCCCCCTGTCTGATAGCGCATTCATGAGCTATAAAAGAAAAAGGAGGACAGAGAAATGTTATGTACCCCTACTCTGCTTTAGGGTGAAGCCAGCACTTCATTAAAATTGTGAGCATCACTGGCCAACTGAATTTGGCGGCTGACCAATGGCTCAGACATTAAGCTCTGAACTATCTGGACCATCAGATGTGCACACACAAGAAAAAAGGCAGACAATGAGAAAAGTGTTGCACAGAACCCTTCATCAGAGCGTGGAGGAGAAGTTGAGATGTTCCCTCAGAAGATCTAGAAGAATCTTCTCTGCACAAGCAAGGAAGTAGTTGATCCTCTTCGAAAGGTAGGACCTTTCCAGATCTATACTTGTGTTATGTTTGGAATTGAGAAGTTGGGGTGTGGATTTGTTGTGTCAAGTTTGTGGATTTGGGGAGAGTATGTGCAGGATTTTGGGTTTGCTGTGTGTGTGTATTTGGGGGGAAGGTGAGGAAGTGTGGGTTTGCTGTGTGTCTGATTTTGGGCCATAAGCCTCAATGTATTCCTCCTGTCTGATAGCGCATTCATGAGCTATAAAAGAAAAAGGAGGACAGAGAAATGTTATGTACCCCTACTCTGCTTTAGGGGGAAGCCAGCACTTCATTAAAATTGTGTGCATCACTGGCCAACTGAATTTGGCGGCTGACCAATGGCTCAGATATTAAGCTCTGAACTATCTGGACCATCAGATGTGCACACACAAGAAAAAAGGCAGAAAATGAGAAATGTGTTGCACAGAACCCTTCATCAGAGCATGGAGGAGAAGTTGAGATGTTCCCTCAGAAGATCTAGAAGAATCTTCTTTGCACAAGCAAGGAAGAAGTTGATCCTCTTCGAAAGGTAGGACCTTTCCAGATCTATACTTGTGTTATGTTTGGAATTGAGAAGTTGGGGTGTGGATTTGCTGTGTCAAGTGTGTGGATTTGGGGAGAGTAGGTGCAGGATTTTGGGTTTGCTGTGTGTGTATTTGGGGGGAAGTTGAGGAAGGGTGGGTTTGCTGTGTGTTTGATTTTGGGCCATAAGCCTCAATGTATTCCTCCTGTCTGATAGCGCATTCATGTGCTATAAAAGAAAAAGGAGAACAGAGAAATGTTATGTACCCCTACTCTGCTTTAGGGTGAAACCAGCACTTCATTAAAATTGTGCGCATCACTGGCCAACTGAATTTGGCGGCTGACCAATGGCTCAGACATTAAGCTCTGAACTATCTGGACCATCAGATGTGCACACACAAGAAAAAAGGCAGACAATGAGAAAAGTGTTGCACAGAACCCTTCATCAGAGCGTGGAGGAGAAGTTGAGATGTTCCCTCAGAAGATCTAGAAGAATCTTCTCTGCACAAGCAAGGAAGTAGTTGATCCTCTTCGAAAGGTAGGACCTTTCCAGATCTATACTTGTGTTATGTTTGGAATTGAGAAGTTGGGGTGTGGATTTGTTGTGTCAAGTTTGTGGATTTGGGGAGAGTATGTGCAGGATTTTGGGTTTGCTGTGTGTGTGTATTTGGGGGGAAGGTGAGGAAGTGTGGGTTTGCTGTGTGTCTGATTTTGGGCCATAAGCCTCAATGTATTCCTCCTGTCTGATAGCGCATTCATGAGCTATAAAAGAAAAAGGAGGACAGAGAAATGTTATGTACCCCTACTCTGCTTTAGGGGGAAGCCAGCACTTCATTAAAATTGTGTGCATCACTGGCCAACTGAATTTGGCGGCTGACCAATGGCTCAGATATTAAGCTCTGAACTATCTGGACCATCAGATGTGCACACACAAGAAAAAAGGCAGAAAATGAGAAATGTGTTGCACAGAACCCTTCATCAGAGCATGGAGGAGAAGTTGAGATGTTCCCTCAGAAGATCTAGAAGAATCTTCTCTGCACAAGCAAGGAAGAAGTTGATCCTCTTCGAAAGGTAGGACCTTTCCAGATCTATACTTGTGTTATGTTTGGAATTGAGAAGTTGGGGTGTGGATTTGCTGTGTCAAGTGTGTGGATGTGGGGAGAGTATGTGCAGGATTTTGGGTTTGCTGTGTGTGTGTATTTGGGGGGAAGGTGAGGAAGGGAGGGTTTGCTGTGTGTCTGATTTTGGGCCATGAGCCTCAAAGTATTCCTCCTGTCTGATAGCGCATTCATGAGCTATAAAAGAAAAAGGAGGACAGAGAAATGTTATGTACCCCTACTCTGCTTTAGGGTGAAGCCAGCACTTCATTAAAATTGTGCGCATCACTGGCCAACTGAATTTGGCGGCTGACCAATGGCTCAGATATTAAGCTCTGAACTATCTGGACCATCAGATGTGCACACACAAGAAAAAAGGCAGAAAATGAGAAATGTGTTGCACAGAACCCTTCATCAGAGCATGGAGGAGAAGTTGAGATGTTCCCTCAGAAGATCTAGAAGAATCTTCTCTGCACAAGCAAGGAAGAAGTTGATCCTCTTCGAAAGGTAGGACCTTTCCAGATCTATACTTGTGTTATGTTTGGAATTGAGAAGTTGGGGTGTGGATTTGCTGTGTCAAGTGTGTGGATTTGGGGAGAGTAGGTGCAGGATTTTGGGTTTGCTGTGTGTGTATTTGGGGGGAAGGTGAGGAAGGGTGGGTTTGCTGTGTGTTTGATTTTGGGCCATAAGCCTCAATGTATTCCTCCTGTCTGATAGCACATTCATGTGCTATAAAAGAAAAAGGAGAACAGAGAAATGTTATGTACCCCTACTCTGCTTTAGGGTGAAACCAGCACTTCATTAAAATTGTGCGCATCACTGGCCAACTGAATTTGACGACTGACCAATGGCTCAGACATTAAGCTCTGAACTATCTGGACCATCAGATGTGCACACACAAGATAAAAGGCAGAAAATGAGAAAAGTGTTGCACAGACCCCTTCATCAGAGCATGGAGGAGAAGTTGAGATGTTCCCTCAGAAGATCTAGAAGAATCTTTTCTGCACAAGCAAGGAAGAAGTTGATCCTCTTCGAAAGGTAGGACCTTTCCAGATCTATACTTGTGTTATGTTTGGAATTGAGAAGTTGGGGTGTGGATTTGCTGTGTCAAGTGTGTGGATGTGGGGAGAGTATGTGCAGGATTTTGGGTTTGTTGTGTGTGTGTATTTGGGGGGAAGGTGAGGAAGGGAGGGTTTGCTGTGTGTCTGATTTTGGGCCATGAGCCTCAAAGTATTCCTCCTGTCTGATAGCGCATTCATGAGCTATAAAAGAAAAAGGAGGACAGAGAAATGTTATGTACCCCTACTCTGCTTTAGGGTGAAGCCAGCACTTCATTAAAATTGTGCGCATCACTGGCCAACTGAATTTGGCGGCTGACCAATGGCTCAGACATTAAGCTCTGAACTATCTGGACCATCAGATGTGCACACACAAGAAAAAAGGCAGAAAATGAGAAAAGTGTTGCACAGACCCCTTCATCAGAGCATGGAGGAGAAGTTGAGATGTTCCCTCAGAAGATCTAGAAGAATCTTCTCTGCACAAGGAAGGAAGAAGTTGATCCTCTTCGAAAGGTAGGACCTTTCCAGATCTATGCTTGTGTTAGGTTTGGAATTGAGAAGTTGGGGTGTGGATTTGCTGTGTCAATGTGTGTGGATTTGGGGAGAGTAGGTGCAGGATTTTGGGTTTGCTGTGTGTGTGTATTTGGGGGGAAGGTGGAAAAGGGTGGGTTTGCTGTGTCTCTGATTTTGGGCCATAAGCCTCAAAGTATTCCTCCTGTCTGATAGCGCATTCATGTGCTATAAAAGAAAAAGGAGGACAGAGAAATGTTATGTACCCCTACTCTGCTTTAGGGGGAAGCCAGCACTTCATTAAAATTGTGTGCATCACTGGCCAACTGAATTTGGCGGCTGACCAATGGCTCAGATATTAAGCTCTGAACTATCTGGACCATCAGATGTGCACACACAAGAAAAAAGGCAGAAAATGAGAAATGTGTTGCACAGAACCCTTCATCAGAGCATGGAGGAGAAGTTGAGATGTTCCCTCAGAAGATCTAGAAGAATCTTCTCTGCACAAGCAAGGAAGAAGTTGATCCTCTTCGAAAGGTAGGACCTTTCCAGATCTATACTTGTGTTATGTTTGGAATTGAGAAGTTGGGGTGTGGATTTGCTGTGTCAAGTGTGTGGATGTGGGGAGAGTATGTGCAGGATTTTGGGTTTGCTGTGTGTGTGTATTTGGGGGGAAGGTGAGGAAGGGAGGGTTTGCTGTGTGTCTGATTTTGGGCCATGAGCCTCAAAGTATTCCTCCTGTCTGATAGCGCATTCATGAGCTATAAAAGAAAAAGGAGGACAGAGAAATGTTATGTACCCCTACTCTGCTTTAGGGTGAAGCCAGCACTTCATTAAAATTGTGCGCATCACTGGCCAACTGAATTTGGCGGCTGACCAATGGCTCAGACATTAAGCTCTGAACTATCTGGACCATCAGATGTGCACACACAAGAAAAAAGGCAGACAATGAGAAAAGTGTTGCACAGAACCCTTCATCAGAGCGTGGAGGAGAAGTTGAGATGTTCCCTCAGAAGATCTAGAAGAATCTTCTCTGCACAAGCAAGGAAGTAGTTGATCCTCTTCGAAAGGTAGGACCTTTCCAGATCTATACTTGTGCTATGTTTGGAATTGAGAAGTTGGGGTGTGGATTTGTTGTGTCAAGTTTGTGGATTTGGGGAGAGTATGTGCAGGATTTTGGGTTTGCTGTGTGTGTGTATTTGGGGGGAACGTGAGGAAGTGTGGGTTTGCTGTGTGTCTGATTTTGGGCCATAAGCCTCAATGTATTCCTCCTGTCTGATAGCGCATTCATGAGCTATAAAAGAAAAAGGAGGACAGAGAAATGTTATGTACCCCTACTCTGCTTTAGGGGGAAGCCAGCACTTCATTAAAATTGTGTGCATCACTGGCCAACTGAATTTGGCGGCTGACCAATGGCTCAGATATTAAGCTCTGAACTATCTGGACCATCAGATGTGCACACACAAGAAAAAAGGCAGAAAATGAGAAATGTGTTGCACAGAACCCTTCATCAGAGCATGGAGGAGAAGTTGAGATGTTCCCTCAGAAGATCTAGAAGAATCTTCTCTGCACAAGCAAGGAAGAAGTTGATCCTCTTCGAAAGGTAGGACCTTTCCAGATCTATACTTGTGTTATGTTTGGAATTGAGAAGTTGGGGTGTGGATTTGCTGTGTCAAGTGTGTGGATTTGGGGAGAGTAGGTGCAGGATTTTGGGTTTGCTGTGTGTGTATTTGGAAGGAAGGTGAGGAAGGGTGGGTTTGCTGTGTGTTTGATTTTGGGCCATAAGCCTCAATGTATTCCTCCTTTCTGATAGCGCATTCATGTGCTATAAAAGAAAAAGGAGAACAGAGAAATGTTATGTACCCCTACTCTGCTTTAGGGTGAAACCAGCACTTCATTAAAATTGTGCGCATCACTGGCCAACTGAATTTGACGACTGACCAATGGCTCAGACATTAAGCTCTGAACTATCTGGACCATCAGATGTGCACACACAAGATAAAAGGCAGAAAATGAGAAAAGTGTTGCACAGACCCCTTCATCAGAGCATGGAGGAGAAGTTGAGATGTTCCCTCAGAAGATCTAGAAGAATCTTTTCTGCACAAGCAAGGAAGAAGTTGATCCTCTTCGAAAGGTAGGACCTTTCCAGATCTATACTTGTGTTATGTTTGGAATTGAGAAGTTCGGGTGTGGATTTGCTGTGTCAAGTGTGTGGATGTGGGGAGAGTATATGCAGGATTTTGGGTTTGTTGTGTGTGTGTATTTGGGGGGAAGGTGAGGAAGGGAGGGTTTGCTGTGTGTCTGATTTTGGGCCATGAGCCTCAAACTATTCCTCCTGTCTGATAGCGCATTCATGAGCTATAAAAGAAAAAGGAGGACAGAGAAATGTTATGTACCCCTACTCTGCTTTAGGGTGAAGCCAGCACTTCATTAAAATTGTGCGCATCACTGGCCAACTGAATTTGGCGGCTGACCAATGGCTCAGACATTAAGCTCTGAACTATCTGGACCATCAGATGTGCACACACAAGAAAAAAGGCAGAAAATGAGAAAAGTGTTGCACAGACCCCTTCATCAGAGCATGGAGGAGAAGTTGAGATGTTCCCTCAGAAGATCTAGAAGAATCTTCTCTGCACAAGGAAGGAAGAAGTTGATCCTCTTCGAAAGGTAGGACCTTTCCAGATCTATGCTTGTGTTAGGCTTGGAATTGAGAAGTTGGGGTGTGGATTTGCTGTGTCAATGTGTGTGGATTTGGGGAGAGTAGGTGCAGGATTTTGGGTTTGCTGTGTGTGTGTATTTGGGGGGAAGGTGGAAAAGGGTGGGTTTGCTGTGTCTCTGATTTTGGGCCATAGGCCTCAAAGTATTCCTCCTGTCTGATAGCGCATTCATGTGCTATAAAAGAAAAAGGAGGACAGAGAAATGTTATGTACCCCTACTCTGCTTTAGGGGGAAGCCAGCACTTCATTAAAATTGTGTGCATCACTGGCCAACTGAATTTGGCGGCTGACCAATGGCTCAGATATTAAGCTCTGAACTATCTGGACCATCAGATGTGCACACACAAGAAAAAAGGCAGAAAATGAGAAATGTGTTGCACAGAACCCTTCATCAGAGCATGGAGGAGAAGTTGAGATGTTCCCTCAGAAGATCTAGAAGAATCTTCTCTGCACAAGCAAGGAAGAAGTTGATCCTCTTCGAAAGGTAGGACCTTTCCAGATCTATACTTGTGTTATGTTTGGAATTGAGAAGTTGGGGTGTGGATTTGCTGTGTCAAGTGTGTGGATTTGGGGAGAGTAGGTGCAGGATTTTGGGTTTGCTGTGTGTGTATTTGGGGGGAAGGTGAGGAAGGTGGGTTTGCTGTGTGTTTGATTTTGGGCCATAAGCCTCAATGTATTCCTCCTGTCTGATAGCGCATTCATGTGCTATAAAAGAAAAAGGAGGACAGAGAAATGTTATGTACCCCTACTCTGCTTTAGGGTGAAACCAGCACTTCATTAAAATTGTGCGCATCACTGGCCAACTGAATTTGACGACTGACCAATGGCTCAGACATTAAGCTCTGAACTATCTGGACCATCAGATGTGCACACACAAGATAAAAGGCAGAAAATGAGAAAAGTGTTGCACAGACCCCTTCATCAGAGCATGGAGGAGAAGTTGAGATGTTCCCTCAGAAGATCTAGAAGAATCTTTTCTGCACAAGCAAGGAAGAAGTTGATCCTCTTCGAAAGGTAGGACCTTTCCAGATCTATACTTGTGTTATGTTTGGAATTGAGAAGTTGGGGTGTGGATTTGCTGTGTCAAGTGTGTGGATGTGGGGAGAGTATGTGCAGGATTTTGGGTTTGTTGTGTGTGTGTATTTGGGGGGAAGGTGAGGAAGGGAGGGTTTGCTGTGTGTCTGATTTTGGGCCATGAGCCTCAAAGTATTCCTCCTGTCTGATAGCGCATTCATGTGCTATAAAAGAAAAAGGAGGACAGAGAAATGTTATGTACCCCTACTCTGCTTTAGGGTGAAGCCAGCACTTCATTAAAATTGTGCGCATCACTGGCCAACTGAATTTGACGACTGACCAATGGCTCAGACATTAAGCTCTGAACTATCTGGACCATCAGATGTGCACACACAAGATAAAAGGCAGAAAATGAGAAAAGTGTTGCACAGACCCCTTCATCAGAGCATGGAGGAGAAGTTGAGATGTTCCCTCAGAAGATCTAGAAGAATCTTTTCTGCACAAGCAAGGAAGAAGTTGATCCTCTTCGAAAGGTAGGACCTTTCCAGATCTATACTTGTGTTATGTTTGGAATTGAGAAGTTGGGGTGTGGATTTGCTGTGTCAAGTGTGTGGATGTGGGGAGAGTATGTGCAGGATTTTGGGTTTGTTGTGTGTGTGTATTTGGGGGGAAGGTGAGGAAGGGAGGGTTTGCTGTGTGTCTGATTTTGGGCCATGAGCCTCAAAGTATTCCTCCTGTCTGATAGCGCATTCATGAGCTATAAAAGAAAAAGGAGGACAGAGAAATGTTATGTACCCCTACTCTTCTTTAGGGTGAAGCCAGCACTTCATTAAAATTGTGCGCATCACTGGCCAACTGAATTTGGCGGCTGATCAATGGCTCAGACATTATGGACCATCAGATGTGCACACACAAGAAAAAAGGCAGAAAATTAGAAAAGTGTTGCACAGACCCCTTCATCAGAGCATGGTGGAGAAGTTGAGATGTTCCCTCAGAAGATCTAGAAGAATCTTCTCTGCACAAGCAAGGAAGAAGTTGATCCTCTTCGAAAGGTAGGACCTTTCCAGATCTATACTTGTGTTATGTTTGGAATTGAGAAGTTGGGGTGTGGATTTGCTGTGTCAATGTGTGTGGATTTGGGGAGAGTAGGTGCAGGATTTTGGGTTTGCTGTGTGTGTGTATTTGGGGGGAAGGTGGGAAAGGGTGGGTTTTCTGTGTCTCTGATTTTGGGCCATAAGCCTCAAAGTATTCCTCCTGTCTGATAGCGCATTCATGAGCTATAAAAGAAAAAAGGAGGACAGGGAAGTGTCGTGTACTCCTACTCTGCTTAGGGGTGAAGCCAGTACTTCATTAAAATTGTGCGCATCACTGGCCAACTGAATTTGGGGGCTGATCAATCGCTCAGACATTAAGCTCTGAACTATCTGGACCATCAGATGTGCACACACAAGCAAAAAGGCAGAAAATGAGAAAAGTGTTGCATAGACCCCTTCATCAGAGCATGGAGGAGAAGTTGAGATGTTCCCTCAAAAGATCTAGAAGAATCTTCTCTGCACAAGCAAGGAAGAAGTTGATCCTCTTCGAAAGGTAGGACCTTTCCAGATCTATACTTGTGTTATGTTTGGAATTCAGAAGTTGGGGTTTGGATTTGCTGTGTCAATGTGTGTGGATTTGGTGAGAGTAGGTGCAGGATTTTGGGTTTGCTGTGTGTGTGTATTTGGGGGGAAGGTGAGGAAGGGTGGGTTTGCTGTGTGTCTGATTTCGGGCCATAAGCCTCAAAGTATTGAGGAGAAGTTGAGATGTAACCTCGGATGGGAGGTGAGGGAGGTTGGGTTTGATGTGTGTGTGGATTTGGGGGGAAGGGGAGGAAGGGTGGTTTTGCTGTGTGTCTGACTTTGGGCTATAGGCCACAAAGTATTTTTCCTGTCTGATAGCGCATTTTTGCGCTATAAAAGAAAATGGAGTACAGGGAAGTGTTGTGTACCCTTACTCTGCGAAGGGTGAAGACAGCACTTCATTAAAATTGTGCGTATCATTTGCGGGAGGATGCCCCTGTGCTTCAGCATATATATATTTTACGCACAGTTTGCATTAAAAAATGTTTTATCTTTTACTACTTTTTTTGTATTTGCTTTGCAGGTATAGTATGTCTTACTGTTATACTGTAAATTTACTTTGTTTTATTGTTGACCATCATTTGCTTAGCAGGTACGTCATTCAGTTGCAGAGTGGATTTATTTATCTTGACAGCAACAGCATTTGCTCCCACGATACATAAAGCCGTGACTCCAGTGCAGTTGGAGGTGATTTCCCCGGCCTAGTTAAAAAAAGAGCATATATGCCAAAGCATGGGGTTAGCAGGGGTGTAGGAGTGATTTGCTCCTAACTTTTGTGAATTTTCCCGAGGCATTTTAAGGCTGCCAATTACAAGCATGACTCCCATAGACAGAGGCATGATGGGACCTGTAGTTTCGCAACAGCTGGGGGGCCGCCAGTTTGAGATTCCTGGATTACAGTCACAACAGGAAATGGGTGGGACTTAGCATTCTAGGACCCCTTTTTGAAGGACCCCATCAAAAATAAATAAAGCTAAAACAGCTAGATCAGGTCTAGATCTAGATCAGTGTCATAATTAGACTTAGGGTCAAAGGTCAGGGTCAGCGAATTAAAAAAAAATGAAAAAACAAACAAAAAAAAAACTTTTATTGTAATTTAGTATCAGACCCCTTTCCCACTGAGGTGCTTTTCAGGCACTTTTGCACTTAAAATAGCATCTCAAAACTGTTTCCCATAGATTTTGATGGATGCTTTCACATTGGAGCGATGCGCTGGTGGGGCGGTGCAAAAAGTCCTGCAAGCAGCATCTGTGGTGCATGTTTGGAGTGTTTTAAAAGGCACCTCAAAAATGCCCCTGTCCATTGAAATGAATGGGAAGCACTTCCAAAAGTGCTGCAAAATAGCTTTTTAGCTCACCACTAACGCCGCAAAAATGCCCAACCCTTATCAGCAGTTTTTGATTGCCTCAGTGTGAAAGGGGTCCTAGTGTCAGTAACGGTGTGTTTTTAGGTAGAATAATAAATCAGCTAAATGTGCAATATTGTTTCTGGAGGGCCCTACTATGGGTACAAACAAGAAATAACATGCACATATGCAGTATTGCTGCAATTGTAAGGAGCAGGGGAATTCGTTTTGGGTCGCTCTTTAATAGTAGATCATAGGATTAGCAAGAAACATAAAGCTACATTTAGAAAGAAAAAAAATTGTTTAGTTTGTGCCAGTTTTGCTATGATATTGAGAAAAAACTAGGAGATATACTTTACTATTTATCTCTAACTGAAAGCCCAATTTCTCCTGAAAAAAACAAGGTATAATTCACCTGGATACACAAAGTAGTTGCGATGAAATGTACAGTTTTACTAACACAGGTCACAGCTGCAAAACCATATTCAGGTATCAAGATTTGTTTTGCCTTCTTTATGAAGGGCTAAAAATAACCAGAGAGGAGGTTTTATATGAAAATCGACTTTATTTAAAAGGTCCCATCCAAAAATCCAAGAATCCAAAAAAGTTACAGTCCAATTCTGCACTAATATCAGGCACAGGAAGGACAGACCGGGGCTCAGTGCTGGGGTCCTAGTAACAGGACCCTCACCAGGTGCACCCTAGCAACTGTCACTCTGCAGTGGTGTAGCCAGAGAGGGAGGCGGTGTGCTGTGCTCTCTGCAGAGTCTTTCTTTTACAGAAAGAAGAGAAATGGATGGAAAGAAGAGGATGGAGAAGACTCTTCATCGTCAGCCAGACAAGCTGAAGAGGAAGATGAGCGAGGACGAGCCCCAGGAGGAGAGGAGGAAGAGAAGACGCCGGGGAGCTGAACAATCGCTGAAGTCCAGAGCGACAAAGCATGGTAAGTTGTATACAGACATGTACACTTCACACTAGGAGCTTACACTCTATATACACTTCACACTAGGAGCTTACACTCTAATATATACCATTTGGGATACAGGAATTACATTTCGGTAGATTTAGGGGTCACTCAGTGCAGTCAGGTAGCCATGGAGACAGGTTAGGCAGCCAGAAATCATGTATATTATGTTTAAGTGACACCCGAAGTGTAATACATGGGAGAATTTATTGTAATCCACTCATTTCCAGTAATATACATGTTTTCTGATAGGAATGATCACAAATAGTGAGAACTTTTCTGTTCGTTGTCAGGGTTTATTGGCTGGAAGCTCTCAGTGACAGTTAAAAGATGGCCGCCATGACTAGTGGAGGGGTGGGGCTAAGGGGGAGGGGGGAGTAGACTGACCCACCAGGGAGGAAATCTGTGATGTATTGCTGCCATTCATGTTAATCACTGACATTACAATGCTGAATAAAAAAATAGACCTTTATATATTGGTAATTAGGAATATTGGGGACATCTGTATTTAGAGATATAGATTCAGATATTAGTGACCTCATGTTATGTTACTCTGCTGGCTTTCATACAGACTCCCTGAACAAGAACAAGTCCCAGATATGTATTTCTCATTTGTTCTGTGTCAGGGACTCCAAACTATGGCAGCCAAAAAGAGGATTTCTAAAAGGGGGTCAGTAATGAGAGTCAATGGGTTTCTCCCAGAACAGGTGTCCATTACTTCACATAGAGATAGATCAGTAATACTTACTATACTTTAATGGTTAATATTTACATTTTAAACAGTACAATGTTGTCAGAACCGGCATATTTTATTTTTATTGTAAATAGACATTAAAAAATGCAACTCTGTTATACTCATTTATAAAACCAATATAAAGTTATTGATAAATGTCTTAAGAAACCTTCCAGTGTTAACAGAATGTGTAATTTGACATATTATAAAATAAAGGTTTTACACTATATGTTAAAGTCTCATTATTTCACATAATAATTCTAGTGTATTCTAGTCTAATATAACTTTTACATATGAAGGTAACTTTATGTTAATTTAACAGGATATATATATATCTATATATATATATATATATATATATATATATATATATATATATATATATATAATATACATACATATAGATAGATAGGTAGGTAGATAGATAGTTATATCTATTTATATATATTTATTTATAGAATTATTATTATTTAAACTTTTTTAGGACAGTTCCTAATATACTAATAATATACTAATACTAATATACATATCCTATACTGAAATACAATTTTTTTCTCTAGCCACTGATCACGGGTGTAATGCTTTGCAGGCTCCCTGGGGGAAAAAAATAAAACACACATTTTTTTCTAAAGAAATATGTTGATTTCTTATTTTTTTCCCCAAAGGTGAACTTATCCTTTACCCTAATAAGTGGGTCACAAGTGGTTTATCACCAGAGCTCTCCATTTTTACATCTCTCCATAAACCAACAGACCCATACAGGGCAAAAAGAACAAAGGCAATCTTCATCACATAATACCGTTTATTACAGTACTTATAAAATAAAGTAAAACTATATACATTTTTCAATAGTTTAAATATGTACCCTAAATCAATCCATCTGTTTATTGAAAAAAAAAACAAGCTTTACTAAAACAAAAAATTGCAGAAAAAAAGGAAATGCCACCCCTTGTATGATAAATTGAGAATAAAATGTCCTTAAAGTGATTGTAAAAGTGATGTTTATAACAAATATGTTATACTTACCTGCTCTGCGCAGTTGGTTTTGCACAGAGCAGCCCAGATCCTCCTCTTCTCGGGTCCCTATTCTGTGCTCCTGGGCTCCTGGCCCCTCCCTCCTGTTGAGTGCCCCCACAGTAAGCAGCTTGCTATGGGGGAACCCAAGCCCAGAGCCATGGTTGGGCCCTGCCCCCTCTCACTCTTGATTGGCTAACTGACTTTTATTGATAGCAGCGGGAGCCAATGACACCAGTGATGTGTCTAAGCCAATCAGGAGGGAGAGTCTGCACTGCACTCCAGCTGCTGCACTGTAATGCAGAGGTTGGTGTGAACCAGCCCCAAGAGTCCATATTATTATGATGTTCTATATATATGAACACTTTCCTCACCTGCAGCACCTCTATGAAAGAATGACCTTGGGTACATCCCGCTGGTCAATTCATGTAATAAAGAAGAGAAGCATAGGGTCCCAATAATTAGGTGTACAGTGGTAGATTTTATTAAAAAAGGATAATAAAAACACGCACTATATGCACTGACTGAAGAAGAAGAAATGGAAAGCATATGAAGAAGCCTCTGTGGTGTCCATCCCTCCAGTCTGGATTGCTGCCGGCATCTGATGTAATGGAGACGGATCAGCTTCTACAGGGCTTGACAGGTAAGTGCACGGGGCACAAGCACTGAAGATGGATTGTTCTCTTGCAACTCAATGGCAAAGCTCATTGAGGAAATAGCCGGAGGTCTGGAACTCAGGAGGATGATATCACACACTGCAGGAAATTGAGGGGGTCTGGTAATGCATTTCAGGGTGGGACATTGTGCACTGGTGTGCAGTCATGTTGGAGGATCAGGAAGGGGCCATCCCCAAACTGTTCCCACAAAGTTGGGAGCATGACATTTTGCAAAATGTCTTGGCATGCTGATGCCTTAAGAGTTCCCTTCACTGGAACTAAGGGGCCAAGCACAGCCCCTGAAAAACAACCATAACCCCCCTCCACCAAATGATTTGGACCAGTGCACAAAGCAAAGTCCAAGGACATGGATGAGCGAGTTTGGGGTGGAGGAACATGACTGGTCTGCACAGCGTCCTGATCTCAACCCAACAAAACACTTTTGGGATGAATTATAGCAGAGACTGTGAGTCAGGCCTTCTCATCCAACATCACTGCCTGACTTCACAAATGCGCTTCTCGAAGAATGGTCAAATATTCCCATAGACACACTCCTAAACCATGTGGATAGCCTTCCCAGAAGAGTTGATGCTGTTATAGATGCAAAGGGTGGGCCAACTCTATATTGAACCCTACAGACTAAGACTAGGATGCCATTAAAGTTCATGTGCATGTAAAGGCATGCATCCCAATACTTTTAACAATATAGTGTATATGGGCATCGCTGTCTGTGTAATAGTAGGAGAGTTGCTAGGTGGCAAAAAGACCAGGAGATTCAGCCAAAGTCCAAACCCGGTGGCGACCATAGTGGCGCAGGGTTTTTTGGCTGGGTGGTGGGGTTCTGAGGTTGTATGGCAGGGGTAAGCTCACTTGCTGTTTGTTGCCTGGCTTACCGGTGCCCATCAATGCTGACCACTAAACTCACACTGACATACACTTTTTACATACACTGACCTACCTATATGACATACACTGACCAACTACTTGCCACGCACTGACCTACCTGACATACACACATTGACCTACCTCACATGCACTGACCTACCTGACTACATACACTGACCTACATACACTGACGGTGGTGCTCCCATCATCACAGCAGGCAGCCAGAGGAGGAGAGGAGAGAGGAGAGCCGAGCACCGAGCAGTGATCTCACAGTGGAATGGCAGCCACATTGTAATTCCCGCCTTCTGGAGCCTGCAGCACCTATGATGGATGTCACCCGTCCCGCCGCCCCACCATTGGACCAGTGGGATGTCCATCATAGGCGCTGCAGGTACCAGAAGGCGGGACCTGTTATGTGACTCGGACGCACTCGGCGGCACTCTGCGGCGCTCAGGGCTACTAATACAGTTGTGCATCCCTGAGGCCTGGGGCTTTTCAGGGACCCATTCGAGTTTCCAGCCCCTCCCTCCCAACACCACTGAATAGCAGCACTGTTTATGGCCCCCGAAAAGCGATTTGCGATAGATCACTTCTTTTCAGAGGATGGTGAATTTTCAAACATTCATACTGCCACCTCGCGATGATGATGGTGATTTTGTACAGCGAGCCCACACCGCAACTGTGAGACAAGCTCTTACCTTGCAGTAGTGGATCGGTCACATTCACTTACATGGGAGAATTAGACAGGTGGACCTGCATCAAACTTGCCATGTCTTGCTAAATTTGCTGCATTGCAATTGAAAACATAGCAGTAATGTGTACTCACCAGGCGCATCACCTCCTCACTGCCCCTGAAAAGCAATCCACTACAGATCTCTGTCAGAGAGGTAGTAATGTTTGCCGCACATCTAAACTTAGCCAAGAGTAGGGACCCATTCACACTATTGCTGAACGCTGAAGTGTTGCACCAATGCATATACACTATTGTATTGCAGCAATGCATGTTATGAACAATGATATGATGAGGTGTCATACTGAATGGAACCACAACACCCCTGCATTGAAGCACACCGCCAATGCATTGCCATGCTGTGCCATGCTGTGGCGTGTTGCAATGAAAAACATGGTGCACTCAGGGGTATCTTTAATATTGATTGGACCCTGGGCAAAAATTTTCTTGGGGCCCCCCCATGCAATTATCACTCTCCACATGCTCTGACACATACAATAAATAGCAGCTAGACTTAAAATCAATTTACTGTATCAGATCAGGCAGAAATTATGATTGGTTGCCAGCAGTCACAGCATATCATTACTGCTTACTGACTGGCTGCTAGAGGTTACAGACCAGATTACGGCTCACTGATTAGTTGCTAGAGATTATAGCACATCATCCCCTCACTGCAGGGGAGCATGATATACATACGAATTCTGCCTTTATTTACATATCAATGCTGCTGGCCACAACTATTTACTCGGTTCCCGACTCCCCACCCTATGTGAATGAGTATGGGGTACAATGTACCCCTACCCATTCACCTGTGAAATGGGGCCAGCGACGCCTCATTCGCTGGTCCCGGCTAACTGGAGCCGCGCTCAAAATTATCTGACTTTACTCCATGTGTGTGGGAGAGTCTGTTCATTTGAAAAGTATGGCGGATAGTCCGGCGGTATGGCGGATAGTATGGCGGACTTGGTCCGCTGTAAAAGTACCGTGTGTGGGCAGGTAGCTCGTTCGGAAAGTCCGGCGGACAGTCCGGCGGTTTGTCCGCCAGACTAAAGCCGCGTACACACGGGCGGACTGTATGGCCAACTTAGTCCGTCAGACAATCTGACGGACAGTCCGTCCTACTTTCGAATGAACGGACTTGACCACACACGATGAACAAACAGTCCGTTGAAAGCTTGCGCGATGACGTGTACAGCACATACGACGGGACTAGAAATAGGACGTCCAATACGCAGCAATGCAACCTTCCGCCGTGTAAATCCTTTCTGAGCATGCGCCATACTTAGTCCGTCCAACTAGCCTACTCACGAGCGGATTGTCCGCTGAAACCAAAGTCTGACGGACAATATTACGGAAATTCCGAAATACTTAGTCCGCCAGACTGCACGCTGAAAAAGTCCGCTGAAGCCCACACACGAGCGGACTGTCCGCTGAAATGTGTTTCAACGGACTAAGTTGGCCAGACAGTCCGCCCGTGTGTACGCGGCTTTAGTCCGCCGAATAGTCTGATACGCGTGTACACGGCAAAAGTGTTATATTTAGTCTTTATTGTTGTATATCTATTGATGTCTTACACAAATAGCTTTGTGAACAGTGAAATAAACCAGAAGCAACCAATCAGCAATTATCCTAAACCTTGTACTCACTGCTGGTGAAAGATAACATCTGATTGGTTGCTTAGGGTAACAACTCCTAATATGATCACTACTCTTCCATTGTTTAAATAGCACAGCAGGATGTTTATCATGCGAACTGAATTAAGCCTCATGCACACTTAACGCTAACTCTCCTAGACTTCTTGCCTCCTTGCAGTAGAGATTTGGTAGAAAAAACCCTTGACACTTGTAAACTCTTTTAACACATTGAGACACGTCAAACGCTTGGTCGTTAATTCATTTTATCAGCCAATAATTTATTCTGACCATTAAATTAATGTCCAAAATGCCTTGTGCTTTGGAGTGTTTACACGTATTTAGGGGCATCAAGCACCTAAAGTATGATGTGTGTGTATATGCACATAGGCTATCATGCAGAAGCGATAAGACAGAAAAAAAATGCCCTTAGAAGCAGAAGAAAACGCATTTAATGTGCATGAGGCCCTAGCTGCAAAGATTGGGGGAAACTGAAAAGAGAATGTTACTTACCTGGGTGGCCCTGGTCTACCAGTTATTGGGTCCTGCTTTGTGGCGCTGAAGCTAAATGTTCCCCAAAGTCTTGTATGAGGAAGACGTTGATCCTCTTCGAAAGGTAGGACCTTTCCAGATCTATACTTGGGTTGTGTTTGGATTTGAGAAGGTGGGGTGTGGATTTTCCTTGTCAATGTGTGTGAATTTGGGGAGGGGAGGTGAGGGAGGTTGGGTTTTCTGTGTTTGTACGCATTTAGGGGGAAGGTGAGGAAGGGTGGGTTTGCTGTGTGTCTGATTTTGGGCTATATGCCTCAAAATATTACTCCTGTCTGATAGCGCATTCATGTGCTATAAAAAAAGGAGTACAGGGAAGTGTTGTGTACCCCTACTCTGCTGAGGGGTAAAGACAGCACTTCATTAAAATTGTGCGTATCACTGTCCAGCTGAATGTGGCGGCTGAGCGACCAATGGCTCAGATATTAAGATTTTAATTTTTGGAGCCATCAGATTTGCACACATGAGCAAAAAGAAAGAATATGAGAGAAGGGTTGCACAGAACACTTCATGAGAGCCTGGAGGAGAAGTTGAGATTTTCCCTCAGAAGAGCTAGAAGAATCTTCTCTGCACAAGCAAGGAAGACATTGAGCCTCTTCGAAAGGTAGGACATTTCCAGATCTATACTTGGGTTGTGTTTGGATTTGAGAAGTTGGGATGAGGATTTTCCTTGTCAATGTGTGTGGATTTGGGGAGGGGAGGTGAGGGAGGTTGGGTTTTCTGTGTGTGTGGATTTGGGGGGAAGGTGAGGAAGGGTGGGTTTGCTGTGAGTCTGACTTTGGGCTATAGGCCACAAAGTATTTCTCCTGTCTGATAAAAAGAAACTGGAGGACAGAGAAGTGTTGTGTACCCCTACTCTGCGGAGGGGTGAAGGCAGCACTTCATGAAAATTGTGCGTATCATTGATCAGCTGAATGTGGCGACTGAGCGACCAATGGCTCAGACATTAAGCTTTGGATTATCGGGACCATCAGATGTGCACACACGAGAAAAAGACAGAACATGAGAAAAGTGTTGCACGGACCCCTTCATCAGAGTTGGAGAAGTTAAGATTTTCCCTCAAAAGAGCTAGAAGAATCTTCTCTGCACAAGCAAGGAAGAAGTTGATTCTCTTCGAAAGGTAGGACCTTTCCAGATTGATTCTTGTGTTGTGTTTGGATTTGAGAAGGTAGGGTGTGGATTTTCCTTGACAATGTGTGTGAATTTGGGGAGGTGAGGGAAGTTGGGTTTTCTGTGTGTGTGGATTTGGGGGGAAGGTTAGGAAGGGTGGGTTTGCTGTGTGTCTGACTTTGGGCTATAGGCTACAAAGTATTTCTACTGTCTGATCGAGCATTTTTGCGCTATTAAAGAAAATGGAGGACAGGGAAGTGTTGTGTACCCCTACAATGCGGAAGGGTGAAGCCAGCACTTCATTAAAATTGTACGTATCAGTGGCCAGCTGAATGTGGCGATGGAGCGAACAATGGCTCAGATATTAAGATTTGAATTATCAGAGCCATCAGATGTGCACACATGAGCAAAAAGACAGAATATGAGAAAAGGGTTGCACAGACCCCTTCATCAGAGGTGGAGGAGAAGTTGAGATTTTCCCTCAGAAGAGCTAGAAGAATCTTCTCTGCACAAGCAAGGAAGACACTGATCCTTTTCGAAAGGTAGGACATTTCCAGATTTATACTTGGGTTGTGTTTGGATTTGAGAAGGTGGGGTGTGGATTTTCCTTGTCAATGTGCGTGAATTTGGGGAAGGGTGGTGAGTGACGTTGGGTTTTCTGTGTGTGTGGATTTGGGGGGAAGGTGAGGAAGGTTGGGTTTGCTGTGTGTCTGACTTTGGGCTATAGGCCACAAAGTGTTTCTCCTGTCTGATAAAAGAAAATGGAGGACAGGGAAGTGTTGTGTACCCCTACTTTGCGGAAGGGTGAAGCCAGCACTTCATTAAAATTGTACGTATCACTGGCCAGCTGAATGTGGCGGCTGAGCGACCAATGGCTCAGATATTAAGATTTGAATTATCGGAGCCATCAGATGTGCACACATGAGCAAAAAGACAGAATATGAGAAAAGTGTTGCACAGAACTCTTCATCAGAGCCTGAAGGAGAAGTTGAGATTTTCCCTCAGAAGAGCTAGAAGAATCTTTTCTGCACAAGCAAGGAAGAAGTTGATCCTCTTCGAAAGGTAGGACCTTTCCAGATTTATACTTGGGTTGTGTTTGGATTTGAGAACGTGGGGTGTGGATTTGCTGTGTCAATGTGTGTGGTTACGGGGAGAGGTGAGGAAGGGTGGGTTTGCTGTGTGTCTTATTTTGGGCCATAAGCCTCAAAGTATTACTCCTGTCTGATAGCGCATTCATGCGCTATAAAAGAAAAAGGAGTACAGGGAAGTGTTGTGTTCCCCTACTCTGCTGAGGGGTAAAGACAGCACTTCATTAAAATTGTACACATCACTGTCCAGCTGAATGTGGCGGCTGAGCGACCAATGGCTCAGATATTAAGATATGAATTATTGGAGCCATCAGATTTGCACACATGAACAAAAAGACAGAATATGAGAAAAGGGTTGGCCGGATCTATGTAACCCACGTGGCCCCCTGTTCCAACTCAGTAGCTGACAACAAATATGCCCCCATACATACCCTCTTCCACCTTGAAAAATAAATTCAATATGTATTTTAATTATTTTTAATTTTTCTTAATCTTTAAATATTTATACATTTTAATTATCCCTAGGAAAATAAAATTAATGTGGACTATTTCCATATTTTTTTTTTTATTCTCACTTTACTCCACCCCCCTTTCTAATCCTATTTAGAATAGTTACAAAAGGAAATCCTGGGGCGCAGCCCCTTTTCTATTCCTATTTTTATTTAATTCCATTTTTATATTTTTTATTTTATTTTTATTTTTATTTCCACCAAGCAAGGTTATTTTCCTTTTAAATTTATTCGTATATTTTTAAGGTTATTAGTGTATTTCTTATTGTATATTTAATTATATGCTGTAATGCAGTGAAATGAAACATAATGTTTAACAATGGGCCGCCGGATATATACAAGTAGGACAGCCGCTGTAAAGTTGCTTTTGAGTTGAATCGGGTGTCGGATGTAATGCAATACATGCCCATATGCCGTAACACAACGGACTTCCATCTATAACCTAATTTCCAGATGCCAATATGGCGTTTATGCGCCCGCGCATGCGCAGTATATGCATTACACCCTATAATAAGAGAGAGGTGCACCAAGATGGCCTCTCCAGACGACATCCAATGACAAAACGCGTAGGGCTTGGCCTAAGACGTGTACACACTCTCTCACAAGGCGGCGGCGGTGAATGTATCTCATAGCGTTTGTTACCTTTTGATTAATGTGAGTAGCCACTTTTTGGATTTAATAAAGTTAATAAGTTACAACAATACTACAATATGGATATTTCATTTCTTATATAATGCGATGGAATGAGGAGTAACTGAATATTAACTGGACCAGCTTCATATAGCGACACGGGCTCACACTGTGGAGGTGTGTTAACCCCTGCAGGGGCAGGGGAGCTGATGAGTTTCGTCAATTTGTCTCATGCACGGAAAACGCACCGGTTGCAATTCAGGATACACCAGACACCGAGCACAAGTCACTTTTATTTATGTGGAACTTTTTAAAGTTATTTTGCTTTTTCAAGTGGACTTTAATGTGTGGAGACAATAGAAGTTTTATACCCACCCATTTTGCATAAAAGCATAAAAGCACTTTATACTGCACATAGCTGTATAACACAGAATGAACTTGTGATTTTTTTTTTTTGCACAAGCACTGTCAGTTTGCAATTTGCACTTGTATCAATTTTTATAGATGTTTACCAGTTTATTAGCACTAGCACTTTCAATACAAATATTACAGATGTTCACTAGTATTAGCACTTCTAATTTGCAATCCACTTGTGGTATTAATTGACCATCTTCATGGTGAATTTTGAACTATAGGAAATAGAGATATATATATATATACATTTTGCTGTTTTAAGAGAGAGCCATAGCTACCACCACAGTATTTACATTTCTCCCAACCTTTTAGGCTGGCAATATTTGGTAGTGGCAGCCTCCCTTCTATTACATATATTTTTTACATTATATATTTTTTACATTATATATTTTAATTTTTATTGCTTCTTCTATTACTATTACCTCTTCCAATATCTACAAAATATATTTTTAATCAATTTTTTTCCATAACGCAAACCTTAAACCCCCTTTTTCTATCTAATAGATCAGACATTAAGCTTTGGATTATCGGGGCCATCAGATGTGCACACACGAGAAAGACAGAACATGAGAAAAGTGTTGCACAGACCCCTTCATCAGAGATGGAGGAGAAGTTGAGATTTTCCCTCAGAAGAGCTAGAAGAATCTTCTCTGCACAAGCAACAAAGAAGTTGATCCTCTTCGAAAGGTAGGACCTTTCCAGATCTATAATTGGGTTGTGTTTGGATTTGAGAAGGTAGGGTTGTGGATTTGCTGTGTCAATGTGTGTGAATTTGGGGAGGAGAGGTGAGGGAGGTTGGGTTTGCTTTTTGTGTGCATTTGGGGGGAAGGTGAGGAAGCGTGGGTTTGCTGTGGCTCTGACTTTGGGCTATTAGCCCCAAAGTATTTTTTCCTTTCAGATACCGCATTTTTGCGCTATAAAAGAAAAAGGAGGTCAGGGAAGTGTTGTGTACCTCTACTCTGCGGAGGGGTGAAGCCAGCACTTCATTAAAATTTTGTGTATCACTGGCTAGCTGAATGGGGCAGCTGAGCGACAAATGGCTCTGATATTACGATTTGAACTATCGCAGCCATCAGATGTGCACACACAAGCAAAAAGACAGAACATGAGAAAAGTGTTCCAAGGACCCCTTCATCAGAGCTGGAGGAGAAGTTGAGATTTTCCATCAGAAGAGCTAGAAGAGTCTTCTCTGCACAAGCAAGGAAGAAGTTGATCCTCCTTGAAAGGTAGGACCTTTCAAGATCTATACTTGGGTTGTGTTTGGATTTGAGAAGGGGGGTTGTGGATTTGCTGTGTCAATGTGTTTGGATTTGGGGAGGGCAGGTGAGGGAGCCTGGGTTTGATGTGTATGTGGATTTTGGGGGAAGGTGAGGGAGGGTGGGTTTGCTGTGTCTCTGACTTTGGGCTATAAGCCCCAAAGTAGTTTTCCTGTCTGATACCTCATTTTTGGGCAATAAAAGAAATGGAGGACAGGGAAGTATTGTGTACCCCTACTCTGTGGAGGGGTGAAGCCAGCAGTTCATTAAAATTGTACGTATCACTGACCAGCTGAATGTGGCAGCTGAGCGGCCAATGGCTCAGACATTAAGATTTAAATTATCGAAGCCATCAGATGTGCACACACGAGCAAAAATACTGAATATGAAAAAAGTGTTGCACAGACCCCTTCATCAGAGGTGGAGGAGAAGTTGAGATTTTCCCTCAGAAGAGCTAAAAGAATCTTCTCTGAACATGCAAGGAAGAAGTTGATCCTTTTCAAAAGGTAGGACCTTTCAAGATCTATACTTTGGTTGTGTTTGGATTTGAGAAGGGGGGTGTGGATTTGCTGTGTCAATGTGTGTGGATTTGGGGAGGGGAGGTGAGGGAGCTTGGGTTTGCTGTGTGTGAGGATTGTGGAGGAAGATGAGGAAGGGTGGGTTTGCTGTGTCTCTGACTTTAGGCCATAAGCCCCAAAGTATTTCTCCTGTCTGATAGCGCATTTTTGCGCTATGAAAGAAAAAGGAGGACAGGGTAGTGTTGTGTACCCCTATTCAGCAGAGGGGCCAGCACTTCATTAAAATTGTGTGTATCACTGGCCAGCTAAATGTGGCGGCTGAGCAAACAATAGTTCAGACAATATACTTTGGATTATCAGGGCCATCAGATGTGCACACACGAGCAAAAAAACAGAATACTAGAAAAATGTTGCACAGACGCCTTCTTCAGAGCATGGAGGAGAAGTTGAGATTTTCGCTCAGAAGAGCTAGAAGATTCGTTTCTGCAGAAGCAAGGAAGAAGAAGTTGATTCTCTTTGAAAGGTAGGACCTTTCTAAATCTCTACTTGGGTTGTGTTTGGATTTGAGCAGTTGGGGTGTGGATTTGATTTGTCAATGTGTGTGGATTTCTGAGGGGAGGTGAGGGAGGTTGGGTTTGATGTGTGTGTGGATTTGGGGGGAAGGGGAGAAAGGGTGGTTTTGCTGTGTGTCTGACTTAGGGCTATAGGCCACAAATTATTTCTCCTGTCTAATAGCGCATTATTGCGCTATAAAAGAAAATTAGGACAGGGAAGTGTTGTGTACCCCTAATCTGTGGAAGGTTGAAGCCAGCACTTCATTAAAATTGTACTTATCACTGGCCAACTGAATGTGGTGGCTGAGCGACCAATGGCTCAGATATTAAGATTTGATTTATCAGAGCCATCAGATATGCACACATGAGCAAAAAGACAGAATATGAGAAAAGGGTTGGACAGAACCCTTCATCAGAGCCTGGAGGAGAAGTTGAGATTTTCCCCCAGAAGAGCTAGAAGAATCTTCTCTGCACAAGCAAGGAAGACATTGATCCTCTTCGAAAGGTAGGACATTTCCAGATCTATACTTGGGTTGTGTTTGAATTTGAGAAGTTGGGATGAGGATTTTCCTTGTCAATGTGTGTGGATTTGGGAGGGCTGATGAGGGAGCTTGGGTTTTCTGTGTGTGTGGATTTGGGGGAAGGTGAGGAAGGGTGGGTTTGCTGTGTGTCTGACTTTGGACTATAGGCCACAAAGTATTTCTCCTGTCTGATAGCGCATCTTTGCGCTATAAAAGAAAATGGATGACAGGGAAGTGTTGTCTACCCCTACTCTGCGTAGGGGTGAAGGCAGCACTTCATTAACATTGTGCATATCATTGGCCAGCTGAATGTGGCAGCTGAGCGACCAATGGCTCAGATATTAAGCTTTGTGTTATTGGGGCCATCAGATGTGCACACACGATAAAAAGACAGAACATGAGAAAAGTGGTTCACAGACCCCTTCATCAGGGCATGGAGAAGAAGTTGAGATTTTCCCTCAGAAGAGGTAGAAGAATCTTCTCTGCACAAGCAAGGAAGACGTTGATCCGCTTCAAAAGGTAGGCCATTTCCAGATCTATACTTGGGTTGTGTTTGGATTTGAGAAGGTGGAGTGTTTATTTTCCTTGTCAATGTGTGTGGATTTGGGGAGGGGAGGTGAGGGACATTGGGTTTTCTGTTTGTGTGTATTTGGGGGGAAGTTGAGGAAGGGTGGGTTTGCTGTGTGTCTGACTTTGGGCTATAGGCGACAAAGTATTTCTCTTGTCTGATAGCGCATTTTTGCGCTATAAAAGAAAATGGAGGACAGGGAAGTGTTGTGTACCCCTACTCTGCGGAAGGGTGAAGCCAGCACTTCATTAAAATTGTGCATATCATTTGCAGGAGAATGCCCCTGTGCTTCAGCATATATATATTTTAGGCACAGATTGCGTTAAAAAAGGTTTTATTTTTTACTACTTTTTTTGTATTTGCTTTGCAGGTATGGTATGTCTTAGCCCCTGTACACATGGTCGGAGAATCCATCGGAATGTGTCCTATCGGACCATGTTGTCGGATAATCCGACTGTGTGTGGTATGCATCGGACTGTTTTCGTCGGAATATCCGTCGGACCAAATTTTCCAACTTGTTGGAAATATTTTCCGACAAACTGGTCCGATAGGACATACTCCGATCATGTGTAGAGAACAAAGTGCCACGCATGCTCAGATCAAATTCCTACATCAAAGCTATTGGCTACTAGCCTGAACGTAGTCCCATCGTAACGAAATTACGTCATCACATTCTGAAAGATCTGATTTTTCGACAACTTTGTCCGACCGTGTGTATGCAACAGTTTCGGACACAATCCGACGGACAAAATCTGACGGATTTGGTTGGCAGAATGTCCGACCGTGTGTACGGGGGCTTACTGTTATACTGTAATGTTACTTTGTTTTATTGTTGACTATCATTTGCTTAGCAGGTACGCCATTCAGTTGCAGAGTGGATTTATTTATCTTGACAGCAACAGCGTTTGCTCCCACGATACATAAAGCTGTGACTCCAGTGTAGTTGGAGGTGATTTCACTGCCATAGTTAAAAAAAAGAGCATATATGCCAAAGCATGGGGATAACAGGGGTGTAGGAGTGATTTGCTCCTAACTTTTGCAAATTTTCCCGAGGCATTTCAAGGCTGACAATTACAAGCATGACTTCCATAGACAGAGGCATGATGGGACCTGTAGTTCCGCAACAGCTGGGGGGCCGCCAGTTTGAGACCCCTGGATTACAGTCACAACAGGAAGTGGGCTGGCATTCTCCAGCATTGGAGACAGAGAGAAAGCCTGGAAAGACAGTGCGACACACTAGTGCAGGGATCTAAGGGTTAAATCAGCCAGTGAGATTGTGATACAATTGCTCTCTGAAGAGTGTTTTAAACACACATCACTCTTCAGAGAGTACTGCACATATGAAGGACCCTTTCAAAAAGAAATAAAGCTAAAACAGCTAGATCAGGTCTAGATCTAGATCAGTGTCATAATTAGACTTAGGGTCAAAGGTCAGGGTCAGCGAATTAAAAAACAAAATAAACAAAAAAAAAAACTTTTATTGTAATTAATATCAGACCCCTTTTCCACTGAGGTGCTTTTACGGCAATTTTGCACTTAAAATAGCGCCTCAAAACTGTTTCCCATAGATTTTGATGGATGCTTTCACACTGGGGCGATGCGCTGGTTGGGCGGTGCAAAAAGTCCTGCAAGCAGCATCTGTGGTGCATGTTTGGAGGGTTTTATAAAGCACCACAAAAATGCCCCTGTCCATTGAAATGAATGGGAAGCACTTCCAAAAGTGCTGAAAAATAGCTTTTTAGCTCAACACTAATGCCGCAAAAGCGCCCGACCCTTATCAGCAGTTTTTGACTGCCTCAGCGTGAAAGGGGTCTTAGTGTCAGTGACGCTGTGTTTTTAGGTAGAATAATAAAACAGCTAAATGTGCAATATTGTTTCTGGAGGGCCCTAATATGGGTACAAACAAGAAATAACATGCACATATGCAGTATTGCTGCAATTGTAAGGAGCAGGGGAATTCGTTTTGGGTCGCTCTTTAACCACTTGAGATCCGCGCTATAGCCAAATGACGGCTACAGCGCGGATCTCCTTTTCTGGGACGACGTCAATAGACGTAGTCCCGTGTACGAGTGGCCTGCGCGCCCCCTGAGGGGTGCGCGCGGTGCGCTCTGTGATCGGCGAGACCATGAGACTCGCCTGATCACCGATCCGTGCAAGGGGTCGATCCCGACCCCTTATCACGTGATCAGCTGTCAGCCAATGACAGCTGATCATGTGATATAACGGAGCCGGTAATCGGCTATTATTCCTGCTTGTGCTGACAGCGCGAGGAGAAAAAAAAAAAGCCGATCACCGGCGGCCGCGATCGGGACATCAGTCCCGATCACGGCCAGCCCTGCTAATGCCTACCTGCCCCCTGCCAGTGCCCACCTGCCCCCTGCAGTGCCACATGTACTAAAAGTAAGTGCCCTCGTCAGTGCCACCCAGCAGTGCCCATAGTGCCACCCAGCAGTGCCCACAGTGCCACCCAGCAGTGCCCACAGTGCCACCCAGCAGTGCCACCCACAGTGCCACCCAGCAGTGCCACCCAGCAGTGCCCACAATCTGCCTCAAAGGTGCTGCACCCCAGTGCCACATATCCGTGCCCATCAGTGTCATCTACCAGTGCCCAGCAGTGCCGCCCATCAGTGCCCAGCAGTGCCACCTATCAGAGCCACCTATCAGTGCCACCTATCAGTGCCCATCAGTCCCATCTATCAGTGGTACCTATCAGTGCCCATCCGTGCCACCCATCCATGCCACCCATCCGTGCCCATCTTTGCCCATCAGTCCCGCCTTATCTGTGCCCATCGGTGCCGCCTTATCTGTGCCTATTAGTGCCGCCTTAACTATGCCTATCAGTGCCCACCAGTGCAGCCTATCAGTGCCCACCAATGCAGCCCATCAGTGCCCACCAATGCAGCCCATCAGTGCCCACCAGTGCAGCCTATCAGTGCCGCCTAATCAGCGCACTTCAATGAAGGAGAAAAATGACCCGTTTGCAAAATTTTATAACAAACTATTAAAACATGATTTTTTTTTTTTTTTGCATCTTTTTTTGTTTGTTTAGCAAAAAATAAAACTCTGAGCTGTAACTAAATACCACCAAAAGAAAGCTCTATTTGTGGGAAAAAAATGATAAAAATTTCATTTGGGTACAGTGTTGTATGCCCGCGCAATTGTCATTCAAAGTGCATCAGCGCTGAAAGCTGAAAATTGGTCTGGGACTGAGGGGGGTTTAAGTGCCCAGTAAGCAAGTGGTTAATGGTAGATCATAGTAATAGCAAGAAACATAAAGCTACATTTAGAAAAAAAAAATTGTTTAGTTTGTGCCAGTTTTGCTATGATATTGAGACAAAACTAGGAGATATACTTTACTATTTATTTCTAACTGAAAGCCCAATTTCTCCTGAAAAAAACAAGGTATAATTCACCTGGATATACAAAGTAGTTGCGATGAAATGTACAGTTTTACTAACACAGGTCACAGAGGAGGTTTTATATGAAAATCGACTTTATTTGAAAGGTCCCATCCAAAAATCCAAGAATCCAAAAAAGTTACAGTCCAATTCTGCACTAATATCAGGCACAGGAAGGACAGACCGGGGCTCAGTGCTGGGGTCCTAGTAACAGGACCCTCACCAGGTGCACCCTAGCAACTGTCACTCTGCAGTGGTGTAGCCAGAGAGGGAGGCGGTGTGCTGTGCTCTCTGCAGAGTCTTTCTTTTACAGAAAGAAGAGAAATGGACGGAAAGAAGAGGACGGAGAAGACTCATCATCGTCAGCCAGACAAGCTGAAGAGGAAGATGAGCGTGGACGAGCCCCAGGAGGAGAGGAGGAAGAGAAGACGCCGGGGAGCTGAACAATCGCTGAAGTCCAGAGGGACAAAGCATGGTAAGTTGTATACAGACATGTACACTTCACACTAGTAGCTTACACTCTATATACACTTCACACTAGGAGCTTACACTCTAATATATACCATTTGGGATACAGGAATTACATTTCGGTAGATTTAGGGGTCACTCAGTGCAGTCAGGTAGCCATGGAGACAGGTTAGGCAGCCAGAAATCATGTATATTATGTTTAAGTGACACCCGAAGTGTAATACATGGGAGAATTTATTGTAATCCACTCATTTCCAGTAATATACATGTTTTCTGATAGGAATGATCACAAATAGTGAGAACTTTTCTGTTAGTTGTCAGGGTTTATTGGCTGGAAGCTCTCAGTGACAGTTAAAAGATGGCCGCCATGACTAGTGGAGGGGCGGGGCTAAGGGGGAGGGGGGAGTAGACTGACCCACCAGGGAGGAAATCTGTGATGTATTGCTGCCATTCATGTTAATCACTGACATTACAATGCTGAATAAAAAAATAGACCTTTATATATTGGTAATTAGGAATATTGGGGACATCTGTATTTAGAGATATAGATTCAGATATTAGTGACCTCATGTCATGTTACTCTGCTGGCTTTCATACAGACTCCCTGAACAAGAACAAGTCCCAGATATGTATTTCTCATTTGTTCTGTGTCAGGGACTCCAAACTATGGCAACCAAAAAGAGGATTTCTAAAAGGGGGTCAGTAATGAGAGTCAATGGGTTTCTCCCAGAACAGGTGTCCATTACTACACATAGAGATAGATCAGTAATACTTACTATACTTTAAAGAGGAAGTAAACCCTTCCAAACAACTTGGACCTATAGGTAAGCCTAGATTAAGGCTTACCTGTAGGTCCAAGCAATATCTCCTAAACCTATATGGTTTAGGAGATATTTGCCCGAAAATGGGCACCGCTGTCTACGGCGCATGCGCCGTAGACAGCGGCGCGCAGGCGCACTAAATGCGGCAAATCCAAGAATGGATTTGCCTAATTTGTCGACTCCCGTGCGCATGCGCGGGAGTGACGTCATCGCGGCTTCGCCGTATGGCAGCGGCGGAGCTGCGAGGCGCGACTCCCGTGCGCATGCGCGGGAGTGACGTCATCGCGGCTGCGCCGCTGTGATTCGTCGGAGCTGCGAGACGCCACCAGCAACATGGATGCGGCGGACTACAGGGGACAGCGGCGACTTCGCTGGCTCCTGTGTCAGGTAAGTGACACATAATGAGCTACTATGCGATGCATAGTAGTCCATTATGCTTTACCTTTGCAGGGAAAAAAAGAGGAAGTAAACCCATCAGGGTTTACTTCCTCTTTAATGGTTAATATTTACATTTTAAACAGTACAATGTTGTCAGAACCGGCATATTTTATTTTTTATTGTAAATAGACATTAAAAAATGCAACTCTGTTATACTCATTTATAAAACCAATATAAAGTTATTGATAAATGTCTTAAGAAACCTTCCAGTGTTAACAGAATGTGTAATTTGACATATTATAAAATAAAGGTTTTACACTATATGTTAAAGTCTCATTATTTCACATAATAATTCTAGTGTATTCTAGTCTAATATAACTTTTACACATGAAGGTAACTTTATGATAGTTTAACAGGATATATATATATATATATATATATATATATATATATATATATATATATATATATATATATATATATATATATATATATATATATAATATTCATACATATAGATAGGTAGGTAGATAGATAGTTATATCTATTTATATATATTTACTAGCTTTATTTACAAGCTTTACTAAAACAAAAAATTGCAGAAAAAAAAGAAATGCCACCCCTTGTATGATAAATTGAGAATAATATGTCCTTAAAGTGATTGTAAAAGTGATGTTTATAACAAATATGTTATACTTACCTGCTCTGCGCAGTTGGTTTTGCACAGAACAGCCGGATCCTCCTCTTCTCGGGTCCCTATTCTGTGCTCCTGGCCCCTCCCTCCTGTTGAGTGCCCCCACAGTAAGCAGCTTGCTATGGGGGAACCCAAGCCCAAAGCCATGGTTGGGCCCTGCCCCTTCTCACTCTTGATTGGCTAACTGAGTTTGATTGACAGCAGCAGGAGCCAATGACGCCACTGATGTGTCTAAGCCAATCAGGAGGGAAAGTCCCGGACAGCTGAGGCACTTGTAGACATCGCTGGACACAGATGGGGATCAGGTAAGTAGTAGGGGCACTGAGGGGGGCTGCTGAACACAGATAAAAAACCTTCTGACTTTACAGCCTCAATAAGGGTATATTAACATCAGATGTGGTGGGACTGTGTTGGGCGGCTATTCCAGTGCAGTCCCACCTTATGGACAAAGCTAAATTCTTTGTCCCTTATTTGCCCAGTTTTACAGCACTGTATTTTGGTGGTGTGTGCAATGAAAAGGGTACTGCATGTATTACCTCTTATCAATGCAGTACGATGAGAGGCAATCCACTGCTTTGCACTGCGTCACCAGCGATTGAACTTTGTGAGATGTCTTTGTAACATCTCAATAAAGTTTGTATATAAAAAAAAGGAAACAGCGTAATCCACCAAACACAGGTCTTCATCACTGTGCTGAGCTCAGCCGGATCGCACTGCACTCCAGCTGCTGCACTGTAATGCAGAGGTTGGTGTGAACCAGCCCCAAGAGTCCATATTATTATGATGTTCTATATATATGAACACTTTCCTCACCTGCAGCACCTCTATGAAAGAATGACCTTGGGTACATCCCACTGGTCAATTCATGTAATAAAGAAGAGAAGGATAGGGTCTCACTAATTAGGTGTACAGTTGTAGATTTTATTAAAAATGGATAATAAAAACACGCACTATATGCACTGACTGAAGAAGAAGAAATGGAAAGCATATCAAGAAGCCTCTGTGGTGTCCATCCCTCCAGTCTGGATTGCTGCCGGCATCTGATGTAATGGAGACGGATCAGCTTCTGCAGGGCTTGACAGGTAAGTGCACGGGGCACAACTACTGAGGATGGATCGTTCTCTTGCAACTCAATGGTAAATCTCATCGGGGGAACAGCCGGAGGTCTGGAACTCAGGAGGACGATATCACACACTGCAGGAAATTGAAGGGGGTCTGGTAATGCATTTCAGGGTTGGACTTTGTGCACTGGTGTGCAGTCATGTTGGAGGATCAGGAAGGGGCCATCCCCAAACTGTTCCCACAAAGTTGGGAGCATGACATTTTGCAAAATGTCTTGGCATGCTGATGCCTTAAGAGTTCCCTTCACTGGAACTAAGGGGCCAAGCACAACCCCGGAAAAACAACCATAACCCCCCTCCACCAAATGATTTGGACCAGTGCACAAAGCAAGGTCCAAAAAGACATGGATGAGCGAGTTTGGGGTGGAGGAACATGACTGGTCTGCACAGAGTCCTGACCTCAAGCCAACAAAACACTTTTGGGATGAATTATAGCAGAGACTGTGAGTCAGGCCTTCTCATCCAACATCACTGCCTGACTTCACAAATGTGCTTCTGGAAGAATGGTCAAACATTCCCATAGACACACTCCTAAACCATGTGGATAGCCTTCCCAGAAGAGTTGAAGCTGTTATAGATGCAAAGGGTGGGCCAACTCTATATTGAACCCTACAGACTAAGACTAGGATGCCATTAAAGTTCATGTGCATATAAAGGCATGCGTCCCAATACTTTTAACAATATAGTGTATATGGGCATCGCTGTCTGTGTAACCACAGCCTAACACTCCAAGTTTCCTTTCACAATAGCAGTAGGGGAGTTGCTAGGTGACAAAAAGACCATGAGCTTCAGCCCGAAGTCCAAACCCAGTGGCGACGATAGTGGCGCAGGGTTTGTTGGCTGGGCGGTGGGGTTGTGAGCAATGGCGGAACTACCGCTATAGCAACACATGCGGGCACTATGGGGCCCACAGTCAAGTGGGGCCCGCTGAGGATAGGTGCCGCGGCTCCGCAAGTAGTCTGCGGGCGAGAGTGGATAGCTCCGCGGGTGAGAGCGGGTGGTCCGCGGGCGAGAACGGGTGGCTCCGCGGGTGAGAGCGGGCGGTCCGCTGGTGAGAGAGTGGGCGGTCCGTGGGCGTGAGCGGGCTGGCCAATCAGGGAGCTGACGGGCGGGGGAGCATAGAGATGACATCATCTCTCACCTCCCGGTGCCCCTGCATCCCTGCAGTGCAGTTCCCCCCTCACTGTGCAGGCAGCAAGGAAGCAGAGAGATGACATTATCTCTCTGCTGCCTGACTGATAATCTGCTGCCTGACTCTGTGACACAGAAGGAAAGTGACAGAGCAAGTGACAATCCATAATGTGTGGCAGGCGACGTGGCAAGTGACAACCCGGGACATGGCAAGTGACAATTCGTAACGTGTGGCAGGTGACGTGGCAAGTGAAAATCCGCCGTGACGTGGCAAGTGACAATCCGTAATGTGTGGCAGGTGACGTGGCAAGTGAAAATCCGTGACGTGGCAAGTGACAATCCGTAATGTGTCTCAAGTGACAACCTGGGACATGGCAAGTGACAATCCGTAATGTGTGGCAGGTGACGTGGCAAATGGCAACCTGGGACATGCCAAGTGACAATCTGTAATGTGTGGCAGGTGACGTGGCAAGTGACAATCTGGATGTGGCAAGTGACAATCCGTAACATGTGGCAGGTGACGTGGCAAGTGAAAATCCGTGACGTAGCAAGTGACAAACCGTAATGTGTGGCAGGTAACGTGGTAAGTGACAATCCGTAATGTGTGGCAGGTGACTTGGCAAGTGACAATCTGTAATGTGTGGCAGGTGACGTGGCAAGTGACAACCCAGGATGTGGCAAGTGACAATCCATAATGTGTGGCAAGTGACAATCTAGGACGTGGCAAGTGACAATCCATAATGTGTGGCGAGTGGCAATCTAGGACGTGGCAAGTGACAATCTGTAATGTGTGGCAAGTGGCAATCTAGGATGTGGCAAGGGACAATCCGTAATGTGTGGCAGGTAACGTGGCAAGTGACAATCCGCGACGTGGTAAGTGGATAATCCACAACATGTGGCAGGTGACATTCTGCAATGTGTCACAAGTGACAATCTGCATCTAGTGGCAGGCGACGTGGCAAGTGGACAAGCCGCAACGTGTGGCAGGTGATGTGACAAGTGACAATCCTTAATGTGTGGCAAGTGACAATCCAGGACGTGGCAAGTGACAATCCATAATGTGTGGCAAGTTACGTGGCAAGTGACAATCTGGGATGTGGCAAGTGGACAATCCGCAACATGTGGCAGGTGACATTCCGCAACGTGTGACAAGTGACAATCTGCATCTGGTGACAGGAGATGATGGCAAGTGACACGCTCAGGGATCCCACTGATTTTGCATTATGGTGAGTTGAACTATTTTGTTTTATATAACAGAACAGAAATTGGTTAGAAGGCATGGAGTTCTGCAATGTGTTCCCTTCAGGGGCTGCATACAGTAAACTGCATACTTTGTTGTTAAAAATTAATATAAGCCGTTGCCTGGGTACTGTGCCACATGGGTGTGGTAGTCTGTTGTTCAATGGCATTAGTTCATTTTTTTTTGTGGAGGGGGGCCCATACAACATTTTGCTATGGGGCCCTGTGATTTCTAGTTATGCCCCTGGTTGTGAGGTTGTGTGGCGGGGGTAAGCTCACTTGCTGGTTGCTGACTGGCTTACCGGTGCCCATCAATGCTGACCACTAAACTCACACTGACATACACTTTTTACATACACTGACCTACCTGACATACATACACTGACCTACCTAACACACACTGACCTACCTGACATACACACACTGACCTACCTGACATGCACTGACCTACCTGACATACACACATTGACCTACCTGACATAAACTGACCTACCTCACATGCACTGACCTACCTGACTACATACACTGACCTACATACACTGGTTGTGCTCCCATCATCACAGCAGGCAGCCAGAGGAGGAGGGGAGAGAGGAGAGCCGAGCACCGAGCAGTGATCTCACAGTGGAATGGCAGCCACATTGTAATTCCCACCTTCTGGAGCCTGCAGCACCTATGATGGATGCCACACGTCCCGCCGCCCCACCATTGGACCAGTGGGATGTCCATCATAGGTGCTGCAGGCACCAGAAGGCGGGACCTGCTATGTGACTCGGACGCTCTCGGCGGCACTCGGGGCTACTAATACAGTTGTGCATCCCTGAGGCCTGGGGCTTTCCAGGGACCCATGCGAGTTTCCAGCCCCTCCCTCCCAACACCACTGAATAGCAGCACTGTTTATGGCCTTCGAAAAGCGATTTGCGATAGATCACTTCTTTTCAGAGGATGGTAAAAGGAAATTTTCAAACATTCATACTGCCACCTCCTGATGATGATGATGATTTTGTACAGCAAGCCCACACCGCAACTGTGAGACAAGCTCTTACCTTGCAGTAGTGGATCGGTCACATTCACTTACATGGGAGAATTAGACAGGTGGACCTGCATCAAACTTGCCATGTCTTGCTAAAATTGCTGCATTGCAATTGAAAACATAGCAGTAATGTGTACTCACCAGACGCATCACCTCCTCACTGCCTCTGAAAAGCAATCCACTACAGATCTCTGTTAGAGAGGCAGTAATGTTTGCCACACATCTAAACTTAGCCAAGAGTAGGGACCCATTCACACTATTGCTGAACGCTGAAGTGTTGCACCAATGCATATACACTATTGTATTGCAGCAATGCATGTTATGAACAATGATATGATGAGGTGTCATACTGAATGGAACCACAACACCCCTGCATTGAAGCACACTGCCAATGCATTGCCATGTTGTGCCATGCTGTGGCGTGTTGCAATGAAAAACATGGTGCAGTTACATTTTGTATTGCATTTTAATGATTTGCAAGACTAATAACTAAATAGGCTGCCTTAATGTGATGCCCACTAAACATACAGCATCACACATGCACACCTCCCAACTTTTTGAGATGGCAATGAGGGACACCTATCAGCAAAAGTATGCAGGCATAGGACACACCCCCTGCCACACCCACTTAAAGGAGAATTGTACAAAAAGATTGGTTAAACACACAAGTGCTTTTTTTACCACTACTATTCCTTTATATTGGCTTCTGGAATTTACAAATGCAGAAATTTAGAAATCAGATGAAAGGTTTAGCCCTGGGAATCACTTTTTGATAGATAAAAAGTACATTTTATATACAACTATATGGATCATATCAAAATGAGGGACAAATGAGGAGGAATGAGGGATGAAGGGATATTTCTCCAAATATTACTCTCACTTTGGTGTGCATGGCGGCATTTCACATGTGTCGCACCATTGATGCTTTTCTAAATAGGCAACCCCACCGCATGCATTTGTGTTCACATGTGTGTGTATGGGGGAGTGGGGTTCAAAATTTGGGGAGGGTTTAAGTGCTTGGCTGTAACTTTAATTGTTTGCATTTTTTTATCACATACGGGACATAAAGTCCACTATGTGGTGTATTTTGTGGTGACAAGGTCTCTTTAATAATACATCAGCAGTCCTGATGTCTCACCTGCTCTCCAATGATGCTAATGGAGTGCAGATCACCCCCATTTGTTTCTTCCCCCACCATATGCACTGGATGAAGTGACACCAAGACCCGGAAATGACGTTTCACATGTCGCTTCTGTGTCATTACCAGGAAGGGGAGATCAACGAACAAAGATAATAAAAAAGGACAGAATAGTTTGTAAATTGCCAAATGAATGTGCAGCTATTATGTCCCTTATCTAGTATCTTGCAGAAGCTATTTCTTCACAAAAATATAAAACGTTATCACCATCTACAGTACCCAAAACTATGTCCATTTATGTCTTCTCAGAATAATTTACTAGAAAATGTTCAGTGTTTGTAAATGATCTAGGACTTGGATTATTGTGGAATGTGATTGTATTGGTAAGTAAATGACTAAATTCTAAACTTTTTGCTATTTTAGGACTATTTCTGGATTGCCATGGAGCACGCCAGCGGAGGGGATCTTCATCTCCTGGGTGAACAGGGAGACTTTGACATCGGCACCATCAGGTAGGTACCGTCATTAACAATGAAAGCACCACTGACTCACATTGTGCTACATCATACCATGGTAACAAAGGCTTCACCTGTAGGACCCCACAATACAAAAGAAGAACATACACCCCTATAATAGACATGGGGGAAGTTTAGAGCTTCACAGACAATTGAGAACACAACTGACCAAGCCAGCCCTGCAGTCACAGCGAGGAATAATTCTCAGATGTCCCACGATCCATTCTCTAAAATATAAAATCTTCCTGCATCTCTCTGTGTGTTTTTGAATAGAGCAGCTTTGATAAGGGTTTTGATTGTGAACTGGGAACACCTAGGGGTATTTCTGAACATACACATGAAAATACATTCTATTTACTTCTGTATTAGAATATATATATATATTGGAAGATGATAAATTATTTTTTGTTGTTTCTTCAATAGATTCTACACTACCGAATGCATCATTGGCCTCCAACAGTTCCATGAGAAAGGCTTTATCCATCGGTAAGTTCTCGTCTTTATTCTACAGCTTCCCACAAATAGTTCTTACTTTACATTTCATCTGTTTATTCAACAAGATTTACCAACATTTGTAGTGTGAGGACCACCTAAACAATTACCTACCTTTATATCCAATGTGCTAGGTCCTCCAGCTACAAAGTGGTTTGTAAATGTTGTGATTCTGAAACATATTGGGGTTGATTTGCTAAAACTGGAGAGTGAAAAACTCCGGAGCAGCTCTGCATAGAAACCAATCAGCCTCCAAGTTTTTTTTTTTTGTCAAAGCTTAATTGAACAAGCTGATGTTGGAAGCTGATTGGCTACCATGCACAGCTGCACCAGATTTTTCACTCAGTAGTTTTAGTAAATCAACCCCATTGTCTGCAATAAAACTGAAGTATTCATATTCAGTGTACAGTAATACATACTCTAAAGGCAGAAGGTTTTTTACCTTAATTCATTCCATGCATTCTCTGTGTGCAGCCCCCTCCCCCCTTATACTTACCTGAGCCTGATCTCGATCCAGCAATGTGCCCGAGAGTGGCGGTTCTCTCCTCCTCCTCCGCTCTCCTTACTGCTCATGGATGCAGCATTGGGAGCCATTGGCTCCTGCTGCTTTCAATCATAGCCTGTAAGGTGAGAGGGGGCGGAGTCAAGCTGTGCTGTATATGTCAATGGACACACAAAGTGTGGCTTGGGAGTGATCCTGCATGAGTACCCCCATAGAAAGCGGTTTGCTGTAAGAGCAATTACATAGGAGGAGAAGCCACAACCATTAGTGGGGGACCCAAAGAATAGGAGGATGGGGGCTGCTTAGTGTAAAACAAATACACAGAGCAAGTATAACATGTTTTTTATTTAGAAGAAAAATTCCCTTTATAATCACTTTTAGGTTGTGGTGTCACTGCTGTGTTGCTGTAAGACAAATATTACTGCAACAAGTAGCAATGTGCATTATCCAAGTTGGTACACTGAGGTGCTCTTCATTGTTAATGGCACCCCTAATGTACCTTGCCAATGCATACATGTTGCAGCGTGCCACAATGCCCAGAAAGGTACTTCAATGCATTATGGTGTGCTGCGTTACTACAAATTGTACACATCCATTTTTTATTTGTGCATTTTAGTGCGTTAGGCAGAACTTTAAAATGAATGGGCTGCCTTAATGCAACCAGTGTTAAAGTGGTGTTGACACCAAGAAATAAAACAGTGTTTGAAAATCTTTAAAAAAATAAGAAAAAATAATTGGAAAAAATATTTTTACTCACCTCTAAATACCTGTTGCTAAGGAGTCCCTCGTAGTCTGCCTTCTTCCTTGCCCGGGCTAGTGACATCACTTCCCCTCGCGCCACACAGTCATCTGGGACCTGTCACGTGTTGCACAGACAACTTCATCGGAGCATGGAGGAGAAGTTGAGAATGTTCCTCAGAAGAGCTAGAAGAATCTTCGCTGCACAAGCAAGGAAGAAGTTGATCCTCTTCGAAAGGTGGGACCTTTCCAGATCTATACTTGGGTTGTGTTTGGATTTGAGAATGTGGGGTATGGATTTGCTGTGTCAACATGTGTGGATTTGGGGTTAGGTTAGGCAGGTTGGGTTTGCTGTGTGTGTGTATTTGGGGAGAAGGTAAGGAAGGTTGGTTTTTCTGTGTGTCTGATTTTGGGCTATAAGCCCCAAAGTATTGCGCCTATCTAATAGCGTATTCATGCGCTATTTGGGGATAGTAGGTGCATGATTTTGGGTTTCATGTGTGTGTGTATTTGGGGGGAAGGTGAGGAAGGGTGGGTTTGCTGTGTGTCTGATTTTGGGCCATGAGCCTCAAAGTATTCCTCCTGTCTGATAGCACATTCATGAGCTATAAAAGAAAAAGGAGGACAGGGAAGTGTTGTGTACCCCTACTCCTTCTATAGGGTGAAGCCAGCACTTCTTTAAAATTGTGCGCATCACTGGCCAACTGAATTTGGTGGCTGAAAATGGCTCAGACATTAAGCTCTGAACTATCTGGACCATTAGATGTGCACACACAAGCAAAAAGGCAGAAAATGAGAAAAGTGTTGCACAGACCCCTTCATCAGAGCATGGAGGAGAAGTTGAGATGTTCCCTCAGAAGATCTAGAAGAATCTTCTCTGCACAAGCAAGGAAGAAGTTGATCCTCTTCGAAAGGTAGGACCTTTCCAGATCTATACTTGTGTTATGTTTGGAATTGAGAAGTTGGGGTGTGGATTTGCTGTGTCAAGTGTGTGGATTTGGGGAGAGTAGGTGCAGGATTTTGGGTTTGCTGTGTGTGTATTTGGGGGGAAGGTGAGGAAGGGTGGGTTTGCTGTGTGTTTGATTTTGGGCCATGAGCCTCAAAGTATTCCTCCTGTCTGATAGCGCATTCATGTGCTATAAAAGAAAAAGGAGGACAGAGAAATGTTATGTACCCCTACTCTTCTTTAGGGTGAAGCCAGCACTTCATTAAAATTGTGCGCATCACTGGCCAACTGAATTTGGCGGCTGACCAATGGCTCAGACATTAAGCTCTGAACTATCTGGACCATCAGATGTGCACACACAAGAAAAAAGGCAGAAAATGAGAAAAGTGTTGCACAGACCCCTTCATCAGAGCATGGAGAAGTTGAGATGTTCCCTCTGAAGATCTAGAAGAATCTTCTCTGCACAAGCAAGGAAGAAGTTGATCCTCTTCGAAAGGTAGGACCTTTCCAGATCTATACTTGTGTTATGTTTGGAATTGAGACGTTGGGGTGTGGATTTGCTGTGTCAAGTGTGTGTATTTGGGGAGAGTAGGTGCAGGATTTTGGGTTTGCTGTGTGTGTATTTGGGGGGAAGGTGAGGAAGGGTGGGTTTGCTGTGTGTCTGATTTTGGGCCATGAGCCTCAAAGTATTCCTCCTGTCTGATAGCGCATTCATGAGCTATAAAAGAGAAAGGAGGACAGAGAAATGTTATGTACCCCTACTCTGCTTTAGGGTGAAGTCAGCACTTCATTAAAATTGTGCGCATCACTGGCCAACTGAATTTGGCGGCTGACCAATGGCTCAGACATTAAGCTTTGAACTATCTGGACCATCAGATGTGCACACACAAGAAAAAAGGCAGAAAATGAGAAAAGTGTTGCACAGACCCCTTCATCAGAGCATGGAGAAGTTGAGATGTTCCCTCTGAAGATCTAGAAGAATCTTCTCTGCACAAGCAAGGAAGAAGTTGATCCTCTTCGAAAGGTAGGACCTTTCCAGATCTATACTTGTGTTATGTTTGGAATTGAGACGTTGGGGTGTGGATTTGCTGTGTCAAGTGTGTGTATTTGGGGAGAGTAGGTGCAGGATTTTGGGTTTGCTGTGTGTGTATTTGGGGGGAAGGTGAGGAAGGGTGGGTTTGCTGTGTGTCTGATTTTGGGCCATGAGCCTCAAAGTATTCCTCCTGTCTGATAGCGCATTCATGAGCTATAAAAGAGAAAGGAGGACAGAGAAATGTTATGTACCCCTACTCTGCTTTAGGGTGAAGTCAGCACTTCATTAAAATTGTGCGCATCACTGGCCAACTGAATTTTGCGGCTGACCAATGGCTCAGACATTAAGCTCTGATCTATCTGGACCATCAGATGTGCACACACAAGCAAAAAGGCAGAAAATGAGAAAAGTGTTGCACAGACCCCTTCATCAGAGCATGGAGGAGAAGAGATGTTCCCTCAGAAGATCTAGAAGAATCTTCTCTGCACAAGTAAGGAAGAAGTTGATCCTCTTCGAAAGGTAGGACCTTTCCAGATCTATACTTGTGTTATGTTTGGAATTGAGAAGTTGGGGTGTGGATTTGCTGTGTCAATGTGTGTGTATTTGGGGAGAGTAGGTGCAGTATTTTGGGTTTGCTGTGTGTGTATTTGGGGGGAAGGTGAGGAAGGGTGGGTTTGCTGTGTGTCTGATATTGGGCCATAAGCCTCAAAGTATTCCTCCTGTCTGATAGCGCATTCATGAGCTATAAAAGAAAAAGGAGGACAGGGAAGTGTTGTGTTCCCCTACTCTGCTTAGGGGTGAAACCAGCACTTCATTAAAATTGTGCGCATCACTGGCCAACTGAATTTGGCGGCTGACCAATGGTTCAGAACTATCTGGACCATCAGATGTTCACACACAAGCAAAAAGGCAGAAAATAAGAAAAGTGTTGCACAGACCCCTTCATCAGAGCATAGAGGAGAAGTTGAGATGTTCCCTCAGAAGATCTAGAAGAATCTTCTCTGCACAAGCAAGGAAGAAGTTGATCCTCTTCGAAAAGGTAGGACCTTTCCAGATCTATACTTGTGTTATGTTTGGAATTGAGAAGTTGGGGTGTGGATTTGCTGTGTCAAGAGTGTGGATTTGGGGAGAGTAGGTGCAGGATTTGGGGTTTGCTGTGTGTGTATTTGGGGGGAAGGTGAGGAAGGGTGGGTTTGCTGTGTGTCTGATTTTGGGCCATGAGCCTCAAAGTATTCCTCCTGTCTGCTAGCGCATTCATGAGCTATAAAAGAAAAAGGAGAACAGAGAAATGTTATGTACCCCTACTCTTCTTTAGGGTCAAACCAGCACTTCATTAAAATTGTGCGCATCACTGGCCAACTGAATTTGGCGGCTGACCAATGGCTCAGACATTAAGCTCTGAACTATCTGGACCATCAGATGTGCACACACAAGAAAAAAGGCAGAAAATGAGAAAAGTGTTGCACAGATCCCTTCATCAGAGCATGGAGGAGAAGTTGAGATGTTCCCTCAGAAGATCTAGAAGAATCTTCTCTGCACAAGCAAGGAAGAAGTTGATCCTCTTCGAAAGGTAGGACCTTTCCAGATCTATACGTGTGTTATGTTTGGAATTGAGAAGTTGTGGTGTGGATTTGCTGTGTCAAGTGTTTGGATATGGAGAAAGTAGGTGCAGGATTTTGGGTTTGCTGTGTGTGTGTATTTTGTGGGAAGGTGAGGAAGGGTGGGTTTGCTGTGTGTCTGATTTTGGGCCATAATCCTCAAAGTATTCCTCCTGTCAGATAGCGCATTCATGAGCTATAAAAGAAAAAGGAGGACAGGGAAATGTTATGTACCCCTACTCTGCTTTAGGGTGAAGCCAGCACTTCATTAAAATTGTGCGCATCACTGGCCAACTGAATTTGGCGGCTGACCAATGGCTCAGACATTAAACTCTGAACTATCTGGACCATCAGATGTTCACACACAAGCAAAAAGGCAGAAAATAAGAAAAGTGTTGCACAGACCCCTTCATCAGAGCATAGAGGAGAAGTTGAGATGTTCCCTCAAAAGATCTAGAAGAATCTTCTCTGCACAAGCAAGGAAGAAGTTGATCCTCTTCGAAAGGTAGGACCTTTCCAGATCTATACGTGTGTTATGTTTGGAATTGAGAAGTTGGGGTGTGGATTTGCTGTGTCAAGTGTGTGTATTTGGGGAGAGTAGGTGCAGGATTTTGGGTTTGCTGTGTGTGTATTTGGGGGGAAGGTGAGGAAGGGTGGGTATGCTGTGTGTCTGATTTTGGGCCATGAACCTCAAAGTATTCCTCCTGTCTGATAGGGCATTTATGAGCTATAAAAGAAAAAGGAGGACAGAGAAATGTTATGTACCCCTACTCTGCTTTAGGGTGAAACCAGCACTTCACTAAAATTGTGCACATCACTGGCCAACTGAATTTGGTGAATGACCAATGGCTCAGACATTAAGCTCTGAACTATCTGGATCATCAGATGTGCACACACAAGAAAAAAGGCAGAAAATGAGAAAAGTGTTGCACAGACCCCTTCATCAGAGCATGGTGGAGAAGTTGAGATGTTTCCTCAGAAGATCTAGAAGAATCTTCTCTGCACAAGCAAGGAAGAAGTTGATCCTCTTCGAAAGGTAGGACCTTTCCAGATCTATACTTGTGTTATGTTTGGAATTGAGAAGTTGGGGTGTGGATTTGCTGTGTCAAGTGTGTGGATTTGGGGAGAGTATGTGCAGGATTTTGGGTTTGCTGTGTGTGTATTTGGGGGGAAGGTGAGGAAGGGTGGGTTTGCTGTGTGTCTGATTTTGGGCAATGAGCCTCAAAGTATTCCTCCTGTCTGATAGCGCATTCATGAGCTATAAAAGAAAAAGGAGGACAGAGAAATATTTTGTAACCCTACTCTGCTTTAGGGTGAAGCCAGCACTTCTTTAAAATTGTGCGCATCACTGGCCAACTGAATTTGGTGGCTGACAATGGCTCAGACATTAAGCTCTGAACTATCTGGACCATCAGATGTGCACACACAAGAAAAAAGGCAGAAAATGAGAAAAGTGTTGCACAGACCCCTTCATCAGAGCATGGAGGAGAAGTTGAGATGTTCCCTCAGAAGATCTAGAAGAATCTTCTCTGCACAAGCAAGGAAGAAGTTGATCCTCTTCGAAAGGTAGGACCTTTCCAGATCTATACTTGTGTTATGTTTGGAATTGAGAAGTTGGGGTGTGGATTTGCTGTGTCAAGTGTGTGGATTTGGGGAGAGTATGTGCAGGATTTTGGGTTTGCTGTGTGTGTATTTGGGGGGAAGGTGAGGAAGGGTGGGTTTGCTGTGTGTCTGATTTTGGGCCATGAGCCTCAAAGTATTCCTCCTGTCTGATAGCGCATTCATGAGCTATAAAAAAAAAAGGAGGACAGAGAAATGTTATGTACCCCTACTCTGCTTTAGGGTGAAGCCAGCACTTCTTTAAAATTGTGCGCATCACTGGCCAACTGAATTTGGTGGCTGACAATGGCTCAGACATTAAGCTCTGAACTATTTGGACCATCAGATGTGCACACACAAGAAAAAAGGCAGAAAATGAGAAAAGTGTTGCACAGACCCCTTCATCAGAGCATGGTGGAGAAGCTGAGATGATTCCTCAGAAGATCTAGAAGAATCTTCTCTGCACAAGCAAGGAAGAAGATGATCCTCTTCGAAAGGTAGGACCTTTCCAGATCTATACTTGTGTTATGTTTGGAATTGAGATGTTGGGGTGTGGATTTGCTGCGTCAAATGTGTGGATTTGGGGAGAGTAGGTGCAGGATTTGGGGTTTGCTGTGTGTGTATTTGGGGGGAAGGTGAGGAAGGGTGGGTTTGCTGTGTGTCTGATTTTGGGCCATGAGCCTCAATGTATTCCTCCTGTCTGATAGCGCATTCATGAGCTATAAAAGAAAAAGGAAGACAAAGAAATGTTATGTACCCCTACTCTTCTTTAGGGTGAAGCCTGCACTTCTTTAAAATTGTGCGCATCACTGGCCAACTGAATTTGGTGGCTGAACATGGCTCAGACATTAAGCTCTGAACTATCTGGACCATCAGATGTGCACACACAAGAAAAAAGGCAGAAAATGAGAAAAGTGTTGCACAGACCCCTTCATCAGAGCATGGTGGAGAAGTTGAGATGTTTCCTCAGGAGATCTAGAAGAATCTTCTCTGCACAAGCAAGGAAGAAGTTGATCCTCTTCGAAAGGTAGGACCTTTCCAGATCTATACTTGTGTTATGTTTGGAATTGAGAAGTTGGGGTGTGGATTTGCTGTGTCAAGTGTGTGGATTTGGGGAGAGTATGTGCAGGATTTTGGGTTTGCTGTGTGTGTATTTGGGGGGAAGGTGAGGAAGGGTGGGTTTGCTGTGTGTCTGATTTTGGGCCATGAGCCTCAAAGTATTCCTCCTGTTTGATAGCGCATTCATGAGCTATAAAAGAAAAAGGAGGACAGAGAAATGTTATGTACCCCTACTCTGCTCTAGAGTGAAGCCAGCACTTCTTTAAAATTGTGCGCATCACTGGCCAACTGAATTTGGTGGCTGACAATGGCTCAGACATTAAGCTCTGAACTATCTGGACCATCAGATGTGCACACACAAGAAAAAAGGCAGAAAATGACAAAAGTGTTGCACAGACTCCTTCATCAGAGCATGGTGGAGAAGTTGAGATGTTTCCTCAGAAGATCTAGAAGAATCTTCTCTGCACAAGCAAGGAAGAAGTTGATCCTCTTCGAAAGGTAGGACCTTTCCAGATCTATACTTGTGTTATGTTTGGAATTGAGAAGTTGGGGTGTGGATTTGCTGCGTCAAGTGTGTGGATTTGGGGAGAGTAGGTGCAGGATTTTGGGTTTGCTGTGTGTATTTGGGGGGAAGGGTGGGTTTGCTGCGTGTTTGATTTTGGGCCATAAGCCTCAATGTATTCCTCCTGTCTGATAGCGCATTCATGTGCTATAAAAGAAAAAGGAGGACAGAGAAATGTTATGTACCCCTACTCTGCTTTAGGGTGAAACAAGCACTTCATTAAAATTGTGCGTATCACTGGCCAACTGAATTTGGCGGCTGACCAATGGCTCAGACATTAAGCTCTGAACTATCTGGACCATCAGATGTGCACACACAAGAAAAAAGGCAGAAAATGAGAAAATTGTTGCATAGACCCCTTCATCACAGCATAGAGGAGAAGTTGAGATGTTCCCTCAGAAGATCTAGAAGAATCTTCTCTGCACAAGCAAGGAAGAAGTTGATCCTCTTCGAAAGGTAGGACCTTTCCAGATCTATACGTGTGTTATGTTTGGAATTGAGACGTTGGGGTGTGGATTTGCTGCGTCAAGTGTGTGGATTTGGGGAGAGTAGGTGCAGGATTTTGGGTTTGCTGTGTGTGTATTTGGGGGGAAGGTGAGGAAGGGTGGGTTTGCTGTGTGTCTGATTTTGGGCCATGAGCCTCAAAGTATTCCTCCTATCTGATAGCGCATTCATGAGCTATAAAAGAAAAAGGAGGACAGAGAAATGTTATGTACCCCTACTCGGCTTTAGGGTGAAGCCAGCACTTCTTTAAAATTGTGCGCATTACTGGCCAACTGAATTTGGTGGCTGACAATGGCTCAGACATTAAGCTCTGAACTATCTGGACCATCAGATGTGCACACACAAGAAAAAAGGCAGAAAATGAGAAAACTGTTGCACAGACCCCTTCATCAGAGCATGGTGGAGAAGCTGAGATGATTCCTCAGAAGATCTAGAAGAATCTTCTCTGCACAAGCAAGGAAGAAGTTGATCCTCTTCGAAAGGTAGGACCTTTCCAGATCTATACTTGTGTTATGTTTGGAATTGAGACGTTGGGGTGTGGATTTGCTGCGTCAAATGTGTGGATTTGGGGAGAGTAGGTGCAGGATTTTGGGTTTGCTGTGTGTGTATTTGGGGGGAAGGTGAGGAAGGGTGGTGTCACGACCACTCTGACGTTTCGGCCAAACACAGGAGTCTTACCCGTCGGAACCCGTCGTGGAGAGTCCGTCGTTCCCCTTGGACGCGCGCTAAAGCGAACGAACGCTTTCGCGTCGACGCGAACGCGCACACACACGCACGCAGGTCACGAACGGGTGCACGTGTACGTGCAAGGGCGCGCTGACCCGTCGTACGTCCGTTTGGCGCCCTAAGGCCTTCTTTAGTCACTGGCTCCCTCCTACCCGTGCTGTCCAGTCTACAGCGTGTCCGTGATCTTGCTTCCAGTATCTGTACCCGTTACCTTGGTTCCTGATATCCGGCTTGTTCCTTGACCCTGATCCGTTGCTGCCTGCCTACGACCTCTGCTTGTCTGACCACGTCTCTGCCTCATCCTCTGTACCTTGCTGACCGATTCCTGCTGACCCGGCCTGTACCCGACTCCGCTGTTCCTGTTGCCTGTCTGAGTTCCTGTGTTACCGGACGTCTGCTCTCCAGCCAGTCTCCGCACTTGTGCCTGCCCGCTACAGCCAAGCACCTCCTGCTCTGCCAACTTGCTGTCGGTGCCCAGCTGATTCTCCGGACCAGTACTACCTGCCAGGCACTTGTGCCCCCTGAGCTATTGAATACCTGTCTCCACCTCCAGGGGTTCTTTAACCAGGGGATACGAGGGGCCGCTCCCTGCATTCCAGGCTCAACTACTAGGTACGTGACAGTACTGGACAGCCATGTCCGAGCCTGCGCAGGGAGCCTCCCCCATGGACGAGCTCTGCCACCATCTGGCCGGCCTTACCCAGGCAGTTAAGAACCTTCAAGAGGGCTACGGTAGACTGGAGGAACAAATCCAGGCGCTATCCGCCTCTGCACCAGTGGCTCCTGGGGTCCATGCCCCACCGTCAGTCGTGATGCTCCCACCTGAGCCCAAGGTCCCAACTCCGGAACGATTCGCAGGAGACCGGAGCAAGTTCAGGGCGTTCCGCAACTCTTGCGAACTCTATTTCGCCCTACAACCCAGAACATTCTCTCTTGAAGCGACGAAAGTGGGATTTGTCATCTCCCTGCTAAGCAACGAACCCCAGGCCTGGGCACACCGTCTGTTGGAACGGAAGGACTCATCTTTAGACTCCATGGACATCTTCTTCCAGGCAATGTCCAGGCTCTATGAGGACCCCCAGTTAGCCGCAACTGCAGAAGCAGCCCTACGTGCCCTGCAACAAGGTCGCAGACCTGTGGAGGACTACGTCTCAGAGTTCAGACGATGGAGTGCAGACACAGATTGGAACAACGCGGCCTTGCGGTACCAGTTCCGCACGGGTCTCTCCGAGGCTCTGAAGGACGAGCTGGCACGTGTGGGTGTTCCCGAGACCCTGGAGGCCCTGATAGACGCTTCTATCCAGATTGACAGGCGTTTGAGGGAGCGCCGCCAAGAACGATCTTCCGCAACTTCCCGTCCGATTTGGATGCTACCACGGGTGCCTAGTCACCCAACTCCGCCTGCTCCAGTCGCATCCACATTGGACACCCCGGAGCCCATGCAGCTGGGGCTACTCCGCCCATCTTTGACTCTAGAAGAACGCCAGCGTCGTCGGGTCAACAATCTCTGCCTATACTGCGGAGAACCAGGGCACTTTGTTCGTTCCTGCCCAGCCAAGACGCGTAAGTGCCTCCTTGTCCCACCTGTTCCCTCACCTGTGTTGCCTGATAACATCTCCCATCTAGCTGTTCCTGTTCTCTTACAGCTTCCAGGAAGGACTGTCTCAACCCACGCGGTTATTGATTCCGGGGCATGCAGTGGCTTTGTAGATTCGTCCTTCGCCCGAAAGAACAGGATCCCTCTTAGACCAAGGGAGAAGGGGCTCTCGGTATACCTGGCCGACGGGTCTACCTTGGAATCAGGACCAGTAACCCAGGAGACCAGTCCTCTACCCGTTGTCATCGCCGGGACTCACCAAGAACTCCTTTGCCTAGATGTCATCCAGTCTCCTCTGTTCCCCATCATCCTAGGCATGCCCTGGTTGAAGGCACACAACCCACGCATTGATTGGGCCACCGGAGTAATTGAATTTTCCTCGGACTACTGCCACCGGCATTGTTGCCCGACCCCCAACGGGGACTCTTCTGTCCTTCTCTGTTTGGATTCTGATGAGGAAACCCGACAAGCCGTGCCTGAGCAATACCACGCTTTTCTGGACGTCTTCAGTAAGAAGGGAGCAGAAACTCTCCCGCCTCATAGGCCTTATGATTGCCCTATTGAACTGCTCCCGGGGGCGGAAATCCCCTTCGGAAGGATCTTCCCCCTATCCGAATCCGAGCTGAATACCCTAAAGACCTATTTGGACGATAATCTCGAAAAGGGGTTCATCCGACCTTCTACCTCCCCAGCCGGCGCTGGGATCTTCTTCGTGGAAAAGAAGGACCATTCTCTGCGCCCATGCGTGGATTATCGGGCGCTAAACAAGATCACCGTTAAAAATCGCTACCCTCTGCCATTAGTACCTGAACTTTTCCAGAGACTGGGTTCCGCTAAGCTGTTCACAAAACTGGATCTTCGGGGTGCCTACAACCTCGTCCGTATCAGAAAGGGCGACGAGTGGAAAACAGCCTTTCGTACCCGCTTCGGACACTACGAATACTTAGTGATGCCATTCGGGCTGTGTAACGCCCCGGCTACGTTCCAGCATTTTGTCAACGACATTTTTAGAGACTTTCTTGATTTGTTTGTGATTATTTACTTGGATGACATACTAATTTTTTCCTCCACTTTAGCCATCCACAGAGAACATGTCAAGAAGGTTCTGACCCGCCTCCGTTTCCACGGCCTGTACGCCAAGCCCGAAAAATGCGTTTTTGAAAAAGAGAGTATTCAGTTCCTCGGCCTGATTATCTCAGTTCGAGGGGTAGAGATGGATCCCCAGAAGATCTCTGCAATCCAGGACTGGCCTGCCCCCTCCGATAGGAAGGGAGTTCAGCGATTCGTGGGCTTCGCGAACTTTTATCGCAAGTTCATAAAAGGATTCTCCTCTATCATCGCCCCCATTACCGGGCTAACCAAGCAGGGCTCTAAGTTCCGCTGGACCCCTGAGGCACAAGAGGCCTTCAAGACCCTGAAGAAATTGTTCGTCTCAGCTTCAATCCTGAAGCACCCTGATCCCACTCTGCCGTATACCCTTGAAGTTGACGCTTCGGAAGTAGCAGTCGGAGCTATACTCTCCCAGAGGCAGGGACCCAAGTCCTTACTTCACCCAGTCGCCTTTTTCTCCCGCAAATTAGCTGAAGCCGAAAGAAATTACGACGTTGGTGATCGCGAGCTTTTAGCAATTAAGTCTGCACTTGAGGAGTGGCGCTATCTGCTAGAGGGGGCTATCCATCCAATTCTGGTCTATACGGACCACAAAAACTTAGAATACCTGAAGACAGCTAAAAGGTTGAAACCTCGTCAAGCCAGGTGGGCACTCTTTTTCTCGAGGTTCGTATTCCATATAACTTACCGTCCCGGATCCAAGAATACGAAGCCTGACGCGTTGTCTCGCATGTTTAGCCAGCCGGAAGATTCGTCTCCCATCGACACCATTCTCCCTGCTGGAAACTTTCTCTTACTCCAAGGAGATGTGATCTCTCAAGTCAAGCAAGCCTCCATGGGCGCCTTACCTCCACCCGGCATTCCGCTGTCTTCCAACGATGACCTTATGTGGCATGGGAACAGGATCTTTATTCCCCAGGCAGTTCGGACCCTGGTTCTGGCCTCCTGTCATGACCATCCCATGGCTGGCCACTTCGGAATATTCAAGACACTAGAATTGCTCAGGCGCAATTTCTGGTGGCCGCGGATGAAGGAAGACTGCAAGAGTTACATACAGGCCTGCACTACCTGCATTCGGAGTAAGGGCGACAAGTCTAGAGCCTGGGGCTTACTAAGACCACTACCTGTTCCTGATAGACCATGGAGAATGATCTCCATGGATTTTATTGTTGAACTTCCCCCTTCAGAGAACCATACAACGATCTTTGTCGTAGTCGATAGGCTCACTAAAATGGCTCATTTCTTGCCCATGAAGGGCACCCCCTCAGCCACGGAGACAGCTAACGCTTTCATAAAGGAAATAGTAAGACTTCATGGCATCCCCGCCAACATCACATCTGATAGGGGGGTGCAGTTTACCTCCAGATTCTGGAAGGCACTCTGTGGAACTCTGAAGATCGACCTCTGCATGTCCTCGGCCTACCATCCGCAGACCAACGGTCAGACCGAGAGGACGAATCAGACCTTAGAACAGTATCTTCGCTGCTTCTCGTCCTTCTCACAAGACGATTGGGTCTCCCTGCTACCCATGGCCGAGTTCGCCTATAATAACACAGCCCATTCAGCTACCAAGCAGTCTCCTTTCTATGCGAACTTCGGGTACCACCCGTTGTTTTTGTCTGGCAATCTTCCCGAATGTTCGGTACCAGCGGTTCAGAAGAGGCTTAATTTCTTTGAAGAGAATAATAAGCTCTTACAGGAAACCTTGGCTAGGTCGCAAGAACATAACAAGGAAGTCTTCGACAGAAGGAGAAGAGGGGAGCTGGACCTTAAGGCCGGGGATCGGGTCTGGTTGTCCACCGTAAACCTCAGACTATCCTGTCCCTCCAAGAAATTGGGCCCAAGATTCCTGGGTCCCTTTCCGGTCAAAAGGAAGCTAAATGACGTGGCTTTTGAGCTAGAACTCCCTGAGTCCTTCCGAATTCATCCGGTCTTCCACGTATCGCTTCTCAAGCCTGCAGTCAAGGACCCCTTCTCTGACAGGATTTCCCGTCCTCCGGAACCTGTGTTGGTCGATGGGGAGATGGAGTTCGAAATTGAGGCCATCCTGGACTGTAGGAAGAGAAGAAACCAGGTCCAATTCTTAGTCAAGTGGAAGGGGTACGGACCCGAAGAGAATTCCTGGGAGCCAGAGGCTAATATCCATGCCAAGAGACTCATCCGTGCCTTCAAGAATTCCCACCCGGACAAGTGGGCTTGGTTGGGCATCCGGGGGCTGCCCCTTGGGGGGGGGCAATGTCACGACCACTCTGACGTTTCGGCCAAACACAGGAGTCTTACCCGTCGGAACCCGTCGTGGAGAGTCCGTCGTTCCCCTTGGACGCGCGCTAAAGCGAACGAACGCTTTCGCGTCGTCGCGAACGCGCACACACACGCACGCAGGTCACGAACGGGTGCACGTGTACGTGCAAGGGCGCGCTGACCCGTCGTACGTCCGTTTGGCGCCCTAAGGCCTAATTTAGTCACTGGCTCCCTCCTACCCGTGCTGTCCAGTCTACAGCGTGTCCGTGATCTTGCTTCCAGTATCTGTACCCGTTACCTTGGTTCCTGATATCCGGCTTGTTCCTTGACCCTGATCCGTTGCTGCCTGCCTACGACCTCTGCTTGTCTGACCACGTCTCTGCCTCATCCTCTGTACCTTGCTGACCGATTCCTGCTGACCCGGCCTGTACCCGACTCCGCTGTTCCTGTTGCCTGTCTGAGTTCCTGTGTTACCGGACGTCTGCTCTCCAGCCAGTCTCTGCACTTGTGCCTGCCCGCTACAGCCAAGCACCCCCTGCTCTGCCAACTTGCTGTCGGTGCCCAGCTGATTCTCCGGACCAGTACTACCTGCCAGGCACTTGTGCCCCCTGAGCTATTGAATACCTGTCTCCACCTCCAGGGGTTCTTTAACCAGGGGATACGAGGGGCCGCTCCCTGCATTCCAGGCTCAACTACTAGGTACGTGACAGGTGGGTTTGCTGTGTGTCTGATTTTGGGCCATGAGCCTCAATGTATTCTTCCTGTCTGATAGCGCATTCATGAGCTATAAAAGAAAAAGGAGGACAAAGAAATGTTATGTACCCCTACTCTTCTTTAGGGTGAAGCCTGCACTTCTTTAAAATTGTGCGCATCACTGGCCAACTGAATTTGGTGGCTGAAAATGGCTCAGACATTAAGCTCTGAACTATCTGGACCATCAGATGTGCACACACAAGAAAAAAGGCAGAAAATGAGAAAAGTGTTGCACAGACCCCTTCATCAGAGCATGGTGGAGAAGTTGAGATGTTTCCTCAGAAGATCTAGAAGAATCTTCTCTGCACAAGCAAGGAAGAAGTTGATCCTCTTCGAAAGGTAGGACCTTTCCAGATCCATACTTGTGTTATGTTTGGAATTGAGAAGTTGGGGTGTGGATTTGCTTTGTCAAGTGTGTGGATTTGGGGAGAGTATGTGCAGGATTTTGGGTTTGCTGTGTGTGTATTTGGGGGGAAGGTGAGGAAGGGTGGGTTTGCTGTGTGTCTGATTTTGGGCCATGAGCCTCAAAGTATTCCTCCTGTTTGATAGCGCATTCATGAGCTATAAAAGAAAAAGGAGGACAGAGAAATGTTATGTACCCCTACTCTGCTCTAGAGTGAAGCCAGCACTTCTTTAAAATTGTGCGCATCACTGGCCAACTGAATTTGGTGGCTGACAATGGCTCAGACATTAAGCTCTGAACTATCTGGACCATCAGATGTGCACACACAAGAAAAAAGGCAGAAAATGACAAAAGTGTTGCACAGACCCCTTCATCAGAGCATGGTGGAGAAGTTGAGATGTTTCCTCAGAAGATCTAGAAGAATCTTCTTTGCACAAGCAAGGAAGAAGTTGATCCTCTTCGAAAGGTAGGACCTTTCCAGATCTATACTTGTGTTATGTTTGGAATTGAGAAGTTGGGGTGTGGATTTGCTGTGTCAAGTGTGTGGATTTGGGGAGAGTAGGTGCAGGATTTTGGGTTTGCTGTGTGTGTATTTGGGGGGAAGGTGAGGAAGGGTGGGTTTGCTGTGTGTTTGATTTTGGGCCATAAGCCTCAATGTATTCCTCCTGTCTGATAGCGCATTCATGTGCTATAAAAGAAAAAGGAGAACAGAGAAATGTTATGTACCCCTACTCTGCTTTAGGGTGAAACCAGCACTTCATTAAAATTGTGCGCATCACTGGCCAACTGAATTTGGCGGCTGACCAATGGCTCAGACATTAAGCTCTGAACTATCTGGACCATCAGATGTGCACACACAAGAAAAAAGGCAGACAATGAGAAAAGTGTTGCACAGAACCCTTCATCAGAGCGTGGAGGAGAAGTTGAGATGTTCCCTCAGAAGATCTAGAAGAATCTTCTCTGCACAAGCAAGGAAGTAGTTGATCCTCTTCGAAAGGTAGGACCTTTCCAGATCTATACTTGTGTTATGTTTGGAATTGAGAAGTTGGGGTGTGGATTTGTTGTGTCAAGTTTGTGGATTTGGGGAGAGTATGTGCAGGATTTTGGGTTTGCTGTGTGTGTGTATTTGGGGGGAAGGTGAGGAAGTGTGGGTTTGCTGTGTGTCTGATTTTGGGCCATAAGCCTCAATGTATTCCTCCTGTCTGATAGCGCATTCATGAGCTATAAAAGAAAAAGGAGGACAGAGAAATGTTATGTACCCCTACTCTGCTTTAGGGTGAAGCCAGCACTTCATTAAAATTGTGCGCATCACTGGCCAACTGAATTTGGCGGCTGACCAATGGCTCAGATATTAAGCTCTGAACTATCTGGACCATCAGATGTGCACACACAAGAAAAAAGGCAGAAAATGAGAAATGTGTTGCACAGAACCCTTCATCAGAGCATGGAGGAGAAGTTGAGATGTTCCCTCAGAAGATCTAGAAGAATCTTCTCTGCACAAGCAAGGAAGAAGTTGATCCTCTTCGAAAGGTAGGACCTTTCCAGATCTATACTTGTGTTATGTTTGGAATTGAGAAGTTGGGGTGTGGATTTGCTGTGTCAAGTGTGTGGATGTGGGGAGAGTATGTGCAGGATTTTGGGTTTGCTGTGTGTGTGTATTTGGGGGGAAGGTGAGGAAGGGAGGGTTTGCTGTGTGTCTGATTTTGGGCCATGAGCCTCAAAGTATTCCTCCTGTCTGATAGCGCATTCATGAGCTATAAAAGAAAAAGGAGGACAGAGAAATGTTATGTACCCCTACTCTGCTTTAGGGTGAAGCCAGCACTTCATTAAAATTGTGCGCATCACTGGCCAACTGAATTTGGCGGCTGACCAATGGCTCAGACATTAAGCTCTGAACTATCTGGACCATCAGATGTGCACACACAAGAAAAAAGGCAGACAATGAGAAAAGTGTTGCACAGAACCCTTCATCAGAGCGTGGAGGAGAAGTTGAGATGTTCCCTCAGAAGATCTAGAAGAATCTTCTCTGCACAAGCAAGGAAGTAGTTGATCCTCTTCGAAAGGTAGGACCTTTCCAGATCTATACTTGTGTTATGTTTGGAATTGAGAAGTTGGGGTGTGGATTTGTTGTGTCAAGTTTGTGGATTTGGGGAGAGTATGTGCAGGATTTTGGGTTTGCTGTGTGTGTGTATTTGGGGGGAACGTGAGGAAGTGTGGGTTTGCTGTGTGTCTGATTTTGGGCCATAAGCCTCAATGTATTCCTCCTGTCTGATAGCGCATTCATGAGCTATAAAAGAAAAAGGAGGACAGAGAAATGTTATGTACCCCTACTCTGCTTTAGGGGGAAGCCAGCACTTCATTAAAATTGTGTGCATCACTGGCCAACTGAATTTGGCGGCTGACCAATGGCTCAGATATTAAGCTCTGAACTATCTGGACCATCAGATGTGCACACACAAGAAAAAAGGCAGAAAATGAGAAATGTGTTGCACAGAACCCTTCATCAGAGCATGGAGGAGAAGTTGAGATGTTCCCTCAGAAGATCTAGAAGAATCTTCTCTGCACAAGCAAGGAAGAAGTTGATCCTCTTCGAAAGGTAGGACCTTTCCAGATCTATACTTGTGTTATGTTTGGAATTGAGAAGTTGGGGTGTGGATTTGCTGTGTCAAGTGTGTGGATTTGGGGAGAGTAGGTGCAGGATTTTGGGTTTGCTGTGTGTGTATTTGGGGGGAAGGTGAGGAAGGGTGGGTTTGCTGTGTGTTTGATTTTGGGCCATAAGCCTCAATGTATTCCTCCTGTCTGATAGCACATTCATGTGCTATAAAAGAAAAAGGAGAACAGAGAAATGTTATGTACCCCTACTCTGCTTTAGGGTGAAACCAGCACTTCATTAAAATTGTGCGCATCACTGGCCAACTGAATTTGACGACTGACCAATGGCTCAGACATTAAGCTCTGAACTATCTGGACCATCAGATGTGCACACACAAGATAAAAGGCAGAAAATGAGAAAAGTGTTGCACAGACCCCTTCATCAGAGCATGGAGGAGAAGTTGAGATGTTCCCTCAGAAGATCTAGAAGAATCTTTTCTGCACAAGCAAGGAAGAAGTTGATCCTCTTCGAAAGGTAGGACCTTTCCAGATCTATACTTGTGTTATGTTTGGAATTGAGAAGTTGGGGTGTGGATTTGCTGTGTCAAGTGTGTGGATGTGGGGAGAGTATGTGCAGGATTTTGGGTTTGTTGTGTGTGTGTATTTGGGGGGAAGGTGAGGAAGGGAGGGTTTGCTGTGTGTCTGATTTTGGGCCATGAGCCTCAAAGTATTCCTCCTGTCTGATAGCGCATTCATGAGCTATAAAAGAAAAAGGAGGACAGAGAAATGTTATGTACCCCTACTCTGCTTTAGGGTGAAGCCAGCACTTCATTAAAATTGTGCGCATCACTGGCCAACTGAATTTGGCGGCTGACCAATGGCTCAGACATTAAGCTCTGAACTATCTGGACCATCAGATGTGCACACACAAGAAAAAAGGCAGAAAATGAGAAAAGTGTTGCACAGACCCCTTCATCAGAGCATGGAGGAGAAGTTGAGATGTTCCCTCAGAAGATCTAGAAGAATCTTCTCTGCACAAGGAAGGAAGAAGTTGATCCTCTTCGAAAGGTAGGACCTTTCCAGATCTATGCTTGTGTTAGGTTTGGAATTGAGAAGTTGGGGTGTGGATTTGCTGTGTCAATGTGTGTGGATTTGGGGAGAGTAGGTGCAGGATTTTGGGTTTGCTGTGTGTGTGTATTTGGGGGGAAGGTGGAAAAGGGTGGGTTTGCTGTGTCTCTGATTTTGGGCCATAAGCCTCAAAGTATTCCTCCTGTCTGATAGCGCATTCATGTGCTATAAAAGAAAAAGGAGGACAGAGAAATGTTATGTACCCCTACTCTGCTTTAGGGGGAAGCCAGCACTTCATTAAAATTGTGTGCATCACTGGCCAACTGAATTTGGCGGCTGACCAATGGCTCAGATATTAAGCTCTGAACTATCTGGACCATCAGATGTGCACACACAAGAAAAAAGGCAGAAAATGAGAAATGTGTTGCACAGAACCCTTCATCAGAGCATGGAGGAGAAGTTGAGATGTTCCCTCAGAAGATCTAGAAGAATCTTCTCTGCACAAGCAAGGAAGAAGTTGATCCTCTTCGAAAGGTAGGACCTTTCCAGATCTATACTTGTGTTATGTTTGGAATTGAGAAGTTGGGGTGTGGATTTGCTGTGTCAAGTGTGTGGATGTGGGGAGAGTATGTGCAGGATTTTGGGTTTGCTGTGTGTGTGTATTTGGGGGGAAGGTGAGGAAGGGAGGGTTTGCTGTGTGTCTGATTTTGGGCCATGAGCCTCAAAGTATTCCTCCTGTCTGATAGCGCATTCATGAGCTATAAAAGAAAAAGGAGGACAGAGAAATGTTATGTACCCCTACTCTGCTTTAGGGTGAAGCCAGCACTTCATTAAAATTGTGCGCATCACTGGCCAACTGAATTTGGCGGCTGACCAATGGCTCAGACATTAAGCTCTGAACTATCTGGACCATCAGATGTGCACACACAAGAAAAAAGGCAGACAATGAGAAAAGTGTTGCACAGAACCCTTCATCAGAGCGTGGAGGAGAAGTTGAGATGTTCCCTCAGAAGATCTAGAAGAATCTTCTCTGCACAAGCAAGGAAGTAGTTGATCCTCTTCGAAAGGTAGGACCTTTCCAGATCTATACTTGTGCTATGTTTGGAATTGAGAAGTTGGGGTGTGGATTTGTTGTGTCAAGTTTGTGGATTTGGGGAGAGTATGTGCAGGATTTTGGGTTTGCTGTGTGTGTGTATTTGGGGGGAACGTGAGGAAGTGTGGGTTTGCTGTGTGTCTGATTTTGGGCCATAAGCCTCAATGTATTCCTCCTGTCTGATAGCGCATTCATGAGCTATAAAAGAAAAAGGAGGACAGAGAAATGTTATGTACCCCTACTCTGCTTTAGGGGGAAGCCAGCACTTCATTAAAATTGTGTGCATCACTGGCCAACTGAATTTGGCGGCTGACCAATGGCTCAGATATTAAGCTCTGAACTATCTGGACCATCAGATGTGCACACACAAGAAAAAAGGCAGAAAATGAGAAATGTGTTGCACAGAACCCTTCATCAGAGCATGGAGGAGAAGTTGAGATGTTCCCTCAGAAGATCTAGAAGAATCTTCTCTGCACAAGCAAGGAAGAAGTTGATCCTCTTCGAAAGGTAGGACCTTTCCAGATCTATACTTGTGTTATGTTTGGAATTGAGAAGTTGGGGTGTGGATTTGCTGTGTCAAGTGTGTGGATTTGGGGAGAGTAGGTGCAGGATTTTGGGTTTGCTGTGTGTGTATTTGGAAGGAAGGTGAGGAAGGGTGGGTTTGCTGTGTGTTTGATTTTGGGCCATAAGCCTCAATGTATTCCTCCTTTCTGATAGCGCATTCATGTGCTATAAAAGAAAAAGGAGAACAGAGAAATGTTATGTACCCCTACTCTGCTTTAGGGTGAAACCAGCACTTCATTAAAATTGTGCGCATCACTGGCCAACTGAATTTGACGACTGACCAATGGCTCAGACATTAAGCTCTGAACTATCTGGACCATCAGATGTGCACACACAAGATAAAAGGCAGAAAATGAGAAAAGTGTTGCACAGACCCCTTCATCAGAGCATGGAGGAGAAGTTGAGATGTTCCCTCAGAAGATCTAGAAGAATCTTTTCTGCACAAGCAAGGAAGAAGTTGATCCTCTTCGAAAGGTAGGACCTTTCCAGATCTATACTTGTGTTATGTTTGGAATTGAGAAGTTCGGGTGTGGATTTGCTGTGTCAAGTGTGTGGATGTGGGGAGAGTATGTGCAGGATTTTGGGTTTGTTGTGTGTGTGTATTTGGGGGGAAGGTGAGGAAGGGAGGGTTTGCTGTGTGTCTGATTTTGGGCCATGAGCCTCAAAGTATTCCTCCTGTCTGATAGCGCATTCATGAGCTATAAAAGAAAAAGGAGGACCGAGAAATGTTATGTACCCCTACTCTGCTTTAGGGTGAAGCCAGCACTTCATTAAAATTGTGCGCATCACTGGCCAACTGAATTTGGCGGCTGACCAATGGCTCAGACATTAAGCTCTGAACTATCTGGACCATCAGATGTGCACACACAAGAAAAAAGGCAGAAAATGAGAAAAGTGTTGCACAGACCCCTTCATCAGAGCATGGAGGAGAAGTTGAGATGTTCCCTCAGAAGATCTAGAAGAATCTTCTCTGCACAAGGAAGGAAGAAGTTGATCCTCTTCGAAAGGTAGGACCTTTCCAGATCTATGCTTGTGTTAGGTTTGGAATTGAGAAGTTGGGGTGTGGATTTGCTGTGTCAATGTGTGTGGATTTGGGGAGAGTAGGTGCAGGATTTTGGGTTTGCTGTGTGTGTGTATTTGGGGGGAAGGTGGAAAAGGGTGGGTTTGCTGTGTCTCTGATTTTGGGCCATAAGCCTCAAAGTATTCCTCCTGTCTGATAGCGCATTCATGTGCTATAAAAGAAAAAGGAGGACAGAGAAATGTTATGTACCCCTACTCTGCTTTAGGGGGAAGCCAGCACTTCATTAAAATTGTGTGCATCACTGGCCAACTGAATTTGGCGGCTGACCAATGGCTCAGATATTAAGCTCTGAACTATCTGGACCATCAGATGTGCACACACAAGAAAAAAGGCAGAAAATGAGAAATGTGTTGCACAGAACCCTTCATCAGAGCATGGAGGAGAAGTTGAGATGTTCCCTCAGAAGATCTAGAAGAATCTTCTCTGCACAAGCAAGGAAGAAGTTGATCCTCTTCGAAAGGTAGGACCTTTCCAGATCTATACTTGTGTTATGTTTGGAATTGAGAAGTTGGGGTGTGGATTTGCTGTGTCAAGTGTGTGGATGTGGGGAGAGTATGTGCAGGATTTTGGGTTTGCTGTGTGTGTGTATTTGGGGGGAAGGTGAGGAAGGGAGGGTTTGCTGTGTGTCTGATTTTGGGCCATGAGCCTCAAAGTATTCCTCCTGTCTGATAGCGCATTCATGAGCTATAAAAGAAAAAGGAGGACAGAGAAATGTTATGTACCCCTACTCTGCTTTAGGGTGAAGCCAGCACTTCATTAAAATTGTGCGCATCACTGGCCAACTGAATTTGGCGGCTGACCAATGGCTCAGACATTAAGCTCTGAACTATCTGGACCATCAGATGTGCACACACAAGAAAAAAGGCAGACAATGAGAAAAGTGTTGCACAGAACCCTTCATCAGAGCGTGGAGGAGAAGTTGAGATGTTCCCTCAGAAGATCTAGAAGAATCTTCTCTGCACAAGCAAGGAAGTAGTTGATCCTCTTCGAAAGGTAGGACCTTTCCAGATCTATACTTGTGCTATGTTTGGAATTGAGAAGTTGGGGTGTGGATTTGTTGTGTCAAGTTTGTGGATTTGGGGAGAGTATGTGCAGGATTTTGGGTTTGCTGTGTGTGTGTATTTGGGGGGAACGTGAGGAAGTGTGGGTTTGCTGTGTGTCTGATTTTGGGCCATAAGCCTCAATGTATTCCTCCTGTCTGATAGCGCATTCATGAGCTATAAAAGAAAAAGGAGGACAGAGAAATGTTATGTACCCCTACTCTGCTTTAGGGGGAAGCCAGCACTTCATTAAAATTGTGTGCATCACTGGCCAACTGAATTTGGCGGCTGACCAATGGCTCAGATATTAAGCTCTGAACTATCTGGACCATCAGATGTGCACACACAAGAAAAAAGGCAGAAAATGAGAAATGTGTTGCACAGAACCCTTCATCAGAGCATGGAGGAGAAGTTGAGATGTTCCCTCAGAAGATCTAGAAGAATCTTCTCTGCACAAGCAAGGAAGAAGTTGATCCTCTTCGAAAGGTAGGACCTTTCCAGATCTATACTTGTGTTATGTTTGGAATTGAGAAGTTGGGGTGTGGATTTGCTGTGTCAAGTGTGTGGATTTGGGGAGAGTAGGTGCAGGATTTTGGGTTTGCTGTGTGTGTATTTGGAAGGAAGGTGAGGAAGGGTGGGTTTGCTGTGTGTTTGATTTTGGGCCATAAGCCTCAATGTATTCCTCCTTTCTGATAGCGCATTCATGTGCTATAAAAGAAAAAGGAGAACAGAGAAATGTTATGTACCCCTACTCTGCTTTAGGGTGAAACCAGCACTTCATTAAAATTGTGCGCATCACTGGCCAACTGAATTTGACGACTGACCAATGGCTCAGACATTAAGCTCTGAACTATCTGGACCATCAGATGTGCACACACAAGATAAAAGGCAGAAAATGAGAAAAGTGTTGCACAGACCCCTTCATCAGAGCATGGAGGAGAAGTTGAGATGTTCCCTCAGAAGATCTAGAAGAATCTTTTCTGCACAAGCAAGGAAGAAGTTGATCCTCTTCGAAAGGTAGGACCTTTCCAGATCTATACTTGTGTTATGTTTGGAATTGAGAAGTTCGGGTGTGGATTTGCTGTGTCAAGTGTGTGGATGTGGGGAGAGTATGTGCAGGATTTTGGGTTTGTTGTGTGTGTGTATTTGGGGGGAAGGTGAGGAAGGGAGGGTTTGCTGTGTGTCTGATTTTGGGCCATGAGCCTCAAAGTATTCCTCCTGTCTGATAGCGCATTCATGAGCTATAAAAGAAAAAGGAGGACAGAGAAATGTTATGTACCCCTACTCTGCTTTAGGGTGAAGCCAGCACTTCATTAAAATTGTGCGCATCACTGGCCAACTGAATTTGGCGGCTGACCAATGGCTCAGACATTAAGCTCTGAACTATCTGGACCATCAGATGTGCACACACAAGAAAAAAGGCAGAAAATGAGAAAAGTGTTGCACAGACCCCTTCATCAGAGCATGGAGGAGAAGTTGAGATGTTCCCTCAGAAGATCTAGAAGAATCTTCTCTGCACAAGGAAGGAAGAAGTTGATCCTCTTCGAAAGGTAGGACCTTTCCAGATCTATGCTTGTATTAGGTTTGGAATTGAGAAGTTGGGGTGTGGATTTGCTGTGTCAATGTGTGTGGATTTGGGGAGAGTAGGTGCAGGATTTTGGGTTTGCTGTGTGTGTGTATTTGGGGGGAAGGTGGAAAAGGGTGGGTTTGCTGTGTCTCTGATTTTGGGCCATAAGCCTCAAAGTATTCCTCCTGTCTGATAGCGCATTCATGTGCTATAAAAGAAAAAGGAGGACAGAGAAATGTTATGTACCCCTACTCTGCTTTAGGGGGAAGCCAGCACTTCATTAAAATTGTGTGCATCACTGGCCAACTGAATTTGGCGGCTGACCAATGGCTCAGATATTAAGCTCTGAACTATCTGGACCATCAGATGTGCACACACAAGAAAAAAGGCAGAAAATGAGAAATGTGTTGCACAGAACCCTTCATCAGAGCATGGAGGAGAAGTTGAGATGTTCCCTCAGAAGATCTAGAAGAATCTTCTCTGCACAAGCAAGGAAGAAGTTGATCCTCTTCGAAAGGTAGGACCTTTCCAGATCTATACTTGTGTTATGTTTGGAATTGAGAAGTTGGGGTGTGGATTTGCTGTGTCAAGTGTGTGGATTTGGGGAGAGTAGGTGCAGGATTTTGGGTTTGCTGTGTGTGTATTTGGGGGGAAGGTGAGGAAGGTGGGTTTGCTGTGTGTTTGATTTTGGGCCATAAGCCTCAATGTATTCCTCCTGTCTGATAGCGCATTCATGTGCTATAAAAGAAAAAGGAGGACAGAGAAATGTTATGTACCCCTACTCTGCTTTAGGGTGAAACCAGCACTTCATTAAAATTGTGCGCATCACTGGCCAACTGAATTTGACGACTGACCAATGGCTCAGACATTAAGCTCTGAACTATCTGGACCATCAGATGTGCACACACAAGATAAAAGGCAGAAAATGAGAAAAGTGTTGCACAGACCCCTTCATCAGAGCATGGAGGAGAAGTTGAGATGTTCCCTCAGAAGATCTAGAAGAATCTTTTCTGCACAAGCAAGGAAGAAGTTGATCCTCTTCGAAAGGTAGGACCTTTCCAGATCTATACTTGTGTTATGTTTGGAATTGAGAAGTTGGGGTGTGGATTTGCTGTGTCAAGTGTGTGGATGTGGGGAGAGTATGTGCAGGATTTTGGGTTTGTTGTGTGTGTGTATTTGGGGGGAAGGTGAGGAAGGGAGGGTTTGATGTGTGTCTGATTTTGGGCCATGAGCCTCAAAGTATTCCTCCTGTCTGATAGCGCATTCATGTGCTATAAAAGAAAAAGGAGGACAGAGAAATGTTATGTACCCCTACTCTGCTTTAGGGTGAAGCCAGCACTTCATTAAAATTGTGCGCATCACTGGCCAACTGAATTTGACGACTGACCAATGGCTCAGACATTAAGCTCTGAACTATCTGGACCATCAGATGTGCACACACAAGATAAAAGGCAGAAAATGAGAAAAGTGTTGCACAGACCCCTTCATCAGAGCATGGAGGAGAAGTTGAGATGTTCCCTCAGAAGATCTAGAAGAATCTTTTCTGCACAAGCAAGGAAGAAGTTGATCCTCTTCGAAAGGTAGGACCTTTCCAGATCTATACTTGTGTTATGTTTGGAATTGAGAAGTTGGGGTGTGGATTTGCTGTGTCAAGTGTGTGGATGTGGGGAGAGTATGTGCAGGATTTTGGGTTTGTTGTGTGTGTGTATTTGGGGGGAAGGTGAGGAAGGGAGGGTTTGCTGTGTGTCTGATTTTGGGCCATGAGCCTCAAAGTATTCCTCCTGTCTGATAGCGCATTCATGAGCTATAAAAGAAAAAGGAGGACAGAGAAATGTTATGTACCCCTACTCTTCTTTAGGGTGAAGCCAGCACTTCATTAAAATTGTGCGCATCACTGGCCAACTGAATTTGGCGGCTGATCAATGGCTCAGACATTATGGACCATCAGATGTGCACACACAAGAAAAAAGGCAGAAAATTAGAAAAGTGTTGCACAGACCCCTTCATCAGAGCATGGTGGAGAAGTTGAGATGTTCCCTCAGAAGATCTAGAAGAATCTTCTCTGCACAAGCAAGGAAGAAGTTGATCCTCTTCGAAAGGTAGGACCTTTCCAGATCTATACTTGTGTTATGTTTGGAATTGAGAAGTTGGGGTGTGGATTTGCTGTGTCAATGTGTGTGGATTTGGGGAGAGTAGGTGCAGGATTTTGGGTTTGCTGTGTGTGTGTATTTGGGGGGAAGGTGGGAAAGGGTGGGTTTTCTGTGTCTCTGATTTTGGGCCATAAGCCTCAAAGTATTCCTCCTGTCTGATAGCGCATTCATGAGCTATAAAAGAAAAAAGGAGGACAGGGAAGTGTCGTGTACTCCTACTCTGCTTAGGGGTGAAGCCAGTACTTCATTAAAATTGTGCGCATCACTGGCCAACTGAATTTGGGGGCTGATCAATCGCTCAGACATTAAGCTCTGAACTATCTGGACCATCAGATGTGCACACACAAGCAAAAAGGCAGAAAATGAGAAAAGTGTTGCATAGACCCCTTCATCAGAGCATGGAGGAGAAGTTGAGATGTTCCCTCAAAAGATCTAGAAGAATCTTCTCTGCACAAGCAAGGAAGAAGTTGATCCTCTTCGAAAGGTAGGACCTTTCCAGATCTATACTTGTGTTATGTTTGGAATTGAGAAGTTGGGGTTTGGATTTGCTGTGTCAATGTGTGTGGATTTGGTGAGAGTAGGTGCAGGATTTTGGGTTTGCTGTGTGTGTGTATTTGGGGGGAAGGTGAGGAAGGGTGGGTTTGCTGTGTGTCTGATTTCGGGCCATAAGCCTCAAAGTATTGAGGAGAAGTTGAGATGTAACCTCGGATGGGAGGTGAGGGAGGTTGGGTTTGATGTGTGTGTGGATTTGGGGGGAAGGGGAGGAAGGGTGGTTTTGCTGTGTGTCTGACTTTGGGCTATAGGCCACAAAGTATTTTTCCTGTCTGATAGCGCATTTTTGCGCTATAAAAGAAAATGGAGTACAGGGAAGTGTTGTGTACCCTTACTCTGCGAAGGGTGAAGACAGCACTTCATTAAAATTGTGCGTATCATTTGCGGGAGGATGCCCCTGTGCTTCAGCATATATATATTTTACGCACAGTTTGCATTAAAAAATGTTTTATCTTTTACTACTTTTTTTGTATTTGCTTTGCAGGTATAGTATGTCTTACTGTTATACTGTAAATTTACTTTGTTTTATTGTTGACCATCATTTGCTTAGCAGGTACGTCATTCAGTTGCAGAGTGGATTTATTTATCTTGACAGCAACAGCATTTGCTCCCACGATACATAAAGCCGTGACTCCAGTGCAGTTGGAGGTGATTTCCCCGGCCTAGTTAAAAAAAGAGCATATATGCCAAAGCATGGGGTTAGCAGGGGTGTAGGAGTGATTTGCTCCTAACTTTTGTGAATTTTCCCGAGGCATTTTAAGGCTGCCAATTACAAGCATGACTCCCATAGACAGAGGCATGATGGGACCTGTAGTTTCGCAACAGCTGGGGGGCCGCCAGTTTGAGATTCCTGGATTACAGTCACAACAGGAAATGGGTGGGACTTAGCATTCTAGGACCCCTTTTTGAAGGACCCCATCAAAAATAAATAAAGCTAAAACAGCTAGATCAGGTCTAGATCTAGATCAGTGTCATAATTAGACTTAGGGTCAAAGGTCAGGGTCAGCGAATTAAAAAAAAATGAAAAAACAAACAAAAAAAAAACTTTTATTGTAATTTAGTATCAGACCCCTTTCCCACTGAGGTGCTTTTCAGGCACTTTTGCACTTAAAATAGCATCTCAAAACTGTTTCCCATAGATTTTGATGGATGCTTTCACATTGGAGCGATGCGCTGGTGGGGCGGTGCAAAAAGTCCTGCAAGCAGCATCTGTGGTGCATGTTTGGAGTGTTTTAAAAGGCACCTCAAAAATGCCCCTGTCCATTGAAATGAATGGGAAGCACTTCCAAAAGTGCTGCAAAATAGCTTTTTAGCTCACCACTAACGCCGCAAAAATGCCCAACCCTTATCAGCAGTTTTTGATTGCCTCAGTGTGAAAGGGGTCCTAGTGTCAGTAACGGTGTGTTTTTAGGTAGAATAATAAATCAGCTAAATGTGCAATATTGTTTCTGGAGGGCCCTACTATGGGTACAAACAAGAAATAACATGCACATATGCAGTATTGCTGCAATTGTAAGGAGCAGGGGAATTCGTTTTGGGTCGCTCTTTAATAGTAGATCATAGGATTAGCAAGAAACATAAAGCTACATTTAGAAAGAAAAAAAATTGTTTAGTTTGTGCCAGTTTTGCTATGATATTGAGAAAAAACTAGGAGATATACTTTACTATTTATCTCTAACTGAAAGCCCAATTTCTCCTGAAAAAAACAAGGTATAATTCACCTGGATACACAAAGTAGTTGCGATGAAATGTACAGTTTTACTAACACAGGTCACAGCTGCAAAACCATATTCAGGTATCAAGATTTGTTTTGCCTTCTTTATGAAGGGCTAAAAATAACCAGAGAGGAGGTTTTATATGAAAATCGACTTTATTTAAAAGGTCCCATCCAAAAATCCAAGAATCCAAAAAAGTTACAGTCCAATTCTGCACTAATATCAGGCACAGGAAGGACAGACCGGGGCTCAGTGCTGGGGTCCTAGTAACAGGACCCTCACCAGGTGCACCCTAGCAACTGTCACTCTGCAGTGGTGTAGCCAGAGAGGGAGGCGGTGTGCTGTGCTCTCTGCAGAGTCTTTCTTTTACAGAAAGAAGAGAAATGGATGGAAAGAAGAGGATGGAGAAGACTCTTCATCGTCAGCCAGACAAGCTGAAGAGGAAGATGAGCGAGGACGAGCCCCAGGAGGAGAGGAGGAAGAGAAGACGCCGGGGAGCTGAACAATCGCTGAAGTCCAGAGCGACAAAGCATGGTAAGTTGTATACAGACATGTACACTTCACACTAGGAGCTTACACTCTATATACACTTCACACTAGGAGCTTACACTCTAATATATACCATTTGGGATACAGGAATTACATTTCGGTAGATTTAGGGGTCACTCAGTGCAGTCAGGTAGCCATGGAGACAGGTTAGGCAGCCAGAAATCATGTATATTATGTTTAAGTGACACCCGAAGTGTAATACATGGGAGAATTTATTGTAATCCACTCATTTCCAGTAATATACATGTTTTCTGATAGGAATAATCACAAATAGTGAGAACTTTTCTGTTCGTTGTCAGGGTTTATTGGCTGGAAGCTCTCAGTGACAGTTAAAAGATGGCCGCCATGACTAGTGGAGGGGCGGGGCTAAGGGGGAGGGGGGAGTAGACTGACCCACCAGGGAGGAAATCTGTGATGTATTGCTGCCATTCATGTTAATCACTGACATTACAATGCTGAATAAAAAAATAGACCTTTATATATTGGTAATTAGGAATATTGGGGACATCTGTATTTAGAGATATAGATTCAGATATTAGTGACCTCATGTTATGTTACTCTGCTGGCTTTCATACAGACTCCCTGAACAAGAACAAGTCCCAGATATGTATTTCTCATTTGTTCTGTGTCAGGGACTCCAAACTATGGCAGCCAAAAAGAGGATTTCTAAAAGGGGGTCAGTAATGAGAGTCAATGGGTTTCTCCCAGAACAGGTGTCCATTACTTCACATAGAGATAGATCAGTAATACTTACTATACTTTAATGGTTAATATTTACATTTTAAACAGTACAATGTTGTCAGAACCGGCATATTTTATTTTTATTGTAAATAGACATTAAAAAATGCAACTCTGTTATACTCATTTATAAAACCAATATAAAGTTATTGATAAATGTCTTAAGAAACCTTCCAGTGTTAACAGAATGTGTAATTTGACATATTATAAAATAAAGGTTTTACACTATATGTTAAAGTCTCATTATTTCACATAATAATTCTAGTGTATTCTAGTCTAATATAACTTTTACATATGAAGGTAACTTTATGTTAATTTAACAGGATATATATATATCTATATATATATAGATATATATATATATATATATAATATACATACATATAGATAGATAGGTAGGTAGATAGATAGTTATATCTATTTATATATATTTATTTATAGAATTATTATTATTTAAACTTTTTTAGGACAGTTCCTAATATACTAATAATATACTAATACTAATATACATATCCTATACTGAAATACAATTTTTTTCTCTAGCCACTGATCACGGGTGTAATGCTTTGCAGGCTCCCTGGGGGAAAAAAATAAAACACACATTTTTTTCTAAAGAAATATGTTGATTTCTTATTTTTATCCCCAAAGGTGAACTTATCCTTTACCCTAATAAGTGGGTCACAAGTGGTTTATCACCAGAGCTCTCCATTAGTGATGGCCGAACGGTTCGCCCGGCGGTCGTTTCGCGGCGAATTTCCGACTTTCGCCGTCCGCGGGTTCGAACGCCTTTTTCCGTCGTTCGCCCCGGCGGACTTACGTGTTTAATGTATACAAGAACTTTAACCTTTCGTGACACGTTTATCATGTGTTACAGGACAACCAATTGAGACATGACAGCTCATGGACACTTGGACATTCCCCCTAACCTATAAATACACCCGATCCGGTGGCCATTTTACATTCTTTCTTCTGTCACTGTAGGGAAAGGATCCTGTGTGGAGTAGGGACAGAGAAAACGCTAGCTATTTGGTACACAAAAGTTCTTTTCAGGACTGGTATAGGTGTTAGGTCAGCAGCCTGAGTTTCTTTTGTCAGTTTAGATAAAGGGACAGAGCGCTGTATGCTGCTATTTTAGGGACAGCTCAGCCAGATTAGTCTTTCTTCATCATCATCATCATCATCATCATTAGCTGTTACTATCAGGTCCACAAAAGAGCTGTTCCAGCTAATCGTTCCAGCCTACTCTTTTTTGCCAATTTGTATAGGGACAGGCAGGAAGCAGTGTGTCAGGCAGTGAGGATAATTTTAAAGACTTGCTGTTACTATTAGTTCCACAAAGGTTCTTTTCAGGACTGGTATCAGTGGTACGGTAATAGGCTTGTACACGTATAATATTCTTTCTTCCAAATATAGAAAGAATATTATACTTGACTGCTGCCCTTCTGCTGCAGTCTGCTAATCATTCACAACTCACTTGTTCCACAAAAGTTCTTATAAGGACTGGTAACTTGGTCTGTCTAGGGTGCTACGGTACATAGGCTTGGGTGCGGTACAGTCTGCTGTTCTGTAAGGACCGCTATCGGTCCACAATAGATAGGGTTGCCGTGCACTACTGCTGACCGCTGCCCTATACTGCAGCAGTCCTTCAGCGGTATAGGGACTGACGCACAGTCTGCTAAACACTAATACACAACCTGCTTGGTCCACAAAAGTTCTTATAAGGACTGGTAACTTGGTATAGGGTGCTACGGTACATAGGCCTGAGTGCGTTACAGTCTGCTGTTCTGTAAGGACCGCTATCGGTCCACAATACATAGGGTTGACGTGCACTACTGCTGACCGCTGCCCTATACTGCAGCAGTCCTTCAGCGGTATAGGGACTGACGCACAGTCTGCTAAACACTAACACACAACCTGCTTGGTCCACAAAAGTTCTTATAAGGACTGGTAACTTGGTATAGGGTGCTACGGTACATAGGCCTGAGTGCAGTACAGTCTGCTGTTCTGTAAGGACTGCTATCGGTCCACAATACATAGGGTTGCCGTGCACTACTGCTGACCGCTGCCCTATACTGCAGCAGTCCTTCAGCGGTATAGGGACTGACGCACAGTCTGCTAAACACTAATACACAACCTGCTTGGTCCACAAAAGTTCTTATAAGGACTGGTAACTTGGTATAGGGTGCTACGGTACATAGGCCTGAGTGCGTTACAGTCTGCTGTTCTGTAAGGACCGCTATCGGTCCACAATACATAGGGTTGCCGTGCACTACTGCTGACCGCTGCCCTATACTGCAGCAGTCCTTCATTGGTATAGGGACTGACGTACAGTCTGCTAATCACTAACACACAACCTGCTTGGTCCACAAAAGTTCTTATAAGGACTGGTAACTTGGTATAGGGTGCTACGGTACATAGGCCTGAGTGCGTTACAGTCTGCTGTTCTGTAAGGACCGCTATCGGTCCACAATAGATAGGGTTGCCGTGCACTACTGCTGACCGCTGCCCTATACTGCAGCAGTCCTTCAGCGGTATAGGGACTGACGCACAGTCTGCTAAACACTAATACACAACCTGCTTGGTCCACAAAAGTTCTTATAAGGACTGGTAACTTGGTATAGGGTGCTACGGTACATAGGCCTGAGTGCGTTACAGTCTGCTGTTCTGTAAGGACCGCTATCGGTCCACAATACATAGGGTTGACGTGCACTACTGCTGACCGCTGCCCTATACTGCAGCAGTCCTTCAGCGGTATAGGGACTGACGCACAGTCTGCTAAACACTAACACACAACCTGCTTGGTCCACAAAAGTTCTTATAAGGACTGGTAACTTGGTATAGGGTGCTACGGTACATAGGCCTGAGTGCAGTACAGTCTGCTGTTCTGTAAGGACTGCTATCGGTCCACAATACATAGGGTTGCCGTGCACTACTGCTGACCGCTGCCCTATACTGCAGCAGTCCTTCAGCGGTATAGGGACTGACGCACAGTCTGCTAAACACTAATACACAACCTGCTTGGTCCACAAAAGTTCTTATAAGGACTGGTAACTTGGTATAGGGTGCTACGGTACATAGGCCTGAGTGCGTTACAGTCTGCTGTTCTGTAAGGACCGCTATCGGTCCACAATACATAGGGTTGCCGTGCACTACTGCTGACCGCTGCCCTATACTGCAGCAGTCCTTCATTGGTATAGGGACTGACGTACAGTCTGCTAATCACTAACACACAACCTGCTTGGTCCACAAAAGTTCTTATAAGGACTGGTAACTTGGTATAGGGTGCTACGGTACATAGGCCTGAGTGCGTTACAGTCTGCTGTTCTGTAAGGACCGCTATCGGTCCACAATAGATAGGGTTGCCGTGCACTACTGCTGACCGCTGCCCTATACTGCAGCAGTCCTTCAGCGGTATAGGGACTGACGCACAGTCTGCTAAACACTAATACACAACCTGCTTGGTCCACAAAAGTTCTTATAAGGACTGGTAACTTGGTATAGGGTGCTACGGTACATAGGCCTGAGTGCGTTACAGTCTGCTGTTCTGTAAGGACCGCTATCGGTCCACAATACATAGGGTTGACGTGCACTACTGCTGACCGCTGCCCTATACTGCAGCAGTCCTTCAGCGGTATAGGGACTGACGCACAGTCTGCTAAACACTAACACACAACCTGCTTGGTCCACAAAAGTTCTTATAAGGACTGGTAACTTGGTATAGGGTGCTACGGTACATAGGCCTGAGTGCAGTACAGTCTGCTGTTCTGTAAGGACTGCTATCGGTCCACAATACATAGGGTTGCCGTGCACTACTGCTGACCGCTGCCCTATACTGCAGCAGTCCTTCAGCGGTATAGGGACTGACGCACAGTCTGCTAAACACTAATACACAACCTGCTTGGTCCACAAAAGTTCTTATAAGGACTGGTAACTTGGTATAGGGTGCTACGGTACATAGGCCTGAGTGCGTTACAGTCTGCTGTTCTGTAAGGACCGCTATCGGTCCACAATACATAGGGTTGCCGTGCACTACTGCTGACCGCTGCCCTATACTGCAGCAGTCCTTCATTGGTATAGGGACTGACGTACAGTCTGCTAATCACTAACACACAACCTGCTTGGTCCACAAAAGTTCTTATAAGGACTGGTAACTTGGTATAGGGTGCTACGGTACATAGGCCTGAGTGCGTTACAGTCTGCTGTTCTGTAAGGACCGCTATCGGTCCACAATACATAGGGTTGCCGTGCACTACTGCTGACCGCTGCCCTATACTGCAGCAGTCCTTCATTGGTATAGGGACTGACGTACAGTCTGCTAATCACTAACACACAACCTGCTTGGTCCACAAAAGTTCTTATAAGGACTGGTAACTTGGTATAGGGTGCTACGGTACATAGGCCTGAGTGCGTTACAGTCTGCTGTTCTGTAAGGACCGCTATCGGTCCACAATACATAGGGTTGCCGTGCACTACTGCTGACCGCTGCCCTATACTGCAGCAGTCCTTCATTGGTATAGGGACTGACGTACAGTCTGCTAATCACTAACACACAACCTGCTTGGTCCACAAAAGTTCTTATAAGGACTGGTAACTTGGTATAGGGTGCTACGGTACATAGGCCTGAGTGCGTTACAGTCTGCTGTTCTGTAAGGACCGCTATCGGTCCACAATACATAGGGTTGCCGTGCACTACTGCTGACCGCTGCCCTATACTGCAGCAGTCCTTCAGCGGTATAGGGACTGACGCACAGTCTGCTAAACACTAACACACAACCTGCTTGGTCCACAAAAGTTCTTATAAGGACTGGTAACTTGGTATAGGGTGCTACGGTACATAGGCCTGAGTGCGTTACAGTCTGCTGTTCTGTAAGGACCGCTATCGGTCCACAATACATAGGGTTGCCGTGCACTACTGCTGACCGCTGCCCTATACTGCAGCAGTCCTTCATTGGTATAGGGACTGACGTACAGTCTGCTAATCACTAACACACAACCTGCTTGGTCCACAAAAGTTCTTATAAGGACTGGTAACTTGGTATAGGGTGCTACGGTACATAGGCCTGAGTGCGTTACAGTCTGCTGTTCTGTAAGGACCGCTATCGGTCCACAATACATAGGGTTGCCGTGCACTACTGCTGACCGCTGCCCTATACTGCAGCAGTCCTTCATTGGTATAGGGACTGACGTACAGTCTGCTAATCACTAACACACAACCTGCTTGGTCCACAAAAGTTCTTATAAGGACTGGTAACTTGGTATAGGGTGCTACGGTACATAGGCCTGAGTGCGTTACAGTCTGCTGTTCTGTAAGGACCGCTATCGGTCCACAATACATAGGGTTGCCGTGCACTACTGCTGACCGCTGCCCTATACTGCAGCAGTCCTTCAGCGGTATAGGGACTGACGCACAGTCTGCTAAACACTAACACACAACCTGCTTGGTCCACAAAAGTTCTTATAAGGACTGGTAACTTGGTATAGGGTGCTACGGTACATAGGCCTGAGTGCGTTACAGTCTGCTGTTCTGTAAGGACCGCTATCGGTCCACAATACATAGGGTTGCCGTGCACTACTGCTGACCGCTGCCCTATACTGCAGCAGTCCTTCATTGGTATAGGGACTGACGTACAGTCTGCTAATCACTAACACACAACCTGCTTGGTCCACAAAAGTTTTTATAAGGACTGGTAACTTGGTATAGGGTGCTACGGTACATAGGCCTGAGTGCAGTACAGTCTGCTGTTCTGTAAGGACCGCTATCGGTCCACAATACATAGGGTTGACGTGCACTACTGCTGACCGCTGCCCTATACTGCAGCAGTCCTTCATTGGTATAGGGACTGACGTACAGTCTGCTAATCACTAACACACAACCTGCTTGGTCCACAAAAGTTTTTATAAGGACTGGTAACTTGGTATAGGGTGCTACGGTACATAGGCCTGAGTGCAGTACAGTCTGCTGTTCTGTAAGGACCGCTATCGGTCCACAATACATAGGGTTGACGTGCACTACTGCTGACCGCTGCCCTATACTGCAGCAGTCCTTCATTGGTATAGGGACTGACGTACAGTCTGCTAATCACTAACACACAACCTGCTTGGTCCACAAAAGTTCTTATAAGGACTGGTAACTTGGTATAGGGTGCTACGGTACATAGGCCTGAGTGCGTTACAGTCTGCTGTTCTGTAAGGACCGCTATCGGTCCACAATACATAGGGTTGCCGTGCACTACTGCTGACCGCTGCCCTATACTGCAGCAGTCCTTCAGCGGTATAGGGACTGACGCACAGTCTGCTAAACACTAACACACAACCTGCTTGGTCCACAAAAGTTCTTATAAGGACTGGTAACTTGGTATAGGGTGCTACGGTACATAGGCCTGAGTGCGTTACAGTCTGCTGTTCTGTAAGGACTGCTATCGGTCCACAATACATAGGGTTGCCGTGCACTACTGCTGACCGCTGCCCTATACTGCAGCAGTCCTTCATTGGTATAGGGACTGACGTACAGTCTGCTAATCACTAACACACAACCTGCTTGGTCCACAAAAGTTCTTATAAGGACTGGTAACTTGGTATAGGGTGCTACGGTACATAGGCCTGAGTGCAGTACAGTCTGCTGTTCTGTAAGGACCGCTATCGGTCCACAATACATAGGGTTGACGTGCACTACTGCTGACCGCTGCCCTATACTGCAGCAGTCCTTCAGCGGTATAGGGACTAAGAGTTTTGTCACAGGGTGATTTAAAAAATGACAGGCAGAGGAAGAGGCAGGCCCTTCCGCAGGGGTGGTAGGGGTAGGGCAGGAGCAACAGCCTTGAGCCAAAGTGGGAAGTTGCAGAAGGTGCGTTCAATTACTTTAAAGGACGCACCAGACTTGGTTGAGTGGCTCACTCAGCCTTATTCTTCTGCACCCTCCTCATCCTCTCGATCTGCACCCTCTTCTTCACTCTCTGCTATGTGCACCCCCAAAGACACTACCACCAACAACACCACCACCACCACATACCTTCCGCTTGAGTGCAAATGGGGGCCTTCATGCTCCAGTGTTTTAATAGGGACCCCCGTATAAAAAGCATGAGGGTCAAGGACCAGTACTGGGTGGCAACGTACTTAGATCCCCGGTACAAACACAAAATGGCGGAAATGTTACCGCCGTCGCAGAGGGCTGTCAGAATGCAGCACTTCCAGGCCTTGCTTCGAGAAATGCTGCATTCTGCTTTTGCGTGCGCTGGCAGAGGAGCAATTCCCACTCCCAGAGAAGGATTTGCGGGTACCAATCCAACAGCGCCTGCAAGAAGAGGCCGGTTTGAAGATGTGTTGGTGACTTCGGATATGAGGTCATTCTTTCAGCCGACCCATCGACAGGTGTCATCCGGATCCAGCATCAGGGAACGCCTAGACCGTCAGGTGTCCGACTACATTGGGTTAACGGCCGATGTGGACGCTCTGAGGAGTGATGAACCCCTAGACTACTGGGTGGGCAGGCTTGACCTCTGGCCAGAGCTTGCCCAATTTGCAATCGAACTGTTGGCTTGCCCCTCATCCAGTGTCCTGTCCGAAAGGACGTTCAGCGCAGCAGGGGGGATTGTGACCGATAAGCGTACTCGCCTAGCTCACGACAGTGTTAACTACCTCACATTTCTAAAAATGAATGAGGCATGGATCTCGGAGGAATTCAACACATGTGATCAGTAGACCATGTATATGTCTATAAACAATTTTTGGAATCAAGCACACAGACCTTCTTAATTCATTTGGCTCACTTCCCTGACCCAAAAAAGCACACCGTACTATATGCCCCTACCCTCCTCTTTGAAGAGGTTGAGCGGTGTCATATTTCTACTGGGGCTGCTTATTATGAGGGGTTCCCACCATCCCTGTGCTGTGCTGACTTCCTCCTGGGTGTTCTTATTATGAGGGGCTCCCACCATCCCTGTGCTGTGCTGACTTCCTCCTGGGGGTTCTTATTATGAGGGGCTCCCACCATCCCTGTGCTGTGCTGACTTCCTCCTGGGGGTTCTTATTATGAGGGGATCACACCATCCCTGTGCTGTGCTGACTTCCTCCTGGGGCTGCTTACGGTGCTGCTGTCAGCGCTGTATGTCACGGAGCTGCTGTCAGCGCTGTATGTCACGGAGCTGCTGTCAGCGCTGTATGTCACGGAGCTGCTGTCAGCGCTGTATGTCACGGAGCTGCTGTCAGCGCTGTATGTCACGGAGCTGCTGTCAGCGCTGTATGTCACGGAGCTGCTGTCAGCGCTGTATGTCACGGAGCTGCTGTCAGCGCTGTATGTCACGGAGCTGCTGTCAGCGCTGTATGTCACGGTGCTGCTGTCAGCGCTGTATGTCACGGAGCTGCTGTCAGCGCTGTATGTCACGGAGCTGCTGTCAGTGCTGTATGTCACGGAGCTGCTGTCAGCGCTGTATGTCACGGAGCTGCTGTCAGCGCTGTATGTCACGGAGCTGCTGTCAGCGCTGTATGTCACGGTGCTGCTGTCAGCGCTGTATGTCACGGAGCTGCTGTCAGCGCTGTATGTCACGGAGCTGCTGTCAGTGCTGTATGTCACGGAGCTGCTGTCAGCGCTGTATGTCACGGAGCTGCTGTCAGCGCTGTATGTCACGGAGCTGCTGTCAGCGCTGTATGTCACGGTGCTGCTGTCAGCGCTGTATGTCACGGAGCTGCTGTCAGCGCTGTATGTCACGGAGCTGCTGTCAGCGCTGTATGTCACGGAGCTGCTGTCAGCGCTGTATGTCACGGAGCTGCTGTCAGCGCTGTATGTCACGGAGCTGCTGTCAGCGCTGTATGTCACGGTGCTGATGTCAGTGCTCTGTATTACGGTGCTGCTGTCAGTGCTCTGTATCTCCTGCACCCTCTTGTTTGCCTACCCTGGTCCCTGACCTTCCCTCTCCTCCATTGCCTTCATTAGCTCCATAGTCCTGAATTGTCAGAACAATTTCCCAAATAAAAAAAAAATGCTTGTAGTTATCGATCCCAAATTCACCTCATACATGTATTATGCTATTGTCCAGGTGGTGGGACTGCGTGCTACCCCCTAATAATTACCCCGTGGCCGCAAATTCGACCTAAAGGTTTGCGAAATTCGCCTCCCATTGAAGTCAATGGAGCCCGCGGCGAACGGTCGTTTTCGCGAACGTTTGTGCCCGTTCGCGTTTCGCGTTCGCGAAACGTCCCGTCGGAAGTTCGTCCATCACTACTCTCCATTTTTACATCTCTCCATAAACCAACAGACCCATACAGGGCAAAAAGAACAAAGGCAATCTTCATCACATAATACCGTTTATTACAGTACTTATAAAATAAAGTAAAACTATATACATTTTTCAATAGTTTAAATATGTACCCTAAATCAATCCATCTGTTTATTGAAAAAAAAAACAAGCTTTACTAAAACAAAAAATTGAAGAAAAAAAGGAAATGCCACCCCTTGTATGATAAATTGAGAATAAAATGTCCTTAAAGTGATTGTAAAAGTGATGTTTATAACAAATATGTTATACTTACCTGCTCTGCGCAGTTGGTTTTGCACAGAGCAGCCCAGATCCTCCTCTTCTCGGGTCCCTATTCTGTGCTCCTGGGCTCCTGGCCCCTCCCTCCTGTTGAGTGCCCCCACAGTAAGCAGCTTGCTATGGGGGAACCCAAGCCCAGAGCCATGGTTGGGCCCTGCCCCCTCTCACTCTTGATTGGCTAACTGACTTTTATTGATAGCAGCGGGAGCCAATGACACCAGTGATGTGTCTAAGCCAATCAGGAGGGAGAGTCTGCACTGCACTCCAGCTGCTGCACTGTAATGCAGAGGTTGGTGTGAATAAGCCCCAAGAGTCCATATTATTATGATGTTCTATATATATGAACACTTTCCTCACCTGCAGCACCTCTATGAAAGAATGACCTTGGGTACATCCCGCTGGTCAATTCATGTAATAAAGAAGAGAAGGATAGGGTCCCAATAATTAGGTGTACAGTGGTAGATTTTATTAAAAAAGGATAATAAAAACACGCACTATATGCACTGACTGAAGAAGAAGAAATGGAAAGCATATGAAGAAGCCTCTGTGGTGTCCATCCCTCCAGTCTGGATTGCTGCCGGCATCTGATGTAATGGAGACGGATCAGCTTCTACAGGGCTTGACAGGTAAGTGCACGGGGCACAAGCACTGAAGATGGATTGTTCTCTTGCAACTCAATGGCAAAGCTCATTGAGGAAATAGCCGGAGGTCTGGAACTCAGGAGGATGATATCACACACTGCAGGAAATTGAGGGGGTCTGGTAATGCATTTCAGGGTGGGACATTGTGCACTGGTGTGCAGTCATGTTGGAGGATCAGGAAGGGGCCATCCCCAAACTGTTCCCACAAAGTTGGGAGCATGACATTTTGCAAAATGTCTTGGCATGCTGATGCCTTAAGAGTTCCCTTCACTGGAACTAAGGGGCCAAGCACAGCCCCTGAAAAACAACCATAACCCCCCTCCACCAAATGATTTGGACCAGTGCACAAAGCAAAGTCCAAGGACATGGATGAGCGAGTTTGGGGTGGAGGAACATGACTGGTCTGCACAGCGTCCTGATCTCAACCCAACAAAACACTTTTGGGATGAATTATAGCAGAGACTGTGAGTCAGGCCTTCTCATCCAACATCACTGCCTGACTTCACAAATGCGCTTCTCGAAGAATGGTCAAATATTCCCATAGACACACTCCTAAACCATGTGGATAGCCTTCCCAGAAGAGTTGATGCTGTTATAGATGCAAAGGGTGGGCCAACTCTATATTGAACCCTACAGACTAAGACTAGGATGCCATTAAAGTTCATGTGCATGTAAAGGCATGCATCCCAATACTTTTAACAATATAGTGTATATGGGCATCGCTGTCTGTGTAATAGTAGGAGAGTTGCTAGGTGGCAAAAAGACCAGGAGATTCAGCCAAAGTCCAAACCCGGTGGCGACCATAGTGGCGCAGGGTTTTTTGGCTGGGTGGTGGGGTTCTGAGGTTGTATGGCAGGGGTAAGCTCACTTGCTGTTTGTTGCCTGGCTTACCGGTGCCCATCAATGCTGACCACTAAACTCACACTGACATACACTTTTTACATACACTGACCTACCTATATGACATACACTGACCAACTACTTGCCACGCACTGACCTACCTGACATACACACATTGACCTACCTCACATGCACTGACCTACCTGACTACATACACTGACCTACATACACTGACGGTGGTGCTCCCATCATCACAGCAGGCAGCCAGAGGAGGAGAGGAGAGAGGAGAGCCGAGCACCGAGCAGTGATCTCACAGTGGAATGGCAGCCACATTGTAATTCCCGCCTTCTGGAGCCTGCAGCACCTATGATGGATGTCACCCGTCCCGCCGCCCCACCATTGGACCAGTGGGATGTCCATCATAGGCGCTGCAGGTACCAGAAGGCGGGACCTGTTATGTGACTCGGACGCACTCGGCGGCACTCTGCGGCGCTCAGGGCTACTAATACAGTTGTGCATCCCTGAGGCCTGGGGCTTTTCAGGGACCCATTCGAGTTTCCAGCCCCTCCCTCCCAACACCACTGAATAGCAGCACTGTTTATGGCCCCCGAAAAGCGATTTGCGATAGATCACTTCTTTTCAGAGGATGGTGAATTTTCAAACATTCATACTGCCACCTCGCGATGATGATGGTGATTTTGTACAGCGAGCCCACACCGCAACTGTGAGACAAGCTCTTACCTTGCAGTAGTGGATCGGTCACATTCACTTACATGGGAGAATTAGACAGGTGGACCTGCATCAAACTTGCCATGTCTTGCTAAATTTGCTGCATTGCAATTGAAAACATAGCAGTAATGTGTACTCACCAGGCGCATCACCTCCTCACTGCCCCTGAAAAGCAATCCACTACAGATCTCTGTCAGAGAGGTAGTAATGTTTGCCGCACATCTAAACTTAGCCAAGAGTAGGGACCCATTCACACTATTGCTGAACGCTGAAGTGTTGCACCAATGCATATACACTATTGTATTGCAGCAATGCATGTTATGAACAATGATATGATGAGGTGTCATACTGAATGGAACCACAACACCCCTGCATTGAAGCACACCGCCAATGCATTGCCATGCTGTGCCATGCTGTGGCGTGTTGCAATGAAAAACATGGTGCACTCAGGGGTATCTTTAATATTGATTGGACCCTGGGCAAAAATTTTCTTGGGGCCCCCCCATGCAATTATCACTCTCCACATGCTCTGACACATACAATAAATAGCAGCTAGACTTAAAATCAATTTACTGTATCAGATCAGGCAGAAATTATGATTGGTTGCCAGCAGTCACAGCATATCATTACTGCTTACTGACTGGCTGCTAGAGGTTACAGACCAGATTACGGCTCACTGATTAGTTGCTAGAGATTATAGCACATCATCCCCTCACTGCAGGGGAGCATGATATACATACGAATTCTGCCTTTATTTACATATCAATGCTGCTGGCCACAACTATTTACTCGGTTCCCGACTCCCCACCCTATGTGAATGAGTATGGGGTACAATGTACCCCTACCCATTCACCTGTGAAATGGGGCCAGCGATGCCTCATTCGCTGGTCCCGGCTAACTGGAGCCGCGCTCAAAATTATCTGACTTTACTCCATGTGTGTGGGAGAGTCTGTTCATTTGAAAAGTATGGCGGATAGTCCGGCGGTATGGCGGATAGTATGGCGGACTTGGTCCGCTGTAAAAGTACCGTGTGTGGGCAGGTAGCTCGTTCGGAAAGTCCGGCGGACAGTCCGGCGGTTTGTCCGCCAGACTAAAGCCGCGTACACACGGGCGGACTGTATGGCCAACTTAGTCCGTCAGACAATCTGACGGACAGTCCGTCCTACTTTCGAATGAACGGACTTGACCACACACGATGAACAAACAGTCCGTTGAAAGCTTGCGCGATGACGTGTACAGCACATACGACGGGACTAGAAATAGGACGTCCAATACGCAGCAATGCAACCTTCCGCCGTGTAAATCCTTTCTGAGCATGCGCCATACTTAGTCCGTCCAACTAGCCTACTCACGAGCGGATTGTCCGCTGAAACCAAAGTCTGACGGACAATATTACGGAAATTCCGAAATACTTAGTCCGCCAGAGTGCACGCTGAAAAAGTCCGCTGAAGCCCACACACGAGCGGACTGTCCGCTGAAATGTGTTTCAACGGACTAAGTTGGCCAGACAGTCCGCCCGTGTGTACGCGGCTTTAGTCCGCCGAATAGTCTGATACGCGTGTACACGGCAAAAGTGTTATATTTAGTCTTTATTGTTGTATATCTATTGATGTCTTACACAAATAGCTTTGTGAACAGTGAAATAAACCAGAAGCAACCAATCAGCAATTATCCTAAACCTTGTACTCACTGCTGGTGAAAGATAACATCTGATTGGTTGCTTAGGGTAACAACTCCTAATATGATCACTACTCTTCCATTGTTTAAATAGCACAGCAGGATGTTTATCATGCGAACTGAATTAAGCCTCATGCACACTTAACGCTAACTCTCCTAGACTTCTTGCCTCCTTGCAGTAGAGATTTGGTAGAAAAAACCCTTGACACTTGTAAACTCTTTTAACACATTGAGACACGTCAAACGCTTGGTCGTTAATTCATTTTATCAGCCAATAATTTATTCTGACCATTAAATTAATGTCCAAAATGCCTTGTGCTTTGGAGTGTTTACACGTATTTAGGGGCATCAAGCACCTAAAGTATGATGTGTGTGTATATGCACATAGGCTATCATGCAGAAGCGATAAGACAGAAAAAAAATGCCCTTAGAAGCAGAAGAAAACGCATTTAATGTGCATGAGGCCCTAGCTGCAAAGATTGGGGGAAACTGAAAAGAGAATGTTACTTACCTGGGTGGCCCTGGTCTACCAGTTATTGGGTCCTGCTTTGTGGCGCTGAAGCTAAATGTTCCCCAAAGTCTTGTATGAGGAAGACGTTGATCCTCTTCGAAAGGTAGGACCTTTCCAGATCTATACTTGGGTTGTGTTTGGATTTGAGAAGGTGGGGTGTGGATTTTCCTTGTCAATGTGTGTGAATTTGGGGAGGGGAGGTGAGGGAGGTTGGGTTTTCTGTGTTTGTACGCATTTAGGGGGAAGGTGAGGAAGGGTGGGTTTGCTGTGTGTCTGATTTTGGGCTATATGCCTCAAAATATTACTCCTGTCTGATAGCGCATTCATGTGCTATAAAAAAAGGAGTACAGGGAAGTGTTGTGTACCCCTACTCTGCTGAGGGGTAAAGACAGCACTTCATTAAAATTGTGCGTATCACTGTCCAGCTGAATGTGGCGGCTGAGCGACCAATGGCTCAGATATTAAGATTTTAATTTTTGGAGCCATCAGATTTGCACACATGAGCAAAAAGAAAGAATATGAGAGAAGGGTTGCACAGAACACTTCATGAGAGCCTGGAGGAGAAGTTGAGATTTTCCCTCAGAAGAGCTAGAAGAATCTTCTCTGCACAAGCAAGGAAGACATTGAGCCTCTTCGAAAGGTAGGACATTTCCAGATCTATACTTGGGTTGTGTTTGGATTTGAGAAGTTGGGATGAGGATTTTCCTTGTCAATGTGTGTGGATTTGGGGAGGGGAGGTGAGGGAGGTTGGGTTTTCTGTGTGTGTGGATTTGGGGGGAAGGTGAGGAAGGGTGGGTTTGCTGTGAGTCTGACTTTGGGCTATAGGCCACAAAGTATTTCTCCTGTCTGATAAAAAGAAACTGGAGGACAGAGAAGTGTTGTGTACCCCTACTCTGCGGAGGGGTGAAGGCAGCACTTCATGAAAATTGTGCGTATCATTGATCAGCTGAATGTGGCGACTGAGCGACCAATGGCTCAGACATTAAGCTTTGGATTATCGGGACCATCAGATGTGCACACACGAGAAAAAGACAGAACATGAGAAAAGTGTTGCACGGACCCCTTCATCAGAGTTGGAGAAGTTAAGATTTTCCCTCAAAAGAGCTAGAAGAATCTTCTCTGCACAAGCAAGGAAGAAGTTGATTCTCTTCGAAAGGTAGGACCTTTCCAGATTGATTCTTGTGTTGTGTTTGGATTTGAGAAGGTAGGGTGTGGATTTTCCTTGACAATGTGTGTGAATTTGGGGAGGTGAGGGAAGTTGGGTTTTCTGTGTGTGTGGATTTGGGGGGAAGGTTAGGAAGGGTGGGTTTGCTGTGTGTCTGACTTTGGGCTATAGGCTACAAAGTATTTCTACTGTCTGATCGAGCATTTTTGCGCTATTAAAGAAAATGGAGGACAGGGAAGTGTTGTGTACCCCTACAATGCGGAAGGGTGAAGCCAGCACTTCATTAAAATTGTACGTATCAGTGGCCAGCTGAATGTGGCGATGGAGCGAACAATGGCTCAGATATTAAGATTTGAATTATCAGAGCCATCAGATGTGCACACATGAGCAAAAAGACAGAATATGAGAAAAGGGTTGCACAGACCCCTTCATCAGAGGTGGAGGAGAAGTTGAGATTTTCCCTCAGAAGAGCTAGAAGAATCTTCTCTGCACAAGCAAGGAAGACACTGATCCTTTTCGAAAGGTAGGACATTTCCAGATTTATACTTGGGTTGTGTTTGGATTTGAGAAGGTGGGGTGTGGATTTTCCTTGTCAATGTGCGTGAATTTGGGGAAGGGTGGTGAGTGACGTTGGGTTTTCTGTGTGTGTGGATTTGGGGGGAAGGTGAGGAAGGTTGGGTTTGCTGTGTGTCTGACTTTGGGCTATAGGCCACAAAGTGTTTCTCCTGTCTGATAAAAGAAAATGGAGGACAGGGAAGTGTTGTGTACACCTACTTTGCGGAAGGGTGAAGCCAGCACTTCATTAAAATTGTACGTATCACTGGCCAGCTGAATGTGGCGGCTGAGCGACCAATGGCTCAGATATTAAGATTTGAATTATCGGAGCCATCAGATGTGCACACATGAGCAAAAAGACAGAATATGAGAAAAGTGTTGCACAGAACTCTTCATCAGAGCCTGAAGGAGAAGTTGAGATTTTCCCTCAGAAGAGCTAGAAGAATCTTTTCTGCACAAGCAAGGAAGAAGTTGATCCTCTTCGAAAGGTAGGACCTTTCCAGATTTATACTTGGGTTGTGTTTGGATTTGAGAACGTGGGGTGTGGATTTGCTGTGTCAATGTGTGTGGTTACGGGGAGAGGTGAGGAAGGGTGGGTTTGCTGTGTGTCTTATTTTGGGCCATAAGCCTCAAAGTATTACTCCTGTCTGATAGCGCATTCATGCGCTATAAAAGAAAAAGGAGTACAGGGAAGTGTTGTGTTCCCCTACTCTGCTGAGGGGTAAAGACAGCACTTCATTAAAATTGTACACATCACTGTCCAGCTGAACGTGGCGGCTGAGCGACCAATGGCTCAGATATTAAGATATGAATTATTGGAGCCATCAGATTTGCACACATGAACAAAAAGACAGAATATGAGAAAAGGGTTGGCCGGATCTATGTAACCCACGTGGCCCCCTGTTCCAACTCAGTAGCTGACAACAAATATGCCCCCATACATACCCTCTTCCACCTTGAAAAATAAATTCAATATGTATTTTAATTATTTTTAATTTTTCTTAATCTTTAAATATTTATACATTTTAATTATCCCTAGGAAAATAAAATTAATGTGGACTATTTCCATATTTTTTTTTTATTCTCACTTTACTCCACCCCCCTTTCTAATCCTATTTAGAATAGTTACAAAAGGAAATCCTGGGGCGCAGCCCCTTTTCTATTCCTATTTTTATTTAATTCCATTTTTATATTTTTTATTTTATTTTTATTTTTATTTCCACCAAGCAAGGTTATTTTCCTTTTAAATTTATTCGTATATTTTTAAGGTTATTAGTGTATTTCTTATTGTATATTTAATTATATGCTGTAATGCAGTGAAATGAAACATAATGTTTAACAATGGGCCGCCGGATATATACAAGTAGGACAGCCGCTGTAAAGTTGCTTTTGAGTTGAATCGGGTGTCGGATGTAATGCAATACATGCCCATATGCCGTAACACAACGGACTTCCATCTATAACCTAATTTCCAGATGCCAATATGGCGTTTATGCGCCCGCGCATGCGCAGTATATGCATTACACCCTATAATAAGAGAGAGGTGCACCAAGATGGCCTCTCCAGACGACATCCAATGACAAAACGCGTAGGGCTTGGCCTAAGACGTGTACACACTCTCTCACAAGGCGGCGGCGGTGAATGTATCTCATAGCGTTTGTTACCTTTTGATTAATGTGAGTAGCCACTTTTTGGATTTAATAAAGTTAATAAGTTACAACAATACTACAATATGGATATTTCATTTCTTATATAATGCGATGGAATGAGGAGTAACTGAATATTAACCGGACCAGCTTCATATAGCGACACGGGCTCACACTGTGGAGGTGTGTTAACCCCTGCAGGGGCAGGGGAGCTGATGAGTTTCGTCAATTTGTCTCATGCACGGAAAACGCACCGGTTGCAATTCAGGATATACCAGACACCGAGCACAAGTCACTTTTATTTATGTGGAACTTTTTAAAGTTATTTTGCTTTTTCAAGTGGACTTTAATGTGTGGAGACAATAGAAGTTTTATACCCACCCATTTTGCATAAAAGCATAAAAGCACTTTATACTGCACATAGCTGTATAACACAGAATGAACTTGTGATTTTTTTTTTTGCACAAGCACTGTCAGTTTGCAATTTGCACTTGTATCAATTTTTATAGATGTTTACCAGTTTATTAGCACTAGCACTTTCAATACAAATATTACAGATGTTCACTAGTATTAGCACTTCTAATTTGCAATCCACTTGTGGTATTAATTGACCATCTTCATGGTGAATTTTGAACTATAGGAAATAGAGATATATATATATATATACATTTTGCTGTTTTAAGAGAGAGCCATAGCTACCACCACAGTATTTACATTTCTCCCAACCTTTTAGGCTGGCAATATTTGGTAGTGGCAGCCTCCCTTCTATTACATATATTTTTTACATTATATATTTTTTACATTATATATTTTAATTTTTATTGCTTCTTCTATTACTATTACCTCTTCCAATATCTACAAAATATATTTTTAATCAATTTTTTTCCATAACGCAAACCTTAAACCCCCTTTTTCTATCTAATAGATCAGACATTAAGCTTTGGATTATCCGGGCCATCAGATGTGCACACACGAGAAAGACAGAACATGAGAAAAGTGTTGCACAGACCCCTTCATCAGAGATGGAGGAGAAGTTGAGATTTTCCCTCAGAAGAGCTAGAAGAATCTTCTCTGCACAAGCAACAAAGAAGTTGATCCTCTTCGAAAGGTAGGACCTTTCCAGATCTATAATTGGGTTGTGTTTGGATTTGAGAAGGTAGGGTTGTGGATTTGCTGTGTCAATGTGTGTGAATTTGGGGAGGAGAGGTGAGGGAGGTTGGGTTTGCTTTTTGTGTGCATTTGGGGGGAAGGTGAGGAAGCGTGGGTTTGCTGTGGCTCTGACTTTGGGCTATTAGCCCCAAAGTATTTTTTCCTTTCAGATACCGCATTTTTGCGCTATAAAAGAAAAAGGAGGTCAGGGAAGTGTTGTGTACCTCTACTCTGCGGAGGGGTGAAGCCAGCACTTCATTAAAATTTTGTGTATCACTGGCTAGCTGAATGGGGCAGCTGAGCGACAAATGGCTCTGATATTACGATTTGAACTATCGCAGCCATCAGATGTGCACACACAAGCAAAAAGACAGAACATGAGAAAAGTGTTCCAAGGACCCCTTCATCAGAGCTGGAGGAGAAGTTGAGATTTTCCATCAGAAGAGCTAGAAGAGTCTTCTCTGCACAAGCAAGGAAGAAGTTGATCCTCCTTGAAAGGTAGGACCTTTCAAGATCTATACTTGGGTTGTGTTTGGATTTGAGAAGGGGGGTTGTGGATTTGCTGTGTCAATGTGTTTGGATTTGGGGAGGGCAGGTGAGGGAGCCTGGGTTTGATGTGTATGTGGATTTTGGGGGAAGGTGAGGGAGGGTGGGTTTGCTGTGTCTCTGACTTTGGGCTATAAGCCCCAAAGTAGTTTTCCTGTCTGATACCTCATTTTTGGGCAATAAAAGAAATGGAGGACAGGGAAGTATTGTGTACCCCTACTCTGTGGAGGGGTGAAGCCAGCAGTTCATTAAAATTGTACGTATCACTGACCAGCTGAATGTGGCAGCTGAGCGGCCAATGGCTCAGACATTAAGATTTAAATTATCGAAGCCATCAGATGTGCACACACGAGCAAAAATACTGAATATGAAAAAAGTGTTGCACAGACCCCTTCATCAGAGGTGGAGGAGAAGTTGAGATTTTCCCTCAGAAGAGCTAAAAGAATCTTCTCTGAACATGCAAGGAAGAAGTTGATCCTTTTCAAAAGGTAGGACCTTTCAAGATCTATACTTTGGTTGTGTTTGGATTTGAGAAGGGGGGTGTGGATTTGCTGTGTCAATGTGTGTGGATTTGGGGAGGGGAGGTGAGGGAGCTTGGGTTTGCTGTGTGTGAGGATTGTGGAGGAAGATGAGGAAGGGTGGGTTTGCTGTGTCTCTGACTTTAGGCCATAAGCCCCAAAGTATTTCTCCTGTCTGATAGCGCATTTTTGCGCTATGAAAGAAAAAGGAGGACAGGGTAGTGTTGTGTACCCCTATTCAGCAGAGGGGCCAGCACTTCATTAAAATTGTGTGTATCACTGGCCAGCTAAATGTGGCGGCTGAGCAAACAATAGTTCAGACAATATACTTTGGATTATCAGGGCCATCAGATGTGCACACACGAGCAAAAAAACAGAATACTAGAAAAATGTTGCACAGACGCCTTCTTCAGAGCATGGAGGAGAAGTTGAGATTTTCGCTCAGAAGAGCTAGAAGATTCGTTTCTGCAGAAGCAAGGAAGAAGAAGTTGATTCTCTTTGAAAGGTAGGACCTTTCTAAATCTCTACTTGGGTTGTGTTTGGATTTGAGCAGTTGGGGTGTGGATTTGATTTGTCAATGTGTGTGGATTTCTGAGGGGAGGTGAGGGAGGTTGGGTTTGATGTGTGTGTGGATTTGGGGGGAAGGGGAGAAAGGGTGGTTTTGCTGTGTGTCTGACTTAGGGCTATAGGCCACAAATTATTTCTCCTGTCTAATAGCGCATTATTGCGCTATAAAAGAAAATTAGGACAGGGAAGTGTTGTGTACCCCTAATCTGTGGAAGGTTGAAGCCAGCACTTCATTAAAATTGTACTTATCACTGGCCAACTGAATGTGGTGGCTGAGCGACCAATGGCTCAGATATTAAGATTTGATTTATCAGAGCCATCAGATATGCACACATGAGCAAAAAGACAGAATATGAGAAAAGGGTTGGACAGAACCCTTCATCAGAGCCTGGAGGAGAAGTTGAGATTTTCCCCCAGAAGAGCTAGAAGAATCTTCTCTGCACAAGCAAGGAAGACATTGATCCTCTTCGAAAGGTAGGACATTTCCAGATCTATACTTGGGTTGTGTTTGAATTTGAGAAGTTGGGATGAGGATTTTCCTTGTCAATGTGTGTGGATTTGGGAGGGCTGATGAGGGAGCTTGGGTTTTCTGTGTGTGTGGATTTGGGGGAAGGTGAGGAAGGGTGGGTTTGCTGTGTGTCTGACTTTGGACTATAGGCCACAAAGTATTTCTCCTGTCTGATAGCGCATCTTTGCGCTATAAAAGAAAATGGATGACAGGGAAGTGTTGTCTACCCCTACTCTGCGTAGGGGTGAAGGCAGCACTTCATTAACATTGTGCATATCATTGGCCAGCTGAATGTGGCAGCTGAGCGACCAATGGCTCAGATATTAAGCTTTGTGTTATTGGGGCCATCAGATGTGCACACACGATAAAAAGACAGAACATGAGAAAAGTGGTTCACAGACCCCTTCATCAGGGCATGGAGAAGAAGTTGAGATTTTCCCTCAGAAGAGGTAGAAGAATCTTCTCTGCACAAGCAAGGAAGACGTTGATCCGCTTCAAAAGGTAGGCCATTTCCAGATCTATACTTGGGTTGTGTTTGGATTTGAGAAGGTGGAGTGTTTATTTTCCTTGTCAATGTGTGTGGATTTGGGGAGGGGAGGTGAGGGACATTGGGTTTTCTGTTTGTGTGTATTTGGGGGGAAGTTGAGGAAGGGTGGGTTTGCTGTGTGTCTGACTTTGGGCTATAGGCGACAAAGTATTTCTCTTGTCTGATAGCGCATTTTTGCGCTATAAAAGAAAATGGAGGACAGGGAAGTGTTGTGTACCCCTACTCTGCGGAAGGGTGAAGCCAGCACTTCATTAAAATTGTGCATATCATTTGCAGGAGAATGCCCCTGTGCTTCAGCATATATATATTTTAGGCACAGATTGCGTTAAAAAAGGTTTTATTTTTTACTACTTTTTTTGTATTTGCTTTGCAGGTATGGTATGTCTTAGCCCCTGTACACATGGTCGGAGAATCCATCGGAATGTGTCCTATCGGACCATGTTGTCGGATAATCCGACTGTGTGTGGTATGCATCGGACTGTTTTCGTCGGAATATCCGTCGGACCAAATTTTCCAACTTGTTGGAAATATTTTCCGACAAACTGGTCCGATAGGACATACTCCGATCATGTGTAGAGAACAAAGTGCCACGCATGCTCAGATCAAATTCCTACATCAAAGCTATTGGCTACTAGCCTGAACGTAGTCCCATCGTAACGAAATTACGTCATCACATTCTGAAAGATCTGATTTTTCGACAACTTTGTCCGACCGTGTGTATGCAACAGTTTCGGACACAATCCGACGGACAAAATCTGACGGATTTGGTTGGCAGAATGTCCGACCGTGTGTACGGGGGCTTACTGTTATACTGTAATGTTACTTTGTTTTATTGTTGACTATCATTTGCTTAGCAGGTACGCCATTCAGTTGCAGAGTGGATTTATTTATCTTGACAGCAACAGCGTTTGCTCCCACGATACATAAAGCTGTGACTCCAGTGTAGTTGGAGGTGATTTCACTGCCATAGTTAAAAAAAAGAGCATATATGCCAAAGCATGGGGGTAACAGGGGTGTAGGAGTGATTTGCTCCTAACTTTTGCAAATTTTCCCGAGGCATTTCAAGGCTGACAATTACAAGCATGACTTCCATAGACAGAGGCATGATGGGACCTGTAGTTCCGCAACAGCTGGGGGGCCGCCAGTTTGAGACCCCTGGATTACAGTCACAACAGGAAGTGGGCTGGCATTCTCCAGCATTGGAGACAGAGAGAAAGCCTGGAAAGACAGTGTGACACACTAGTGCAGGGATCTAAGGGTTAAATCAGCCAGTGAGATTGTGATACAATTGCTCTCTGAAGAGTGTTTTAAACACACATCACTCTTCAGAGAGTACTGCACATATGAAGGACCCTTTCAAAAAGAAATAAAGCTAAAACAGCTAGATCAGGTCTAGATCTAGATCAGTGTCATAATTAGACTTAGGGTCAAAGGTCAGGGTCAGCGAATTAAAAAACAAAATAAACAAAAAAAAAAACTTTTATTGTAATTAATATCAGACCCCTTTTCCACTGAGGTGCTTTTACGGCAATTTTGCACTTAAAATAGCGCCTCAAAACTGTTTCCCATAGATTTTGATGGATGCTTTCACACTGGGGCGATGCGCTGGTTGGGCGGTGCAAAAAGTCCTGCAAGCAGCATCTGTGGTGCATGTTTGGAGGGTTTTATAAAGCACCACAAAAATGCCCCTGTCCATTGAAATGAATGGGAAGCACTTCCAAAAGTGCTGAAAAATAGCTTTTTAGCTCAACACTAATGCCGCAAAAGCGCCCGACCCTTATCAGCAGTTTTTGACTGCCTCAGCGTGAAAGGGGTCTTAGTGTCAGTGACGCTGTGTTTTTAGGTAGAATAATAAAACAGCTAAATGTGCAATATTGTTTCTGGAGGGCCCTAATATGGGTACAAACAAGAAATAACATGCACATATGCAGTATTGCTGCAATTGTAAGGAGCAGGGGAATTCGTTTTGGGTCGCTCTTTAACCACTTGAGATCCGCGCTATAGCCAAATGACGGCTACAGCGCGGATCTCCTTTTCTGGGACGACGTCAATAGACGTAGTCCCGTGTACGAGTGGCCTGCGCGCCCCCTGAGGGGTGCGCGCGGTGCGCTCTGTGATCGGCGAGACCATGAGACTCGCCTGATCACCGATCCGTGCAAGGGGTCGATCCCGACCCCTTATCACGTGATCAGCTGTCAGCCAATGACAGCTGATCATGTGATATAACGGAGCCGGTAATCGGCTATTATTCCTGCTTGTGCTGACAGCGCGAGGAGAAAAAAAAAAAGCCGATCACCGGCGGCCGCGATCGGGACATCAGTCCCGATCACGGCCAGCCCTGCTAATGCCTACCTGCCCCCTGCCAGTGCCCACCTGCCCCCTGCAGTGCCACATGTACTAAAAGTAAGTGCCCTCGTCAGTGCCACCCAGCAGTGCCCATAGTGCCACCCAGCAGTGCCCACAGTGCCACCCAGCAGTGCCCACAGTGCCACCCAGCAGTGCCACCCACAGTGCCACCCAGCAGTGCCACCCAGCAGTGCCCACAATCTGCCTCAAAGGTGCTGCACCCCAGTGCCACATATCCGTGCCCATCAGTGTCATCTACCAGTGCCCAGCAGTGCCGCCCATCAGTGCCCAGCAGTGCCACCTATCAGAGCCACCTATCAGTGCCACCTATCAGTGCCCATCAGTCCCATCTATCAGTGGTACCTATCAGTGCCCATCCGTGCCACCCATCCATGCCACCCATCCGTGCCCATCTTTGCCCATCAGTCCCGCCTTATCTGTGCCCATCGGTGCCGCCTTATCTGTGCCTATTAGTGCCGCCTTAACTATGCCTATCAGTGCCCACCAGTGCAGCCTATCAGTGCCCACCAATGCAGCCCATCAGTGCCCACCAATGCAGCCCATCAGTGCCCACCAGTGCAGCCTATCAGTGCCGCCTAATCAGCGCACTTCAATGAAGGAGAAAAATGACCCGTTTGCAAAATTTTATAACAAACTATTAAAACATGATTTTTTTTTTTTTTTGCATCTTTTTTTGTTTGTTTAGCAAAAAATAAAACTCTGAGCTGTAACTAAATACCACCAAAAGAAAGCTCTATTTGTGGGAAAAAAATGATAAAAATTTCATTTGGGTACAGTGTTGTATGCCCGCGCAATTGTCATTCAAAGTGCATCAGCGCTGAAAGCTGAAAATTGGTCTGGGACTGAGGGGGGTTTAAGTGCCCAGTAAGCAAGTGGTTAATGGTAGATCATAGTAATAGCAAGAAACATAAAGCTACATTTAGAAAAAAAAAATTGTTTAGTTTGTGCCAGTTTTGCTATGATATTGAGACAAAACTAGGAGATATACTTTACTATTTATTTCTAACTGAAAGCCCAATTTCTCCTGAAAAAAACAAGGTATAATTCACCTGGATATACAAAGTAGTTGCGATGAAATGTACAGTTTTACTAACACAGGTCACAGAGGAGGTTTTATATGAAAATCGACTTTATTTGAAAGGTCCCATCCAAAAATCCAAGAATCCAAAAAAGTTACAGTCCAATTCTGCACTAATATCAGGCACAGGAAGGACAGACCGGGGCTCAGTGCTGGGGTCCTAGTAACAGGACCCTCACCAGGTGCACCCTAGCAACTGTCACTCTGCAGTGGTGTAGCCAGAGAGGGAGGCGGTGTGCTGTGCTCTCTGCAGAGTCTTTCTTTTACAGAAAGAAGAGAAATGGACGGAAAGAAGAGGACGGAGAAGACTCATCATCGTCAGCCAGACAAGCTGAAGAGGAAGATGAGCGTGGACGAGCCCCAGGAGGAGAGGAGGAAGAGAAGACGCCGGGGAGCTGAACAATCGCTGAAGTCCAGAGGGACAAAGCATGGTAAGTTGTATACAGACATGTACACTTCACACTAGTAGCTTACACTCTATATACACTTCACACTAGGAGCTTACACTCTAATATATACCATTTGGGATACAGGAATTACATTTCGGTAGATTTAGGGGTCACTCAGTGCAGTCAGGTAGCCATGGAGACAGGTTAGGCAGCCAGAAATCATGTATATTATGTTTAAGTGACACCCGAAGTGTAATACATGGGAGAATTTATTGTAATCCACTCATTTCCAGTAATATACATGTTTTCTGATAGGAATGATCACAAATAGTGAGAACTTTTCTGTTAGTTGTCAGGGTTTATTGGCTGGAAGCTCTCAGTGACAGTTAAAAGATGGCCGCCATGACTAGTGGAGGGGCGGGGCTAAGGGGGAGGGGGGAGTAGACTGACCCACCAGGGAGGAAATCTGTGATGTATTGCTGCCATTCATGTTAATCACTGACATTACAATGCTGAATAAAAAAATAGACCTTTATATATTGGTAATTAGGAATATTGGGGACATCTGTATTTAGAGATATAGATTCAGATATTAGTGACCTCATGTCATGTTACTCTGCTGGCTTTCATACAGACTCCCTGAACAAGAACAAGTCCCAGATATGTATTTCTCATTTGTTCTGTGTCAGGGACTCCAAACTATGGCAACCAAAAAGAGGATTTCTAAAAGGGGGTCAGTAATGAGAGTCAATGGGTTTCTCCCAGAACAGGTGTCCATTACTACACATAGAGATAGATCAGTAATACTTACTATACTTTAAAGAGGAAGTAAACCCTTCCAAACAACTTGGACCTATAGGTAAGCCTAGATTAAGGCTTACCTGTAGGTCCAAGCAATATCTCCTAAACCTATATGGTTTAGGAGATATTTGCCCGAAAATGGGCACCGCTGTCTACGGCGCATGCGCCGTAGACAGCGGCGCGCAGGCGCACTAAATGCGGCAAATCCAAGAATGGATTTGCCTAATTTGTCGACTCCCGTGCGCATGCGCGGGAGTGACGTCATCGCGGCTTCGCCGTATGGCAGCGGCGGAGCTGCGAGGCGCGACTCCCGTGCGCATGCGCGGGAGTGACGTCATCGCGGCTGCGCCGCTGTGATTCGTCGGAGCTGCGAGACGCCACCAGCAACATGGATGCGGCGGACTACAGGGGACAGCGGCGACTTCGCTGGCTCCTGTGTCAGGTAAGTGACACATAATGAGCTACTATGCGATGCATAGTAGTCCATTATGCTTTACCTTTGCAGGGAAAAAAAGAGGAAGTAAACCCATCAGGGTTTACTTCCTCTTTAATGGTTAATATTTACATTTTAAACAGTACAATGTTGTCAGAACCGGCATATTTTATTTTTTATTGTAAATAGACATTAAAAAATGCAACTCTGTTATACTCATTTATAAAACCAATATAAAGTTATTGATAAATGTCTTAAGAAACCTTCCAGTGTTAACAGAATGTGTAATTTGACATATTATAAAATAAAGGTTTTACACTATATGTTAAAGTCTCATTATTTCACATAATAATTCTAGTGTATTCTAGTCTAATATAACTTTTACACATGAAGGTAACTTTATGATAGTTTAACAGGATATATATATATATATATATATATATATATATATATATATATATATATATATATATATATATATATATATATATATATATATAATATTCATACATATAGATAGGTAGGTAGATAGATAGTTATATCTATTTATATATATTTACTAGCTTTATTTACAAGCTTTACTAAAACAAAAAATTGCAGAAAAAAAAGAAATGCCACCCCTTGTATGATAAATTGAGAATAATATGTCCTTAAAGTGATTGTAAAAGTGATGTTTATAACAAATATGTTATACTTACCTGCTCTGCGCAGTTGGTTTTGCACAGAACAGCCGGATCCTCCTCTTCTCGGGTCCCTATTCTGTGCTCCTGGCCCCTCCCTCCTGTTGAGTGCCCCCACAGTAAGCAGCTTGCTATGGGGGAACCCAAGCCCAAAGCCATGGTTGGGCCCTGCCCCTTCTCACTCTTGATTGGCTAACTGAGTTTGATTGACAGCAGCAGGAGCCAATGACGCCACTGATGTGTCTAAGCCAATCAGGAGGGAAAGTCCCGGACAGCTGAGGCACTTGTAGACATCGCTGGACACAGATGGGGATCAGGTAAGTAGTAGGGGCACTGAGGGGGGCTGCTGAACACAGATAAAAAACCTTCTGACTTTACAGCCTCAATAAGGGTATATTAACATCAGATGTGGTGGGACTGTGTTGGGCGGCTATTCCAGTGCAGTCCCACCTTATGGACAAAGCTAAATTCTTTGTCCCTTATTTGCCCAGTTTTACAGCACTGTATTTTGGTGGTGTGTGCAATGAAAAGGGTACTGCATGTATTACCTCTTATCAATGCAGTACGATGAGAGGCAATCCACTGCTTTGCACTGCGTCACCAGCGATTGAACTTTGTGAGATGTCTTTGTAACATCTCAATAAAGTTTGTATATAAAAAAAAGGAAACAGCGTAATCCACCAAACACAGGTCTTCATCACTGTGCTGAGCTCAGCCGGATCGCACTGCACTCCAGCTGCTGCACTGTAATGCAGAGGTTGGTGTGAACCAGCCCCAAGAGTCCATATTATTATGATGTTCTATATATATGAACACTTTCCTCACCTGCAGCACCTCTATGAAAGAATGACCTTGGGTACATCCCACTGGTCAATTCATGTAATAAAGAAGAGAAGGATAGGGTCTCACTAATTAGGTGTACAGTTGTAGATTTTATTAAAAATGGATAATAAAAACACGCACTATATGCACTGACTGAAGAAGAAGAAATGGAAAGCATATCAAGAAGCCTCTGTGGTGTCCATCCCTCCAGTCTGGATTGCTGCCGGCATCTGATGTAATGGAGACGGATCAGCTTCTGCAGGGCTTGACAGGTAAGTGCACGGGGCACAACTACTGAGGATGGATCGTTCTCTTGCAACTCAATGGTAAATCTCATCGGGGGAACAGCCGGAGGTCTGGAACTCAGGAGGACGATATCACACACTGCAGGAAATTGAAGGGGGTCTGGTAATGCATTTCAGGGTTGGACTTTGTGCACTGGTGTGCAGTCATGTTGGAGGATCAGGAAGGGGCCATCCCCAAACTGTTCCCACAAAGTTGGGAGCATGACATTTTGCAAAATGTCTTGGCATGCTGATGCCTTAAGAGTTCCCTTCACTGGAACTAAGGGGCCAAGCACAACCCCGGAAAAACAACCATAACCCCCCTCCACCAAATGATTTGGACCAGTGCACAAAGCAAGGTCCAAAAAGACATGGATGAGCGAGTTTGGGGTGGAGGAACATGACTGGTCTGCACAGAGTCCTGACCTCAAGCCAACAAAACACTTTTGGGATGAATTATAGCAGAGACTGTGAGTCAGGCCTTCTCATCCAACATCACTGCCTGACTTCACAAATGTGCTTCTGGAAGAATGGTCAAACATTCCCATAGACACACTCCTAAACCATGTGGATAGCCTTCCCAGAAGAGTTGAAGCTGTTATAGATGCAAAGGGTGGGCCAACTCTATATTGAACCCTACAGACTAAGACTAGGATGCCATTAAAGTTCATGTGCATATAAAGGCATGCGTCCCAATACTTTTAACAATATAGTGTATATGGGCATCGCTGTCTGTGTAACCACAGCCTAACACTCCAAGTTTCCTTTCACAATAGCAGTAGGGGAGTTGCTAGGTGACAAAAAGACCATGAGCTTCAGCCCGAAGTCCAAACCCAGTGGCGACGATAGTGGCGCAGGGTTTGTTGGCTGGGCGGTGGGGTTGTGAGCAATGGCGGAACTACCGCTATAGCAACACATGCGGGCACTATGGGGCCCGCAGTCAAGTGGGGCCCGCTGAGGATAGGTGCCGCGGCTCCGCAAGTAGTCTGCGGGCGAGAGTGGATAGCTCCGCGGGTGAGAGCGGGTGGTCCGCGGGCGAGAACGGGTGGCTCCGCGGGTGAGAGCGGGCGGTCCGCTGGTGAGAGAGTGGGCGGTCCGTGGGCGTGAGCGGGCTGGCCAATCAGGGAGCTGACGGGCGGGGGAGCATAGAGATGACATCATCTCTCACCTCCCGGTGCCCCTGCATCCCTGCAGTGCAGTTCCCCCCTCACTGTGCAGGCAGCAAGGAAGCAGAGAGATGACATTATCTCTCTGCTGCCTGACTGATAATCTGCTGCCTGACTCTGTGACACAGAAGGAAAGTGACAGAGCAAGTGACAATCCATAATGTGTGGCAGGCGACGTGGCAAGTGACAACCCGGGACATGGCAAGTGACAATTCGTAACGTGTGGCAGGTGACGTGGCAAGTGAAAATCCGCCGTGACGTGGCAAGTGACAATCCGTAATGTGTGGCAGGTGACGTGGCAAGTGAAAATCCGTGACGTGGCAAGTGACAATCCGTAATGTGTCTCAAGTGACAACCTGGGACATGGCAAGTGACAATCCGTAATGTGTGGCAGGTGACGTGGCAAATGGCAACCTGGGACATGCCAAGTGACAATCTGTAATGTGTGGCAGGTGACGTGGCAAGTGACAATCTGGATGTGGCAAGTGACAATCCGTAACATGTGGCAGGTGACGTGGCAAGTGAAAATCCGTGACGTAGCAAGTGACAAACCGTAATGTGTGGCAGGTAACGTGGTAAGTGACAATCCGTAATGTGTGGCAGGTGACTTGGCAAGTGACAATCTGTAATGTGTGGCAGGTGACGTGGCAAGTGACAACCCAGGATGTGGCAAGTGACAATCCATAATGTGTGGCAAGTGACAATCTAGGACGTGGCAAGTGACAATCCATAATGTGTGGCGAGTGGCAATCTAGGACGTGGCAAGTGACAATCTGTAATGTGTGGCAAGTGGCAATCTAGGATGTGGCAAGGGACAATCCGTAATGTGTGGCAGGTAACGTGGCAAGTGACAATCCGCGACGTGGTAAGTGGATAATCCACAACATGTGGCAGGTGACATTCTGCAATGTGTCACAAGTGACAATCTGCATCTAGTGGCAGGCAACGTGGCAAGTGGACAAGCCGCAACGTGTGGCAGGTGATGTGACAAGTGACAATCCTTAATGTGTGGCAAGTGACAATCCAGGACGTGGCAAGTGACAATCCATAATGTGTGGCAAGTTACGTGGCAAGTGACAATCTGGGATGTGGCAAGTGGACAATCCGCAACATGTGGCAGGTGACATTCCGCAACGTGTGACAAGTGACAATCTGCATCTGGTGACAGGAGATGATGGCAAGTGACACGCTCAGGGATCCCACTGATTTTGCATTATGGTGAGTTGAACTATTTTGTTTTATATAACAGAACAGAAATTGGTTAGAAGGCATGGAGTTCTGCAATGTGTTCCCTTCAGGGGCTGCATACAGTAAACTGCATACTTTGTTGTTAAAAATTAATATAAGCCGTTGCCTGGGTACTGTGCCACATGGGTGTGGTAGTCTGTTGTTCAATGGCATTAGTTCATTTTTTTTTGTGGAGGGGGGCCCATACAACATTTTGCTATGGGGCCCTGTGATTTCTAGTTATGCCCCTGGTTGTGAGGTTGTGTGGCGGGGGTAAGCTCACTTGCTGGTTGCTGACTGGCTTACCGGTGCCCATCAATGCTGACCACTAAACTCACACTGACATACACTTTTTACATACACTGACCTACCTGACATACATACACTGACCTACCTAACACACACTGACCTACCTGACATACACACACTGACCTACCTGACATGCACTGACCTACCTGACATACACACATTGACCTACCTGACATAAACTGACCTACCTCACATGCACTGACCTACCTGACTACATACACTGACCTACATACACTGGTTGTGCTCCCATCATCACAGCAGGCAGCCAGAGGAGGAGGGGAGAGAGGAGAGCCGAGCACCGAGCAGTGATCTCACAGTGGAATGGCAGCCACATTGTAATTCCCACCTTCTGGAGCCTGCAGCACCTATGATGGATGCCACACGTCCCGCCGCCCCACCATTGGACCAGTGGGATGTCCATCATAGGTGCTGCAGGCACCAGAAGGCGGGACCTGCTATGTGACTCGGACGCTCTCGGCGGCACTCGGGGCTACTAATACAGTTGTGCATCCCTGAGGCCTGGGGCTTTCCAGGGACCCATGCGAGTTTCCAGCCCCTCCCTCCCAACACCACTGAATAGCAGCACTGTTTATGGCCTTCGAAAAGCGATTTGCGATAGATCACTTCTTTTCAGAGGATGGTAAAAGGAAATTTTCAAACATTCATACTGCCACCTCCTGATGATGATGATGATTTTGTACAGCAAGCCCACACCGCAACTGTGAGACAAGCTCTTACCTTGCAGTAGTGGATCGGTCACATTCACTTACATGGGAGAATTAGACAGGTGGACCTGCATCAAACTTGCCATGTCTTGCTAAAATTGCTGCATTGCAATTGAAAACATAGCAGTAATGTGTACTCACCAGACGCATCACCTCCTCACTGCCTCTGAAAAGCAATCCACTACAGATCTCTGTTAGAGAGGCAGTAATGTTTGCCACACATCTAAACTTAGCCAAGAGTAGGGACCCATTCACACTATTGCTGAACGCTGAAGTGTTGCACCAATGCATATACACTATTGTATTGCAGCAATGCATGTTATGAACAATGATATGATGAGGTGTCATACTGAATGGAACCACAACACCCCTGCATTGAAGCACACTGCCAATGCATTGCCATGTTGTGCCATGCTGTGGCGTGTTGCAATGAAAAACATGGTGCAGTTACATTTTGTATTGCATTTTAATGATTTGCAAGACTAATAACTAAATAGGCTGCCTTAATGTGATGCCCACTAAACATACAGCATCACACATGCACACCTCCCAACTTTTTGAGATGGCAATGAGGGACACCTATCAGCAAAAGTATGCAGGCATAGGACACACCCCCTGCCACACCCACTTAAAGGAGAATTGTACAAAAAGATTGGTTAAACACACAAGTGCTTTTTTTACCACTACTATTCCTTTATATTGGCTTCTGGAATTTACAAATGCAGAAATTTAGAAATCAGATGAAAGGTTTAGCCCTGGGAATCACTTTTTGATAGATAAAAAGTACATTTTATATACAACTATATGGATCATATCAAAATGAGGGACAAATGAGGAGGAATGAGGGATGAAGGGATATTTCTCCAAATATTACTCTCACTTTGGTGTGCATGGCGGCATTTCACATGTGTCGCACCATTGATGCTTTTCTAAATAGGCAACCCCACCGCATGCATTTGTGTTCACATGTGTGTGTATGGGGGAGTGGGGTTCAAAATTTGGGGAGGGTTTAAGTGCTTGGCTGTAACTTTAATTGTTTGCATTTTTTTATCACATACGGGACATAAAGTCCACTATGTGGTGTATTTTGTGGTGACAAGGTCTCTTTAATAATACATCAGCAGTCCTGATGTCTCACCTGCTCTCCAATGATGCTAATGGAGTGCAGATCACCCCCATTTGTTTCTTCCCCCACCATATGCACTGGATGAAGTGACACCAAGACCCGGAAATGACGTTTCACATGTCGCTTCTGTGTCATTACCAGGAAGGGGAGATCAACGAACAAAGATAATAAAAAAGGACAGAATAGTTTGTAAATTGCCAAATGAATGTGCAGCTATTATGTCCCTTATCTAGTATCTTGCAGAAGCTATTTCTTCACAAAAATATAAAACGTTATCACCATCTACAGTACCCAAAACTATGTCCATTTATGTCTTCTCAGAATAATTTACTAGAAAATGTTCAGTGTTTGTAAATGATCTAGGACTTGGATTATTGTGGAATGTGATTGTATTGGTAAGTAAATGACTAAATTCTAAACTTTTTGCTATTTTAGGACTATTTCTGGATTGCCATGGAGCACGCCAGCGGAGGGGATCTTCATCTCCTGGGTGAACAGGGAGACTTTGACATCGGCACCATCAGGTAGGTACCGTCATTAACAATGAAAGCACCACTGACTCACATTGTGCTACATCATACCATGGTAACAAAGGCTTCACCTGTAGGACCCCACAATACAAAAGAAGAACATACACCCCTATAATAGACATGGGGGAAGTTTAGAGCTTCACAGACAATTGAGAACACAACTGACCAAGCCAGCCCTGCAGTCACAGCGAGGAATAATTCTCAGATGTCCCACGATCCATTCTCTAAAATATAAAATCTTCCTGCATCTCTCTGTGTGTTTCTGAATAGAGCAGCTTTGATAAGGGTTTTGATTGTGAACTGGGAACACCTAGGGGTATTTCTGAACATACACATGAAAATACATTCTATTTACTTCTGTATTAGAATATATATATATTGGAAGATGATAAATTATTTTTTGTTGTTTCTTCAATAGATTCTACACTACCGAATGCATCATTGGCCTCCAACAGTTCCATGAGAAAGGCTTTATCCATCGGTAAGTTCTCGTCTTTATTCTACAGCTTCCCACAAATAGTTCTTACTTTACATTTCATCTGTTTATTCAACAAGATTTACCAACATTTGTAGTGTGAGGACCACCTAAACAATTACCCACCTTTATATCCAATGTGCTAGGTCCTCCAGCTACAAAGTGGTTTGTAAATGTTGTGATTCTGAAACATATTGGGGTTGATTTGCTAAAACTGGAGAGTGAAAAACTCCGGAGCAGCTCTGCATAGAAACCAATCAGCCTCCAAGTTTTTTTTTTTTGTCAAAGCTTAATTGAACAAGCTGATGTTGGAAGCTGATTGGCTACCATGCACAGCTGCACCAGATTTTTCACTCAGTAGTTTTAGTAAATCAACCCCATTGTCTGCAATAAAACTGAAGTATTCATATTCAGTGTACAGTAATACATACTCTAAAGGCAGAAGGTTTTTTACCTTAATTCATTCCATGCATTCTCTGTGTGCAGCCCCCTCCCCCCTTATACTTACCTGAGCCTGATCTCGATCCAGCAATGTGCCCGAGAGTGGCGGTTCTCTCCTCCTCCTCCGCTCTCCTTACTGCTCATGGATGCAGCATTGGGAGCCATTGGCTCCTGCTGCTTTCAATCATAGCCTGTAAGGTGAGAGGGGGCGGAGTCAAGCTGTGCTGTATATGTCAATGGACACACAAAGTGTGGCTTGGGAGTGATCCTGCATGAGTACCCCCATAGAAAGCGGTTTGCTGTAAGAGCAATTACATAGGAGGAGAAGCCACAACCATTAGTGGGGGACCCAAAGAATAGGAGGATGGGGGCTGCTTAGTGTAAAACAAATACACAGAGCAAGTATAACATGTTTTTTATTTAGAAGAAAAATTCCCTTTATAATCACTTTTAGGTTGTGGTGTCACTGCTGTGTTGCTGTAAGACAAATATTACTGCAACAAGTAGCAATGTGCATTATCCAAGTTGGTACACTGAGGTGCTCTTCATTGTTAATGGCACCCCTAATGTACCTTGCCAATGCATACATGTTGCAGCGTGCCACAATGCCCAGAAAGGTACTTCAATGCATTATGGTGTGCTGCGTTACTACAAATTGTACACATCCATTTTTTATTTGTGCATTTTAGTGCGTTAGGCAGAACTTTAAAATGAATGGGCTGCCTTAATGCAACCAGTGTTAAAGTGGTGTTGACACCAAGAAATAAAACAGTGTTTGAAAATCTTTAAAAAAATAAGAAAAAATAATTGGAAAAAATATTTTTACTCACCTCTAAATACCTGTTGCTAAGGAGTCCCTCGTAGTCTGCCTTCTTCCTTGCCCGGGCTAGTGACATCACTTCCCCTCGCGCCACACAGTCATCTGGGACCTGTCACGTGTTGCACAGACAACTTCATCGGAGCATGGAGGAGAAGTTGAGAATGTTCCTCAGAAGAGCTAGAAGAATCTTCGCTGCACAAGCAAGGAAGAAGTTGATCCTCTTCGAAAGGTGGGACCTTTCCAGATCTATACTTGGGTTGTGTTTGGATTTGAGAATGTGGGGTATGGATTTGCTGTGTCAACATGTGTGGATTTGGGGTTAGGTTAGGCAGGTTGGGTTTGCTGTGTGTGTGTATTTGGGGAGAAGGTAAGGAAGGTTGGTTTTTCTGTGTGTCTGATTTTGGGCTATAAGCCCCAAAGTATTGCGCCTATCTAATAGCGTATTCATGCGCTATTTGGGGATAGTAGGTGCATGATTTTGGGTTTCATGTGTGTGTGTATTTGGGGGGAAGGTGAGGAAGGGTGGGTTTGCTGTGTGTCTGATTTTGGGCCATGAGCCTCAAAGTATTCCTCCTGTCTGATAGCACATTCATGAGCTATAAAAGAAAAAGGAGGACAGGGAAGTGTTGTGTACCCCTACTCCTTCTATAGGGTGAAGCCAGCACTTCTTTAAAATTGTGCGCATCACTGGCCAACTGAATTTGGTGGCTGAAAATGGCTCAGACATTAAGCTCTGAACTATCTGGACCATTAGATGTGCACACACAAGCAAAAAGGCAGAAAATGAGAAAAGTGTTGCACAGACCCCTTCATCAGAGCATGGAGGAGAAGTTGAGATGTTCCCTCAGAAGATCTAGAAGAATCTTCTCTGCACAAGCAAGGAAGAAGTTGATCCTCTTCGAAAGGTAGGACCTTTCCAGATCTATACTTGTGTTATGTTTGGAATTGAGAAGTTGGGGTGTGGATTTGCTGTGTCAAGTGTGTGGATTTGGGGAGGGTAGGTGCAGGATTTTGGGTTTGCTGTGTGTGTATTTGGGGGGAAGGTGAGGAAGGGTGGGTTTGCTGTGTGTTTGATTTTGGGCCAAGAGCCTCAAAGTATTCCTCCTGTCTGATAGCGCATTCATGTGCTATAAAAGAAAAAGGAGGACAGAGAAATGTTATGTACCCCTACTCTTCTTTAGGGTGAAGCCAGCACTTCATTAAAATTGTGCGCATCACTGGCCAACTGAATTTGGCGGCTGACCAATGGCTCAGACATTAAGCTCTGAACTATCTGGACCATCAGATGTGCACACACAAGAAAAAAGGCAGAAAATGAGAAAAGTGTTGCACAGACCCCTTCATCAGAGCATGGAGAAGTTGAGATGTTCCCTCTGAAGATCTAGAAGAATCTTCTCTGCACAAGCAAGGAAGAAGTTGATCCTCTTCGAAAGGTAGGACCTTTCCAGATCTATACTTGTGTTATGTTTGGAATTGAGACGTTGGGGTGTGGATTTGCTGTGTCAAGTGTGTGTATTTGGGGAGAGTAGGTGCAGGATTTTGGGTTTGCTGTGTGTGTATTTGGGGGGAAGGTGAGGAAGGGTGGGTTTGCTGTGTGTCTGATTTTGGGCCATGAGCCTCAAAGTATTCCTCCTGTCTGATAGCGCATTCATGAGCTATAAAAGAGAAAGGAGGACAGAGAAATGTTATGTACCCCTACTCTGCTTTAGGGTGAAGTCAGCACTTCATTAAAATTGTGCGCATCACTGGCCAACTGAATTTGGCGGCTGACCAATGGCTCAGACATTAAGCTTTGAACTATCTGGACCATCAGATGTGCACACACAAGAAAAAAGGCAGAAAATGAGAAAAGTGTTGCACAGACCCCTTCATCAGAGCATGGAGAAGTTGAGATGTTCCCTCTGAAGATCTAGAAGAATCTTCTCTGCACAAGCAAGGAAGAAGTTGATCCTCTTCGAAAGGTAGGACCTTTCCAGATCTATACTTGTGTTATGTTTGGAATTGAGACGTTGGGGTGTGGATTTGCTGTGTCAAGTGTGTGTATTTGGGGAGAGTAGGTGCAGGATTTTGGGTTTGCTGTGTGTGTATTTGGGGGGAAGGTGAGGAAGGGTGGGTTTGCTGTGTGTCTGATTTTGGGCCATGAGCCTCAAAGTATTCCTCCTGTCTGATAGCGCATTCATGAGCTATAAAAGAAAAAGGAGGACAGGGAAGTGTTGTGTTCCCCTACTCTGCTTAGGGGTGAAACCAGCACTTCATTAAAATTGTGCGCATCACTGGCCAACTGAATTTGGCGGCTGACCAATGGTTCAGAACTATCTGGACCATCAGATGTTCACACACAAGCAAAAAGGCAGAAAATAAGAAAAGTGTTGCACAGACCCCTTCATCAGAGCATAGAGGAGAAGTTGAGATGTTCCCTCAGAAGATCTAGAAGAATCTTCTCTGCACAAGCAAGGAAGAAGTTGATCCTCTTCGAAAAGGTAGGACCTTTCCAGATCTATACTTGTGTTATGTTTGGAATTGAGAAGTTGGGGTGTGGATTTGCTGTGTCAAGAGTGTGGATTTGGGGAGAGTAGGTGCAGGATTTGGGGTTTGCTGTGTGTGTATTTGGGGGGAAGGTGAGGAAGGGTGGGTTTGCTGTGTGTCTGATTTTGGGCCATGAGCCTCAAAGTATTCCTCCTGTCTGCTAGCGCATTCATGAGCTATAAAAGAAAAAGGAGAACAGAGAAATGTTATGTACCCCTACTCTTCTTTAGGGTCAAACCAGCACTTCATTAAAATTGTGCGCATCACTGGCCAACTGAATTTGGCGGCTGACCAATGGCTCAGACATTAAGCTCTGAACTATCTGGACCATCAGATGTGCACACACAAGAAAAAAGGCAGAAAATGAGAAAAGTGTTGCACAGACCCCTTCATCAGAGCATGGAGGAGAAGTTGAGATGTTCCCTCAGAAGATCTAGAAGAATCTTCTCTGCACAAGCAAGGAAGAAGTTGATCCTCTTCGAAAGGTAGGACCTTTCCAGATCTATACGTGTGTTATGTTTGGAATTGAGAAGTTGTGGTGTGGATTTGCTGTGTCAAGTGTTTGGATATGGAGAAAGTAGGTGCAGGATTTTGGGTTTGCTGTGTGTGTGTATTTTGTGGGAAGGTGAGGAAGGGTGGGTTTGCTGTGTGTCTGATTTTGGGCCATAATCCTCAAAGTATTCCTCCTGTCAGATAGCGCATTCATGAGCTATAAAAGAAAAAGGAGGACAGGGAAATGTTATGTACCCCTACTCTGCTTTAGGGTGAAGCCAGCACTTCATTAAAATTGTGCGCATCACTGGCCAACTGAATTTGGCGGCTGACCAATGGCTCAGACATTAAACTCTGAACTATCTGGACCATCAGATGTTCACACACAAGCAAAAAGGCAGAAAATAAGAAAAGTGTTGCACAGACCCCTTCATCAGAGCATAGAGGAGAAGTTGAGATGTTCCCTCAAAAGATCTAGAAGAATCTTCTCTGCACAAGCAAGGAAGAAGTTGATCCTCTTCGAAAGGTAGGACCTTTCCAGATCTATACGTGTGTTATGTTTGGAATTGAGAAGTTGGGGTGTGGATTTGCTGTGTCAAGTGTGTGTATTTGGGGAGAGTAGGTGCAGGATTTTGGGTTTGCTGTGTGTGTATTTGGGGGGAAGGTGAGGAAGGGTGGGTATGCTGTGTGTCTGATTTTGGGCCATGAACCTCAAAGTATTCCTCCTGTCTGATAGGGCATTTATGAGCTATAAAAGAAAAAGGAGGACAGAGAAATGTTATGTACCCCTACTCTGCTTTAGGGTGAAACCAGCACTTCACTAAAATTGTGCACATCACTGGCCAACTGAATTTGGTGAATGACCAATGGCTCAGACATTAAGCTCTGAACTATCTGGATCATCAGATGTGCACACACAAGAAAAAAGGCAGAAAATGAGAAAAGTGTTGCACAGACCCCTTCATCAGAGCATGGTGGAGAAGTTGAGATGTTTCCTCAGAAGATCTAGAAGAATCTTCTCTGCACAAGCAAGGAAGAAGTTGATCCTCTTCGAAAGGTAGGACCTTTCCAGATCTATACTTGTGTTATGTTTGGAATTGAGAAGTTGGGGTGTGGATTTGCTGTGTCAAGTGTGTGGATTTGGGGAGAGTATGTGCAGGATTTTGGGTTTGCTGTGTGTGTATTTGGGGGGAAGGTGAGGAAGGGTGGGTTTGCTGTGTGTCTGATTTTGGGCAATGAGCCTCAAAGTATTCCTCCTGTCTGATAGCGCATTCATGAGCTATAAAAGAAAAAGGAGGACAGAGAAATATTTTGTACCCCTACTCTGCTTTAGGGTGAAGCCAGCACTTCTTTAAAATTGTGCGCATCACTGGCCAACTGAATTTGGTGGCTGACAATGGCTCAGACATTAAGCTCTGAACTATCTGGACCATCAGATGTGCACACACAAGAAAAAAGGCAGAAAATGAGAAAAGTGTTGCACAGACCCCTTCATCAGAGCATGGAGGAGAAGTTGAGATGTTCCCTCAGAAGATCTAGAAGAATCTTCTCTGCACAAGCAAGGAAGAAGTTGATCCTCTTCGAAAGGTAGGACCTTTCCAGATCTATACTTGTGTTATGTTTGGAATTGAGAAGTTGGGGTGTGGATTTGCTGTGTCAAGTGTGTGGATTTGGGGAGAGTATGTGCAGGATTTTGGGTTTGCTGTGTGTGTATTTGGGGGGAAGGTGAGGAAGGGTGGGTTTGCTGTGTGTCTGATTTTGGGCCATGAGCCTCAAAGTATTCCTCCTGTCTGATAGCGCATTCATGAGCTATAAAAAAAAAAGGAGGACAGAGAAATGTTATGTACCCCTACTCTGCTTTAGGGTGAAGCCAGCACTTCTTTAAAATTGTGCGCATCACTGGCCAACTGAATTTGGTGGCTGACAATGGCTCAGACATTAAGCTCTGAACTATTTGGACCATCAGATGTGCACACACAAGAAAAAAGGCAGAAAATGAGAAAAGTGTTGCACAGACCCCTTCATCAGAGCATGGTGGAGAAGCTGAGATGATTCCTCAGAAGATCTAGAAGAATCTTCTCTGCACAAGCAAGGAAGAAGATGATCCTCTTCGAAAGGTAGGACCTTTCCAGATCTATACTTGTGTTATGTTTGGAATTGAGATGTTGGGGTGTGGATTTGCTGCGTCAAATGTGTGGATTTGGGGAGAGTAGGTGCAGGATTTGGGGTTTGCTGTGTGTGTATTTGGGGGGAAGGTGAGGAAGGGTGGGTTTGCTGTGTGTCTGATTTTGGGCCATGAGCCTCAATGTATTCCTCCTGTCTGATAGCGCATTCATGAGCTATAAAAGAAAAAGGAAGACAAAGAAATGTTATGTACCCCTACTCTTCTTTAGGGTGAAGCCTGCACTTCTTTAAAATTGTGCGCATCACTGGCCAACTGAATTTGGTGGCTGAACATGGCTCAGACATTAAGCTCTGAACTATCTGGACCATCAGATGTGCACACACAAGAAAAAAGGCAGAAAATGAGAAAAGTGTTGCACAGACCCCTTCATCAGAGCATGGTGGAGAAGTTGAGATGTTTCCTCAGGAGATCTAGAAGAATCTTCTCTGCACAAGCAAGGAAGAAGTTGATCCTCTTCGAAAGGTAGGACCTTTCCAGATCTATACTTGTGTTATGTTTGGAATTGAGAAGTTGGGGTGTGGATTTGCTGTGTCAAGTGTGTGGATTTGGGGAGAGTATGTGCAGGATTTTGGGTTTGCTGTGTGTGTATTTGGGGGGAAGGTGAGGAAGGGTGGGTTTGCTGTGTGTCTGATTTTGGGCCATGAGCCTCAAAGTATTCCTCCTGTTTGATAGCGCATTCATGAGCTATAAAAGAAAAAGGAGGACAGAGAAATGTTATGTACCCCTACTCTGCTCTAGAGTGAAGCCAGCACTTCTTTAAAATTGTGCGCATCACTGGCCAACTGAATTTGGTGGCTGACAATGGCTCAGACATTAAGCTCTGAACTATCTGGACCATCAGATGTGCACACACAAGAAAAAAGGCAGAAAATGACAAAAGTGTTGCACAGACTCCTTCATCAGAGCATGGTGGAGAAGTTGAGATGTTTCCTCAGAAGATCTAGAAGAATCTTCTCTGCACAAGCAAGGAAGAAGTTGATCCTCTTCGAAAGGTAGGACCTTTCCAGATCTATACTTGTGTTATGTTTGGAATTGAGAAGTTGGGGTGTGGATTTGCTGCGTCAAGTGTGTGGATTTGGGGAGAGTAGGTGCAGGATTTTGGGTTTGCTGTGTGTATTTGGGGGGAAGGGTGGGTTTGCTGCGTGTTTGATTTTGGGCCATAAGCCTCAATGTATTCCTCCTGTCTGATAGCGCATTCATGTGCTATAAAAGAAAAAGGAGGACAGAGAAATGTTATGTACCCCTACTCTGCTTTAGGGTGAAACAAGCACTTCATTAAAATTGTGCGTATCACTGGCCAACTGAATTTGGCGGCTGACCAATGGCTCAGACATTAAGCTCTGAACTATCTGGACCATCAGATGTGCACACACAAGAAAAAAGGCAGAAAATGAGAAAATTGTTGCATAGACCCCTTCATCACAGCATAGAGGAGAAGTTGAGATGTTCCCTCAGAAGATCTAGAAGAATCTTCTCTGCACAAGCAAGGAAGAAGTTGATCCTCTTCGAAAGGTAGGACCTTTCCAGATCTATACGTGTGTTATGTTTGGAATTGAGACGTTGGGGTGTGGATTTGCTGCGTCAAGTGTGTGGATTTGGGGAGAGTAGGTGCAGGATTTTGGGTTTGCTGTGTGTGTATTTGGGGGGAAGGTGAGGAAGGGTGGGTTTGCTGTGTGTCTGATTTTGGGCCATGAGCCTCAAAGTATTCCTCCTATCTGATAGCGCATTCATGAGCTATAAAAGAAAAAGGAGGACAGAGAAATGTTATGTACCCCTACTCGGCTTTAGGGTGAAGCCAGCACTTCTTTAAAATTGTGCGCATTACTGGCCAACTGAATTTGGTGGCTGACAATGGCTCAGACATTAAGCTCTGAACTATCTGGACCATCAGATGTGCACACACAAGAAAAAAGGCAGAAAATGAGAAAACTGTTGCACAGACCCCTTCATCAGAGCATGGTGGAGAAGCTGAGATGATTCCTCAGAAGATCTAGAAGAATCTTCTCTGCACAAGCAAGGAAGAAGTTGATCCTCTTCGAAAGGTAGGACCTTTCCAGATCTATACTTGTGTTATGTTTGGAATTGAGACGTTGGGGTGTGGATTTGCTGCGTCAAATGTGTGGATTTGGGGAGAGTAGGTGCAGGATTTTGGGTTTGCTGTGTGTGTATTTGGGGGGAAGGTGAGGAAGGGTGGTGTCACGACCACTCTGACGTTTCGGCCAAACACAGGAGTCTTACCCGTCGGAACCCGTCGTGGAGAGTCCGTCGTTCCCCTTGGACGCGCGCTAAAGCGAACGAACGCTTTCGCGTCGACGCGAACGCGCACACACACGCACGCAGGTCACGAACGGGTGCACGTGTACGTGCAAGGGCGCGCTGACCCGTCGTACGTCCGTTTGGCGCCCTAAGGCCTTCTTTAGTCACTGGCTCCCTCCTACCCGTGCTGTCCAGTCTACAGCGTGTCCGTGATCTTGCTTCCAGTATCTGTACCCGTTACCTTGGTTCCTGATATCCGGCTTGTTCCTTGACCCTGATCCGTTGCTGCCTGCCTACGACCTCTGCTTGTCTGACCACGTCTCTGCCTCATCCTCTGTACCTTGCTGACCGATTCCTGCTGACCCGGCCTGTACCCGACTCCGCTGTTCCTGTTGCCTGTCTGAGTTCCTGTGTTACCGGACGTCTGCTCTCCAGCCAGTCTCCGCACTTGTGCCTGCCCGCTACAGCCAAGCACCTCCTGCTCTGCCAACTTGCTGTCGGTGCCCAGCTGATTCTCCGGACCAGTACTACCTGCCAGGCACTTGTGCCCCCTGAGCTATTGAATACCTGTCTCCACCTCCAGGGGTTCTTTAACCAGGGGATACGAGGGGCCGCTCCCTGCATTCCAGGCTCAACTACTAGGTACGTGACAGTACTGGACAGCCATGTCCGAGCCTGCGCAGGGAGCCTCCCCCATGGACGAGCTCTGCCACCATCTGGCCGGCCTTACCCAGGCAGTTAAGAACCTTCAAGAGGGCTACGGTAGACTGGAGGAACAAATCCAGGCGCTATCCGCCTCTGCACCAGTGGCTCCTGGGGTCCATGCCCCACCGTCAGTCGTGATGCTCCCACCTGAGCCCAAGGTCCCAACTCCGGAACGATTCGCAGGAGACCGGAGCAAGTTCAGGGCATTCCGCAACTCTTGCGAACTCTATTTCGCCCTACAACCCAGAACATTCTCTCTTGAAGCGACGAAAGTGGGATTTGTCATCTCCCTGCTAAGCAACGAACCCCAGGCCTGGGCACACCGTCTGTTGGAACGGAAGGACTCATCTTTAGACTCCATGGACATCTTCTTCCAGGCAATGTCCAGGCTCTATGAGGACCCCCAGTTAGCCGCAACTGCAGAAGCAGCCCTACGTGCCCTGCAACAAGGTCGCAGACCTGTGGAGGACTACGTCTCAGAGTTCAGACGATGGAGTGCAGACACAGATTGGAACAACGCGGCCTTGCGGTACCAGTTCCGCACGGGTCTCTCCGAGGCTCTGAAGGACGAGCTGGCACGTGTGGGTGTTCCCGAGACCCTGGAGGCCCTGATAGACGCTTCTATCCAGATTGACAGGCGTTTGAGGGAGCGCCGCCAAGAACGATCTTCCGCAACTTCCCGTCCGATTTGGATGCTACCACGGGTGCCTAGTCACCCAACTCCGCCTGCTCCAGTCGCATCCACATTGGACACCCCGGAGCCCATGCAGCTGGGGCTACTCCGCCCATCTTTGACTCTAGAAGAACGCCAGCGTCGTCGGGTCAACAATCTCTGCCTATACTGCGGAGAACCAGGGCACTTTGTTCGTTCCTGCCCAGCCAAGACGCGTAAGTGCCTCCTTGTCCCACCTGTTCCCTCACCTGTGTTGCCTGATAACATCTCCCATCTAGCTGTTCCTGTTCTCTTACAGCTTCCAGGAAGGACTGTCTCAACCCACGCGGTTATTGATTCCGGGGCATGCAGTGGCTTTGTAGATTCGTCCTTCGCCCGAAAGAACAGGATCCCTCTTAGACCAAGGGAGAAGGGGCTCTCGGTATACCTGGCCGACGGGTCTACCTTGGAATCAGGACCAGTAACCCAGGAGACCAGTCCTCTACCCGTTGTCATCGCCGGGACTCACCAAGAACTCCTTTGCCTAGATGTCATCCAGTCTCCTCTGTTCCCCATCATCCTAGGCATGCCCTGGTTGAAGGCACACAACCCACGCATTGATTGGGCCACCGGAGTAATTGAATTTTCCTCGGACTACTGCCACCGGCATTGTTGCCCGACCCCCAACGGGGACTCTTCTGTCCTTCTCTGTTTGGATTCTGATGAGGAAACCCGACAAGCCGTGCCTGAGCAATACCACGCTTTTCTGGACGTCTTCAGTAAGAAGGGAGCAGAAACTCTCCCGCCTCATAGGCCTTATGATTGCCCTATTGAACTGCTCCCGGGGGCGGAAATCCCCTTCGGAAGGATCTTCCCCCTATCCGAATCCGAGCTGAATACCCTAAAGACCTATTTGGACGATAATCTCGAAAAGGGGTTCATCCGACCTTCTACCTCCCCAGCCGGCGCTGGGATCTTCTTCGTGGAAAAGAAGGACCATTCTCTGCGCCCATGCGTGGATTATCGGGCGCTAAACAAGATCACCGTTAAAAATCGCTACCCTCTGCCATTAGTACCTGAACTTTTCCAGAGACTGGGTTCCGCTAAGCTGTTCACAAAACTGGATCTTCGGGGTGCCTACAACCTCGTCCGTATCAGAAAGGGCGACGAGTGGAAAACAGCCTTTCGTACCCGCTTCGGACACTACGAATACTTAGTGATGCCATTCGGGCTGTGTAACGCCCCGGCTACGTTCCAGCATTTTGTCAACGACATTTTTAGAGACTTTCTTGATTTGTTTGTGATTATTTACTTGGATGACATACTAATTTTTTCCTCCACTTTAGCCATCCACAGAGAACATGTCAAGAAGGTTCTGACCCGCCTCCGTTTCCACGGCCTGTACGCCAAGCCCGAAAAATGCGTTTTTGAAAAAGAGAGTATTCAGTTCCTCGGCCTGATTATCTCAGTTCGAGGGGTAGAGATGGATCCCCAGAAGATCTCTGCAATCCAGGACTGGCCTGCCCCCTCCGATAGGAAGGGAGTTCAGCGATTCGTGGGCTTCGCGAACTTTTATCGCAAGTTCATAAAAGGATTCTCCTCTATCATCGCCCCCATTACCGGGCTAACCAAGCAGGGCTCTAAGTTCCGCTGGACCCCTGAGGCACAAGAGGCCTTCAAGACCCTGAAGAAATTGTTCGTCTCAGCTTCAATCCTGAAGCACCCTGATCCCACTCTGCCGTATACCCTTGAAGTTGACGCTTCGGAAGTAGCAGTCGGAGCTATACTCTCCCAGAGGCAGGGACCCAAGTCCTTACTTCACCCAGTCGCCTTTTTCTCCCGCAAATTAGCTGAAGCCGAAAGAAATTACGACGTTGGTGATCGCGAGCTTTTAGCAATTAAGTCTGCACTTGAGGAGTGGCGCTATCTGCTAGAGGGGGCTATCCATCCAATTCTGGTCTATACGGACCACAAAAACTTAGAATACCTGAAGACAGCTAAAAGGTTGAAACCTCGTCAAGCCAGGTGGGCACTCTTTTTCTCGAGGTTCGTATTCCATATAACTTACCGTCCCGGATCCAAGAATACGAAGCCTGACGCGTTGTCTCGCATGTTTAGCCAGCCGGAAGATTCGTCTCCCATCGACACCATTCTCCCTGCTGGAAACTTTCTCTTACTCCAAGGAGATGTGATCTCTCAAGTCAAGCAAGCCTCCATGGGCGCCTTACCTCCACCCGGCATTCCGCTGTCTTCCAACGATGACCTTATGTGGCATGGGAACAGGATCTTTATTCCCCAGGCAGTTCGGACCCTGGTTCTGGCCTCCTGTCATGACCATCCCATGGCTGGCCACTTCGGAATATTCAAGACACTAGAATTGCTCAGGCGCAATTTCTGGTGGCCGCGGATGAAGGAAGACTGCAAGAGTTACATACAGGCCTGCACTACCTGCATTCGGAGTAAGGGCGACAAGTCTAGAGCCTGGGGCTTACTAAGACCACTACCTGTTCCTGATAGACCATGGAGAATGATCTCCATGGATTTTATTGTTGAACTTCCCCCTTCAGAGAACCATACAACGATCTTTGTCGTAGTCGATAGGCTCACTAAAATGGCTCATTTCTTGCCCATGAAGGGCACCCCCTCAGCCACGGAGACAGCTAACGCTTTCATAAAGGAAATAGTAAGACTTCATGGCATCCCCGCCAACATCACATCTGATAGGGGGGTGCAGTTTACCTCCAGATTCTGGAAGGCACTCTGTGGAACTCTGAAGATCGACCTCTGCATGTCCTCGGCCTACCATCCGCAGACCAACGGTCAGACCGAGAGGACGAATCAGACCTTAGAACAGTATCTTCGCTGCTTCTCGTCCTTCTCACAAGACGATTGGGTCTCCCTGCTACCCATGGCCGAGTTCGCCTATAATAACACAGCCCATTCAGCTACCAAGCAGTCTCCTTTCTATGCGAACTTCGGGTACCACCCGTTGTTTTTGTCTGGCAATCTTCCCGAATGTTCGGTACCAGCGGTTCAGAAGAGGCTTAATTTCTTTGAAGAGAATAATAAGCTCTTACAGGAAACCTTGGCTAGGTCGCAAGAACATAACAAGGAAGTCTTCGACAGAAGGAGAAGAGGGGAGCTGGACCTTAAGGCCGGGGATCGGGTCTGGTTGTCCACCGTAAACCTCAGACTATCCTGTCCCTCCAAGAAATTGGGCCCAAGATTCCTGGGTCCCTTTCCGGTCAAAAGGAAGCTAAATGACGTGGCTTTTGAGCTAGAACTCCCTGAGTCCTTCCGAATTCATCCGGTCTTCCACGTATCGCTTCTCAAGCCTGCAGTCAAGGACCCCTTCTCTGACAGGATTTCCCGTCCTCCGGAACCTGTGTTGGTCGATGGGGAGATGGAGTTCGAAATTGAGGCCATCCTGGACTGTAGGAAGAGAAGAAACCAGGTCCAATTCTTAGTCAAGTGGAAGGGGTACGGACCCGAAGAGAATTCCTGGGAGCCAGAGGCTAATATCCATGCCAAGAGACTCATCCGTGCCTTCAAGAATTCCCACCCGGACAAGTGGGCTTGGTTGGGCATCCGGGGGCTGCCCCTTGGGGGGGGGCAATGTCACGACCACTCTGACGTTTCGGCCAAACACAGGAGTCTTACCCGTCGGAACCCGTCGTGGAGAGTCCGTCGTTCCCCTTGGACGCGCGCTAAAGCGAACGAACGCTTTCGCGTCGTCGCGAACGCGCACACACACGCACGCAGGTCACGAACGGGTGCACGTGTACGTGCAAGGGCGCGCTGACCCGTCGTACGTCCGTTTGGCGCCCTAAGGCCTAATTTAGTCACTGGCTCCCTCCTACCCGTGCTGTCCAGTCTACAGCGTGTCCGTGATCTTGCTTCCAGTATCTGTACCCGTTACCTTGGTTCCTGATATCCGGCTTGTTCCTTGACCCTGATCCGTTGCTGCCTGCCTACGACCTCTGCTTGTCTGACCACGTCTCTGCCTCATCCTCTGTACCTTGCTGACCGATTCCTGCTGACCCGGCCTGTACCCGACTCCGCTGTTCCTGTTGCCTGTCTGAGTTCCTGTGTTACCGGACGTCTGCTCTCCAGCCAGTCTCTGCACTTGTGCCTGCCCGCTACAGCCAAGCACCCCCTGCTCTGCCAACTTGCTGTCGGTGCCCAGCTGATTCTCCGGACCAGTACTACCTGCCAGGCACTTGTGCCCCCTGAGCTATTGAATACCTGTCTCCACCTCCAGGGGTTCTTTAACCAGGGGATACGAGGGGCCGCTCCCTGCATTCCAGGCTCAACTACTAGGTACGTGACAGGTGGGTTTGCTGTGTGTCTGATTTTGGGCCATGAGCCTCAATGTATTCTTCCTGTCTGATAGCGCATTCATGAGCTATAAAAGAAAAAGGAGGACAAAGAAATGTTATGTACCCCTACTCTTCTTTAGGGTGAAGCCTGCACTTCTTTAAAATTGTGCGCATCACTGGCCAACTGAATTTGGTGGCTGAAAATGGCTCAGACATTAAGCTCTGAACTATCTGGACCATCAGATGTGCACACACAAGAAAAAAGGCAGAAAATGAGAAAAGTGTTGCACAGACCCCTTCATCAGAGCATGGTGGAGAAGTTGAGATGTTTCCTCAGAAGATCTAGAAGAATCTTCTCTGCACAAGCAAGGAAGAAGTTGATCCTCTTCGAAAGGTAGGACCTTTCCAAATCCATACTTGTGTTATGTTTGGAATTGAGAAGTTGGGGTGTGGATTTGCTTTGTCAAGTGTGTGGATTTGGGGAGAGTATGTGCAGGATTTTGGGTTTGCTGTGTGTGTATTTGGGGGGAAGGTGAGGAAGGGTGGGTTTGCTGTGTGTCTGATTTTGGGCCATGAGCCTCAAAGTATTCCTCCTGTTTGATAGCGCATTCATGAGCTATAAAAGAAAAAGGAGGACAGAGAAATGTTATGTACCCCTACTCTGCTCTAGAGTGAAGCCAGCACTTCTTTAAAATTGTGCGCATCACTGGCCAACTGAATTTGGTGGCTGACAATGGCTCAGACATTAAGCTCTGAACTATCTGGACCATCAGATGTGCACACACAAGAAAAAAGGCAGAAAATGACAAAAGTGTTGCACAGACCCCTTCATCAGAGCATGGTGGAGAAGTTGAGATGTTTCCTCAGAAGATCTAGAAGAATCTTCTCTGCACAAGCAAGGAAGAAGTTGATCCTCTTCGAAAGGTAGGACCTTTCCAGATCTATACTTGTGTTATGTTTGGAATTGAGAAGTTGGGGTGTGGATTTGCTGCGTCAAGTGTGTGGATTTGGGGAGAGTAGGTGCAGGATTTTGGGTTTGCTGTGTGTATTTGGGGGGAAGGGTGGGTTTGCTGTGTGTTTGATTTTGGGCCATAAGCCTCAATGTATTCCTCCTGTCTGATAGCGCATTCATGTGCTATAAAAGAAAAAGGAGGACAGAGAAATGTTATGTACCCCTACTCTGCTTTAGGGTGAAACAAGCACTTCATTAAAATTGTGCGTATCACTGGCCAACTGAATTTGGCGGCTGACCAATGGCTCAGACATTAAGCTCTGAACTATCTGGACCATCAGATGTGCACACACAAGAAAAAAGGCAGAAAATGAGAAAATTGTTGCATAGACCCCTTCATCACAGCATAGAGGAGAAGTTGAGATGTTCCCTCAGAAGATCTAGAAGAATCTTCTCTGCACAAGCAAGGAAGAAGTTGATCCTCTTCGAAAGGTAGGACCTTTCCAGATCTATACTTGTGTTATGTTTGGAATTGAGAAGTTGGGGTGTGGATTTGCTGCGTCAAGTGTGTGGATTTGGGGAGAGTAGGTGCAGGATTTTGGGTTTGCTGTGTGTGTATTTGGGGGGAAGGTGAGGAAGGGTGGGTTTGCTGTGTGTCTGATTTTGGGCCATGAGCCTCAAAGTATTCCTCCTGTCTGATAGCGCATTCATGAGCTATAAAAGAAAAAGGAGGACAGAGAAATGTTATGTACCCCTACTCTGCTTTAGGGTGAAGCCAGCACTTCATTAAAATTGTGCGCATCACTGGCCAACTGAATTTGGCGGCTGACAATGGCTCAGACATTAAGCTCTGAACTATCTGGAAAATCACATGTGCACACACAAGAAAAAAGGCAGAAAATGAGAAAAGTGTTGCACAGACCCCTTCATCAGAGCATGGTGGAGAAGTTGAGATGTTTCCTCAGAAGATCTAGAAGAATCTTCTCTGCACAAGCAAGGAAGAAGTTGATCCTCTTCGAAAGGTAGGACCTTTCCAGATCTATACTTGTGTTATGTTTGGAATTGAGAAGTTGGGGTGTGGATTTGCTGCGTCAAGTGTGTGGATTTGGGGAGAGTAGGTGCAGGATTTTGGGTTTGCTGTGTGTGTATTTGGGGGGAAGGTGAGGAAGGGTGGGTTTGCTGTGTGTCTGATTTTGGGCCATGAGCCTCAAAGTTTTCCTCCTGTCTGATAGCGCATTCATCAGCTATAAAAGAAAAAGGAGGACAGGGAAGTGTTGTGTTCCCCTACTCTGCTTTAGAGTGAAGCCAGATCTTCATTAAAATTGTGCGCATCACTGGCCAACTGAATTTGGCAGCTGACCAATGGATCAGAACTATCTGGACCATCAGATGTTCACACACAAGCAAAAAGGCAGAAAATAAGAAAAGTGTTGCACAGACCCCTTCATCAGAGCATGGAGGAGAAGTTGAGATGTTTCATCTGAAGATCTAGAAGAATCTTCTCTGCACAAGCAAGGAAGAAGTTGATCCTCTTCGAAAGGTAGGACCTTTCCAGTTCTATACGTGTGTTATGTTTGGAATTGAGAAGTTGGGGTGTGGATTTGCTGTGTCAAGTGTGTGGATTTGGGGAGTGTATGTGCAGGATTTTCGGTTTGCTGTATGTGTGTATTTGGGGGAAAGGTGAAAAAGGGTGGGTTTGCTGTGTGTTTGATTTTGGGCCATGAGCCTCAAAGTATTCCTCCTGTCTGATAGCGCATTCATGTGCTATAAAAGAAAAAAGAGGACAGAGAAATGTTATGTACCCCTACTCTGCTTTAGGGTGAAGCCAGCACTTCATTAAAATTGTGCGCATCACTGGCCAACTGAATTTGGCGGCTGACCAATGGCTCAGACATTAAGCTCTGAACTATCTGGACCATCAGATGTGCACACACAAGAAAAAAGGCAGAAAATGAGAAAGTGTTGCACAGACCCCTTCATCAGAGCATGGAGGAGAAGTTGAGATGTTTCCTCAGAAGATCTAGAAGAATCTTCTCTGCACAAGCAAGGAAGAAGTTGATCCTCTTTGAAAGGTAGGACCTTTCCAGATCTATACGTGTGTTATGTTTGGAATTGAGACGTTGGGGTGTGGATTTGCTGCGTCAAGTGTGTGGATTTGGGGAGAGTAGGTGCAGGATTTTGGGTTTGCTGTGTGTGTATTTGGGGGGAAGGTGAGGAAGGGTGGGTTTGCTGTGTGTCTGATTTTGGGCCATGAGCCTCAAAGTATTCCTCCTGTCTGATAGCGCATTCATGAGCTATAAAAGAAAAAGGAGGACAGAGAAATGTTATGTACCCCTACTCTGCTCTAGAGTGAAGCCAGCACTTCTTTAAAATTGTGCGCATTACTGGCCAACTGAATTTGGTGGCTGACAATGGCTCAGACATTAAGCTCTGAACTATCTGGACCATCAGATGTGCACACACAAGAAAAAAGGCAGAAAATGACAAAAGTGTTGCACAGACCCCTTCATCAGAGCATGGTGGAGAAGTTGAGATGTTTCCTCAGAAGATCTAGAAGAATCTTCTCTGCACAAGCAAGGAAGAAGTTGATCCTCTTCGAAAAGGTAGGACCTTTCCAGATCTATACTTGTGTTATGTTTGGAATTGAGAAGTTGGGGTGTGGATTTGCTGCGTCAAGTGTGTGGATTTGGGGAGAGTAGGTGCAGGATTTTGGGTTTGCTGTGTGTATTTGGGGGGAAGGGTGGGTTTGCTGTGTGTTTGATTTTGGGCCATAAGCCTCAATGTATTCCTCCTGTCTGATAGCGCATTCATGTGCTATAAAAGAAAAAGGAGGACAGAGAAATGTTATGTACCCCTACTCTGCTTTAGGGTGAAACAAGCACTTCATTAAAATTGTGCGTATCACTGGCCAACTGAATTTGGCGGCTGACCAATGGCTCAGACATTAAGCTCTGAACTATCTGGACCATCAGATGTGCACACACAAGAAAAAAGGCAGAAAATGAGAAAATTGTTGCATAGACCCCTTCATCACAGCATAGAGGAGAAGTTGAGATGTTCCCTCAGAAGATCTAGAAGAATCTTCTCTGCACAAGCAAGGAAGAAGTTGATCCTCTTCGAAAGGTAGGACCTTTCCAGATCTATACTTGTGTTATGTTTGGAATTGAGAAGTTGGGGTGTGGATTTGCTGCGTCAAGTGTGTGGATTTGGGGAGAGTAGGTGCAGGATTTTGGGTTTGCTGTGTGTGTATTTGGGGGGAAGGTGAGGAAGGGTGGGTTTGCTGTGTGTCTGATTTTGGGCCATGAGCCTCAAAGTATTCCTCCTGTCTGATAGCGCATTCATGAGCTATAAAAGAAAAAGGAGGACAGAGAAATGTTATGTACCCCTACTCTGCTTTAGGGTGAAGCCAGCACTTCATTAAAATTGTGCGCATCACTGGCCAACTGAATTTGGCGGCTGACAATGGCTCAGACATTAAGCTCTGAACTATCTGGAAAATCACATGTGCACACACAAGAAAAAAGGCAGAAAATGAGAAAAGTGTTGCACAGACCCCTTCATCAGAGCATGGTGGAGAAGTTGAGATGTTTCCTCAGAAGATCTAGAAGAATCTTCTCTGCACAAGCAAGGAAGAAGTTGATCCTCTTCGAAAGGTAGGACCTTTCCAGATCTATACTTGTGTTATGTTTGGAATTGAGAAGTTGGGGTGTGGATTTGCTGCGTCAAGTGTGTGGATTTGGGGAGAGTAGGTGCAGGATTTTGGGTTTGCTGTGTGTGTATTTGGGGGGAAGGTGAGGAAGGGTGGGTTTGCTGTGTGTCTTATTTTGGGCCATGAGCCTCAAAGTTTTCCTCCTGTCTGATAGCGCATTCATCAGCTATAAAAGAAAAAGGAGGACAGGGAAGTGTTGTGTTCCCCTACTCTGCTTTAGAGTGAAGCCAGATCTTCATTAAAATTGTGCGCATCACTGGCCAACTGAATTTGGCAGCTGACCAATGGATCAGAACTATCTGGACCATCAGATGTTCACACACAAGCAAAAAGGCAGAAAATAAGAAAAGTGTTGCACAGACCCCTTCATCAGAGCATGGAGGAGAAGTTGAGATGTTTCATCTGAAGATCTAGAAGAATCTTCTCTGCACAAGCAAGGAAGAAGTTGATCCTCTTCGAAAGGTAGGACCTTTCCAGTTCTATACGTGTGTTATGTTTGGAATTGAGAAGTTGGGGTGTGGATTTGCTGTGTCAAGTGTGTGGATTTGGGGAGTGTATGTGCAGGATTTTCGGTTTGCTGTATGTGTGTATTTGGGGGAAAGGTGAAAAAGGGTGGGTTTGCTGTGTGTTTGATTTTGGGCCATGAGCCTCAAAGTATTCCTCCTGTCTGATAGCGCATTCATGTGCTATAAAAGAAAAAGGAGGACAGAGAAATTTTATGTACTCCTACTCTGCTTTAGGGGGAAGCCAGCACTTCATTAAAATTGTGTGCATCACTGGCCAACTGAATTTGGCGGCTGACCAATGGCTCAGATATTAAGCTCTGAACTATCTGGACCATCAGATGTGCACACACAAGAAAAAAGGCAGAAAATGAGAAATGTGTTGCACAGAACCCTTTATCAGAGCATGGAGGAGAAGTTGAGATGTTCCCTCAGAAGATCTAGGAGAATCTTCTCTGCACAAGCAAGGAAGAAGTTGATCCTCTTCGAATGGTAGGACCTTTCCAGATCTATACTTGTGTTATGTTTGGAATTGAGAAGTTGGGGTGTGGATTTGCTGTGTCAAGTGTGTGGATTTGGGGAGAGTAGGTGCAGGATTTTGGGTTTGCTGTGTGTGTATTTGGGGGGAAGGTGAGGAAGGGTGGGTTTGCTGTGTGTTTGATTTTGGGCCATAAGCCTCATTGTATTCCTCCTGTCTGATAGCGCATTCATGTGCTATAAAAGAAAAAGGAGGACAGAGAAATGTTATGTACCCCTACTCTGCTTTAGGGGGAAGCTAGCACTTCATTAAAATTGTGTGCATCACTGGCCAAGTGAATTTGGCGGCTGACCAATGGCTCAGATATTAAGCTCTGAACTATCTGGACCATCAGATGTGCACACACAAGAAAAAAGGCAGAAAATGAGAAATGTGTTGCACAGAACCCTTCATCAGAGCATGGAGGAGAAGTTGAGATGTTCCCTCAGAAGATCTAGAAGAATCTTCTCTGCACAAGCAAGGAAGAAGTTGATCCTCTTCGAAAGGTAGGACCTTTCCAGATCTATACTTGTGTTATGTTTGGAATTGAGAAGTTGGGGTGTGGATTTGCTGTGTCAAGTGTGTGGATGTGGGGAGAGTATGTGCAGGATTTTGGGTTTGCTGTGTGTGTGTATTTGGGGGGAAGGTGAGGAAGGGAGGGTTTGCTGTGTGTCTGATTTTGGGCCATGAGCCTCAAAGTATTCCTCCTGTCTGATAGCGCATTCATGAGCTATAAAAGAAAAAGGAGGACAGAGAAATGTTATGTACCCCTACTCTGCTTTAGGGTGAAGCCAGCACTTCATTAAAATTGTGCGCATCACTGGCCAACTGAATTTGGCGGCTGACCAATGGCTCAGACATTAAGCTCTGAACTATCTGGACCATCAGATGTGCACACACAAGAAAAAAGGCAGACAATGAGAAAAGTGTTGCACAGAACCCTTCATCAGAGCGTGGAGGAGAAGTTGAGATGTTCCCTCAGAAGATCTAGAAGAATCTTCTCTGCACAAGCAAGGAAGTAGTTGATCCTCTTCGAAAGGTAGGACCTTTCCAGATCTATACTTGTGTTATGTTTGGAATTGAGAAGTTGGGGTGTGGGTTTGCTGTGTCAAGTGTGTGGATGTGGGGAGAGTATGTGCAGGATTTTGGGTTTGCTGTGTGTGTGTATTTGGGGGGAAGATGAGGAAGGGAGGGTTTGCTGTGTGTCTGATTTTGGGCCATGAGCCTCAAAGTATTCCTCCTGTCTGATAGCGCATTCATGAGCTATAAAAGAAAAAGGAGGACAGAGAAATGTTATGTACCCCTACTCTGCTTTAGGGTGAAGCCAGCACTTCATTAAAATTGTGCGCATCACTGGCCAACTGAATTTGGCGGCTGATCAATGGCTCAGACATTATGGACCATTAGATGTGCACACACAAGCAAAAAGGCAGAAAATTAGAAAAGTGTTGCACAGACCCCTTCATCAGAGCATGGAGGAGAAGTTGAGATGTTCCTTCAGAAGAGCTAGTAGAATCTTCTCTGCACAAGGAAGGAAGAAGTTGATCCTCTTCGAAAGGTAGGACCTTTCCAGATCTATGCTTGTGTTATGTTTGGAATTGAGAAGTTGGGGTGTGGATTTGCTGTGTCAATGTGTGTGGATTTGGGGAGAGTAGGTGCAGGATTTTGGGTTTGCTGTGTGTGTGTATTTGGGGGGAAGGTGGGAAAGGGTGGGTTTGCTGTGTCTCAAATTTTGGGCCATAAGCCTCAAAGTATTCCTCCTGTCTGATAGCGCATTCATGAGCTATAAAAGAAAAAAGGAGGACAGGGAAGTGTCGTGCACTCCTACTCTGCTTAGGGGTGAAGCCAGTACTTCATTAAAATTGTGTGCATCACTGGCCAACTGAATTTGGCGGCTGACCAATGGCTCAGATATTAAGCTCTGAACTATCTGGACCAACAGATGTGCACACACAAGAAAAAAGGCAGAAAATGAGAAATGTGTTGCACAGAACCCTTCATCAGAGCATGGAGGAGAAGTTGAGATGTTCCCTCAGAAGATCTAGAAGAATCTTCTCTGCACAAGCAAGGAAGAAGTTGATCCTCTTCGAAAGGTAGGACCTTTCCAGATCTATACTTGTGTTATGTTTGGAATTGAGAAGTTGGGGTGTGGATTTGCTGTGTCAAGTGTGTGGATGTGGGGAGAGTATGTGCAGGATTTTGGGTTTGCTGTGTGTGTGTATTTGGGGGGAAGGTGAGGAAGTGTGGGTTTGCTGTGTGTCTGATTTTGGGCCATAAGCCTCAATGTATTCCCCCTGTCTGATAGCGCATTCATGAGCTATAAAAGAAAAAGGAGGACAGAGAAATGTTATGTACCCCTACTCTGCTTTAGGGTGAAGCCAGCACTTCATTAAAATTGTGAGCATCACTGGCCAACTGAATTTGGCGGCTGACCAATGGCTCAGACATTAAGCTCTGAACTATCTGGACCATCAGATGTGCACACACAAGAAAAAAGGCAGACAATGAGAAAAGTGTTGCACAGAACCCTTCATCAGAGCGTGGAGGAGAAGTTGAGATGTTCCCTCAGAAGATCGAGAAGAATCTTCTCTGCACAAGCAAGGAAGTAGTTGATCCTCTTCGAAAGGTAGGACCTTTCCAGATCTATACTTGTGTTATGTTTGGAATTGAGAAGTTGGGGTGTGGATTTGTTGTGTCAAGTTTGTGGATTTGGGGAGAGTATGTGCAGGATTTTGGGTTTGCTGTGTGTGTGTATTTGGGGGGAAGGTGAGGAAGTGTGGGTTTGCTGTGTGTCTGATTTTGGGCCATAAGCCTCAATGTATTCCTCCTGTCTGATAGCGCATTCATGAGCTATAAAAGAAAAAGGAGGACAGAGAAATGTTATGTACCCCTACTCTGCTTTAGGGGGAAGCCAGCACTTCATTAAAATTGTGTGCATCACTGGCCAACTGAATTTGGCGGCTGACCAATGGCTCAGATATTAAGCTCTGAACTATCTGGACCATCAGATGTGCACACACAAGAAAAAAGGCAGAAAATGAGAAATGTGTTGCACAGAACCCTTCATCAGAGCATGGAGGAGAAGTTGAGATGTTCCCTCAGAAGATCTAGAAGAATCTTCTTTGCACAAGCAAGGAAGAAGTTGATCCTCTTCGAAAGGTAGGACCTTTCCAGATCTATACTTGTGTTATGTTTGGAATTGAGAAGTTGGGGTGTGGATTTGCTGTGTCAATGTGTGTGGATTTGGGGAGAGTAGGTGCAGGATTTTGGGTTTGCTGTGTGTGTGTATTTGGGGGGAAGGTGGGAAAGGGTGGGTTTGCTGTGTCTCAAATTTTGGGCCATAAGCCTCAAAGTATTCCTCCTGTCTGATAGCGCATTCATGAGCTATAAAAGAAAAAAGGAGGACAGGGAAGTGTCGTGCACTCCTACTCTGCTTAGGGGTGAAGCCAGTACTTCATTAAAATTGTGTGCATCACTGGCCAACTGAATTTGGCGGCTGACCAATGGCTCAGATATTAAGCTCTGAACTATCTGGACCAACAGATGTGCACACACAAGAAAAAAGGCAGAAAATGAGAAATGTGTTGCACAGAACCCTTCATCAGAGCATGGAGGAGAAGTTGAGATGTTCCCTCAGAAGATCTAGAAGAATCTTCTCTGCACAAGCAAGGAAGAAGTTGATCCTCTTCGAAAGGTAGGACCTTTCCAGATCTATACTTGTGTTATGTTTGGAATTGAGAAGTTGGGGTGTGGATTTGCTGTGTCAAGTGTGTGGATGTGGGGAGAGTATGTGCAGGATTTTGGGTTTGCTGTGTGTGTGTATTTGGGGGGAAGGTGAGGAAGTGTGGGTTTGCTGTGTGTCTGATTTTGGGCCATAAGCCTCAATGTATTCCCCCTGTCTGATAGCGCATTCATGAGCTATAAAAGAAAAAGGAGGACAGAGAAATGTTATGTACCCCTACTCTGCTTTAGGGTGAAGCCAGCACTTCATTAAAATTGTGAGCATCACTGGCCAACTGAATTTGGCGGCTGACCAATGGCTCAGACATTAAGCTCTGAACTATCTGGACCATCAGATGTGCACACACAAGAAAAAAGGCAGACAATGAGAAAAGTGTTGCACAGAACCCTTCATCAGAGCGTGGAGGAGAAGTTGAGATGTTCCCTCAGAAGATCTAGAAGAATCTTCTCTGCACAAGCAAGGAAGTAGTTGATCCTCTTCGAAAGGTAGGACCTTTCCAGATCTATACTTGTGTTATGTTTGGAATTGAGAAGTTGGGGTGTGGATTTGTTGTGTCAAGTTTGTGGATTTGGGGAGAGTATGTGCAGGATTTTGGGTTTGCTGTGTGTGTGTATTTGGGGGGAAGGTGAGGAAGTGTGGGTTTGCTGTGTGTCTGATTTTGGGCCATAAGCCTCAATGTATTCCTCCTGTCTGATAGCGCATTCATGAGCTATAAAAGAAAAAGGAGGACAGAGAAATGTTATGTACCCCTACTCTGCTTTAGGGGGAAGCCAGCACTTCATTAAAATTGTGTGCATCACTGGCCAACTGAATTTGGCGGCTGACCAATGGCTCAGATATTAAGCTCTGAACTATCTGGACCATCAGATGTGCACACACAAGAAAAAAGGCAGAAAATGAGAAATGTGTTGCACAGAACCCTTCATCAGAGCATGGAGGAGAAGTTGAGATGTTCCCTCAGAAGATCTAGAAGAATCTTCTTTGCACAAGCAAGGAAGAAGTTGATCCTCTTCGAAAGGTAGGACCTTTCCAGATCTATACTTGTGTTATGTTTGGAATTGAGAAGTTGGGGTGTGGATTTGCTGTGTCAAGTGTGTGGATTTGGGGAGAGTAGGTGCAGGATTTTGGGTTTGCTGTGTGTGTATTTGGGGGGAAGGTGAGGAAGGGTGGGTTTGCTGTGTGTTTGATTTTGGGCCATAAGCCTCAATGTATTCCTCCTGTCTGATAGCGCATTCATGTGCTATAAAAGAAAAAGGAGAACAGAGAAATGTTATGTACCCCTACTCTGCTTTAGGGTGAAACCAGCACTTCATTAAAATTGTGCGCATCACTGGCCAACTGAATTTGGCGGCTGACCAATGGCTCAGACATTAAGCTCTGAACTATCTGGACCATCAGATGTGCACACACAAGAAAAAAGGCAGACAATGAGAAAAGTGTTGCACAGAACCCTTCATCAGAGCGTGGAGGAGAAGTTGAGATGTTCCCTCAGAAGATCTAGAAGAATCTTCTCTGCACAAGCAAGGAAGTAGTTGATCCTCTTCGAAAGGTAGGACCTTTCCAGATCTATACTTGTGTTATGTTTGGAATTGAGAAGTTGGGGTGTGGATTTGTTGTGTCAAGTTTGTGGATTTGGGGAGAGTATGTGCAGGATTTTGGGTTTGCTGTGTGTGTGTATTTGGGGGGAAGGTGAGGAAGTGTGGGTTTGCTGTGTGTCTGATTTTGGGCCATAAGCCTCAATGTATTCCTCCTGTCTGATAGCGCATTCATGAGCTATAAAAGAAAAAGGAGGACAGAGAAATGTTATGTACCCCTACTCTGCTTTAGGGGGAAGCCAGCACTTCATTAAAATTGTGTGCATCACTGGCCAACTGAATTTGGCGGCTGACCAATGGCTCAGATATTAAGCTCTGAACTATCTGGACCATCAGATGTGCACACACAAGAAAAAAGGCAGAAAATGAGAAATGTGTTGCACAGAACCCTTCATCAGAGCATGGAGGAGAAGTTGAGATGTTCCCTCAGAAGATCTAGAAGAATCTTCTCTGCACAAGCAAGGAAGAAGTTGATCCTCTTCGAAAGGTAGGACCTTTCCAGATCTATACTTGTGTTATGTTTGGAATTGAGAAGTTGGGGTGTGGATTTGCTGTGTCAAGTGTGTGGATGTGGGGAGAGTATGTGCAGGATTTTGGGTTTGCTGTGTGTGTGTATTTGGGGGGAAGGTGAGGAAGGGAGGGTTTGCTGTGTGTCTGATTTTGGGCCATGAGCCTCAAAGTATTCCTCCTGTCTGATAGCGCATTCATGAGCTATAAAAGAAAAAGGAGGACAGAGAAATGTTATGTACCCCTACTCTGCTTTAGGGTGAAGCCAGCACTTCATTAAAATTGTGCGCATCACTGGCCAACTGAATTTGGCGGCTGACCAATGGCTCAGACATTAAGCTCTGAACTATCTGGACCATCAGATGTGCACACACAAGAAAAAAGGCAGACAATGAGAAAAGTGTTGCACAGAACCCTTCATCAGAGCGTGGAGGAGAAGTTGAGATGTTCCCTCAGAAGATCTAGAAGAATCTTCTCTGCACAAGCAAGGAAGTAGTTGATCCTCTTCGAAAGGTAGGACCTTTCCAGATCTATACTTGTGTTATGTTTGGAATTGAGAAGTTGGGGTGTGGATTTGTTGTGTCAAGTTTGTGGATTTGGGGAGAGTATGTGCAGGATTTTGGGTTTGCTGTGTGTGTGTATTTGGGGGGAACGTGAGGAAGTGTGGGTTTGCTGTGTGTCTGATTTTGGGCCATAAGCCTCAATGTATTCCTCCTGTCTGATAGCGCATTCATGAGCTATAAAAGAAAAAGGAGGACAGAGAAATGTTATGTACCCCTACTCTGCTTTAGGGGGAAGCCAGCACTTCATTAAAATTGTGTGCATCACTGGCCAACTGAATTTGGCGGCTGACCAATGGCTCAGATATTAAGCTCTGAACTATCTGGACCATCAGATGTGCACACACAAGAAAAAAGGCAGAAAATGAGAAATGTGTTGCACAGAACCCTTCATCAGAGCATGGAGGAGAAGTTGAGATGTTCCCTCAGAAGATCTAGAAGAATCTTCTCTGCACAAGCAAGGAAGAAGTTGATCCTCTTCGAAAGGTAGGACCTTTCCAGATCTATACTTGTGTTATGTTTGGAATTGAGAAGTTGGGGTGTGGATTTGCTGTGTCAAGTGTGTGGATTTGGGGAGAGTAGGTGCAGGATTTTGGGTTTGCTGTGTGTGTATTTGGGGGGAAGGTGAGGAAGGGTGGGTTTGCTGTGTGTTTGATTTTGGGCCATAAGCCTCAATGTATTCCTCCTGTCTGATAGCACATTCATGTGCTATAAAAGAAAAAGGAGAACAGAGAAATGTTATGTACCCCTACTCTGCTTTAGGGTGAAACCAGCACTTCATTAAAATTGTGCGCATCACTGGCCAACTGAATTTGACGACTGACCAATGGCTCAGACATTAAGCTCTGAACTATCTGGACCATCAGATGTGCACACACAAGATAAAAGGCAGAAAATGAGAAAAGTGTTGCACAGACCCCTTCATCAGAGCATGGAGGAGAAGTTGAGATGTTCCCTCAGAAGATCTAGAAGAATCTTTTCTGCACAAGCAAGGAAGAAGTTGATCCTCTTCGAAAGGTAGGACCTTTCCAGATCTATACTTGTGTTATGTTTGGAATTGAGAAGTTGGGGTGTGGATTTGCTGTGTCAAGTGTGTGGATGTGGGGAGAGTATGTGCAGGATTTTGGGTTTGTTGTGTGTGTGTATTTGGGGGGAAGGTGAGGAAGGGAGGGTTTGCTGTGTGTCTGATTTTGGGCCATGAGCCTCAAAGTATTCCTCCTGTCTGATAGCGCATTCATGAGCTATAAAAGAAAAAGGAGGACAAAGAAATGTTATGTACCCCTACTCTGCTTTAGGGTGAAGCCAGCACTTCATTAAAATTGTGCGCATCACTGGCCAACTGAATTTGGCGGCTGACCAATGGCTCAGACATTAAGCTCTGAACTATCTGGACCATCAGATGTGCACACACAAGAAAAAAGGCAGAAAATGAGAAAAGTGTTGCACAGACCCCTTCATCAGAGCATGGAGGAGAAGTTGAGATGTTCCCTCAGAAGATCTAGAAGAATCTTCTCTGCACAAGGAAGGAAGAAGTTGATCCTCTTCGAAAGGTAGGACCTTTCCAGATCTATGCTTGTGTTAGGTTTGGAATTGAGAAGTTGGGGTGTGGATTTGCTGTGTCAATGTGTGTGGATTTGGGGAGAGTAGGTGCAGGATTTTGGGTTTGCTGTGTGTGTGTATTTGGGGGGAAGGTGGAAAAGGGTGGGTTTGCTGTGTCTCTGATTTTGGGCCATAAGCCTCAAAGTATTCCTCCTGTCTGATAGCGCATTCATGTGCTATAAAAGAAAAAGGAGGACAGAGAAATGTTATGTACCCCTACTCTGCTTTAGGGGGAAGCCAGCACTTCATTAAAATTGTGTGCATCACTGGCCAACTGAATTTGGCGGCTGACCAATGGCTCAGATATTAAGCTCTGAACTATCTGGACCATCAGATGTGCACACACAAGAAAAAAGGCAGAAAATGAGAAATGTGTTGCACAGAACCCTTCATCAGAGCATGGAGGAGAAGTTGAGATGTTCCCTCAGAAGATCTAGAAGAATCTTCTCTGCACAAGCAAGGAAGAAGTTGATCCTCTTCGAAAGGTAGGACCTTTCCAGATCTATACTTGTGTTATGTTTGGAATTGAGAAGTTGGGGTGTGGATTTGCTGTGTCAAGTGTGTGGATGTGGGGAGAGTATGTGCAGGATTTTGGGTTTGCTGTGTGTGTGTATTTGGGGGGAAGGTGAGGAAGGGAGGGTTTGCTGTGTGTCTGATTTTGGGCCATGAGCCTCAAAGTATTCCTCCTGTCTGATAGCGCATTCATGAGCTATAAAAGAAAAAGGAGGACAGAGAAATGTTATGTACCCCTACTCTGCTTTAGGGTGAAGCCAGCACTTCATTAAAATTGTGCGCATCACTGGCCAACTGAATTTGGCGGCTGACCAATGGCTCAGACATTAAGCTCTGAACTATCTGGACCATCAGATGTGCACACACAAGAAAAAAGGCAGACAATGAGAAAAGTGTTGCACAGAACCCTTCATCAGAGCGTGGAGGAGAAGTTGAGATGTTCCCTCAGAAGATCTAGAAGAATCTTCTCTGCACAAGCAAGGAAGTAGTTGATCCTCTTCGAAAGGTAGGACCTTTCCAGATCTATACTTGTGCTATGTTTGGAATTGAGAAGTTGGGGTGTGGATTTGTTGTGTCAAGTTTGTGGATTTGGGGAGAGTATGTGCAGGATTTTGGGTTTGCTGTGTGTGTGTATTTGGGGGGAACGTGAGGAAGTGTGGGTTTGCTGTGTGTCTGATTTTGGGCCATAAGCCTCAATGTATTCCTCCTGTCTGATAGCGCATTCATGAGCTATAAAAGAAAAAGGAGGACAGAGAAATGTTATGTACCCCTACTCTGCTTTAGGGGGAAGCCAGCACTTCATTAAAATTGTGTGCATCACTGGCCAACTGAATTTGGCGGCTGACCAATGGCTCAGATATTAAGCTCTGAACTATCTGGACCATCAGATGTGCACACACAAGAAAAAAGGCAGAAAATGAGAAATGTGTTGCACAGAACCCTTCATCAGAGCATGGAGGAGAAGTTGAGATGTTCCCTCAGAAGATCTAGAAGAATCTTCTCTGCACAAGCAAGGAAGAAGTTGATCCTCTTCGAAAGGTAGGACCTTTCCAGATCTATACTTGTGTTATGTTTGGAATTGAGAAGTTGGGGTGTGGATTTGCTGTGTCAAGTGTGTGGATTTGGGGAGAGTAGGTGCAGGATTTTGGGTTTGCTGTGTGTGTATTTGGGGGGAAGGTGAGGAAGGTGGGTTTGCTGTGTGTTTGATTTTGGGCCATAAGCCTCAATGTATTCCTCCTGTCTGATAGCGCATTCATGTGCTATAAAAGAAAAAGGAGGACAGAGAAATGTTATGTACCCCTACTCTGCTTTAGGGTGAAACCAGCACTTCATTAAAATTGTGCGCATCACTGGCCAACTGAATTTGACGACTGACCAATGGCTCAGACATTAAGCTCTGAACTATCTGGACCATCAGATGTGCACACACAAGATAAAAGGCAGAAAATGAGAAAAGTGTTGCACAGACCCCTTCATCAGAGCATGGAGGAGAAGTTGAGATGTTCCCTCAGAAGATCTAGAAGAATCTTTTCTGCACAAGCAAGGAAGAAGTTGATCCTCTTCGAAAGGTAGGACCTTTCCAGATCTATACTTGTGTTATGTTTGGAATTGAGAAGTTGGGGTGTGGATTTGCTGTGTCAAGTGTGTGGATGTGGGGAGAGTATGTGCAGGATTTTGGGTTTGTTGTGTGTGTGTATTTGGGGGGAAGGTGAGGAAGGGAGGGTTTGCTGTGTGTCTGATTTTGGGCCATGAGCCTCAAAGTATTCCTCCTGTCTGATAGCGCATTCATGTGCTATAAAAGAAAAAGGAGGACAGAGAAATGTTATGTACCCCTACTCTGCTTTAGGGTGAAGCCAGCACTTCATTAAAATTGTGCGCATCACTGGCCAACTGAATTTGACGACTGACCAATGGCTCAGACATTAAGCTCTGAACTATCTGGACCATCAGATGTGCACACACAAGATAAAAGGCAGAAAATGAGAAAAGTGTTGCACAGACCCCTTCATCAGAGCATGGAGGAGAAGTTGAGATGTTCCCTCAGAAGATCTAGAAGAATCTTTTCTGCACAAGCAAGGAAGAAGTTGATCCTCTTCGAAAGGTAGGACCTTTCCAGATCTATACTTGTGTTATGTTTGGAATTGAGAAGTTGGGGTGTGGATTTGCTGTGTCAAGTGTGTGGATGTGGGGAGAGTATGTGCAGGATTTTGGGTTTGTTGTGTGTGTGTATTTGGGGGGAAGGTGAGGAAGGGAGGGTTTGCTGTGTGTCTGATTTTGGGCCATGAGCCTCAAAGTATTCCTCCTGTCTGATAGCGCATTCATGAGCTATAAAAGAAAAAGGAGGACAGAGAAATGTTATGTACCCCTACTCTTCTTTAGGGTGAAGCCAGCACTTCATTAAAATTGTGCGCATCACTGGCCAACTGAATTTGGCGGCTGATCAATGGCTCAGACATTATGGACCATCAGATGTGCACACACAAGAAAAAAGGCAGAAAATTAGAAAAGTGTTGCACAGACCCCTTCATCAGAGCATGGTGGAGAAGTTGAGATGTTCCCTCAGAAGATCTAGAAGAATCTTCTCTGCACAAGCAAGGAAGAAGTTGATCCTCTTCGAAAGGTAGGACCTTTCCAGATCTATACTTGTGTTATGTTTGGAATTGAGAAGTTGGGGTGTGGATTTGCTGTGTCAATGTGTGTGGATTTGGGGAGAGTAGGTGCAGGATTTTGGGTTTGCTGTGTGTGTGTATTTGGGGGGAAGGTGGGAAAGGGTGGGTTTTCTGTGTCTCTGATTTTGGGCCATAAGCCTCAAAGTATTCCTCCTGTCTGATAGCGCATTCATGAGCTATAAAAGAAAAAAGGAGGACAGGGAAGTGTCGTGTACTCCTACTCTGCTTAGGGGTGAAGCCAGTACTTCATTAAAATTGTGCGCATCACTGGCCAACTGAATTTGGGGGCTGATCAATCGCTCAGACATTAAGCTCTGAACTATCTGGACCATCAGATGTGCACACACAAGCAAAAAGGCAGAAAATGAGAAAAGTGTTGCATAGACCCCTTCATCAGAGCATGGAGGAGAAGTTGAGATGTTCCCTCAAAAGATCTAGAAGAATCTTCTCTGCACAAGCAAGGAAGAAGTTGATCCTCTTCGAAAGGTAGGACCTTTCCAGATCTATACTTGTGTTATGTTTGGAATTGAGAAGTTGGGGTTTGGATTTGCTGTGTCAATGTGTGTGGATTTGGTGAGAGTAGGTGCAGGATTTTGGGTTTGCTGTGTGTGTGTATTTGGGGGGAAGGTGAGGAAGGGTGGGTTTGCTGTGTGTCTGATTTCGGGCCATAAGCCTCAAAGTATTGAGGAGAAGTTGAGATGTAACCTCGGATGGGAGGTGAGGGAGGTTGGGTTTGATGTGTGTGTGGATTTGGGGGGAAGGGGAGGAAGGGTGGTTTTGCTGTGTGTCTGACTTTGGGCTATAGGCCACAAAGTATTTTTCCTGTCTGATAGCGCATTTTTGCGCTATAAAAGAAAATGGAGTACAGGGAAGTGTTGTGTACCCTTACTCTGCGAAGGGTGAAGACAGCACTTCATTAAAATTGTGCGTATCATTTGCGGGAGGATGCCCCTGTGCTTCAGCATATATATATTTTACGCACAGTTTGCATTAAAAAATGTTTTATCTTTTACTACTTTTTTTGTATTTGCTTTGCAGGTATAGTATGTCTTACTGTTATACTGTAAATTTACTTTGTTTTATTGTTGACCATCATTTGCTTAGCAGGTACGTCATTCAGTTGCAGAGTGGATTTATTTATCTTGACAGCAACAGCATTTGCTCCCACGATACATAAAGCCGTGACTCCAGTGCAGTTGGAGGTGATTTCCCCGGCCTAGTTAAAAAAAGAGCATATATGCCAAAGCATGGGGTTAGCAGGGGTGTAGGAGTGATTTGCTCCTAACTTTTGTGAATTTTCCCGAGGCATTTTAAGGCTGCCAATTACAAGCATGACTCCCATAGACAGAGGCATGATGGGACCTGTAGTTTCGCAACAGCTGGGGGGCCGCCAGTTTGAGATTCCTGGATTACAGTCACAACAGGAAATGGGTGGGACTTAGCATTCTAGGACCCCTTTTTGAAGGACCCCATCAAAAATAAATAAAGCTAAAACAGCTAGATCAGGTCTAGATCTAGATCAGTGTCATAATTAGACTTAGGGTCAAAGGTCAGGGTCAGCGAATTAAAAAAAAATGAAAAAACAAACAAAAAAAAAACTTTTATTGTAATTTAGTATCAGACCCCTTTCCCACTGAGGTGCTTTTCAGGCACTTTTGCACTTAAAATAGCATCTCAAAACTGTTTCCCATAGATTTTGATGGATGCTTTCACATTGGAGCGATGCGCTGGTGGGGCGGTGCAAAAAGTCCTGCAAGCAGCATCTGTGGTGCATGTTTGGAGTGTTTTAAAAGGCACCTCAAAAATGCCCCTGTCCATTGAAATGAATGGGAAGCACTTCCAAAAGTGCTGCAAAATAGCTTTTTAGCTCACCACTAACGCCGCAAAAATGCCCAACCCTTATCAGCAGTTTTTGATTGCCTCAGTGTGAAAGGGGTCCTAGTGTCAGTAACGGTGTGTTTTTAGGTAGAATAATAAATCAGCTAAATGTGCAATATTGTTTCTGGAGGGCCCTACTATGGGTACAAACAAGAAATAACATGCACATATGCAGTATTGCTGCAATTGTAAGGAGCAGGGGAATTCGTTTTGGGTCGCTCTTTAATAGTAGATCATAGGATTAGCAAGAAACATAAAGCTACATTTAGAAAGAAAAAAAATTGTTTAGTTTGTGCCAGTTTTGCTATGATATTGAGAAAAAACTAGGAGATATACTTTACTATTTATCTCTAACTGAAAGCCCAATTTCTCCTGAAAAAAACAAGGTATAATACACCTGGATACACAAAGTAGTTGCGATGAAATGTACAGTTTTACTAACACAGGTCACAGCTGCAAAACCATATTCAGGTATCAAGATTTGTTTTGCCTTCTTTATGAAGGGCTAAAAATAACCAGAGAGGAGGTTTTATATGAAAATCGACTTTATTTAAAAGGTCCCATCCAAAAATCCAAGAATCCAAAAAAGTTACAGTCCAATTCTGCACTAATATCAGGCACAGGAAGGACAGACCGGGGCTCAGTGCTGGGGTCCTAGTAACAGGACCCTCACCAGGTGCACCCTAGCAACTGTCACTCTGCAGTGGTGTAGCCAGAGAGGGAGGCGGTGTGCTGTGCTCTCTGCAGAGTCTTTCTTTTACAGAAAGAAGAGAAATGGATGGAAAGAAGAGGATGGAGAAGACTCTTCATCGTCAGCCAGACAAGCTGAAGAGGAAGATGAGCGAGGACGAGCCCCAGGAGGAGAGGAGGAAGAGAAGACGCCGGGGAGCTGAACAATCGCTGAAGTCCAGAGCGACAAAGCATGGTAAGTTGTATACAGACATGTACACTTCACACTAGGAGCTTACACTCTATATACACTTCACACTAGGAGCTTACACTCTAATATATACCATTTGGGATACAGGAATTACATTTCGGTAGATTTAGGGGTCACTCAGTGCAGTCAGGTAGCCATGGAGACAGGTTAGGCAGCCAGAAATCATGTATATTATGTTTAAGTGACACCCGAAGTGTAATACATGGGAGAATTTATTGTAATCCACTCATTTCCAGTAATATACATGTTTTCTGATAGGAATAATCACAAATAGTGAGAACTTTTCTGTTCGTTGTCAGGGTTTATTGGCTGGAAGCTCTCAGTGACAGTTAAAAGATGGCCGCCATGACTAGTGGAGGGGCGGGGCTAAGGGGGAGGGGGGAGTAGACTGACCCACCAGGGAGGAAATCTGTGATGTATTGCTGCCATTCATGTTAATCACTGACATTACAATGCTGAATAAAAAAATAGACCTTTATATATTGGTAATTAGGAATATTGGGGACATCTGTATTTAGAGATATAGATTCAGATATTAGTGACCTCATGTTATGTTACTCTGCTGGCTTTCATACAGACTCCCTGAACAAGAACAAGTCCCAGATATGTATTTCTCATTTGTTCTGTGTCAGGGACTCCAAACTATGGCAGCCAAAAAGAGGATTTCTAAAAGGGGGTCAGTAATGAGAGTCAATGGGTTTCTCCCAGAACAGGTGTCCATTACTTCACATAGAGATAGATCAGTAATACTTACTATACTTTAATGGTTAATATTTACATTTTAAACAGTACAATGTTGTCAGAACCGGCATATTTTATTTTTATTGTAAATAGACATTAAAAAATGCAACTCTGTTATACTCATTTATAAAACCAATATAAAGTTATTGATAAATGTCTTAAGAAACCTTCCAGTGTTAACAGAATGTGTAATTTGACATATTATAAAATAAAGGTTTTACACTATATGTTAAAGTCTCATTATTTCACATAATAATTCTAGTGTATTCTAGTCTAATATAACTTTTACATATGAAGGTAACTTTATGTTAATTTTACAGGATATATATATATCTATATATATATAGATATATATATATATATATATAATATACATACATATAGATAGATAGGTAGGTAGATAGATAGTTATATCTATTTATATATATTTATTTATAGAATTATTATTATTTAAACTTTTTTAGGACAGTTCCTAATATACTAATAATATACTAATACTAATATACATATCCTATACTGAAATACAATTTTTTTCTCTAGCCACTGATCACGGGTGTAATGCTTTGCAGGCTCCCTGGGGGAAAAAAATAAAACACACATTTTTTTCTAAAGAAATATGTTGATTTCTTATTTTTTTCCCCAAAGGTGAACTTATCCTTTACCCTAATAAGTGGGTCACAAGTGGTTTATCACCAGAGCTCTCCATTTTTACATCTCTCCATAAACCAACAGACCCATACAGGGCAAAAAGAACAAAGGCAATCTTCATCACATAATACCGTTTATTACAGTACTTATAAAATAAAGTAAAACTATATACATTTTTCAATAGTTTAAATATGTACCCTAAATCAATCCATCTGTTTATTGAAAAAAAAAACAAGCTTTACTAAAACAAAAAATTGAAGAAAAAAAGGAAATGCCACCCCTTGTATGATAAATTGAGAATAAAATGTCCTTAAAGTGATTGTAAAAGTGATGTTTATAACAAATATGTTATACTTACCTGCTCTGCGCAGTTGGTTTTGCACAGAGCAGCCCAGATCCTCCTCTTCTCGGGTCCCTATTCTGTGCTCCTGGGCTCCTGGCCCCTCCCTCCTGTTGAGTGCCCCCACAGTAAGCAGCTTGCTATGGGGGAACCCAAGCCCAGAGCCATGGTTGGGCCCTGCCCCCTCTCACTCTTGATTGGCTAACTGACTTTTATTGATAGCAGCGGGAGCCAATGACACCAGTGATGTGTCTAAGCCAATCAGGAGGGAGAGTCTGCACTGCACTCCAGCTGCTGCACTGTAATGCAGAGGTTGGTGTGAACCAGCCCCAAGAGTCCATATTATTATGATGTTCTATATATATGAACACTTTCCTCACCTGCAGCACCTCTATGAAAGAATGACCTTGGGTACATCCCGCTGGTCAATTCATGTAATAAAGAAGAGAAGCATAGGGTCCCAATAATTAGGTGTACAGTGGTAGATTTTATTAAAAAAGGATAATAAAAACACGCACTATATGCACTGACTGAAGAAGAAGAAATGGAAAGCATATGAAGAAGCCTCTGTGGTGTCCATCCCTCCAGTCTGGATTGCTGCCGGCATCTGATGTAATGGAGACGGATCAGCTTCTACAGGGCTTGACAGGTAAGTGCACGGGGCACAAGCACTGAAGATGGATTGTTCTCTTGCAACTCAATGGCAAAGCTCATTGAGGAAATAGCCGGAGGTCTGGAACTCAGGAGGATGATATCACACACTGCAGGAAATTGAGGGGGTCTGGTAATGCATTTCAGGGTGGGACATTGTGCACTGGTGTGCAGTCATGTTGGAGGATCAGGAAGGGGCCATCCCCAAACTGTTCCCACAAAGTTGGGAGCATGACATTTTGCAAAATGTCTTGGCATGCTGATGCCTTAAGAGTTCCCTTCACTGGAACTAAGGGGCCAAGCACAGCCCCTGAAAAACAACCATAACCCCCCTCCACCAAATGATTTGGACCAGTGCACAAAGCAAAGTCCAAGGACATGGATGAGCGAGTTTGGGGTGGAGGAACATGACTGGTCTGCACAGCGTCCTGATCTCAACCCAACAAAACACTTTTGGGATGAATTATAGCAGAGACTGTGAGTCAGGCCTTCTCATCCAACATCACTGCCTGACTTCACAAATGCGCTTCTCGAAGAATGGTCAAATATTCCCATAGACACACTCCTAAACCATGTGGATAGCCTTCCCAGAAGAGTTGATGCTGTTATAGATGCAAAGGGTGGGCCAACTCTATATTGAACCCTACAGACTAAGACTAGGATGCCATTAAAGTTCATGTGCATGTAAAGGCATGCATCCCAATACTTTTAACAATATAGTGTATATGGGCATCGCTGTCTGTGTAATAGTAGGAGAGTTGCTAGGTGGCAAAAAGACCAGGAGATTCAGCCAAAGTCCAAACCCGGTGGCGACCATAGTGGCGCAGGGTTTTTTGGCTGGGTGGTGGGGTTCTGAGGTTGTATGGCAGGGGTAAGCTCACTTGCTGTTTGTTGCCTGGCTTACCGGTGCCCATCAATGCTGACCACTAAACTCACACTGACATACACTTTTTACATACACTGACCTACCTATATGACATACACTGACCAACTACTTGCCACGCACTGACCTACCTGACATACACACATTGACCTACCTCACATGCACTGACCTACCTGACTACATACACTGACCTACATACACTGACGGTGGTGCTCCCATCATCACAGCAGGCAGCCAGAGGAGGAGAGGAGAGAGGAGAGCCGAGCACCGAGCAGTGATCTCACAGTGGAATGGCAGCCACATTGTAATTCCCGCCTTCTGGAGCCTGCAGCACCTATGATGGATGTCACCCGTCCCGCCGCCCCACCATTGGACCAGTGGGATGTCCATCATAGGCGCTGCAGGTACCAGAAGGCGGGACCTGTTATGTGACTCGGACGCACTCGGCGGCACTCTGCGGCGCTCAGGGCTACTAATACAGTTGTGCATCCCTGAGGCCTGGGGCTTTTCAGGGACCCATTCGAGTTTCCAGCCCCTCCCTCCCAACACCACTGAATAGCAGCACTGTTTATGGCCCCCGAAAAGCGATTTGCGATAGATCACTTCTTTTCAGAGGATGGTGAATTTTCAAACATTCATACTGCCACCTCGCGATGATGATGGTGATTTTGTACAGCGAGCCCACACCGCAACTGTGAGACAAGCTCTTACCTTGCAGTAGTGGATCGGTCACATTCACTTACATGGGAGAATTAGACAGGTGGACCTGCATCAAACTTGCCATGTCTTGCTAAATTTGCTGCATTGCAATTGAAAACATAGCAGTAATGTGTACTCACCAGGCGCATCACCTCCTCACTGCCCCTGAAAAGCAATCCACTACAGATCTCTGTCAGAGAGGTAGTAATGTTTGCCGCACATCTAAACTTAGCCAAGAGTAGGGACCCATTCACACTATTGCTGAACGCTGAAGTGTTGCACCAATGCATATACACTATTGTATTGCAGCAATGCATGTTATGAACAATGATATGATGAGGTGTCATACTGAATGGAACCACAACACCCCTGCATTGAAGCACACCGCCAATGCATTGCCATGCTGTGCCATGCTGTGGCGTGTTGCAATGAAAAACATGGTGCACTCAGGGGTATCTTTAATATTGATTGGACCCTGGGCAAAAATTTTCTTGGGGCCCCCCCATGCAATTATCACTCTCCACATGCTCTGACACATACAATAAATAGCAGCTAGACTTAAAATCAATTTACTGTATCAGATCAGGCAGAAATTATGATTGGTTGCCAGCAGTCACAGCATATCATTACTGCTTACTGACTGGCTGCTAGAGGTTACAGACCAGATTACGGCTCACTGATTAGTTGCTAGAGATTATAGCACATCATCCCCTCACTGCAGGGGAGCATGATATACATACGAATTCTGCCTTTATTTACATATCAATGCTGCTGGCCACAACTATTTACTCGGTTCCCGACTCCCCACCCTATGTGAATGAGTATGGGGTACAATGTACCCCTACCCATTCACCTGTGAAATGGGGCCAGCGACGCCTCATTCGCTGGTCCCGGCTAACTGGAGCCGCGCTCAAAATTATCTGACTTTACTCCATGTGTGTGGGAGAGTCTGTTCATTTGAAAAGTATGGCGGATAGTCCGGCGGTATGGCGGATAGTATGGCGGACTTGGTCCGCTGTAAAAGTACCGTGTGTGGGCAGGTAGCTCGTTCGGAAAGTCCGGCGGACAGTCCGGCGGTTTGTCCGCCAGACTAAAGCCGCGTACACACGGGCGGACTGTATGGCCAACTTAGTCCGTCAGACAATCTGACGGACAGTCCGTCCTACTTTCGAATGAACGGACTTGACCACACACGATGAACAAACAGTCCGTTGAAAGCTTGCGCGATGACGTGTACAGCACATACGACGGGACTAGAAATAGGACGTCCAATACGCAGCAATGCAACCTTCCGCCGTGTAAATCCTTTCTGAGCATGCGCCATACTTAGTCCGTCCAACTAGCCTACTCACGAGCGGATTGTCCGCTGAAACCAAAGTCTGACGGACAATATTACGGAAATTCCGAAATACTTAGTCCGCCAGAGTGCACGCTGAAAAAGTCCGCTGAAGCCCACACACGAGCGGACTGTCCGCTGAAATGTGTTTCAACGGACTAAGTTGGCCAGACAGTCCGCCCGTGTGTACGCGGCTTTAGTCCGCCGAATAGTCTGATACGCGTGTACACGGCAAAAGTGTTATATTTAGTCTTTATTGTTGTATATCTATTGATGTCTTACACAAATAGCTTTGTGAACAGTGAAATAAACCAGAAGCAACCAATCAGCAATTATCCTAAACCTTGTACTCACTGCTGGTGAAAGATAACATCTGATTGGTTGCTTAGGGTAACAACTCCTAATATGATCACTACTCTTCCATTGTTTAAATAGCACAGCAGGATGTTTATCATGCGAACTGAATTAAGCCTCATGCACACTTAACGCTAACTCTCCTAGACTTCTTGCCTCCTTGCAGTAGAGATTTGGTAGAAAAAACCCTTGACACTTGTAAACTCTTTTAACACATTGAGACACGTCAAACGCTTGGTCGTTAATTCATTTTATCAGCCAATAATTTATTCTGACCATTAAATTAATGTCCAAAATGCCTTGTGCTTTGGAGTGTTTACACGTATTTAGGGGCATCAAGCACCTAAAGTATGATGTGTGTGTATATGCACATAGGCTATCATGCAGAAGCGATAAGACAGAAAAAAAATGCCCTTAGAAGCAGAAGAAAACGCATTTAATGTGCATGAGGCCCTAGCTGCAAAGATTGGGGGAAACTGAAAAGAGAATGTTACTTACCTGGGTGGCCCTGGTCTACCAGTTATTGGGTCCTGCTTTGTGGCGCTGAAGCTAAATGTTCCCCAAAGTCTTGTATGAGGAAGACGTTGATCCTCTTCGAAAGGTAGGACCTTTCCAGATCTATACTTGGGTTGTGTTTGGATTTGAGAAGGTGGGGTGTGGATTTTCCTTGTCAATGTGTGTGAATTTGGGGAGGGGAGGTGAGGGAGGTTGGGTTTTCTGTGTTTGTACGCATTTAGGGGGAAGGTGAGGAAGGGTGGGTTTGCTGTGTGTCTGATTTTGGGCTATATGCCTCAAAATATTACTCCTGTCTGATAGCGCATTCATGTGCTATAAAAAAAGGAGTACAGGGAAGTGTTGTGTACCCCTACTCTGCTGAGGGGTAAAGACAGCACTTCATTAAAATTGTGCGTATCACTGTCCAGCTGAATGTGGCGGCTGAGCGACCAATGGCTCAGATATTAAGATTTTAATTTTTGGAGCCATCAGATTTGCACACATGAGCAAAAAGAAAGAATATGAGAGAAGGGTTGCACAGAACACTTCATGAGAGCCTGGAGGAGAAGTTGAGATTTTCCCTCAGAAGAGCTAGAAGAATCTTCTCTGCACAAGCAAGGAAGACATTGAGCCTCTTCGAAAGGTAGGACATTTCCAGATCTATACTTGGGTTGTGTTTGGATTTGAGAAGTTGGGATGAGGATTTTCCTTGTCAATGTGTGTGGATTTGGGGAGGGGAGGTGAGGGAGGTTGGGTTTTCTGTGTGTGTGGATTTGGGGGGAAGGTGAGGAAGGGTGGGTTTGCTGTGAGTCTGACTTTGGGCTATAGGCCACAAAGTATTTCTCCTGTCTGATAAAAAGAAACTGGAGGACAGAGAAGTGTTGTGTACCCCTACTCTGCGGAGGGGTGAAGGCAGCACTTCATGAAAATTGTGCGTATCATTGATCAGCTGAATGTGGCGACTGAGCGACCAATGGCTCAGACATTAAGCTTTGGATTATCGGGACCATCAGATGTGCACACACGAGAAAAAGACAGAACATGAGAAAAGTGTTGCACGGACCCCTTCATCAGAGTTGGAGAAGTTAAGATTTTCCCTCAAAAGAGCTAGAAGAATCTTCTCTGCACAAGCAAGGAAGAAGTTGATTCTCTTCGAAAGGTAGGACCTTTCCAGATTGATTCTTGTGTTGTGTTTGGATTTGAGAAGGTAGGGTGTGGATTTTCCTTGACAATGTGTGTGAATTTGGGGAGGTGAGGGAAGTTGGGTTTTCTGTGTGTGTGGATTTGGGGGGAAGGTTAGGAAGGGTGGGTTTGCTGTGTGTCTGACTTTGGGCTATAGGCTACAAAGTATTTCTACTGTCTGATCGAGCATTTTTGCGCTATTAAAGAAAATGGAGGACAGGGAAGTGTTGTGTACCCCTACAATGCGGAAGGGTGAAGCCAGCACTTCATTAAAATTGTACGTATCAGTGGCCAGCTGAATGTGGCGATGGAGCGAACAATGGCTCAGATATTAAGATTTGAATTATCAGAGCCATCAGATGTGCACACATGAGCAAAAAGACAGAATATGAGAAAAGGGTTGCACAGACCCCTTCATCAGAGGTGGAGGAGAAGTTGAGATTTTCCCTCAGAAGAGCTAGAAGAATCTTCTCTGCACAAGCAAGGAAGACACTGATCCTTTTCGAAAGGTAGGACATTTCCAGATTTATACTTGGGTTGTGTTTGGATTTGAGAAGGTGGGGTGTGGATTTTCCTTGTCAATGTGCGTGAATTTGGGGAAGGGTGGTGAGTGACGTTGGGTTTTCTGTGTGTGTGGATTTGGGGGGAAGGTGAGGAAGGTTGGGTTTGCTGTGTGTCTGACTTTGGGCTATAGGCCACAAAGTGTTTCTCCTGTCTGATAAAAGAAAATGGAGGACAGGGAAGTGTTGTGTACACCTACTTTGCGGAAGGGTGAAGCCAGCACTTCATTAAAATTGTACGTATCACTGGCCAGCTGAATGTGGCGGCTGAGCGACCAATGGCTCAGATATTAAGATTTGAATTATCGGAGCCATCAGATGTGCACACATGAGCAAAAAGACAGAATATGAGAAAAGTGTTGCACAGAACTCTTCATCAGAGCCTGAAGGAGAAGTTGAGATTTTCCCTCAGAAGAGCTAGAAGAATCTTTTCTGCACAAGCAAGGAAGAAGTTGATCCTCTTCGAAAGGTAGGACCTTTCCAGATTTATACTTGGGTTGTGTTTGGATTTGAGAACGTGGGGTGTGGATTTGCTGTGTCAATGTGTGTGGTTACGGGGAGAGGTGAGGAAGGGTGGGTTTGCTGTGTGTCTTATTTTGGGCCATAAGCCTCAAAGTATTACTCCTGTCTGATAGCGCATTCATGCGCTATAAAAGAAAAAGGAGTACAGGGAAGTGTTGTGTTCCCCTACTCTGCTGAGGGGTAAAGACAGCACTTCATTAAAATTGTACACATCACTGTCCAGCTGAATGTGGCGGCTGAGCGACCAATGGCTCAGATATTAAGATATGAATTATTGGAGCCATCAGATTTGCACACATGAACAAAAAGACAGAATATGAGAAAAGGGTTGGCCGGATCTATGTAACCCACGTGGCCCCCTGTTCCAACTCAGTAGCTGACAACAAATATGCCCCCATACATACCCTCTTCCACCTTGAAAAATAAATTCAATATGTATTTTAATTATTTTTAATTTTTCTTAATCTTTAAATATTTATACATTTTAATTATCCCTAGGAAAATAAAATTAATGTGGACTATTTCCATATTTTTTTTTTTATTCTCACTTTACTCCACCCCCCTTTCTAATCCTATTTAGAATAGTTACAAAAGGAAATCCTGGGGCGCAGCCCCTTTTCTATTCCTATTTTTATTTAATTCCATTTTTATATTTTTTATTTTATTTTTATTTTTATTTCCACCAAGCAAGGTTATTTTCCTTTTAAATTTATTCGTATATTTTTAAGGTTATTAGTGTATTTCTTATTGTATATTTAATTATATGCTGTAATGCAGTGAAATGAAACATAATGTTTAACAATGGGCCGCCGGATATATACAAGTAGGACAGCCGCTGTAAAGTTGCTTTTGAGTTGAATCGGGTGTCGGATGTAATGCAATACATGCCCATATGCCGTAACACAACGGACTTCCATCTATAACCTAATTTCCAGATGCCAATATGGCGTTTATGCGCCCGCGCATGCGCAGTATATGCATTACACCCTATAATAAGAGAGAGGTGCACCAAGATGGCCTCTCCAGACGACATCCAATGACAAAACGCGTAGGGCTTGGCCTAAGACGTGTACACACTCTCTCACAAGGCGGCGGCGGTGAATGTATCTCATAGCGTTTGTTACCTTTTGATTAATGTGAGTAGCCACTTTTTGGATTTAATAAAGTTAATAAGTTACAACAATACTACAATATGGATATTTCATTTCTTATATAATGCGATGGAATGAGGAGTAACTGAATATTAACCGGACCAGCTTCATATAGCGACACGGGCTCACACTGTGGAGGTGTGTTAACCCCTGCAGGGGCAGGGGAGCTGATGAGTTTCGTCAATTTGTCTCATGCACGGAAAACGCACCGGTTGCAATTCAGGATATACCAGACACCGAGCACAAGTCACTTTTATTTATGTGGAACTTTTTAAAGTTATTTTGCTTTTTCAAGTGGACTTTAATGTGTGGAGACAATAGAAGTTTTATACCCACCCATTTTGCATAAAAGCATAAAAGCACTTTATACTGCACATAGCTGTATAACACAGAATGAACTTGTGATTTTTTTTTTTTGCACAAGCACTGTCAGTTTGCAATTTGCACTTGTATCAATTTTTATAGATGTTTACCAGTTTATTAGCACTAGCACTTTCAATACAAATATTACAGATGTTCACTAGTATTAGCACTTCTAATTTGCAATCCACTTGTGGTATTAATTGACCATCTTCATGGTGAATTTTGAACTATAGGAAATAGAGATATATATATATATATACATTTTGCTGTTTTAAGAGAGAGCCATAGCTACCACCACAGTATTTACATTTCTCCCAACCTTTTAGGCTGGCAATATTTGGTAGTGGCAGCCTCCCTTCTATTACATATATTTTTTACATTATATATTTTTTACATTATATATTTTAATTTTTATTGCTTCTTCTATTACTATTACCTCTTCCAATATCTACAAAATATATTTTTAATCAATTTTTTTCCATAACGCAAACCTTAAACCCCCTTTTTCTATCTAATAGATCAGACATTAAGCTTTGGATTATCGGGGCCATCAGATGTGCACACACGAGAAAGACAGAACATGAGAAAAGTGTTGCACAGACCCCTTCATCAGAGATGGAGGAGAAGTTGAGATTTTCCCTCAGAAGAGCTAGAAGAATCTTCTCTGCACAAGCAACAAAGAAGTTGATCCTCTTCGAAAGGTAGGACCTTTCCAGATCTATAATTGGGTTGTGTTTGGATTTGAGAAGGTAGGGTTGTGGATTTGCTGTGTCAATGTGTGTGAATTTGGGGAGGAGAGGTGAGGGAGGTTGGGTTTGCTTTTTGTGTGCATTTGGGGGGAAGGTGAGGAAGCGTGGGTTTGCTGTGGCTCTGACTTTGGGCTATTAGCCCCAAAGTATTTTTTCCTTTCAGATACCGCATTTTTGCGCTATAAAAGAAAAAGGAGGTCAGGGAAGTGTTGTGTACCTCTACTCTGCGGAGGGGTGAAGCCAGCACTTCATTAAAATTTTGTGTATCACTGGCTAGCTGAATGGGGCAGCTGAGCGACAAATGGCTCTGATATTACGATTTGAACTATCGCAGCCATCAGATGTGCACACACAAGCAAAAAGACAGAACATGAGAAAAGTGTTCCAAGGACCCCTTCATCAGAGCTGGAGGAGAAGTTGAGATTTTCCATCAGAAGAGCTAGAAGAGTCTTCTCTGCACAAGCAAGGAAGAAGTTGATCCTCCTTGAAAGGTAGGACCTTTCAAGATCTATACTTGGGTTGTGTTTGGATTTGAGAAGGGGGGTTGTGGATTTGCTGTGTCAATGTGTTTGGATTTGGGGAGGGCAGGTGAGGGAGCCTGGGTTTGATGTGTATGTGGATTTTGGGGGAAGGTGAGGGAGGGTGGGTTTGCTGTGTCTCTGACTTTGGGCTATAAGCCCCAAAGTAGTTTTCCTGTCTGATACCTCATTTTTGGGCAATAAAAGAAATGGAGGACAGGGAAGTATTGTGTACCCCTACTCTGTGGAGGGGTGAAGCCAGCAGTTCATTAAAATTGTACGTATCACTGACCAGCTGAATGTGGCAGCTGAGCGGCCAATGGCTCAGACATTAAGATTTAAATTATCGAAGCCATCAGATGTGCACACACGAGCAAAAATACTGAATATGAAAAAAGTGTTGCACAGACCCCTTCATCAGAGGTGGAGGAGAAGTTGAGATTTTCCCTCAGAAGAGCTAAAAGAATCTTCTCTGAACATGCAAGGAAGAAGTTGATCCTTTTCAAAAGGTAGGACCTTTCAAGATCTATACTTTGGTTGTGTTTGGATTTGAGAAGGGGGGTGTGGATTTGCTGTGTCAATGTGTGTGGATTTGGGGAGGGGAGGTGAGGGAGCTTGGGTTTGCTGTGTGTGAGGATTGTGGAGGAAGATGAGGAAGGGTGGGTTTGCTGTGTCTCTGACTTTAGGCCATAAGCCCCAAAGTATTTCTCCTGTCTGATAGCGCATTTTTGCGCTATGAAAGAAAAAGGAGGACAGGGTAGTGTTGTGTACCCCTATTCAGCAGAGGGGCCAGCACTTCATTAAAATTGTGTGTATCACTGGCCAGCTAAATGTGGCGGCTGAGCAAACAATAGTTCAGACAATATACTTTGGATTATCAGGGCCATCAGATGTGCACACACGAGCAAAAAAACAGAATACTAGAAAAATGTTGCACAGACGCCTTCTTCAGAGCATGGAGGAGAAGTTGAGATTTTCGCTCAGAAGAGCTAGAAGATTCGTTTCTGCAGAAGCAAGGAAGAAGAAGTTGATTCTCTTTGAAAGGTAGGACCTTTCTAAATCTCTACTTGGGTTGTGTTTGGATTTGAGCAGTTGGGGTGTGGATTTGATTTGTCAATGTGTGTGGATTTCTGAGGGGAGGTGAGGGAGGTTGGGTTTGATGTGTGTGTGGATTTGGGGGGAAGGGGAGAAAGGGTGGTTTTGCTGTGTGTCTGACTTAGGGCTATAGGCCACAAATTATTTCTCCTGTCTAATAGCGCATTATTGCGCTATAAAAGAAAATTAGGACAGGGAAGTGTTGTGTACCCCTAATCTGTGGAAGGTTGAAGCCAGCACTTCATTAAAATTGTACTTATCACTGGCCAACTGAATGTGGTGGCTGAGCGACCAATGGCTCAGATATTAAGATTTGATTTATCAGAGCCATCAGATATGCACACATGAGCAAAAAGACAGAATATGAGAAAAGGGTTGGACAGAACCCTTCATCAGAGCCTGGAGGAGAAGTTGAGATTTTCCCCCAGAAGAGCTAGAAGAATCTTCTCTGCACAAGCAAGGAAGACATTGATCCTCTTCGAAAGGTAGGACATTTCCAGATCTATACTTGGGTTGTGTTTGAATTTGAGAAGTTGGGATGAGGATTTTCCTTGTCAATGTGTGTGGATTTGGGAGGGCTGATGAGGGAGCTTGGGTTTTCTGTGTGTGTGGATTTGGGGGAAGGTGAGGAAGGGTGGGTTTGCTGTGTGTCTGACTTTGGACTATAGGCCACAAAGTATTTCTCCTGTCTGATAGCGCATCTTTGCGCTATAAAAGAAAATGGATGACAGGGAAGTGTTGTCTACCCCTACTCTGCGTAGGGGTGAAGGCAGCACTTCATTAACATTGTGCATATCATTGGCCAGCTGAATGTGGCAGCTGAGCGACCAATGGCTCAGATATTAAGCTTTGTGTTATTGGGGCCATCAGATGTGCACACACGATAAAAAGACAGAACATGAGAAAAGTGGTTCACAGACCCCTTCATCAGGGCATGGAGAAGAAGTTGAGATTTTCCCTCAGAAGAGGTAGAAGAATCTTCTCTGCACAAGCAAGGAAGACGTTGATCCGCTTCAAAAGGTAGGCCATTTCCAGATCTATACTTGGGTTGTGTTTGGATTTGAGAAGGTGGAGTGTTTATTTTCCTTGTCAATGTGTGTGGATTTGGGGAGGGGAGGTGAGGGACATTGGGTTTTCTGTTTGTGTGTATTTGGGGGGAAGTTGAGGAAGGGTGGGTTTGCTGTGTGTCTGACTTTGGGCTATAGGCGACAAAGTATTTCTCTTGTCTGATAGCGCATTTTTGCGCTATAAAAGAAAATGGAGGACAGGGAAGTGTTGTGTACCCCTACTCTGCGGAAGGGTGAAGCCAGCACTTCATTAAAATTGTGCATATCATTTGCAGGAGAATGCCCCTGTGCTTCAGCATATATATATTTTAGGCACAGATTGCGTTAAAAAAGGTTTTATTTTTTACTACTTTTTTTGTATTTGCTTTGCAGGTATGGTATGTCTTAGCCCCTGTACACATGGTCGGAGAATCCATCGGAATGTGTCCTATCGGACCATGTTGTCGGATAATCCGACTGTGTGTGGTATGCATCGGACTGTTTTCGTCGGAATATCCGTCGGACCAAATTTTCCAACTTGTTGGAAATATTTTCCGACAAACTGGTCCGATAGGACATACTCCGATCATGTGTAGAGAACAAAGTGCCACGCATGCTCAGATCAAATTCCTACATCAAAGCTATTGGCTACTAGCCTGAACGTAGTCCCATCGTAACGAAATTACGTCATCACATTCTGAAAGATCTGATTTTTCGACAACTTTGTCCGACCGTGTGTATGCAACAGTTTCGGACACAATCCGACGGACAAAATCTGACGGATTTGGTTGGCAGAATGTCCGACCGTGTGTACGGGGGCTTACTGTTATACTGTAATGTTACTTTGTTTTATTGTTGACTATCATTTGCTTAGCAGGTACGCCATTCAGTTGCAGAGTGGATTTATTTATCTTGACAGCAACAGCGTTTGCTCCCACGATACATAAAGCTGTGACTCCAGTGTAGTTGGAGGTGATTTCACTGCCATAGTTAAAAAAAAGAGCATATATGCCAAAGCATGGGGGTAACAGGGGTGTAGGAGTGATTTGCTCCTAACTTTTGCAAATTTTCCCGAGGCATTTCAAGGCTGACAATTACAAGCATGACTTCCATAGACAGAGGCATGATGGGACCTGTAGTTCCGCAACAGCTGGGGGGCCGCCAGTTTGAGACCCCTGGATTACAGTCACAACAGGAAGTGGGCTGGCATTCTCCAGCATTGGAGACAGAGAGAAAGCCTGGAAAGACAGTGCGACACACTAGTGCAGGGATCTAAGGGTTAAATCAGCCAGTGAGATTGTGATACAATTGCTCTCTGAAGAGTGTTTTAAACACACATCACTCTTCAGAGAGTACTGCACATATGAAGGACCCTTTCAAAAAGAAATAAAGCTAAAACAGCTAGATCAGGTCTAGATCTAGATCAGTGTCATAATTAGACTTAGGGTCAAAGGTCAGGGTCAGCGAATTAAAAAACAAAATAAACAAAAAAAAAAACTTTTATTGTAATTAATATCAGACCCCTTTTCCACTGAGGTGCTTTTACGGCAATTTTGCACTTAAAATAGCGCCTCAAAACTGTTTCCCATAGATTTTGATGGATGCTTTCACACTGGGGCGATGCGCTGGTTGGGCGGTGCAAAAAGTCCTGCAAGCAGCATCTGTGGTGCATGTTTGGAGGGTTTTATAAAGCACCACAAAAATGCCCCTGTCCATTGAAATGAATGGGAAGCACTTCCAAAAGTGCTGAAAAATAGCTTTTTAGCTCAACACTAATGCCGCAAAAGCGCCCGACCCTTATCAGCAGTTTTTGACTGCCTCAGCGTGAAAGGGGTCTTAGTGTCAGTGACGCTGTGTTTTTAGGTAGAATAATAAAACAGCTAAATGTGCAATATTGTTTCTGGAGGGCCCTAATATGGGTACAAACAAGAAATAACATGCACATATGCAGTATTGCTGCAATTGTAAGGAGCAGGGGAATTCGTTTTGGGTCGCTCTTTAACCACTTGAGATCCGCGCTATAGCCAAATGACGGCTACAGCGCGGATCTCCTTTTCTGGGACGACGTCAATAGACGTAGTCCCGTGTACGAGTGGCCTGCGCGCCCCCTGAGGGGTGCGCGCGGTGCGCTCTGTGATCGGCGAGACCATGAGACTCGCCTGATCACCGATCCGTGCAAGGGGTCGATCCCGACCCCTTATCACGTGATCAGCTGTCAGCCAATGACAGCTGATCATGTGATATAACGGAGCCGGTAATCGGCTATTATTCCTGCTTGTGCTGACAGCGCGAGGAGAAAAAAAAAAAGCCGATCACCGGCGGCCGCGATCGGGACATCAGTCCCGATCACGGCCAGCCCTGCTAATGCCTACCTGCCCCCTGCCAGTGCCCACCTGCCCCCTGCAGTGCCACATGTACTAAAAGTAAGTGCCCTCGTCAGTGCCACCCAGCAGTGCCCATAGTGCCACCCAGCAGTGCCCACAGTGCCACCCAGCAGTGCCCACAGTGCCACCCAGCAGTGCCACCCACAGTGCCACCCAGCAGTGCCACCCAGCAGTGCCCACAATCTGCCTCAAAGGTGCTGCACCCCAGTGCCACATATCCGTGCCCATCAGTGTCATCTACCAGTGCCCAGCAGTGCCGCCCATCAGTGCCCAGCAGTGCCACCTATCAGAGCCACCTATCAGTGCCACCTATCAGTGCCCATCAGTCCCATCTATCAGTGGTACCTATCAGTGCCCATCCGTGCCACCCATCCATGCCACCCATCCGTGCCCATCTTTGCCCATCAGTCCCGCCTTATCTGTGCCCATCGGTGCCGCCTTATCTGTGCCTATTAGTGCCGCCTTAACTATGCCTATCAGTGCCCACCAGTGCAGCCTATCAGTGCCCACCAATGCAGCCCATCAGTGCCCACCAATGCAGCCCATCAGTGCCCACCAGTGCAGCCTATCAGTGCCGCCTAATCAGCGCACTTCAATGAAGGAGAAAAATGACCCGTTTGCAAAATTTTATAACAAACTATTAAAACATGATTTTTTTTTTTTTTTGCATCTTTTTTTGTTTGTTTAGCAAAAAATAAAACTCTGAGCTGTAACTAAATACCACCAAAAGAAAGCTCTATTTGTGGGAAAAAAATGATAAAAATTTCATTTGGGTACAGTGTTGTATGCCCGCGCAATTGTCATTCAAAGTGCATCAGCGCTGAAAGCTGAAAATTGGTCTGGGACTGAGGGGGGTTTAAGTGCCCAGTAAGCAAGTGGTTAATGGTAGATCATAGTAATAGCAAGAAACATAAAGCTACATTTAGAAAAAAAAAATTGTTTAGTTTGTGCCAGTTTTGCTATGATATTGAGACAAAACTAGGAGATATACTTTACTATTTATTTCTAACTGAAAGCCCAATTTCTCCTGAAAAAAACAAGGTATAATTCACCTGGATATACAAAGTAGTTGCGATGAAATGTACAGTTTTACTAACACAGGTCACAGAGGAGGTTTTATATGAAAATCGACTTTATTTGAAAGGTCCCATCCAAAAATCCAAGAATCCAAAAAAGTTACAGTCCAATTCTGCACTAATATCAGGCACAGGAAGGACAGACCGGGGCTCAGTGCTGGGGTCCTAGTAACAGGACCCTCACCAGGTGCACCCTAGCAACTGTCACTCTGCAGTGGTGTAGCCAGAGAGGGAGGCGGTGTGCTGTGCTCTCTGCAGAGTCTTTCTTTTACAGAAAGAAGAGAAATGGACGGAAAGAAGAGGACGGAGAAGACTCATCATCGTCAGCCAGACAAGCTGAAGAGGAAGATGAGCGTGGACGAGCCCCAGGAGGAGAGGAGGAAGAGAAGACGCCGGGGAGCTGAACAATCGCTGAAGTCCAGAGGGACAAAGCATGGTAAGTTGTATACAGACATGTACACTTCACACTAGTAGCTTACACTCTATATACACTTCACACTAGGAGCTTACACTCTAATATATACCATTTGGGATACAGGAATTACATTTCGGTAGATTTAGGGGTCACTCAGTGCAGTCAGGTAGCCATGGAGACAGGTTAGGCAGCCAGAAATCATGTATATTATGTTTAAGTGACACCCGAAGTGTAATACATGGGAGAATTTATTGTAATCCACTCATTTCCAGTAATATACATGTTTTCTGATAGGAATGATCACAAATAGTGAGAACTTTTCTGTTAGTTGTCAGGGTTTATTGGCTGGAAGCTCTCAGTGACAGTTAAAAGATGGCCGCCATGACTAGTGGAGGGGCGGGGCTAAGGGGGAGGGGGGAGTAGACTGACCCACCAGGGAGGAAATCTGTGATGTATTGCTGCCATTCATGTTAATCACTGACATTACAATGCTGAATAAAAAAATAGACTTTTATATATTGGTAATTAGGAATATTGGGGACATCTGTATTTAGAGATATAGATTCAGATATTAGTGACCTCATGTCATGTTACTCTGCTGGCTTTCATACAGACTCCCTGAACAAGAACAAGTCCCAGATATGTATTTCTCATTTGTTCTGTGTCAGGGACTCCAAACTATGGCAACCAAAAAGAGGATTTCTAAAAGGGGGTCAGTAATGAGAGTCAATGGGTTTCTCCCAGAACAGGTGTCCATTACTACACATAGAGATAGATCAGTAATACTTACTATACTTTAAAGAGGAAGTAAACCCTTCCAAACAACTTGGACCTATAGGTAAGCCTAGATTAAGGCTTACCTGTAGGTCCAAGCAATATCTCCTAAACCTATATGGTTTAGGAGATATTTGCCCGAAAATGGGCACCGCTGTCTACGGCGCATGCGCCGTAGACAGCGGCGCGCAGACGCACTAAATGCGGCAAATCCAAGAATGGATTTGCCTAATTTGTCGACTCCCGTGCGCATGCGCGGGAGTGACGTCATCGCGGCTTCGCCGTATGGCAGCGGCGGAGCTGCGAGGCGCGACTCCCGTGCGCATGCGCGGGAGTGACGTCATCGCGGCTGCGCCGCTGTGATTCGTCGGAGCTGCGAGACGCCACCAGCAACATGGATGCGGCGGACTACAGGGGACAGCGGCGACTTCGCTGGCTCCTGTGTCAGGTAAGTGACACATAATGAGCTACTATGCGATGCATAGTAGTCCATTATGCTTTACCTTTGCAGGGAAAAAAAGAGGAAGTAAACCCATCAGGGTTTACTTCCTCTTTAATGGTTAATATTTACATTTTAAACAGTACAATGTTGTCAGAACCGGCATATTTTATTTTTTATTGTAAATAGACATTAAAAAATGCAACTCTGTTATACTCATTTATAAAACCAATATAAAGTTATTGATAAATGTCTTAAGAAACCTTCCAGTGTTAACAGAATGTGTAATTTGACATATTATAAAATAAAGGTTTTACACTATATGTTAAAGTCTCATTATTTCACATAATAATTCTAGTGTATTCTAGTCTAATATAACTTTTACACATGAAGGTAACTTTATGATAGTTTAACAGGATATATATATATATATATATATATATATATATATATATATATATATATATATATATATATATAAATATTCATACATATAGATAGGTAGGTAGATAGATAGTTATATCTATTTATATATATTTACTAGCTTTATTTACAAGCTTTACTAAAACAAAAAATTGCAGAAAAAAAAGAAATGCCACCCCTTGTATGATAAATTGAGAATAATATGTCCTTAAAGTGATTGTAAAAGTGATGTTTATAACAAATATGTTATACTTACCTGCTCTGCGCAGTTGGTTTTGCACAGAACAGCCGGATCCTCCTCTTCTCGGGTCCCTATTCTGTGCTCCTGGCCCCTCCCTCCTGTTGAGTGCCCCCACAGTAAGCAGCTTGCTATGGGGGAACCCAAGCCCAAAGCCATGGTTGGGCCCTGCCCCTTCTCACTCTTGATTGGCTAACTGAGTTTGATTGACAGCAGCAGGAGCCAATGACGCCACTGATGTGTCTAAGCCAATCAGGAGGGAAAGTCCCGGACAGCTGAGGCACTTGTAGACATCGCTGGACACAGATGGGGATCAGGTAAGTAGTAGGGGCACTGAGGGGGGCTGCTGAACACAGATAAAAAACCTTCTGACTTTACAGCCTCAATAAGGGTATATTAACATCAGATGTGGTGGGACTGTGTTGGGCGGCTATTCCAGTGCAGTCCCACCTTATGGACAAAGCTAAATTCTTTGTCCCTTATTTGCCCAGTTTTACAGCACTGTATTTTGGTGGTGTGTGCAATGAAAAGGGTACTGCATGTATTACCTCTTATCAATGCAGTACGATGAGAGGCAATCCACTGCTTTGCACTGCGTCACCAGCGATTGAACTTTGTGAGATGTCTTTGTAACATCTCAATAAAGTTTGTATATAAAAAAAAGGAAACAGCGTAATCCACCAAACACAGGTCTTCATCACTGTGCTGAGCTCAGCCGGATCGCACTGCACTCCAGCTGCTGCACTGTAATGCAGAGGTTGGTGTGAACCAGCCCCAAGAGTCCATATTATTATGATGTTCTATATATATGAACACTTTCCTCACCTGCAGCACCTCTATGAAAGAATGACCTTGGGTACATCCCACTGGTCAATTCATGTAATAAAGAAGAGAAGGATAGGGTCTCACTAATTAGGTGTACAGTTGTAGATTTTATTAAAAATGGATAATAAAAACACGCACTATATGCACTGACTGAAGAAGAAGAAATGGAAAGCATATCAAGAAGCCTCTGTGGTGTCCATCCCTCCAGTCTGGATTGCTGCCGGCATCTGATGTAATGGAGACGGATCAGCTTCTGCAGGGCTTGACAGGTAAGTGCACGGGGCACAACTACTGAGGATGGATCGTTCTCTTGCAACTCAATGGTAAATCTCATCGGGGGAACAGCCGGAGGTCTGGAACTCAGGAGGACGATATCACACACTGCAGGAAATTGAAGGGGGTCTGGTAATGCATTTCAGGGTTGGACTTTGTGCACTGGTGTGCAGTCATGTTGGAGGATCAGGAAGGGGCCATCCCCAAACTGTTCCCACAAAGTTGGGAGCATGACATTTTGCAAAATGTCTTGGCATGCTGATGCCTTAAGAGTTCCCTTCACTGGAACTAAGGGGCCAAGCACAACCCCGGAAAAACAACCATAACCCCCCTCCACCAAATGATTTGGACCAGTGCACAAAGCAAGGTCCAAAAAGACATGGATGAGCGAGTTTGGGGTGGAGGAACATGACTGGTCTGCACAGAGTCCTGACCTCAAGCCAACAAAACACTTTTGGGATGAATTATAGCAGAGACTGTGAGTCAGGCCTTCTCATCCAACATCACTGCCTGACTTCACAAATGTGCTTCTGGAAGAATGGTCAAACATTCCCATAGACACACTCCTAAACCATGTGGATAGCCTTCCCAGAAGAGTTGAAGCTGTTATAGATGCAAAGGGTGGGCCAACTCTATATTGAACCCTACAGACTAAGACTAGGATGCCATTAAAGTTCATGTGCATATAAAGGCATGCGTCCCAATACTTTTAACAATATAGTGTATATGGGCATCGCTGTCTGTGTAACCACAGCCTAACACTCCAAGTTTCCTTTCACAATAGCAGTAGGGGAGTTGCTAGGTGACAAAAAGACCATGAGCTTCAGCCCGAAGTCCAAACCCAGTGGCGACGATAGTGGCGCAGGGTTTGTTGGCTGGGCGGTGGGGTTGTGAGCAATGGCGGAACTACCGCTATAGCAACACATGCGGGCACTATGGGGCCCGCAGTCAAGTGGGGCCCGCTGAGGATAGGTGCCGCGGCTCCGCAAGTAGTCTGCGGGCGAGAGTGGATAGCTCCGCGGGTGAGAGCGGGTGGTCCGCGGGCGAGAACGGGTGGCTCCGCGGGTGAGAGCGGGCGGTCCGCTGGTGAGAGAGTGGGCGGTCCGTGGGCGTGAGCGGGCTGGCCAATCAGGGAGCTGACGGGCGGGGGAGCATAGAGATGACATCATCTCTCACCTCCCGGTGCCCCTGCATCCCTGCAGTGCAGTTCCCCCCTCACTGTGCAGGCAGCAAGGAAGCAGAGAGATGACATTATCTCTCTGCTGCCTGACTGATAATCTGCTGCCTGACTCTGTGACACAGAAGGAAAGTGACAGAGCAAGTGACAATCCATAATGTGTGGCAGGCGACGTGGCAAGTGACAACCCGGGACATGGCAAGTGACAATTCGTAACGTGTGGCAGGTGACGTGGCAAGTGAAAATCCGCCGTGACGTGGCAAGTGACAATCCGTAATGTGTGGCAGGTGACGTGGCAAGTGAAAATCCGTGACGTGGCAAGTGACAATCCGTAATGTGTCTCAAGTGACAACCTGGGACATGGCAAGTGACAATCCGTAATGTGTGGCAGGTGACGTGGCAAATGGCAACCTGGGACATGCCAAGTGACAATCTGTAATGTGTGGCAGGTGACGTGGCAAGTGACAATCTGGATGTGGCAAGTGACAATCCGTAACATGTGGCAGGTGACGTGGCAAGTGAAAATCCGTGACGTAGCAAGTGACAAACCGTAATGTGTGGCAGGTAACGTGGTAAGTGACAATCCGTAATGTGTGGCAGGTGACTTGGCAAGTGACAATCTGTAATGTGTGGCAGGTGACGTGGCAAGTGACAACCCAGGATGTGGCAAGTGACAATCCATAATGTGTGGCAAGTGACAATCTAGGACGTGGCAAGTGACAATCCATAATGTGTGGCGAGTGGCAATCTAGGACGTGGCAAGTGACAATCTGTAATGTGTGGCAAGTGGCAATCTAGGATGTGGCAAGGGACAATCCGTAATGTGTGGCAGGTAACGTGGCAAGTGACAATCCGCGACGTGGTAAGTGGATAATCCACAACATGTGGCAGGTGACATTCTGCAATGTGTCACAAGTGACAATCTGCATCTAGTGGCAGGCGACGTGGCAAGTGGACAAGCCGCAACGTGTGGCAGGTGATGTGACAAGTGACAATCCTTAATGTGTGGCAAGTGACAATCCAGGACGTGGCAAGTGACAATCCATAATGTGTGGCAAGTTACGTGGCAAGTGACAATCTGGGATGTGGCAAGTGGACAATCCGCAACATGTGGCAGGTGACATTCCGCAACGTGTGACAAGTGACAATCTGCATCTGGTGACAGGAGATGATGGCAAGTGACACGCTCAGGGATCCCACTGATTTTGCATTATGGTGAGTTGAACTATTTTGTTTTATATAACAGAACAGAAATTGGTTAGAAGGCATGGAGTTCTGCAATGTGTTCCCTTCAGGGGCTGCATACAGTAAACTGCATACTTTGTTGTTAAAAATTAATATAAGCCGTTGCCTGGGTACTGTGCCACATGGGTGTGGTAGTCTGTTGTTCAATGGCATTAGTTCATTTTTTTTTGTGGAGGGGGGCCCATACAACATTTTGCTATGGGGCCCTGTGATTTCTAGTTATGCCCCTGGTTGTGAGGTTGTGTGGCGGGGGTAAGCTCACTTGCTGGTTGCTGACTGGCTTACCGGTGCCCATCAATGCTGACCACTAAACTCACACTGACATACACTTTTTACATACACTGACCTACCTGACATACATACACTGACCTACCTAACACACACTGACCTACCTGACATACACACACTGACCTACCTGACATGCACTGACCTACCTGACATACACACATTGACCTACCTGACATAAACTGACCTACCTCACATGCACTGACCTACCTGACTACATACACTGACCTACATACACTGGTTGTGCTCCCATCATCACAGCAGGCAGCCAGAGGAGGAGGGGAGAGAGGAGAGCCGAGCACCGAGCAGTGATCTCACAGTGGAATGGCAGCCACATTGTAATTCCCACCTTCTGGAGCCTGCAGCACCTATGATGGATGCCACACGTCCCGCCGCCCCACCATTGGACCAGTGGGATGTCCATCATAGGTGCTGCAGGCACCAGAAGGCGGGACCTGCTATGTGACTCGGACGCTCTCGGCGGCACTCGGGGCTACTAACACAGTTGTGCATCCCTGAGGCCTGGGGCTTTCCAGGGACCCATGCGAGTTTCCAGCCCCTCCCTCCCAACACCACTGAATAGCAGCACTGTTTATGGCCTTCGAAAAGCGATTTGCGATAGATCACTTCTTTTCAGAGGATGGTAAAAGGAAATTTTCAAACATTCATACTGCCACCTCCTGATGATGATGATGATTTTGTACAGCAAGCCCACACCGCAACTGTGAGACAAGCTCTTACCTTGCAGTAGTGGATCGGTCACATTCACTTACATGGGAGAATTAGACAGGTGGACCTGCATCAAACTTGCCATGTCTTGCTAAAATTGCTGCATTGCAATTGAAAACATAGCAGTAATGTGTACTCACCAGACGCATCACCTCCTCACTGCCTCTGAAAAGCAATCCACTACAGATCTCTGTTAGAGAGGCAGTAATGTTTGCCACACATCTAAACTTAGCCAAGAGTAGGGACCCATTCACACTATTGCTGAACGCTGAAGTGTTGCACCAATGCATATACACTATTGTATTGCAGCAATGCATGTTATGAACAATGATATGATGAGGTGTCATACTGAATGGAACCACAACACCCCTGCATTGAAGCACACTGCCAATGCATTGCCATGTTGTGCCATGCTGTGGCGTGTTGCAATGAAAAACATGGTGCAGTTACATTTTGTATTGCATTTTAATGATTTGCAAGACTAATAACTAAATAGGCTGCCTTAATGTGATGCCCACTAAACATACAGCATCACACATGCACACCTCCCAACTTTTTGAGATGGCAATGAGGGACACCTATCAGCAAAAGTATGCAGGCATAGGACACACCCCCTGCCACACCCACTTAAAGGAGAATTGTACAAAAAGATTGGTTAAACACACAAGTGCTTTTTTTACCACTACTATTCCTTTATATTGGCTTCTGGAATTTACAAATGCAGAAATTTAGAAATCAGATGAAAGGTTTAGCCCTGGGAATCACTTTTTGATAGATAAAAAGTACATTTTATATACAACTATATGGATCATATCAAAATGAGGGACAAATGAGGAGGAATGAGGGATGAAGGGATATTTCTCCAAATATTACTCTCACTTTGGTGTGCATGGCGGCATTTCACATGTGTCGCACCATTGATGCTTTTCTAAATAGGCAACCCCACCGCATGCATTTGTGTTCACATGTGTGTGTATGGGGGAGTGGGGTTCAAAATTTGGGGAGGGTTTAAGTGCTTGGCTGTAACTTTAATTGTTTGCATTTTTTTATCACATACGGGACATAAAGTCCACTATGTGGTGTATTTTGTGGTGACAAGGTCTCTTTAATAATACATCAGCAGTCCTGATGTCTCACCTGCTCTCCAATGATGCTAATGGAGTGCAGATCACCCCCATTTGTTTCTTCCCCCACCATATGCACTGGATGAAGTGACACCAAGACCCGGAAATGACGTTTCACATGTCGCTTCTGTGTCATTACCAGGAAGGGGAGATCAACGAACAAAGATAATAAAAAAGGACAGAATAGTTTGTAAATTGCCAAATGAATGTGCAGCTATTATGTCCCTTATCTAGTATCTTGCAGAAGCTATTTCTTCACAAAAATATAAAACGTTATCACCATCTACAGTACCCAAAACTATGTCCATTTATGTCTTCTCAGAATAATTTACTAGAAAATGTTCAGTGTTTGTAAATGATCTAGGACTTGGATTATTGTGGAATGTGATTGTATTGGTAAGTAAATGACTAAATTCTAAACTTTTTGCTATTTTAGGACTATTTCTGGATTGCCATGGAGCACGCCAGCGGAGGGGATCTTCATCTCCTGGGTGAACAGGGAGACTTTGACATCGGCACCATCAGGTAGGTACCGTCATTAACAATGAAAGCACCACTGACTCACATTGTGCTACATCATACCATGGTAACAAAGGCTTCACCTGTAGGACCCCACAATACAAAAGAAGAACATACACCCCTATAATAGACATGGGGGAAGTTTAGAGCTTCACAGACAATTGAGAACACAACTGACCAAGCCAGCCCTGCAGTCACAGCGAGGAATAATTCTCAGATGTCCCACGATCCATTCTCTAAAATATAAAATCTTCCTGCATCTCTCTGTGTGTTTTTGAATAGAGCAGCTTTGATAAGGGTTTTGATTGTGAACTGGGAACACCTAGGGGTATTTCTGAACATACACATGAAAATACATTCTATTTACTTCTGTATTAGAATATATATATATATTGGAAGATGATAAATTATTTTTTGTTGTTTCTTCAATAGATTCTACACTACCGAATGCATCATTGGCCTCCAACAGTTCCATGAGAAAGGCTTTATCCATCGGTAAGTTCTCGTCTTTATTCTACAGCTTCCCACAAATAGTTCTTACTTTACATTTCATCTGTTTATTCAACAAGATTTACCAACATTTGTAGTGTGAGGACCACCTAAACAATTACCTACCTTTATATCCAATGTGCTAGGTCCTCCAGCTACAAAGTGGTTTGTAAATGTTGTGATTCTGAAACATATTGGGGTTGATTTGCTAAAACTGGAGAGTGAAAAACTCCGGAGCAGCTCTGCATAGAAACCAATCAGCCTCCAAGTTTTTTTTTTTTGTCAAAGCTTAATTGAACAAGCTGATGTTGGAAGCTGATTGGCTACCATGCACAGCTGCACCAGATTTTTCACTCAGTAGTTTTAGTAAATCAACCCCATTGTCTGCAATAAAACTGAAGTATTCATATTCAGTGTACAGTAATACATACTCTAAAGGCAGAAGGTTTTTTACCTTAATTCATTCCATGCATTCTCTGTGTGCAGCCCCCTCCCCCCTTATACTTACCTGAGCCTGATCTCGATCCAGCAATGTGCCCGAGAGTGGCGGTTCTCTCCTCCTCCTCCGCTCTCCTTACTGCTCATGGATGCAGCATTGGGAGCCATTGGCTCCTGCTGCTTTCAATCATAGCCTGTAAGGTGAGAGGGGGCGGAGTCAAGCTGTGCTGTATATGTCAATGGACACACAAAGTGTGGCGTGGGAGTGATCCTGCATGAGTACCCCCATAGAAAGCGGTTTGCTGTAAGAGCAATTACATAGGAGGAGAAGCCACAACCATTAGTGGGGGACCCAAAGAATAGGAGGATGGGGGCTGCTTAGTGTAAAACAAATACACAGAGCAAGTATAACATGTTTTTTATTTAGAAGAAAAATTCCCTTTATAATCACTTTTAGGTTGTGGTGTCACTGCTGTGTTGCTGTAAGACAAATATTACTGCAACAAGTAGCAATGTGCATTATCCAAGTTGGTACACTGAGGTGCTCTTCATTGTTAATGGCACCCCTAATGTACCTTGCCAATGCATACATGTTGCAGCGTGCCACAATGCCCAGAAAGGTACTTCAATGCATTATGGTGTGCTGCGTTACTACAAATTGTACACATCCATTTTTTATTTGTGCATTTTAGTGCGTTAGGCAGAACTTTAAAATGAATGGGCTGCCTTAATGCAACCAGTGTTAAAGTGGTGTTGACACCAAGAAATAAAACAGTGTTTGAAAATCTTTAAAAAAATAAGAAAAAATAATTGGAAAAAATATTTTTACTCACCTCTAAATACCTGTTGCTAAGGAGTCCCTCGTAGTCTGCCTTCTTCCTTGCCCGGGCTAGTGACATCACTTCCCCTCGCGCCACACAGTCATCTGGGACCTGTCACGTGTTGCACAGACAACTTCATCGGAGCATGGAGGAGAAGTTGAGAATGTTCCTCAGAAGAGCTAGAAGAATCTTCGCTGCACAAGCAAGGAAGAAGTTGATCCTCTTCGAAAGGTGGGACCTTTCCAGATCTATACTTGGGTTGTGTTTGGATTTGAGAATGTGGGGTATGGATTTGCTGTGTCAACATGTGTGGATTTGGGGTTAGGTTAGGCAGGTTGGGTTTGCTGTGTGTGTGTATTTGGGGAGAAGGTAAGGAAGGTTGGTTTTTCTGTGTGTCTGATTTTGGGCTATAAGCCCCAAAGTATTGCGCCTATCTAATAGCGTATTCATGCGCTATTTGGGGATAGTAGGTGCATGATTTTGGGTTTCATGTGTGTGTGTATTTGGGGGGAAGGTGAGGAAGGGTGGGTTTGCTGTGTGTCTGATTTTGGGCCATGAGCCTCAAAGTATTCCTCCTGTCTGATAGCACATTCATGAGCTATAAAAGAAAAAGGAGGACAGGGAAGTGTTGTGTACCCCTACTCCTTCTATAGGGTGAAGCCAGCACTTCTTTAAAATTGTGCGCATCACTGGCCAACTGAATTTGGTGGCTGAAAATGGCTCAGACATTAAGCTCTGAACTATCTGGACCATTAGATGTGCACACACAAGCAAAAAGGCAGAAAATGAGAAAAGTGTTGCACAGACCCCTTCATCAGAGCATGGAGGAGAAGTTGAGATGTTCCCTCAGAAGATCTAGAAGAATCTTCTCTGCACAAGCAAGGAAGAAGTTGATCCTCTTCGAAAGGTAGGACCTTTCCAGATCTATACTTGTGTTATGTTTGGAATTGAGAAGTTGGGGTGTGGATTTGCTGTGTCAAGTGTGTGGATTTGGGGAGAGTAGGTGCAGGATTTTGGGTTTGCTGTGTGTGTATTTGGGGGGAAGGTGAGGAAGGGTGGGTTTGCTGTGTGTTTGATTTTGGGCCATGAGCCTCAAAGTATTCCTCCTGTCTGATAGCGCATTCATGTGCTATAAAAGAAAAAGGAGGACAGAGAAATGTTATGTACCCCTACTCTTCTTTAGGGTGAAGCCAGCACTTCATTAAAATTGTGCGCATCACTGGCCAACTGAATTTGGCGGCTGACCAATGGCTCAGACATTAAGCTCTGAACTATCTGGACCATCAGATGTGCACACACAAGAAAAAAGGCAGAAAATGAGAAAAGTGTTGCACAGACCCCTTCATCAGAGCATGGAGAAGTTGAGATGTTCCCTCTGAAGATCTAGAAGAATCTTCTCTGCACAAGCAAGGAAGAAGTTGATCCTCTTCGAAAGGTAGGACCTTTCCAGATCTATACTTGTGTTATGTTTGGAATTGAGACGTTGGGGTGTGGATTTGCTGTGTCAAGTGTGTGTATTTGGGGAGAGTAGGTGCAGGATTTTGGGTTTGCTGTGTGTGTATTTGGGGGGAAGGTGAGGAAGGGTGGGTTTGCTGTGTGTCTGATTTTGGGCCATGAGCCTCAAAGTATTCCTCCTGTCTGATAGCGCATTCATGAGCTATAAAAGAGAAAGGAGGACAGAGAAATGTTATGTACCCCTACTCTGCTTTAGGGTGAAGTCAGCACTTCATTAAAATTGTGCGCATCACTGGCCAACTGAATTTTGCGGCTGACCAATGGCTCAGACATTAAGCTTTGAACTATCTGGACCATCAGATGTGCACACACAAGAAAAAAGGCAGAAAATGAGAAAAGTGTTGCACAGACCCCTTCATCAGAGCATGGAGAAGTTGAGATGTTCCCTCTGAAGATCTAGAAGAATCTTCTCTGCACAAGCAAGGAAGAAGTTGATCCTCTTCGAAAGGTAGGACCTTTCCAGATCTATACTTGTGTTATGTTTGGAATTGAGACGTTGGGGTGTGGATTTGCTGTGTCAAGTGTGTGTATTTGGGGAGAGTAGGTGCAGGATTTTGGGTTTGCTGTGTGTGTATTTGGGGGGAAGGTGAGGAAGGGTGGGTTTGCTGTGTGTCTGATTTTGGGCCATGAGCCTCAAAGTATTCCTCCTGTCTGATAGCGCATTCATGAGCTATAAAAGAGAAAGGAGGACAGAGAAATGTTATGTACCCCTACTCTGCTTTAGGGTGAAGTCAGCACTTCATTAAAATTGTGCGCATCACTGGCCAACTGAATTTTGCGGCTGACCAATGGCTCAGACATTAAGCTCTGATCTATCTGGACCATCAGATGTGCACACACAAGCAAAAAGGCAGAAAATGAGAAAAGTGTTGCACAGACCCCTTCATCAGAGCATGGAGGAGAAGAGATGTTCCCTCAGAAGATCTAGAAGAATCTTCTCTGCACAAGTAAGGAAGAAGTTGATCCTCTTCGAAAGGTAGGACCTTTCCAGATCTATACTTGTGTTATGTTTGGAATTGAGAAGTTGGGGTGTGGATTTGCTGTGTCAATGTGTGTGTATTTGGGGAGAGTAGGTGCAGTATTTTGGGTTTGCTGTGTGTGTATTTGGGGGGAAGGTGAGGAAGGGTGGGTTTGCTGTGTGTCTGATATTGGGCCATAAGCCTCAAAGTATTCCTCCTGTCTGATAGCGCATTCATGAGCTATAAAAGAAAAAGGAGGACAGGGAAGTGTTGTGTTCCCCTACTCTGCTTAGGGGTGAAACCAGCACTTCATTAAAATTGTGCGCATCACTGGCCAACTGAATTTGGCGGCTGACCAATGGTTCAGAACTATCTGGACCATCAGATGTTCACACACAAGCAAAAAGGCAGAAAATAAGAAAAGTGTTGCACAGACCCCTTCATCAGAGCATAGAGGAGAAGTTGAGATGTTCCCTCAGAAGATCTAGAAGAATCTTCTCTGCACAAGCAAGGAAGAAGTTGATCCTCTTCGAAAAGGTAGGACCTTTCCAGATCTATACTTGTGTTATGTTTGGAATTGAGAAGTTGGGGTGTGGATTTGCTGTGTCAAGAGTGTGGATTTGGGGAGAGTAGGTGCAGGATTTGGGGTTTGCTGTGTGTGTATTTGGGGGGAAGGTGAGGAAGGGTGGGTTTGCTGTGTGTCTGATTTTGGGCCATGAGCCTCAAAGTATTCCTCCTGTCTGCTAGCGCATTCATGAGCTATAAAAGAAAAAGGAGAACAGAGAAATGTTATGTACCCCTACTCTTCTTTAGGGTCAAACCAGCACTTCATTAAAATTGTGCGCATCACTGGCCAACTGAATTTTGCGGCTGACCAATGGCTCAGACATTAAGCTCTGAACTATCTGGACCATCAGATGTGCACACACAAGAAAAAAGGCAGAAAATGAGAAAAGTGTTGCACAGACCCCTTCATCAGAGCATGGAGGAGAAGTTGAGATGTTCCCTCAGAAGATCTAGAAGAATCTTCTCTGCACAAGCAAGGAAGAAGTTGATCCTCTTCGAAAGGTAGGACCTTTCAGGATCTATACGTGTGTTATGTTTGGAATTGAGAAGTTGTGGTGTGGATTTGCTGTGTCAAGTGTTTTGATATGGAGAAAGTAGGTGCAGGATTTTGGGTTTGCTGTGTGTGTGTATTTTGTGGGAAGGTGAGGAAGGGTGGGTTTGCTGTGTGTCTGATTTTGGGCCATAATCCTCAAAGTATTCCTCCTGTCAGATAGCGCATTCATGAGCTATAAAAGAAAAAGGAGGACAGGGAAATGTTATGTACCCCTACTCTGCTTTAGGGTGAAGCCAGCACTTCATTAAAATTGTGCGCATCACTGGCCAACTGAATTTGGCGGCTGACCAATGGCTCAGACATTAAACTCTGAACTATCTGGACCATCAGATGTTCACACACAAGCAAAAAGGCAGAAAATAAGAAAAGTGTTGCACAGACCCCTTCATCAGAGCATAGAGGAGAAGTTGAGATGTTCCCTCAAAAGATCTAGAAGAATCTTCTCTGCACAAGCAAGGAAGAAGTTGATCCTCTTCGAAAGGTAGGACCTTTCCAGATCTATACGTGTGTTATGTTTGGAATTGAGAAGTTGGGGTGTGGATTTGCTGTGTCAAGTGTGTGTATTTGGGGAGAGTAGGTGCAGGATTTTGGGTTTGCTGTGTGTGTATTTGGGGGGAAGGTGAGGAAGGGTGGGTATGCTGTGTGTCTGATTTTGGGCCATGAACCTCAAAGTATTCCTCCTGTCTGATAGGGCATTTATGAGCTATAAAAGAAAAAGGAGGACAGAGAAATGTTATGTACCCCTACTCTGCTTTAGGGTGAAACCAGCACTTCACTAAAATTGTGCACATCACTGGCCAACTGAATTTGGTGAATGACCAATGGCTCAGACATTAAGCTCTGAACTATCTGGATCATCAGATGTGCACACACAAGAAAAAAGGCAGAAAATGAGAAAAGTGTTGCACAGACCCCTTCATCAGAGCATGGTGGAGAAGTTGAGATGTTTCCTCAGAAGATCTAGAAGAATCTTCTCTGCACAAGCAAGGAAGAAGTTGATCCTCTTCGAAAAGTAGGACCTTTCCAGATCTATACTTGTGTTATGTTTGGAATTGAGAAGTTGGGGTGTGGATTTGCTGTGTCAAGTGTGTGGATTTGGGGAGAGTATGTGCAGGATTTTGGGTTTGCTGTGTGTGTATTTGGGGGGAAGGTGAGGAAGGGTGGGTTTGCTGTGTGTCTGATTTTGGGCAATGAGCCTCAAAGTATTCCTCCTGTCTGATAGCGCATTCATGAGCTATAAAAGAAAAAGGAGGACAGAGAAATATTTTGTACCCCTACTCTGCTTTAGGGTGAAGCCAGCACTTCTTTAAAATTGTGCGCATCACTGGCCAACTGAATTTGGTGGCTGACAATGGCTCAGACATTAAGCTCTGAACTATCTGGACCATCAGATGTGCACACACAAGAAAAAAGGCAGAAAATGAGAAAAGTGTTGCACAGACCCCTTCATCAGAGCATGGAGGAGAAGTTGAGATGTTCCCTCAGAAGATCTAGAAGAATCTTCTCTGCACAAGCAAGGAAGAAGTTGATCCTCTTCGAAAGGTAGGACCTTTCCAGATCTATACTTGTGTTATGTTTGGAATTGAGAAGTTGGGGTGTGGATTTGCTGTGTCAAGTGTGTGGATTTGGGGAGAGTATGTGCAGGATTTTGGGTTTGCTGTGTGTGTATTTGGGGGGAAGGTGAGGAAGGGTGGGTTTGCTGTGTGTCTGATTTTGGGCCATGAGCCTCAAAGTATTCCTCCTGTCTGATAGCGCATTCATGAGCTATAAAAAAAAAAGGAGGACAGAGAAATGTTATGTACCCCTACTCTGCTTTAGGGTGAAGCCAGCACTTCTTTAAAATTGTGCGCATCACTGGCCAACTGAATTTGGTGGCTGACAATGGCTCAGACATTAAGCTCTGAACTATTTGGACCATCAGATGTGCACACACAAGAAAAAAGGCAGAAAATGAGAAAAGTGTTGCACAGACCCCTTCATCAGAGCATGGTGGAGAAGCTGAGATGATTCCTCAGAAGATCTAGAAGAATCTTCTCTGCACAAGCAAGGAAGAAGATGATCCTCTTCGAAAGGTAGGACCTTTCCAGATCTATACTTGTGTTATGTTTGGAATTGAGATGTTGGGGTGTGGATTTGCTGCGTCAAATGTGTGGATTTGGGGAGAGTAGGTGCAGGATTTGGGGTTTGCTGTGTGTGTATTTGGGGGGAAGGTGAGGAAGGGTGGGTTTGCTGTGTGTCTGATTTTGGGCCATGAGCCTCAATGTATTCCTCCTGTCTGATAGCGCATTCATGAGCTATAAAAGAAAAAGGAAGACAAAGAAATGTTATGTACCCCTACTCTTCTTTAGGGTGAAGCCTGCACTTCTTTAAAATTGTGCGCATCACTGGCCAACTGAATTTGGTGGCTGAACATGGCTCAGACATTAAGCTCTGAACTATCTGGACCATCAGATGTGCACACACAAGAAAAAAGGCAGAAAATGAGAAAAGTGTTGCACAGACCCCTTCATCAGAGCATGGTGGAGAAGTTGAGATGTTTCCTCAGAAGATCTAGAAGAATCTTCTCTGCACAAGCAAGGAAGAAGTTGATCCTCTTCGAAAGGTAGGACCTTTCCAGATCTATACTTGTGTTATGTTTGGAATTGAGAATTTGGGGTGTGGATTTGCTGTGTCAAGTGTGTGGATTTGGGGAGAGTATGTGCAGGATTTTGGGTTTGCTGTGTGTGTATTTGGGGGGAAGGTGAGGAAGGGTGGGTTTGCTGTGTGTCTGATTTTGGGCCATGAGCCTCAAAGTATTCCTCCTGTTTGATAGCGCATTCATGAGCTATAAAAGAAAAAGGAGGACAGAGAAATGTTATGTACCCCTACTCTGCTCTAGAGTGAAGCCAGCACTTCTTTAAAATTGTGCGCATCACTGGCCAACTGAATTTGGTGGCTGACAATGGCTCAGACATTAAGCTCTGAACTATCTGGACCATCAGATGTGCACACACAAGAAAAAAGGCAGAAAATGACAAAAGTGTTGCACAGACTCCTTCATCAGAGCATGGTGGAGAAGTTGAGATGTTTCCTCAGAAGATCTAGAAGAATCTTCTCTGCACAAGCAAGGAAGAAGTTGATCCTCTTCGAAAGGTAGGACCTTTCCAGATCTATACTTGTGTTATGTTTGGAATTGAGAAGTTGGGGTGTGGATTTGCTGCGTCAAGTGTGTGGATTTGGGGAGAGTAGGTGCAGGATTTTGGGTTTGCTGTGTGTATTTGGGGGGAAGGGTGGGTTTGCTGCGTGTTTGATTTTGGGCCATAAGCCTCAATGTATTCCTCCTGTCTGATAGCGCATTCATGTGCTATAAAAGAAAAAGGAGGACAGAGAAATGTTATGTACCCCTACTCTGCTTTAGGGTGAAACAAGCACTTCATTAAAATTGTGCGTATCACTGGCCAACTGAATTTGGCGGCTGACCAATGGCTCAGACATTAAGCTCTGAACTATCTGGACCATCAGATGTGCACACACAAGAAAAAAGGCAGAAAATGAGAAAATTGTTGCATAGACCCCTTCATCACAGCATAGAGGAGAAGTTGAGATGTTCCCTCAGAAGATCTAGAAGAATCTTCTCTGCACAAGCAAGGAAGAAGTTGATCCTCTTCGAAAGGTAGGACCTTTCGAGATCTATACGTGTGTTATGTTTGGAATTGAGACGTTGGGGTGTGGATTTGCTGCGTCAAGTGTGTGGATTTGGGGAGAGTAGGTGCAGGATTTTGGGTTTGCTGTGTGTGTATTTGGGGGGAAGGTGAGGAAGGGTGGGTTTGCTGTGTGTCTGATTTTGGGCCATGAGCCTCAAAGTATTCCTCCTATCTGATAGCGCATTCATGAGCTATAAAAGAAAAAGGAGGACAGAGAAATGTTATGTACCCCTACTCGGCTTTAGGGTGAAGCCAGCACTTCTTTAAAATTGTGCGCATTACTGGCCAACTGAATTTGGTGGCTGACAATGGCTCAGACATTAAGCTCTGAACTATCTGGACCATCAGATGTGCACACACAAGAAAAAAGGCAGAAAATGAGAAAAGTGTTGCACAGACCCCTTCATCAGAGCATGGTGGAGAAGCTGAGATGTTTCCTCAGAAGATCTAGAAGAATCTTCTCTGCACAAGCAAGGAAGAAGTTGATCCTCTTCGAAAGGTAGGACCTTTCCAGATCTATACTTGTGTTATGTTTGGAATTGAGAAGTTGGGGTGTGGATTTGCTGCGTCAAGTGTGTGGATTTGGGGAGAGTAGGTGCAGGATTTTGGGTTTGCTGTGTGTGTATTTGGGGGGAAGGTGAGGAAGGGTGGGTTTGCTGTGTGTCTGATTTTGGGCCATGAGCCTCAAAGTATTCCTCCTGTCTGATAGCGCATTCATGAGCTATAAAAGAAAAAGGAGGACAGAGAAATGTTATGTACCCCTACTCTGCTTTAGGGTGAAGCCAGCACTTCTTTAAAATTGTGCGCATCACTGGCCAACTGAATTGGCGGCTGACAATGGCTCAGACATTAAGCTCTGAACTATTTGGACCATCAGATGTGCACACACAAGAAAAAAGGCAGAAAATGAGAAAACTGTTGCACAGACCCCTTCATCAGAGCATGGTGGAGAAGCTGAGATGATTCCTCAGAAGATCTAGAAGAATCTTCTCTGCACAAGCAAGGAAGAAGTTGATCCTCTTCGAAAGGTAGGACCTTTCCAGATCTATACTTGTGTTATGTTTGGAATTGAGACGTTGGGGTGTGGATTTGCTGCGTCAAATGTGTGGATTTGGGGAGAGTAGGTGCAGGATTTTGGGTTTGCTGTGTGTGTATTTGGGGGGAAGGTGAGGAAGGGTGGTGTCACGACCACTCTGACGTTTCGGCCAAACACAGGAGTCTTACCCGTCGGAACCCGTCGTGGAGAGTCCGTCGTTCCCCTTGGACGCGCGCTAAAGCGAACGAACGCTTTCGCGTCGACGCGAACGCGCACACACACGCACGCAGGTCACGAACGGGTGCACGTGTACGTGCAAGGGCGCGCTGACCCGTCGTACGTCCGTTTGGCGCCCTAAGGCCTTCTTTAGTCACTGGCTCCCTCCTACCCGTGCTGTCCAGTCTACAGCGTGTCCGTGATCTTGCTTCCAGTATCTGTACCCGTTACCTTGGTTCCTGATATCCGGCTTGTTCCTTGACCCTGATCCGTTGCTGCCTGCCTACGACCTCTGCTTGTCTGACCACGTCTCTGCCTCATCCTCTGTACCTTGCTGACCGATTCCTGCTGACCCGGCCTGTACCCGACTCCGCTGTTCCTGTTGCCTGTCTGAGTTCCTGTGTTACCGGACGTCTGCTCTCCAGCCAGTCTCCGCACTTGTGCCTGCCCGCTACAGCCAAGCACCTCCTGCTCTGCCAACTTGCTGTCGGTGCCCAGCTGATTCTCCGGACCAGTACTACCTGCCAGGCACTTGTGCCCCCTGAGCTATTGAATACCTGTCTCCACCTCCAGGGGTTCTTTAACCAGGGGATACGAGGGGCCGCTCCCTGCATTCCAGGCTCAACTACTAGGTACGTGACAGTACTGGACAGCCATGTCCGAGCCTGCGCAGGGAGCCTCCCCCATGGACGAGCTCTGCCACCATCTGGCCGGCCTTACCCAGGCAGTTAAGAACCTTCAAGAGGGCTACGGTAGACTGGAGGAACAAATCCAGGCGCTATCCGCCTCTGCACCAGTGGCTGCTGGGGTCCATGCCCCACCGTCAGTCGTGATGCTCCCACCTGAGCCCAAGGTCCCAACTCCGGAACGATTCGCAGGAGACCGGAGCAAGTTCAGGGCGTTCCGCAACTCTTGCGAACTCTATTTCGCCCTACAACCCAGAACATTCTCTCTTGAAGCGACGAAAGTGGGATTTGTCATCTCCCTGCTAAGCAACGAACCCCAGGCCTGGGCACACCGTCTGTTGGAACGGAAGGACTCATCTTTAGACTCCATGGACATCTTCTTCCAGGCAATGTCCAGGCTCTATGAGGACCCCCAGTTAGCCGCAACTGCAGAAGCAGCCCTACGTGCCCTGCAACAAGGTCGCAGACCTGTGGAGGACTACGTCTCAGAGTTCAGACGATGGAGTGCAGACACAGATTGGAACAACGCGGCCTTGCGGTACCAGTTCCGCACGGGTCTCTCCGAGGCTCTGAAGGACGAGCTGGCACGTGTGGGTGTTCCCGAGACCCTGGAGGCCCTGATAGACGCTTCTATCCAGATTGACAGGCGTTTGAGGGAGCGCCGCCAAGAACGATCTTCCGCAACTTCCCGTCCGATTTGGATGCTACCACGGGTGCCTAGTCACCCAACTCCGCCTGCTCCAGTCGCATCCACATTGGACACCCCGGAGCCCATGCAGCTGGGGCTACTCCGCCCATCTTTGACTCTAGAAGAACGCCAGCGTCGTCGGGTCAACAATCTCTGCCTATACTGCGGAGAACCAGGGCACTTTGTTCGTTCCTGCCCAGCCAAGACGCGTAAGTGCCTCCTTGTCCCACCTGTTCCCTCACCTGTGTTGCCTGATAACATCTCCCATCTAGCTGTTCCTGTTCTCTTACAGCTTCCAGGAAGGACTGTCTCAACCCACGCGGTTATTGATTCCGGGGCATGCAGTGGCTTTGTAGATTCGTCCTTCGCCCGAAAGAACAGGATCCCTCTTAGACCAAGGGAGAAGGGGCTCTCGGTATACCTGGCCGACGGGTCTACCTTGGAATCAGGACCAGTAACCCAGGAGACCAGTCCTCTACCCGTTGTCATCGCCGGGACTCACCAAGAACTCCTTTGCCTAGATGTCATCCAGTCTCCTCTGTTCCCCATCATCCTAGGCATGCCCTGGTTGAAGGCACACAACCCACGCATTGATTGGGCCACCGGAGTAATTGAATTTTCCTCGGACTACTGCCACCGGCATTGTTGCCCGACCCCCAACGGGGACTCTTCTGTCCTTCTCTGTTTGGATTCTGATGAGGAAACCCGACAAGCCGTGCCTGAGCAATACCACGCTTTTCTGGACGTCTTCAGTAAGAAGGGAGCAGAAACTCTCCCGCCTCATAGGCCTTATGATTGCCCTATTGAACTGCTCCCGGGGGCGGAAATCCCCTTCGGAAGGATCTTCCCCCTATCCGAATCCGAGCTGAATACCCTAAAGACCTATTTGGACGATAATCTCGAAAAGGGGTTCATCCGACCTTCTACCTCCCCAGCCGGCGCTGGGATCTTCTTCGTGGAAAAGAAGGACCATTCTCTGCGCCCATGCGTGGATTATCGGGCGCTAAACAAGATCACCGTTAAAAATCGCTACCCTCTGCCATTAGTACCTGAACTTTTCCAGAGACTGGGTTCCGCTAAGCTGTTCACAAAACTGGATCTTCGGGGTGCCTACAACCTCGTCCGTATCAGAAAGGGCGACGAGTGGAAAACAGCCTTTCGTACCCGCTTCGGACACTACGAATACTTAGTGATGCCATTCGGGCTGTGTAACGCCCCGGCTACGTTCCAGCATTTTGTCAACGACATTTTTAGAGACTTTCTTGATTTGTTTGTGATTATTTACTTGGATGACATACTAATTTTTTCCTCCACTTTAGCCATCCACAGAGAACATGTCAAGAAGGTTCTGACCCGCCTCCGTTTCCACGGCCTGTACGCCAAGCCCGAAAAATGCGTTTTTGAAAAAGAGAGTATTCAGTTCCTCGGCCTGATTATCTCAGTTCGAGGGGTAGAGATGGATCCCCAGAAGATCTCTGCAATCCAGGACTGGCCTGCCCCCTCCGATAGGAAGGGAGTTCAGCGATTCGTGGGCTTCGCGAACTTTTATCGCAAGTTCATAAAAGGATTCTCCTCTATCATCGCCCCCATTACCGGGCTAACCAAGCAGGGCTCTAAGTTCCGCTGGACCCCTGAGGCACAAGAGGCCTTCAAGACCCTGAAGAAATTGTTCGTCTCAGCTTCAATCCTGAAGCACCCTGATCCCACTCTGCCGTATACCCTTGAAGTTGACGCTTCGGAAGTAGCAGTCGGAGCTATACTCTCCCAGAGGCAGGGACCCAAGTCCTTACTTCACCCAGTCGCCTTTTTCTCCCGCAAATTAGCTGAAGCCGAAAGAAATTACGACGTTGGTGATCGCGAGCTTTTAGCAATTAAGTCTGCACTTGAGGAGTGGCGCTATCTGCTAGAGGGGGCTATCCATCCAATTCTGGTCTATACGGACCACAAAAACTTAGAATACCTGAAGACAGCTAAAAGGTTGAAACCTCGTCAAGCCAGGTGGGCACTCTTTTTCTCGAGGTTCGTATTCCATATAACTTACCGTCCCGGATCCAAGAATACGAAGCCTGACGCGTTGTCTCGCATGTTTAGCCAGCCGGAAGATTCGTCTCCCATCGACACCATTCTCCCTGCTGGAAACTTTCTCTTACTCCAAGGAGATGTGATCTCTCAAGTCAAGCAAGCCTCCATGGGCGCCTTACCTCCACCCGGCATTCCGCTGTCTTCCAACGATGACCTTATGTGGCATGGGAACAGGATCTTTATTCCCCAGGCAGTTCGGACCCTGGTTCTGGCCTCCTGTCATGACCATCCCATGGCTGGCCACTTCGGAATATTCAAGACACTAGAATTGCTCAGGCGCAATTTCTGGTGGCCGCGGATGAAGGAAGACTGCAAGAGTTACATACAGGCCTGCACTACCTGCATTCGGAGTAAGGGCGACAAGTCTAGAGCCTGGGGCTTACTAAGACCACTACCTGTTCCTGATAGACCATGGAGAATGATCTCCATGGATTTTATTGTTGAACTTCCCCCTTCAGAGAACCATACAACGATCTTTGTCGTAGTCGATAGGCTCACTAAAATGGCTCATTTCTTGCCCATGAAGGGCACCCCCTCAGCCACGGAGACAGCTAACGCTTTCATAAAGGAAATAGTAAGACTTCATGGCATCCCCGCCAACATCACATCTGATAGGGGGGTGCAGTTTACCTCCAGATTCTGGAAGGCACTCGGTGGAACTCTGAAGATCGACCTCTGCATGTCCTCGGCCTACCATCCGCAGACCAACGGTCAGACCGAGAGGACGAATCAGACCTTAGAACAGTATCTTCGCTGCTTCTCGTCCTTCTCACAAGACGATTGGGTCTCCCTGCTACCCATGGCCGAGTTCGCCTATAATAACACAGCCCATTCAGCTACCAAGCAGTCTCCTTTCTATGCGAACTTCGGGTACCACCCGTTGTTTTTGTCTGGCAATCTTCCCGAATGTTCGGTACCAGCGGTTCAGAAGAGGCTTAATTTCTTTGAAGAGAATAATAAGCTCTTACAGGAAACCTTGGCTAGGTCGCAAGAACATAACAAGGAAGTCTTCGACAGAAGGAGAAGAGGGGAGCTGGACCTTAAGGCCGGGGATCGGGTCTGGTTGTCCACCGTAAACCTCAGACTATCCTGTCCCTCCAAGAAATTGGGCCCAAGATTCCTGGGTCCCTTTCCGGTCAAAAGGAAGCTAAATGACGTGGCTTTTGAGCTAGAACTCCCTGAGTCCTTCCGAATTCATCCGGTCTTCCACGTATCGCTTCTCAAGCCTGCAGTCAAGGACCCCTTCTCTGACAGGATTTCCCGTCCTCCGGAACCTGTGTTGGTCGATGGGGAGATGGAGTTCGAAATTGAGGCCATCCTGGACTGTAGGAAGAGAAGAAACCAGGTCCAATTCTTAGTCAAGTGGAAGGGGTACGGACCCGAAGAGAATTCCTGGGAGCCAGAGGCTAATATCCATGCCAAGAGACTCATCCGTGCCTTCAAGAATTCCCACCCGGACAAGTGGGCTTGGTTGGGCATCCGGGGGCTGCCCCTTGGGGGGGGGCAATGTCACGACCACTCTGACGTTTCGGCCAAACACAGGAGTCTTACCCGTCGGAACCCGTCGTGGAGAGTCCGTCGTTCCCCTTGGACGCGCGCTAAAGCGAACGAACGCTTTCGCGTCGTCGCGAACGCGCACACACACGCACGCAGGTCACGAACGGGTGCACGTGTACGTGCAAGGGCGCGCTGACCCGTCGTACGTCCGTTTGGCGCCCTAAGGCCTAATTTAGTCACTGGCTCCCTCCTACCCGTGCTGTCCAGTCTACAGCGTGTCCGTGATCTTGCTTCCAGTATCTGTACCCGTTACCTTGGTTCCTGATATCCGGCTTGTTCCTTGACCCTGATCCGTTGCTGCCTGCCTACGACCTCTGCTTGTCTGACCACGTCTCTGCCTCATCCTCTGTACCTTGCTGACCGATTCCTGCTGACCCGGCCTGTACCCGACTCCGCTGTTCCTGTTGCCTGTCTGAGTTCCTGTGTTACCGGACGTCTGCTCTCCAGCCAGTCTCTGCACTTGTGCCTGCCCGCTACAGCCAAGCACCCCCTGCTCTGCCAACTTGCTGTCGGTGCCCAGCTGATTCTCCGGACCAGTACTACCTGCCAGGCACTTGTGCCCCCTGAGCTATTGAATACCTGTCTCCACCTCCAGGGGTTCTTTAACCAGGGGATACGAGGGGCCGCTCCCTGCATTCCAGGCTCAACTACTAGGTACGTGACAGGTGGGTTTGCTGTGTGTCTGATTTTGGGCCATGAGCCTCAATGTATTCTTCCTGTCTGATAGCGCATTCATGAGCTATAAAAGAAAAAGGAGGACAAAGAAATGTTATGTACCCCTACTCTTCTTTAGGGTGAAGCCTGCACTTCTTTAAAATTGTGCGCATCACTGGCCAACTGAATTTGGTGGCTGAAAATGGCTCAGACATTAAGCTCTGAACTATCTGGACCATCAGATGTGCACACACAAGAAAAAAGGCAGAAAATGAGAAAAGTGTTGCACAGACCCCTTCATCAGAGCATGGTGGAGAAGTTGAGATGTTTCCTCAGAAGATCTAGAAGAATCTTCTCTGCACAAGCAAGGAAGAAGTTGATCCTCTTCGAAAGGTAGGACCTTTCCAGATCCATACTTGTGTTATGTTTGGAATTGAGAAGTTGGGGTGTGGATTTGCTTTGTCAAGTGTGTGGATTTGGGGAGAGTATGTGCAGGATTTTGGGTTTGCTGTGTGTGTATTTGGGGGGAAGGTGAGGAAGGGTGGGTTTGCTGTGTGTCTGATTTTGGGCCATGAGCCTCAAAGTATTCCTCCTGTTTGATAGCGCATTCATGAGCTATAAAAGAAAAAGGAGGACAGAGAAATGTTATGTACCCCTACTCTGCTCTAGAGTGAAGCCAGCACTTCTTTAAAATTGTGCGCATCACTGGCCAACTGAATTTGGTGGCTGACAATGGCTCAGACATTAAGCTCTGAACTATCTGGACCATCAGATGTGCACACACAAGAAAAAAGGCAGAAAATGACAAAAGTGTTGCACAGACCCCTTCATCAGAGCATGGTGGAGAAGTTGAGATGTTTCCTCAGAAGATCTAGAAGAATCTTCTCTGCACAAGCAAGGAAGAAGTTGATCCTCTTCGAAAGGTAGGACCTTTCCAGATCTATACTTGTGTTATGTTTGGAATTGAGAAGTTGGGGTGTGGATTTGCTGCGTCAAGTGTGTGGATTTGGGGAGAGTAGGTGCAGGATTTTGGGTTTGCTGTGTGTATTTGGGGGGAAGGGTGGGTTTGCTGTGTGTTTGATTTTGGGCCATAAGCCTCAATGTATTCCTCCTGTCTGATAGCGCATTCATGTGCTATAAAAGAAAAAGGAGGACAGAGAAATGTTATGTACCCCTACTCTGCTTTAGGGTGAAACAAGCACTTCATTAAAATTGTGCGTATCACTGGCCAACTGAATTTGGCGGCTGACCAATGGCTCAGACATTAAGCTCTGAACTATCTGGACCATCAGATGTGCACACACAAGAAAAAAGGCAGAAAATGAGAAAATTGTTGCATAGACCCCTTCATCACAGCATAGAGGAGAAGTTGAGATGTTCCCTCAGAAGATCTAGAAGAATCTTCTCTGCACAAGCAAGGAAGAAGTTGATCCTCTTCGAAAGGTAGGACCTTTCCAGATCTATACTTGTGTTATGTTTGGAATTGAGAAGTTGGGGTGTGGATTTGCTGCGTCAAGTGTGTGGATTTGGGGAGAGTAGGTGCAGGATTTTGGGTTTGCTGTGTGTGTATTTGGGGGGAAGGTGAGGAAGGGTGGGTTTGCTGTGTGTCTGATTTTGGGCCATGAGCCTCAAAGTATTCCTCCTGTCTGATAGCGCATTCATGAGCTATAAAAGAAAAAGGAGGACAGAGAAATGTTATGTACCCCTACTCTGCTTTAGGGTGAAGCCAGCACTTCATTAAAATTGTGCGCATCACTGGCCAACTGAATTTGGCGGCTGACAATGGCTCAGACATTAAGCTCTGAACTATCTGGAAAATCACATGTGCACACACAAGAAAAAAGGCAGAAAATGAGAAAAGTGTTGCACAGACCCCTTCATCAGAGCATGGTGGAGAAGTTGAGATGTTTCCTCAGAAGATCTAGAAGAATCTTCTCTGCACAAGCAAGGAAGAAGTTGATCCTCTTCGAAAGGTAGGACCTTTCCAGATCTATACTTGTGTTATGTTTGGAATTGAGAAGTTGGGGTGTGGATTTGCTGCGTCAAGTGTGTGGATTTGGGGAGAGTAGGTGCAGGATTTTGGGTTTGCTGTGTGTGTATTTGGGGGGAAGGTGAGGAAGGGTGGGTTTGCTGTGTGTCTGATTTTGGGCCATGAGCCTCAAAGTTTTCCTCCTGTCTGATAGCGCATTCATCAGCTATAAAAGAAAAAGGAGGACAGAGAAGTGTTGTGTTCCCCTACTCTGCTTTAGAGTGAAGCCAGATCTTCATTAAAATTGTGCGCATCACTGGCCAACTGAATTTGGCAGCTGACCAATGGATCAGAACTATCTGGACCATCAGATGTTCACACACAAGCAAAAAGGCAGAAAATAAGAAAAGTGTTGCACAGACCCCTTCATCAGAGCATGGAGGAGAAGTTGAGATGTTTCATCTGAAGATCTAGAAGAATCTTCTCTGCACAAGCAAGGAAGAAGTTGATCCTCTTCGAAAGGTAGGACCTTTCCAGTTCTATACGTGTGTTATGTTTGGAATTGAGAAGTTGGGGTGTGGATTTGCTGTGTCAAGTGTGTGGATTTGGGGAGTGTATGTGCAGGATTTTCGGTTTGCTGTATGTGTGTATTTGGGGGAAAGGTGAAAAAGGGTGGGTTTGCTGTGTGTTTGATTTTGGGCCATGAGCCTCAAAGTATTCCTCCTGTCTGATAGCGCATTCATGTGCTATAAAAGAAAAAAGAGGACAGAGAAATGTTATGTACCCCTACTCTGCTTTAGGGTGAAGCCAGCACTTCATTAAAATTGTGCGCATCACTGGCCAACTGAATTTGGCGGCTGACCAATGGCTCAGACATTAAGCTCTGAACTATCTGGACCATCAGATGTGCACACACAAGAAAAAAGGCAGAAAATGAGAAAGTGTTGCACAGACCCCTTCATCAGAGCATGGAGGAGAAGTTGAGATGTTTCCTCAGAAGATCTAGAAGAATCTTCTCTGCACAAGCAAGGAAGAAGTTGATCCTCTTTGAAAGGTAGGACCTTTCCAGATCTATACGTGTGTTATGTTTGGAATTGAGACGTTGGGGTGTGGATTTGCTGCGTCAAGTGTGTGGATTTGGGGAGAGTAGGTGCAGGATTTTGGGTTTGCTGTGTGTGTATTTGGGGGGAAGGTGAGGAAGGGTGGGTTTGCTGTGTGTCTGATTTTGGGCCATGAGCCTCAAAGTATTCCTCCTGTCTGATAGCGCATTCATGAGCTATAAAAGAAAAAGGAGGACAGAGAAATGTTATGTACCCCTACTCTGCTCTAGAGTGAAGCCAGCACTTCTTTAAAATTGTGCGCATCACTGGCCAACTGAATTTGGTGGCTGACAATGGCTCAGACATTAAGCTCTGAACTATCTGGACCATCAGATGTGCACACACAAGAAAAAAGGCAGAAAATGACAAAAGTGTTGCACAGACCCCTTCATCAGAGCATGGTGGAGAAGTTGAGATGTTTCCTCAGAAGATCTAGAAGAATCTTCTCTGCACAAGCAAGGAAGAAGTTGATCCTCTTCGAAAAGGTAGGACCTTTCCAGATCTATACTTGTGTTATGTTTGGAATTGAGAAGTTGGGGTGTGGATTTGCTGCGTCAAGTGTGTGGATTTGGGGAGAGTAGGTGCAGGATTTTGGGTTTGCTGTGTGTATTTGGGGGGAAGGGTGGGTTTGCTGTGTGTTTGATTTTGGGCCATAAGCCTCAATGTATTCCTCCTGTCTGATAGCGCATTCATGTGCTATAAAAGAAAAAGGAGGACAGAGAAATGTTATGTACCCCTACTCTGCTTTAGGGTGAAACAAGCACTTCATTAAAATTGTGCGTATCACTGGCCAACTGAATTTGGCGGCTGACCAATGGCTCAGACATTAAGCTCTGAACTATCTGGACCATCAGATGTGCACACACAAGAAAAAAGGCAGAAAATGAGAAAATTGTTGCATAGACCCCTTCATCACAGCATAGAGGAGAAGTTGAGATGTTCCCTCAGAAGATCTAGAAGAATCTTCTCTGCACAAGCAAGGAAGAAGTTGATCCTCTTCGAAAGGTAGGACCTTTCCAGATCTATACTTGTGTTATGTTTGGAATTGAGAAGTTGGGGTGTGGATTTGCTGCGTCAAGTGTGTGGATTTGGGGAGAGTAGGTGCAGGATTTTGGGTTTGCTGTGTGTGTATTTGGGGGGAAGGTGAGGAAGGGTGGGTTTGCTGTGTGTCTGATTTTGGGCCATGAGCCTCAAAGTATTCCTCCTGTCTGATAGCGCATTCATGAGCTATAAAAGAAAAAGGAGGACAGAGAAATGTTATGTACCCCTACTCTGCTTTAGGGTGAAGCCAGCACTTCATTAAAATTGTGCGCATCACTGGCCAACTGAATTTGGCGGCTGACAATGGCTCAGACATTAAGCTCTGAACTATCTGGAAAATCACATGTGCACACACAAGAAAAAAGGCAGAAAATGAGAAAAGTGTTGCACAGACCCCTTCATCAGAGCATGGTGGAGAAGTTGAGATGTTTCCTCAGAAGATCTAGAAGAATCTTCTCTGCACAAGCAAGGAAGAAGTTGATCCTCTTCGAAAGGTAGGACCTTTCCAGATCTATACTTGTGTTATGTTTGGAATTGAGAAGTTGGGGTGTGGATTTGCTGCGTCAAGTGTGTGGATTTGGGGAGAGTAGGTGCAGGATTTTGGGTTTGCTGTGTGTGTATTTGGGGGGAAGGTGAGGAAGGGTGGGTTTGCTGTGTGTCTGATTTTGGGCCATGAGCCTCAAAGTTTTCCTCCTGTCTGATAGCGCATTCATCAGCTATAAAAGAAAAAGGAGGACAGGGAAGTGTTGTGTTCCCCTACTCTGCTTTAGAGTGAAGCCAGATCTTCATTAAAATTGTGCGCATCACTGGCCAACTGAATTTGGCAGCTGACCAATGGATCAGAACTATCTGGACCATCAGATGTTCACACACAAGCAAAAAGGCAGAAAATAAGAAAAGTGTTGCACAGACCCCTTCATCAGAGCATGGAGGAGAAGTTGAGATGTTTCATCTGAAGATCTAGAAGAATCTTCTCTGCACAAGCAAGGAAGAAGTTGATCCTCTTCGAAAGGTAGGACCTTTCCAGTTCTATACGTGTGTTATGTTTGGAATTGAGAAGTTGGGGTGTGGATTTGCTGTGTCAAGTGTGTGGATTTGGGGAGTGTATGTGCAGGATTTTCGGTTTGCTGTATGTGTGTATTTGGGGGAAAGGTGAAAAAGGGTGGGTTTGCTGTGTGTTTGATTTTGGGCCATGAGCCTCAAAGTATTCCTCCTGTCTGATAGCGCATTCATGTGCTATAAAAGAAAAAAGAGGACAGAGAAATGTTATGTACCCCTACTCTGCTTTAGGGTGAAGCCAGCACTTCATTAAAATTGTGCGCATCACTGGCCAACTGAATTTGGCGGCTGACCAATGGCTCAGACATTAAGCTCTGAACTATCTGGACCATCAGATGTGCACACACAAGAAAAAAGGCAGAAAATGAGAAAGTGTTGCACAGACCCCTTCATCAGAGCATGGAGGAGAAGTTGAGATGTTTCCTCAGAAGATCTAGAAGAATCTTCTCTGCACAAGCAAGGAAGAAGTTGATCCTCTTTGAAAGGTAGGACCTTTCCAGATCTATACGTGTGTTATGTTTGGAATTGAGACGTTGGGGTGTGGATTTGCTGCGTCAAGTGTGTGGATTTGGGGAGAGTAGGTGCAGGATTTTGGGTTTGCTGTGTGTGTATTTGGGGGGAAGGTGAGGAAGGGTGGGTTTGCTGTGTGTCTGATTTTGGGCCATGAGCCTCAAAGTATTCCTCCTGTCTGATAGCGCATTCATGAGCTATAAAAGAAAAAGGAGGACAGAGAAATGTTATGTACCCCTACTCTGCTCTAGAGTGAAGCCAGCACTTCTTTAAAATTGTGCGCATCACTGGCCAACTGAATTTGGTGGCTGACAATGGCTCAGACATTAAGCTCTGAACTATCTGGACCATCAGATGTGCACACACAAGAAAAAAGGCAGAAAATGACAAAAGTGTTGCACAGACCCCTTCATCAGAGCATGGTGGAGAAGTTGAGATGTTTCCTCAGAAGATCTAGAAGAATCTTCTCTGCACAAGCAAGGAAGAAGTTGATCCTCTTCGAAAAGGTAGGACCTTTCCAGATCTATACTTGTGTTATGTTTGGAATTGAGAAGTTGGGGTGTGGATTTGCTGCGTCAAGTGTGTGGATTTGGGGAGAGTAGGTGCAGGATTTTGGGTTTGCTGTGTGTATTTGGGGGGAAGGGTGGGTTTGCTGTGTGTTTGATTTTGGGCCATAAGCCTCAATGTATTCCTCCTGTCTGATAGCGCATTCATGTGCTATAAAAGAAAAAGGAGGACAGAGAAATGTTATGTACCCCTACTCTGCTTTAGGGTGAAACAAGCACTTCATTAAAATTGTGCGTATCACTGGCCAACTGAATTTGGCGGCTGACCAATGGCTCAGACATTAAGCTCTGAACTATCTGGACCATCAGATGTGCACACACAAGAAAAAAGGCAGAAAATGAGAAAATTGTTGCATAGACCCCTTCATCACAGCATAGAGGAGAAGTTGAGATGTTCCCTCAGAAGATCTAGAAGAATCTTCTCTGCACAAGCAAGGAAGAAGTTGATCCTCTTCGAAAGGTAGGACCTTTCCAGATCTATACTTGTGTTATGTTTGGAATTGAGAAGTTGGGGTGTGGATTTGCTGCGTCAAGTGTGTGGATTTGGGGAGAGTAGGTGCAGGATTTTGGGTTTGCTGTGTGTGTATTTGGGGGGAAGGTGAGGAAGGGTGGGTTTGCTGTGTGTCTGATTTTGGGCCATGAGCCTCAAAGTATTCCTCCTGTCTGATAGCGCATTCATGAGCTATAAAAGAAAAAGGAGGACAGAGAAATGTTATGTACCCCTACTCTGCTTTAGGGTGAAGCCAGCACTTCATTAAAATTGTGCGCATCACTGGCCAACTGAATTTGGCGGCTGACAATGGCTCAGACATTAAGCTCTGAACTATCTGGAAAATCACATGTGCACACACAAGAAAAAAGGCAGAAAATGAGAAAAGTGTTGCACAGACCCCTTCATCAGAGCATGGTGGAGAAGTTGAGATGTTTCCTCAGAAGATCTAGAAGAATCTTCTCTGCACAAGCAAGGAAGAAGTTGATCCTCTTCGAAAGGTAGGACCTTTCCAGATCTATACTTGTGTTATGTTTGGAATTGAGAAGTTGGGGTGTGGATTTGCTGCGTCAAGTGTGTGGATTTGGGGAGAGTAGGTGCAGGATTTTGGGTTTGCTGTGTGTGTATTTGGGGGGAAGGTGAGGAAGGGTGGGTTTGCTGTGTGTCTTATTTTGGGCCATGAGCCTCAAAGTTTTCCTCCTGTCTGATAGCGCATTCATCAGCTATAAAAGAAAAAGGAGGACAGGGAAGTGTTGTGTTCCCCTACTCTGCTTTAGAGTGAAGCCAGATCTTCATTAAAATTGTGCGCATCACTGGCCAACTGAATTTGGCAGCTGACCAATGGATCAGAACTATCTGGACCATCAGATGTTCACACACAAGCAAAAAGGCAGAAAATAAGAAAAGTGTTGCACAGACCCCTTCATCAGAGCATGGAGGAGAAGTTGAGATGTTTCATCTGAAGATCTAGAAGAATCTTCTCTGCACAAGCAAGGAAGAAGTTGATCCTCTTCGAAAGGTAGGACCTTTCCAGTTCTATACGTGTGTTATGTTTGGAATTGAGAAGTTGGGGTGTGGATTTGCTGTGTCAAGTGTGTGGATTTGGGGAGTGTATGTGCAGGATTTTCGGTTTGCTGTATGTGTGTATTTGGGGGAAAGGTGAAAAAGGGTGGGTTTGCTGTGTGTTTGATTTTGGGCCATGAGCCTCAAAGTATTCCTCCTGTCTGATAGCGCATTCATGTGCTATAAAAGAAAAAAGAGGACAGAGAAATGTTATGTACCCCTACTCTGCTTTAGGGTGAAGCCAGCACTTCATTAAAATTGTGCGCATCACTGGCCAACTGAATTTGGCGGCTGACCAATGGCTCAGACATTAAGCTCTGAACTATCTGGACCATCAGATGTGCACACACAAGAAAAAAGGCAGAAAATGAGAAAGTGTTGCACAGACCCCTTCATCAGAGCATGGAGGAGAAGTTGAGATGTTTCCTCAGAAGATCTAGAAGAATCTTCTCTGCACAAGCAAGGAAGAAGTTGATCCTCTTTGAAAGGTAGGACCTTTCCAGATCTATACGTGTGTTATGTTTGGAATTGAGACGTTGGGGTGTGGATTTGCTGTGTCAAGTGTGTGGATTTTGGGAGAGTAGGTGCAGGATTTTGAGTTTGCTGTGTGTGTGTATTTGGGGGGAAGGTGAGGAAGGGTGGGTTTGCTGTGTGTCTGATTTTGGGCCATAAGCCTCAAAGTATTGCTCCTGTCTGATAGCGCATTCATGAGCTATATAAGAAAAAGGAGGACAGGGAAGTGTTGTGTACCCCTACTCCTGCTTTAGGTGAAGCCAGCACTTCATTAAAATTGTGCGCATCGCTGGCCAATTGAATTTGGCAGCTGACCAATGGCTCAGACATTAAGCTCTGAACTATCTGGACCATCAGATGTGCGCACACACAAGTAAAAAGGCAGAAAATGAGAAAAGTGTTGCACAGACCCCTTCATCAGAGCATGGAGGAGAAGTTGAGATGTTCCCTCAGAAGATCTAGAAGAATCTTCTCTGCACAAGCAAGGAAGAAGTTGATCCTCTTTGAAAGGTAGGACCTTTCCAGATCTATACTTGTGTTATGTTTGGAATTGAGAAGTTGGGGTGTGGATTTGCTGTGTCAAGTGTGTGGATTTGGGGATAATAGGTGCAGGATTTTGGGTTTGCTGTGTGTGTATTTGGGGGGAAGGTGAGGAAGGGTGGGTTTGCTGTGTGTCTGATTTTGGGCCATAAGCCTCAAAGTATTGCTCCTGTCTGATAGCGCATTCATGAGCTATATAAGAAAAAGGAGGACAGGGAAGTGTTGTGTACCCCTACTCCTGCTTTAGGTGAAGCCAGCACTTCATTAAAATTGTGCGCATCGCTGGCCAATTGAATTTGGCAGCTGACCAATGGCTCAGACATTAAGCTCTGAACTATCTGGACCATCAGATGTGCGCACACACAAGCAAAAAGGCAGAAAATGAGAAAAGTGTTGCACAGACCCCTTCATCAGAGCATGGAGGAGAAGTTGAGATGTTCCCTCAGAAGATCTAGAAGAATCTTCTCTGCACAAGCAAGGAAGAAGTTGATCCTCTTCGAAAGGTAGGACCTTTCCATATCTATACTTGTGTTAAGTTTGGAATTGAGAAGTTGGGGTGTGGATTTGCTGTGTCAAGTGTGTGGATTTGGGGAGTGTATGTGCAGGATTTTGGGTTTGCTGTGTGTGTGTATTTGGGGGGAAGGTGAGGAAGGGTGGGTTTGCTGTGTGTTTGATTTTGGGCCATAAGCCTCAATGTATTCCTCCTATCTGATAGCGCATTCATGAGCTATAAAAGAAAAAGGAGAACAGAGAAATGTTATTTACCCCTACTCTTCTTTAGGGTGAAACCAGCACTTCATTAAAATTGTGCGCATCACTGGCCAACTGAATTTGGTGAATGACCAATGGCTCAGACATTAAGCTCTGAACAATCTGGACCATCAGATGTGCACACACAAGAAAAAAGGCAGAAAATGAGAAAAGTGTGGCACAGACCCGTTCATCAGAGCATGGAGGAGAAGTTGAGATGTTCCCTCAGAAGATCTAGAAGAATCTTCTCTGCACAAGCAAGGAAGAAGTTGATCCTCTTCGAAAGGTAGTACCTTTCCAGATCTATACTTGTGTTATGTTTGGAATTGAGAAGTTGGGGTGTGGATTTGCTGTGTCAAGTGTGTGGATTTGGGGAGTGTATGTGCAGGATTTTGGGTTTGCTGTGTGTGTGTATTTGGGGGGAAGGTGAGGAAGGGTGGGTTTGCTGTGTGTTTGATTTTGGGCCATAAGCCTCAATGTATTCCTCCTATCTGATAGCGCATTCATGAGCTATAAAAGAAAAAGGAGGACAGGGAAATGTTATGTACCTCTACTCTGCTTTAGGGTGAAACCAGCACTTCATTAAAATTGTGCGCATCACTGGCCAACTGAATTTGGCGACTGACCAATGGCTCAAACATTAAGCTCTGAACTATCTGGACCATCAGATGTGCACACACAAGAAGAAAGGCAGAAAATGAGAAAAGTGTTGCACAGACGCCTTCATCAGAGCATGGAGGAGAAGTTGAGATGTTCCCTCAGAAGATCTAGAAGAATCTTCTCTGCACAAGCAAGGAAGAAGTTGATCCTCTTCGAAAGGTAGGACCTTTCCAGATCTATACGTGTGTTATGCTTGGAATTGAGAAGTTGGGGTGTGGATTTGCTGTGTCAAGTGTGTGGATTTGGGGAGAGTAGGTGCAGGATTTTGGGTTTGCTGTGTGTATTTGGGGGGGAAGGTGAGGAAGGGTGGGTTTGCTGTGTGTTTGATTTTGGGCCATAAGCCTCAATGTATTCCTCCAGTCTGATAGCGCATTCATGTGCTATAAAAGAAAAAGGAGGACAGAGAAATGTTATGTACCCCTACTCTGCTTTAGGGTGAAACCAGCACTTCATTAAAATTGTGCGCATCACTGGCCAACTGAATTAGGCGACTGACCAATGGCTCAGATATTAAGCTCTGAACTATCTGGACCATCAGATGTGCACACACAAGAAAAAAGGCAGAAAATTAGAAAAGTGTTCCACAGACGCCTTCATCAGAGCATGGAGGAGAAGTTGAGATGTTCCCTCAGAAGATCTAGAAGAATCTTCCCTGTACAAGCAAGGAAGAAGTTGATCCTCTTCGAAAGGTAGGACCTTTCCAGATCTATACGTGTGTTATGCTTGGAATTGAGAAGTTGGGGTGTGGATTTGCTGTGTCAAGTGTGTGGATTTAGGGAGAGTAGGTGCAGGATTTTGGGTTTGCTGTGTGTGTATTTGGGGGGAAGGTGAGGAAGGGTGGGTTTGCTGTGTGTCTGATTTTGGGCCATGAGCCTCAAAGTATTCCTCCTGTCTGATAGCACATTCATGAGCTATAACAGAAAAAGGAGGACAAAGAAATGTTATGTACCCCTACTCTTCTTTAGGGTGAAGCCAGCACTTCATTAAAATTGTGCGCATCACTGGCCAACTGAATTTGGCGGCTGACCAATGGCTCAGACATTAAGCTCTGAACTATCTGGACCATCAGATGTGCACACACAAGAAAAAAGGCAGAAAATTAGAAAAGTGTTGCACAGACCCCTTCATCAGAGCATGGAGGAGAAGTTGAGATGTTCCCTCAGAAGATCTAGAAGAATCTTCTCTGCACAAGCAAGGAAGAAGTTGATCCTCTTCGAAAGGTAGGACCTTTCCAGATCTATACTTGTGTTATGTTTGGAATTGAGAAGTTGGGGTGTGAATTTGCTGTGTCAAGTGTGTGGATTTGGGGAGAGTATGTGCAGGATTTTGGGTTTGCTGTGTGTGTATTTGGGGGGAAAGTGAGGAAGGGTGGGTTTGCTGTGTGTCTGATTTTGGGCCATGAGCCTCAAAGTATTCCTCCTGTCTGATAGCGCATTCATGTGCTATAAAAGAAAAAGGAGGACAGAGAAATGTTATGTACCCCTACTCTGCTTAGGGGTGAAGCCAGTACTTCATTAAAATTGTGCGCATCACTGGCCTACTGAATTTGGGGGCTGATCCATCGCTCAGACATTAAGCTCTGAACTATCTGGACCATCAGATGTGCACACACAAGCAAAAAGGCAGAAAATGAGAAAAGTGTTGCATAGACCCCTTCATCAGATCATGGAGGAGAAGTTGAGATGTTCCCTCAGAAGATCTAGAAGAATCTTCTCTGCACAAGCAAGGAAGAAGTTGATCCTCTTCGAAAGGTAGGACCTTTCCAGATCTATACTTGTGTTATGTTTGGAATTGAGAAGTTGGGGTGTGGATTTGCTGTGTCAAGTGTGTGGATTTGGGGAGAGTATGTGCAGGATTTTGGGTTTGCTGTGTGTGTATTTGGGGGGAAAGTGAGGAAGGGTGGGTTTGCTGTGTGTCTGATTTTGGGCCATGAGCCTCAAAGTATTCCTCCTGTCTGATAGCGCATTCATGTGCTATAAAAGAAAAAGGAGGACAGAGAAATGTTATGTACCCCTACTCTGCTTAGGGGTGAAGCCAGTACTTCATTAAAATTGTGCGCATCACTGGCCTACTGAATTTGGGGGCTGATCCATCGCTCAGACATTAAGCTCTGAACTATCTGGACCATCAGATGTGCACACACAAGCAAAAAGGCAGAAAATGAGAAAAGTGTTGCATAGACCCCTTCATCAGATCATGGAGGAGAAGTTGAGATGTTCCCTCAGAAGATCTAGAAGAATCTTCTCTGCACAAGCAAGGAAGAAGTTGATCCTCTTCGAAAGGTAGGACCTTTCCAGATCTATACGTGTGTTATGTTTGGAATTGAGTAGTTGGGGTGTGGATTTGCTGTGTCAATGTGTGTGGATTTGGGGAGAGTAGGTGCAGGATTTTGGGTTTGCTGTGTGTGTGTATTTGGGGGGAAGGTGAGGAAGGGTGGGTTTGCTGTGTGTCTGATTTCGGGACATAAGCCTCAAAGTATTGAGGAGAAGTTGAGATATAACCTCGGATGGGAGGTGAGGGAGGTTGGGTTTGATGTGTGTGTGGATTTGGGGGGAAGGGGAGGAAGGGTGGTTTTGCTGTGTGTCTGACTTTGGGCTCTAGGCCACAAAGTATTTCTCCTGTCTGATAGCGCATTTTTGCACTATAAAAGAAAATGGAGTACAGGGAAGTGTTGTGTACCCCTACTCTGCGAAGGGTGAAGACAGCACTTCATTAAAATTGTGCGTATCATTTGCCGGAGGATGCCTCTGTGCTTCAGCATATATATATTTTACGCACAGTTTGCATTAAAAAATGTTTTATCTTTTACTACTTTTTTTGTATTTGCTTTGCAGGTATGGTATGTCTTACTGTTATACTGTAAATTTACTTTGTTTTATTGTTGACCATCATTTGCTTAGCAGGTACGTCATTCAGTTGCAGAGTGGATTTATTTATCTTGACAGCAACAGCATTTGCTCCCACGATACATAAAGCAGTGACTCCAGTGCAGTTGGAGGTGATTTCACCGCCATAGTTAAAAAAAGAGCATATATGCCAAAGCATGGGGGTAGCAGGGGTGTAGGAGTGATTTGCTCCTAACTTTTGTGAATTTTCCTGAGGCATTTCAAGGCTGCCAATTACAAGCATGACTCCCATAGACAGAGGCATGATGGGACCTGTAGTTTCGCAACAGCTGGGGGGCCGCCAGTTTGAGATTCCTGGATTACAGTCACAACAGGAAATGGGCGGGACTTAGCATTCTAGGACCCTTTTTTGAAGGACCCCTTCAAAAATAAATAAAGCTAAAACAGCTAGATCAGGTCTAGATCTAGATCAGTTTCATAATTAGACTTAGGGTCAAAAGTCAGGGTCAGCGAATTAAAAAAAAAAGAAAAAACAAACAAAAAAATAACTTTTATTGTAATTTAGTATCAGACTCCTTTCCCACTGAGGTGCTTTTCAGGCACTTTTGCACTTAAAATAGCATCTCAAAACTGTTTTCCATAGATTTTGATGGATGCTTTCACACTGGAGCGATGCGCTGGTGGGGCGGTGCAAAAAGTCCTGCAAGCAGCATCTGTGGTGCATGTTTGGAGTGTTTTAAAAGGCACCTCAAAAATGCCCCTGTCCATTGAAATGAATGGGAAGCACTTCCAAAAGTGCTGCAAAAAAGCTTTTTAGCTCACCACTAACGCCACAAAAATGCCCAACCCTTATCAGCAGTTTTTGATTGCCTCAGTGTGAAAGGGGTCCTAGTGTCAGTAACGGTGTGTTTTTAGGTAGAATAATAAATCAGCTAAATGTGCAATATTGTTTCTGGAGGGTCCTACTATGGGTACAAACAAGAAATAACATGCACATATGCAGTATTGCTGCAATTGTAAGGAGCAGGGGAATTCGTTTTGGGTCGCTCTTTAATAGTAGATCATAGGATTAGCAAGAAACATATAGCTACATTTAGAAAGAAAAAAAATAGTTTAGTCTGTGCCAGTTTTGCTATGATATTGAGAAAAAACTAGGAGATATACTTTACTATTTATCTCTAACTGAAAGCCCAATATCTCCTGAAAAAAAACAAGGTATAATTCACCTGGATACACAAAGTAGTTGCGATGAAATGTACAGTTTTACTAACACAGGTCACAGCTGCAAAACCATATTCAGGTATCAAGATTTGTTTTGCCTTCTTTATGAAGGGCTAAAAATAACCAGAGAGGAGGTTTTATATGAAAATCGACTTTATTTAAAAGGTCCCATCCAAAAATCCAAGAATCCAAAAAAGTTACAGTCCAATTCTGCACTAATATCAGGCACAGGAAGGACAGACCGGGGCTCAGTGCTGGGGTCCTAGTAACAGGACCCTCACCAGGTGCACCCTAGCAACTGTCACTCTGCAGTGGTGTAGCCAGAGAGGGAGGCGGTGTGCTGTGCTCTCTGCAGAGTCTTTCTTTTACAGAAACAAGAGAAATGGATGGAAAGAAGAGGATGGAGAAGACTCTTCATCGTCAGCCAGACAAGCTGAAGAGGAAGATGAGCGAGGACGAGCCTCAGGAGGAGAGGAGGAAGAGAAGACGCCGGGGAGCTGAACAATCGCTGAAGTCCAGAGCGACAAAGCATGGTAAGTTGTATACAGACATGTACACTTCACACTAGGAGCTTACACTCTATATACACTTCACACTAGGAGCTTACACTCTAATATATACCATTTGGGATACAGGAATTAAATTTCGGTTGATTTAGGGGTCACTCAGTGCAGTCAGGTAGCCATGGAGACAGGTTAGGCAGCCAGAAATCATGTATATTATGTTTAAGTGACACCCGAAGTGTAATACATGGGAGAATTTATTGTAATCCACTCATTTCCAGTAATATACATGTTTTCTGATAGGAATGATCACAAATAGTGAGAACTTTTCTGTTAGTTGTCAGGGTTTATTGACTGGAAGCTCTCAGTGACAGTTAAAAGATGGCCACCATGACTAGTGGAGGGGCGGGGCTAAGGGGGAGGGAGGAGTAGACTGACCCACCAGGGAGGAAATCTGTGATGTATTGCTGCCATTCATGTTAATCACTGACATTACAATGCTGAATAAAAAAATAGACCTTTATATATTGGTAATTAGGAATATTGGGGACATCTGTATTTAGAGATATAGATTCAGATATTAGTGACCTCATGTCATGTTACTCTGCTGGCTTTCATACAGACTCCATGAACAAGAACAAGTCCCAGATATGTATTTCTCATTTGTTCTGTGTCAGGGACTCCAAACTATGGCAGCCAAAAAGAGGATTTCTAAAAGGGGGTCAGTAATGAGAGTCAATGGGTTTCTCCCAGAACAGGTGTCCATTACTACACATAGAGATAGATCAGTAATACTTACTATACTTTAATGGTTAATATTTACATTTTAAACAGTACAATGTTGTCAGAACCGGCATATTTTATTTTTATTGTAGACATTAAAAAATGCAACTCTGTTATACTCATTTATAAAACCAATATAGATACAGAATGTGTAATTTGACATATTATAAAATAAAGGTTTTACACTATATGTTAAAGTCTCATTATTTCACATAATAATTCTAGTGTATTCTAGTCTAATATAACTTTTACATATGAAGGTAACTTTATGTTAATTTAACAGGATATATATATCTATATATATATATAGATATATATATATAATATACATACATATAGATAGATAGGTAGGTAGATAGATAGTTATATCTATTTATATATATTTATTTATAGAATTATTATTTTTTAAACTTTTTTAGGACAGTTCCTAATATACTAATAATATACTAATACTAATATACATATCCTATACTGAAATACCATTTTTTTTCTCTAGCCACTGATCATGGGTGTAATGCTTTGCAGGCTCCTTGGGGGAAAAAAATAAAACACACATTTTTTTCTAAAGAAATATGTTGATTTCTTATTTTTTTCCCCAAAGGTGAACTTATCCTTTACCCTAATAAGTGGGTCACAAGTGGTTTATCACCAGAGCTCTCCATTTTTACATCTCTCCATAAACCAACAGACCCATACAGGGCAAAAAGAACAAATGCAATCTTCATCACATAATACCGTTTATTACAGTACTTATAAAATAAAGTAAAACTATATACATTTTTCAATAGTTTAAATATGTACCCTAAATCAATCCATCTGTTTATTGAAAAAAAAAAACAAGCTTTACTAAAACAAAAAATTGCAGAAAAAAAGGAAATGCCACCCCTTGTATGATAAATTGAGAATAAAATGTCCTTAAAGTGATTGTAAAAGTGATGTTTATAACAAATATGTTATACTTACCTGCTCTGGTTTTGCACAGAGCAGCCCAGATCCTCCTCTTCTCGGGTCCCTATTCTGTGCTCCTGGCCCCTCCCTCCTGTTGAGTGCCCCCACAGTAAGCAGCTTGCTATGGGGGAACCCAAGCCCAGAGCCATGGTTGGGCCCTGCCCCCTCTCACTCTTGATTGGCTAACTGACTTTTATTGATAGCAGCGGGAGCCAATGACACCAGTGATGTGTCTAAGCCAATCAGGAGGGAGAGTCTGCACTGCACTCCAGCTGCTGCACTGTAATGCAGAGGTTGGTGTGAACCAGCCCCAAGAGTCCATATTATTATGATGTTCTATATATATGAACACTTTCCTCACCTGCAGCACCTCTATGAAAGAATGACCTTGGGTACATCCCGCTGGTCAATTCATGTAATAAAGAAGAGAAGGATAGGGTCTCACTAATTAGGTGTACAGTTGTAGATTTTATTAAAAATGGATAATAAAAACACGCACTATATGCACTGACTGAAGAAAAAGAAATGGAAAGCATATCAAGAAGCCTCTGTGGTGTCCATCCCTCCAGTCTGGATTGCTGCCGGCATCTGATGCAATGGAGACGGATCAGCTTCTGCAGGGCTTGACAGGTAAGTGCACGGGGCACAACTACTGAGGATGGATCGTTCTCTTGCAACTCAATGGTAAATCTCATCGGGGGAACAGCCGGAGGTCTGGAACTCAGGAGGACGATATCACACACTGCAGGAAATTGAGGGGGTCTGGTAATGCATTTCAGGGTGGGACATTGTGCACTGGTGTGCAGTCATGTTGGAGGATCAGGAAGGGGCCATCCCCAAACTGTTCCCACAAAGTTGGGAGCATGACATTTTCCAAAATGTCTTGGCATGCTGATGCCTTAAGAGTTCCCTTCACTGGAACTAAGGGGCCAAGCACAGCCCCTGAAAAACAACCATAACCCCTCTCCACCAAATGATTTGGACCAGTGCACAAAGCAAAGTCCAAAGACACGGATGAGCGAGTTTGGGGTGGAGGAACATGACTGGTCTGCACAGCGTCCTGATCTCAACCCAACAAAACACTTTTGGGATGAATTATAGCAGAGACTGTGAGTCAGGCCTTCTCATCCAACATCACTGCCTGACTTCACAAATGCGCTTCTGGAAGAATGGTCAAATATTCCCATAGACACACTCCTAAACCATGTGGATAGCCTTCCCAGAAGAGTTGATGCTGTTATAGATGCAAAGGGTGGGCCAACTCTATATTGAACCCTACAGACTAAGACTAGGATGCCATTAAAGTTCATGTGCATGTAAAGGCATGCATCCCAATACTTTTAACAATATAGTGTATATGGGCATCGCTGTCTGTGTAACCACAGCCTAACACTCCAAGTTTCCTTTCACAATAGCAGTAGGAGAGTTGCTAGGTGGCAAAAAGACCAGGAGCTTCAGCCCAAACCCGGTGGCGACCATAGTGGCGCAGGGTTTTTTGGCTGGGCGGTGGGGTTGTGAGGTTGTGTGGCGGGGGTAAGCTCACTTGCTGTTTGCTGCCTGGCTTACCGGTGCCCATCAATGCTGACCACTAAACTCACACTGACATACACTTTTTACATACACTGACCTACCTATATGACATACACTGACCAACTACTTGCCACGCACTGACCTACCTGACATACACACATTGACCTACCTCACATGCACTGACCTACCTGACTACATACACTGACCTACATACACTGACGGTGGTGCTCCCATCATCACAGCAGGTAGCCAGAGGAGGAGAGGAGAGAGGAGAGCCGAGCACCGAGCAGTGATCTCACAGTGGAATGGCAGCCACATTGTAATTCCCGCCTTCTGCAGCCTGCAGCACCTATGATGGATGTCACCCGTCCCGCCGCCCCACCATTGGACCAGTGGGATGTCCATCATAGGCGCTGCAGGTACCAGAAGGCGGGACCTGTTATGTGACTCGGACGCACTCGGACGCACTCTGCGGCGCTCGGGGCTACTAATACAGTTGTGCATCCCTGAGGCCTGGGGCTTTTCAGGGACCCATTCGAGTTTCCAGCCCCTCCCTCCCAACACCACTGAATAGCAGCACTGTTTATGGCCCCCGAAAAGCGATTTGCGATAGATCACTTCTTTTCAGAGGATGGTGAAAGGAAATTTTCAAACATTCATACTGCCACCTCGTGATGATGATGATGATTTTGTACAGCGACCCCACACCGCAACTGTGAGACAAGCTCTTACCTTGCAGTAGTGGATCGGTCACATTCACTTACATGGGAGAATTAGACAGGTGGAACTGCATCAAACTTGCCATGTCTTGCTAAATTTGCTGCATTGCAATTGAAAACATAGCAGTAATGTGTACTCACCAGACGCATCACCTCCTCACTGCCCCTGAAAAGCAATCCACTACAGATCTCTGTCAGAGAGGTAGTAATGTTTGCCGCACATCTAAACTTAGCCAAGAGTAGGGACCCATTCACACTATTGCTGAACACTGAAGTGTTGCACCAATGCATATACACTATTGTATTGCAGCAATGCATGGTATGAACAATGATATGATGAGGTGTCATACTGAATGGAACCACAACACCCCTGTATTGAAGCACACCGCCAATGCATTGCCATGCTGTGGCGAGTTGCAATGAAAAACATGGTGCACTCAGGGGTATCTTTAATATTGATTGGACCCTGGGCATAAATTTTCTTGGGGCCCCCCCATGCAATTATCACTCTCCACATGCTCTGACACATACAATAAATAGCAGCTAGACTTAAAATCAATTTACTGTATCAGATCAGGCAGAAATTATGATTGGTTGCCAGCAGTCACAGCATATCATTACTGCTTACTGACTGGCTGCTAGAGGTTACAGACCAGATTACGGCTCACTGATTAGTTGCTAGAGATTATAGCACATCATCCCCTCACTGCAGGGGAGCATGATATACATACGAATTCTGCCTTTATTTACATATCAATGCTGCTGGCCACAACTATTTACTCGGTTCCCGACTCCCCACCCTATGTAAATGAGTAGGGGGTACAATGTACCCCTACCCATTCACCTGTGAAATGGGGCCAGCGACGCCTCATTCGCTGGTCCCGGCTAACTGGAGCCGCGCTCAAAATTAACGGACTTTACTCCATGTGTGTTGGAGAGTCTGTTTATTTGAAAAGTACGGCGGATAGTCCGGCGGTATGGCGGATAGTATGGCGGACTTGGTCCGCTGCAAAAGTACCGTGTGTGGGCAGGTAGCTCGTTCGGAAAGTCCGGCGGACAGTCCGGCGGTTTGTCCGCCAGACTAAAGCCGCGTACACACGGGCGGACTGTATGGCCAACTTAGTCCGTCAGACAATCCGATGGACAGTCCGTCCTACTTTCGAATGAACGGACTTGACCACACACGATGAACAAACAGTCCGTTGAAAGCTTGCGCGATGACGTGTACAGCACGTACGACGGGACTAGAAATAGGACGTCCAATACACAGCAATGCAACCTTCCGCCGTGTAAATCCTTTCTGAGCATGCGCCATACTTAGTCCGTCCAACTAGCCTACTCACGAGCGGATTGTCCGCTGAAACCAAAGTCTGACGCTGAAAAAGTCCGCTGAAGCCCACACACGAGCGGACTGTCCGCTGAAATGTATTTCGACGGACTAAGTTGGCCAGACAGTCCGCCCGTGTGTACGCGGCTTTAGTCCGCCGAATAGTCTGATACGCGTGTACGCGGCAAAAGTGTTATATTTAGTCTTTATTGTTGTATATCTATTGATGTCTTACACAAATAGCTTTGTGAACAGTGAAATAACCCAGAAGCAACCAATCAGCAATTATCCTAAACCTTGTACTCACTGCTGGTGAAAGATAACATCTGATTGGTTGCTTAGGGTAACAACTCCTAATATGATCACTACTCTTCCATTGTTTAAATAGCACAGCAGGATGTTTATCATGCGAACTGAATTAGGCCTCATGCACACTTAACGCTAACTCTCCTAGACTTCTTGCCTCCTTGCAGTAGAGATTTGGTAGAAAAAACCCTTGACACTTGTAAACTCTTTTAACACATTGAGACACGTCAAACGCTTGGTCGTTAATTCATTTTATCAGCCAATAATTTATTCTGACCATTAAATTAATGTCCAAAATGCCTCGTGCTTTGGAGTGTTTACACGTATTTAGGGGCATCAAGCACCTAAAGTATGATGTTTGTGTATATGCACATAGGCTATCATGCAGAAGCGATAAGACAGAAAAAAAATGCCCTTAGAAGCAGAAGAAAACGCATTTAATGTGCATGAGGCCCTAGCTGCAAAGATTGGGGGAAACTGAAAAGAGAATGTTACTTACCTGGGTGGCCCTGGTCTACCAGTTATTGGGTCCTGCTTTGTGGCGCTGAAGCTAAATGTTCCCCAAAGTCTTGTATGAGGAAGACGTTGATCCTCTTCGAAAGGTAGGACCTTTCCAGATCTATACTTGGGTTGTGTTTGGATTTGAGAAGGTGGGGTGTGGATTTTCCTTGTCAATGTGTGTGAATTTGGGGAGGGGAGGTGAGGGAGGTTGGGTTTTCTGTGTTTGTACGCATTTGGGGGGAAGGTGAGGAAGGGTGGGTTTGCTGTGTGTCTGATTTTGGGCTATATGCCTCAAAATATTACTCCTGTCTGATAGCGCATTCATGTGCTATAAAAAAAAGGAGTAAAGGGAAGTGTTGTGTACCCCTACTCTGCTGAGGGGTAAAGACAGCACTTCATTAAAATTGTGCGTATCACTGTCCAGCTGAATGTGGCGGCTGAGCGACCAATGGCTCAGATATTAAGATTTTAATTTTCGGAGCCATCAGATTTGCACACATGAGCAAAAAGAAAGAATATGAGAGAAGGGTTGCACAGAACACTTCATGAGAGCCTGGAGGAGAAGTTGAGATTTTCCCTCAGAAGAGCTAGAAGAATCTTCTCTGCACAAGCAAGGAAGACATTGATCCTCTTCGGAAGGTAGGACATTTCCAGATCTATACTTGGGTTGTGTTTGGATTTGAGAAGTTGGGATGAGGATTTTCCTTGTCAATGTGTGTGGATTTGGGGAGGGGAGGTGAGGGAGGTTGGGTTTTCTTTTTTTATAAATGTATATTTATTGAGAAAAAGATTTCTTTCACAGAACAAAGTATATATGCTTCCGATACATACAATCAAAATTAACATTGCAACTGTAACAGCAAGTACCGCCGCAGGCGGGATATCAAATGTCAGTAACTTAAAATATCACATTAAAGGGGAAGGAACAGGATACACCACGGATTCGCATATAAAAATGCATAGTTAAACCAAATACCGTATTTTATACAGGTAACGCAGGGGTAGGATCTCGGGAGAGAGCCATGGGAAAAATTTCCTGGAAGCTCATGTCTATACATCGGGGTGTTGCCTCAGGATTCGATATAGAGTTGTCCCATCTGTCCCATATTTTAGAAAATTTAGGTAGAGAGTCTTGTACCAAAGCAGTCATATGTTCCATTCTACGTATGTTTGCAATAGCGGAAATCAACTGAGAGTGGGTTGGGGGGGAGGAGGACAACCAAAGAGTAGGGATCACTCTCTTGGCAGCTAGGAGGACATATGCTGTCAGCTTCTTAGCGCTTTTTGATAGCGTCGCAACAGGCAGGCCCAGCAATTAATGCCTCGGGTCTAAAGGGATGGTGATCCCCAACACGGTATGGAGTAGGGATTGGACCATAGACCAAAAAGGTACAATTAAGGGGCAACTCCAAAAAATGTGATAATGGGTGCCCTCATGTCGTAAGCACCTCCAGCACATCTTAGATATAGAGGGGTCATATTTGTGTAGCATTTCAGGAGTTTTGTACCAAAACATCAGAACCTTGTAGGCTGTCTCTCTCTGCTCCACGCACCTAGAAACCTTGGAGGTAGACAACCAGACTTCTTGCCATTGAGAGAGGGTTAAGGGAGTCTGTAAAATAGTGGCCCATTTCCTCATATAGAGGTGAGCCTCTGCGGTGGGAGCAGTAGAATTGTGAAGTATGCTGTATATGGCGGATATGAGGCCTTTCTGGCAAGGACCCTGGGAACATAAAGTTTCAAAGGTGGTAGGATTGACCAGAGCCAGGTCAGGGGATCTGGAATGAAAATAGTGTTTAAATTGGAGGTATGAAAATAGGAGTTGGTTCGGGATATCATACTTATTCTGAAGTTCTAAAAAGGATAGGAATTTACGAGATATCGGGTTTACTAGGTGGCGAAGTTGGAAGATACCCAAACTGAACCAGGGGTACATATTCTTCAAGGAGAGACTATCAGGTATGTCTGGGTTGAAAACGACATTTAACAAGGGTGAGCATGGAGAAGAGAGAGAGTACCTCCCATGACATTTTTTCCATATGGATAGAGTAAATAACATCGGCCCAAGGAGTATGCGTCTAAGCTGAGCCATAGAGGAGGGCAGATCTGACCACAGCATGGAGCAAGTGTGAACAGGACCAATGACACTCATTTCAAGTTCCGACCATCTACTGGTAGCGAAATAGGACGACCAGGAGATAGCCGGCAGAAGGTGAGTCGCATAAAAGTACTTCACTATATCAGGAGCTCCTAACCCCCCATGAGACCGCGGAGCAAAGACCACGGTCTGGGCGATTCTGTGCATTTTATTTCCCCATATAAATTTAGTGAAGGCCCGTTGAATATTCCGAAGCTGAGGCATGGAAATAGCAATTGGTAACGTTTCAAAGAGATACAAAAATTTAGGGAGTATGGCCATTTTTAATACATTAATCCTACCCAGGAGGGACAGAGGGCAAGTTGACCAGCTTCTGAGCAGACTATGTGTTTCCGCTATCAGAGAGACAAAGTTAGCTTCGTATAAGGAATTATATGTAGCGGTCAAATTAATGCCAAGGTATTTAAGGGAGACCGGGCACCAATGGTAGGGGAAGTCATTCTTTAAAGAAGCCAGAAGTGGAGGAGGAATATGAATGGGGAGCGCTTCAGTTTTAGTCGTGTTAACCCTATACCCCGAGAGTTTACTGAATGTATCCAGGAGTGTATGAAGTTTGGGGAGGGAAATTTGAGGTTTCGTCAAGGTGAGGAGGATGTCATCTGCAAAAAGGGACAACTTATATTCCTTCAGTTTGAGAGAAATCCCGCTTATATCTGAGTCTTCCCTTATAGCTGCGGCCAAGGGGTCAAGGCATAATATAAACAACAGGGGGGATAGGGGACATCCCTGTCTAGTGCCGTTACTATGCGTAAAGAGTGGGGATCTATAAGATGCCAATTGAACCTGGGACGTGGGAAGTGAGTACAAGGCCTGCAGGGCTGACAGGAAAGAACCAGAAAAACCAAAACGCTGGAGCGTGGCAAACATGTATGGCCATCCCAGCCTATCAAAGGCTTTTTGTGCGTCTAAACTCAAAATAATGGCAGGGCGGGATGTTTTGTCTAGCAGGTCTATGAGATCGATGGTGCGTCTAGTGTTATCACCGGCTCGTCTACCCAGGACAAATCCCACCTGGTCATTATGGACCAGGGCGGGAATCATCGAGGAAAGTCTATTAGCTAAAATTTTGGTGAAGATCTTATAATCGGAGTTAAGTAAAGCTATGGGTCTGTAATTGTCCGGTAGGGTAGGGGATTTACCCGGCTTCGGGATAACCGTTATGTGCGCATGTAGGAATTGGGAATGAGGCACTCTACCTTTCTGTAAAGAGGAAAAAAGATTTAGCAAATGAGGGCTCAGAGTCGGAAGGAAAGATTTATAATAGATATAAGGAAGTCCGTCTGGGCCTGGGGATTTATGGGATGGGAGAGCTTTCACTACCGCAGCCAATTCCTCTGGCGTGACGGCAGCGTTCAGGGTATCCACCTGTTAAGAGGATAACACTGGTAGTTTCAAAGAGGTGCAGAAGTCATTAAAGCTATCTTGGGAGAAAGCGTGGTTGGGATCGGAGGTTAGGCAGTTATATAGTTTCTTATAAAAAGCACCAAAAACTTTAGACATTGTTAAGGGGCAATAGGTTGGAGTGCCATCCGACTGAATAAGAAGATCGGGATAGGAGTGGAATGGGCGGGGTTTGAGCTTATTCACCAACATCCTATGAGGCTTGTTAGCGAACTCATAAAATTTCTGTTTTGCCCAGAGTAGGGCTTTGGAGCATCTATGCAAATCTAATGATTTTAACCGTTCGCGTAGGGAGGTCACTGCGCGGAGACGAGACACCGAAGGGGAGGACAGGAGCAGAGCTTCAGCTTTTTGCAACTGAGAAAGAATATCTAGTCTCTGCACTGCCGAGTCCCGCTTAAGGCGGGAGCCGGCTGAGATACATTCTCCTCTAAAGAAGGCCTTGTGCGCCTCCCAAAGGGTGGATACGTCCCGCACAGATCCCACGTTAAATCGGAAAAAGTCAGCTAAACTTTGAGATAAATGAGCCTTAGTGACCGGATCCCGGAGAAGGAAGTCATTAAGTCTCCAATGACAGTTCCTGGGTGTAGAGGAGGAGAGGGTAAGGTCGAGCTGGACCGAGGCATGATCCGACCACGTCATGGGATTCAACTCTGAGGCTACTGCCGACGTCAATAGAGGTGCCGTTACAAAAATATAATCTAATCTAGAGTACATTTTATGTGGGGGGAAATAAAAAGAAAATTGGCGGTGTGTGGGGTGTTTAATCCTCCAAATATCTAGCAGGTGATGGGATCTAATAAGCTTGCGAAACGCAGTGGATTGACGTTCAGTTTTGGAAGAGGTGTTACCTGGGAAAAGGGTTTGTCTGTCCCTCTTAGCGGACATGGTCATATTAAAGTCCCCGCCAATGATCATGAATGGCTGGGCATAGGAGCCCAGAGCATCCAAGACCCCAGAGAGGAACTGAACCTGGCCCGAATTTGGGGCGTAAATATTAACTATAGTAAGTGAGCGGGATAAGTAGTCGCAGTCCAGGAGAATGTATCTACCCTGTGGGTCAAGGAATGAGGACTTCACCCGCAACGGGCAGGTTTTTTTAATCAGTATCGCGACCCCTGCTTTACCAGAGGGATCGGAAGCCATAAAAGAAACCGGAAAATGTTTAGCAGCAAATTTAAGAGAGCCTCCTGGGCGGAAGTGAGTCTCCTGGACTAGGACCACGTCTGCGTTGGAGGACTTGAACTCCTTCAGAGCCAACCATCGCTTATGAATAGAGTTCAAGCCTTTAACATTGTATGTAAGTACCCTTAAAGCCATTGTGCACCAAGTAGTTGAAGCTTAAAGTACCCATAACCAACATACAATAAACAAATATACCTGAGTAAACCAAGGAAATACTGGGAGCCGTGGTGTATCCTAGGAATGAAAAGCGGGTAGAAACATATAATAACAACAATAATGCATCTAGAGATTGAAAAAGACAACAGCCAAAATGGGCAAGAAATGAAAAAAAGGCCAAAAAAAAGGCCTAAAAAGTAAAAAAGTAAACTATAAGTAATAGCAAAAAGGCCTGGGGGGTAAAAACCACCCAGGAGTCCGCAGCCGCAGCCGCGGAACAAAAGGAGGCACATCAGGGGTACCTGCTCATCTAGAGGGACCCTGCCACCTTCCAGAAAAAAGCTGTAGGCAGCGTGAACAATATACCATAGTCCCAATCAACAAAAACAAAAAGAAAAGTCACAACCCGTAACTAGGGGTGCGAATACCCCCTGTCAAGAGGGGGAAAAAAAAAAAAACACAAACATGGCGAAATAGGGGCCGAAGCCAAGATAAACCAAACACAGCACTTAAATGTTCTCTTCAAGGAGGTAGTCTGGGATGCAAGTTCCGCTGGGGAGTAGAGAAGGACTTCTGCGATCTCTGACGAGCTGGGGTCCAAATCCGTGTCGGGATGGCCGTGGGTCTGGGTGTCGTTGGAAGCGGGACAGGGTCTTCGTCAGGCAGTGGTGGCAAACCCAGACTGCGTATGAAAGCTTCACTTTCCTGAAGGTCCCTCATGGAGTATTGAATCCCATCTTTAGTAGCCGAAAGGCGAAAGGGGAAACCCCAGCGATACGGAAACTGGTGATTCTGCAGATGGGCAGTCACAGGGCGGAAGCTGCGACATTTAGCCAAGGTAATGGGGGATAGGTCACTGAAAATTTGTATCTTGGCCCCTTTAAATTCCAGACGAGACTTGTTACGGGTGGCCACAGTCAGAGCTTCTTTGCTGTCGTAGTAGTGGAAGCGTACAATGATGTCTCTAGGGTTGGCCCCGGCTGGGGGCTTTGGGGCTAAAGACCTGTGGGCCCTATCCAATCTCCAATCAATGTCCGGGATTTTAGGGGCGACAACATTGAAGAGGCTGAGAAGGTAAGGTTTAATCTCCCCCTCACTAACGGTCTCGGGGACTCCTCTGATGCGTAGGTTTTGGCGGCGTTCCCTGTTCTCCAAGTCCTCCTGTTGGGACTGGAGCTGTGAGACAGACTGCTTCAAACCGGCATTGTCCTCCTCCAAGACGTGTACATATTGCAATAAATCGTCAAATTTGGTTTCCAGGACGTCAGTCCGTTCCCCAATCTGGGCCAGCTCCCCCCGCAGTTTATGGGCGAGTTTGCCCATTTCCTTCGAAACATTACTGGTCAAGTCTTGCAGGAGAACTCGCAGTTTATCGTTGAGTACTTCAACTGTAACAGGGGCGGACATCGTGTCAAAGTGGCCCTTTGACAAAGGGCTCGGATTATCTTGTACGGACAGTTGGGAAGCCACTTGTGCGTATGTGGAAGAACCCGGAGTTGGAACAGGGGAGGCCGGCCTGCTTAGGAAGCGATCTAAAGTCTGTGAGGGCCGCAGTTCAGGAGACAGAGATTGAGGGAGGTGTTTCGGACCGTATTTCACCATGAGGCGTTGGGACTAGGCATACTTTCAGTTACACGTGGAGCTCCCCATGTAAAGGTAGCGACTGTGAGCTGTAGGGGAACATTGAAAGGCGGCTAGGGCTCGTAGAAAGTGATCACATGTCTGTCAAGTAAAGGGACCCGGGGTGTGACCCCAGAATAGGACGTTGCAGATTAGAGGGTAGTGGGGGGGTTGGAGCCCAGGTAACACTATATCACTGGAGTATGAGGAGAGTCTAGGCATAAACCAGGGTGCGGCTGAGAGAGATGTAGGCCGCAGGAGGGTGGGTGGAGGGACTGGGTGCACCAAGATGGCCGCTGGTGGGGCCTAGGGCGTGTGTGCAGGACTCAGAGAGGCACCAGAACCAAGTGGGCAGCGATCCAGTGGGGGACAGGCTGAACTGAGAGTGGGGGCAATGTTCTCCCTGCAGGAATCTGTGGAGCAGCTGCCAAGAGGGGTTTGCAGGAGGACTGCTTTAGTCCTCGGGTGTACCAAGATGGCCGCCGGGTCTCACCTCCCAGGGCGCAGCTCTGGATCCTCTCCGGGCCTCCGGCGGACGCTCATCCGCCTCCTGTCTCAGGCGAGGGAGTCCGGTGGGTCCAGTAGGGAGATGCGCCGTGGGATCCGACTCGGGATACGCCTCGAGAACCGCCGTCCGGAGGTCTCGAGGCACGGAGTAGGCCGCAAGATGGCGGCGGAGACCGGCCTGTCTCGCCGCTCGCAGCCCCGGGGTCCGTTTCGGCGATGGATCGGCCGAAAATAGCGGCTCCGTCCGGAGCTCGGATGGTCCCTGGGATGGATGGATAGCCTGGAAGGGCGAAAAAACGCCCGGCGGGCACGGATGGCTATAGATGCTGAGAGGTCTCTGCGGAGCTCAGCCAAGGCACATCCATCCGTCTCCACTTCCGGTCACGCCCCAGGTTGGGTTTTCTGTGTGTGTGGATTTGGGGGGACGGTGAGGAAGGGTGGGTTTGCTGTGAGTCTGACTTTGGGCTATAGGCCACAAAGTATTTCTCCTGTCTGATAAAAAGAAACTGGAGGACAGAGAAGTGTTGTGTACCCCTACTCTGCGGAGGGGTGAAGGCAGCACTTCATGAAAATTGTGAGTATCATTGATCAGCTGAATGTGGCGACTGAGCGACCAATGGCTCAGACATTAAGCTTTGGATTATTGGGGCCATTAGATGTGCACACACGAGAAAAAGACAGAACATGAGAAAAGTGTTGCACGGACCCCTTCATCAGAGTTGGAGAAGTTAAGATTTTCCCTCAAAAGAGCTAGAAGAATCTTCTCTGCACAAGCAAGGAAGAAGTTGATTCTCTTCGAAAGGTAGGACCTTTCCAGATTGATTCTTGTGTTGTGTTTGGATTTGAGAAGGTAGGGTGTGGATTTTCCTTGATAATGTGTGTAAATTTGGGGAGGTGAGGGAGGTTGGGTTTTCTGTGTGTGTGGATTTGGGGGGAAGGTTAGGAAGGGTGGGTTTGCTGTGTGTCTGACTTTGGGCTATAGGCTACAAAGTATTTCTACTGTCTGATCGAGCATTTTTGCGCTATTAAAGAAAATGGAGGACAGGGAAGTGTTGTGTACCCCTACAATGCGGAAGGGTGAAGCCAGCACTTCATTAAAATTGTACGTATCAGTGGCCAGCTGAATGTGGCGATGGAGCGAACAATGGCTCAGATATTAAGATTTGAATTATCAGAGCCATCAGATGTGCACACATGAGCAAAAAGACAGAATATGAGAAAAGGGTTGCACAGACCCCTTCATCAGAGGTGGAGGAGAAGTTGAGATTTTCCCTCAGAAGAGCTAGAAGAATCTTCTCTGCACAAGCAAGGAAGACACTGATCCTTTTCGAAAGGTAGGACATTTCCAGATTTATACTTGGGTTGTGTTTGGATTTGAGAAGGTGGGGTGTGGATTTTCCTTGTCAATGTGTGTGAATTTGGGGAAGGGTGGTGAGTGACGTTGGGTTTTCTGTGTGTGTGGATTTGGGGGAAAGGTGAGGAAGGTTGGGTTTGCTGTGTGTCTGATTTTGGGCTATAGGCCACAAAGTGTTTCTCCTGTCTGATAAAAGAAAATGGAGGACAGGGAAGTGTTGTGTACCCCTACTTTGCGGAAGGGTGAAGCCAGCACTTCATTAAAATTTTGTGTATCACTGGCTAGCTGAATGGGGCAGCTGAGCGACAAATGGCTCAGATATTACGATTTGAACTATCGCAGCCATCAGATGTGCACACACAAGCAAAAAGACAGAACATGAGAAAAGTGTTCCAAGGACCCCTTCATCAGAGCTGGAGGAGAAGTTGAGATTTTCCATCAGAAGAGCTAGAAGAGTCTTCTCTGCACAAGCAAGGAAGAAGTTGATCCTCCTTGAAAGGTAGGACCTTTCAAGATCTATACTTTGTTGTGTTTGGATTTGAGAAGGGGGGTTGTGGATTTGCTGTGTCAATGTGTTTGGATTTGGGGAGGGCAGGTGAGGGAGCCTGGGTTTGATGTGTATGTGGATTTTGGGGGAAGGTGAGGGAGGGTGGGTTTGCTGTGTCTCTGACTTTGGGCTATAAGCCCCAAAGTAGTTTTCCTGTCTGATACCTCATTTTTGGGCAATAAAAGAAATGGAGGACAGGGAAGTATTGTGTACCCCTACTCTGTGGAGGGGTGAAGCCAGCAGTTCATTAAAATTGTACGTATCACTGGCCATCTGAATGTGGCGGCTGAGCGACCAATGGCTCAGATATTAAGATTTGAATTATCGGAGCCATCAGATGTGCACACATGAGCAAAAAGACAGAATATGAGAAAAGTGTTGCACAGAACTCTTCATCAGAGCCTGGAGGAGAAGTTGAGATTTTCCCTCAGAAGAGCTAGAAGAATCTTTTCTGCACAAGCAAGGAAGAAGTTGATCCTCTTTGAAAGGTAGGACCTTTCCAGATTTATACTTGGGTTGTGTTTGGATTTGAGAACGTGGGGTGTGGATTTGCTGTGTCAATGTGTGTGGTTATGGGGAGAGGTGAGGAAGGGTGGGTTTGCTGTGTGTCTTATTTTGGGCCATAAGCCTCAAAGTATTACTCCTGTCTGATAGCGCATTCATGCGCTATAAAAGAAAAAGGAGTACAGGGAAGTGTTGTGTTCCCCTACTCTGCTGAGGGGTAAAGACAGCACTTCATTAAAATTGTACACATCACTGTCCAGCTGAATGTGGCGGCTGAGCGACCAATGGCTCAGATATTAAGATATGAATTATTGGAGCCATCAGATTTGCACACATGAGCAAAAAGACAGAATATGAGAAAAGGGTTGGCCGGATCTATGTAACCCACGTGGCCCCCTGTTCCACTCAGTAGCTGACAACAAATATGCCCCCATACATACCCTCTTCCACCTTGAAAAATAAATTCAATATGTATTTTAATTATTTTTAATTTTTCTTAATCTTTAAATATTTTTACATTTTAATTATCCCTAGGAAAATAAAATTAATGTGGACTATATCCATATTTTTTTTTTTATTCTCACTTTACTCCACCCCCCTTTCTAATCCTATTTAGAATAGTTACAAAAGGAAATCCTGGGGCGCAGCCCCTTTTCTATTCCTATTTTTATTTAATTCCATTTTTATATTTTTTATTTTATTTTTATTTCCACCAAGCAAGGTTATTTTCCTTTTAAATTTATTCGTATATTTTTTTGTATTTCTTATTGTATATTTAATTATATGCTGTAATGCAGTGAAATGAAACATAATGTTTAACAATGGGCCGCCGGATATATACAAGTAGGACAGCCGCTGTAAAGTTGCTTTTGAGTTGAATCGGGTGTCGGATGTAATGCAATACATGCCCATATGCCGTAACACAACGGACTTCCATCTATAACCTAATTTCCAGATGCCAATATAGCGTTTATGCGCCCGCGCATGCGCAGTATATGCATTACACCCTATAATAAGAGAGAGGTGCACCAAGATGGCCGCTCCAGACGACATCCAATGACAAAACGCGTAGGGCTTGGCCTAAGACGTGTACACACTCTCTCACAAGGCGGCGGCGGTGAATGTATCTCATAGCGTTTGTTACCTTTTGATTAATGTGAGTAGCCACTTTTTGGATTTAATAAAGTTAATAAGTTACAACAATACTACAATATGGATATTTCATTTCTTATATAATGCGATGGAATGAGGAGTAACTGAATATTAACCGGACCAGCTTCATATAGCGACACGGGCTCACACTGTGGAGGTGTGTTAACCCCTGCAGGGGCAGGGGAGCTGATGAGTTTCGTCAATTTGTCTCATGCACGTAAAACGCACCGGTTGCAATTCAGGATACACCAGACACCGAGCACAAGTCACTTTTATTTATGTGGAACTTTTTAAAGTTATTTTGCTTTTTCAAGTGGACTTTAATGTGTGGAGACAATAAAAGTTTTATACCCACCCATTTTGCATAAAAGCACTTTATACTGCACATAGCTGTATAACACAGAATGAACTTGTGATTTTTTTTTTTGCACAAGCACTGTCAGTTTGCAATTTGCACTTGTATCAATTTTTATAGATGTTTACCAGTTTATTAGCACTAGCACTTTCAATACAAATATTACAGATGTTCACTAGTATTAGCACTTCTAATTTGCAATCCGCATGTGGTATTAATTGACCATCTTCATGGTGAATTTTGAACTATAGGAAATAGAGATATATATATATATATATATATATACATTTTGCTGTTTTAAGAGAGAGTCATAGCTACCACCACAGTATTTACATTTCTCCCAACCTTTTAAGCTGGCAATATTTGGTAGTGGCAGCCTCCCTTCTATTACATATATTTTTTACATTATATATTTTTTACATTATATATTTTAATTTTTATTGCTTCTTCTATTACTATTACCTCTTCCAATATCTACAAAATATATTTTTAATCAATTTTTTTCCATAACGCAAACCTTAAACCCCCTTTTTTTATCTAATAGATCAGACATTAAGCTTTGGATTATCAGGGCCATCAGATGTGCACACACGAGAAAGACAGAACATGAGAAAAGTGTTGCACAGACCCCTTCATCAGAGATGGAGGAGAAGTTGAGATTTTCCCTCAGAAGAGCTAGAAGAATCTTCTCTGCACAAGCAACAAAGAAGTTGATCCTCTTCGAAAGGTAAGACCTTTCCAGAGCTATAATTGGGTTGTGTTTGGATTTGAGAAGGTGGGGTTGTGGATTTGCTGTGTCAATGTGTGTGAATTTGGGGAGGAGAGGTGAGGGAGGTTGGGTTTGCTTTTTGTGTGCATTTGGGGGGAAGGTGAGGAAGCGTGGGTTTGCTGTGGCTCTGACTTTGGGCTATTAGCCCCAAAGTATTTTTTCCTTTCAGATACCGCATTTTTGCGCTATAAAAGAAAAAGGAGGTCAGGGAAGTGTTGTGTACCCCTACTCTGCGGAGGGGTGAAGCCAGCACTTCATTAAAATTTTGTGTATCACTGGCTAGCTGAATGGGGCAGCTGAGCGACAAATGGCTCAGATATTACGATTTGAACTATCGCAGCCATCAGATGTGCACACACAAGCAAAAAGACAGAACATGAGAAAAGTGTTCCAAGGACCCCTTCATCAGAGCTGGAGGAGAAGTTGAGATTTTCCATCAGAAGAGCTAGAAGAGTCTTCTCTGCACAAGCAAGGAAGAAGTTGATCCTCCTTGAAAGGTAGGACCTTTCAAGATCTATACTTGGGTTGTGTTTGGATTTGAGAAGGGGGGTTGTGGATTTGCTGTGTCAATGTGTTTGGATTTGGGGAGGGCAGGTGAGGGAGCCTGGGTTTGATGTGTATGTGGATTTTGGGGGAAGGTGAGGGAGGGTGGGTTTGCTGTGTCTCTGACTTTGGGCTATAAGCCCCAAAGTAGTTTTCCTGTCTGATACCTCATTTTTGGGCAATAAAAGAAATGGAGGACAGGGAAGTATTGTGTACCCCTACTCTGTGGAGGGGTGAAGCCAGCAGTTCATTAAAATTGTACGTATCACTGGCCAGCTGAATGTGGCAGCTGAGCGACCAATGGCTCAGACATTAAGATTTAAATTATCGAAGCCATCAGATGTGCACACACGAGCAAAAATACTGAATATGAAAAAAGTGTTGCACAGACCCCTTCATCAGAGGTGGAGGAGAAGTTGAGATTTTCCCTCAGAAGAGCTAAAAGAATCTTCTCTGAACATGCAAGGAAGAAGTTGATCCTTTTCAAAAGGTAGGACCTTTCAAGATCTATACTTTGGTTGTGTTTGGATTTGAGAAGGGGGGTGTGGATTTGCTGTGTCAATGTGTGTGGATTTGGGGAGGGGAGGTGAGGGAGCTTGGGTTTGCTGTGTGTGAGGATTGTGGAGGAAGATGAGGAAGGGTGGGTTTGCTGTGTCTCTGACTTTAGGCCATGAGCCCCAAAGTATTTCTCCTGTCTGATAGCGCATTTTTGCGCTATGAAAGAAAAAGGAGGACAGGGAAGTGTTGTGTACCCCTATTCAGCAGAGGGGCCAGCACTTCATTAAAATTGTGTGTATCACTGGCCAGCTAAATGTGGCGGCTGAGCAAACAATAGTTCAGACAATATACTTTGGATTATCAGGGCCATCAGATGTGCACACACAAGCAAAAAAACAGAATACTAGAAAAATGTTGCACAGATGCCTTCTTCAGAGCATGGAGGAGAAGTTGAGATTTTCGCTCAGAAGAGCTAGAAGATTCGTTTCTGCAGAAGCAAGGAAGAAGTTGATTCTCTTTGAAAGGTAGGACCTTTCTAAATCTCTACTTGGGTTGTGTTTGGATTTGAGCAGTTGGGGTGTGGATTTGATTTGTCAATGTGTGTGGATTTCTGAGGGGAGGTGAGGGAGGTTGGGTTTGATGTGTGTGTGGATTTGGGGGGAAGGGGAGAAAGGGTGGTTTTGCTGTGTGTCTGACTTAGGGCTATAGGCCACAAATGATTTCTCCTGTCTAATAGCACATTATTGCGCTATAAAAGAAAATTAGGACAGGGAAGTGTTGTGTACCCCTACTCTGTGGAAGGTTGAAGCCAGCACTTCATTAAAATTGTACTTATCACTGGCCAACTGAATGTGGTGGCTGAGCGACCAATGGCTCAGATATTAAGATTTGATTTATCAGAGCCATCAGATATGCACACATGAGCAAAAAGACAGAATATGAGAAAAGGGTTGGACAGAACCCTTCATCAGAGCCTGGAGGAGAAGTTGAGATTTTCCCTCAGAAGAGCTAGAAGAATCTTCTCTGCACAAGCAAGGAAGACATTGATCCTCTTCGAAAGGTAGGACATTTCCAGATCTATACTTGGGTTGTGTTTGAATTTGAGAAGGTAGGGTGAGGATTTTCCTTGTCAATGTGTGTGGATTTGGGAGGGCAGGTGAGGGAGCTTGGGTTTTCTGTGTGTGTGGATTTGGGGAAAGGTGAGGAAGGGTGGGTTTGCTGTGTGTCTGACTTTGGACTATAGGCCACAAAGTATTTCTCCTGTCTGATAGTGCATCTTTGCGCTATAAAAGAAAATGGATGACAGGGAAGTGTTGTCTACCCCTACTCTGCGTAGGGGTGAAGGCAGCACTTCATTAACATTGTGCGTATCATTGGCCAGCTGAATGTGGCAGCTGAGCGACCAATGGCTCAGATATTAAGCTTTGTGTTATTGGGGCCATCAGATGTGCACACACGATAAAAAGACAGAACATGAGAAAAGTGGTTCACAGACCCCTTCATCAGGGCATGGAGGAGAAGTTGAGATTTTCCCTCAGAAGAGGTAGAAGAATCTTCTCTGCACAAGCAAGGAAGACGTTGATCCGCTTCAAAAGGTAGGCCATTTCCAGATCTATACTTGGGTTGTGTTTGGATTTGAGAAGGTGGAGTGTTTATTTTCCTTGTCAATGTGTGTGGATTTGGGGAGGGGAGGTGAGGGATGTTGGGTTTTCTGTTTGTGTGTATTTGGGGAGAAGTTGAGGAAGGGTGGGTTTGCTGTGTGTCTGACTTTGGGCTATAGGCGACAAAGTATTTCTCCTGTCTGATAGCGCATTTTTGCGCTATAAAAGAAAATGGAGGACAGGGAAGTGTTGTGTACCCCTACTCTGCGGAAGGGTGAAGCCAGCACTTCATTTAAATTGTGCGTATCATTTGCAGGAGGATGCCCCTGTGCTTCAGCATATATATATTTTAGGCACAGATTGCGTTAAAAAATGTTTTATTTTTTACTACTTTTTTTGTATTTGCTTTGCAGGTATGGTATGTCTTAGCCCCTGTACACATGGTCGGAGAATCCGTCGGAATGTGTCCTATCGGACCATGTTGTCGGATAATCCGACTGTGTGTGGTATGCATCGGACTGTTTTCGTCGGAATATCCGTCGGACCAAATTTTCCAACTTGTTGGAAATATTTTCCGACAAACTGGTCCGATAGGACATACTCCGATCATGTGTAGAGAATTCCGATCGGACAAAGTGCCACGCATGCTCAGATCAAATTCCTACATCAAAGCTATTGGCTACTAGCCTGAACGTAGTCCCATCGTAACGAAATTACGTCATCACATTCTGAAAGATCTGATTTTTCGACAACTTTGTCCGACCGTGTGTATACAGTTTCGGACACAATCCGACGGACAAAATCTGACGGATTTGGTTGGCAGAATGTCCGACCGTGTGTACGGGGGCTTACTGTTATACTGTAATGTTACTTTGTTTTATTGTTGACTATCATTTGCTTAGCAGGTACGCCATTCAGTTGCAGAGTGGATTTATTTATCTTGACAGCAACAGCGTTTGCTCCCACTATACATAAAGCCGTGACTCCAGTGTAGTTGGAGGTGATTTCACTGCCATAGTTAAAAAAAAGAGCATATATGCCAAAGCATGGGGGTAACAGGGGTGTAGGAGTGATTTGCTCCTAACTTTTGCGAATTTTCCCGAGGCATTTCAAGGCTGACAATTACAAGCATGACTTCCATAGACAGAGGCATGATGGGACCTGTAGTTCCGCAACAGCTGGGGGGCCGCCAGTTTGAGACCCCTGGATTACAGTCACAACAGGAAGTGGGCTGGACTTAGCATTCTCCAGCATTGAAGACAGAGAGAAAGCCTGGAAAGACAGTGCGACACACTAGTGCAGGGATCTAAGGGTTAAATCAGCCAGTGAGATTGTGATACAATTGCTCTCTGAAGAGTGTTTTAAACACACATCACTCTTCAGAGAGTACTGCACATGTGAAGGACCCTTTCAAAAAGAAATAAAGCTAAAACAGCTAGATCAGGTCTAGATCTAGATCAGTGTCATAATTAGACTTAGGGTCAAAGGTCAGGGTCAGCGAATTAAAAAACAAAAAAAACAAAAAAAAAACTTTTATTGTAATTAATATCAGACCCCTTTTCCACTGAGGTGCTTTTCAGGCAATTTTGCACTTAAAATAGCGCCTCAAAACTGTTTCCCATAGATTTTGATGGATGCTTTCACACTGGGGCGATGCGCTGGTTGGGCGGTGCAAAAAGTCCTGCAAGCAGCATCTGTGGTGCATGTTTGGAGGATTTTATAAAGCACCACAAAAATGCCCCTGTCCATTGAAATGAATGGGAAGCACTTCCAAAAGTGCTGCAAAATAGCTTTTTAGCTCACCACTAATGCCGCAAAAGCGCCCGACCCTTATCAGCAGTTTTTGACTGCCTCAGCGTGAAAGGGGTCTTAGTGTCAGTGACGCTGTGTTTTTAGGTAGAATAATAAAACAGCTAAATGTGCAATATTGTTTCTGGAGGGCCCTAATATGGGTACAAACAAGAAATAACATGCACATATGCAGTATTGCTGCAATTGTAAGGAGCAGGGGAATTCGTTTTGGGTCGCTCTTTAACCACTTGAGATCCGCGCTATAGCCAAATGACGGCTACAGCGCGGATCTCCTTTTCCGGGATGACGTCAATAGACGTAGTCCCGTGTACGAGTGGCCTGCGCGCCCCCTGAGGGGTGCGCGCGGCGCGCTCTGTGATCGGCGAGTCCATGAGACTCGCCTGATCACCGATCCGTGCAAGGGGTCGATCCCGACCCCTTATCACGTGATCAGCTGTCAGCCAATGACAGCTGATCATGTGATATAACGGAGCCGGTAATCGGCTATTATTCCTGCTCATGCTGACAGCGCGAGGAGAAAAAAAAAAGCCGATCACCGGCGGCCACGATCGGGACATCAGTCCCGATCACGGCCAGCCCTGCTAATGCCTACCTGCCCCCTGCCAGTGCCCACCTGCCCCCTGCAGTGCCACATGTACTAAAAGTAAGTGCCCTCGTCAGTGCCACCCAGCAGTGCCCACAGTGCCACCCAGCAGTGCCCACAGTGCCACCCAGCAGTGCCACCCACAGTGCCACCCACAGTGCCACCCAGCAGTGCCACCCAGCAGTGCCCACAATCTGCCTCAAAGGTGCTGCACCCCAGTGCCACATATCTGTGCCCATCAGTGTCATCTACCAGTGCCCAGCAGTGCCGCCCATCAGTGCCCAGCAGTGCCACCTATCAGAGCCACCTATCAGTGCCACCTATCAGTGCCCATCAGTCCCATCTATCAGTGGTACCTATCAGTGCCCATCCGTGCCACCCATCCGTGCCACCCATCCGTGCCCATCTTTGCCCATCAGTCCCGCCTTATCTGTGCCCATCGGTGCCGCCTTATCTGTGCCTATTAGTGCCGCCTTAACTATGCCTATCAGTGCCCACCAGTGCAGCCTATCAGTGCCCACCAATGCAGCCCATCAGTGCCCACCAATGCAGCCCATCAGTGCCCACCTGTGCAGCCTATCAGTGCCGCCTAATCAGCGCACTTCAATGAAGGAGAAAAATGACCCGTTTGCAAAATTTTATAACAAACTATTAAAACATGATTTTTTTTTTGTTTGTTTAGCAAAAAATAAAACTCCGAGCTGTAACTAAATACCACCAAAAGAAAGCTCTATTTGTGGGAAAAAAATGATAAAAATTTCATTTGGGTACAGTGTTGTATGCCCGCGCAATTGTCATTCAAAGTGCATCAGCGCTGAAAGCTGAAAATTGGTCTGGGACTGAGGGGAGTTTAAGTGCCCAGTAAGCAAGTGGTTAATGGTAGATCATAGTAATAGCAAGAAACATAAAGCTACATTTAGAAAAAAAAAATTGTTTAGTTTGTGCCAGTTTTGCTATGATATTGAGACAAAACTAGGAGATATACTTTACTATTTATTTCTAACTGAAATCCCAATTTCTCCTGAAAAAAACAAGATATAATTCACCTGGATATACAAAGTAGTTGCGATGAAATGTACAGTTTTACTAACACAGGTCACAGCTGCAAAACCATATTCAGGTATCAAGATTTGTTTTGCCTTCTTTATGAAGGGCTAAAAATAACCAGAGAGGAGGTTTATATGAAAATCGACTTTATTTGAAAGGTCCCATCCAAAAATCCAAGAATCCAAAAAAGTTACAGTCCAATTCTGCACTAATATCAGGCACAGGAAGGACAGACCGGGGCTCAGTGCTGGGGTCCTAGTAACAGGACCCTCACCAGGTGCACCCTAGCAACTGTCACTCTGCAGTGGTGTAGCCAGAGAGGGAGGCGGTGTGCTGTGCTCTCTGCAGAGTCTTTCTTTTACAGAAAGAAGAGAAATGGACGGAAAGAAGAGGACGGAGAAGACTCATCATCGTCAGCCAGACAAGCTGAAGAGGAAGATGAGCGAGGACGAGCCTCAGGAGAAGAGGAGGAAGAGAAGACGCCGGGGAGCTGAACAATCGCTGAAGTCCAGAGCGACAAAGCATGGTAAGTTGTATACAGACATGTACACTTCACACTAGGAGCTTACACTCTATATACACTTCACACTAGGAGCTTACACTCTAATATATACCATTTGGGATACAGGAATTAAATTTCGGTAGATTTAGGGGTCACTCAGTGCAGTCAGGTAGCCATGGAGACAGGTTAGGCAGCCAGAAATCATGTATATTATGTTTAAGTGACTCCCGAAGTGTAATACATGGGAGAATTTATTGTAATCCACTCATTTCCAGTAATATACATGTTTTCTGATAGGAATGATCACAAATAGTGAGAACTTTTCTGTTAGTTGTCAGGGTTTATTGGCTGGAAGCTCTCAGTGACAGTTAAAAGATGGCCGCCATGACTAGTGGAGGGGCGGGGCTAAGGGGGAGGGGGGAGTAGACTGACCCACCAGGGAGGAAATCTGTGATGTATTGCTGCCATTCATGTTAATCACTGACATTACAATGCTGAATAAAAAAATAGACCTTTATATATTGGTAATTAGGAATATTGGGGACATCTGTATTTAGAGATATAGATTCAGATATTAGTGACCTCATGTCATGTTACTCTGCTGGCTTTCATACAGACTCCCTGAACAAGAACAAGTCCCAGATATGTATTTCTCATTTGTTCTGTGTCAGGGACTCCAAACTATGGCAGCCAGAAAGAGGATTTCTAAAAGGGGGTCAGTAATGAGAGTCAATGGGTTTCTCCCAGAACAGGTGTCCATTACTACACATAGAGATAGGTCAGTAATACTTACTATACTTTAATGGTTAATATTTACAATTTAAACAGTACAATGTTGTCAGAACCGGCATATTTTATTTTTTATTGTAAATAGACATTAAAAAATGCAACTCTGTTATACTCATTTATAAAACCAATATAAAGTTATTGATAAATGTCTTAAGAAACCTTCCAGTGTTAACAGAATGTGTAATTTGACATATTATAAAATAAAGGTTTTACACTATATGTTAAAGTCTCATTATTTCACATAATAATTCTAGTGTATTCTAGTCTAATATAACTTTTACACATGAAGGTAACTTTATGATAGTTTAACAGGATATATATATATATATATATATATATATATATATATATATATATATGTATATATATATATATATATATATATATATATATATATATATATATATATATATATATATATATATATAAAAAATATATACATACATATAGATAGGTAGGTAGATAGATAGTTATATCTATTTATATATATTTACTAGCTTTATTTACAAGCTTTACTAAAACAAAAAATTGCAGAAAAAAAAGAAATGCCACCCCTTGTATGATAAATTGAGAATAATATGTCCTTAAAGTGATTGTAAAAGTGATGTTTATAACAAATATGTTATACTTACCTGCTCTGCGCAGTTGGTTTTGCACAGAACAGCCGGATCCTCCTCTTCTCGGGTCCCTATTCTGTGCTCCTGGCCCCTCCCTCCTGTTGAGTGCCCCCACAGTAAGCAGCTTGCTATGGGGGAACCCAAGCCCAAAGCCACTCTTAATTGGCTAACTGACTTTGATTGACAGCAGCAGGAGCCAATGACGCCACTGATGTGTCTAAGCCAATCAGGAGGGAAAGTCCCGGACAGCTGAGGCACTTGTAGACATCGCTGGACACAGATGGGGATCAGGTAAGTAGTAGGGGCACTGAGGGGGGCTGCTGAACACAGATAAAAAACCTTCTGACTTTACAGCCTCAATAAGGGTATATTAACATCAGATGTGGTGGGACTGTGTTGGGCGGCTATTCCAGTGCAGTCCCACCTTATGGACAAAGCTAAATTCTTTGTCCCTTATTTGCCCAGTTTTACAGCACTGTATTTTGGTGGTGTGTGCAATGAAAAGGGTACTGCATGTATTACCTCTTATCAATGCAGTACGATGAGAGGCAATCCACTGCTTTGCACTGCGTCACCAGCGATTGAACTTTGTGAGATGTCTTTGTAACATCTCAATAAAGTTTGTATATAAAAAAAAGGAAACAGCGTAATCCACCAAACACAGGTCTTCATCACTGTGCTGAGCTCAGCCGGATCGCACTGCACTCCAGCTGCTGCACTGTAATGCAGAGGTTGGTGTGAACCAGCCCCAAGAGTCCATATTATTATGATGTTCTATATATATGAACACTTTCCTCACCTGCAGCACCTCTATAAAAGAATGACCTTGGGTACATCCCACTGGTCAATTCATGTAATAAAGAAGAGAAGGATAGGGTCTCACTAATTAGGTGTACAGTTGTAGATTTTATTAAAAATGGATAATAAAAACACGCACTATATGCACTGACTGAAGAAGAAGAAATGGAAAGCATATCAAGAAGCCTCTGTGGTGTCCATCCCTCCAGTCTGGATTGCTGCTGGCATCTGATGTAATGGAGACGGATCAGCTTCTGCAGGGCTTGACAGGTAAGTGCACGGGGCACAACTACTGAGGATGGATCGTTCTCTTGCAACTCAATGGTAAATCTCATCGGGGGAACAGCCGGAGGTCTGGAACTCAGGAGGACGATATCACACACTGCAGGAAATTGAAGGGGGTCTGGTAATGCATTTCAGGGTTGGACTTTGTGCACTGGTGTGCAGTCATGTTGGAGGATCAGGAAGGGGCCATCCCCAAACTGTTCCCACAAAGTTGGGAGCATGACATTTTGCAAAATGTCTTGGCATGCTGATGCCTTAAGAGTTCCCTTCACTGGAACTAAGGGGCCAAGCACAACCCCTGAAAAACAACCATAACCCCCCTCCACCAAATGATTTGGACCAGTGCACAAAGCAAGGTCCAAAAAGACATGGATGAGCGAGTTTGGGGTGGAGGAACATGACTGGTCTGCACAGAGTCCTGACCTCAAGCCAACAAAACACTTTTGGGATGAATTATAGCAGAGACTGTGAGTCAGGCCTTCTCATCCAACATCACTACCTGACTTCACAAATGTGCTTCTGGAAGAATGGTCAAACATTCCCATAGACACACTCCTAAACCATGCGGATAGCCTTCCCAGAAGAGTTGAAGCTGTTATAGATGCAAAGGGTGAGCCAACTCTATATTGAACCCTACAGACTAAGACTGGGATGTCATTAAAGTTCATGTGCATATAAAGGCATGCGTCCCAATACTTTTAACAATATAGTGTATATGGGCATCGCTGTCTGTGTAACCACAGCCTAACACTCCAAGTTTCCTTTCACAATAGCAGTAGGGGAGTTGCTAGGTGGCAAAAAGACCATGAGCTTCAGCCCGAAGTCCAAACCCAGTGGCGACGATAGTGGCGCAGGGTTTGTTGGCTGGGCGGTGGGGTTGTGAGCAATGGCGGAACTACCGCCATAGCAACACATGCGGGCACTATGGGGCCCGCAGTCAAGTGGGGCCCGCTGAGGATAGGTGCCGCGGCTCCGCGGGTGATAGCGGGTGGCTCCGTGGATGAGAGCAGGCGGTCCGCGGCTCCGCAAGTAGTCCGCGGGCGAGAGTGGGCAGCTCCGCGGGTGAGAGCGGGTGGTCCGCGGGCGAGAACGGGTGGCTCCGCGGGTGAGAGCGGGCAGTCCGCTGGTGAGAGAGTGGGTGGTCCGTGGGCGTGAGCGGGCTGGCCAATCAGGGAGCTGACGGGCGGGGGAGCATAGAGATGACATCATCTCTCACCTCCCGGTGCCCCTGCATCCCTGCAGTGCAGTTCCCCCCTCACTGTGCAGGCAGCAAGGAAGCAGAGAGATGACATTATCTCTCTGCTGCCTGACTGATAATCTGCTGCCTGACTCTGTGACACAGAAGGAAAGTGACAGAGCAAGTGACAATCCATAATGTGTGGCAGGCGACGTGGCAAGAGACAACCCGGGACATGGCAAGTGACAATTCGTAACGTGTGGCAGGTGACGTGGCAAGTGAAAATCCGCCGTGACGTGGCAAGTGACAATCCGTAATGTGTGGCAGGTGACGTGGCAAGTGAAAATCCGTGACGTGGCAAGTGACAATCCGTAATGTGTCTCAAGTGACAACCTGGGACATGGCAAGTGACAATCCGTAATGTGTGGCAGGTGACGTGGCAAATGACAACCTGGGACATGCCAAGTGACAATCTGTAATGTGTGGCAGGTGACGTGGCAAGTGACAATCTGGATGTGGCAAGTGACAATCCGTAACATGTGGCAGGTGACGTGGCAAGTGAAAATCCGTGACGTAGCAAGTGACAATCCGTAATGTGTGGCAGGTAACGTGGTAAGTGACAATCCGTAATGTGTGGCAGGTGACTTGGCAAGTGACAATCCGTAATGTGTGGCAGGTGACGTGGCAAGTGACAACCCAGGATGTGGCAAGTGACAATCCATAATGTGTGGCAAGTGACAATCTAGGACGTGGCAAGTGACAATCCATAATGTGTGGCGAGTGGCAATCTAGGACGTGGCAAGTGACAATCTGTAATGTGTGGCAAGTGGCAATCTAGGATGTGGCAAGGGACAATCCGTAATGTGTGGCAGGTAACGTGGCAAGTGACAATCCGCGACGTGGTAAGTGGATAATCCACAACATGTGGCAGGTGACATTCTGCAATGTGTCACAAGTGACAATCTGCATCTAGTGGCAGGCGACGTGGCAAGTGGACAAGCCGCAACGTGTGGCAGGTGATGTGACAAGTGACAATCCTTAATGTGTGGCAAGTGACAATCCAGGACGTGGCAAGTGACAATCCATAATGTGTGGCAAGTTACGTGGCAAGTGACAATCTGGGATGTGGCAAGTGGACAATCCGCAACATGTGCCAGGTGACATTCCGCAACGTGTGACAAGTGACAATCTGCATCTGGTGGCAGGAGATGATGGCAAGTGACACGCTCAGGGATCCCACTGATTTTGCATTATGGTGAGTCGAACTATTTTGTTTTATATAACAGAACAGAAATTGGTTAGAAGGCATGGAGGTCTGCAATGTGTTCCCTTCAGGGGCTGCATACAGTATACTGCATACTTTGTTGTTAAAAATTAATATAAGCCGTTGCCTGGGTACTGTGCCACATGGGTGTGGTAGTCTGTTGTTCAATGGCATTAGTTCATTTTTTTTTGTGTGGGGGGGGGGGGGGGCCCATACAACATTTTGCTATGGGGCCCTGTGATTTCTAGTTACGCCCCTGGTTGTGAGGTTGTGTGGCGGGGGTAAGCTCACTTGCTGGTTGCTGACTGGCTTACCGGTGCCCATCAATGCTGACCACTAAGCTCACACTGACATACACTTTTTACATACACTGACCTACCTGACATACATACACTGACCTACCTAACACGCACTGGCCTACCTGACATACACACACTGACCTACCTGACATGCACTGACCTACCTGACATACACACATTGACCTACCTGACATAAACTGACCTACCTCACATGCACTGACCTACCTGACTACATACACTGACCTACATACACTGGTTGTGCTCCCATCATCACAGCAGGCAGCCAGAGGAGGAGGGGAGAGAGGAGAGCCGAGCACCGAGCAGTGATCTCACAGTGGAATGGCAGCCACATTGTAATTCCCACCTTCTGGAGCCTGCAGCACCTATGATGGATGCCACACGTCCCGCCGCCCCACCATTGGACCAGTGGGATGTCCATCATAGGTGCTGCAGGCACCAGAAGGCGGGACCTGCTATGTGACTCGGACGCTCTCGGCGGCACTCGGGGCTACTAATACAGTTGTGCATCCCTGAGGCCTGGGGCTTTCCAGGGACCCATGCGAGTTTCCAGCCCCTCCCTCCCAACACCACTGAATAGCAGCACTGTTTATGGCCTTCGAAAAGCGATTTGCGATAGATCACTTCTTTTCAGAGGATGGTAAAAGGAAATTTTCAAACATTCATACTGCCACCTCCTGATGATGATGATGATGTTGTACAGCGAGCCCACACCGCAACTGTGAGACAAGCTCTTACCTTGCAGTAGTGGATCGGTCACATTCACTTACATGGGAGAATTAGACAGGTGGACCTGCATCAAACTTGCCATGTCTTGCTAAAATTGCTGCATTGCAATTGAAAACATAGCAGTAATGTGTACTCACCAGACGCATCACCTCCTCACTGCCTCTGAAAAGCAATCCACTACAGATCTCTGTTAGAGAGGCAGTAATGTTTGCCACACATCTAAACTTAGCCAAGAGTAGGGACCCATTCACACTATTGCTGAACGCTGAAGTGTTGCACCAATGCATATACACTATTGTATTGCAGCAATGCATGTTATGAACAATGATATGATGAGGTGTCATACTGAATGGAACCACAACACCCCTGCATTGAAGCACACCGCCAATGCATTGCCATGCTGTGCCATGCTGTGGCGTGTTGCAATGAAAAACATGGTGCAGTTACATTTTGTATTGCATTTTAATGATTTGCAAGACTAATAACTAAATAGGCTGCCTTAATGTGATGCCCACTAAACATACAGCATCACACATGCACACCTTCCAACTTTTTGAGATGGCAATGAGGGACACCTATCAGCAAAAGTATGCAGGCATAGGACACACCCCCTGCCACACCCCCTTAAAGGAGAATTGTACAAAAAGATTGGTTAAACACACAAGTGCTTTTTTTGCCACTACTATTCCTTTATATTGGCTTCTGGAATTTACAAATGCAGAAATTTAGAAATCAGATGAAAGGTTTAGCCCTGGGAATCACTTTTTGATAGATAAAAAGTACATTTTATATACAACTATATGGATCATATCAAAATGAGGGACAAATGAGGAGGAATGAGGGATGAAGGGATATTTCTCCAAATATTACTCTCACTTTGGTGTGCATGGCGGCATTTCACATGTGTCGCACCATTGATGCTTTTCTAAATAGGCAACCCCACCGCATGCATTTGTGTTCACATGTGTGTGTATGGGGGAGTGGGGTTCAAAATTTGGGGAGGGTTTAAGTGCTTGGCTGTAACTTTGTTTGCATTTTTTTATCACATAAGGGACATAAAGTCCACTATGTGGTGTATTTTGTGGTGACAAGGTCTCTTTAATAATACATCAGCAGTCCTGATGTCTCACCTGCTCTCCAATGATGCTAATGGAGTGCAGATCACCCCCATTTGTTTCTTCCCCCACCATATGCACTGGATGAAGTGACACCAAGACCCGGAAATGACGTTTCACATGTCGCTTCTGTGTCATTACCAGGAAGGGGAGATCAACGAACAAAGATAATAAAAAAGGACAGAATAGTTTGTAAATTGCCAAATGAATGTGCAGCTATTATGTCCCTTATCTAGTATCTTGCAGAAGCTATTTCTTCACAAAAAATATAAAACGTTATCACCATCTACAGTACCCAAAACGATGTCCATTTATGTCTTCTCAGAATAATTTACTAGAAAATGTTCAGTGTTTGTAAATGATCTAGGACTTGGATTATTGTGGAATGTGATTGTATTGGTAAGTAAATGACTAAATTCTAAACTTTTTGCTATTTTAGGACTATTTCTGGATTGCCATGGAGCACGCCAGCGGAGGGGATCTTCATCTCCTGGGTGAACAGGGAGACTTTGACATCAGCACCATCAGGTAGGTACCGTCGTTAACAATGAAAGCACCACTGACTCACATTGTGCTACATCATACCATGGTAACAAAGGCTTCACCTGTAGGACCCCACAATACAAAAGAAGAACATACACCCCTATAATAGACATGGGGGAAGTTTAGAGCTTCACAGACAATTGAGAACACAACTGACCAAGCCAGCCCTGCAGTCACAGCGAGGAATAATTCTCAGATGTCCCACGATCCATTCTCTAAAATATAAAATCTTCCTGCAGCTCTCTCTGTGTGTTTTTGAATAGAGCAGCTTTGATAAGGGTTTTGATTGTGAACTGGGAACACCTAGGGGTATTTCTGAACATACACATGAAAATACATTCTATTTACTTCTGTATTAGAATATATATATATTGTAAGATGATAAATTATTTTTTGTTGTTTCTTCAATAGATTCTACACTACCGAATGCATCATTGGCCTCCAACAGTTCCATGAGAAAGGCTTTATCCATCGGTAAGTTCTCGTCTTTATTCTACAGCTTCCCACAAATAGTTCTTACTTTACATTTCATCTGTTTATTCAACAAGATTTACCAACATTTGTAGTGTGAGGACCACCTAAACAATTACCTACCTTTATATCCAATATGCTAGGTCCTCCAGCTACAAAGTGGTTTGTAAATGTTGTGATTCTGAAACATATTGGGGTTGATTTGCTAAAACTGGAGAGTGAAAAACTCCGGAGCAGCTCTGCATAGAAATCAATCAGCCTCCAAGTTTTTTTTTTCTCAAAGCTTAATTGAACAAGCTGATGTTGGAAGCTGATTGGCTACCATGCACAGCTGCACCAGATTTTTCACTCAGTAGTTTTAGTAAATCAACCCCATTGTCTGCAATAAAACTGAAGTATTCATATTCAGTGTACAGTAATACATACTCTAAAGGCAGAAGGTTTTTTACCTTAATTCATTCCATGCATTCTCTGTGTGCAGCCCCCTCCCCCCTTATACTTACCTGAGCCTGATCTCGATCCAGCAATGTGCCCGAGAGTGGCGGTTCTCTCCTCCTCCTCCGCTCTCCTTACTGCTCATGGATGCAGCATTGGGAGCCATTGGCTCCTGCTGCTTTCAATCATAGCCTGTAAGGTGAGAGGGGGCGGAGTCAAGCTGTGCTGTATATGTCAATGGACACACAAAGTGTGGCTTGGGAGTGATCCTGCATGAGTACCCCCATAGAAAGCGGTTTGCTGTAAGAGCAATTACATAGAAGAAGCCACAACCATTAGCGGGGGACCCAAGAATAGGAGGATGGGGGCTGCTCAGTGTAAAACAAATACACAGAGCAAGTATAACATGTTTTTTATTTAGAAGAAAAATTCCCTTTATAATCACTTTTAGGCTGTGGTGTCACTGCTGTGTTGCTGTAAGACAAATATTACTGCAACAAGTAGCAATGTGCATTATCCAAGTTGGTACACTGAGGTGCTCTTCATTGTTAATGGCACCCCTAATGTACCTTGCCAATGCATATATGTTGCAGCGTGCCACCATGCCCAGAAAGGTACTTCAATGCATTATGGTGTGCTGCGTTACTACAAATTGTACACATCCATTTTTTATTTGTGCATTTTAGTGCGTTAGGCAGAACTTTAAAATGAATGGGCTGCCTTAATGCAACCAGTGTTAAAGTGGTGTTGACACCAAGAAAAAAAACAGTGTTTAAAAAAATAAGAAAAAATAATTGGAAAAAATAATTGGAAAAAATATTTTTACTCACCTCTAAATACCTGTTGCTAAGGGGTCCCTCGTAGTCTGCCTTCTTCCTTGCCCGGGCTAGTGACATCACTTCCCCTCGCGCCACACAGTCATCTGGGACCTGTCACGTGTTGCACAGACAACTTCATCGGAGCATGGAGGAGAAGTTGAGAATGTTCCTCAGAAGAGCTAGAAGAATCTTCGCTGCACAAGCAAGGAAGAAGTTGATCCTCTTCGAAAGGTGGAACCTTTCCAGATCTATACTTGGGTTGTGTTTGGATTTGAGAATGTGGGGTATGGATTTGCTGTGTCAATATGTGTGGATTTGGGGTTAGGTTAGGCAGGTTGGGTTTGCTGTGTGTGTGTATTTGGGGAGAAGGTAAGGAAGGTTGGTTTTTCTGTGTGTCTGATTTTGGGCTATAAGCCCCAAAGTATTGCTCCTATCTAATAGCGTATTCATGCGCTATTTGGGGATAGTATGTGCATGATTTTGGGTTTCATGTGTGTGTGTATTTGGGGGGAAGGTGAGGAAGGGTGGGTTTGCTGCGTGTCTGATTTTGGGCCATGAGCCTCAAAGTATTCCTCCTGTCTGATAGCGCATTCATGAGCTATAAAAGAAAAAGGAGGACAGGGAAGTGTTGTGTACCCCTACTCCTGCTTTAGGGTGAAGCCAGCACTTCATTAAAATTGTGCGCATCACTGGCCAACTGAATTTGGCGGCTGACCAAGGGCTCAGAAATTAAGCTCTGAACTATCTGGACCATTAGATGTGCACACACAAGCAAAAAGGCAGAAAATGAGAAAAGTGTTGCACAGACCCCTTCATCAGAGCATGGAGGAGAAGTTGAGATGTTCCCTCAGAAGATCTAGAAGAATCTTATCTGCACAAGCAAGGAAGAGGTTGATCCTCTTCGAAAGGTAGGACCTTTCCAGATCTATACTTGTGTTATGTTTGGAATAGAGATGTTGGGGTGTGGATTTGCTGTGTCAAGTGTGTGGATATGGGGAGAGTAGGTGCAGGATTTTGGGTTTGCTGTGTGTGTATTTGGGGGGAAGGTGAGGAAGGGTGGGTTTGCTGTGTGTCTGATTTTGTGCCATAAGCCTCAAAGTATTCCTCCTGTCTGCTAGCGCATTCATGAGCTATAAAAGAGAAAGGAGGACAGAGAAATGTTATGTACCCCTACTCTGCTTTAGGGTGAAGTCAGCACTTCATTAAAATTGTGCGCATCACTGGCCAACTGAATTTTGCGGCTGACCAATGGCTCAGACATTAAGCTCTGAACTATCTGGACCATCAGATGTGCACACACAAGCAAAAAGGCAGAAAATGAGAAAAGTGTTGCACAGACCCCTTCATCAGAGCATGGAGGAGAAGTTGAGATGTTCCCTCAGAAGATCTAGAAGAATCTTCTCTGCACAAGCAAGGAAGAAGTTGATCCTCTTCGAAAGGTAGGACCTTTCCAGACCTATACTTGTGTTATGTTTGGAATTGAGAAGTTGGGGTGTGGATTTGCTGTGTCAATGTGTGTGTGTATTTGGGGAGAGTAGGTGCAGTGTTTTGAGTTTGCTGTGTGTGTATTTGGGGGGAAGGTGAGGAAGGGTGGGGTTGCTGTGTGTCTGATATTGGGCCATAAGCCTCAAAGTATTCCTCCTGTCTGATAGCGCATTCATGAGCTATAAAAGAAAAAGGAGGACAGGGAAGTGTTGTTTTCCCCTACTCTGCTTAGGGGTGAAACCAGCACTTCATAAAAATTGTGCGCATCATTGGCCAACTGAATTTGGCGGCTGACCAATGGTTCAGAACTATCTGGACAATCAGATGTTCACACACAAGCAAAAAGGCAGAAAATAAGAAAAGTGTTGCACAGACCCCTTCATCAGAGCATAGAGGAGAAGTTGAGATGTTCCCTCAGAAGATCTAGAAGAATCTTCTCTGCACAAGCAAGGAAGAAGTTGATCCTCTTCGAAAGGTAGGACCTTTCCAGATCTATACTTGTGTTATGTTTGGAATTGAGAAGTTGGGGTGTGGATTTGCTGTGTCAAGTGTGTGGATTTGGGGAGAGTAGGTGCAGGATTTGGGGTATGCTGTGTGTGTATTTGGGGGGAAGGTGAGGAAGGGTGGGTTTGCTGTGTGTCTGATTTTGGGCCATGAGCCTCAAAGTATTCCTCCTGTCTGCTAGCGCATTCATGAGCTATAAAAGAAAAAGGAGAACAGAGAAATGTTATGTACCCCTACTCTGCTTTAGGGTGAAGTCAGCACTTCATTAAAATTGTGCGCATCACTGGCCAACTGAATTTGGCGGCTGACCAATGGTTCAGGCATTAAGCTCTGAACTATCTGGACCATCAAATGTGCACACACAAGAAAAAATGCAGAAAATGAATAAAGTGTTGCACAGACCCCTTCATCAGAGCATGGAGAAGTTGAGATGTTCCCTCAGAAGATCTAGAAGTATCTTCTCTGCACAAGCAAGGAAGAAGTTGATCCTCTTCGAAAGGTAGGACCTTTCCAGGTCTATACTTGTGTTATGTTTGGAATTGAGAAGTTGGGGTGTGAATTTGCTGTGTCAAGTGTGTGGATTTGGGGAGAATATGTGCAGGATTTTGGGTTTGCTGTGTGTGTATTTGGGGGGAAGGTGAGGAAGGGTGGGTTTGTTGTGTGTCTGATTTTGGGCCATGAGCCTCAAAGTATTCCTCCTGTCTGATAGCGCATTCATGAGCTATAAAAGAAAAAGGAGGACAGAGAAATGTTGTGTACCCCTACTCTGCTTTAGGGTGAAACCAGCACTTCATTAAAATTGTGCGCATCACTGGCCAACTGAATTTGGCGACTGACCAATGGCTCAGACATTAAGCTCTGAACTATCTGGACTATCAGATGTGCACACACAAGAAAAAAGGCAGAAAATGAGAAAAGTGTTGCACAGACCCCTTCATCAGAGCATGGAGGAGAAGTTGAGATGTTCCCTCAGAAGATCTAGAAGAATCTTCTCTGCACAAGCAAGGAAGAAGTTGATCCTCTTCGAAAGGTAGGACCTTTCCAGATCTATACTTGTGTTATGTTTGGAATTGAGAAGTTGGGGTGTGGATTTGCTGTGTCAAGTGTGTGGATTTGGGGAGAGTAGGTGCAGGATTTTGGGTTTGCTGTGTGTGTGGATTTGGGGGGAAGGTGAGGAAGGGTGGGTTTGCTGTGTGTCTGATTTTGGGCCATAAGCCTCAAAATATTCCTCCTGTCTGATTTTGCATTCATGTGCTATAAAAGAAAAAGGAGGACAGAGAAATGTTATGTACCCCTACTCTTCTTAAGGGTCAAACCAGCACTTCATTAAAATTGTGCGCATCACTGGCCAACTGAATTTGGCGGCTGACCAATGGCTCAGACATTAAGCTCTGAACTATCTGGACCATCAGATGTGCACACACAAGAAAAAAGGCAGAAAATGAGAAAAGTGTTGCACAGACCCCTTCATCAGAGCTTGGAGGAGAAGTTGAGATGTTCCCTCAGAAGATCTAGAGGAATCTTCTCTGCACAAGCAAGGAAGAAGTTGATCCTCTTCGAAAGGTAGGACCTTTCCAGATCTATACTTGTGTTATGTTTGGAATTGAGAAGTTGGGGTGTGGATTTGCTGTGTCAAGTGTGTGGATTTGGGGAGAGTATGTGCAGGATTTTGGGTTTGCTGTGTGTGTATTTGGGGGGAAAGTGAGGAAGGGTGGGTTTGCTGTGTGTCTGATTTTGGGCCATGAGCCTCAAAGTATTCCTCCTGTCTGATAGCGCATTCATGTGCTATAAAAGAAAAAGGAGGACAGAGAAATGTTATGTACCCCTACTCTGCTTAGGGGTGAAGCCAGTACTTCATTAAAATTGTGCGCATCACTGGCCAACTGAATTTGGGGGCTGATCCATCGCTCAGACATTAAGCTCTGAACTATCTGGACCATCAGATGTGCACACACAAGCAAAAAGGCAGAAAATGAGAAAAGTGTTGCATAGACCCCTTCATCAGAGCATGGAGGAGAAGTTGAGATGTTCCCTCAGAAGATCTAGAAGAATCTTCTCTGCACAAGCAAGGAAGAAGTTGATCCTCTTCGAAAAGGTAGGACCTTTCCAGATCTATACTTGTGTTATGTTTGGAATTGAGAAGTTGGGGTGTGGATTTGCTGTGTCAATGTGTGTGGATTTGGGGAGAGTAGGTGCAGGATTTCGGGTTTTCTGTGTGTGTGTATTTGGGGGGAAGGTGAGGAAGGGTGGGTTTGCTGTGTGTCTGATTTCGGGCCATAAGCCTCAAAGTATTGAGGAGAAGTTGAGATGTAACCTCGGATGGGAGGTGAGGGAGGTTGGGTTTGATGTGTGTGTGGATTTGGGGGGAAGGGGAGGAAGGGTGGTTTTGCTGTGTGTCTGACTTTGGGCTCTAGGCCACAAAGTATTTCTCCTGTCTGATAGCGCATTTTTGCGCTATAAAAGAAAATGGAGTACAGGGAAGTGTTGTGTACCCCTACTCTGCGAAGGGTGAAGACAGCACTTCATTAAAATTGTGCGTATCATTTGCCGGAGGATGCCTCTGTGCTTCAGCATATATATATTTTACGCACAGTTTGCATTAAAAAATGTTTTATCTTTTACTACTTTTTTTGTATTTGCTTTGCAGGTATGGTATGTCTTACTGTTATACTGTAAATTTACTTTGTTTTATTGTTGACCATCATTTGCTTAGCAGGTACGTCTTTCAGTTGCAGAGTGGATTTATTTATCTTGACAGCAACAGCATTTGCTCCCACGATACATAAAGCCGTGACTCCAGTGCAGTTGGAGGTGATTTCACCGCCATAGTTAAAAAAAGAGCATATATGCCAAAGCATGGGGGTAGCAGGGGTGTAGGAGTGATTTGCTCCTAACTTTTGTGAATTTTCCTGAGGCATTTCAAGGCTGCCAATTACAAGCATGACTCCCATAGACAGAGGCATGATGGGACCTGTAGTTTCGCAACAGCTGGGGGGCCGCCAGTTTGAGATTCCTGGATTACAGTCACAACAGGAAATGGGCGGGACTTAGCATTCTAGGAGCCTTTTTTGAAGGACCCCTTCAAAAATAAATAAAGCTAAAACAGCTAGATCAGGTCTAGATCTAGATCAGTTTCATAATTAGACTTAGGGTCAAAGGTCAGGGTCAGCGAATTTAAAAAAAAATGAAAAAACAAACAAAAAAATAACTTTTATTGTAATTTAGTATCAGACTCCTTTCCCACTGAGGTGCTTTTCAGGCACTTTTGCACTTAAAATAGCATCTCAAAACTGTTTCCCATAGATTTTGATGGATGCTTTCACACTGGAGCGATGCGCTGGTGGGGCGGTGCAAAAAGTCCTGCAAGCAGCATCTGTGGTGCATGTTTGGAGTGTTTTAAAAGGCACCTCAAAAATGCCCCTGTCCATTGAAATGAATGGGAAGCACTTCCAAAAGTGCTGCAAAATAGCTTTTTAGCTCACCACTAACGCCACAAAAATGCCCAACCCTTATCAGCAGTTTTTGATTGCCTCAGTGTGAAAGGGGTCCTAGTGTCAGTAACGGTGTGTTTTTAGGTAGAATAATAAATCAGCTAAATGTGCAATATTGTTTCTGGAGGGCCCTACTATGGGTACAAATAAGAAATAACATGCACATATGCAGTATTGCTGCAATTGTAAGGAGCAGGGGAATTCGTTTTGGGTCGCTCTTTAATAGTAGATCATAGGATTAGCAAGAAACATAAAGCTACATTTAGAAAGAAAAAAAATAGTTTAGTCTGTGCCAGTTTTGCTATGATATTGAGAAAAAACTAGGAGATATACTTTACTATTTATCTCTAACTGAAAGCCCAGTTTCTCCTGAAAAAAACAAGGTATAATTCACCTGGATACACAAAGTAGTTGCGATGAAATGTACAGTTTTACTAACACAGGTCACAGCTGCAAAACCATATTCAGGTATCAAGATTTGTTTTGCCTTCTTTATGAAGGGCTAAAAATAACCAGAGAGGAGGTTTTATATGAAAATCGACTTTATTTAAAAGGTCCCATCCAAAAATCCAAGAATCCAAAAAATTTACAGTCCAATTCTGCACTAATATCAGGCACAGGAAGGACAGACCGGGGCTCAGTGCTGGGGTCCTAGTAACAGGACCCTCACCAGGTGCACCCTAGCAACTGTCACTCTGCAGTGGTGTAGCAAGAGAGGGAGGCGGTGTGCTGTGCTCTCTGCAGAGTCTTTCTTTTACAGAAAGAAGAGAAATGGATGGAAAGAAGAGGATGGAGAAGACTCTTCATCGTCAGCCAGACAAGCTGAAGAGGAAGATGAGCGAGGACGAGCCCCAGGAGGAGAGGAGGAAGAGAAGACGCCGGGGAGCTGAACAATCGCTGAAGTCCAGAGCGACAAAGCATGGTAAGTTGTATACAGACATGTACACTTCACACTAGGAGCTTACACTCTATATACACTTCACACTAGGAGCTTACACTCTAATATATACCATTTGGGATACAGGAATTAAATTTCGGTTGATTTAGGGGTCACTCAGTGCAGTCAGGTAGCCATGGAGACAGGTTAGGCAGCCAGAAATCAAGAAGAGCCCGGAGCGAAAACGAAATAAAATGAAGAGATAGCGCAGGGCGGGCATGACAGAGTTAACAGGGTACAGAGAGGGTTAGGTCTTTCTTGATTGGAGGAGCGGTGGGGAGGAGGGGACAGGAGAGTAAAAAGGAGCTGGCCCCTCCCCCCTCCATCATCAGTGCAGAGAACAGGAACAAGCTTGCCGCCCTGGGCAGCTCAGGACGGGCACGTGGAGTGGAAGGGAGGTTTGTAGCGGCCGGCCGCGGTTTGGGCTGGGTCGGTCGGGCCCAGCCGCCATCACCCGCGATCGCGGCGCTCGGGGGGGGGGGGGGGGTTACTACCCTGGCATGCTGCGGCTGCGCGACCTGCGCATGCCGCCTGTTCGGAGCGGGGGCGGCAGGCACCGGGTTCAGGCACTCAGCACGGCCCGCGGCCTCCGGCGGGCGGAGGGGTCTCAGCGTTTCTCTGCAGCCCTCCGGATAGCGGCCTTCATTCCATACGGCCCGCCCTGTCGTTCCGATGGGGGGCCGAACCTCGGTGGCGGGACTCCCGGCCTTGGGTTGCGGGGTGGACCACTGCACCGGGTGGTGACCCTCGTGGTCCAGCCCGCGGCATCGGCGGGGGCTAGCGGATGGCAGAGCGGCGGTGGGGGCCGCACCCAGCGATGGCCGCCTGGCCTCCTCTGCCTGGGCAGGCAGCTCTCCTTGGTCGGGGGACATGGCCGCCGGGCCTACACGGCCTCGGCGGGCGGCTCGACACGCTCGGGGCCTCGCACAGCGCTGGCCGCCGGGCCTACACTGCCTCCGCAGGCGGCTCTCCGCGGGCGGGGCAGCACCCGGCGATAGCCGCCGGGCCTACACTGCCTCGGCAGGCGGCTCTCCGGACCGGACATGGACATGTGCTCGGCAGGGGGGGCAGGCTGGGGGGACCGAGGCGCCCCACCCCCCCCCCCCGTTTGTGGCCCTCCTAGAGGAACGCGCAGACCCAGCAGTGGCCGCCGGGCCTGCACTGCCTCGGCAGGCGGCTCTCCAGACACCGGACATGGACATGTGCTCGACAGCGGGGGGCAGGCTGGGCGGACCGAGGCGCCCCACCCCCCCCCCCCGTTTGTGGCCCTCCTAGAGGAACGCGCAGACCCAGCAGTGGCCGCCGGGCCTGCACTGCCTCGGCAGGCGGCTCTCCGGGCACCGGACAAGGACATGTGCACGGCAGCGGGGGGCAGGCTGGGGGGACCGAGGCGCCTCACCCCCCCCCCCGTTTGTGGCCATCCGGGAGGAACACGCTGACCCAGCAGTGGCCGCCGGGCCGGCACTGCCTCGGCGGGCGGCTCTCCGGGCACCAGTTTTTGGCCCGGCTGGGGGGACCAGGAAACCCAAAACCCAGTTGGCGGCCATCTCGGAGCCAGCTGGTGGACCACGCGGGTCGGAGCCCCGTCGGGCAGACCTTGTTCAGCTGCGGGCGCCAGGCTGCCGTTCCCTCAGCTGGCAGTTCCAACAGACGAAGACGGACCGGAGGGCTTCCGGCCTCGTGGATCATCTCCATCCTGGGGGATGCTTCCCCAGAAGGGCTGCACCTCACGGGGGACAGTTGGTCAAATGCGGCGAACAAGGAGGCGGAAGGAGTGCCCCAGGATTGATCGGCGGCGAGGGTGGCCAGTCTTGCGGATGGTGGGACTCTTCCTAGGCAGTCAGGTATGCTACTTTGCAATTTTCTATTTCTTGGTAGTTAGTACGGGGGAGGCCACAGTGGGGGGTAGAGGCACTCGCGCCTGTTTGCATGCGGGTGTTCCCCTGGGTTCGTCCGTCCTATCGTCACGTCGGTGCCAGGGCGGTACGGGAGTGCGGGAGTTTAATGGTTGGGGGAAGGGGCAACGGGTCCGGTCTGCAGCCGGGTTTGTGCGGAAGGGAATGGGGCTCTGGCCGGGACAGTAGGGGGAGAGCGCTGCTGGCCCAGCTGGCGCAGAGCGACAGGGGGGCATGACATGCCCTTGAGGTGGGGTTTTTGCAAGGGCAATAGATGGGGATGCCGGGTTTTTTCCATGTTGGGTGCGGACGCAATTCGGGTTTCAGTGTTTTCAAGGAAAGGGGGGCCGGGGAGCAGTGACCCGGAGACAGGGGTGCTAGGCCGCATGGGGCACGGGCAACAGCAGGGCTGGGCCCGGCGGAGGGATGGGTGTCCTGTCCTACTGGGGGAAATAGTGGGGGGGCCCTAGCTGAGGTGGGGGGCCCCGTCCTACTTGGGAGGGAGCATGGTGGGTTGTGCCGACCTGAGTTTGGGGGTTCCTTCCTGCCGGAAGACTCGTGGGGAGGGGCTAGCGTAGGTATGGGGTTTGTTTCATTTTCTTGCTAGGCACAACGGGCTTTGGTGCTCAGTTGCGTGGGGGGTGCCCTACTGGGCACTACACAAAAAAAAAAAAAAAAAAAAAAAAAAAAAAAAAAAAAAAACACCTACATAAATAAACAATCACATAAAAGGCAAAATGACAACGTAGATAAATATATAGTGAGGGTTGGGGCACAAACGGTAGTTGCCTAGTGGTTTGGGTGTGGTTGTAGTAGGGGGTTCTTTTCTTAACGGTGGATATCGGGGGGTTAGGCCCATCGGATGTATGGGTGTCCCTGCTCGACGGTGTAATAATGGTGGTTGGGTCCATTGGAGGTGTTGGGGGGTCCTGTGGGGCTGGGGGATATCAGTGGGTTGGGCCCATCGGAGGTACAGGGCCCCTTCCTATCTGAACTGGGGTCGGTCGGTCCCATCGGAGGTAGGGGCGGCCCCTTTTCATAACGGTGGAGGGGTGTTGGGCGGGCCCATCGGAGGATGGGTGGCCCTTCCTGACGGTGGAGACGGAGTGGTCTGGCCCATCAGAGGTATGGGGGGAATTTTTACTAATGGTGGAGAACTGTTGGTTATGCCCTTCGGAGGTATGGGGGGCTCTTCCTAACGGTGAAGTGATGTTTGGTCGGTCCCATCAGTGGTATGGGCGGCCCCTTCCTGACGATGGAGAAAGGTTGGTTGGGCCCAGCAGGTTTGGGTGGCCCTGCCTAAACTGTTCACATATGGTGGTGGAGCCCATCGGTGGTATGGTGCCCCTTTTATGATGGTGGAAACTTTTGATTGGGCCCGCGGTGGGGTGTGGTTTCCCTTCCTGACGTGATGGTGGTGGCGGGTGAGTATCTGGTAGGTATGGAAGTAGAGACTTATGTATTCACGGTGGTGACTTCGGGCTACTGAGTACATATCTGGTGAGTACGCAAGCAGTTCAGTATACCATCGCGGTGGTGACATCAGGGTGGCAAGTAAGTATACGGTAAGTAGTAGAGTAGGCAATGGTGGGTTTATGGGCCTGCACGGGCTGTAGATGGGACGTTAGCTTATTGTATTACCTGCATTAAACTTGTTGGTACGTGATGGGGGATTTCACAGTTGGTGATTGATTGCGCTTTGGGGGGTGATCGGGCAGGTTGGTGATGGGCTATAGGCGTTTACGGGCGCGTGTCCGGCCGGACGGGCTGTGGGGTTTCCTTCGTGGGCCGGGGGAATAAGATTTTCCTCTTGGATTCAGAGTATGTCGGTTGGGAGGTACGAGGCATGGCCATTAAGGGAGGTAGGTCTGTGTAGGGGTGCTGTGGGGCGCTTCCAAGGGGTCATTGTGCGGGCAGTTTCGGCTTCCACGTCATGGGGGGTTTGGGGATCAGCGGTCCTTGGTAGGGTGTTGCCACCTCCTAGGGGCAGAACGTCATCCTAAAAGCAGGAAGGCTTGGGAGTTGGGCTGCTTCATAAGGGGATATTGCAGTATTCTTGTCATTGGTGCATCGGGCAGGGATGGTACTGTGGGTCCCGGGGAGAGGGTTGCGGGTTAGTTTCTGGGTTCAGTGAGTTGGGTATGTTTCTTTAACTCGCAGTGCTGCTGTCGCTTCATTGCCATTTGGAGGACGAGCGCTATCGGTGTCTCCCCTCCCCACACGCGAAAAGTCGGGACACGTAGAGCTCTGTGCGGTGGTAGCTGCAGAGGACTGGGTTTGGGGGCCATGGTTTTTGTTTTTCGGGTCATGTCGGCAAAGGGGGTTTCGTGGTGCACAATGGCTTTCCCTGGGTTTGCGGCAGGGGCTGGTGGGAGAGGCCAGCTGGGTAGCCTTTCCAGTAGATTTGGGGGGCATGGTACTACGGTACTAGAGGGGTAATGATGGGCTTGAGCGGCTGGTCCGAAGGCGGGGGGCCGTGGCGACGGTGGGGGAATGTCCACCATGTTCATATTCCTCGTCAGTTTGTTTGAGAGGTCATGGGCGTCGGGTTATTTCCTCGGGATTGCATTGTCTCACTTTTGCGGCAGTGGGTAAGCGGCCAGGTGTGGGTCGGGTTCAGGTCCGGTTTTCAGCTCATTTGCGGGGTAACCGAGTTGGTCCTAGGGGTATATGTGTGTATACATACATCTCTGTAGCTAATTTTTTTTTTGTTGTTCCTTTTTTCCTCTTTCTTTCTCACATCCTGTCGACGATTTCAGGTGCGGGCAGGCTGCCAAGGTTTTTTCTTTTTTCTTTTCTTTTAATTTTTTGGGCCCTTGTATGGGTTTCAGGGGACAAGTGAGGCAGACTGTCGGAGTGGGGGACACTGTTTTGGGCATGGCTATACGAGCGGCCGGCTCTCTTTGAGCAGGAGTGCCGGGCAGGCTGGGGAGCGCGGCATGCCTGTAGGGCGCAGAATAGGCACTACTGGATGGGGCCCGCCGTATACTGCCGGTCAAAAGGTTTGTGGTTACCATGTGCGCTTGATGTCCATGTGGGTGGTTACGAGGGTGCTGAAGGTGGAGTTGGGCACACACGCGGGGCTTTCCTGGCGGAGGCTGTGTGGGGGCCCCGCAGCATTGCCCGTTTAATTGTAGATTGGACTGCCTGGCAGCTGGGGCTGGAAATAGTTAACTAAAAAGGGTAATGGGGATGTCGGCCTGTGTGGGGTCAGGAAGGTTGGCTGGGCAGCAGGTGGTTAGAGCTGGACATGGATACTGGTAGGTGCTTCTGGGGTAGGGAAGTGACCTTTATTCTGGGCGGAGGAATTTGGGGGCCCGGGGGTTTGCAGGTGGCAGCTGGAGAGCGTAGGGGTTGGTGGGGCTCCCAAGGGTAAGGTGTTCCCCTTGGGCGCTGTGGCGGGTGTTGGTCTTGGCTGGTGAATGAAGAAACCTCGGATAAGGAGAGTAGGGACCCATTGGTGGTATGGGTCCCGATGGTGGTATTCCAGCTAACGGTGGTTTTAGCTGGAATTTGGTTAACGGGTGCACTGCGGTCAGTTGGTTGTCTCCGAGCCAGTATGTCGGCTAGAGGCCTATTAGCAGATATAAAAGGTTCCGCAGTGCATTAGTATTATTATTAGTATTATTATTATTAAATAGAGGGTATGTGTAGTGCCCGCCAAGACCAATGCGAATATCAGATGTTTATGGTTATGTTCATTTAAATTTATTAATAAAAGGGGCTGCTACGGCCAATTTTACCCCAACTTGGTGTGGTCTCTATTAATTGGGAATGGTAATGGGGCCTGTAGCAAGGTTTGTCCGTTAGCATAGAGGGACAGTACATCTGTTATACAATAGTCAAGAAGAGCCCGGAGCGAAAACGAAATAAAATGAAGAGATAGCGCAGGGCGGGCATGACAGAGTTAACAGGGTACAGAGAGGGTTAGGTCTTTCTTGATTGGAGGAGCGGTGGGGAGGAGGGGACAGGAGAGTAAAAAGGAGCTGGCCCCTCCCCCCTCCATCATCAGTGCAGAGAACAGGAACAAGCTTCCCACCCACCCTCCCTGTTTGTTTTTCGTACTTGACTTTGTTTCTTCCGACAGATCGGTGTGTACTCAGGATGTCGTTGCAGCGGGCGGGTGTTGGTCTTGGCTGGTGAATGAAGAAACCTCGGATAAGGAGAGTAGGGACCCATTGGTGGTATGGGTCCCGATGGTGGTATTCCAGCTAACGGTGGTTTTAGCTGGAATTTGGTTAACGGGTGCACTGCGGTCAGTTGGTTGTCTCCGAGCCAGTATGTCGGCTAGAGGCCTATTAGCAGATATAAAAGGTTCCGCAGTGCATTAGTATTATTATTAGTATTATTATTATTAAATAGAGGGTATGTGTAGTGCCCGCCAAGACCAATGCGAATATCAGATGTTTATGGTTATGTTCATTTAAATTTATTAATAAAAGGGGCTGCTACGGCCAATTTTACCCCAACTTGGTGTGGTCTCTATTAATTGGGAATGGTAATGGGGCCTGTAGCAAGGTTTGTCCGTTAGCATAGAGGGACAGTACATCTGTTATACAATAGTCATGTATATTATGTTTAAGTGACACCCGAAGTGTAATACATGGGAGAATTTATTGTAATCCACTCATTTCCAGTAATATACATGTTTTCTGATAGGAATGATCACAAATAGTGAGAACTTTTCTGTTAGTTGTCAGGGTTTATTGGCTGGAAGCTCTCAGTGACAGTTAAAAGATGGCCACCATGACTAGTGGAGGGGCGGGGCTAAGGGGGAGGGAGGAGTAGACTGACCCACCAGGGAGGAAATCTTTGGTGTATTGCTGCCATTCATGTTAATCACTGACATTACAATGCTGAATAAAAAAATAGACCTTTATATATTGGTAATTAGGAATATTGGGGACATCTGTATTTAGAGATATAGATTCAGATATTAGTGACCTCATGTCATGTTACTCTGCTGGCTTTCATACAGACTCCCTGAACAAGAACAAGTCCCAGATATGTATTTCTCATTTGTTCTGTGTCAGGGACTCCAAACTATGGCAGCCAGAAAGAGGATTTCTAAAAGGGGGTCAGTAATGAGAGTCAATGGGTTTCTCCCAGAACAGGTGTCCATTACTACACATAGAGATAGATCAGTAATACTTACTATACTTTAATGGTTAATATTTACATTTTAAACAGTACAATGTTGTCAGAACCGGCATATTTTATTTTTATTGTAGACATTAAAAAATGCAACTCTGTTATACTCATTTATAAAACCAATATAGATACAGAATGTGTAATTTGACATATTATAAAATAAAGGTTTTACACTATATGTTAAAGTCTCATTATTTCACATAATAATTCTAGTGTATTCTAGTCTAATATAACTTTTACATATGAAGGTAACTTTATGTTAATTTAGCAGGATATATATATCTATATATATATATAGATATATATATATAATATACATACATATAGATAGATAGGTAGGTAGATAGATAGTTATATCTATTTATATATATTTATTTATAGAATTATTATTTTTTAAACTTTTTTAGGACAGTTCCTAATATACTAATAATATACTAATACTAATATACATATCCTATACTGAAATACCATTTTTTTCTCTAGCCACTGATCACGGGTGTAATGCTTTGCAGGCTCCTTGGGGGAAAAAAATAAAACACACATTTTTTTCTAAAGAAATATGTTGATTTCTTATTTTTTTCCCCAAAGGTGAACTTATCCTTTACCCTAATAAGTGGGTCACAAGTGGTTTATCACCAGAGCTCTCCATTTTTACATCTCTCCATAAACCAACAGACCCATACAGGGCAAAAAGAACAAAGGCAATCTTCATCACATAATACCGTTTATTACAGTACTTATAAAATAAAGTAAAACTATATACATTTTTCAATAGTTTAAATATGTACCCTAAATCAATCCATCTGTTTATTGAAAAAAAAAAACAAGCTTTACTAAAACAAAAAATTGCAGAAAAAAAGGAAATGCCACCCCTTGTATGATAAATTGAGAATAAAATGTCCTTAAAGTGATTGTAAAAGTGATGTTTATAACAAATATGTTATACTTACCTGCTCTGCGCAGTTGGTTTTGCACAGAGCAGCCCAGATCCTCCTCTTCTCGGGTCCCTATTCTGTGCTCCTGGCCCCTCCCTCCTGTTGAGTGCCCCCACAGTAAGCAGCTTGCTATGGGGGAACCCAAGCCCAGAGCCATGGTTGGGCCCTGCCCCCTCTCACTCTTGATTGGCTAACTGACTTTTATTGATAGCAGCGGGAGCCAATGACACCAGTGATGTGTCTAAGCCAATCAGGAGGGAGAGTCTGCACTGCACTCCAGCTGCTGCACTGTAATGCAGAGGTTGGTGTGAACCAGCCCCAAGAGTCCATATTATTATGATGTTCTATATATATGAACACTTTCCTCACCTGCAGCACCTCTATGAAAGAATGACCTTGGGTACATCCCGCTGGTCAATTCATGTAATAAAGAAGAGAAGCATAGGGTCTCACTAATTAGGTGTACAGTTGTAGATTTTATTAAAAATGGATAATAAAAACATGCACTATATGCACTGACTGAAGAAGAAGAAATGGAAAGCATATCAAGAAGCCTCTGTGGTGTCCATCCCTCCAGTCTGGATTGCTGCCGGCATCTGATGTAATGGAGACGGATCAGCTTCTACAGGGCTTGACAGGTAAGTGCACAGGGCACAAGCACTGAAGATGGATTGTTCTCTTGCAACTCAATGGCAAAGCTCATTGAGGAAATAGCCGGAGGTCTGGAACTCAGGAGGACGATATCACACACTGCAGGAAATTGAGGGGGTCTGGTAATGCATTTCAGGGTGGGACATTGTGCACTGGTGTGCAGTCATGTTGGAGGATCAGGAAGGGGCCATCCCCAAACTGTTCCCACAAAGTTGGGAGCATGACATTTTCCAAAATGTCTTGGCATGCTGATGCCTTAAGAGTTCCCTTCACTGGAACTAAGGGGCCAAGCACAGCCCCTGAAAAACAACCATAACCCCCCTCCACCAAATGATTTGGACCAGTGCACAAAGCAAAGTCCAAAGACACGGATGAGCGAGTTTGGGGTGGAGGAACATGACTGGTCTGCACAGCGTCCTGATCTCAACCCAACAAAACACTTTTGGGATGAATTATAGCAGAGACTGTGAGTCAGGCCTTCTCATCCAACATCACTGCCTGACTTCACAAATGCGCTTCTGGAAGAATGGTCAAATATTCCCATAGACACACTCCTAAACCATGTGGATAGCCTTCCCAGAAGAGTTGATGCTGTTATAGATGCAAAGGGTGGGCCAACTCTATATTGAACCCTACAGACTAAGACTAGGATGCCATTAAAGTTCATGTGCATGTAAAGGCATGCATCCCAATACTTTTAACAATATAGTGTATATGGGCATCGCTGTCTGTGTAACCACAGCCTAACACTCCAAGTTTCCTTTCACAATAGCAGTAGGAGAGTTGCTAGGTGGCAAAAAGACCAGGAGCTTCAGCCCGAAGTCCAAACCCGGTGGCGACCATAGTGGCGCAGGGTTTTTTGGCTGGGCGGTGGGGTTGTGAGGTTGTGTGGCGGGGGTAAGCTCACTTGCTGTTTGCTGCCTGGCTTACCGGTGCCCATCAATGCTGACCACTAAACTCACACTGACATACACTTTTTACATACACTGACCTACCTATATGACATACACTGACCAACTATTTGCCACGCACTGACCTACCTGACATACACACATTGACCTACCTCACATGCACTGACCTACCTGACTACATACACTGACCTACATACATTGACGGTGGTGCTCCCATCATCACAGCAGGCAGCCAGAGGAGGAGGGGAGAGAGGAGAGCCGAGCACCGAGCACCGAGCAGTGATCCCACAGTGGAATGGCAGCCACATTGTAATTCCCGCCTTCTGCAGCCTGCAGCACCTATGATGGATGTCACCCGTCCCGCCGCCCCACCATTGGACCAATGGGATGTCCATCATAGGCGCTGCAGGTACCAGAAGGCGGGACCTGTTATGTGACTCGGACGCACTCGGACGCACTCTGCGGCGCTCGGGGCTACTAATACAGTTGTGCATCCCTGAGGCCTGGGGCTTTTCAGGGACCCATGCGAGTTTCCAGCCCCTCCCTCCCAACACCACTGAATAGCAGCACTGTTTATGGCCCCCGAAAAGCGATTTGCGATAGATCACTTCTTTTCAGAGGATGGTGAAAGGAAATTTTCAAACATTCATACTGCCACCTCGTGATGATGATGATGATTTTGTACAGCAACCCCACACCGCAACTGTGAGACAAGCTCTTACCTTGCAGTAGTGGATCGGTCACATTCACTTACATGGGAGAATTAGACAGGTGGAACTGCATCAAACTTGCCATGTCTTGCTAAATTTGCTGCATTGCAATTGAAAACATAGCAGTAATGTGTACTCACCAGACGCATCACCTCCTCACTGCCCCTGAAAAGCAATCCACTACAGATCTCTGTCAGAGAGGTAGTAATGTTTGCCGCACATCTAAACTTAGCCAAGAGTAGGGACCCATTCACACTATTGCTGAACACTGAAGTGTTGCACCAATGCATATACACTATTGTATTGCACCAATGCATGTTATGAACAATGATATGATGAGGTGTCATACTGAATGGAACCACAACACCCCTGTATTGAAGCACACCGCCAATGCATTGCCATGCTGTGGCGTGTTGCAATGAAAAACATGGTGCACTCAGGGGTATCTTTAATATTGATTGGACCCTGGGCATAAATTTTCTTGGGGCCCCCCCATGCAATTATCACTCTCCATATGCTCTGACACATACAATAAATAGCAGCTAGACTTAAAATCAATTTACTGTATCAGATCAGGCAGAAATTATGATTGGTTGCCAGCAGTCACAGCATATCATTACTGCTTACTGACTGGCTGCTAGAGGTTACAGACCAGATTACGGCTCACTGATTAGTTGCTAGAGATTATAGCACATCATCCCCTCACTGCAGGGGAGCATGATATACATACGAATTCTGCCTTTATTTACATATCAATGCTGCTGGCCACAACTATTTACTCGGTTCCCGACTCCCCACCCTATGTAAATGAGTATGGGGTACAATGTACCCCTACCCATTCACCTGTGAAATGGGGCCAGCGACGCCTCATTCGCTGGTCCCGGCTAACTGGAGCCGCGCTCAAAATTAACGGACTTTACTCCATGTGTGTTGGAGAGTCTGTTTATTTGAAAAGTACGGCGGATAGTCCGGCGGTATGGCGGATAGTATGGCGGACTTGGTCCGCTGCAAAAGTACCGTGTGTGGGCAGGTAGCTCGTTCGGAAAGTCCGGCGGACAGTCCGGCGGTTTGTCCACCAGACTGAAGCCGTGTACACACGGGCGGACTGTATGGCCAACTTAGTCCGTCAGACAATCCGATGGACAGTCCGTCCTACTTTCGAATGAACGGACTTGACCACACACGATGAACAAACAGTCCGTTGAAAGCTTGCGCGATGACGTGTACAGCACGTACGACGGGACTAGAAATAGGACGTCCAATACACAGCAATGCAACCTTCCGCCGTGTAAATCCTTTCTGAGCATGCGCCATACTTAGTCCGTCCAACTAGCCTACTCACGAGCGGATTGTCCGCTGAAACCAAAGTCTGACGCTGAAAAAGTCCCCTGAAGCCCACACACGAGCGGACTGTCCGCTGAAATGTGTTTCGACGGACTAAGTTGGCCAGACAGTCCGCCCGTGTGTACGCGGCTTTAGTCCGCCGAATAGTCTGATACGCGTGTACGCGGCAAAAGTGTTATATTTAGTCTTTATTGTTGTATATCTATTGATGTCTTACACAAATAGCTTTGTGAACAGTGAAATAACCCAGAAGCAACCAATCAGCAATTATCCTAAACCTTGTACTCACTGCTGGTGAAAGATAACATCTGATTGGTTGCTTAGGGTAACAACTCCTAATATGATCACTACTCTTCCATTGTTTAAATAGCACAGCAGGATGTTTATCATGCGAACTGAATTAGGCCTCATGCACACTTAACGCTAACTCTCCTAGACTTCTTGCCTCCTTGCAGTAGAGATTTGATAGAAAAAACCCTTGACACTTGTAAACTCTTTTAACACATTGAGAAACGTCAAACGCTTGGTCGTTAATTCATTTTATCAGCCAATAATTTATTCTGACCATTAAATTAATGTCCAAAATGCCTTGTGCTTTGGAGTGTTTTCACGTATTTAGGGGCATCAAGCACCTAAAGTATGATGTGTGTGTATATGCACATAGGCTATCATGCAGAAGCGATAAGACAGAAAAAAAATGCCCTTAGAAGCAGAAGAAAACGCATTTAATGTGCATGAGGCCCTAGCTGCAAAGATTGGGGGAAACTGAAAAGAGAATGTTACTTACCTGGGTGGCCCTGGTCTACCAGTTATTGGGTCCTGCTTTGTGGCGCTGAAGCTAAATGTTCCCCAAAGTCTTGTATGAGGAAGACGTTGATCCTCTTCGAAAGGTAGGACCTTTCCAGATCTATACTTGGGTTGTGTTTGGATTTGAGAAGGTGGGGTGTGGATTTTCCTTGTCAATGTGTGTGAATTTGGGGAGGGGAGGTGAGGGAGGTTGGGTTTTCTGTGTTTGTACGCATTTGGGGGGAAGGTGAGGAAGGGTGGGTTTGCTGTGTGTCTGATTTTGGGCTATATGCCTCAAAATATTACTCCTGTCTGATAGCGCATTCATGTGCTATAAAAAAAAGGAGTACAGGGAAGTGTTGTGTACCCCTACTCTGCTGAGGGGTAAAGACAGCACCTTTAAAATTGTGCGTATCACTGTCCAGCTGAATGTGGCGGCTGAGCGACCAATGGCTCAGATATTAAGATTTTAATTTTCGGAGCCATCAGATTTGCACACATGAGCAAAAAGAAAGAATATGAGAGAAGGGTTGCACAGAACACTTCATGAGAGCCTGGAGGAGAAGTTGAGATTTTCCCTCAGAAGAGCTAGAAGAATCTTCTCTGCACAAGCAAGGAAGACATTGATCCTCTTCGGAAGGTAGGACATTTCCAGATCTATACTTGGGTTGTGTTTGGATTTGAGAAGTTGGGATGAGGATTTTCCTTGTCAATGTGTGTGGATTTGGGGAGGGGAGGTGAGGGAGGTTGGGTTTTCTTTTTTTTATAAATGTATATTTATTGAGAAAAAGATTTCTTTCACAGAACAAAATATATATGCTTCCGATACATACAATCAAAATTAACATTGCAACTGTAACAGCAAGTACCGCCGCAGGCGGGATATCAAATGTCAGTAACTTAAAATATCACATTAAAGGGGAAGGAACAGGATACACCACGGATTCGCATATAAAAATGCATAGTTAAACCAAATACCGTATTTTAAACAGGTAACGCAGGGGTAGGATCTCGGGAGAGAGCCATGGGAAAAATGTCCTGGAAGCTCATGTCTATACATCGGGGTGTTGCCTCAGGATTCGATATAGAGTTGTCCCATCTGTCCCATATTTTAGAAAATTTAGGTAGAGAGTCTTGTACCAAAGCAGTCATATGTTCCATTCTACGTATGTTTGCAATAGCGGAAATCAACTGAGAGTGGGTTGGGGGGGAGGAGGACAACCAAAGAGTAAGGATCACTCTCTTGGCAGCTAGGAGGACATATGCTGTCAGCTTCTTAGCGCTTTTTGATAGCGTCGCAACAGGCAGGCCCAGCAAGTAATGCCTCGGGTCTAAAGGGATGGTGATCCCCAACACGGTATGGAGTAGGGATTGGACCATAGACCAAAAAGGTACAATTAAGGGGCAACTCCAAAAAATGTGATAATGGGTGCCCTCATGTCGTAAGCACCTCCAGCACATCTTAGATATAGAGGGGTCATATTTGTGTAGCATTTCAGGAGTTTTGTACCAAAACATCAGTACCTTGTAGGCTGTCTCTCTCTGCTCCATGCACCTAGAAACCTTGGAGGTAGACAACCAGACTTCTTGCCATTGAGAGAGGGTTAAGGGAGTCTGTAAAATAGTGGCCCATTTCCTCATACAGAGGTGAGCCTCTGCGGTGGGAGCAGTAGAATTGTGAAGTATGCTGTATATGGCGGATATGAGGCCTTTCTGGCAAGGACCCTGGGAACATAAAGTTTCAAAGGTGGTAGGATTGACCAGAGCCAGGTCAGGGGATCTGGAATGAAATAAGTGTTTAAATTGGAGGTATGAAAATAGGAGTTGGTTCGGGATATCATACTTATTCTGAAGTTCTAAAAAGGATAGGAATTTACGAGATATCGGGTTTACTAGGTGGCGAAGTTGGAAGATACCCAAACTGAACCAGGGGTACATATTCTTCAAGGAGAGACTATCAGGTATGTCTGGGTTGAAAACGACATTTAACAAGGGTGAGCATGGAGAAGAGAGAGAGTACCTCCCATGACATTTTTTCCATATGGATAGAGTAAATAACATCGGCCCAAGGAGTATGCGTCTAAGCTGAGCCATAGAGGAGGGCAGATCTGACCACAGCATGGAGCAAGGGTGAACAGGACCAATGACACTCATTTCAAGTTCCGACCATCTACTGGTAGCGAAATAGGACGACCAGGAGATAGCCGGCAGAAGGTGAGTCGCATAAAAGTACTTCACTATATCAGGAGCTCCTAACCCTCCATGAGACCGCGGAGCAAAGACCACGGTCTGGGCGATTCTGTGCATTTTATTTCCCCATATAAATTTAGTGAAGGCCCGTTGAATATTCCGAAGCTGAGGCATGGAAATAGCAATTGGTAACGTTTTAAAGAGATACAAAAATTTAGGGAGTATGGCCATTTTTAATACATTAATCCTACCCAGGAGGGACAGAGGGCAAGTTGACCAGCTTCTGAGCAGACTATGTGTTTCCGCTATCAGAGAGACAAAGTTAGCTTCGTATAAGGAATTATATGTAGCGGTCAAATTAATGCCAAGGTATTTAAGGGAGACCGGGCACCAATGGTAGGGGAAGTCATTCTTTAAAGAAGCCAGAAGTGGAGGAGGAATATGAATGGGGAGCGCTTCAGTTTTAGTCGTGTTAACCCTATACCCCGAGAGTTTACTGAATGTATCCAGGAGTGTATGAAGTTTGGGGAGGGAAATTTGAGGTTTCGTCAAGGTGAGGAGGATGTCATCTGCAAAAAGGGACAACTTATATTCCTTCAGTTTGAGAGAAATCCCGCTTATATCTGAGTCTTCCCTTATAGCTGCGGCCAAGGGGTCAAGGCATAATATAAACAACAGGGGGGATAGGGGACATCCCTGTCTAGTGCCGTTACTATGCGTAAAGAGTGGGGATCTATAAGATGCCAATTGAACCTGGAACGTGGGAAGTGAGTACAAGGCCTGCAGGGCTGACAGGAAAGAACCAGAAAAACCAAAACGCTGGAGCGTGGCAAACATGTATGGCCATCCCAGCCTATCAAAGGCTTTTTGTGCGTCTAAACTCAAAATAATGGCAGGGCGGGATGTTTTGTCTAGCAGGTCTATGAGATCGATGGTGCGTCTAGTGTTATCACCGGCTCGTCTACCCAGGATAAATCCCACCTGGTCATTATGGACCAGGGCGGGAATCATCGAGGAAAGTCTATTAGCTAAAATTTTGGTGAAGATCTTATAATCGGAGTTAAGTAAAGCTATGGGTCTGTAATTGTCCGGTAGGGTAGGGGATTTACCCGGCTTCGGGATAACCGTTATGTGCGCATGTAGGAATTGGGAATGAGGCACTCTACCTTTCTGTAAAGAGGAAAAAAGATTTAGCAAATGAGTGCTCAGAGTCGGAAGGAAAGATTTATAATAGATATAAGGAAGTCCGTCGGGGCTGGGGATTTATGGGATGGGAGAGCTTTCACTACCGCAGCCAATTCCTCTGGCGTGACGGCAGCGTTCAGGGTATCCACCTGGGAAGAGGATAACACTGGTAGTTTCAAAGAGGTGCAGAAGTCATTAAAGCTATCTTGGGAGAAAGCGTGGTTGGGATCGGAGGTTAGGCAGTTATATAGTTTCTTATAAAAAGCACCAAAAACTTTAGACATTGTTAAGGGGCAATAGGTTGGAGTGCCATCCGACTGAATAAGAAGATCGGGATAGGAGTGGAATGGGCGGGGTTTGAGCTTATTCACCAACATCCTATGAGGCTTGTTAGCGAACTCATAAAATTTCTGTTTTGCCCAGAGTAGGGCTTTGGAGCATCTATGCAAATCTAATGATTTTAACCGTTCGCGTAGGGAGGTCACTGCGCGGAGACGAGACACCGAAGGGGAGGACAGGAGCAGAGCTTCAGCTTTTTGCAACTGAGAAAGAATATCTAGTCTCTGCACTGCCGAGTCCCGCTTAAGGCGGGAGCCGGCTGAGATACATTCTCCTCTAAAGAAGGCCTTGTGCGCCTCCCAAAGGGTGGATACGTCCCGCACAGATCCCACGTTAAATCGGAAAAAGTCAGCTAAACTTTGAGATAAATGAGCCTTAGTGACCGGATCCCGGAGAAGGAAGTCATTAAGTCTCCAATGACAGGTCCTGGGTGTAGAGGAGGAGAGGGTAAGGTCGAGCTGGACCGAGGCATGATCCGACCACGTCATGGGATTCAACTCTGAGGCTACTGCCGACGTCAATAGAGGTGCCGTTACAAAAATATAATCTAATCTAGAGTACATTTTATGTGGGGGGGAATAAAAAGAAAATTGACGGTGTGTGGGGTGTTTAATCCTCCAAATATCTAGCAGGTGATGGGATCTAATAAGCTTGCGAAACGCAGTGGATTGACGTTCAGTTTTGGAAGAGGTGTTACCTGGGAAAAGGGTTTGTCTGTCCCTCTTAGCGGACATGGTCATATTAAAGTCCCCGCCAATGATCATGAATGGCTGGGCATAGGAGCCCAGAGCATCCAAGACCCCAGAGAGGAACTGAACCTGGCCCGAATTTGGGGCGTAAATATTAACTATAGTAAGTGAGCGGGATAAGTAGTCGCAGTCCAGGAGAATGTATCTACCCTGTGGGTCAAGGAATGAGGACTTCACCCGCAACGGGCAGGTTTTTTTTATCAGTATCGCGACCCCTGCTTTACCAGAGGGATCGGAAGCCATAAAAGAAACCGGAAAATGTTTAGCAGCAAATTTAAGAGAGCCTCCTGGGCGGAAGTGAGTCTCCTGGACTAGGACCACGTCTGCGTTGGAGGACTTGAACTCCTTCAGAGCCAACCATCGCTTATGAATAGAGTTCAAGCCTTTAACATTGTATGTAAGTACCCTTAAAGCCATTGTGCACCAAGTAGTTGAAGCTTAAAGTACCCATAACCAACATACAATAAACAAATATACCTGAGTAAACCAAGGAAATACTGGGAGCCGTGGTGTATCCTAGGAATGAAAAGCGGGTAGAAACATATAATAACAACAATAATGCATCTAGAGATTGAAAAAGACAACAGCCAAAATGGGCAAGAAATGAAAAAAAGGCCAAAAAAAAGGCCTAAAAAGTAAAAAAGTAAACTATAAGTAATAGCAAAAAGGCCTGGGGGGTAAAAACCACCCAGGAGTCCGCAGCCGCAGCCGCGGAACAAAAGGAGGCACATCAGGGGTACCTGCTCATCTAGAGGGACCCTGCCACCTTCCAGAAAAAAGCTATAGGCAGCGTGAACAATATACCATAGTCCCAATCAACAAAAAGAAAAGTCACAACCCGTAACTAGGGGTGCGAATACCCCCTGTCAAGAGGGGAAAAAAAAAAAAACACAAACATGGCGAAATAGGGGCCGAAGCCAAGATAAACCAAACACAGCACTTAAATGTTCTCTTCAAGGAGGTAGTCTGGGATGCAAGTTCCGCTGGGGAGTAGAGAAGGACTTCTGCGATCTCTGACGAGCTGGGGTCCAAATCCGTGTCGGGATGGCCGTGGGTCTGGGTGTCGTTGGAAGCGGGACAGGGTCTTCGTCAGGCAGTGGTGGCAAACCCAGACTGCGTATGAAAGCTTCACTTTCCTGAAGGTCCCTCATGGAGTATTGAATCCCATCTTTAGTAGCCGAAAGGCGAAAGGGGAAACCCCAGCGATACTGAAACTGGTGATTCTGCAGATGGGCAGTCACAGGGCGGAAGCTGCGACATTTAGCCAAGGTAATGGGGGATAGGTCACTGAAAATTTGTATCTTGGCCCCTTTAAATTCCAGACGAGACTTGTTACGGGTGGCCACAGTCAGAGCTTCTTTGCTGTCGTAGTAGTGGAAGCGTACAATGATGTCTCTAGGGTTGGCCCCGGCTGGGGGCTTTGGGGCTAAAGACCTGTGGGCCCTATCCAATCTCCAATCAATGTCCGGGATTTTAGGGGCGACAACATTGAAGAGGCTGAGAAGGTAAGGTTTAATCTCCCCCTCACTAACGGTCTCGGGGACTCCTCTGATGCGTAGGTTTTGGCGGCGTTCCCTGTTCTCCAAGTCCTCCTGTTGGGACTGGAGCTGTGAGACAGACTGCTTCAAACCTGCATTGTCCTCCTCCAAGACGTATTGCAATAAATCGTCAAATTTGGTTTCCAGGACGTCAGTCCGTTCCCCAATCTGGGCCAGCTCCCCCCGCAGTTCATGGGCGAGTTTGCCCATTTCCTTCGAAACATTACTGGTCAAGTCTTGCAGGAGAACTCGCAGTTTATCGTCGAGTACTTCAACTGTAACAGGGGCGGACATCGTGTCAAAGTGGCCCTTTGACAAAGGGCTCGGATTATCTTGTACGGACAGTTGGGAAGCCACTTGTGCGTATGTGGAAGAACCCGGAGTTGGAACAGGGGAGGCCGGCCTGCTTAGGAAGCGATCTAAAGTCTGTGAGGGCCGCAGTTCAGGAGACAGAGATTGAGGGAGGTGTTTCGGACCGTATTTCACCATGAGGCGTTGGGACTAGGCATACATTCAGTTACACGTGGAGCTCCCCATGTAAAGGTAGCGACTGTGAGCTGTAGGGGAACATTGAAAGGCGGCTAGGGCTCGTAGAAAGTGATCACATGTCTGTCAAGTAAAGGGACCCGAGGTGTGACCCCAGAATAGGACGTTGCAGATTAGAGGGTAGTGGGGGGGTTGGAGCCCAGGTAACACTATATCACTGGAGTATGAGGAGAGTCTAGGCATAAACCAGGGTGCGGCTGAGAGAGATGTAGGCCGCAGGAGGGTGGGTGGAGGGACTGGGTGCACCAAGATGGCCGCTGGTGGGGCCTAGGGCGTGTGTGCAGGACTCAGAGAGGCACCAGAACCAAGTGGGCAGCGATCCAGTGGGGGACAGGCTGAACTGAGAGTGGGGGCAATGTTCTCCCTGCAGGAATCTGTGGAGCAGCTGCCAAGAGGGGTTTGCAGGAGGACTGCTTTAGGCCTCGGGTGTACCAAGATGGCCGCCGGGTCTCACCTCCCAGGGCGCAGCTCTGGATCCTCTCCGGGCCTCCGGCGGGCGCTCATCCGCCTCCTGTCTCAGGCGAGGGGGTCCGGTGGGTCCAGTAGGGAGATGCGCCGTGGGATCCGACTCGGGATACGCCTCGAGAACCGCCGTCCGGAGGTCTCGAGGCACGGAGTAGGCCGCAAGATGGCGGCGGAGACCGGCCTGTCTCGCCGCTCGCAGCCCCGGGGTCCGTTTCGGCGATGGATCAGCCGAAAATAGCGGCTCCGTCCGGAGCTCGGATGGTCCCTGGGATGGATGGATAGCCTGGAAGGGCGAAAAAACGCCCGGCGGGCACGGATGGCTATAGATGCTGAGAGGTCTCTGCGGAGCTCAGCCAAGGCACATCCGTCCGTCTCCACTTCCGGTCACGCCCCAGGTTGGGTTTTCTGTGTGTGTGGATTTGGGGGGACGGTGAGGAAGGGTGGGTTTGCTGTGAGTCTGACTTTGGGCTATAGGCCACAAAGTATTTCTCCTGTCTGATAAAAAGAAACTGGAGGACAGAGAAGTGTTGTGTACCCTAGGGGTGAAGGCAGCACTTCATGAAAATTGTGCGTATCATTGATCAGCTGAATGTGGCGACTGAGCGACCAATGGCTCAGACATTAAGCTTTGGATTATCGGGGCCATCAGATGTGCACACACGAGAAAAAGACAGAACATGAGAAAAGTGTTGCACGGACCCCTTCATCAGAGTTGGAGAAGTTAAGATTTTCCCTCAAAAGAGCTAGAAGAATCTTCTCTGCACAAGCAAGGAAGAAGTTGATTCTCTTCGAAAGGTAGGACCTTTCCAGATTGATTCTTGTGTTGTGTTTGGATTTGAGAAGGTAGGGTGTGGATTTTCCTTGATAATGTGTGTAAATTTGGGGAGGTGAGGGAGGTTGGGTTTTCTGTGTGTGTGGATTTGGGGGGAAGGTTAGGAAGGGTGGGTTTGCTGTGTGTCTGACTTTGGGCTATAGGCTACAAAGTATTTCTACTGTCTGATCGAGCATTTTTGCACTATTAAAGAAAATGGAGGACAGGGAAGTGTTGTGTACCCCTACAATGCGGAAGGGTGAAGCCAGCACTTCATTAAAATTGTACGTATCAGTGGCCAGCTGAATGTGGCGATGGAGCGAACAATGGCTCAGATATTAAGATTTGAATTATCAGAGCCATCAGATGTTCACACATGAGCAAAAAGACAGAATATGAGAAAAGGGTTGCACAGACCCCTTCATCAGAGGTGGAGGAGAAGTTGAGATTTTCCCTCAGAAGAGCTAGAAGAATCTTCTCTGCACAAGCAAGGAAGACACTGATCCTTTTCGAAAGGTAGGACATTTCCAGATTTATACTTGGGTTGTGTTTGGATTTGAGAAGGTGGGGTGTGGATTTTCCTTGTCAATGTGTGTGAATTTGGGGAAGGGTGGTGAGTGACGTTGGGTTTTCTGTGTGTGTGGATTTGGGGGAAAGGTGAGGAAGGTTGGGTTTGCTGTGTGTCTGACTTTGGGCTATAGGCCACAAAGTGTTTCTCCTGTCTGATAAAAGAAAATGGAGGACAGGGAAGTGTTGTGTACCCCTACTTTGCGGAAGGGTGAAGCCAGCACTTCATTAAAATTGTACGTATCACTGGCCAGCTGAATGTGGTGGCTGAGCGACCAATGGCTCAGATATTAAGATTTGAATTATCGGAGCCATCAGATGTGCACACATGAGCAAAAAGACAGAATATGAGAAAAGTGTTGCACAGAACTCTTCATCAGAGCCTGGAGGAGAAGTTGAGATTTTCCCTCAGAAGAGCTAGAAGAATCTTTTCTGCACAAGCAAGGAAGAAGTTGATCCTCTTCGAAAGGTAGGACCTTTCCAGATTTATACTTGGGTTGTGTTTGGATTTGAGAACGTGGGGTGTGGATTTGCTGTGTCAATGTGTGTGGTTATGGGGAGAGGTGAGGAAGGGTGGGTTTGCTGTGTGTCTTATTTTGGGCCATAAGCCTCAAAGTATTACTCCTGTCTGATAGCGCATTCATGCGCTATAAAAGAAAAAGGAGTACAGGGAAGTGTTGTGTTCCCCTACTCTGCTGAGGGGTAAAGACAGCACTTCATTAAAATTGTACACATCACTGTCCAGCTGAATGTGGCGGCTGAGCGACCAATGGCTCAGATATTAAGATATGAATTATTGGAGCCATCAGATTTGCACACATGAGCAAAAAGACAGAATATGAGAAAAGGGTTGGCCGGATCTATGTAACCCACGTGGCCCCCTGTTCCACTCAGTAGCTGACAACAAATATGCCCCCATACATACCCTCTTCCACCTTGAAAAATAAATTCAATATGTATTTTAATTAATTTTAATTTTTCTTAATCTTTAAATATTTTTACATTTTAATTATCCCTAGGAAAATAAAATTAATGTGGACTATATCCATATTTTTTTTTTATTCTCACTTTACTCCACCCCCCTTTCTAATCCTATTTAGAATAGTTACAAAAGGAAATCCTGGGGCGCAGCCCCTTTTCTATTCCTATTTTTATTTAATTCCATTTTTATATTTTTTTTTTTATTTTTTTTTTTATTTCCACCAAGCAAGGTTATTTTCCTTCTAAATTTATTCGTATATTTTTTTGTATTTCTTATTGTATATTTAATTATATGCTGTAATGCAGTGAAATGAAACATAATGTTTAACAATGGGCCGCCGGATATATACAAGTAGGACAGCCGCTGTAAAGTTGCTTTTGAGTTGAATCGGGTGTCGGATTTAATGCAATACATGCCCATATGCCGTAACACAACGGACTTCCATCTATAACCTAATTTCCAGATGCCAATATAGTGTTTATGCGCCCGCGCATGCGCAGTATATGCATTACACCCTATAATAAGAGAGAGGTGCACCAAGATGGCCGCTCCAGACGACATCCAATGACAAAACGCGTAGGGCTTGGCCTAAGACGTGTACACACTCTCTCACAAGGCGGCGGCGGTGAATGTATCTCATAGCGTTTGTTACCTTTTGATTAATGTGAGTAGCCACTTTTTGGATTTAATAAAGTTAATAAGTTACAACAATACTACAATATGGATATTTCATTTCTTATATAATGCGATGGAATGAGGAGTAACTGAATATTAACCGGACCAGCTTCATATAGCGACACGGGCTCACACTGTGGAGGTGTGTTAACCCCTGCAGGGGCAGGGGAGCTGATGAGTTTCGTCAATTTGTCTCATGCACGGAAAACGCACCGGTTGCAATTCAGGATACACCAGACACCGAGCACAAGTCACTTTTATTTATGTGGAACTTTTTAAAGTTATTTTGCTTTTTCAAGTGGACTTTAATGTGTGGAGACAATAGAAGTTTTATACCCACCCATTTTGCATAAAAGCACTTTATACTGCACATAGCTGTATAACACAGAATGAACTTGTGATTTTTTTTTTTGCACAAGCACTGTCAGTTTGCAATTTGCACTTGTATCAATTTTTATAGATGTTTACCAGTTTATTAGCACTAGCACTTTCAATACAAATATTACAGATGTTCACTAGTATTAGCACTACTAATTTGCAATCCGCATGTGGTATTAATTGACCATCTTCATGGTGAATTTTGAACTATAGGAAATAGAGATATATATATATATATATATATATATATATATATATATATATACATTTTGCTGTTTTAAGAGAGAGTCATAGCTACCACCACAGTATTTACATTTCTCCCAACCTTTTAAGCTGGCAATATTTGGTAGTGGCAGCCTCCCTTCTATTACATATATTTTTTACATTATATATTTTTTACATTATATATTTTAATTTTTATTGCTTCTTCTATTACTATTACCTCTTCCAATATCTACAAAATATATTTTTAATCAATTTTTTTCCATAACGTAAACCTTAAACCCCCTTTTTTTATCTAATAGATCAGACATTAAGCTTTGGATTATCGGGGCCATCAGATGTGCACACACGAGAAAGACAGAACATGAGAAAAGTGTTGCACAGACCCCTTCATCAGAGATGGAGGAGAAGTTGAGATTTTCCCTCAGAAGAGCCAGAAGAATCTTCTCTGCACAAGCAACAAAGAAGTTGATCCTCTTCGAAAGGTAAGACCTTTCCAGAGCTATAATTGGGTTGTGTTTGGATTTGAGAAGGTGGGGTTGTGGATTTGCTGTGTCAATGTGTGTGAATTTGGGGAGGAGAGGTGAGGGAGGTTGGGTTTGCTTTTTGTGTGCATTTGGGGGGAAGGTGAGGAAGCGTGGGTTTGCTGTGGCTCTGACTTTGGGCTATTAGCCCCAAAGTATTTTTTCCTTTCAGATACGGCATTTTTGCGCTATAAAAGAAAAAGGAGGTCAGGGAAGTGTTGTGTACCCCTACTCTGCGGAGGGGTGAAGCCAGCACTTCATTAAAATTTTGTGTATCACTGGCTAGCTGAATGGGGCAGCTGAGCGACAAATGGCTCAGATATTACGATTTGAACTATCGCAGCCATCAGATGTGCACACACAAGCAAAAAGACAGAACATGAGAAAAGTGTTCCAAGGACCCCTTCATCAGAGCTGGAGGAGAAGTTGAGATTTTCCATCAGAAGAGCTAGAAGAGTCTTCTCTGCACAAGCAAGGAAGAAGTTGATCCTCCTTGAAAGGTAGGACCTTTCACGATCTATACTTGGGTTGTGTTTGGATTTGAGAAGGGGGGTTGTGGATTTGCTGTGTCAATGTGTTTGGATTTGGGGAGGGCAGGTGAGGGAGCCTGGGTTTGATGTGTATGTGGATTTTGGGGGAAGGTGAGGGAGGGTGGGTTTGCTGTGTCTCTGACTTTGGGCTATAAGCCCCAAAGTAGTTTTCCTGTCTGATACCTCATTTTTGGGCAATAAAAGAAATGGAGGATAGGGAAGTATTGTGTACCCCTACTCTGTGGAGGGGTGAAGCGAGCAGTTCATTAAAATTGTACGTATCACTGGCCAGCTGAATGTGGCAGCTGAGCGACCAATGGCTCAGACATTAAGATTTAAATTATCGAAGCCATCAGATGTGCACACACGAGCAAAAATACTGAATATGAAAAAAGTGTTGCACAGACCCCTTCATCAGAGGTGGAGGAGAAGTTGAGATTTTCCCTCAGAAGAGCTAAAAGAATCTTCTCTGAACATGCAAGGAAGAAGTTGATCCTTTTCAAAAGGTAGGACCTTTCAAGATCTATACTTTGGTTGTGTTTGGATTTGAGAAGGGGGGTGTGGATTTGCTGTGTCAATGTGTGTGGATTTGGGGAGGGGAGGTGAGGGAGCTTGGGTTTGCTGTGTGTGAGGATTGTGGAGGAAGATGAGGAAGGGTGGGTTTGCTGTGTCTCTGACTTTAGGCCATAAGCCCCAAAGTATTTCTCCTGTCTGATAGCGCATTTTTGCGCTATGAAAGAAAAAGGAGGACAGGGAAGTGTTGTGTACCCCTATTCAGCAGAGGGGCCAGCACTTCATTAAAATTGTGTGTATCACTGGCCAGCTAAATGTGGCGGCTGAGCAAACAATAGTTCAGACAATATTCTTTGGATTATCAGGGCCATCAGATGTGCACACACGAGCAAAAAAACAGAATACTAGAAAAATGTTGCACAGACGCCTTCTTCAGAGCATGGAGGAGAAGTTGAGATTTTCGCTCAGAAGAGCTAGAAGATTTGTTTCTGCAGAAGCAAGGAAGAAGTTGATTCTCTTTGAAAGGTAGGACCTTTCTAAATCTCTACTTGGGTTGTGTTTGGATTTGAGCAGTTGGGGTGTGGATTTGATTTGTCAATGTGTGTGGATTTCTGAGGGGAGGTGAGGGAGGTTGGGTTTGATGTGTGTGTGGATTTGGGGGGAAGGGGAGAAAGGGTGGTTTTGCTGTGTGTCTGACTTAGGGCTATAGGCCACAAATTATTTCTCCTGTCTAATAGCGCATTATTGCGCTATAAAAGAAAATTAGGACAGGGAAGTGTTGTGTACCCCTACTCTGTGGAAGGTTGAAGCCAGCACTTCATTAAAATTGTACTTATCACTGGCCAACTGAATGTGGTGGCTGAGCGACCAATGGCTCAGATATTAAGATTTGATTTATCAGAGCCATCAGATATGCACACATGAGCAAAAAGACAGAATATGAGAAAAGGGTTGGACAGAACCCTTCATCAGAGCCTGGAGGAGAAGTTGAGATTTTCCCTCAGAAGAGCTAGAAGAATCTTCTCTGCACAAGCAAGGAAGACATTGATCCTCTTCGAAAGGTAGGACATTTCCAGATCTATACTTGGGTTGTGTTTGAATTTGAGAAGGTAGGGTGAGGATTTTCCTTGTCAATGTGTGTGGATTTGGGAGGGCAGGTGAGGGAGCTTGGGTTTTCTGTGTGTGTGGATTTGGGGAAAGGTGAGGAAGGGTGGGTTTGCTGTGTGTCTGACTTTGGACTATAGGCCACAAAGTATTTCTCCTGTCTGATAGCGCATCTTTGCGCTATAAAAGAAAATGGATGACAGGGAAGTGTTGTCTACCCCTACTCTGCGTAGGGGTGAAGGCAGCACTTCATTAACATTGTGCGTATCATTGGCCAGCTGAATGTGGCAGCTGAGCGACCAATGGCTCAGATATTAAGCTTTGTGTTATTGGGGCCATCAGATGTGCACACACGATAAAAAGACAGAACATGAGAAAAGTGGTTCACAGACCCCTTCATCAGGGCATGGAGGAGAAGTTGAGATTTTCCCTCAGAAGAGGTAGAAGAATCTTCTCTGCACAAGCAAGGAAGACGTTGATCCGCTTCAAAAGGTAGGCCATTTCCAGATCTATACTTGGGTTGTGTTTGGATTTGAGAAGGTGGAGTGTTTATTTTCCTTGTCAATGTGTGTGGATTTGGGGAGGGGAGGTGAGGGACGTTGGGTTTTCTGTTTGTGTGTATTTGGGGGGAAGTTGAGGAAGGGTGGGTTTGCTGTGTGTCTGACTTTGGGCTATAGGCGACAAAGTATTTCTCCTGTCTGATAGCGCATTTTTGCGCTATAAAAGAAAATGGAGGACAGGGAAGTGTTGTGTACCCCTACTCTGCGGAAGGGTGAAGCCAGCACTTCATTAAAATTGTGCGTATCATTTGCAGGAGGATGCCCCTGTGCTTCAGCATATATATATTTTAGGCACAGATTGCGTTAAAAAATGTTTTATTTTTTACTACTTTTTTTGTATTTGCTTTGCAGGTATGGTATGTCTTAGCCCCTGTACACATGGTCGGAGAATCCGTCGGAATGTGTCCTATCGGACCATGTTGTCGGATAATCCGACTGTGTGTGGTATGCATCGGACTGTTTTCGTCGGAATATCCGTCGGACCAAATTTTCCAACTTGTTGGAAATATTTTCCGACAAACTGGTCCGATAGGACATACTCCGATCATGTGTAGAGAATTCCGATCGGACAAAGTGCCACGCATGCTCAGATCAAATTCCTACATCAAAGCTATTGGCTACTAGCCTGAACGTAGTCCCATCGTAACGAAATTACGTCATCACATTCTGAAAGATCTGATTTTTCGACAACTTTGTCCGACCGTGTGTATACAGTTTCGGACACAATCCGACGGACAAAATCTGACGGATTTGGTTGGCAGAATGTCCGACCGTGTGTACGGGGGCTTACTGTTATACTGTAATGTTACTTTGTTTTATTGTTGACTATCATTTGCTTAGCAGGTACGCCATTCAGTTGCAGAGTGGATTTATTTATCTTGACAGCAACAGCGTTTGCTCCCACGATACATAAAGCCGTGACTCCAGTGTAGTTGGAGGTGATTTCACTGCCATAGTTAAAAAAAAGAGCATATATGCCAAAGCATGGGGGTAACAGGGGTGTAGGAGTGATTTGCTCCTAACTTTTGCGAATTTTCCCGAGGCATTTCAAGGCTGACAATTACAAGCATGACTTCCATAGACAGAGGCATGATGGGACCTGTAGTTCCGCAACAGCTGGGGGGCCGCCAGTTTGAGACCCCTGGATTACAGTCACAACAGGAAGTGGGCTGGACTTAGCATTCTCCAGCATTGAAGACAGAGAGAAAGCCTGGAAAGACAGTGCGACACACTAGTGCAGGGATCTAAGGGTTAAATCAGCCAGTGAGATTGTGATACAATTGCTCTCTGAAGAGTGTTTTAAACACACATCACTCTTCAGAGAGTACTGCACATGTGAAGGACCCTTTCAAAAAGAAATAAAGCTAAAACAGCTAGATCAGGTCTAGATCTAGATCAGTGTCATAATTAGACTTAGGGTCAAAGGTCAGGGTCAGCGAATTAAAAAACAAAAAAAACAAAAAAAAAACTTTTATTGTAATTAATATCAGACCCCTTTTCCACTGAGGTGCTTTTCAGGCAATTTTGCACTTAAAATAGCGCCTCAAAACTGTTTCCCATAGATTTTGATGGATGCTTTCACACTGGGGCAATGCGCTGGTTGGGCGGTGCAAAAAGTCCTGCAAGCAGCATCTGTGGTGCATGTTTGGAGGATTTTATAAAGCACCACAAAAATGCCCCTGTCCATTGAAATGAATGGGAAGCACTTCCAAAAGTGCTACAAAATAGCTTTTTAGCTCACCACTAATGCCGCAAAAGCGCCCGACCCTTATCAGCAGTTTTTGACTGCCTCAGCGTGAAAGGGGTCTTAGTGTCAGTGACGCTGTGTTTTTAGGTAGAATAATAAAACAGCTAAATGTGCAATATTGTTTCTGGAGGGCCCTAATATGGGTACAAACAAGAAATAACATGCACATATGCAGTATTGCTGCAATTGTAAGGAGCAGGGGAATTCGTTTTGGGTCGCTCTTTAACCACTTGAGATCCGCGCTATAGCCAAATGACGGCTACAGCGCGGATCTCCTTTTCCGGGACGACGTCAAAAGACGTAGTCCCGTGTACGAGTGGCCTGCGCGCCCCCTGAGGGGGGCGCGCGGCGCGCTCTGTGATCGGCGAGTCCATGAGACTCGCCTGATCACCGATCCGTGCAAGGGGTCGATCCCGACCCCTTATCACGTGATCAGCTGTCAGCCAATGACAGCTGATCATGTGATATAACGGAGCCGGTAATCGGCTATTATTCCTGCTCATGCTGACAACGCGAGGAGAAAAAAAAAAAGCCGATCACCGGCGGCCACGATCGGGACATCAGTCCCGATCACGGCCAGCCCTGCTAATGCCTACCTGCCCCCTGCCAGTGCCCACCTGCCCCCTGCAGTGCCACATGTACTAAAAGTAAGTGCCCTCGTCAGTGCCACCCAGCAGTGCCCACAGTGCCACCCAGCAGTGCCCACAGTGCCACCCAGCAGTGCCACCCACAGTGCCACCCACAGTGCCACCCAGCAGTGCCACCCAGCAGTGCCCACAATCTGCCTCAAAGGTGCTGCACCCCAGTGCCACATATCCGTGCCCATCAGTGTCATCTACCAGTGCCCAGCAGTGCCGCCCATCAGTGCCCAGCAGTGCCACCTATCAGAGCCACCTATCAGTGCCACCTATCAGTGCCCATCAGTCCCATCTATCAGTGGTACCTATCAGTGCCCATCCGTGCCACCCATCCGTGCCACCCATCCGTGCCCATCTTTGCCCATCAGTCCCGCCTTATCTGTGCCCATCGGTGCCGCCTTATCTGTGCCTATTAGTGCCGCCTTAACTATGCCTATCAGTGCCCACCAGTGCAGCCTATCAGTGCCCACCAATACAGCCCATCAGTGCCCACCAATGCAGCCCATCAGTGCCCACCTGTGCAGCCTATCAGTGCCGCCTAATCAGCGCACTTCAATGAAGGAGAAAAATGACCCGTTTGAAAAATTTTATAACAAACTATTAAAACATGATTTTTTTTTTGTTTGTTTAGCAAAAAATAAAACTCCGAGCTGTAACTAAATACCACCAAAAGAAAGCTCTATTTGTGGGAAAAAAATGATAAAAATTTCATTTGGGTACAGTGTTGTATGCCCGCGCAATTGTCATTCAAAGTGCATCAGCGCTGAAAGCTGAAAATTGGTCTGGGACTGAGGGGAGTTTAAGTGCCCAGTAAGCAAGTGGTTAACGGTAGATCATAGTAATAGCAAGAAACATAAAGCTACATTTAGAAAAAAAAAAATTGTTTAGTTTGTGCCAGTTTTGCTATGATATTGAGACAAAACTAGGAGATATACTTTACTATTTATTTCTAACTGAAATCCCAATTTCTCCTGAAAAAAACAAGGTATAATTCACCTGGATATACAAAGTAGTTGCGATGAAATGTACAGTTTTACTAACACAGGTCACAGCTGCAAAACCATATTCAGGTATCAAGATTTGTTTTGCCTTCTTTATGAAGGGCTAAAAATAACCAGAGAGGAGGTTTATATGAAAATCGACTTTATTTGAAAGGTCCCATCCAAAAATCCAAGAATCCAAAAAAGTTACAGTCCAATTCTGCACTAATATCAGGCACAGGAAGGACAGACCGGGGCTCAGTGCTGGGGTCCTAGTAACAGGACCCTCACCAGGTGCACCCTAGCAACTGTCACTCTGCAGTGGTGTAGCCAGAGAGGGAGGCGGTGTGCTGTGCTCTCTGCAGAGTCTTTCTTTTACAGAAAGAAGAGAAATGGACGGAAAGAAGAGGACGGAGAAGACTCATCATCGTCAGCCAGACAAGCTGAAGAGGAAGATGAGCGTGGACGAGCCTCAGGAGAAGAGGAGGAAGAGAAGACCCCGGGGAGCTGAACAATCGCTGAAGTCCAGAGGGACAAAGCATGGTAAGTTGTATACAGACATGTACACTTCACACTAGGAGCTTACACTCTATATACACTTCACACTAGGAGCTTACACTCTAATATATACCATTTGGGATACAGGAATTAAATTTCGGTAGATTTAGGGGTCACTCAGTGCAGTCAGGTAGCCATGGAGACAGGTTAGGCAGCCAGAAATCATGTATATTATGTTTAAGTGACACCCGAAGTGTAATACATGGGAGAATTTATTGTAATCCACTCATTTCCAGTAATATGCATGTTTTCTGATAGGAATGATCACAAATAGTGAGAACTTTTCTGTTAGTTGTCAGGGTTTATTGGCTGGAAGCTCTCAGTGACAGTTAAAAGATGGCCGCCATGACTAGTGGAGGGGCGGGGCTAAGGGGGAGGGGGGAGTAGACTGACCCACCAGGGAGGAAATCTGTGATGTATTGCTGCCATTCATGTTAATCACTGACATTACAATGCTGAATAAAAAAATAGACCTTTATATATTGGTAATTAGGAATATTGGGGACATCTGTATTTAGAGATATAGATTCAGATATTAGTGACCTCATGTCATGTTACTCTGCTGGCTTTCATACAGACTCCCTGAACAAGAACAAGTCCCAGATATGTATTTCTCATTTGTTCTGTGTCAGGGACTCTAAACTATGGCAGCCAGAAAGAGGATTTCTAAAAGGGGGTCAGTAATGAGAGTCAATGGGTTTCTCCCAGAACAGGTGTCCATTACTACACATAGAGATAGATCAGTAAGGCCGCGTACACACGGGCGGACTGTTCGCCCAACCTTGTCCGCTGAACAGTGTTTGGGCGGACAGTCCGCTCGTGTGTGGGCTTTCAGCGGACAGTTTCAGCGGACAGTTGGACGGACAAAGTCTTTCGGAAATTCCGAAAAACTGTCCGCTGAAACTGTGTTTGAGCGAACAGTCCGCCCGTGTGTGGGCTTGTCCGCTGTACTTTCGAAATGAGCGGACTGTTCCCGCTCGGAAAGTCCGCCCATTTCGAGCGCGTGTACAGGTAGGCGGGGCCCGCGAAGGAGACGTCGCGGGCTCCGCCGCCTGGAATGGGCTTAAAGGGGAACCCCAACGCCGAAAAAAATCGGCGTGGGGGTTCCCCCCAAGTCCACACCAGACCCTTGTCCGAGCACGCTACCCGGCCGGCCAGGAAAGGGGGGCGAGCGAGCGCGCCCCCCCTCCTGAGCCGTACCAGGCCGCGTGCCCTCAACATGGGGGGGTGCCTTGGGGAAGGGGGGGCCGCGCGGCCCCCCCACCCCAAAGCACCTTGTCCCCATGTTGATGAGGACAAGGGCCTCTTCCCGACAACCCTGGCCGTTGGTTGTCGGGGTCTGCGGGCGGGGGGCTTATCGGAATCCGGGAGCCCCCTTTAAGAAGGGGGCCCCCGGATACCGGCCCCCCACCCTATGTGAATGAGTATGGGGTACAATGTACCCCTACCCATTCACCTGTGAAATAAAGTACAAATAAAAACACAACACAGGGGGAAAAAATATTTTATTGCACAGCCGGGGGTCTTCCGTCTTCGGGGGTCTTCTCGCCGGACTCCTCCGCTATGTGTGTGTAGCTCTTTTGCCAGCGGAGGAGTCCGGCTTTCTTCCTCCCCGCCGCCGGCCTCTTCTCCCGACTTCGGGGGTCTTGTCCCCCTCTTCGGTTCTTCTGCCGGGCCACCGCGCCTGGTCCGGTGGCCCGGTCTTCTGTCGCCGTCTTCCGTTCTTCTGTCGCCGCCTTCGGTTCTTCTGCCGGGCCACCGCGCCTTCTTGTAGCTCTTTTACAGGCGGTGGCCCGGTCTTCTGTCGCCGCCTTCCGTTCGTGTTCTTCTTCTTGTTCTTCTTGTTCTTCTCCAGGCGATGTTGACACGTCGCTCCCTCCGGCCGGAATGCCAGAGCCGCCCTGCGCTGTGACTTATATAGTGACAATGGGGCGGGGTCACATGGTATATGTCACATGGGTTGATGTCACATGGTGACCCCGCCCCCTTACGATGTCATAGTCCCCATGTGACATCAACCCATGTGACCAACCCATGTGACATATACCATGTGACCCCGCCCCATTGTCACTATATAAGTGACCGCACAGCGCGTCCCCGGCATTCCGGCCGGAGAGCTCGTCGAGTCAACATCTCCAGGAGAAGAACAAGAAGAACAAGAAGAAGAACACGAACGGAAGGCGGCGACGGTGACAGAAGACCGGGCCACCGCCTGTAAAAGAGCTACAAGAAGGCGCGGTGGCCCGGCAGAAGAACCGAAGGCGGCGACAGAAGAACGGAAGACGGCGACAGAAGACCGGGCCACCGGACCAGGCGCGGTGGCCCGGCAGAAGAACCGAAGAGGGGGACAAGACCCCCGAAGTCGGAAGAAGAGGCCGGCGGCGGGGAGGAAGAAAGCCGGACTCCTCCGCTGGCAAAAGAGCTACACACACATAGCGGAGGAGTCCGGCGAGAAGACCCCCGAAGACGGAAGACCCCCGGCTGTGCAATAAAATATTTTTTCCCCCTGTGTTGTGTTTTTATTTGTACTTTATTTCACAGGTGAATGGGTAGGGGTACATTGTACCCCATACTCATTCACATAGGGTGGGGGGCCGGTATCCGGGGGCCCCCTTCTTAAAGGGGGCTCCCGGATTCCGATAAGCCCCCCGCCCGCAGACCCCGACAACCAACGGCCAGGGTTGTCGGGAAGAGGCCCTTGTCCTCATCAACATGGGGACAAGGTGCTTTGGGGTGGGGGGGCCGTGCGGCCCCCCCCCTTCCCCAAGGCACCCCCCCATGTTGAGGGCACGCGGCCTGGTACGGCTCAGGAGGGGGGGCGCGCTCGCTCGCCCCCCTTTCCTGGCCGGCCGGGTAGCGTGCTCGGACAAGGGTCTGGTGTGGACTTGGGGGGAACCCCCACGCCGATTTTTTTCGGCGTTGGGGTTCCCCTTTAAGCCCATTCCAGGCGGCGGAGCCCGCGACGTCTCCTTCGCGGGCCCCGCCTACCTGTACACGCGCTCGAAATGGGCGGATTTGCCTCCTCCTTACGTGGGCGAGTCCGTTCATTTCAAAAGTTGAGCGAACTGTTTGCCCAACCTTGTTCGTCAAACAGTCCGCTCGTGTGTGGGCAAGTCCGCTCATGCAAATTTTGAGCGGACTGTTTGACAAACTGTTTGCCGAACAAGGTTGGGCGAACAGTCTGCGCGTGTGTACGCGGCCTTATACTTACTATACTTTAATGGTTAATATTTACATTTTAAACAGTACAATGTTGTCAGAACCGGCATATTTTATTTTTTATTGTAAATAGACATTAAAAAATGCAACTCTGTTATACTCATTTATAAAACCAATATAAAGTTATTGATAAATGTCTTAAGAAACCTTCCAGTGTTAACAGAATGTGTAATTTGACATATTATAAAATAAAGGTTTTACACTATATGTTAAAGTCTCATTATTTCACATAATAATTCTAGTGTATTCTAGTCTAATATAACTTTTACACATGAAGGTAACTTTATGATAGTTTAACAGGATATATATATATATATATATATATATATATATATATATATATATATATATATATATATATATATATATATATATATAAAATATACATACATATAGATAGGTAGGTAGATAGATAGTTATATCTATTTATATATATTTACTAGCTTTATTTACAAGCTTTAATAAAACAAAAAATTGCAGAAAAAAAAGAAATGCCACCCCTTGTATGATAAATTGAGAATAATATGTCCTTAAAGTGATTGTAAAAGTGATGTTTATAACAAATATGTTATACTTACCTGCTCTGCGCAGTTGGTTTTGCACAGAACAGCCGGATCCTCCTCTTCTCGGGTCCCTATTCTGTGCTCCTGGCCCCTCCCTCCTGTTGAGTGCCCCCACAGTAAGCAGCTTGCTATGGGGGAACCCAAGCCCAGAGCCATGGTTGGGCCCTGCCCCCTCTCACTCTTGATTGGCTAACTGACTTTTATTGATAGCAGCGGGAGCCAATGACACCAGTGATGTGTCTAAGCCAATCAGGAGGGAGAGTCTGCACTGCACTCCAGCTGCTGCACTGTAATGCAGAGGTTGGTGTGAACCAGCCCCAAGAGTCCATATTATTATGATGTTCTATATATATGAACACTTTCCTCACCTGCAGCACCTCTATAAAAGAATGACCTTGGGTACATCCCACTGGTCAATTCATGTAATAAAGAAGAGAAGGATAGGGTCTCACTAATTAGGTGTACAGTTGTAGATTTTATTAAAAATGGATAATAAAAACACGCACTATATGCACTGACTGAAGAAGAAGAAATGGAAAGCATATCAAGAAGCCTCTGTGGTGTCCATCCCTCCAGTCTGGATTGCTGCCGGCATCTGATGTAATGGAGACGGATCAGCTTCTGCAGGGCTTGACAGGTAAGTGCACGGGGCACAACTACTGAGGATGGATCGTTCTCTTGCAACTCAATGGTAAATCTCATCGGGGGAACAGCCGGAGGTCTGGAACTCAGGAGGACGATATCACACACTGCAGGAAATTGAAGGGGGTCTGGTAATGCATTTCAGGGTTGGACTTTGTGAACTGGTGTGCAGTCATGTTGGAGGATCAGGAAGGGGCCATCCCCAAACTGTTCCCACAAAGTTGGGAGCATGACATTTTGCAAAATGTCTTGGCATGCTGATGCCTTAAGAGTTCCCTTCACTGGAACTAAGGGGCCAAGCACAACCCCGGAAAAACAACCATAACCCCCCTCCACCAAATGATTTGGACCAGTGCACAAAGCAAGGTCCAAAAAGACATGGATGAGCGAGTTTGGGGTGGAGGAACATGACTGGTCTGCACAGAGTCCTGACCTCAAGCCAACAAAACACTTTTGGGATGAATTATAGCAGAGACTGTGAGTCAGGCCTTCTCATCCAACATCACTGCCTGACTTCACAAATGTGCTTCTGGAAGAATGGTCAAACATTCCCATAGACACACTCCTAAACCATGTGGATAGCCTTCCCAGAAGAGTTGAAGCTGTTATAGATGCAAAGGGTGGGCCAACTCTATATTGAACCCTACAGACTAAGACTAGGATGTCATTAAAGTTCATGTGCATATAAAGGCATGCGTCCCAATACTTTTAACAATATAGTGTATATGGGCATCGCTGTCTGTGTAACCACAGCCTAACACTCCAAGTTTCCTTTCACAATAGCAGTAGGGGAGTTGCTAGGTGACAAAAAGACCATGAGCTTCAGCCCGAAGTCCAAACCCAGTGGCGCAGGGTTTGTTGGCTGGGCGGTGGGGTTGTGAGCAATGGCGGAACTACCGCCATAGCAACACATGCGGGCACTATGGGGCCCGCAGTCAAGTGGGGCCCGCTGAGGATAGGTGCCGCGGCTCCGCGGGTGATAGCGGGTGGCTCCGTGGATGAGAGCGGGCGGTCCGCGGCTCCGCAAGTAGTCTGCGGGCGAGAGTGGATAGCTCCGCGGGTGAGAGCGGGTGGTCCGCGGGCGAGAACGGGTGGCTCCGCGGGTGAGAGCGGGCGGTCCGCTGGTGAGAGAGTGGGCGGTCCGTGGGCGTGAGCGGGCTGGCCAATCAGGGAGCTGACGGGCGGGGGAGCATAGAGATGACATCATCTCTCACCTCCCGGTGCCCCTGCATCCCTGCAGTGCAGTTCCCCCCTCACTGTGCAGGCAGCAAGGAAGCAGAGAGATGACATTATCTCTCTGCTGCCTGACTGATAATCTGCTGCCTGACTCTGTGACACAGAAGGAAAGTGACAGAGCAAGTGACAATCCATAATGTGTGGCAGGCGACGTGGCAAGTGACAACCCGGGACATGGCAAGTGACAATTCGTAACGCGTGGCAGGTGACGTGGCAAGTGAAAATCCGCCGTGACGTGGCAAGTGACAATCCGTAATGTGTGGCAGGTGACGTGGCAAGTGAAAATCCGTGACGTGGCAAGTGACAATCCGTAATGTGTCTCAAGTGACAACCTGGGACATGGCAAGTGACAATCCGTAATGTGTGGCAGGTGACGTGGCAAATGACAACCTGGGACATGCCAAGTGACAATCTGTAATGTGTGGCAGGTGACGTGACAAGTGACAATCTGGATGTGGCAAGTGACAATCCGTAACATGTGGCAGGTGACGTGGCAAGTGAAAATCCGTGACGTAGCAAGTGACAATCCGTAATGTGTGGCAGGTAACGTGGTAAGTGACAATCCGTAATGTGTGGCAGGTGACTTGGCAAGTGACAATCCGTAATGTGTGGCAGGTGACGTGGCAAGTGACAACCCAGGATGTGGCAAGTGACAATCCATAATGTGTGGCAAGTGACAATCTAGGACGTGGCAAGTGACAATCCATAATGTGTGGCGAGTGGCAATCTAGGACGTGGCAAGTGACAATCTGTAATGTGTGGCAAGTGGCAATCTAGGATGTGGCAAGGGACAATCCGTAATGTGTGGCAGGTAACGTGGCAAGTGACAATCCGCGACGTGGTAAGTGGATAATCCACAACATGTGGCAGGTGACATTCTGCAATGTGTCACAAGTGACAATCTGCATCTAGTGGCAGGCGACGTGGCAAGTGGACAAGCCGCAACGTGTGGCAGGTGATGTGACAAGTGACAATCCTTAATGTGTGGCAAGTGACAATCCAGGACGTGGCAAGTGACAATCCATAATGTGTGGCAAGTTACGTGGCAAGTGACAATCTGGGATGTGGCAAGTGGACAATCCGCAACATGTGGCAGGTGACATTCCGCAACGTGTGACAAGTGACAATCTGCATCTGGTGGCAGGAGATGATGGCAAGTGACACGCTCAGGGATCCCACTGATTTTGCATTATGGTGAGTTGAACTATTTTGTTTTATATAACAGAACAGAAATTGGTTAGAAGGCATGGAGGTCTGCAATGTGTTCCCTTCAGGGGCTGCATACAGTATACTGCATACTTTGTTGTTAAAAATTAATATAAGCCGTTGCCTGGGTACTGTGCCACATGGGTGTGGTAGTCTGTTGTTCAATGGCATTAGTTCATTTTTTTTTGTGGGGGGGGGGCCCATACAACATTTTGCTATGGGACCCTGTGATTTCTAGTTACGCCCCTGGTTGTGAGGTTGTGTGGCGGGGGTAAGCTCACTTGCTGGTTGCTGACTGGCTTACCGGTGCCCATCAATGCTGACCACTAAACTCACACTGACATACACTTTTTACATACACTGACCTACCTGACATACATACACTGACCTACCTAACACGCACTGACCTACCTAACACGCACTGACCTACCTGACATACACACACTGACCTACCTGACATGCACTGACCTACCTGACATACACACATTGACCTACCTGACATAAACTGACCTACCTCACATGCACTGACCTACCTGACTACATACACTGACCTACATACACTGGTTGTGCTCCCATCATCACAGCAGGCAGCCAGAGGAGGAGGGGAGAGAGGAGAGCCGAGCACCGAGCACCGAGCAGTGATCTCACAGTGGAATGGCAGCCACATTGTAATTCCCACCTTCTGGAGCCTGCAGCACCTATGATGGATGCCACACGTCCCGCCGCCCCACCATTGGACCAGTGGGATGTCCATCATAGGTGCTGCAGGCACCAGAAGGCGGGACCTGCTATGTGACTCGGACGCTCTCGGCGGCACTCGGGGCTACTAATACAGTTGTGCATCCCTGAGGCCTGGGGCTTTCCAGGGACCCATGCGAGTTTCCAGCCCCTCCCTCCCAACACCACTGAATAGCAGCACTGTTTATGGCCTTCGAAAAGCGATTTGCGATAGATCACTTCTTTTCAGAGGATGGTAAAAGGAAATTTTCAAACATTCATACTGCCACCTCCTGATGATGATGATGATTTTGTACAGCGAGCCCACACCGCAACTGTGAGACAAGCTCTTACCTTGCAGTAGTGGATCGGTCACATTCACTTACATGGGAGAATTAGACAGGTGGACCTGCATCAAACTTGCCATGTCTTGCTAAAATTGCTGCATTGCAATTGAAAACATAGCAGTAATGTGTACTCACCAGACGCATCACCTCCTCACTGCCTCTGAAAAGCAATCCACTACAGATCTCTGTTAGAGAGGCAGTAATGTTTGCCACACATCTAAACTTAGCCAAGAGTAGGGACCCATTCACACTATTGCTGAACGCTGAAGTGTTGCACCAATGCATATACACTATTGTATTGCAGCAATGCATGTTATGAACAATGATATGATGAGGTGTCATACTGAATGGAACCACAACACCCCTGCATTGAAGCACACCGCCAATGCATTGCCATGCTGTGCCATGCTGTGGCGTGTTGCAATGAAAAACATGGTGCAGTTACATTTTGTATTGCATTTTAATGATTTGCAAGACTAATAACTAAATAGGCTGCCTTAATGTGATGCCCACTAAACATACAGCATCACACATGCACACCTCCCAACTTTTTGAGATGGCAATGAGGGACACCTATCAGCAAAAGTATGCAGGCATAGGACACACCCCCTGCCACACCCCCTTAAAGGAGAATTGTACAAAAAGATTGGTTAAACACACAAGTGCTTTTTTTACCACTACTATTCCTTTATATTGGCTTCTGGAATTTACAAATGCAGAAATTTAGAAATCAGATGAAAGGTTTAGCCCTGGGAATCACTTTTTGATAGATAAAAAGTACATTTTATATACAACTATATGGATCATATCAAAATGAGGGACAAATGAGGAGGAATGAGGGATGAAGGGATATTTCTCCAAATATTACTCTCACTTTGGTGTGCATGGCGGCATTTCACATGTGTCGCACCATTGATGCTTTTCTAAATAGGCAACCCCACCGCATGCATTTGTGTTCACATGTGTGTGTATGGGGGAGTGGGGTTCAAAATTTGGGGAGGGTTTAAGTGCTTGGCTGTAACTTTGTTTGCATTTTTTTATCACATAAGGGACATAAAGTCCACTATGTGGTGTATTTTGTGGTGACAAGGTCTCTTTAATAATACATCAGCAGTCCTGATGTCTCACCTGCTCTCCAATGATGCTAATGGAGTGCAGATCACCCCCATTTGTTTCTTCCCCCACCATATGCACTGGATGAAGTGACACCAAGACCCGGAAATGACGTTTCACATGTCGCTTCTGTGTCATTACCAGGAAGGGGAGATCAACGAACAAAGATAATAAAAAAGGACAGAATAGTTTGTAAATTGCCAAATGAATGTGCAGCTATTATGTCCCTTATCTAGTATCTTGCAGAAGCTATTTCTTCACAAAAAATATAAAACGTTATCACCATTAGGGATGAGCCGAATACCCCCCGGTTCGGTTCGCACCAGAACTTGCGAACGACCCCCGCGTTCGGTACGAACGTTAGAACCCCATTGAAGTCTATGGGACTCGAACGTTCGAATTGGAAAGTGCTAATTTTAACGGCTAATATGCAAGATAGTGTCCTAAAAAGGGTTTGGGGACCTGCCTCCTGTCTCAGGGGACATGGGTCACTGCAAAAAAAAGTTTTAAAAACGGCCGTTTTGGCGGGAGCACTGATTTTAATGACGATTAAAGTGAAAAAAAAAAAAGTGAAATATTCCTTTAAATATGGTGCCTGGGGGGTGTCTGTAGTATGCCTGTGAAGTGCCACGTGTTTCCCGTGTTTAGAACAGTCCCTGGACAAAATGACATTAAACGGAAATAACACCATTTAAAACTGCTTGCGGTTTTAATGTTATATCTGGTTCCTGCAATATGGTTGAAAATCATTGAGAAACATGGCATGGGTAGCCATCCCTGCCCATTACCAGCCTATTTGGGTCTTGTACGCATATTAAGGGGAACCCCGTACCCATATTAAAAAAAAGGAAATGCGTGTGGCCCCCAGGCCCTATATACTCAGAACAGCAGTATACAGGCGGTGCAAACAAGACAGGGACTGTGTAGGTTTGTTGTGTTAAGTTGAATCTGTTTGTCATTTTCAACCGGTACATTTTTAAAGTGTAGCTCCAGTCAAAAAAACTATCTTTAAGCTTTTTGGAAAACATAGGGAAGGGTTATCACCCCTGTATAATTTGTTTTGTCGTCCATCTTTTTTCATCTCACTTGCTGCTGTCTCCTTGCGTTTGCAAGTAGGAGATGTTTGTAAGTTGGATGTTTGAAAGTAGGGGCCTGCCCTATATTATAGCGGTATGTACTGGGTACAGAGCACGCAGACAGCACGCACTATCTCCTAACACTACTGACTGCAAGCTCTATTATTAACCACTTGTTAGCCCAATGTTTGCATAAAGTTAAAGATGAAGTTATGCTGAGTAAATAGATATCAAACATGTCACTCTTCAAAATTGCACATGCCCGTGGAATGGCGCCAAACGTCGCTACTTAAAAAATCCCCATAGGCGACACTTAAATTTTTTTTTTTTTACTGGTTACATGTTTTGAGTTGCAGAGGAGGTCTAGGACTAGAATTATTGCTCTCGCTCTAACATTCTCGGTGATACCTCACATGTGTGGCACATGCGAGCACATGGGGACATGGGCGCTTTAATTTTTATTTTATTTTTTTATTGTTCATTTTACTTTATTTATTTTAGTTTGACATTTTTCCCCCAAAAATATATTTTTGATCACTTTTATTCCTATTACAAGAAATGTAAACATCCCTTGTAATAGGAATATGGGGTGACAGGTCCTCTTTACAGTGAAATCTGGGGGGTCAATATGACCCCACATCTCACCTCTAGGCTGGGAAGCCTGAAATAAAAAATAAAAAAAAGATTCTGGCTTTGATCGTACTGGCGAGTTGGTAGAAGCACCGGAGGGCGGTGAGGGGTGGGGGGCGTCTATGGCTGGGTATTTCAGGGTATCACCGAGTATGGCTGGGTATCTCTGAGTATGGCTGGGTATGGCAATTTATGGCAGGGTATTACAGAGTATTGGCGGGGTATTGGCGGGGTACTACATAGTAATAGCAGGGTACTGCAGAGTATTGGGGGGTACTACAGAGTAATGGCAGGGTACTGCAGAGTATTGGGGGTACTGCAGAGTAATGGGGGTTACTGCAGAGTAATGGGGGGTACTGCAGAGTAATGGCAGGGTACTGCACTGCAGAGTAATGGCAGGGTACTGCAGAGTATTGGGGGTACTGCAGAGTATTGGGGGTACTGCAGAGTAATGGCGGGTACTGCAGAGTAATGGCGGGTACTGCAGAGTATTGGGGGGTACTGCAGAGTAATGGGGGTTACTGCAGAGTAATGGGGGGTACTGCAGAGTAATGACAGGGTACTGCAGAGTAATGGCGGGTACTGCAGAGTATTGGGGGGTACTGCAGAGTAATGGGGGTTACTGCAGAGTAATGGGGGGTACTGCAGAGTAATGACAGGGTACTGCAGAGTATGCACTGGTATTGCAGAGTATTGGCAGGGAATTGAGGGGTTAAATTCGGTGAGCAGCGATGTGGGCACTGCAGATGCAGCCCACATCGCTGCTGACACCGATCTCTTTCCCCTCCGCTGTACCGATCGGTACAGAGAGGGGAGGGAGGAACAGGCGTCATAACATGACGCCGGTTTGTTTAAAGGTGATCACTCCGTCATTTAACGGAGCAATCACGTGGTAAACGGCCGCTATGAGCGGCCGTTTACCGTGATCCGTGATGCGACCCGGCGGTCACGGATGCTCTCGAGTGCGCACACCTCGGGGCACGCGAGAGCAGAATTCTGGGAGGCCGTTAATTAACGGCCTCTCAGAGTTAAACAACCCCCCTGAAGCCGTTAATCGGCAATGGGCAGTTGTTAAGTGGTTAAAGCTAGATCACTAGCTATATAGGTGAGGTGAATATAGTGGTGTATACTGCAGTCAGGGCACAGACAACAACCACTACACAGCAGCAAGATAGGAAATCAGCCAAAAACGATTGGTGTGTACTGTGTTGAAGGTACACAGAACACCCACTGCTTCAGATGCTAAGTAACACACTACACGAGGCCGCCTCAAAGGCGGCCTTATATAGTGTGGGGCGTGCACGACACAGCCTGAGCTATGATTGGCCACAGGCAGGATGCCTGTGGCCAATCATGGCTCTCCTCGCTGCCGGCGCTGCGATTGGCCAAGCATGCGGGGTCACAGTGCATGCTTGGCCAATCATCGGGCAGCAATGCACTGCGCCAACGCAGTGCATTATGGTCCGCGCGCACGTCACTCGAATTTTGACGCGAACGGCCAAAACGTTCGGAATTCGCCGAACGCACGAACAGCCAATGTTCGAGTCGAACGTACGTTCGACTCGAACACGAAGCTCATCCCTAATCACCATCTACAGTACCCAAAACTATGTCCATTTATGTCTTCTCAGAATAATTTACTAGAAAATATTCAGTGTTTGTAAATGATCTAGGACTTGGATTATTGTGGAATGTGATTGTATTGGTAAGTAAATGACTAAATTCTAAACTTTTTGCTATTTTAGGACTATTTCTGGATTGCCATGGAGCACGCCAGCGGAGGGGATCTTCATCTCCAGGGTAAACAGGGAGACTTTGACATCGGCACCATCAGGTAGGTACCGTCATTAACAATGAAAGCACCACTGACTCACATTGTGCTACATCATACCATGGTAACAAAGGCTTCACCTGTAGGACCCCACAATACAAAAGAAGAACATACACCCCTATAATAGACATGGGGGAAGTTTAGAGCTTCACAGACAATTGAGAACACAACTGACCAAGCCAGCCCTGCAGTCACAGCGAGGAATAATTCTCAGATGTCCCACGATCCATTCTCTAAAATATAAAATCTTCCTGCAGCTCTCTCTGTGTGTTTTTGAATAGAGCAGCTTTGATAAGGGTTTTGATTGTGAACTGGGAACACCTAGGGGTATTTCTGAACATACACATGAAAATACATTCTATTTACTTCTGTATTAGAATATATATATATTGTAAGATGATAAATTATTTTTTGTTGTTTCTTCAATAGATTCTACACTACCGAATGCATCATTGGCCTCCAACAGTTCCATGAGAAAGGCTTTATCCATCGGTAAGTTCTCGTCTTTATTCTACAGCTTCCCACAAATAGTTCTTACTTTACATTTCATCTGTTTATTCAACAAGATTTACCAACATTTGTAGTGTGAGGACCACCTAAACAATTACCTACCTTTATATCCAATATGCTAGGTCCTCCAGCTACAAAGTGGTTTGTAAATGTTGTGATTCTGAAACATATTGGGGTTGATTTGCTAAAACTGGAGAGTGAAAAACTCCGGAGCAGCTCTGCATAGAAACCAATCAGCCTCCAAGTTTTTTTTTTTCTCAAAGCTTAATTGAACAAGCTGATGTTGGAAGCTGATTGGCTACCATGCACAGCTGCACCAGATTTTTCACTCAGTAGTTTTAGTAAATCAACCCCATTGTCTGCAATAAAACTGAAGTATTCATATTCAGTGTACAGTAATACATACTCTAAAGGCAGAAGGTTTTTTACCTTAATTCATTCCATGCATTCTCTGTGTGCAGCCCCCTCCCCCCTTATACTTACCTGAGCCTGATCTCGATCCAGCAATGTGCCCTAGAGTGGCGGTTCTCTCCTCCTCCTCCGCTCTCCTTACTGCTCATGGATGCAGCATTGGGAGCCATTGGCTCCTGCTGCTTTCAATCATAGCCTGTAAGGTGAGAGGGGGCGGAGTCAAGCTGTGCTGTATATGTCAATGGACACACAAAGTGTGGCTTGGGAGTGATCCTGCATGAGTACCCCCATAGAAAGCGGTTTGCTGTAAGAGCAATTACATAGAAGAAGCCACAACCATTAGCGGGGGACCCAAGAATAGGAGGATGGGGGCTGCTCAGTGTAAAACAAATACACAGAGCAAGTATAACATGTTTTTTATTTAGAAGAAAAATTCCCTTTATAATCACTTTTAGGCTGTGGTGTCACTGCTGTGTTGCTGTAAGACAAATATTACTGCAACAAGTAGCAATGTGCATTATCCAAGTTGGTACACTGAGGTGCTCTTCATTGTTAATGGCACCCCTAATGTACCTTGCCAATGCATATATGTTGCAGCGTGCCACCATGCCCAGAAAGGTACTTTCATGCATTATGGTGTGCTGCGTTACTACAAATTGTACACATCCATTTTTTATTTGTGCATTTTAGTGCGATAGGCAGAACTTTAAAATGAATGGGCTGCCTTAATGCAACCAGTGTTAAAGTGGTGTTGACACCAAGAAAAAAAACAGTGTTTAGAAAAATAAGAAAAAATAATTGGAAAAAATAATTGGAAAAAATATTTTTACTCACCTCTAAATACCTGTTGCTAAGGGGTCCCTCGTAGTCTGCCTTTTCCTTGCCCGGGCTAGTGACATCACTTCCCCTCACGCCACACAGTCATCTGGGACCTGTCACGTGTTGCACAGACAACTTCATCGGAGCATGGAGGAGAAGTTGGGAATGTTCCTCAGAAGAGCTAGAAGAATCTTCGCTGCACAAGCAAGGAAGAAGTTGATCCTCTTCGAAAGGTGGGACCTTTCCAGATCTATACTTGGGTTGTGTTTGGATTTGAAAATGTGGGGTATGGATTTGCTGTGTCAATATGTGTGGATTTGGGGTTAGGTTAGGCAGGTTGGGTTTGCTGTGTGTGTGTATTTGGGGAGAAGGTAAGGAAGGTTGGTTTTTCTGTGTGTCTGATTTTGGGCTATAAGCCCCAAAGTATTGCTCCTATCTAATAGCGTATTCATGCGCTATTTGGGGATAGTAGGTGCATGATTTTGGGTTTCATGTGTGTGTGTATTTGGGGGGAAGGTGAGGAAGGGTGGGTTTGCTGCGTGTCTGATTTTGGGCCATGAGCCTCAAAGTATTCCTCCTGTCTGATAGCGCATTCATGAGCTATAAAAGAAAAAGGAGGACAGGGAAGTGTTGTGTACCCCTACTCCTGCTTTAGGGTGAAGCCAGCACTTCATTAAAATTGTGCGCATCACTGGCCAACTGAATTTGGCAGCTGACAATGGCTCAGACATTAAGCTCTGAACTATCTGGACCATCAGATGTGCACACACAAGAAAAAAGGCAGAAAATGAGAAAAGTGTTGCACAGACCCCTTCATCAGAGCATGGAGAAGTTGAGATGTTCCCTCAGAAGATCTAGAAGTATCTTCTCTGCACAAGCAAGGAAGAAGTTGATCCTCTTCGAAAGGTAGGACCTTTCCAGGTCTATACTTGTGTTATGTTTGGAATTGAGAAGTTGGGGTGTGAATTTGCTGTGTCAAGTGTGTGGATTTGGGGAGAATATGTGCAGGATTTTGGGTTTGCTGTGTGCGTATTTGGGGGGAAGGTGAGGAAGGGTGGGTTTGTTGTGTGTCTGATTTTGGGCCATGAGCCTCAAAGTATTCCTCCTGTCTGATAGCGCATTCATGAGCTATAAAAGAAAAAGGAGGACAGAGAAATGTTGTGTACCCCTACTCTGCTTTAGGGTGAAACCAGCACTTCATTAAAATTGTGCGCATCACTGGCTAACTGAATTTGGCAACTGACCAATGGCTCAGACATTAAGCTCTGAACTACCTGGACCATCAGATGTGCACACACAAGAAAAAAGGCAGAAAATTTGAAAAGTGTTGCACAGACCCCTTCATCAGAGCATGGAGGAGAAGTTGAGATGTTCCCTCAGAAGATCTAGAAGAATCTTCTCTGCACAAGCAAGGAAGAAGTTGATTGTCTTCGAAAGGTAGGACCTTTCCAGATCTATACTTGTGTTATGTTTGGAATTGAGAAGTTGGGGTGTGGGTTTGCTGTGTCAAGTGTGTGGATTTGGGGAGAGTATGTGCAGGATTTTGGGTTTGCTGTGTGTGTATTTGGGGGGAAGGTGAGGAAGGGTGGGTTTGCTGTGTGTGTTGATTTTGGGCCATAAGTCTCAAAGTATTCCTCCTGTCTGATAGCTCATTCATGTGCTATAAAAGAAAAAGGAGGACAGAGAAATGTTATGTACCCCTACTCTGCTTTAGGGTGAAGCCAGCACTTCATTAAAATTGTGCGCATCACTGGCCAACTGAATTTGGCAGCTGACAATGGCTCAGACATTAAGCTCTGAACTATCTGGACCATCAGATGTGCACACACAAGAAAAAAGGCAGAAAATGAGAAAAGTGTTGCACAGATCCCTTCATCAGAGCATGGTGGAGAAGTTGAGATGTTCCCTCAGAAGATCTAGAAGAATCTTCTCTGCACAAGCAAGGAAGAAGTTGATCCTCTTCGAAAGGTAGGACCTTTCCAGATCTATACGTGTGTTATGTTTGGAATTGAGAAGTTGGGGTGTGGATTTGCTGTGTCAAGTGTGTGGATTTGGGGAGAGTAGGTGCAGGATTTTGGGTTTGCTGTGTGTGTGTATTTGGGGGGAAGGTGAGGAAGGGTGGGTTTGCTGTGTGTCTGATTTTGGGCCATGAGCCTCAAAGTATTCCTCCTGTCTGATAGCGCATTCATGTGCTATAAAAGAAAAAGGAGGACAGAGAAATGTTATGTACCCCTACTCTTCTTTAGGGTGAAACCAGCACTTCATTAAAATTGTGCGCATCACTGGCCAACTGAATTTGGCGGCTGACCAATGGCTCAGACATTAAGCTCTGAACTATCTGGACCATCAGATGTGCACACACAAGAAAAAAGGCAGAAAATTAGAAAGGTGTTGCACAGACCCCTTCATCAGAGCATGGAGGAGAAGTTGAGATGTTCCCTCAGAAGATCTAGAAGAATCTTCTCTGCACAAGCAAGGAAGAAGTTGATCCTCTTCGAAAGGTAGGACCTTTCCAGATCTATACGTGTGTTATGTTTGGAATTGAGAAGTTGGGGTGTGGATTTGCTGTGTCAAGTGTGTGGATTTGGGGAGAGTAGGTGCAGGATTTTGGGTTTGCTGTGTGTGTGTATTTGGGGGGAAGGTGAGGAAGGGTGGGTTTGCTGTGTGTCTGATTTTGGGCCATAAGCCTCAAAATATTCCTCCTGTCTGATAGCGCATTCATGTGCTATAAAAGAAAAAGGAGGACAGAGAAATGTTATGTATCCCTACTCTGCTTTAGGGTGAAGCCAGCACTTCATTAAAATTGTGCGCATCACTGGCCAACTGAATTTGGCGGCTGATCAATGGCTCAGACATTAAGCTCTGAACTATCTGGACCATCAGATGTGCACACACAAGAAAAAAGGCAGAAAATTTGAAAAGTGTTGCACAGACCCCTTCATCAGAGCATGGAGGAGAAGTTGAGATGTTCCCTCAGAAGATCTAGAAGAATCTTCTCTGCACAAGCAAGGAAGAAGTTGATCGTCTTCGAAAGGTAGGACCTTTCCAGATCTATACTTGTGTTATGTTTGGAATTGAGAAGTTGGGGTGTGGGTTTGCTGTGTCAAGTGTGTGGATTTGGGGAGAGTATGTGCAGGATTTTGGGTTTGCTGTGTGTGTATTTGGGGGAAAGGTGAGGAAGGGTGGGTTTGCTGTGTGTGTTGATTTTGGGCCATAAGTCTCAAAGTATTCCTCCTGTCTGATAGCGCATTCATGTGCTATAAAAGAAAAAGGAGGACAGAGAAATGTTATGTACCCCTACTCTGCTTTAGGGTGAAGCCAGCGCTTCATTAAAATTGTGTGCATCACTGGCCAACTGAATTTGGTGGCTGACAATGGCTCAGACATTAAGCTCTGAACTATCTGGACCATCAGATGTGCACACACAAGAAAAAAGGCAGAAAATGTGAAAAGTGTTGCACAGACCCCTTCATCAGAGCATGGAGGAGAAGTTGAGATGTTCCCTCAGAAGATCTAGAAGAATCTTCTCTGCACAAGCAAGGAAGAAGTTGATCCTCTTCGAAAGGTAGGACCTTTCCAGATCTATACGTGTGTTATGTTTGGAATTCAGAAGTTGGGGTGTGGATTTGCTGTGTCAATTGTGTGGATTTGGGGAGAGTAGGTGCAGGATTTTGGGTTTGCTGTGTGTGTGTATTTGGGGGGAAGGTGAGGAAGGGTGGGTTTGCTGTGTGTCTGATTTTGGGCCATGAGCCTCAATGTATTCCTCCTGTCTGATAGCGCATTCATGAGCTATAAAAGAAAAAGGAGGACAGAGAAATGTTACGTACCCCTACTCTTCTTTAGGGTCAAACAAGCACTTCATTAAAATTGTGCGCATCACTGGCCAACTGAATTTGGCGGCTGACCAATGGCTCAGACATTAAGCTCTGAACTATCTGGACCATTAGATGTGCACACACAAGAAAAAAGGCAGAAAATTAGAAAAGTGTTGCACAGACCCCTTCATCAGAGCATGGAGGAGAAGTTGAGATGTTCCCTCAGAAGATCTAGAAGAATCTTCTCTGCACAAGCAAGGAAAAAGTTGATCCTCTTCGAAAGGTAGGACCTTTCCAGATCTATACGTGTGTTATGTTTGGAATTGAGAAGTTGGGGTGTGGATTTGCTGTGTCAAGTGTGTGGATTTGGGAAGAGTAGGTGCAGGATTTTAGGTTTGCTGTGTGTGTGTATTTGGGGGGAAGGTGAGGAAGGGTGGGTTTGCTGTGTGTCTGATTTTGGGCCATGAGCCTCAAAGTATTCCTCCTGTCTGCTAGCGCATTCATGAGCTATAAAAGAAAAAGGAGAATAGAGAAATGTTATGTACCCCTACTCTTCTTTAGGGTGAAACCAGCACTTCATTAAAATTGTGCGCATCACTGGCCAACTGAATTTGGCGGCTGACCAATGGCTCAGACATTAAGCTCTGAACTATCTGGACCATCAGATGTGCACACACAAGAAAAATGGCAGAAAATTTGAAAAGTGTTGCACAGACCCCTTCATCAGAGCATGGAGGAGAAGTTGAGATGTTCCCTCAGAAGATCTAGAAGAATCTTCTCTACACAAGCAAGGAAGAAGTTGATCCTCTTCGAAAGGTAGGACCTTTCCAGATCTATACTTGTGTTATTCTTGGAATTGAGAAGTTGGGGTGTGGGTTTGCTGTGTCAAGTGTATGGATTTGGGGAGAGTATGTGCAGGATTTTGGGTTTGCTGTGTGTGAATTTGAGGGGAAGGTCAGGAAGGGTGGGTTTGCTGTGTGCGTTGATTTTGGGCCATAAGTCTCAAAGTATTCCTCCTGTCTGATAGCGCATTCATGTGCTATAAAAGAAAAAGGAGGACAGAGAAATGTTATGTATCCCTACTCTGCTTTAGGGTGAAGCTAGCACTTCATTAAAATTGTGCGCATCACTGGCCAACTGAATTTGGCAGCTGACAATGGCTCAGACATTAAGCTCTGAACTATCTGGACCATCAGATGTGCACACACAAGAAAAAAGGCAGAAAATGAGAAAAGTGTTGCACAGATCCCTTCATCAGAGCATGGTGGAGAAGTTGAGATGTTCCCTCAGAAGATCTAGAAGAATCTTCTCTGCACAAGCAAGGAAGAAGTTGATCCTCTTCGAAAGGTAGGACCTTTCCAGATCTATACGTGTGTTATGTTTGGAATTGAGAAGTTGGGGTGTGGATTTGCTGTGTCAAGTGTGTGGATTTGGGGAGAGTAGGTGCAGGGTTTTGGGTTTGCTGTGTGTGTGTATTTGGGGGGAAGGTGAGGAAGGGTGGGTTTGCTGTGTGTCTGATTTTGGGCCATGAGCCTCAAAATATTCCTCCTGTCTGATAGCGCATTCATGTGCTATAAAAGAAAAAGGATGACAGAGAAATGTTATGTACCCCTACTCTTCTTTAGGGTCAAACCAGCACTTCATTAAAATTGTGCGCATCACTGGCCAACTGAATTTGGCGGCTGATCAATGGCTCAGACATTAAGCTCTGAACTATCTGGACCATCAGATCTGCACACACAAGAAAAAAGGCAGAAAATTTGAAAAGTGTTGCACAGACCCCTTCATCAGAGCATGGAGGAGAAGTTGAGATGTTCCCTCAGAAGATCTAGAAGAATCTTCTCTGCACAAGCAAGGAAGAAGTTGATCGTCTTCGAAAGGTAGGACCTTTCCAGATCTATACTTGTGTTATGTTTGGAATTGAGAAGTTGGGGTGTGGGTTTGCTGTGTCAAGTGTGTGGATTTGGGGAGAGTATGTGCAGGATTTTGGGTTTGCTGTGTGTGTATTTGGGGGGAAGGTGAGGAAGGGTGGGTTTGCTGTGTGTGTTGATTTTGGGCCATAAGTCTCAAAGTATTCCTCCTGTCTGATAGCGCATTCATGTGCTATAAAAGAAAAAGGAGGACAGAGAAATGTTATGTACCCCTACCCTGCTTTAGGGTGAAGCCAGCGCTTCATTAAAATTGTGTGCATCACTGGCCAACTGAATTTGGTGGCTGACAATGGCTCAGACATTAAGCTCTGAACTATCTGGACCATCAGATGTGCACACACAAGAAAAAAGGCAGAAAATTTGAAAAGTGTTGCACAGACCCCTTCATCAGAGCATGGAGGAGAAGTTGAGATGTTCCCTCAGAAGATCTAGAAGAATCTTCTCTGCACAAGCAAGGAAGAAGTTGATCCTCTTCGAAAGGTAGGACCTTTCCAGATCTATACGTGTGTTATGTTTGGAATTCAGAAGTTGGGGTGTGGATTTGCTGTGTCAAGTGTGTGGATTTGGGGAGAGTAGGTGCAGGATTTTGGGTTTGCTGTGTGTGTGTATTTGGGGGGAAGGTGAGGAAGGGTGGGTTTGCTGTGTGTCTGATTTTGGGCCATGCGCCTCAAAGTATTCCTCCTGTCTGATAGCGCATTCATGTGCTATAAAAGAAAAAGGAGGACAGAGAAATGTTATGTACCCCTACTCTTCTTTAGGGTGAAACCAGCACTTCATTGAAATTGTGCGCATCACTGGCCAACTAAATTTGGCGGCTGACCAATGGCTCAGACATTAAGCTCTGAACTATCTGGACCATCAGATGTGCACACACAAGAAAAAAGGCAGAAAATGAGAAAAGTGTTGCACAGATCCCTTCATCAGAGCATGGTGGAGAAGTTGAGATGTTCCCTCAGAAGATCTAGAAGAATCTTCTCTGCACAAGCAAGGAAGAAGTTGATGCTCTTCGAAAGGTATGACCTTTCCAGATCTATACTTGTGTTATGTTTGGAAATGAGAAGTTGGGGTGTGGATTTGCTGTGTCAAGTGTGTGGATTTGGGGAGAGTAGGTGCAGGATTTTGGGTTTGCTGTGTGTGTGTATTTGGGGGGAAGGTGAGGAAGGGTGGGTTTGCTGTGTGTCTGATTATGGGCCATAAGCCTCAAAATATTCCTCCTGTCTGATAGTGCATTCATGTGCTATAAAAGAAAAAGGAGAATAGAGAAATGTTATGTACCCCTACTCTTCTTTAGGGTGAAACCAGCACTTCATTAAAATTGTGCGCATCACTGGCCAACTGAATTTGGCGGCTGACCAATGGCTCAGACATTAAGCTCTTATCTACCTGGACCATCAGATCTGCACACACAAGAAAAAAGGCAGAAAATTTGAAAAGTGTTGCACAGACCCCTTCATCAGAGCATGGAGGAGAAGTTGAGATGTTCCCTCAGAAGATCTAGAAGAATCTTCTCTGCACAAGCAAGGAAGAAGTTGATCCTCTTCGAAAGGTAGGACCTTTCCAGATCTGTACTTGTGTTATGTTTGGAATTGAGAAGTTGGGGTGTGGGTTTGCTGTGTCAAGTGTGTGGATTTGGGGAGAGTATGTGCAGGAGTTTGGGTTTGCTGTGTGTGTATTTGGGGGGAAGGTGAGGAAGGGTGGGTTTGCTGTGTGTGTTGATTTTGGGCAATAAGTCTCAAAGTATTCCTCCTGTCTGATAGCGCATTCATGAGCTATAAAAGAAAAAGGAGGACAGAGAAATGTTATGTACCCCTACTCTGCTTTAGGGTGAAGCCAGCGCTTCATTAAAATTGTGCGCATCACTGGCCAACTGAATTTGGCGGCTGACAATGGCTCAGACATTAAGCTCTGAACCATCTGGACCATCAGATGTGCACACACAAGAAAAAAGGCAGAAAATGAGAAAAGTGTTGCACAGATCCCTTCATCAGAGCATGGAGGAGAAGTTGAGATGTTCCCTCAGAAGATCTAGAAGAATCTTCTCTGCACAAGCAAGGAAGAAGTTGATCCTCTTCGAAAGGTAGGACCTTTCCAGATCTATACGTGTGTTATGTTTGGAATTCAGAAGTTGGGGTGTGGATTTGCTGTGTCAAGTGTGTGTATTTGGGGAGAGTAGGTGCAGGATTTTGGGTTTGCTGTGTGTGTGTATTTGGGGGGAAGGTGAGGAAGGGTGGGTTTGCTGTGTGTCTGATTTTGGGCCATGCGCCTCAAAGTATTCCTCCTGTCTGATAGCGCATTCATGTGCTATAAAAGAAAAAGGAGGACAGAGAAATGTTATGTACCCCTACTCTTCTTTAGGGTGAAACCAGCACTTCATTGAAATTGTGCGCATCACTGGCCAACTAAATTTGGCGGCTGACCAATGGCTCAGACATTAAGCTCTGAACTATCTGGACCATCAGATGTGCACACACAAGAAAAAAGGCAGAAAATGAGAAAAGTGTTGCACAGATCCCTTCATCAGAGCATGGTGGAGAAGTTGAGATGTTCCCTCAGAAGATCTAGAAGAATCTTCTCTGCACAAGCAAGGAAGAAGTTGATGCTCTTCGAAAGGTATGACCTTTCCAGATCTATACTTGTGTTATGTTTGGAATTGAGAAGTTGGGGTGTGGATTTGCTGTGTCAAGTGTGTGGATTTGGGGAGAGTAGGTGCAGGATTTTGGGTTTGCTGTGTGTGTGTATTTGGGGGGAAGGTGAGGAAGGGTGGGTTTGCTGTGTGTCTGATTATGGGCCATAAGCCTCAAAATATTCCTCCTGTCTGATAGTGCATTCATGTGCTATAAAAGAAAAAGGAGAATAGAGAAATGTTATGTACCCCTACTCTTCTTTAGGGTGAAACCAGCACTTCATTAAAATTGTGCGCATCACTGGCCAACTGAATTTGGCGGCTGACCAATGGCTCAGACATTAAGCTCTTATCTACCTGGACCATCAGATCTGCACACACAAGAAAAAAGGCAGAAAATTTGAAAAGTGTTGCACAGACCCCTTCATCAGAGCATGGAGGAGAAGTTGAGATGTTCCCTCAGAAGATCTAGAAGAATCTTCTCTGCACAAGCAAGGAAGAAGTTGATCCTCTTCGAAAGGTAGGACCTTTCCAGATCTGTACTTGTGTTATGTTTGGAATTGAGAAGTTGGGGTGTGGGTTTGCTGTGTCAAGTGTGTGGATTTGGGGAGAGTATGTGCAGGAGTTTGGGTTTGCTGTGTGTGTATTTGGGGGGAAGGTGAGGAAGGGTGGGTTTGCTGTGTGTGTTGATTTTGGGCCATAAGTCTCAAAGTATTCCTCCTGTCTGATAGCTCATTCATGAGCTATAAAAGAAAAAGGAGGACAGAGAAATGTTATGTACCCCTACTCTGCTTTAGGGTGAAACCAGCACTTCATTAAAATTGTGCGCATCACTGGCCAACTGAATTTGGCGGCTGACCAATGGCTCAGACATTAAGCTCTTATCTACCTGGACCATCAGATCTGCACACACAAGAAAAAAGGCAGAAAATTTGAAAAGTGTTGCACAGACCCCTTCATCAGAGCATGGAGGAGAAGTTGAGATGTTCCCTCAGAAGATCTAGAAGAATCTTCTCTGCACAAGCAAGGAAGAAGTTGATCCTCTTCGAAAGGTAGGACCTTTCCAGATCTGTACTTGTGTTATGTTTGGAATTGAGAAGTTGGGGTGTGGGTTTGCTGTGTCAAGTGTGTGGATTTGGGGAGAGTATGTGCAGGAGTTTGGGTTTGCTGTGTGTGTATTTGGGGGGAAGGTGAGGAAGGGTGGGTTTGCTGTGTGTGTTGATTTTGGGCCATAAGTCTCAAAGTATTCCTCCTGTCTGATAGCGCATTCATGAGCTATAAAAGAAAAAGGAGGACAGAGAAATGTTATGTACCCCTACTCTGCTTTAGGGTGAAGCCAGCGCTTCATTAAAATTGTGCGCATCACTGGCCAACTGAATTTGGCGGCTGACAATGGCTCAGACATTAAGCTCTGAACCATCTGGACCATCAGATGTGCACACACAAGAAAAAAGGCAGAAAATGAGAAAAGTGTTGCACAGATCCCTTCATCAGAGCATGGTGGAGAAGTTGAGATGTTCCCTCAGAAGATCTAGAAGAATCTTCTCTGCACAAGCAAGGAAGAAGTTGATCCTCTTCGAAAGGTAGGACCTTTCCAGATCTATACTTGTGTTATTCTTGGAATTGAGAAGTTGGGGTGTGGATTTGCTGTGTCAAGTGTGTGGATTTGGGGAGAGTAGGTGCAGGATTTTGGGTTTGCTGTGTATGTGTATTTGGGGGGAAGGTGAGGAAGGGTGGGTTTGCTGTGTGTCTGATTTTGGGCCATGAGCCTCAAAGTATTCCTCCTGTCTGCTAGCGCATTCATGAGCTATAAAAGAAAAAGGAGAATAGAGAAATGTTATGTACCCCTACTCTTCTTTAGGGTGAAACCAGCACTTCATTAAAATTGTGCGCATCACTGGCCAACTGAATTTGGCGGCTGACCAATGACTCAGAAATTAAGCTCTTATCTACCTGGACCATCAGATGTGCACACACAAGAAAAAAGGCAGAAAATTAAAAAAGTGTTGTACAGACCCCTTCATCAGAGCATGGAGGAGAAGTTGAGATGTTCCCTCAGAAGATCTAGAAGAATCTTCTCTGCACAAGATAGGAAGAAGTTGATCATCTTCGAAAGGTAGGACCTTTCCAGATATATACTTGTGTTATGTTTGGAATTGAGAAGTTGGGGTGTGGGTTTGCTGTGTCAAGTGTGTGGATTTGGGGAGAGTATGTGCAGGATTTTGGGTTTGCTGTGTATGTGTATTTGGGGGGAAGGTGAGGAAGGGTGGGTTTGCTGTGTGTGTTGATTTTGGGCCATAAGTCTCAAAGTATTCCTCCTGTCTGATAGCGCATTCATGTGCTATAAAAGAAAAAGGAGGACAGAGAAATGTTATGTACCCCTACTCTGCTTTAGGGTGAAGCCAGCACTTCATTAAAATTGTGCGCATCACTGGCCAACTGAATTTGGCAGCTGACAATGGCTCAGACATTAAGCTCTGAACTATCTGGACCATCAGATGTGCACACACAAGAAAAAAGGCAGAAAATGAGAAAAGTGTTGCACAGATCCCTTCATCAGAGCATGGTGGAGAAGTTGAGATGTTCCCTCAGAAGATCTAGAAGAATCTTCTCTGCACAAGCAAGGAAGAAGTTGATCCTCTTCGAAAGGTAGGACCTTTCTAGATCTATACTTGTGTTATGTTTGGAATTGAGAAGTTGGGGTGTGGAATTGCTGTGTCAAGTGTGTGGATTTGGGGAGAGTATGTGCAGGATTTTGGGTTTGCTGTGTGTATTTGGGGGGAAGGTGAGGAAGGGTGGGTTTGCTGTGTGTCTGATTTTGGGCCATGAGCCTCAAAGTATTCCTCCTGTCTGATAGCGCATTCATGAGCTATAAAAGAAAAAGGAGGACAGAGAAATGTTATGTACCCCTACTCTGCTTTAGGGTGAAGCCAGCGCTTCATTAAAATTGTGCGCATCACTGGCCAACTGAATTTGGCGGCTGACAATGGCTCAGACATTAAGCTCTTAACTATCTGGACCATCAGATGTGCACACACAAGAAAAAAGGCAGAAAATGAGAAAAGTGTTGCACAGATCCCTTCATCAGAGCATGGTGGAGAAGTTGAGATGTTCCCTCAGAAGATCTAGAAGAATCTTCTCTGCACAAGCAAGGAAGAAGTTGATCCTCTTCGAAAGGTAGGACCTTTCCAGATCTATACGTGTGTTATGTTTGGAATTGAGAAGTTGGGGTGTGGATTTGCTGTGTCAAGTGTGTGGATTTGGGGAGAGTAGGTGCAGGATTTTGGGTTTGCTGTGTGTGTGTATTTGGGGGGAAGGTGAGGAAGGGTGGGTTTGCTGTGTGTCTGATTTTGGGCCATGAGCCTCAAAGTATTCCTCCTGTCTGATAGCGCATTCATGTGCTATAAAAGAAAAAGGAGGACAGAGAAATGTTATGTACCCCTACTCTTCTTTAGGGTGAAACCAGCACTTCATTAAAATTGTGCGCATCACTGGCCAACTGAATTTGGCGGCTGACCAATGGCTCAGACATTAAGCTCTGAACTATCTGGACCATCAGATGTGCACACACAAGAAAAAAGGCAGAAAATTAGAAAGGTGTTGCACAGACCCCTTCATCAGAGCATGGAGGAGAAGTTGAGATGTTCCCTCAGAAGATCTAAAAGAATCTTCTCTGCACAAGCAAGGAAGAAGTTGATCCTCTTCGAAAGGTTGGACCTTTCCAGATCTATACGTGTGTTATGTTTGGAATTGAGAAGTTGGGGTGTGGATTTGCTGTGTCAAGTGTGTGTATTTGGGGAGAGTAGGTGCAGGATTTTGGGTTTGCTGTGTGTGTGTATTTAGGGGGAAGGTGAGGAAGGGTGGGTTTGCTGTGTGTCTGATTTTGGGCCATGAGCCTCAAAGTATTCCTCCTGTCTGATAGCGCATTCATGTGCTATAAAAGAAAAAGGAGGACAGAGAAATGTTATTTACCCCTACTCTTCTTTAGGGTGAAACCAGCACTTCAATAAAATTGTGCGCATCACTGGCCAACTGAATTTGGCGGCTGACCAATGGCTCAGACATTAAGCTCTGAACTATCTGGACCATCAGATGTGCACACACAAGAAAAAAGGCAGAAAATTAGAAAGGTGTTGCACAGACCCCTTCATCAGAGCATGGAGGAGAAGTTGAGATGTTCCCTCAGAAGATCTAGAAGAATCTTCTCTGCACAAGCAAGGAAGAAGTTGATCCTCTTCGAAAGGTAGGACCTTTCCAGATCTATACGTGTGTTATGTTTGGAATTGAGAAGTTGGGGTGTGGATTTGCTGTGTCAAGTGTGTGGATTTGGGGAGAGTAGGTGCAGGATTTTGGGTTTGCTGTGTGTGTGTATTTGGGGGGAAGGTGAGGAAGGGTGGGTTTGCTGTGTGTCTGATTTTGGGCCATAAGCCTCAAAATATTCCTCCTGTCTGATAGCGCATTCATGTGCTATAAAAGAAAAAGGAGGACAGAGAAATGTTATGTACCCCTACTCTTCTTTAGGGTCAAACAACCCCTTTATTAAAATTGTGTGCATCACTGGCCAACTGAATTTGGCAACTGACCAATGGCTCAGACATTAAGCTCTGAACTATCTGGACCATCAGATGTGCACACACAAGAAAAAAGGCAGAAAATTTGAAAAGTGTTGCACAGACCCCTTCATCAGAGCATGGAGGAGAAGTTGAGATGTTCCCTCAGAAGATCTAGAAGAATCTTCTCTGCACAAGCAAGGAAGAAGTTGATCCTCTTCGAAAGGTAGGACCTTTCCAGATCTATACTTGTGTTATTTTTGGAATTGAGAAGTTGGGGTGTGGGTTTTCTGTGTCAAGTGTGTGGATTTGGGGAGAGTATGTGCAGGATTTTGGGTTTGCTGTGTGTGTATTTGGGGGGAAGGTGAGGAAGGGTGGGTTTGCTGTGTGCGTTGATTTTGGGCCATAAGTCTCAAAGTATTCCTCCTGTCTGATAGCGCATTCATGTGCTATAAAAGAAAAAGGAGGACAGAGAAATGTTATGTATCCCTAGTCTGCTTTAGGGTGAAGCCAGCACTTCATTAAAATTGTGCGCATTACTGGCCAACTGAATTTGGCAGCTGACAATGGCTCAGACATTAAGCTCTGAACTATCTGGACCATCAGATGTGCACACACAAGAAAAAAGGCAGAAAATGAGAAAAGTGTAGCACAGACCCCTTCATCAGAGCAAGGAGGAGAAGTTGAGATGTTCCCTCAGAAGATCTAGAAGAATCTTCTCTGCACAAGCAAGGAAAAAGTTGATCCTCTTCGAAGGGTAGGACCTTTCCAGATCTATACTTGTGTTATGTTTGGAATTGAGAAGTTGGGGTGTGGATTTGCTGTGTCAAGTGTGTGGATTTGGGGAGAGTAGGTGCAGGATTTTGGGTTTGCTGTGTGTGTGTATTTGGGGGGAAGGTGAGGAAGGGTGGGTTTGCTGTGTGTCTGATTTTGGGCCATAAGCCTCAAAATATTCCTCCTGTCTGATAGCGCATTCATGTGCTATAAAAGAAAAAGGAGGACAGAGAAATGTTATGTACCCCTACTCTTCTTTAGGGTCAAACCAGCACTTCATTAAAATTGTGCGCATCACTGGCAAACTGAATTTGGCAACTGACCAATGGCTCAGACATTAAGCTCTGAACTATCTGGACCATCAGATGTGCACACACAAGAAAAAAAGGCAGAAAATGAGAAAAATGTTGCACAGACCCCTTCATCAGAGCATGGAGGAGAAGTTGAGATGTTCCCTCAGAAGATCTAGAAGAATCTTCTCTGCACAAGCAAGGAAGAAGTTGATCCTCTTCGAAAGGTAGGACCTTTCCAGATTTATACGTGTGTTATGTTTGGAATTGAGAAGTTGGGGTGTGGATTTGCTGTGTCAAGTGTGTGGATTTGGGGAGAGTAGGTGCAGGATTTTGGGTTTGCTGTGTATGTGTATTTGGGGGGAAGGTGAGGAAGGGTGGGTTTGCTGTGTGTCTGATTTTGGGCCATGAGCCTCAAAGTATTCCTCCTGTCTGCTAGTGCATTCATGAGCTATAAAAGAAAAAGGAGAATAGAGAAATGTTATGTACCCCTACTCTTCTTTAGGGTGAAACCAGCACTTCATTAAAATTGTGCGCATCACTGGCCAACTGAATTTGGCGGCTGATCAATGGCTCAGACATTAAGCTCTGAACTATCTGGACCATCAGATGTGCACACACAAGAAAAAAGGCAGAAAATTTGAAAAGTGTTGCACAGACCCCTTCATCAGAGCATGGAGGAGAAGTTGAGATGTTCCCTCAGAAGATCTAGAAGAATCTTCTCTGCACAAGCAAGGAAGAAGTTGATCGTCTTCAAAAGGTAGGACCTTTCCAGATCTATACTTGTGTTATGTTTGGAATTGAGAAGTTGGGGTGTGGGTTTGCTGTGTCAAGTGTGTGGATTTGGGGAGAGTATGTGCAGGATTTTGGGTTTGCTGTGTGTGTATTTGGGGGGAAGGTGAGGAAGGGTGGGTTTGCTGTGTGTCTGATTTTGGGCTGTAATGGAAATTTGTAGGTTCTGTATATAACTGTATTCTATTTTATATGTATTGCACAATGCCCTCACTGTGCACACGGCACTAATAATGTTTTCAGTACATGTTTTGCATTCTTAAGAGTTCTGATTAGAATTAGCCTGCCTATGTAACGCCCCTTGTTACCATAAACGTACAATTGTAATATTAATGTGATACCTACGTAATCATGTGTATAAAAGCCTTCAAATGCGTCATAATAAGGGAGAACGGTTATTTGGAAAGATGCTGAGCGTATCTTTTGTGTCTGTTCCCTACTGCAGTAGTTATTAATTTGGAACCACTAATCAATATGAGGATAGGAGTTGCCTATCATCAAAATATCCATTTCAGGTGGCGAAGCCAGCCCAGCAGGGGTTATCAGGTGACCCTGAGTATCCGAAACGAGGAGCTTGAGACGATCCGGGAATTTCTGATAATCAGCCGGCTGAGGTAAGCCTTTTGCTTACATTTGAGTTATCAGACTTCCTTGATCGGTAAGGCATTTTCGGGACAAAGGGTAGCTATTTTACTCCCCTAATCGAACTGTATTGATTAGTGGTTATATGTTATGTTGTCACTGTCTACTGTCCATCAGAGTGTTATAGAGAAAGAGAAGAATAGTGCTGTTCACAGAGTATATGTAGTACATCTGCTAGATGAAGTAGTTTAGAGGCAAAAGGGTATAGGCACACATAGAGAAGACTGGCCAGTCATTATGGGCATTAAATTAAGTAAGGGAATGATGGGTAAGAGACCCTCAAAAATGCCCAGCGCAAGAGGAGCGCTATATATGAACCGAAGGTGCGGTTCCGCCTATACTGAGCCCCTAAATTAATGGTTGAAGTGGACAGGGATCCACAATGGGTAACTGGGTTACCACCAAAGTCCACAGGGACAAAGAATCATGCAGAGTATACAGCTAGAGAAACGGCTATTTATGTGAGCAGGATGGATCAAGAGTGACATTAACACTAGACAGAAAGGGACTTTTTGATGTTAAGTTGTGGGATGAATTTGGGGTCAGGCACTACAACTAGTAAAGTCAAGAAACAGTAATGAGAATTAAAACAAAATGCTTTATATGTTGTCAGAGAGGGAAGATGGGATGAGCACTATAGCTGCCCGTCTGATCATAGAAGGTACAGTATGTGAAGTATGGTATTACAATACATTGGATGCAAAGGATATCAGAACAAAATAAAGAAAGCAGAAGTTTAAGCAAGGAAGTATTAAAAAGAGTTAAAAGAAAGTGAGAGAATGATATGCATGTGTTGTGTACAAATGGGAATAATGTAAGTGATTTTAGAGCGATACTTGTGTATGTTTGTGAATGCTGGAACTTTTAGTTCTATCGCTTGTGTCATGTACTCAGATGTGGCCCCCTCCTTTGTGCTCTCCTGAAAGAATGTAGCTGGGATGAGAGTTGGTGATAAGCTGGGAGGACACCATGCCAATTTCAGTTTTTTAGACAAAACATTTATAACAAAATGTGCCGGGTTAACGAATCTAATGATAAACAATGTGGTCACAATTATTTTTGAATCTGTTTTCCAAACATGGTAAAATGAAGGTTACAAATTAACCGTGTCTTACACAAATTTAATATCCTGTGATAGTGGAAACAGTGCATTAAAAAAAAAAAAAAGAGAGAAATTGAGTAAAATTAAGTAATATGTCCCCCTTTAACCACTTGGGATCCGCGCTATTGCAAAATGACGGCAATAGCGCGGACCCACATTTTCGGGACTACGTCTATTGACGTAGTCCCGGTTACGAGCGGCCTTACTCGCCCCCTGAGGGGCGCGCGCGGCGCGCTCTGTGATCGGCGAGTCCGTGAGACTCGCCTGATCACCGATCCGTGTAAGGGGTCGATCCCGACCCCTTATCACGTGATCAGCTGTCAGCCAATGACAGCTGATCATGTGATAAAACGGAGCCGGTAATCGGCTAGTATTCCTCCTCGCGCTGACAGCGCGAGGAGAAAAAAAAAAAGCCGATCGCCGGCGGCCGTGTTCGGGACATCAGTCCCGATCACGGCCAGCAATTTAAAAGGACACCTGCCCCCTGCCAGTGCCCACCTGCCACCCGCAGTGCCATCCTGAAATAAAGTAAGTGCCCCCCTGTCAGTGCCACCCAGCAGTGCCCACAGTGCCACCCAGCAGTGCCCACAGTGCCACCCAGCAGTGCCCACAGTGCCACCCACAGTGCCACCCAGCAGTGCCACCCACAGTGCCACCCAAAATCTGCCTCAGGTGCTGCACCCCAGTGCCGCCCATCAGTGCCCAGCAGTGCCGCCCATCAGTGCCCAGCAGTGCCGCCCATCAGTGCCCAGCAGTGCCACCTATCAGAGCCACCTATCAGTGCCACCTATCAGTGCCCATCAGTCCCATCTATCTGTGGTACCTATCAGTGCCCATCCGTGCCACCCATCCGTGCCACTTATCCGTGCCACCCATCCGTGCCATCTTATCTGTGCCCATCTTTGCCCATCAGTGCCGCCTTATCTGTGCCCATCGGTGCCGCCTTATCTGTGCCTATTAGTGCCGCCTTAACTATGCCTATCAGTGCCCACCAGTGCAGCCTATCAGTGCCCACCAATGCAGCCCATCAGTGCCCACCAATGCAGCCCATCAGTGCCCACCAATGCAGCCTATCAGTGCCGCCTAATCAGCGCACTTCAATGAAGGAGAAAAATGACCCGTTTGCAAAATTTTATAACAAACTATTAAAACATGATTTTTTTTTTTTTTTTTTTTGCATCTTTTTTTGTTTGTTTAGCAAAAAATAAAACTCCGAGCTGTAACTAAATACCACCAAAAGAAAGCTCTATTTGTGGGAAAAAAATGATAAAAAATTCATTTGGGTACAGTGTTGTATGCCCGCGCAATTGTCATTCAAAGTGCATCAGCGCTGAAAGCTGAAAATTGGTCTGGGACTGAGGGGGGTTTAAGTGCCCAGTAAGCAAGTGGTTAAGGACATTTATCTGTGCATATATATTAGTGTGTGATATTGAAATTATCATATAAGTATTTATTTCTAATATGAGCTTAACAATTTTATTAATAAATATAGATATATTGAAACTGGTTTAGACAACCTTTGGTTGGAAATGAAATCAAGGTTAATGGGGAAATTGGTAAAAATTGAATTAGTTTAGATTAAGATAACAATTTTGTAATTTTACATTTATTGAGTGGAAAGAGAAAATATTAAGATGAGGTTGTTGATTTGAATACAGCTGCAATAATGTTTAACAAAGCCAAGATGGGTGGGATACATAAGGAAGTTTTTCTACAGAAATGAAATCTTAAAGTCTGATAATAACTTGATATGCGGTCCATGATGTGAGAGTAATAATAACATGTAAATATAACAGACCCATCACATCAAGTCCACACACCCTGTTAGGATAGCTGCAGCCTGCAGCCAGTTGGTTTATAGTTTTTGATGGCCAAGTGCTTTCTGGTCCGTCATACATATTGTTGGTCCTTTTGTTTTTATGTATTTTTATTTTTTAAATCCAAAGCAGAATGTGTGGATTGTGAAATGATGTGCCCCTTTTCCTTGTAAGTGCAGTGGGTATAAGTAGAAGAATATTTTGGATTTATGGACATCTCTGCAGCACTGCAGGGTATTCTTATCATTTATTATAATATTGCCAGGAAAAAGTTGTCTTTTTGAAACATGAAACTGGAGTTCTTACACAAACAGCGTGATAGAAAACAAGCCATTGTTATATTTATGCAAGCTGGACCCAGTAATGAAGGGTTCACCACGATATATCAGAGCTGTAACTTTATGGAAAGTTGCTATTAGACAAAGTTACAGATATTATTTTGGTTGAATATTTAATTTTTAATAGTCCGACATTCTGCACAGCAAATATATAGCTAAGTGTTTGTCTAATGAAAGGTTCAAAATATGAATTTGTTTTGTGTGTTTATGTACAAATCTAACAATGAAAAATGCGTACATTTGGATCCAGCCACCTTATTGCCTCTATTGGAGGAGGCTGGAGACAAAGAAAAAGTACATGTGTTAAATTGATGACATAGGAATCAGCTGCTGTGAGCCCAGTGCAGGACACACTCCCTGAAGACCCGAGTATTTACTTTTTTGTAGTGTTATTCCTGGTTTTATACCGAGGATGAAGTTTATCACCCAGAAGGATTCCCTGTATTCAGAGTCATTGGATCCTTTTTCCCCATCTCAAGAAGCAGAGCTCCATGTTTTAGAAAAACCTGTGAGCTATAAAAAGAGTATATATTTATATAGATAGTCAAGATATAGAGAGCTTTTGGTTCCATTTGAAGGGCCAGAAGTTTGTTTTTACTTCGGCAGGTAAACCAATCAAGCATGCCAAGTTAATTCGATCGGCTGTTTTCAGCCTTCCGGGTTCTTGCTGAGGTAGCCATGCTAACAGTAAAACTCACATATGGAAGCAGACCAGGCGACTCTAAGGATGCTGCATTTACAGCCCCGGACACTTGCTGGGTCTGTGCAACTCACAGATTCCACCCCAGTTCTGGCCCAGTATAGCTGGGATTAATAATTCAACTTTAAGGACCCCAGAACGAGAAGCACAAGTGGTTCACAGAGGGCAACTTCTTACAAAACAGGACTTTGGAAAAGGTGATCATTTATGTTTGCCAGACACTCTTTTCCCTTCAGCTTGACACATGGACCGTGTCATCAGTCACAAGTAGTTATGGCTGCCTTAGTAAATGAGCATGGGATAGAGCCAGGGTTCTCCACAGTTGTTTTTATAACATACCACTTCTTGTTTTACCTGTTACCAAAGGTGTTACCAAAAGCTGAACATCCCTTCCAAAGATAACAAAAAGATATATCCAAATGCCCAAGTCAGGATGTTACGAGTATGTATTTTGTTTGTATGGACATGTTTTCTGGATGTCCAGTGGCAAATGCTACTGCAAAGGCCACAGTAAAAAAGTGTTCTCAGAAGTAGTTTGTAAGTACAGAGTGCAGAATCTACAGAGAGTAACAGAGGAAATCATTTTTATAGGAGAGTCCTTACTAGAAGTTTTGAGGTTTTATTTTTACACCCCCTACTGTCTACAATGTAGTGGACAAAGTAGAGTAAGACACTAGAAAACTTTTGCCTGAATGTTTTATTATATTTTATCAAGCCCCTAAGGGGATGTTGGACTCTCTCCCTATGGGATTTGGTTTGGGAGTGTGTTGCTCACTTGCTTATATTTTGTCTCAGCTGCTGAAGTCCTCCATTCGGATCTCACAGAGAATGTTGCTGATTTTTTAAGGTTTTTGACAAACTCATTTATGTGTTTTCTCCCCAATTCCAGATCCTAAAAGTTTGGAAGGATCTAAAACTAAAGACAGTTGACTTGTGCATTGTTAAGAGACATTTATATATAAGGAAATGTTTGGAGACTCAATACAGCATCTATTTTATGTACAGTTTTGCAAAACTTGAAGGAAAAGTCACCTGGATCCACACCAGACACTGTAATATGACTAAATGAAAGAAATCTCTGTGTTTTATTTGTTTCCCTCTTGCAATCACAGTCTAGGGTATTTTTTGATTCAATTACTTTAATTGTAAGGGATACGTATATTTGAAAAGTAGTTTAGCCATGTTGAAGTCATATTTGTCTTTTGTACCTCTTCCATTGTATGTAGAATTGTCTGTGTTTACATGTGCTGATAAGTCAGCATACCAGCAATTAAGCTAGAAGGCCATTCTGGCCACAGGAGTGTACAGCCAGTACTCTGTAAATATGTCTTTGTTTTTCACAATGAAAAGTCATTTTGTAATGAAAAAAGCTGCTCAGCTATTATTTTCTCCACAATGGAGTTTTTGCCTCTTTGGCCAGGACTACCTCCACCTAAGCGTGTGGAGGTTCCAGGTTAAAGGTGATAGCAGGTATGGTTAGTGATCAAAATATTGATCAAAAGAGAGGAGACTGTAATGGAAATTTGTAGGTTCTGTATATAATTGTATTCTATTTTATATGTATTGCACAATGCCCTCACTGTGCACACGGCACTAATAATGTTTTCAGTACATGTTTTGCATTCTTAAGAGTTCTGATTAGAATTAGCCTGCCTATGTAACGCCCCTTGTTACCATAAACGTACAATTGTAATATTAATGTGTTACCTACGTAATCATGTGTATAAAAGCCTTCAAATGCGTCATAATAAGGGAGAACGGTTATTTGGAAAGATGCTGAGCGTATCTTTTGTGTCTGTTCCCTACTGCAGTAGTTATTAATTTGGAACCACTAATCAATATGAGGATAGGAGTTGCCTATCATCAAAATATCCATTTCAGGGCCATGAGCCTCAAAGTATTCCTCCTGTCTGATAGCGCATTCATGAGCTATAAAAGAAAAAGGAGGACAGAGAAATGTCATGTACCCCTACTCTGCTTTAGGGTGAAGCCAGCGCTTCATTAAAATTGTGCGCATCACTGGCCAACTGAATTTGGCGGCTGACAATGGCTCAGACATTAAGCTCTGAACTATCTGGACCATCAGATGTGCACACACAAGAAAAAAGGCAGAAAATGAGAAAAGTGTTGCACAGATCCCTTCATCAGAGCATGGTGGAGAAATTGAGATGTTCCCTCAGAAGATCTAGAAGAACCTTCTCTGCACAAGCAAGGAAGAAGTTGATCCTCTTCGAAAGGTAGGACCTTTCCAGATCTATACTTGTGTTATGTTTGGAATTGAGAAGTTGGGGTGTGGGTTTGCTGTGTCAAGTGTGTGGATTTGGGGAGAGTATGTGCAGGATTTTGGGTTTGCTGTGTGTGTATTTGGGGGGAAGGTGAGGAAGGGTGGGTTTGCTGTGTGTGTTGATTTTGGGCCATAAGTCTCAAAGTATTCCTCCTGTCTGATAGCGCATTCATGTGCTATAAAAGAAAAAGGAGGACAGAGAAATGTTATGTACCCCTACTCTGCTTTAGGGTGAAGCCAGCACTTCATTAAAATTGTGCGCATCACTGGCCAACTGAATTTGGCAGCTGACAATGGCTCAGACATTAAGCTCTGAACTATCTAGACCATCAGATGTGCACACACAAGAAAAAAGGCAGAAAATGAGAAAAGTGTTGCACAGATCCCTTCATCAGAGCATGGTGGAGAAGTTGAGATGTTCCCTCAGAAGATCTAGAAGATTCTTCTCTGCACAAGCAAGGAAGAAGTTGATCCTCTTCGAAAGGTAGGACCTTTCTAGATCTATACTTGTGTTATGTTTGGAATTGAGAAGTTGAGGTGTGGATTTGCTGTGTCAAGTGTGTGGATTTGGGGAGAGTATGTGCAGGATTTTGGGTTTGCTGTGTGTGTATTTGGGGGGAAGGTGAGGAAGGGTGGGTTTGCTGTGTGTCTGATTTTGGGCCATGAGCCTCAAAGTATTCCTCCTGTCTGATAGCGCATTCATGAGCTATAAAAGAAAAAGGAGGACAGAGAAATGTTATGTACCCCTACTCTGCTTTAGGGTGAAGCCAGCGCTTCATTAAAATTGTGCGCATCACTGGCCAACTGAATTTGGCGGCTGACAATGGCTCAGACATTAAGCTCTGAACTATCTGGACCATCAGATGTGCACACACAAGAAAAAAGGCAGAAAATGAGAAAAGTGTTGCACAGATCCCTTCATCAGAGCATGGTGGAGAAGTTGAGATGTTCCCTCAGAAGATCTAGAAGAATCTTCTCTGCACAAGCAAGGAAGAAGTTGATCCTCTTCGAAAGGTAGGACCTTTCCAGATCTATACTTGTGTTATGTTTGGAATTGAGAAGTTGGGGTGTGGATTTGCTGTGTCAAGTGTGTGGATTTTGGGAGAGTAGGTGCAGGATTTTGAGTTTGCTGTGTGTGTGTATTTGGGGGGAAGGTGAGGAAGGGTGGGTTTGCTGTGTGTCTGATTTTGGGCCATAAGCCTCAAAATATTCCTCCTGTCTGATAACGCATTCATGTGCTATAAAAGAAAAAGGAGGACAGAGAAATGTTATGTACCCCTACTCTTCTTTAGGGTCAAACCAGCACTTCATTAAAATTGTGCGCATCACTGGCCAACTGAATTTGGCAACTGACCAATGGCTCAGACATTAAGCTCTGAACTACCTGGACCATCAGATGTGCACACACAAGAAAAAAGGCAGAAAATTTGAAAAGTGTTGCACAGACCCCTTCATCAGAGCATGGAGGAGAAGTTGAGATGTTCCCTCAGAAGATCTAGAAGAATCTTATCTGCACAAGCAAGGAAGAAGTTGATTGTCTTCGAAAGGTAGGACCTTTCCAGATCTATACTTGTGTTATGTTTGGAATTGAGAAGTTGGGGTGTGGGTTTGCTGTGTCAAGTGTGTGGATTTGGGGAGAGTATGTGCAGGATTTTGGGTTTGCTGTGTGTGTATTTGGGGGGAAGGTGAGGAAGGGTGGGTTTGCTGTGTGTGTTGATTTTGGGCCATAAGTCTCAAAGTATTCCTCCTGTCTGATAGCTCATTCATGTGCTATAAAAGAAAAAGGAGGACAGAGAAATGTTATGTACCCCTACTCTGCTTTAGGGTGAAGCCAGCACTTCATTAAAATTGTGCGCATCACTGGCCAACTGAATTTGGCAGCTGACAATGGCTCAGACATTAAGCTCTGAACTATCTGGACCATCAGATGTGCACACACAAGAAAAAAGGTAGAAAATGAGAAAAGTGTTGCACAGATCCCTTCATCAGAGCATGGTGGAGAAGTTGAGATGTTCCCTCAGAAGATCTAGAAGAATCTTCTCTGCACAAGCAAGGAAGAAGTTGATCCTCTTCGAAAGGTAGGACCTTTCCAGATCTATACGTGTGTTATGTTTGGAATTGAGAAGTTGGGGTGTGGATTTGCTGTGTCAAGTGTGTGGATTTGGGGAGAGTAGGTGCAGGATTTTGGGTTTGCTGTGTGTGTGTATTTGGGGGGAAGGTGAGGAAGGGTGGGTTTGCTGTGTGTCTGATTTTGGGCCATGAGCCTCAAAGTATTCCTCCTGTCTGATAGCGCATTCATGTGCTATAAAAGAAAAAGGAGGACAGAGAAATGTTATGTACCCCTACTCTTCTTTAGGGTGAAACCAGCACTTCATTAAAATTGTGCGCATCACTGGCCAACTGAATTTGGCGGCTGACCAATGGCTCAGACATTAAGCTCTGAACTATCTGGACCATCAGATGTGCACACACAAGAAAAAAGGCAGAAAATTAGAAAGATGTTGCACAGACCCCTTTATCAGAGCATGGAGGAGAAGTTGAGATGTTCCCTCAGAAGATCTAGAAGAATCTTCTCTGCACAAGCAAGGAAGAAGTTGATCCTCTTCGAAAGGTAGGACCTTTCCAGATCTATACGTGTGTTATGTTTGGAATTGAGAAGTTGGGGTGTGGATTTGCTGTGTCAAGTGTGTGGATTTGGGGAGAGTAGGTGCAGGATTTTGGGTTTGCTGTGTGTGTGTATTTGGGGGGAAGGTGAGGAAGGGTGGGTTTGCTGTGTGTCTGATTTTGGGCCATAAGCCTCAAAATATTCCTCCTGTCTGATAGCGCATTCATGTGCTATAAAAGAAAAAGGAGGACAGAGAAATGTTATGTACCCCTACTCTTCTTTAGGGTCAAACCAGCACTTCATTAAAATTGTGCGCATCACTGGCCAACTGAATTTGGCAACTGACCAATGGCTCAGACATTAAGCTCTGAACTACCTGGACCATCAGATGTGCACACACAAGAAAAAAGGTAGAAAATTTGAAAAGTGTTGCACAGACCCCTTCATCAGAGCATGGAGGAGAAGTTGAGATGTTCCCTCAGAAGATCTAGAAGAATCTTCTCTGCACAAGCAAGGAAGAAGTTGATCCTCTTCGAAAGGTAGGACCTTTCCAGATCTATACGTGTGTTATGTTTGGAATTGAGAAGTTGGGGTGTGGATTTGCTGTGTCAAGTGTGTGGATTTGGGGAGAGTAGGTGCAGGATTTTGGGTTTGCTGTGTGTGTGTATTTGGGGGGAAGGTGAGGAAGGGTGGGTTTGCTGTGTGTCTGATTTTGGGCCATGAGCCTCAAAGTATTCCTCCTGTCTGATAGCGCATTCATGTGCTATAAAAGAAAAAGGAGGACAGAGAAATGTTATGTACCCCTACTCTTCTTTAGGGTGAAACCAGCACTTCATTAAAATTGTGCGCATCACTGGCCAACTGAATTTGGCGGCTGACCAATGGCTCAGACATTAAGCTCTGAACTATCTGGACCATCAGATGTGCACACACAAGAAAAAAGGCAGAAAATTAGAAAGATGTTGCACAGACCCCTTTATCAGAGCATGGAGGAGAAGTTGAGATGTTCCCTCAGAAGATCTAGAAGAATCTTCTCTGCACAAGCAAGGAAGAAGTTGATCCTCTTCGAAAGGTAGGACCTTTCCAGATCTATACGTGTGTTATGTTTGGAATTGAGAAGTTGGGGTGTGGATTTGCTGTGTCAAGTGTGTGGATTTGGGGAGAGTAGGTGCAGGATTTTGGGTTTGCTGTGTGTGTGTATTTGGGGGGAAGGTGAGGAAGGGTGGGTTTGCTGTGTGTCTGATTTTGGGCCATAAGCCTCAAAATATTCCTCCTGTCTGATAGCGCATTCATGTGCTATAAAAGAAAAAGGAGGACAGAGAAATGTTATGTACCCCTACTCTTCTTTAGGGTCAAACCAGCACTTCATTAAAATTGTGCGCATCACTGGCCAACTGAATTTGGCAACTGACCAATGGCTCAGACATTAAGCTCTGAACTACCTGGACCATCAGATGTGCACACACAAGAAAAAAGGTAGAAAATTTGAAAAGTGTTGCACAGACCCCTTCATCAGAGCATGGAGGAGAAGTTGAGATGTTCCCTCAGAAGATCTAGAAGAATCTTCTCTGCACAAGCAAGGAAGAAGTTGATTGTCTTCGAAAGGTAGGACCTTTCCAGATCTATACTTGTGTTATGTTTGGAATTGAGAAGTTGGGGTGTGGATTTGCTGTGTCAAGTGTGTGGATTTGGGGAGAGTAGGTGCAGGATTTTGGGTTTGCTGTGTGTGTATTTGGGGGGAAGGTGAGGAAGGGTGGGTTTGCTGTGTGTGTTGATTTTGGGCCATAAGTCTCAAAGTATTCCTCCTGTCTGATAGCTCATTCATTTTTTTTTTTTTTTTTTTTTTTTTTTTTTTTTCCAAAAAGAATTTATTGAAATTTCCAATAGTATAATAACAGTCAATACACAATGTATCCATACAAAAGGAAAGAAAACCATAGTGCAAAATAAGAACACAGATAACAACATTAACTGCAATTGGTTACAAACCCCTCTAATTATATAATGCGATTTACACCGTGAACATTATCAATCATAAGCTAAAGGATCGAGCAGGTTTACTCGGTAGGACCCCTTGCGGGTGGTCGGGGATTGTAGCGTAAACAGTCCAAAGTGGACATTGTCAGGGTTTGCCATCGTTTGCGGGTGTAGTCACGTCCCTAAGGGAACGTGGCGATGGGTGAGGGCAAGGGAGGAATAATAAAACTGTCGGGCGATAATACGGTACGTGGGGCAAAAACAAATGGGTAAGTAGTTGACTGGAACCAGTCAGTCGGGCCATGAATATGGTCATCTGTGTCCGAGCTAACTTCCCACCGGGGGGGAGTCAGTGGGATTTCAGGAGATGTGGGAAAAAGTGAAAGGGACAGGCATGAAGGGGACAGGGGGGTGGGAAGGGGCGGGGGAAGGGGCGGGGGGGGAGGGGTGTCGTCTCTCCGGGCTCCTCCACAAAACAAGCGTCGTTGTAAAGGTGTATACTATCGTCCGCTTAGGTTCCTTTCTAATGAGGGAGACTCGCAGAAAAGCAAGGGAAAACTAAAAACAAGAGGACTCGCCCTACTTGGGCCAGCGCCAGGTCATGTGGCAAAACACACAAGGGTTGATTGGAAATGTACTCAATTAGGAGAGTTATCCAAAGAAAAAAGGCAGCCATAATCCCGAAACTGTGTCCACTTATCCCAGGTCCGAGCAAACTTCTGTGGGGAGTCACGGGCAATGTGGATGAGCTCCTCCATTTCTGCTATTTTTGCTACTTTGTTTAGCCAATCATTAATGGAGGGGACGTGGGGGGAGCCCCAATGGATAGGGATGCAGAGCTTGGCGGCGTTAAGGAGGTGTAGAGTCAGTGATTTCAGGTAAAGGCGTGTGGGGACAGAGGAGTGATGGAGAAGCATGCAAGCTGGTGTATATTCTATCGTGCTACTGGTGATGGTGCTAGCTATCCTATGAACTCGTGTCCAAAATGTCTGGATTTTGGGACAAGTCCACCATATATGCAAGAGCGATCCCCCATCGTTTAAACATCTCCAACATTTGTTAGGGACGTCAAGATTGAATTTATGCAACAGTTCAGGCGACCTATACCATCTAGATAGAAGTTTGAAGTTATTTTCCTGAGTGTGTACGTTCAGCGAGCCTTTGTGCGTGTAAATCAAAATCCTATTCCAGTCGTCGTCAGAGAGGTCAATTTGCAAATCTTTTTCCCAAGCCTGACAAGCTTTCCAGTCCTTCGGAGAGGCGGACTGAAAGAATAGGGAATAGATTAAAGAGATTAAGTGTCGTTGAGGAGCGTTTTGGGAGCAGAGGCTTTCAAATACTGTTAATTGCCTAGACAAGTTGCCATCTGCGTTTTCCGATCTAAGGAAGTGGCGAATTTGGAAGTATGTCCACAGAGGGCAGGGGGGGCAGTCATCCCTGGTAGGGAGGGCGCCACATTCCAGCAGATCTCCATTGCTAAAAAAGTGGTGGGCCTGGACTTCCTGGTGCACCCAACACTCTTTGAGAAAGTTGTTAGACATTCCCGGGGGGAAGGCTGGGTTGAGTCGGATGGATGTGAGAGGACTCAGGGTGGAGGATATCTTGAATTTACGGCACGCTTCCCTGAAGCTAGTCAGAGTAGCACTTACAAGGGGGTGGTCTTTAGACATTTTGGAAACGCTGGCTGAGGGGATCCACGGGGCGTTTTTGATGGGTATGGCAGAGAGCGAGTCGTCTATGTGGACCCAGTCCTTATCCCCTAAGCGGGTGGACCAGTCCACTATTCTAACCATATGGCAGGACAAGTAATAATTTTTGAGGTCAGGGAGGCCGATTCCACCTGCGTTCTTGGGGAGCGTGAGTTGGGAGTAGCTGATCCTAGGGCTCTTGTGTTTCCACAGAAATTGGGTAGCTAGGCGTTTAATGAGTCGAAAGAAGGAGGGCGGTAGTTGGATGGGGATAGTTTGTAAAAGATAGAGAACTCGTGGGAGAACATTCATTTTGAGAATTGCTGCACGACCAAACCATGAGAAGTGGGATTTGTCCCATTTCCGTAAGTCTTCGGCAATGGTTCTAGAGAGGGGGAGAAAGTTTCTAGCGAAGAGATCGTTAAGGCGCGTGGGAAGCTGTATCCCCAGGTATGTTATAGCTTCTCTTTGCCAGGAGAACGGGAATGAGCTTTGGCATTGGGAGACTAACACATCAGGCAGTGTGACGTTCAGAGCGCTAGACTTGGAGAAGTTTATCTTAAGATTGGAGATACGGCCGAAGGTTTCGAAATCTTTTAGTAGGTTTGGGATCGTTACTAAAGGGTCACTGAGAAAAAGCAGGATGTCATCTGCATATGCGGCAAATTTATGGGTACGCCCGGCCACAGAGATTCCTTTAATATTTTCGTTTGCCTGAATACGTCTGAGCAGGGGTTCTAGTGTCAGGATAAATAAGATGGGGGAAAGCGGACAGCCCTGTCTCGTTCCGTTGCGGATGGGGAAGGCATTTGACAGGCGGCCATTAACTCTTATGCTGGCAGTCGGGACTGAATAAAGGGACATGATAAGATTGATCATTTTTTCAGGTAGACCCAGGTGACGAAGTACCGCCTCCAGGTAGTCCCAGGCAAGCCTGTCAAATGCCTTCTCCGCATCCAGGGACAGGAAGAATCCCTTCTGATTTCGGGATGTAAGCCAGTGGTGTAAATTAATGGCCTTGGTAGTATTGTCCCTGGCTTCCCTACCAGGGACAAAACCCACTTGGTAATTTCCTATCAGGGAGGGGAGGAAGGGGAGTAGGCGGTTAGCCAAGATCTTTGCAAAGAGTTTTATGTCCGAATTGAGGAGGGAAATGGGCCTATAACTGGCAACTGAGGAGGCATCTTTACCTTGCTTGGGGATGACCGTTATATGTGCTTCTAAAAGTCTATGAAATGGAGTGGGCGTATTGTTTAGAGAGTTAAAGGCACTAAGAAAGGGAGTTACTAAGGCGTCTGTGAAGGTCTTGTAATAAGGGGCAGAGAAGCCGTCAGGACCTGGACTTTTACCCGGCTTCAATTGTCCTCATTCATGTGCTATAAAAGAAAAAGGAGGACAGAGAAATGTTATGTACCCCTACTCTGCTTTAGGGTGAAGCCAGCACTTCATTAAAATTGTGCGCATCACTGGCCAACTGAATTTGGCAGCTGACAATGGCTCAGACATTAAGCTCTGAACTATCTGGACCATCAGATGTGCACACACAAGAAAAAAGGCAGAAAATGAGAAAAGTGTTGCACAGATCCCTTCATCAGAGCATGGTGGAGAAGTTGAGATGTTCCCTCAGAAGATCTAGAAGAATCTTCTCTGCACAAGCAAGGAAGAAGTTGATCCTCTTCGAAAGGTAGGACCTTTCCAGATCTATACGTGTGTTATGTTTGGAATTGAGAAGTTGGGGTGTGGATTTGCTGTGTCAAGTGTGTGGATTTGGGGAGAGTAGGTGCAGGATTTTGGGTTTGCTGTGTGTGTGTATTTGGGGGGAAGGTGAGGAAGGGTGGGTTTGCTGTGTGTCTGATTTTGGGCCATGAGCCTCAAAGTATTCCTCCTGTCTGATAGCGCATTCATGTGCTATAAAAGAAAAAGGAGGACAGAGAAATGTTATGTACCCTTACTCTTCTTTAGGGTGAAATCAGCACTTCATTAAAATTGTGCGCATCACTGGCCAACTGAATTTGGCGGCTGACCAATGGCTCAGACATTAAGCTCTGAACTATCTGGACCATCAGATGTGCACACACAAGAAAAAAGGCAGAAAATTAGAAAGATGTTGCACAGACCCCTTTATCAGAGCATGGAGGAGAAGTTGAGATGTTCCCTCAGAAGATCTAGAAGAATCTTCTCTGCACAAGCAAGGAAGAAGTTGATCCTCTTCGAAAGGTAGGACCTTTCCAGATCTATACGTGTGTTATGTTTGGAATTGAGAAGTTGGGGTGTGGATTTGCTGTGTCAAGTGTGTGGATTTGGGGAGAGTAGGTGCAGGATTTTGGGTTTGCTGTGTGTGTGTATTTGGGGGGAAGGTGAGGAAGGGTGGGTTTGCTGTGTGTCTGATTTTGGGCCATAAGCCTCAAAATATTCCTCCTGTCTGATAGCGCATTCATGTGCTATAAAAGAAAAAGGAGGACAGAGAAATGTTATGTACCCCTACTCTTCTTTAGGGTCAAACCAGCACTTCATTAAAATTGTGCGCATCACTGGCCAACTGAATTTGGCAACTGACCAATGGCTCAGACATTAAGCTCTGAACTACCTGGACCATCAGATGTGCACACACAAGAAAAAAGGTAGAAAATTTGAAAAGTGTTGCACAGACCCCTTCATCAGAGCATGGAGGAGAAGTTGAGATGTTCCCTCAGAAGATCTAGAAGAATCTTCTCTGCACAAGCAAGGAAGAAGTTGATTGTCTTCGAAAGGTAGGACCTTTCCAGATCTATACTTGTGTTATGTTTGGAATTGAGAAGTTGGGGTGTGGATTTGCTGTGTCAAGTGTGTGGATTTTGGGAGAGTAGGTGCAGGATTTTGAGTTTGCTGTGTGTGTGTATTTGGGGGGAAGGTGAGGAAGGGTGGGTTTGCTGTGTGTCTGATTTTGGGCCATAAGCCTCAAAATATTCCTCCTGTCTGATAACGCATTCATGTGCTATAAAAGAAAAAGGAGGACAGAGAAATGTTATGTACCCCTACTCTTCTATAGGGTCAAACCAGCACTTCATTAAAATTGTGCGCATCACTGGCCAACTGAATTTGGCAACTGACCAATGGCTCAGACATTAAGCTCTGAACTACCTGGACCATCAGATGTGCACACACAAGAAAAAAGGCAGAAAATTTGAAAAGTGTTGCACAGACCCCTTCATCAGAGCATGGAGGAGAAGTTGAGATGTTCCCTCAGAAGATCTAGAAGAATCTTATCTGCACAAGCAAGGAAGAAGTTGATTGTCTTCGAAAGGTAGGACCTTTCCAGATCTATACTTGTGTTATGTTTGGAATTGAGAAGTTGGGGTGTGGGTTTGCTGTGTCAAGTGTGTGGATTTGGGGAGAGTATGTGCAGGATTTTGGGTTTGCTGTGTGTGTATTTGGGGGGAAGGTGAGGAAGGGTGGGTTTGCTGTGTGTGTTGATTTTGGGCCATAAGTCTCAAAGTATTCCTCCTGTCTGATAGCTCATTCATGTGCTATAAAAGAAAAAGGAGGACAGAGAAATGTTATGTACCCCTACTCTGCTTTAGGGTGAAGCCAGCACTTCATTAAAATTGTGCGCATCACTGGCCAACTGAATTTGGCAGCTGACAATGGCTCAGACATTAAGCTCTGAACTATCTGGACCATCAGATGTGCACACACAAGAAAAAAGGTAGAAAATGAGAAAAGTGTTGCACAGATCCCTTCATCAGAGCATGGTGGAGAAGTTGAGATGTTCCCTCAAAAGATCTAGAAGAATCTTCTCTGCACAAGCAAGGAAGAAGTTGATCCTCTTCGAAAGGTAGGACCTTTCCAGATCTATACGTGTGTTATGTTTGGAATTGAGAAGTTGGGGTGTGGATTTGCTGTGTCAAGTGTGTGGATTTGGGGAGAGTAGGTGCAGGATTTTGGGTTTGCTGTGTGTGTGTATTTGGGGGGAAGGTGAGGAAGGGTGGGTTTGCTGTGTGTCTGATTTTGGGCCATGAGCCTCAAAGTATTCCTCCTGTCTGATAGCGCATTCATGTGCTATAAAAGAAAAAGGAGGACAGAGAAATGTTATGTACCCCTACTCTTCTTTAGGGTGAAACCAGCACTTCATTAAAATTGTGCGCATCACTGGCCAACTGAATTTGGCGGCTGACCAATGGCTCAGACATTAAGCTCTGAACTATCTGGACCATCAGATGTGCACACACAAGAAAAAAGGCAGAAAATTAGAAAGATGTTGCACAGACCCCTTTATCAGAGCATGGAGGAGAAGTTGAGATGTTCCCTCAGAAGATCTAGAAGAATCTTCTCTGCACAAGCAAGGAAGAAGTTGATCCTCTTCGAAAGGTAGGACCTTTCCAGATCTATACGTGTGTTATGTTTGGAATTGAGAAGTTGGGGTGTGGATTTGCTGTGTCAAGTGTGTGGATTTGGGGAGAGTAGGTGCAGGATTTTGGGTTTGCTGTGTGTGTGTATTTGGGGGGAAGGTGAGGAAGGGTGGGTTTGCTGTGTGTCTGATTTTGGGCCATAAGCCTCAAAATATTCCTCCTGTCTGATAGCGCATTCATGTGCTATAAAAGAAAAAGGAGGACAGAGAAATGTTATGTACCCCTACTCTTCTTTAGGGTCAAACCAGCACTTCATTAAAATTGTGCGCATCACTGGCCAACTGAATTTGGCAACTGACCAATGGCTCAGACATTAAGCTCTGAACTACCTGGACCATCAGATGTGCACACACAAGAAAAAAGGTAGAAAATTTGAAAAGTGTTGCACAGACCCCTTCATCAGAGCATGGAGGAGAAGTTGAGATGTTCCCTCAGAAGATCTAGAAGAATCTTCTCTGCACAAGCAAGGAAGAAGTTGATTGTCTTCGAAAGGTAGGACCTTTCCAGATCTATACTTGTGTTATGTTTGGAATTGAGAAGTTGGGGTGTGGATTTGCTGTGTCAAGTGTGTGGATTTGGGGAGAGTAGGTGCAGGATTTTGGGTTTGCTGTGTGTGTATTTGGGGGGAAGGTGAGGAAGGGTGGGTTTGCTGTGTGTGTTGATTTTGGGCCATAAGTCTCAAAGTATTCCTCCTGTCTGATAGCTCATTCATGTGCTACAAAAGAAAAAGGAGGACAGAGAAATGTTATGTACCCCTACTCTGCTTTAGGGTGAAGCCAGCACTTCATTAAAATTGTGCGCATCACTGGCCAACTGAATTTGGCAGCTGACAATGGCTCAGACATTAAGCTCTGAACTATCTGGACCATCAGATGTGCACACACAAGAAAAAAGGCAGAAAATGAGAAAAGTGTTGCACAGATCCCTTCATCAGAGCATGGTGGAGAAGTTGAGATGTTCCCTCAGAAGATCTAGAAGAATCTTCTCTGCACAAGCAAGGAAGAAGTTGATCCTCTTCGAAAGGTAGGACCTTTCCAGATCTATACGTGTGTTATGTTTGGAATTGAGAAGTTGGGGTGTGGATTTGCTGTGTCAAGTGTGTGGATTTGGGGAGAGTAGGTGCAGGATTTTGGGTTTGCTGTGTGTGTGTATTTGGGGGGAAGGTGAGGAAGGGTGGGTTTGCTGTGTGTCTGATTTTGGGCCATGAGCCTCAAAGTATTCCTCCTGTCTGATAGCGCATTCATGTGCTATAAAAGAAAAAGGAGGACAGAGAAATGTTATGTACCCTTACTCTTCTTTAGGGTGAAATCAGCACTTCATTAAAATTGTGCGCATCACTGGCCAACTGAATTTGGCGGCTGACCAATGGCTCAGACATTAAGCTCTGAACTATCTGGACCATCAGATGTGCACACACAAGAAAAAAGGCAGAAAATTAGAAAGATGTTGCACAGACCCCTTTATCAGAGCATGGAGGAGAAGTTGAGATGTTCCCTCAGAAGATCTAGAAGAATCTTCTCTGCACAAGCAAGGAAGAAGTTGATCCTCTTCGAAAGGTAGGACCTTTCCAGATCTATACGTGTGTTATGTTTGGAATTGAGAAGTTGGGGTGTGGATTTGCTGTGTCAAGTGTGTGGATTTGGGGAGAGTAGGTGCAGGATTTTGGGTTTGCTGTGTGTGTGTATTTGGGGGGAAGGTGAGGAAGGGTGGGTTTGCTGTGTGTCTGATTTTGGGCCATAAGCCTCAAAATATTCCTCCTGTCTGATAGCGCATTCATGTGCTATAAAAGAAAAAGGAGGACAGAGAAATGTTATGTACCCCTACTCTTCTTTAGGGTCAAACCAGCACTTCATTAAAATTGTGCGCATCACTGGCCAACTGAATTTGGCAACTGACCAATGGCTCAGACATTAAGCTCTGAACTACCTGGACCATCAGATGTGCACACACAAGAAAAAAGGTAGAAAATTTGAAAAGTGTTGCACAGACCCCTTCATCAGAGCATGGAGGAGAAGTTGAGATGTTCCCTCAGAAGATCTAGAAGAATCTTCTCTGCACAAGCAAGGAAGAAGTTGATTGTCTTCGAAAGGTAGGACCTTTCCAGATCTATACTTGTGTTATGTTTGTAATTGAGAAGTTGGGGTGTGGATTTGCTGTGTCAAGTGTGTGGATTTGGGGAGAGTAGGTGCAGGATTTTGGGTTTGCTGTGTGTGTATTTGGGGGGAAGGTGAGGAAGGGTGGGTTTGCTGTGTGTGTTGATTTTGGGCCATAAGTCTCAAAGTATTCCTCCTGTCTGATAGCTCATTCATGTGCTATAAAAGAAAAAGGAGGACAGAGAAATGTTATGTACCCCTACTCTGCTTTAGGGTGAAGCCAGCACTTCATTAAAATTGTGCGCATCACTGGCCATATGAATTTGGCAGCTGACAATGGCTCAGACATGAAGCTCTGAACTATCTGGACCATCAGATGTGCACACACAAGAAAAAAGGCAGAAAATGAGAAAAGTGTTGCACAGATCCCTTCATCAGAGCATGGTGGAGAAGTTGAGATGTTCCCTCAGAAGATCTAGAAGAATCTTCTCTGCACAAGCAAGGAAGAAGTTGATCCTCTTCGAAAGGTAGGACCTTTCCAGATCTATACGTGTGTTATGTTTGGAATTGAGAAGTTGGGGTGTGGATTTGCTGTGTCAAGTGTGTGGATTTGGGGAGAGTAGGTGCAGGATTTTGGGTTTGCTGTGTGTGTGTATTTGGGGGGAAGGTGAGGAAGGGTGGGTTTGCTGTGTGTCTGATTTTGGGCCATGAGCCTCAAAGTATTCCTCCTGTCTGATAGCGCATTCGTGTGCTATAAAAGAAAAAGGAGGACAGAGAAATGTTATGTACCCCTACTCTTCTTTAGGGTGAAACCAGCACTTCATTAAAATTGTGCGCATCACTGGCCAACTGAATTTGGCGGCTGACCAATGGCTCAGACATTAAGCTCTGAACTATCTGGACCATCAGATGTGCACACACAAGAAAAAAGGCAGACAATTAGAAAGGTGTTGCACAGACCCCTTCATCAGAGCATGGAGGAGAAGTTGAGATGTTCCCTCAGAAGATCTAGAAGAATCTTCTCTGCACAAGCAAGGAAGAAGTTGATCCTCTTCGAAAGGTAGGACCTTTCCAGATCTATACGTGTGTTATGTTTGGAATTGAGAAGTTGGGGTGTGGATTTGCTGTGTCAAGTGTGTGGATTTGGGGAGAGTAGGTGCAGGATTTTGGGTTTGCTGTGTGTGTGTATTTGGGGGAAAGGTGAGGAAGTGTGGGTTTGCTGTGTGTCTGATTTTGGGCCATAAGCCTCAAAATATTCCTCCTGTCTGATAGCGCATTCATGTGCTATAAAAGAAAAAGGAGGACAGAGAAATGTTATGTACCCCATACTCTTCTTTAGGGTCAAACAAGCACTTCATTAAAATTGTGCGCATCACTGGCCAACTGAATTTGGCAACTGACCAATGGCTCAGACATTAAGCTCTGAACTATCTGGACCATCAGATGTGCACACACAAGAAAAAAGGCAGAAAATGAGAAAAGTGTTGCACAGATCCCTTCATCAGAGCATGGTGGAGAAGTTGAGATGTTCCCTCAGAAGATCTAGAAGATTCTTCTCTGCACAAGCAAGGAAGAAGTTGATCCTCTTCGAAAGGTAGGACCTTTCTAGATCTATACTTGTGTTATGTTTGGAATTGAGAAGTTGGGGTGTGGATTTGCTGTGTCAAGTGTGTGGATTTGGGGAGAGTATGTGCAGGATTTTGGGTTTGCTGTGTGTGTATTTGGGGGGAAGGTGAGGAAGGGTGGGTTTGCTGTGTGTCTGATTTTGGGCCATGAGCCTCAAAGTATTCCTCCTGTCTGATAGCGCATTCATGAGCTATAAAAGAAAAAGGAGGACAGAGAAATGTTATGTACCCCTACTCTGCTTTAGGGTGAAGCCAGCGCTTCATTAAAATTGTGCGCATCACTGGCCAACTGAATTTGGCGGCTGACAATGGCTCAGACATTAAGCTCTGAACTATCTGGACCATCAGATGTGCACACACAAGAAAAAAGGCAGAAAATGAGAAAAGTGTTGCACAGATCCCTTCATCAGAGCATGGTGGAGAAGTTGAGATGTTCCCTCAGAAGATCTAGAAGAATCTTCTCTGCACAAGCAAGGAAGAAGTTGATCCTCTTCGAAAGGTAGGACCTTTCCAGATCTATACGTGTGTTATGTTTGGAATTGAGAAGTTGGGGTGTGGATTTGCTGTGTCAAGTGTGTGGATTTGGGGAGAGTAGGTACATGATTTTGGGTTTGCTGTGTGTGTGTATTTGGGGGGAAGGTGAGGAAGTGTGGGTTTGCTGTGTGTCTGATTTTGGGCCATGAGCCTCAAAGTATTCCTCCTGTCTGATAGCGCATTCATGTGCTATAAAAGAAAAAGGAGGACAGAGAAATGTTATGTACCCCTACTCTTCTTTAGGGTGAAACCAGCACTTCATTAAAATTGTGCGCATCACTGGCCAACTGAATTTGGCGGCTGACCAATGGCTCAGACATTAAGCTCTGAACTATCTGGACCATCAGATGTGCACACACAAGAAAAAAGGCAGAAAATTAGAAAGTGTTGCACAGACCCCTTTATCAGAGCATGGAGGAGAAGTTGAGATGTTCCCTCAGAAGATCTAGAAGAATCTTCTCTGCACAAGCAAGGAAGAAGTTGATCCTCTTCGAAAGGTAGGACCTTTCCAGATCTATACGTGTGTTATGTTTGGAATTGAGAAGTTGGGGTGGGGATTTGCTGTGTCAAGTGTGTGGATTTGGGGAGAGTAGGTGCAGGATTTTGGGTTTGCTGTGTGTGTGTATTTGGGGGGAAGGTGAGGAAGGGTGGGTTTGCTGTGTGTCTGATTTTGGGCCATAAGCCTCAAAATATTCCTCCTGTCTGATAGCGCATTCATGTGCTATAAAAGAAAAAGGAGGACAGAGAAATGTTATGTACCCCTACTCTTCTTTAGGGTCAAACCAGCACTTCATTAAAATTGTGCGCATCACTGGCCAACTGAATTTGGCAACTGACCAATGGCTCAGACATTAAGCTCTGAACTACCTGGACCATCAGATGTGCACACACAAGAAAAAAGGTAGAAAATTTGAAAAGTGTTGCACAGACCCCTTCATCAGAGCATGGAGGAGAAGTTGAGATGTTCCCTCAGAAGATCTAGAAGAATCTTCTCTGCACAAGCAAGGAAGAAGTTGATTGTCTTCGAAAGGTAGGACCTTTCCAGATCTATACTTGTGTTATGTTTGGAATTGAGAAGTTGGGGTGTGGATTTGCTGTGTCAAGTGTGTGGATTTGGGGAGAGTAGGTGCAGGATTTTGGGTTTGCTGTGTGTGTATTTGGGGGGAAGGTGAGGAAGGGTGGGTTTGCTGTGTGTGTTGATTTTGGGCCATAAGTCTCAAAGTGTTCCTCCTGTCTGATAGCTCATTCATGTGCTATAAAAGAAAAAGGAGGACAGAGAAATGTTATGTACCCCTACTCTGCTTTAGGGTGAAGCCAGCACTTCATTAAAATTGTGCGCATCACTGGCCAACTGAATTTGGCAGCTGACAATGGCTCAGACATTAAGCTCTGAACTATCTGGACCATCAGATGTGCACACACAAGAAAAAAGGCAGAAAATGAGAAAAGTGTTGCACAGATCCCTTCATCAGAGCATGGTGGAGAAGTTGAGATGTTCCCTCAGAAGATCTAGAAGAATCTTCTCTGCACAAGCAAGGAAGAAGTTGATCCTCTTCGAAAGGTAGGACCTTTCCAGATCTATATGTGTGTTATGTTTGGAATTGAGAAGTTGGGGTGTGGATTTGCTGTGTCAAGTGTGTGTATTTGGGGAGAGTAGGTGCAGGATTTTGGGTTTGCTGTGTGTGTGTATTTGGGGGGAAGGTGAGGAAGGGTGGGTTTGCTGTGTGTCTGATTTTGGGCCATGAGCCTCAAAGTATTCCTCCTGTCTGATAGCGCATTCATGTGCTATAAAAGAAAAAGGAGGACAGAGAAATGTTATGTACCCCTACTCTTCTTTAGGGTGAAACCAGCACTTCATTAAAATTGTGCGCATCACTGGCCAACTGAATTTGGCGGCTGACCAATGGCTCAGACATTAAGCTCTGAACTATCTGGACCATCAGATGTGCACACACAAGAAAAAAGGCAGAAAATTAGAAAGTTGTTGCACAGACCCCTTCATCAGAGCATGGAGGAGAAGTTGAGATGTTCCCTCAGAAGATCTAGAAGAATCTTCTCTGCACAAGCAAGGAAGAAGTTGATCCTCTTCGAAAGGTAGGACCTTTCCAGATCTATACGTGTGTTATGTTTGGAATTGAGAAGTTGGGGTGTGGATTTGCTGTGTCAAGTGTGTGGATTTGGGGAGAGTAGGTGCAGGATTTTGGGTTTGCTGTGTGTGTGTATTTGGGGGGAAGGTGAGGAAGGGTGGGTTTGCTGTGTGTCTGATTTTGGGCCATAAGCCTCAAAATATTCCTCCTGTCTGATAGCGCATTCATGTGCTATAAAAGAAAAAGGAGGACAGAGAAATGTTATGTACCCCTACTCTTCTTTAGGGTCAAACAAGCACTTCATTAAAATTGTGCGCATCACTGGCCAACTGAATTTGGCAACTGACCAATGGCTCAGACATTAAGCTCTGAACTATCTGGACCATCAGATGTGCACACACAAGAAAAAAGGCAGAAAATGAGAAAAATGTTGTACAGACCCCTTCATCAGAGCATGGAGGAGAAGTTGAGATGTTCCCTCAGAAGATCTAGAAGAATCTTTTCTGCACAAGCAAGGAAGAAGTTGATCCTCTTCGAAAGGTAGGACCTTTCCAGATCTATACGTGTGTTATGTTTGGAATTGAGAAGTTGGGGTGTGGATTTGCTGTGTCAAGTGTGTGGATTTGGGGAGAGTAGGTGCAGGATTTTGGGTTTGCTGTGTGTGTGTATTTGGGGGGAAGGTGAGGAAGGGTGGGTTTGCTGTGTGTCTGATTTTGGGCCATAAGCCTCAAAATATTCCTCCTGTCTGATAGCGCATTCATGTGCTATAAAAGAAAAAGGAGGACAGAGAAATGTTATGTACCCCTACTCTTCTTTAGGGTCAAACAAGCACTTCATTAAAATTGTGCGCATCACTGGCCAACTGAATTTGGCAACTGACCAATGGCTCAGACATTAAGCTCTGAACTATCTGGACCATCAGATGTGCACACACAAGAAAAAAGGCAGAAAATGAGAAAAGTGTTGCACAGATCCCTTCATCAGAGCATGGTGGAGAAGTTGAGATGTTCCCTCAGAAGATCTAGAAGAATCTTCTCTGCACAAGCAAGGAAGAAGTTGATCCTCTTCGAAAGGTAGGACCTTTCCAGATCTATATGTGTGTTATGTTTGGAATTGAGAAGTTGGGGTGTGGATTTGCTGTGTCAAGTGTGTGTATTTGGGGAGAGTAGGTGCAGGATTTTGGGTTTGCTGTGTGTGTGTATTTGGGGGGAAGGTGAGGAAGGGTGGGTTTGCTGTGTGTCTGATTTTGGGCCATGAGCCTCAAAGTATTCCTCCTGTCTGATAGCGCATTCATGTGCTATAAAAGAAAAAGGAGGACAGAGAAATGTTATGTACCCCTACTCTTCTTTAGGGTGAAACCAGCACTTCATTAAAATTGTGCGCATCACTGGCCAACTGAATTTGGCGGCTGACCAATGGCTCAGACATTAAGCTCTGAACTATCTGGACCATCAGATGTGCACACACAAGAAAAAAGGCAGAAAATTAGAAAGTTGTTGCACAGACCCCTTCATCAGAGCATGGAGGAGAAGTTGAGATGTTCCCTCAGAAGATCTAGAAGAATCTTCTCTGCACAAGCAAGGAAGAAGTTGATCCTCTTCGAAAGGTAGGACCTTTCCAGATCTATACGTGTGTTATGTTTGGAATTGAGAAGTTGGGGTGTGGATTTGCTGTGTCAAGTGTGTGGATTTGGGGAGAGTAGGTGCAGGATTTTGGGTTTGCTGTGTGTGTGTATTTGGGGGGAAGGTGAGGAAGGGTGGGTTTGCTGTGTGTCTGATTTTGGGCCATAAGCCTCAAAATATTCCTCCTGTCTGATAGCGCATTCATGTGCTATAAAAGAAAAAGGAGGACAGAGAAATGTTATGTACCCCTACTCTTCTTTAGGGTCAAACAAGCACTTCATTAAAATTGTGCGCATCACTGGCCAACTGAATTTGGCAACTGACCAATGGCTCAGACATTAAGCTCTGAACTATCTGGACCATCAGATGTGCACACACAAGAAAAAAGGCAGAAAATGAGAAAAATGTTGTACAGACCCCTTCATCAGAGCATGGAGGAGAAGTTGAGATGTTCCCTCAGAAGATCTAGAAGAATCTTTTCTGCACAAGCAAGGAAGAAGTTGATCCTCTTCGAAAGGTAGGACCTTTCCAGATCTATACGTGTGTTATGTTTGGAATTGAGAAGTTGGGGTGTGGATTTGCTGTGTCAAGTGTGTGGATTTGGGGAGAGTAGGTGCAGGATTTTGGGTTTGCTGTGTGTGTGTATTTGGGGGGAAGGTGAGGAAGGGTGGGTTTGCTGTGTGTCTGATTTTGGGCCATAAGCCTCAAAATATTCCTCCTGTCTGATAGCGCATTCATGTGCTATAAAAGAAAAAGGAGGACAGAGAAATGTTATGTACCCCTACTCTTCTTTAGGGTCAAACAAGCACTTCATTAAAATTGTGCGCATCACTGGCCAACTGAATTTGGCAACTGACCAATGGCTCAGACATTAAGCTCTGAACTATCTGGACCATCAGATGTGCACACACAAGAAAAAAGGCAGAAAATGAGAAAAATGTTGCACAGACCCCTTCATCAGAGCATGGAGGAGAAGTTGAGATGTTCCCTCAGAAGATCTAGAAGAATCTTCTCTGTACAAGCAAGGAAGAAGTTGATCCTCTTCGAAAGGTAGGACCTTTCCAGATCTATACGTGTGTTACGTTTGGAATTGAGAAGTTGGGGTGTGGATTTGCTGTGTCAAGTGTGTGGATTTGGGGAGAGTAGGTGCAGGATTTTGGGTTTGCTGTGTGTGTGTATTTGGGGGGAAGGTGAGGAAGGGTGGGTTTGCTGTGTGTCTGATTTTGGGCCATAAGCCTCAAAATATTCCTCCTGTCTGATAGCGCATTCATGTGCTATAAAAGAAAAAGGAGGACAGAGAAATGTTATGTACCCCTACTCTTCTTTAGGGTCAAACCAGCACTTCATTAAAATTGTGCGCATCACTGGCCAACTGAATTTGGCAACTGACCAATGGCTCAGACATTAAGCTCTGAACTACCTGGACCATCAGATGTGCACACACAAGCAAAAAGGCAGAAAATTTGAAAAGTGTTGCACGGACCCCTTCATCAGAGCTTGGAGGAGAAGTTGAGATGTTCCCTCAGAAGATCTAGAAGAATCTTCTCTGCACAAGCAAGGAAGAAGTTGATCGTCTTCGAAAGGTAGGACCTTTCCAGATCTATACTTGTGTTATGTTTGGAATTGAGAAGTTGGGGTGTGGATTTGCTGTGTCAAGTGTGTGGATTTGGGGAGAGTAGGTGCAGGATTTCGGGTTTGCTGTGTGTGTATTTGGGGTGAAGGTGAGGAAGGGTGGGTTTTTCTGTGTGTGTTGATTTTGGGCCATAAGTCTCAAAGTATTCCTCCTGTCTGATAGCGCATTCATGTGCTATAAAAGAAAAAGGAGGACAGAGAAATGTTATGTACCCCTACTCTTCTTTAGGGTCAAACCAGCACTTCATTAAAATTGTGCGCATCACTGGCCAACTGAATTTGGCAACTGACCAATGGCTCAGACATTAAGCTCTGAACTATCTGGACCATCAGATGTGCACACACAAGAAAAAAGGCAGAAAATGAGAAAAATGTTGCACAGACCCCTTCATCAGAGCATGGAGGAGAAGTTGAGATGTTCCCTCAGAAGATCTAGAAGAATCTTCTCTGTACAAGCAAGGAAGAAGTTGATCCTCTTCGAAAGGTAGGACCTTTCCAGATCTATACGTGTGTTACGTTTGGAATTGAGAAGTTGGGGTGTGGATTTGCTGTGTCAAGTGTGTGGATTTGGGGAGAGTAGGTGCAGGATTTTGGGTTTGCTGTGTGTGTTTATTTGGGGGGAAGGTGAGGAAGGGTGGGTTTGCTGTGTGTCTGATTTTGGGCCATAAGCCTCAAAATATTCCTCCTGTCTGATAGCGCATTCATGTGCTATAAAAGAAAAAGGAGGACAGAGAAATGTTATGTACCCCTACTCTTCTTTAGGGTCAAACCAGCACTTCATTAAAATTGTGCGCATCACTGGCCAACTGAATTTGGCAACTGACCAATGGCTCAGACATTAAGCTCTGAACTACCTGGACCATCAGATGTGCACACACAAGCAAAAAGGCAGAAAATTTGAAAAGTGTTGCACAGACCCCTTCATCAGAGCATGGAGGAGAAGTTGAGATGTTCCCTCAGAAGATCTAGAAGAATCTTCTCTGCACAAGCAAGGAAGAAGTTGATCGTCTTCGAAAGGTAGGACCTTTCCAGATCTATACTTGTGTTATGTTTGGAATTGAGAAGTTGGGGTGTGGATTTGCTGTGTCAAGTGTGTGGATTTGGGGAGAGTAGGTGCAGGATTTTGGGTTTGCTGTGTGTGTATTTGGGGGGAAGGTGAGGAAGGGTGGGTTTTTCTGTGTGTGTTGATTTTGGGCCATAAGTCTCAAAGTATTCCTCCTGTCTGATAGCGCATTCATGTGCTATAAAAGAAAAAGGAGGACAGAGAAATGTTATGTACCCCTACTCTTCTTTAGGGTGAAACCAGCACTTCATTAAAATTGTGCGCATCACTGGCCAACTGAATTTGGCGGCTGACCAATGGCTCAGACATTAAGCTCTGAACTATCTGGACCATCAGATGTGCACACACAAGAAAAAAGGCAGAAAATTAGAAAGGTGTTGCACAGACCCCTTCATCAGAGCATGGAGGAGAAGTTGAGATGTTCCCTCAGAAGATCTAGAAGAATCTTCTCTGCACAAGCAAGGAAGAAGTTGATCCTCTTCGAAAGGTAGGACCTTTCCAGATCTATACGTGTGTTATGCTTGGAATTGAGAAGTTGGGGTGTGGATTTGCTGTGTCAAGTGTGTGAATTTGGGGAGAGTAGGTGCAGGATTTTGGGTTTGCTGTGTGTGTATTTGGGGGGAAGGTGAGGAAGGGTGGGTTTGCTGTGTGTCTGATTTTGGGCCATGAGCCTCAAAGTATTCCTCCTGTCTGATAGCACATTCATGTGCTATAACAGAAAAAGGAGGACAAAGAAATGTTATGTACCCCTACTCTTCTTTAGGGTGAAGCCAGCACTTCATTAAAATTGTGCGCATCACTGGCCAACTGAATTTGGCGGCTGACAATGGCTCAGAGATTAAGCTCTGAACTATCTGGACCATCAGATGTGCACACACAAGAAAAAAGGCAGAAAATTAGAAAGGTGTTGCACAGACCCCTTTATCAGAGCATGGAGGAGAAGTTGAGATGTTCCCTCAGAAGATCTAGAAGAATCTTCTCTGCACAAGCAAGGAAGAAGTTGATCCTCTTCGAAAGGTAGGACCTTTCCAGATCTATACGTGTGTTATGTTTGGAATTGAGAAGTTGGGGTGTGGATTTGCTGTGTCAAGTGTGTGGATTTGGGGAGAGTAGGTGCAGGATTTTGGGTTTGCTGTGTGTGTGTATTTGGGGGGAAGGTGAGGAAGGGTGGGTTTGCTGTGTGTCTGATTTTGGGCCATAAGCCTCAAAATATTCCTCCTGTCTGATAGCGCATTCATGTGCTATAAAAGAAAAAGGAGGACAGAGAAATGTTATGTACCCCTACTCTTCTTTAGGGTCAAACCAGCACTTCATTAAAATTGTGCGCATCACTGGCCAACTGAATTTGGCAACTGACCAATGGCTCAGACATTAAGCTCTGAACTACCTGGACCATCAGATGTGCACACACAAGAAAAAAGGCAGAAAATTTGAAAAGTGTTGCACAGACCCCTTCATCAGAGCATGGAGGAGAAGTTGAGATGTTCCCTCAGAAGATCTAGAAGAATCTTCTCTGCACAAGCAAGGAAGAAGTTGATCGTCTTCGAAAGGTAGGACCTTTCCAGATCTATACTTGTGTTATGTTTGGAATTGAGAAGTTGGGGTGTGGGTTTGCTGTGTCAAGTGTGTGGATTTGGTGGAGAGTATGTGCAGGATTTTGGGTTTGCTGTGTGTGTATTTGGGGGGAAGGTGAGGAAGGGTGGGTTTTTCTGTGTGTGTTGATTTTGGGCCATAAGTCTCAAAGTATTCCTCCTGTCTGATAGCGCATTCATGTGCTATAAAAGAAAAAGGAGGACAGAGAAATGTTATGTACCCCTACTCTGCTTTATGGTGAAGCCAGCACTTCATTAAAATTGTGCGCATCACTGGCCAACTGAATTTGGCAGCTGACAATGGCTCAGACATTAAGCTCTGAACTATCTGGACCATCAGATGTGCACACACAAGAAAAAAGGCAGAAAATTAGAAAAGTGTTGCACAGATCCCTTCATCAGAGCATGGTGGAGAAGTTGAGATGTTCCCTCAGAAGATCTAGAAGAATCTTCTCTGCACAAGCAAGGAAGAAGTTGATCCTCTTCGAAAGGTAGGACCTTTCCAGATCTATACGTGTGTTATGTTTGGAATTGAGAAGTTGGGGTGTGGATTTGCTGTGTCAAGTGTGTGGATTTGGGGAGAGTAGGTGCAGGATTTTGGGTTTGCTGTGTGTGTGTATTTGGGGGGAAGGTGAGGAAGGGTGGGTTTGCTGTGTGTCTGATTTTGGGCCATGAGCCTCAAAGTATTCCTCCTATCTGATAGCGCATTCATGTGCTATAAAAGAAAAAGGAGGACAGAGAAATGTTATGTACCCCTACTCTTCTTTAGGGTGAAACCAGCACTTCATTAAAATTGTGCGCATCACTGGCCAACTGAATTTGGATGCTGACCAAGGGCTCAGACATTAAGCTCTGAACTATCTGGACCATCAGATGTGCACACACAAGAAAAAAGGCAGAAAATTAGAAAGGTGTTGCACAGACCCCTTCATCAGAGCATGGAGGAGAAGTTGAGATGTTCCCTCAGAAGATCTTGAAGAATCTTCTCTGCACAAGCAAGGAAGAAGTTGATCCTCTTCGAAAGGTAGGACCTTTCCAGATCTATACTTGTGTTATGTTTGGAATTGAGAAGTTGGGGTGTGGGTTTGCTGTGTCAAGTGTGTGGATTTGGGGAGAGTAGGTGCAGGATTTTGGGTTTGCTGTGTGTGTGTATTTGGGGGGAAGGTGAGGAAGGGTGGGTTTGCTGTGTGTCTGATTTTGGGCCATAAGCCTCAAAATATTCCTCCTGTCTGATAGCGCATTCATGTGCTATAAAAGAAAAAGGAGGACAGAGAAATGTTATGTACCCCTACTCTTCTTTAGGGTCAAACCAGCACTTCATTAAAATTGTGTGCATCACTGGCCAACTGAATTTGGCAACTGATCAATGGCTCAGACATTAAGCTCTGAACTATCTGGACCATCAGATGTGCACACACAAGAAAAAAGGCAGAAAATGAGAAAAATGTTGCACAGACCCCTTCATCAGAGCATGGAGGAGAAGTTGAGATGTTCCCTCAGAAGATCTAGAAGAATCTTCTCTGCACAAGCAAGGAAGAAGTTGATCCTCTTAGAAAGGTAGGACCTTTCCAGATCTATATGTGTGTTATGTTTGGAATTGAGAAGTTGGGGTGTGGATTTGCTGTGTCAAGTGTGTGGATTTGGGGAGAGTAGGTGCAGGATTTTGGGTTTGCTGTGTATGTGTATTTGGGGGGAAGGTGAGGAAGGGTGGGTTTGCTGTGTGTCTGATTTTGGGCCATGAGCCTCAAAGTATTCCTCCTGTCTGCTAGCGCATTCATGAGCTATAAAAGAAAAAGGAGAATAGAGAAATGTTATGTACCCCTACTCTTCTTTAGGGTGAAACCAGCACTTCATTAAAATTGTGCGCATCACTGGCCAACTGAATTTGGCAGCTGACAATGGCTCAGACATTAAGCTCTGAACTATCTGGACCATCAGATGTGCACACACAAGAAAAAAGGCAGAAAATGAGAAAAGTGTTGCACAGATCCCTTCATCAGAGCATGGTGGAGAAGTTGAGATGTTCCCTCAGACGATCTAGAAGATTCTTCTCTGCACAAGCAAGGAAGAAGTTGATCCTCTTCGAAAGGTAGGACCTTTCTAGATCTATACTTGTGTTATGTTTGGAATTGAGAAGTTGGGGTGTGGATTTGCTGTGTCAAGTGTGTGGATTTGTGGAGAGAATGTGCAGGATTTTGGGTTTGCTGTGTGTGTATTTGGGGGGAAGGTGAGGAAGGGTGGGTTTTTCTGTGTGTGTCTGATTTTGGGCCATGAGCCTCAAAGTATTTCTCCTGTCTGATAGCGCATTCATGAGCTATAAAAGAAAAAGGAGGACAGAGAAATGTTATGTACCCCTACTCTGCTTTAGGGTGAAGCCAGCGCTTCATTAAAATTGTGCGCATCACTGGCCAACTGAATTTGGCGGCTGACCAATGGCTCAGACATTAAGCTCTGAACTATCTGGACCATCAGATGTGCACACACAAGAAAAAAGGCAGAAAATGAGAAAAATGTTGTACAGACCCCTTCATCAGAGCATGGAGGAGAAGTTGAGATGTTCCCTCAGAAGATCTAGAAGAATCTTCTCTGCACAAGCAAGGAAGAAGTTGATCCTCTTCGAAAGGTAGGACCTTTCCAGATCTATACGTGTGTTATGTTTGGAATTGAGAAGTTGGGGTGTGGATTTGCTGTGTCAAGTGTGTGGATTTGGGGAGAGTAGGTGCAGGATTTTGGGTTTGCTGTGTGTGTATATTTGGGGGGAAGGTGAGGAAGGGTGGGTTTGCTGTGTGTCTGATTTTGGGCCATGAGCCTCAAAGTATTCCTCCTGTCTGATAGCGCATTCATGTGCTATAAAAGAAAAATGAGGACAGAGAAATGTTATGTACCCCTACTCTTCTTTAGGGTGAAACCAGCACTTCATTAAAATTGTGCGCATCACTGGCCAACTGAATTTGGCGGCTGACCAATGGCTCAGACATTAAGTTCTGAACTATCTGGACCATCAGATATGCACACACAAGAAAAAAGGCAGAAAATTAGAAAGGTGTTGCACAGACCCCTTCATCAGAGCATGGAGGAGAAGTTGAGATGTTCCCTCAGAAGATCTAGAAGAATCTTCTCTGTACAAGCAAGGAAGAAGTTGATCCTCTTCGAAAGGTAGGACCTTTCCAGATCTATACGTGTGTTACGTTTGGAATTGAGAAGTTGGGGTGTGGATTTGCTGTGTCAAGTGTGTGGATTTGGGGAGAGTAGGTGCAGGATTTTGGGTTTGCTGTGTGTGTTTATTTGGGGGGAAGGTGAGGAAGGGTGGGTTTGCTGTGTGTCTGATTTTGGGCCATAAGCCTCAAAATATTCCTCCTGTCTGATAGCGCATTCATGTGCTATAAAAGAAAAAGGAGGACAGAGAAATGTTATGTACCCCTACTCTTCTTTAGGGTCAAACCAGCACTTCATTAAAATTGTGCGCATCACTGGCCAACTGAATTTGGCAACTGACCAATGGCTCAGACATTAAGCTCTGAACTACCTGGACCATCAGATGTGCACACACAAGCAAAAAGGCAGAAAATTTGAAAAGTGTTGCACAGACCCCTTCATCAGAGCATGGAGGAGAAGTTGAGATGTTCCCTCAGAAGATCTAGAAGAATCTTCTCTGCACAAGCAAGGAAGAAGTTGATCGTCTTCGAAAGGTAGGACCTTTCCAGATCTATACTTGTGTTATGTTTGGAATTGAGAAGTTGGGGTGTGGATTTGCTGTGTCAAGTGTGTGGATTTGGGGAGAGTAGGTGCAGGATTTTGGGTTTGCTGTGTGTGTATTTGGGGGGAAGGTGAGGAAGGGTGGGTTTTTCTGTGTGTGTTGATTTTGGGCCATAAGTCTCAAAGTATTCCTCCTGTCTGATAGTGCATTCATGTGCTATAAAAGAAAAAGGAGGACAGAGAAATGTTATGTACCCCTACTCTTCTTTAGGGTGAAACCAGCACTTCATTAAAATTGTGCGCATCACTGGCCAACTGAATTTGGCGGCTGACCAATGGCTCAGACATTAAGCTCTGAACTATCTGGACCATCAGATGTGCACACACAAGAAAAAAGGCAGAAAATTAGAAAGGTGTTGCACAGACCCCTTCATCAGAGCATGGAGGAGAAGTTGAGATGTTCCCTCAGAAGATCTAGAAGAATCTTCTCTGCACAAGCAAGGAAGAAGTTGATCCTCTTCGAAAGGTAGGACCTTTCCAGATCTATACGTGTGTTATGCTTGGAATTGAGAAGTTGGGGTGTGGATTTGCTGTGTCAAGTGTGTGAATTTGGGGAGAGTAGGTGCAGGATTTTGGGTTTGCTGTGTGTGTATTTGGGGGGAAGGTGAGGAAGGGTGGGTTTGCTGTGTGTCTGATTTTGGGCCATGAGCCTCAAAGTATTCCTCCTGTCTGATAGCACATTCATGTGCTATAACAGAAAAAGGAGGACAAAGAAATGTTATGTACCCCTACTCTTCTTTAGGGTGAAGCCAGCACTTCATTAAAATTGTGCGCATCACTGGCCAACTGAATTTGGCGGCTGACAATGGCTCAGAGATTAAGCTCTGAACTATCTGGACCATCAGATGTGCACACACAAGAAAAAAGGCAGAAAATTAGAAAGGTGTTGCACAGACCCCTTTATCAGAGCATGGAGGAGAAGTTGAGATGTTCCCTCAGAAGATCTAGAAGAATCTTCTCTGCACAAGCAAGGAAGAAGTTGATCCTCTTCGAAAGGTAGGACCTTTCCAGATCTATACGTGTGTTATGTTTGGAATTGAGAAGTTGGGGTGTGGATTTGCTGTGTCAAGTGTGTGGATTTGGGGAGAGTAGGTGCAGGATTTTGGGTTTGCTGTGTGTGTGTATTTGGGGGGAAGGTGAGGAAGGGTGGGTTTGCTGTGTGTCTGATTTTGGGCCATAAGCCTCAAAATATTCCTCCTGTCTGATAGCGCATTCATGTGCTATAAAAGAAAAAGGAGGACAGAGAAATGTTATGTACCCCTACTCTTCTTTAGGGTCAAACCAGCACTTCATTAAAATTGTGCGCATCACTGGCCAACTGAATTTGGCAACTGACCAATGGCTCAGACATTAAGCTCTGAACTACCTGGACCATCAGATGTGCACACACAAGAAAAAAGGCAGAAAATTTGAAAAGTGTTGCACAGACCCCTTCATCAGAGCATGGAGGAGAAGTTGAGATGTTCCCTCAGAAGATCTAGAAGAATCTTCTCTGCACAAGCAAGGAAGAAGTTGATCGTCTTCGAAAGGTAGGACCTTTCCAGATCTATACTTGTGTTATGTTTGGAATTGAGAAGTTGGGGTGTGGGTTTGCTGTGTCAAGTGTGTGGATTTGGTGGAGAGTATGTGCAGGATTTTGGGTTTGCTGTGTGTGTATTTGGGGGGAAGGTGAGGAAGGGTGGGTTTTTCTGTGTGTGTTGATTTTGGGCCATAAGTCTCAAAGTATTCCTCCTGTCTGATAGCGCATTCATGTGCTATAAAAGAAAAAGGAGGACAGAGAAATGTTATGTACCCCTACTCTGCTTTATGGTGAAGCCAGCACTTCATTAAAATTGTGCGCATCACTGGCCAACTGAATTTGGCAGCTGACAATGGCTCAGACATTAAGCTCTGAACTATCTGGACCATCAGATGTGCACACACAAGAAAAAAGGCAGAAAATTAGAAAAGTGTTGCACAGATCCCTTCATCAGAGCATGGTGGAGAAGTTGAGATGTTCCCTCAGAAGATCTAGAAGAATCTTCTCTGCACAAGCAAGGAAGAAGTTGATCCTCTTCGAAAGGTAGGACCTTTCCAGATCTATACGTGTGTTATGTTTGGAATTGAGAAGTTGGGGTGTGGATTTGCTGTGTCAAGTGTGTGGATTTGGGGAGAGTAGGTGCAGGATTTTGGGTTTGCTGTGTGTGTGTATTTGGGGGGAAGGTGGGGAAGGGTGGGTTTGCTGTGTGTCTGATTTTGGGCCATGAGCCTCAAAGTATTCCTCCTATCTGATAGCGCATTCATGTGCTATAAAAGAAAAAGGAGGACAGAGAAATGTTATGTACCCCTACTCTTCTTTAGGGTGAAACCAGCACTTCATTAAAATTGTGCGCATCACTGGCCAACTGAATTTGGATGCTGACCAAGGGCTCAGACATTAAGCTCTGAACTATCTGGACCATCAGATGTGCACACACAAGAAAAAAGGCAGAAAATTAGAAAGGTGTTGCACAGACCCCTTCATCAGAGCATGGAGGAGAAGTTGAGATGTTCCCTCAGAAGATCTTGAAGAATCTTCTCTGCACAAGCAAGGAAGAAGTTGATCCTCTTCGAAAGGTAGGACCTTTCCAGATCTATACTTGTGTTATGTTTGGAATTGAGAAGTTGGGGTGTGGGTTTGCTGTGTCAAGTGTGTGGATTTGGGGAGAGTAGGTGCAGGATTTTGGGTTTGCTGTGTGTGTGTATTTGGGGGGAAGGTGAGGAAGGGTGGGTTTGCTGTGTGTCTGATTTTGGGCCATAAGCCTCAAAATATTCCTCCTGTCTGATAGCGCATTCATGTGCTATAAAAGAAAAAGGAGGACAGAGAAATGTTATGTACCCCTACTCTTCTTTAGGGTCAAACCAGCACTTCATTAAAATTGTGTGCATCACTGGCCAACTGAATTTGGCAACTGATCAATGGCTCAGACATTAAGCTCTGAACTATCTGGACCATCAGATGTGCACACACAAGAAAAAAGGCAGAAAATGAGAAAAATGTTGCACAGACCCCTTCATCAGAGCATGGAGGAGAAGTTGAGATGTTCCCTCAGAAGATCTAGAAGAATCTTCTCTGCACAAGCAAGGAAGAAGTTGATCCTCTTAGAAAGGTAGGACCTTTCCAGATCTATATGTGTGTTATGTTTGGAATTGAGAAGTTGGGGTGTGGATTTGCTGTGTCAAGTGTGTGGATTTGGGGAGAGTAGGTGCAGGATTTTGGGTTTGCTGTGTATGTGTATTTGGGGGGAAGGTGAGGAAGGGTGGGTTTGCTGTGTGTCTGATTTTGGGCCATGAGCCTCAAAGTATTCCTCCTGTCTGCTAGCGCATTCATGAGCTATAAAAGAAAAAGGAGAATAGAGAAATGTTATGTACCCCTACTCTTCTTTAGGGTGAAACCAGCACTTCATTAAAATTGTGCGCATCACTGGCCAACTGAATTTGGCAGCTGACAATGGCTCAGACATTAAGCTCTGAACTATCTGGACCATCAGATGTGCACACACAAGAAAAAAGGCAGAAAATGAGAAAAGTGTTGCACAGATCCCTTCATCAGAGCATGGTGGAGAAGTTGAGATGTTCCCTCAGAAGATCTAGAAGATTCTTCTCTGCACAAGCAAGGAAGAAGTTGATCCTCTTCGAAAGGTAGGACCTTTCTAGATCTATACTTGTGTTATGTTTGGAATTGAGAAGTTGGGGTGTGGATTTGCTGTGTCAAGTGTGTGGATTTGTGGAGAGAATGTGCAGGATTTTGGGTTTGCTGTGTGTGTATTTGGGGGGAAGGTGAGGAAGGGTGGGTTTTTCTGTGTGTGTCTGATTTTGGGCCATGAGCCTCAAAGTATTTCTCCTGTCTGATAGCGCATTCATGAGCTATAAAAGAAAAAGGAGGACAGAGAAATGTTATGTACCCCTACTCTGCTTTAGGGTGAAGCCAGCGCTTCATTAAAATTGTGCGCATCACTGGCCAACTGAATTTGGCGGCTGACCAATGGCTCAGACATTAAGCTCTGAACTATCTGGACCATCAGATGTGCACACACAAGAAAAAAGGCAGAAAATGAGAAAAATGTTGTACAGACCCCTTCATCAGAGCATGGAGGAGAAGTTGAGATGTTCCCTCAGAAGATCTAGAAGAATCTTCTCTGCACAAGCAAGGAAGAAGTTGATCCTCTTCGAAAGGTAGGACCTTTCCAGATCTATACGTGTGTTATGTTTGGAATTGAGAAGTTGGGGTGTGGATTTGCTGTGTCAAGTGTGTGGATTTGGGGAGAGTAGGTGCAGGATTTTGGGTTTGCTGTGTGTGTATATTTGGGGGGAAGGTGAGGAAGGGTGGGTTTGCTGTGTGTCTGATTTTGGGCCATGAGCCTCAAAGTATTCCTCCTGTCTGATAGCGCATTCATGTGCTATAAAAGAAAAATGAGGACAGAGAAATGTTATGTACCCCTACTCTTCTTTAGGGTGAAACCAGCACTTCATTAAAATTGTGCGCATCACTGGCCAACTGAATTTGGCGGCTGACCAATGGCTCAGACATTAAGTTCTGAACTATCTGGACCATCAGATATGCACACACAAGAAAAAAGGCAGAAAATTAGAAAGGTGTTGCACAGACCCCTTCATCAGAGCATGGAGGAGAAGTTGAGATGTTCCCTCAGAAGATCTAGAAGAATCTTCTCTGCACAAGCAAGGAAGAAGTTGATCCTCTTCGAAAGGTAGGACCTTTCCAGATCTATACGTGTGTTATGTTTGGAATTCAGAAGTTGGGGTGTGGATTTGCTGTGTCAAGTGTGTGGATTTGGGGAGAGTAGGTGCAGGATTTTGGGTTTGCTGTGTGTGTGTATTTGGGGGGAAGGTGAGGAAGGGTGGGTTTGCTGTGTGTCTGATTTTGGGCCATAAGCCTCAAAATATTCCTCCTGTCTGATAGCGCATTCATGTGCTATAAAAGAAAAATGAGGACAGAGAAATGTTATGTACCCCTACTCTTCTTTAGGGTCAAACAAGCACTTCATTAAAATTGTGCGCATCACTGGCCAACTGAATTTGGCAACTGACCAATGGCTCAGACATTAAGCTCTGAACTATCTGGACCATCAGATGTGCACACACAAGAAAAAAGGCAGAAAATGAGAAAAATGTTGTACAGACCCCTTCATCAGAGCATGGAGGAGAAGTTGAGATGTTCCCTCAGAAGATCTAGAAGAATCTTTTCTGCACAAGCAAGGAAGAAGTTGATCCTCTTCGAAAGGTAGGACCTTTCCAGATCTATACGTGTGTTATGTTTGGAATTGAGAAGTTGGGGTGTGGATTTGCTGTGTCAAGTGTGTGGATTTGGGGAGAGTAGGTGCAGGATTTTGGGTTTGCTGTGTGTGTGTATTTGGGGGGAAGTTGAGGAAGGGTGGGTTTGCTGTGTGTCTGATTTTGGGCCATAAGCCTCAAAATATTCCTCCTGTCTGATAGCGCATTCATGTGCTATAAAAGAAAAAGGAGGACAGAGAAATGTTATGTACCCCTACTCTTCTTTAGGGTCAAACAAGCACTTCATTAAAATTGTGCGCATCACTGGCCAACTGAATTTGGCAACTGACCAATGGCTCAGACATTAAGCTCTGAACTATCTGGACCATCAGATGTGCACACACAAGAAAAAAGGCAGAAAATGAGAAAAATGTTGTACAGACCCCTTCATCAGAGCATGGAGGAGAAGTTGAGATGTTCCCTCAGAAGATCTAGAAGAATCTTTTCTGCACAAGCAAGGAAGAAGTTGATCCTCTTCGAAAGGTAGGACCTTTCCAGATCTATACGTGTGTTATGTTTGGAATTGAGAAGTTGGGGTGTGGATTTGCTGTGTCAAGTGTGTGGATTTGGGGAGAGTAGGTGCAGGATTTTGGGTTTGCTGTGTGTGTGTATTTGGGGGGAAGGTGAGGAAGGGTGGGTTTGCTGTGTGTCTGATTTTGGGCCATGAGCCTCAAAGTATTCCTCCTGTCTGATAGCGCATTCATGTGCTATAAAAGAAAAAGGAGGACAGAGAAATGTTATGTACCCCTACTCTTCTTTAGGGTCAAACAAGCACTTCATTAAAATTGTGCGCATCACTGGCCAACTGAATTTGGCAACTGACCAATGGCTCAGACATTAAGCTCTGAACTATCTGGACCATCAGATGTGCACACACAAGAAAAAAGGCAGAAAATGAGAAAAATGTTGTACAGACCCCTTCATCAGAGCATGGAGGAGAAGTTGAGATGTTCCCTCAGAAGATCTAGAAGAATCTTTTCTGCACAAGCAAGGAAGAAGTTGATCCTCTTCGAAAGGTAGGACCTTTCCAGATCTATACGTGTGTTATGTTTGGAATTGAGAAGTTGGGGTGTGGATTTGCTGTGTCAAGTGTGTGGATTTGGGGAGAGTAGGTGCAGGATTTTGGGTTTGCTGTGTGTGTGTATTTGGGGGGAAGGTGAGGAAGGGTGGGTTTGCTGTGTGTCTGATTTTGGGCCATGAGCCTCAAAGTATTCCTCCTGTCTGATAGCGCATTCATGTGCTATAAAAGAAAAAGGAGGACAGAGAAATGTTATGTACCCCTACTCTTCTTTAGGGTCAAACAAGCACTTCATTAAAATTGTGCGCATCACTGGCCAACTGAATTTGGCGGCTGACCAATGGCTCAGACATTAAGCTCTGAACTATCTGGACCATCAGATGTGCACACACAAGAAAAAAGGCAGAAAATGAGAAAAATGTTGTACAGACCCCTTCATCAGAGCATGGAGGAGAAGTTGAGATGTTCCCTCAGAAGATCTAGAAGAATCTTTTCTGCACAAGCAAGGAAGAAGTTGATCCTCTTCGAAAGGTAGGACCTTTCCAGATCTATACGTGTGTTATGTTTGGAATTGAGAAGTTGGGGTGTGGATTTGCTGTGTCAAGTGTGTGGATTTGGGGAGAGTAGGTGCAGGATTTTGGGTTTGCTGTGTGTGTGTATTTGGGGGGAAGGTGAGGAAGGGTGGGTTTGCTGTGTGTCTGATTTTGGGCCATGAGCCTCAAAGTATTCCTCCTGTCTGATAGCGCATTCATGTGCTATAAAAGAAAAAGGAGGACAGAGAAATGTTATGTACCCCTACTCTTCTTTAGGGTGAAACCAGCACTTCATTAAAATTGTGCGCATCACTGGCCAACTGAATTTGGCGGCTGACCAATGGCTCAGACATTAAGCTCTGAACTATCTGGACCATCAGATGTGCACACACAAGAAAAAAGGCAGAAAATTAGAAAAGTGTTGCACAGACCCCTTCATCAGAGCATGGAGGAGAAGTTGAGATGTTCCCTCAGAAGATCTAGAAGAATCTTCTCTGCACAAGCAAGGAAGAAGTTGATCCTCTTCGAAAGGTAGGACCTTTCCAGATCTATACGTGTGTTATGTTTGGAATTGAGAAGTTGGGGTGTGGATTTGCTGTGTCAAGTGTGTGGATTTGGGGAGAGTAGGTGCAGGATTTTGGGTTTGCTGTGTGTGTGTATTTGGGGGGAAGGTGAGGAAGGGTGGGTTTGCTGTGTGTCTGATTTTGGGCCATAAGCCTCAAAATATTCCTCCTGTCTGATAGCGCATTCATGTGCTATAAAAGAAAAAGGAGGACAGAGAAATGTTATGTACCCCTACTCTTCTTTAGGGTCAAACAAGCACTTCATTAAAATTGTGCGCATCACTGGCCAACTGAATTTGGCAACTGACCAATGGCTCAGACATTAAGCTCTGAACTATCTGGACCATCAGATGTGCACACACAAGAAAAAAGGCAGAAAATGAGAAAAATGTTGTACAGACCCCTTCATCAGAGCATGGAGGAGAAGTTGAGATGTTCCCTCAGAAGATCTAGAAGAATCTTTTCTGCACAAGCAAGGAAGAAGTTGATCCTCTTCGAAAGGTAGGACCTTTCCAGATCTATACGTGTGTTATGTTTGGAATTGAGAAGTTGGGGTGTGGATTTGCTGTGTCAAGTGTGTGGATTTGGGGAGAGTAGGTGCAGGATTTTGGGTTTGCTGTGTGTGTGTATTTGGGGGGAAGGTGAGGAAGGGTGGGTTTGCTGTGTGTCTGATTTGGGCCATAAGCCTCAAAATATTCCTCCTGTCTGATAGCGCATTCATGTGCTATAAAAGAAAAAGGAGGACAGAGAAATGTTATGTACCCCTACTCTTCTTTAGTGTCAAACAAGCACTTCATTAAAATTGTGCGCATCACTGGCCAACTGAATTTGGCAACTGACCAATGGCTCAGACATTAAGCTCTGAACTATCTGGACCATCAGATGTGCACACACAAGAAAAAAGGCAGAAAATGAGAAAAATGTTGCACAGACCCCTTCATCAGAGCATGGAGGAGAAGTTGAGATGTTCCCTCAGAAGATCTAGAAGAATCTTCTCTGCACAAGCAAGGAAGAAGTTGATCCTCTTCGAAAGGTAGGACCTTTCCAGATCTATACGTGTGTTATGTTTGGAATTGAGAAGATGGGGTGTGGATTTGCTGTGTCAAGTGTGTGGATTTGGGGAGAGTAAGTGCAGGATTTTGGGTTTGCTGTGTGTGTGTATTTGGGGGGAAGGTGAGGAAGGGTGGGTTTGCTGTGTGTCTGATTTTGGGCCATAAGCCTCAAAATATTCCTCCTGTCTGATAGCGCATTCATGTGCTATAAAAGAAAAAGGAGGACAGAGAAATGTTATGTACCCCTACTCTTCTTTAGGGTCAAACCAGCACTTCATTAAAATTGTGCGCATCACTGGCCAACTGAATTTGGCGGCTGACCAATGGCTCAGACATTAAGCTCTGAACTATCTGGACCATCAGATGTGCACACACAAGAAAAAAGGCAGAAAATTAGAAAAGTGTTGCACAGACCCCTTCATCAGAGCATGGAGGAGAAGTTGAGATGTTCCCTCAGAAGATCTAGAAGAATCTTCTCTGCACAAGCAAGGAAGAAGTTGATCCTCTTCGAAAGGTAGGACCTTTCCAGATCTATACGTGTGTTATGTTTGGAATTGAGAAGTTGGGGTGTGGATTTGCTGTGTCAAGTGTGTGGATTTGGGGAGAGTAGGTGCAGGATTTTGGGTTTGCTGTGTGTGTGTATTTGGGGGGAAGGTGAGGAAGGGTGGGTTTGCTGTGTGTCTGATTTTGGGCCATAAGCCTCAAAATATTCCTCCTGTCTGATAGCGCATTCATGTGCTATAAAAGAAAAAGGAGGACAGAGAAATGTTATGTACCCCTACTCTTCTTTAGGGTCAAACAAGCACTTCATTAAAATTTTGCGCATCACTGGCCAACTGAATTTGGCAACTGACCAATGGCTCAGACATTAAGCTCTGAACTATCTGGACCATCAGATGTGCACACACAAGAAAAAAGGCAGAAAATGAGAAATGTGTTGCACAGAACCCTTCATCAGAGCATGGAGGAGAAGTTGAGATGTTCCCTCAGAAGATCTAGAAGAATCTTCTCTGCACAAGCAAGGAAGAAGTTTATCCTCTTCGAAAGGTAGGACCTTTCCAGATCTATACTTGTGTTATGTTTGGAATTGAGAAGTTGGGGTGTGGATTTGCTGTGTCAAGTGTGTGGATTTGGGGAGAGTAGGTGCAGGATTTTGGGTTTGCTGTGTGTGTGTATTTGGGGGGAAGGTGAGGAAGGGTGGGTTTGCTGTGTGTCTGATTTGGGCCATAAGCCTCAAAATATTCCTCCTGTCTGATAGCGCATTCATGTGCTATAAAAGAAAAAGGAGGACAGAGAAATGTTATGTACCCCTACTCTTCTTTAGTGTCAAACAAGCACTTCATTAAAATTGTGCGCATCACTGGCCAACTGAATTTGGCAACTGACCAATGGCTCAGACATTAAGCTCTGAACTATCTGGACCATCAGATGTGCACACACAAGAAAAAAGGCAGAAAATGAGAAAAATGTTGCACAGACCCCTTCATCAGAGCATGGAGGAGAAGTTGAGATGTTCCCTCAGAAGATCTAGAAGAATCTTCTCTGCACAAGCAAGGAAGAAGTTGATCCTCTTCGAAAGGTAGGACCTTTCCAGATCTATACGTGTGTTATGTTTGGAATTGAGAAGATGGGGTGTGGATTTGCTGTGTCAAGTGTGTGGATTTGGGGAGAGTAAGTGCAGGATTTTGGGTTTGCTGTGTGTGTGTATTTGGGGGGAAGGTGAGGAAGGGTGGGTTTGCTGTGTGTCTGATTTTGGGCCATAAGCCTCAAAATATTCCTCCTGTCTGATAGCGCATTCATGTGCTATAAAAGAAAAAGGAGGACAGAGAAATGTTATGTACCCCTACTCTTCTTTAGGGTCAAACCAGCACTTCATTAAAATTGTGCGCATCACTGGCCAACTGAATTTGGCAACTGACCAATGGCTCAGACATTAAGCTCTGAACTACCTGGACCATCAGATGTGCACACACAAGAAAAAAGGCAGAAAATTTGAAAAGTGTTGCACAGACCCCTTTATCAGAGCATGGAGGAGAAGTTGAGATGTTCCCTCAGAAGATCTAGAAGAATCTTCTCTGCACAAGCAAGGAAGAAGTTGATCGTCTTCGAAAGGTAGGACCTTTCCAGATCTATACTTGTGTTATGTTTGGAATTGAGAAGTTGGGGTGTGGGTTTGCTGTGTCAAGTGTGTGGATTTGGGGAGAGTATGTGCAGGATTTTGGGTTTGCTGTGTGTGTATTTGGGGGGAAGGTGAGGAAGGGTGGGTTTTTATGTGTGTGTTGATTTTGGGCCATAAGTCTCAAAGTATTCCTCCTGTCTGATAGCGCATTCATGTGCTATAAAAGAAAAAGGAGGACAGAGAAATGTTATGTACCCCTACTCTGCTTTATGGTGAAGCCAGCACTTCATTAAAATTGTGCGCATCACTGGCCAACTGAATTTGGCAGCTGACAATGGCTCAGACATTAAGCTCTGAACTATCTGGACCATCAGATGTGCACACACAAGAAAAAAGGCAGAAAATGAGAAAAGTGTTGCACAGATCCCTTCATCAAAGCATGGTGGAGAAGTTGAGATGTTCCCTCAGAAGATCTAGAAGAATCTTCTCTGCACAAGCAAGGAAGAAGTTGATCCTCTTCGAAAGGTAGGACCTTTCCAGATCTATATGTGTGTTATGTTTGGAATTGAGAAGTTGGGGTGTGGATTTGCTGTGTCAAGTGTGTGGATTTGGGGAGAGTAGGTGCAGGATTTTGGGTTTGCTGTGTGTGTGTATTTGGGGGGAAGGTGAGGAAGGGTGGGTTTGCAGTGTGTCTGATTTTGGGCCATGAGCCTCAAAGTATTCCTCCTATCTGATAGCGCATTCATGTGCTATAAAAGAAAAAGGAGGACAGAGAAATGTTATGTACCCCTACTCTTCTTTAGGGTGAAACCAGCACTTCATTAAAATTGTGCGCATCACTGGCCAACTGAATTTGGCAGCTGACCAATGGCTCAGACATTAAGCTCTGAACTATCTGGACCATCAGATGTGCACACACAAGAAAAAAGGCATAAAATTAGAAAGGTCTTGCACAGACCCCTTCATCAGAGCTTGGAGGAGAAGATGAGATGTTCCCTCAGAAGATCTAGAAGAATCTTCTCTGCACAAGCAAGGAAGAAGTTGATCGTCTTCGAAAGGTAGGACCTTTCCAGATCTATACTTGTGTTATGTTTGGAATTGAGAAGTTGGGGTGTGGATTTGCTGTGTCAAGTGTGTGTATTTGGGGAGAGTAGGTGCAGTATTTTGGGTTTGCTGTGTGTGTATTTGGGGGGAAGGTGAGGAAGGGTGGGTTTGCTGTGTGTCTGATTTTGGGCCATGAGCCTCAAAGTATTCCTCCTGTCTGATAGCCCATGTATGAGCTATAAAAGAAAAAGGAGGACAGAGAAATGTTGTGTACCCCTACTCTGCTTTAGGGTGAAACCAGCACTTCATTAAAATTGTGCGCATCACTGGCCAACTGAATTTGGTGGCTGACAATGGCTCAGACATTAAGCTCTGAACTATCTGGACCATCAGATGTGCACACACAAGAAAAAAGGCAGAAAATGAGAAAAATGTTGCACAGACCCCTTCATCAGAGCATGGATGAGAAGTTGAGATGTTCCCTCAGAAGATCTAGAAGAATCTTCTCTGCACAAGCAAGGAAGAAGTTGATCCTCTTCGAAAGGTAGGACCTTTCCAGATCTATACTTGTGTTATGTTTGGAATTGAGAAGTTGGGGTGTGGATTTGCTGTGTCAAGTGTGTGGATTTGGGGAGAGTAGGTGCAGGATTTTGGGTTTGCTGTGTGTGTATTTGGGGGGAAGGTGAGGAAGGGTGGGTTTGCTGTGTGTCTGATTTTGGGCCATGAGCCTCAAAGTATTCCTCCTGTCTGATAGCACATTCATCAGCTATAACAGAAAAAGGAGGACAAAGAAATGTTATGTACCCCTACTCTTCTTTAGGGTGAAGCCAGCACTTCATTAAAATTGTGCGCATCACTGGCCAACTGAATTTGGCGGCTGACAATGGCTCAGAGATTAAGCTCTGAACCATCTGGACCATCAGATGTTGACACACAAGAAAAAAGGCAGAAAATTAGAAAATTGTTGCACAGACCCCTTCATCAGAGCATGGAGGAGAAGTTGAGATGTTCCCTCAGAAGATCTAGAAGAATCTTCTCTGCACAAGCAAGGAAGAAGTTGATCCTCTTCGAAAGGTAGGACCTTTCCAGATCTATACGTGTGTTATGTTTGGAATTGAGAAGTTGGGGTGTGGATTTGCTGTGTCAAGTGTGTGGATTTGGGGAGAGTAGGTGCAGGATTTTGGGTTTGCTGTGTGTGTGTATTTGGGGGGAAGGTGAGGAAGGGTGGGTTTGCTGTGTGTCTGATTTTGGGCCATGAGCCTCAAAGTATTCCTCCTGTCTGATAGCGCATTCATGAGCTATAAAAGAAAAAGGAGGACAGGGAAGTGTTGTGTTCCCCTTCTCTGCTTTAGAGTGAAGCCAGATCTTCATTAAAATTGTGCGCATCACTGGCCAACTGAATTTGGCAGCTGACCAATGGATCAGAACTATCTGAACCATCAGATGTGCACACACAAGAAAAAAGGCAGAAAATGAGAAAAGTGTTGCACAGACCCCTTAATCAGAGCATGGAGAAGTTGAGATGTTCCCTCAGAAGATCTAGAAGAATCTTCTCTGCACAAGCAAGGAAGAAGTTGATCCTCTTCGAAAGGTAGGACCTTTCCAGGTCTATACTTGTGTTATGTTTGGAATTGAGAAGTTGGGGTGTGGATTTGCTGTGTCAAGTGTGTGGATTTGGGGAGAGTATGTGCACGATTTTGGGTTTGCTGTGTGTGTATTTGGGGGGAAGGTGAGGAAGGGTGGGTTTGCTGTGTGTCTGATTTTGGGCCATGAGCCTCAAAGTATTCCTCCTGTCTGATGGCCCATGTATGAGCTATAAAAGAAAAAGGAGGACAGAGAAATGTTGTGTACCCCTACTCTGCTTTAGGGTGAAACCAGCACTTCATTTAAATTGTGCGCATCACTGGCCAACTGAATTTGGCGACTGACCAATGACTCAGACATTAAGCTCTGAACTATCTGGACTATCAGATGTGCACACACAAGAAAAAAGGCAGAAAATGAGAAAAGTGTTGCACAGACCCCTTCATCAGAGAATGGAGGAGAAGTTGAGATGTTCCCTCAGAAGATCTAGAAGAATCTTCTCTGCACAAGCAAGGAAGAAGTTGATCCTCTTCGAAAGGTAGGACCTTTCCAGATCTATACTTGTGTTATGTTTGGAATTGAGAAGTTGGGGTGTGGATTTGCTGTGTCAAGTGTGTGGATTTGGGGAGAGTAGGTGCAGGATTTTGGGTTTGCTGTGTGTGTGTATTTGGGGGGAAGGTGAGGAAGGGTGGGTTTGCTGTGTGTCTGATTTTGGGCCATAAGCCTCAAAATATTCCTCCTGTCTGATAGCGCATTCATGTGCTATAAAAGAAAAAGGAGGACAGAGAAATGTTATGTACCCCTACTCTTCTTTAGGGTCAAACCAGCACTTCATTAAAATTGTGCGCATCACTGGCCAACTGAATTTGGCAACTGACCAATGGCTCAGACATTAAGCTCTGAACTATCAGGACCATCAGATGTGCACACACAAGTAAAAAAGGCAGAAAATGAGAAAAGTGTTGCACAAACCCCTTCATCAGAGCATGGAGGAGAAGTTGAGATGTTTCATCTGAAGATCTAGAAGAATCTTCTCTGCACAAGCAAGGAAGAAGTTGATCCTCTTCGAAAGGTAGGACCTTTCCAGATCTATACGTGTGTTATGTTTGGAATTGAGAAGTTGGGGTGTGGATTTGCTGTGTCAAGTGTGTGGATTTGGGGAGAGTAGGTGCAGGATTTTGGGTTTGCTGTGTGTGTGTATTTGGGGGGAAGGTGAGGAAAGGTGGGTTTGCTGTGTGTCTGATTTTGGGCCACGAGCCTCAAAGTATTCCTCCTGTCTGATAGCGCATTCATGAGCTATAAAAGAAAAAGGAGGACAGAGAAATGTTATGTACCCCTACTCTGCTTTAGGGTGAAGCCAGCGCTTCATTAAAATTGTGCGCATCACTGGCCAACTGAATTTGGCGGCTGACAATGGCTCAGACATTAAGCTCTGAACTATCTGGACCATCATATGTGCACACACAAGAAAAAAGGCAGAAAATGAGAAAAGTGTTGCACAGATCCCTTCATCAGAGCATGGTGGAGAAGTTGAGATGTTCCCTCAGAAGATCTAGAAGAATCTTCTCTGCACAAGCAAGGAAGAAGTTGATCCTCTTCGAAAGGTAGGACCTTTCCAGATCTATACGTGTGTTATGTTTGGAATTCAGAAGTTGGGGTGTGGATTTGCTGTGTCAAGTGTGTGGATTTGGGGAGAGTATGTGCAGGATTTTGGGTTTGCTGTGTGTGTATTTGGGGGGAAGGTGAGGAAGGGTGGGTTTGCTGTGTGTGTTGATTTTGGGCCATAAGTCTCAAAGTATTCCGCCTGTCTGATAGCGCATTCATGTGCTATAAAAGAAAAAGGAGGACAGAGAAATGTTATGTACCCCTACTCTGCTTTAGGGTGAAGCCAGCACTTCATTAAAATTGTGCGCATCACTGGCCAACTGAAATTGGCAGCTGACAATGGCTCAGACATTAAGCTCTGAACTATCTGGACCATCAGATGTGCACACACAAGAAAAAAGGCAGAAAATGAGAAAAATGTTGCACAGACCCCTTCATCAGAGCATGGAGGAGAAGTTGAGATGTTCCCTCAGAAGATCTAGAAGAATCTTCTCTGCACAAGCAAGGAAGAAGTTGATCGTCTTCGAAAGGTAGGACCTTTCCAGATCTGTACTTGTGTTATGTTTGGAATTGAGAAGTTGGGGTGTGGGTTTGCTGTGTCAAGTGTGTGGATTTGGGGAGAGTATGTGCAGGATTTTGGGTTTGCTGTGTGTGTATTTGGGGGGAAGGTGAGGAAGGGTGGGTTTGCTGTGTGTGTTGATTTTGGGCCATAAGTCTCAAAGTATTCCTCCTGTCTGATAGCGCATTCATGTGCTATAAAAGAAAAAGGAGGACAGAGAAATGTTATGTACCCCTACTCTGCTTTAGGGTGAAGCCAGCACTTCATTAAAATTGTGCGCATCACTGGCCAACTGAATTTGGCAGCTGACAATGGCTCAGACATTAAGCTCTGAACTATCTGGACCATCAGATGTGCACACACAAGAAAAAAGGCAGAAAATTAGAAAAGTGTTGCACAGATCCCTTCATCAGAGCATGGTGGAGAAGTTGAGATGTTCCCTCAGAAGATCTAGAAGATTCTTCTCTGCACAAGCAAGGAAGAAGTTGATCCTATTCGAAAGGTAGGACCTTTCTAGATCTATACTTGTGTTATATTTGGAATTGAGAAGTTGGGGTGTGGATTTGCTGTGTCAAGTGTGTGGATTTGGGGAGAGTATGTGCAGGATTTTGGGTTTGCTGTGTGTGTATTTGGGGGGAAGGTGAGGAAGGGTGGGTTTGCTGTGTGTCTGATTTTGGGCCATGAGCCTCAAAGTATTCCTCCTGTCTGATAGCGCATTCATGAGCTATAAAAGAAAAAGGAGGACAGAGAAATGTTATGTACCCCTACTCTGCTTTAGGGTGAAGCCAGCGCTTCATTAAAATTGTGCGCATCACTGGCCAACTGAATTTGGCGGCTGACAATGGCTCAGACATTAAGCTCTGAACTATCTGGACCATCAGATGTGCACACACAAGAAAAAAGGCAGAAAATGAGAAAAGTGTTGCACAGATCCCTTCATCAGAGCATGGTGGAGAAGTTGAGATGTTCCCTCAGAAGATCTAGAAGAATCTTCTCTGCACAAGCAAGGAAGAAGTTGATCCTCTTCGAAAGGTAGGACCTTTCCAGATCTATACGTGTGTTATGTTTGGAATTGAGAAGTTGGGGTGTGGATTTGCTGTGTCAAGTGTGTGGATTTGGGGAGAGTAGGTGCAGGATTTTGGGTTTGCTGTGTGTGTATTTGGGGGGAAGGTGAGGAAGGGTGGGTTTGCTGTGTGTCTGATTTTGGGCCATGAGCCTCAAAGTATTCCTCCTGTCTGATAGCCCATTCATGTGCTATAAAAGAAAAAGGAGGACAGAGAAATGTTATGTACCCCTACTCTGCTTTAGGGTGAAGCCAGCGCTTCATTAAAATTGTGCGCATCACTGGCCAACTGAATTTGGCAACTGACCAATGGCTCAGACATTAAGCTCTGAACTATCTGGACCATCAGATGTGCACACACAAGAAAAAAGGCAGAAAATGAGAAAAATGTTGCACAGACCCCTTCATCAGAGCATGGAGGAGAAGTTGAGATGTTCCCTCAGAAGATCTAGAAGAATCTTCTCTGCACAAGCAAGGAAGAAGTTGATCCTCTTCGAAAGGTAGGACCTTTCCAGATCTATACTTGTGTTATGTTTGGAATTGAGAAGTTGGGGTGTGGATTTGCTGTGTCAAGTGTGTGGATTAGGGGAGAGTAGGTGCAGGATTTTGGGTTTGCTGTGTGTGTGTATTTGGGGGGAAGGTGAGGAAGGGTGGGTTTGCTGTGTGTCTGATTTTGGGCCATAAGCCTCAAAATATTCCTCCTGTCTGATAGCGCATTCATGTGCTATAAAAGAAAAAGGAGGACAGAGAAATGTTATGTACCCCTACTCTTCTTTAGGGTCAAACCAGCACTTCATTAAAATTGTGCGCATCACTGGCCAACTGAATTTGGCAACTGACCAATGGCTCAGACATTAAGCTCTGAACTATCAGGACCATCAGATGTGCACACACAAGTAAAAAAGGCAGAAAATGAGAAAAGTGTTGCACAGACCCCTTCATCAGAGCATGGAGGAGAAGTTGAGATGTTTCATCTGAAGATCTAGAAGAATCTTCTCTGCACAAGCAAGGAAGAAGTTGATCCTCTTCGAAAGGTAGGACCTTTCCAGATCTATACGTGTGTTATGTTTGGAATTGAGAAGTTGGGGTGTGGATTTGCTGTGTCAAGTGTGTGGATTTGGGGAGAGTAGGTGCAGGATTTTGGGTTTGCTGTGTGTGTGTATTTGGGGGGAAGGTGAGGAAGGGTGGGTTTGCTGTGTGTCTGATTTTGGGCCACGAGCCTCAAAGTATTCCTCCTGTCTGATAGCGCATTCATGAGCTATAAAAGAAAAAGGAGGACAGAGAAATGTTATGTACCCCTACTCTGCTTTAGGGTGAAGCCAGCGCTTCATTAAAATTGTGCGCATCACTGGCCAACTGAATTTGGCGGCTGACAATGGCTCAGACATTAAGCTCTGAACTATCTGGACCATCATATGTGCACACACAAGAAAAAAGGCAGAAAATGAGAAAAGTGTTGCACAGATCCCTTCATCAGAGCATGGTGGAGAAGTTGAGATGTTCCCTCAGAAGATCTAGAAGAATCTTCTCTGCACAAGCAAGGAAGAAGTTGATCCTCTTCGAAAGGTAGGACCTTTCCAGATCTATACGTGTGTTATGTTTGGAATTGAGAAGTTGGGGTGTGGATTTGCTGTGTCAAGTGTGTGGATTTGGGGAGAGTATGTGCAGGATTTTGGGTTTGCTGTGTGTGTATTTGGGGGGAAGGTGAGGAAGGGTGGGTTTGCTGTGTGTTGATTTTGAGCCATAAGTCTCAAAGTATTCCTCCTGTCTGATAGCGCATTCATGTGCTATAAAAGAAAAAGGAGGACAGAGAAATGTTATGTACCCCTACTCTGCTTTAGGGTGAAGCCAGCACTTCATTAAAATTGTGCGCATCACTGGCCAACTGAATTTGGCAGCTGACAATGGCTCAGACATTAAGCTCTGAACTATCTGGACCATCAGATGTGCACACACAAGAAAAAAGGCAAAAAATTAGAAAAGTGTTGCACAGATCCCTTCATCAGAGCATGGTGGAGAAGTTGAGATGTTCCCTCAGAAGATCTAGAAGATTCTTCTCTGCACAAGCAAGGAAGAAGTTGATCCTCTTCGAAAGGTAGGACCTTTCTAGATCTATAGTTGTGTTATGTTTGGAACTGAGAAGTTGGGGTGTGGATTTGCTGTGTCAAGTGTGTGGATTTGGGGAGAGTATGTGCAGGATTTTGGGTTTGCTGTGTGTGTATTTGGGGGGAAGGTGAGGAAGGGTGGGTTTGCTGTGTGTCTGATTTTGGGCCATGAGCCTCAAAGTATTCCTCCTGTCTGATAGCGCATTCATGAGCTATAAAAGAAAAAGGAGGACAGGGAAGTGTTGTGTTCCCCTTCTCTGCTTTAGAGTGAAGCCAGATCTTCATTAAAATTGTGCGCATCACTGGCCAACTGAATTTGGCAGCTGACCAATGGATCAGAACTATCTGAACCATCAGATGTGCACACACAAGAAAAAAGGCAGAAAATGAGAAAAGTGTTGCACAGACCCCTTAATCAGAGCATGGAGAAGTTGAGATGTTCCCTCAGAAGATCTAGAAGAATCTTCTCTGCACAAGCAAGGAAGAAGTTGATCCTCTTCGAAAGGTAGGACCTTTCCAGGTCTATACTTGTGTTATGTTTGGAATTGAGAAGTTGGGGTGTGGATTTGCTGTGTCAAGTGTGTGGATTTGGGGAGAGTATGTGCACGATTTTGGGTTTGCTGTGTGTGTATTTGGGGGGAAGGTGAGGAAGGGTGGGTTTGCTGTGTGTCTGATTTTGGGCCATGAGCCTCAAAGTATTCCTCCTGTCTGATGGCCCATGTATGAGCTATAAAAGAAAAAGGAGGACAGAGAAATGTTGTGTACCCCTACTCTGCTTTAGGGTGAAACCAGCACTTCATTTAAATTGTGCGCATCACTGGCCAACTGAATTTGGCGACTGACCAATGACTCAGACATTAAGCTCTGAACTATCTGGACTATCAGATGTGCACACACAAGAAAAAAGGCAGAAAATGAGAAAAGTGTTGCACAGACCCCTTCATCAGAGAATGGAGGAGAAGTTGAGATGTTCCCTCAGAAGATCTAGAAGAATCTTCTCTGCACAAGCAAGGAAGAAGTTGATCCTCTTCGAAAGGTAGGACCTTTCCAGATCTATACTTGTGTTATGTTTGGAATTGAGAAGTTGGGGTGTGGATTTGCTGTGTCAAGTGTGTGGATTTGGGGAGAGTAGGTGCAGGATTTTGGGTTTGCTGTGTGTGTGTATTTGGGGGGAAGGTGAGGAAGGGTGGGTTTGCTGTGTGTCTGATTTTGGGCCATAAGCCTCAAAATATTCCTCCTGTCTGATAGCGCATTCATGTGCTATAAAAGAAAAAGGAGGACAGAGAAATGTTATGTACCCCTACTCTTCTTTAGGGTCAAACCAGCACTTCATTAAAATTGTGCGCATCACTGGCCAACTGAATTTGGCAACTGACCAATGGCTCAGACATTAAGCTCTGAACTATCAGGACCATCAGATGTGCACACACAAGTAAAAAAGGCAGAAAATGAGAAAAGTGTTGCACAAACCCCTTCATCAGAGCATGGAGGAGAAGTTGAGATGTTTCATCTGAAGATCTAGAAGAATCTTCTCTGCACAAGCAAGGAAGAAGTTGATCCTCTTCGAAAGGTAGGACCTTTCCAGATCTATACGTGTGTTATGTTTGGAATTGAGAAGTTGGGGTGTGGATTTGCTGTGTCAAGTGTGTGGATTTGGGGAGAGTAGGTGCAGGATTTTGGGTTTGCTGTGTGTGTGTATTTGGGGGGAAGGTGAGGAAAGGTGGGTTTGCTGTGTGTCTGATTTTGGGCCACGAGCCTCAAAGTATTCCTCCTGTCTGATAGCGCATTCATGAGCTATAAAAGAAAAAGGAGGACAGAGAAATGTTATGTACCCCTACTCTGCTTTAGGGTGAAGCCAGCGCTTCATTAAAATTGTGCGCATCACTGGCCAACTGAATTTGGCGGCTGACAATGGCTCAGACATTAAGCTCTGAACTATCTGGACCATCATATGTGCACACACAAGAAAAAAGGCAGAAAATGAGAAAAGTGTTGCACAGATCCCTTCATCAGAGCATGGTGGAGAAGTTGAGATGTTCCCTCAGAAGATCTAGAAGAATCTTCTCTGCACAAGCAAGGAAGAAGTTGATCCTCTTCGAAAGGTAGGACCTTTCCAGATCTATACGTGTGTTATGTTTGGAATTCAGAAGTTGGGGTGTGGATTTGCTGTGTCAAGTGTGTGGATTTGGGGAGAGTATGTGCAGGATTTTGGGTTTGCTGTGTGTGTATTTGGGGGGAAGGTGAGGAAGGGTGGGTTTGCTGTGTGTGTTGATTTTGGGCCATAAGTCTCAAAGTATTCCGCCTGTCTGATAGCGCATTCATGTGCTATAAAAGAAAAAGGAGGACAGAGAAATGTTATGTACCCCTACTCTGCTTTAGGGTGAAGCCAGCACTTCATTAAAATTGTGCGCATCACTGGCCAACTGAAATTGGCAGCTGACAATGGCTCAGACATTAAGCTCTGAACTATCTGGACCATCAGATGTGCACACACAAGAAAAAAGGCAGAAAATGAGAAAAATGTTGCACAGACCCCTTCATCAGAGCATGGAGGAGAAGTTGAGATGTTCCCTCAGAAGATCTAGAAGAATCTTCTCTGCACAAGCAAGGAAGAAGTTGATCGTCTTCGAAAGGTAGGACCTTTCCAGATCTGTACTTGTGTTATGTTTGGAATTGAGAAGTTGGGGTGTGGGTTTGCTGTGTCAAGTGTGTGGATTTGGGGAGAGTATGTGCAGGATTTTGGGTTTGCTGTGTGTGTATTTGGGGGGAAGGTGAGGAAGGGTGGGTTTGCTGTGTGTGTTGATTTTGGGCCATAAGTCTCAAAGTATTCCTCCTGTCTGATAGCGCATTCATGTGCTATAAAAGAAAAAGGAGGACAGAGAAATGTTATGTACCCCTACTCTGCTTTAGGGTGAAGCCAGCACTTCATTAAAATTGTGCGCATCACTGGCCAACTGAATTTGGCAGCTGACAATGGCTCAGACATTAAGCTCTGAACTATCTGGACCATCAGATGTGCACACACAAGAAAAAAGGCAGAAAATTAGAAAAGTGTTGCACAGATCCCTTCATCAGAGCATGGTGGAGAAGTTGAGATGTTCCCTCAGAAGATCTAGAAGATTCTTCTCTGCACAAGCAAGGAAGAAGTTGATCCTATTCGAAAGGTAGGACCTTTCTAGATCTATACTTGTGTTATATTTGGAATTGAGAAGTTGGGGTGTGGATTTGCTGTGTCAAGTGTGTGGATTTGGGGAGAGTATGTGCAGGATTTTGGGTTTGCTGTGTGTGTATTTGGGGGGAAGGTGAGGAAGGGTGGGTTTGCTGTGTGTCTGATTTTGGGCCATGAGCCTCAAAGTATTCCTCCTGTCTGATAGCGCATTCATGAGCTATAAAAGAAAAAGGAGGACAGAGAAATGTTATGTACCCCTACTCTGCTTTAGGGTGAAGCCAGCGCTTCATTAAAATTGTGCGCATCACTGGCCAACTGAATTTGGCGGCTGACAATGGCTCAGACATTAAGCTCTGAACTATCTGGACCATCAGATGTGCACACACAAGAAAAAAGGCAGAAAATGAGAAAAGTGTTGCACAGATCCCTTCATCAGAGCATGGTGGAGAAGTTGAGATGTTCCCTCAGAAGATCTAGAAGAATCTTCTCTGCACAAGCAAGGAAGAAGTTGATCCTCTTCGAAAGGTAGGACCTTTCCAGATCTATACGTGTGTTATGTTTGGAATTGAGAAGTTGGGGTGTGGATTTGCTGTGTCAAGTGTGTGGATTTGGGGAGAGTAGGTGCAGGATTTTGGGTTTGCTGTGTGTGTATTTGGGGGGAAGGTGAGGAAGGGTGGGTTTGCTGTGTGTCTGATTTTGGGCCATGAGCCTCAAAGTATTCCTCCTGTCTGATAGCCCATTCATGTGCTATAAAAGAAAAAGGAGGACAGAGAAATGTTATGTACCCCTACTCTGCTTTAGGGTGAAGCCAGCGCTTCATTAAAATTGTGCGCATCACTGGCCAACTGAATTTGGCAACTGACCAATGGCTCAGACATTAAGCTCTGAACTATCTGGACCATCAGATGTGCACACACAAGAAAAAAGGCAGAAAATGAGAAAAATGTTGCACAGACCCCTTCATCAGAGCATGGAGGAGAAGTTGAGATGTTCCCTCAGAAGATCTAGAAGAATCTTCTCTGCACAAGCAAGGAAGAAGTTGATCCTCTTCGAAAGGTAGGACCTTTCCAGATCTATACTTGTGTTATGTTTGGAATTGAGAAGTTGGGGTGTGGATTTGCTGTGTCAAGTGTGTGGATTAGGGGAGAGTAGGTGCAGGATTTTGGGTTTGCTGTGTGTGTGTATTTGGGGGGAAGGTGAGGAAGGGTGGGTTTGCTGTGTGTCTGATTTTGGGCCATAAGCCTCAAAATATTCCTCCTGTCTGATAGCGCATTCATGTGCTATAAAAGAAAAAGGAGGACAGAGAAATGTTATGTACCCCTACTCTTCTTTAGGGTCAAACCAGCACTTCATTAAAATTGTGCGCATCACTGGCCAACTGAATTTGGCAACTGACCAATGGCTCAGACATTAAGCTCTGAACTATCAGGACCATCAGATGTGCACACACAAGTAAAAAAGGCAGAAAATGAGAAAAGTGTTGCACAGACCCCTTCATCAGAGCATGGAGGAGAAGTTGAGATGTTTCATCTGAAGATCTAGAAGAATCTTCTCTGCACAAGCAAGGAAGAAGTTGATCCTCTTCGAAAGGTAGGACCTTTCCAGATCTATACGTGTGTTATGTTTGGAATTGAGAAGTTGGGGTGTGGATTTGCTGTGTCAAGTGTGTGGATTTGGGGAGAGTAGGTGCAGGATTTTGGGTTTGCTGTGTGTGTGTATTTGGGGGGAAGGTGAGGAAGGGTGGGTTTGCTGTGTGTCTGATTTTGGGCCACGAGCCTCAAAGTATTCCTCCTGTCTGATAGCGCATTCATGAGCTATAAAAGAAAAAGGAGGACAGAGAAATGTTATGTACCCCTACTCTGCTTTAGGGTGAAGCCAGCGCTTCATTAAAATTGTGCGCATCACTGGCCAACTGAATTTGGCGGCTGACAATGGCTCAGACATTAAGCTCTGAACTATCTGGACCATCATATGTGCACACACAAGAAAAAAGGCAGAAAATGAGAAAAGTGTTGCACAGATCCCTTCATCAGAGCATGGTGGAGAAGTTGAGATGTTCCCTCAGAAGATCTAGAAGAATCTTCTCTGCACAAGCAAGGAAGAAGTTGATCCTCTTCGAAAGGTAGGACCTTTCCAGATCTATACGTGTGTTATGTTTGGAATTGAGAAGTTGGGGTGTGGATTTGCTGTGTCAAGTGTGTGGATTTGGGGAGAGTATGTGCAGGATTTTGGGTTTGCTGTGTGTGTATTTGGGGGGAAGGTGAGGAAGGGTGGGTTTGCTGTGTGTTGATTTTGAGCCATAAGTCTCAAAGTATTCCTCCTGTCTGATAGCGCATTCATGTGCTATAAAAGAAAAAGGAGGACAGAGAAATGTTATGTACCCCTACTCTGCTTTAGGGTGAAGCCAGCACTTCATTAAAATTGTGCGCATCACTGGCCAACTGAATTTGGCAGCTGACAATGGCTCAGACATTAAGCTCTGAACTATCTGGACCATCAGATGTGCACACACAAGAAAAAAGGCAAAAAATTAGAAAAGTGTTGCACAGATCCCTTCATCAGAGCATGGTGGAGAAGTTGAGATGTTCCCTCAGAAGATCTAGAAGATTCTTCTCTGCACAAGCAAGGAAGAAGTTGATCCTCTTCGAAAGGTAGGACCTTTCTAGATCTATAGTTGTGTTATGTTTGGAACTGAGAAGTTGGGGTGTGGATTTGCTGTGTCAAGTGTGTGGATTTGGGGAGAGTATGTGCAGGATTTTGGGTTTGCTGTGTGTGTATTTGGGGGGAAGGTGAGGAAGGGTGGGTTTGCTGTGTGTCTGATTTTGGGCCATGAGCCTCAAAGTATTCCTCCTGTCTGATAGCGCATTCATGAGCTATAAAAGAAAAAGGAGGACAGAGAAATGTTATGTACCCCTACTCTGCTTTAGGGTGAAGCCAGCGCTTCATTAAAATTGTGCGCATCACTGGCCAACTGAATTTGGCGGCTGACAATGGCTCAGACATTAAGCTCTGAACTATCTGGACCATCAGATGTGCACACACAAGAAAAAAGGCAGAAAATGAGAAAAGTGTTGCACAGATCCCTTCATCAGAGCATGGTGGAGAAGTTGAGATGTTCCCTCAGAAGATCTAGAAGAATCTTCTCTGCACAAGCAAGGAAGAAGTTGATCCTCTTCGAAAGGTAGGACCTTTCCAGATCTATACGTGTGTTATGTTTGGAATTGAGAAGTTGGGGTGTGGATTTGCTGTGTCAAGTGTGTGGATTTGGGGAGAGTAGGTGCAGGATTTTGGGTTTGCTGTGTGTGTGTATTTGGGGGGGAAGGTGAGGAAGGGTGGGTTTGCTGTGTGTCTGATTTTGGGCCATGAGCCTCAAAGTATTCCTCCTGTCTGATAGCGCATTCATGTGCTATAAAAGAAAAAGGAGGACAGAGAAATGTTATGTACCCCTACTCTGCTTTAGGGTGAAGCCAGCGCTTCATTAAAATTGTGCGCATCACTGGCCAACTGAATTTGGCAACTGACCAATGGCTCAGACATTAAGCTCTGAACTATCTGGACCATCAGATGTGCACACACAAGAAAAAAGGCAGAAAATGAGAAAAATGTTGCACAGACCCCTTCATCAGAGCATGGAGGAGAAGTTGAGATGTTCCCTCAAAAGATCTAGAAGATTCTTCTCTGCACAAGCAAGGAAGAAGTTGATCCTCTTCGAAAGGTAGGACCTTTCCAGATCTATACGTGTGTTATGTTTGGAATTGAGAAGTTGGGGTGTGGATTTGCTGTGTCAAGTGTGTGGATTTGGGGAGAGTAGGTGCAGGATTTTGGGTTTGCTGTGTGTGTGTATTTGGGGGGAAGGTGAGGAAGGGTGGGTTTGCTGTGTGTCTGATTTTGGGCCATGAGCCTCAAAGTATTCCTCCTGTCTGATAGCGCATTCATGTGCTATAAAAGAAAAAGGAGGACAGAGAAATGTTATGTACCCCTACTCTGCTTTAGGGTGAAGCCAGCGCTTCATTAAAATTTTGCGCATCACTGGCCAACTGAATTTGGCAACTGACCAATGGCTCAGACATTAAGCTCTGAACTATCTGGACCATCAGATGTGCACACACAAGAAAAAAGGCAGAAAATGAGAAAAATGTTGCACAGACCCCTTCATCAGAGCATGGAGGAGAAGTTGAGATGTTCCCTCAGAAGATCTAGAAGAATCTTCTCTGCACAAGCAAGGAAGAAGTTGATCGTCTTCGAAAGGTAGGACCTTTCCAGATCTGTACTTGTGTTATGTTTGGAATGGAGAAGTTGGGGTGTGGGTTTGCTGTGTCAAGTGTGTGGATTTGGGGAGAGTATGTGCAGGATTTTGGGTTTGCTGTGTGTGTATTTGGGGGGAAGGTGAGGAAGGGTGGGTTTGCTGTGTGTGTTGATTTTGGGCCATAAGTCTCAAAGTATTCCTCCTGTCTGATAGCGCATTCATGTGCTATAAAAGAAAAAGGAGGACAGAGAAATGTTATGTACCCCTACTCTGCTTTAGGGTGAAGCCAGCACTTCATTAAAATTGTGAGCATCACTGGCCAACTGAATTTGGCAGCTGACAATGGCTCAGACATTAAGCTCTGAACTATCTGGACCATCAGATGTGCACACACAAGAAAAAAGGCAGAAAATTAGAAAAGTGTTGCACAGATCCCTTCATCAGAGCATGGTGGAGAAGTTGAGATGTTCCCTCAGAAGATCTAGAAGATTCTTCTCTGCACAAGCAAGGAAGAAGTTGATCCTCTTCGAAAGGTAGGACCTTTCTAGATCTATACTTGTGTTATGTTTGGAATTGAGAAGTTGGGGTGTGGATTTGCTGTGTCAAGTGTGTGGATTTGGGGAGAATATGTGCAGGATTTTGGGTTTGCTGTGTGTGTATTTGGGGGGAAGGTGAGGAAGGGTGGGTTTGCTGTGTGTGTTGATTTTGGGCCATAAGTCTCAAAGTATTCCTCCTGTCTGATAGCGCATTCATGTGCTATAAAAGAAAAAGGAGGACAGAGAAATGTTATGTACCCCTACTCTGCTTTAGGGTGAAGCCAGCGCTTCATTAAAATTGTGCGCATCACTGGCCAACTGAATTTGGCAGCTGACAATGGCTCAGACATTAAGCTCTGAACTATCTGGACCATCAGATGTGCACACACAAGAAAAAAGGCAGAAAATTAGAAAAGTGTTGCACAGATCCCTTCATCAGAGCATGGTGGAGAAGTTGAGATGTTCCCTCAGAAGATCTAGAAGATTCTTCTCTGCACAAGCAAGGAAGAAGTTGATCCTCTTCGAAAGGTAGGACCTTTCTAGATCTATACTTGTGTTATGTTTGGAATTGAGAAGTTGGGGTGTGGATTTGCTGTGTCAAGTGTGTGGATTTGGGGAGAGTATGTGCAGGATTTTGGGTTGGCTGTGTGTGTATTTGGGGGGAAGGTGAGGAAGGGTGGGTTTGCTGTGTGTCTGATTTTGGGCCATGAGCCTCAAAGTATTCCTCCTGTCTGATAGCGCATTCATGAGCTATAAAAGAAAAAGGAGGACAGAGAAATGTTATGTACCCCTACTCTGCTTTAGGGTGAAGCCAGCGCTTCATTAAAATTGTGCGCATCACTGGCCAACTGAATTTGGCGGCTGACAATGGCTCAGACATTAAGCTCTGAACTATCTGGACCATCAGATGTGCACACACAAGAAAAAAGGCAGAAAATGAGAAAAGTGTTGCACAGATCCCTTCATCAGAGCATGGTGGAGAAGTTGAGATGTTCCCTCAGAAGATCTAGAAGAATCTTCTCTGCACAAGCAAGGAAGAAGTTGATCCTCTTCGAAAGGTAGGACCTTTCCAGATCTATACGTGTGTTATGTTTGGAATTGAGAAGTTGGGGTGTGGATTTGCTGTGTCAAGTGTGTGGATTTGGGGAGAGTATGTGCAGGATTTTGGGTTTGCTGTGTGTGTGTATTTGGGGGGAAGGTGAGGAAGGGTGGGTTTGCTGTGTGTCTGATTTTGGGCCATGAGCCTCAAAGTATTCCTCCTGTCTGATAGCGCATTCATGTGCTATAAAAGAAAAAGGAGGACAGAGAAATGTTATGTACCCCTACTCTTCTTTAGGGTGAAACCAGCACTTCATTAAAATTGTGCGCATCACTGGCCAACTGAATTTGGCGGCTGACCAATGGCTCAGACATTAAGCTCTGAACTATCTGGACCATCAGATGTGCACACACAAGAAAAAAGGCAGAAAATTAGAAAAGTGTTGCACAGACCCCTTCATCAGAGCATGGAGGAGAAGTTGAGATGTTCCCTCAGAAGATCTAGAAGAATCTTCTCTGCACAAGCAAGGAAGAAGTTGATCCTCTTCGAAAGGTAGGACCTTTCCAGATCTATACGTGTGTTATGTTTGGAATTGAGAAGTTGGGGTGTGGATTTGCTGTGTCAAGTGTGTGGATTTGGGGAGAGTAGGTGCAGGATTTTGGGTTTGCTGTGTGTGTGTATTTGGGGGGAAGGTGAGGAAGGGTGGGTTTGCTGTGTGTCTGATTTTGGGCCATAAGCCTCAAAATATTCCTCCTGTCTGATAGCGCATTCATGTGCTATAAAAGAAAAAGGAGGACAGAGAAATGTTATGTACCACTACTCTTCTTTAGGGTCAAACAAGCACTTCATTAAAATTGTGCGCATCACTGGCCAACTGAATTTGGCAACTGACCAATGGCTCAGACATTAAGCTCTGAACTATCTGGACCATCAGATGTGCACACACAAGAAAAAAGGCAGAAAATGAGAAAAATGTTGCACAGACCCCTTCATCAGAGCATGGAGGAGAAGTTGAGATGTTCCCTCAGAAGATCTAGAAGAATCTTCTCTGCACAAGCAAGGAAGAAGTTGATCCTCTTCGAAAGGTAGGACCTTTCCAGATCTATACGTGTGTTATGTTTGGAATTGAGAAGATGGGGTGTGGATTTGCTGTGTCAAGTGTGTGGATTTGGGGAGAGTAGGTGCAGGATTTTGGGTTTGCTGTGTGTGTGTATTTGGGGGGAAGGTGAGGAAGGGTGGGTTTGCTGTGTGTCTGATTTTGGGCCATAAGCCTCAAAATATTCCTCCTGTCTGATAGCGCATTCATGTGCTATAAAAGAAAAAGGAGGACAGAGAAATGTTATGTACCCCTACTCTTCTTTAGGGTCAAACCAGCACTTCATTAAAATTGTGCGCATCACTGGCCAACTGAATTTGGCAACTGACCAATGGCTCAGACATTAAGCTCTGAACTACCTGGACCATCAGATGTGCACACACAAGAAAAAAGGCAGAAAATTTGAAAAGTGTTGCACAGACCCCTTTATCAGAGCATGGAGGAGAAGTTGAGATGTTCCCTCAGAAGATCTAGAAGAATCTTCTCTGCACAAGCAAGGAAGAAGTTGATCGTCTTCGAAAGGTAGGACCTTTCCAGATCTATACTTGTGTTATGTTTGGAATTGAGAAGTTGGGGTGTGGGTTTGCTGTGTCAAGTGTGTGGATTTGGGGAGAGTATGTGCAGGATTTTGGGTTTGCTGTGTGTGTATTTGGAGGGAAGGTGAGGAAGGGTGGGTTTTTCTGTGTGTGTTGATTTTGGGCCATAAGTCTCAAAGTATTCCTCCTGTCTGATAGCGCATTCATGTGCTATAAAAGAAAAAGGAGGACAGAGAAATGTTATGTACCCCTACTCTGCTTTATGGTGAAGCCAGCACTTCATTAAAATTGTGCGCATTACTGGCCAACTGAATTTGGCAGCTGACAATGGCTCAGACATTAAGCTCTGAACTATCTGGACCATCAGATGTGCACACACAAGAAAAAAGGCAGAAAATGAGAAAAGTGTTGCACAGATCCCTTCATCAAAGCATGGTGGAGAAGTTGAGATGTTCCCTCAGAAGATCTAGAAGAATCTTCTCTGCACAAGCAAGGAAGAAGTTGATCCTCTTCGAAAGGTAGGACCTTTCCAGATCTATACGTGTGTTATGTTTGGAATTGAGAAGTTGGGGTGTGGATTTGCTGTGTCAAGTGTGTGGATTTGGGGAGAGTAGGTGCAGGATTTTGGGTTTGCTGTGTGTGTGTATTTGGGGGGAAGGTGAGGAAGGGTGGGTTTGCTGTGTGTCTGATTTTGGGCCATAAGCCTCAAAATATTCCTCCTGTCTGATAGCGCATTCATGTGCTATAAAAGAAAAAGGAGGACAGAGAAATGTTATGTACCACTACTCTGCTTTAGGGTGAAGCCAGCGCTTCATTAAAATTGTGCGCATCACTGGCCAACTGAATTTGGCGGCTGACAATGGCTCAGACATTAAGCTCTGAACTATCTGGACCATCAGATGTGCACACACAAGAAAAAAGGCAGAAAATTAGAAAGGTGTTGCACAGACCCCTTCATCAGAGCATGGAGGAGAAGTTGAGATGTTCCCTCAGAAGATCTAGAAGAATCTTCTCTGCACAAGCAAGGAAGAAGTTGATCCTCTTCGAAAGGTAGGACCTTTCCAGATCTATACGTGTGTTATGTTTGGAATTCAGAAGTTGGGGTGTGGATTTGCTGTGTCAAGTGTGTGGATTTGGGGAGAGTAGGTGCAGGATTTTGGGTTTGCTGTGTGTGTGTATTTGGGGGGAAGGTGAGGAAGGGTGGGTTTGCTGTGTGTCTGATTTTGGGCCATAAGCCTCAAAATATTCCTCCTGTCTGATAGCGCATTCATGTGCTATAAAAGAAAAAGGAGGACAGAGAAATGTTATGTACCCCTACTCTTCTTTAGGGTCAAACAAGCACTTCATTAAAATTGTGCGCATCACTGGCCAACTGAATTTGGCAACTGACCAATGGCTCAGACATTAAGCTCTGAACTATCTGGACCATCAGATGTGCACACACAAGAAAAAAGGCAGAAAATGAGAAAAATGTTGCACAGACCCCTTCATCAGAGCATGGAGGAGAAGTTGAGATGTTCCCTCAGAAGATCTAGAAGAATCTTCTCTGCACAAGCAAGGAAGAAGTTGATCCTCTTCGAAAGGTAGGACCTTTCCAGATCTATACGTGTGTTATGTTTGGAATTGAGAAGATGGGGTGTGGATTTGCTGTGTCAAGTGTGTGGATTTGGGGAGATTAGGTGCAGGATTTTGGGTTTGCTGTGTGTGTGTATTTGGGGGGAAGGTGAGGAAGGGTGGGTTTGCTGTGTGTCTGATTTTGGGCCATGAGCCTCAAAGTATTCCTTCTGTCTGATAGCGCATTCATGAGCTATAAAAGAAAAAGGAGGACAGAGAAATGTTGTGTACCCCTACTCTGCTTTAGGGTGAAACCAGCACTTCATTAAAATTGTGCGCATCACTGGCCAACTGAATTTGGCGACTGACCAATGGCTCAGACATTAAGCTCTGAACTATCTGGACCATCAGATGTGCACACACAAGAAAAAAGGCAAAAAATGAGAAAAGTGTGGCACAGACCCCTTTATCAGGGTATGGAGGAGAAGTTGAGATGTTCCCTCAAAAGATCTAGAAGAATCTTCTCTGCACAAGCAAGGAAGAAGTTGATCCTCTTCGAAAGGTAGGACCTTTCCAGATCTATACTTGTGTTATGTTTGGAATTGAGAAGTTGTTGTGTGAATTTGCTGTGTCAAGTGTGTGGATTTGGGGAGAATATGTGCAGGATTTTGGGTTTGCTGTGTGTGTATTTGGGGGGAAGGTGAGGAAGGGTGGGTTTGCTGTGTGTCTGATTTTGGGCCATGAGCCTCAAAGTATTCCTCCTGTCTGATAGCGCATTCATGTGCTATAAAAGAAAAAGGAGGACAGAGAAATGTTATGTACCCCTACTCTTCTTTAGGGTGAAACCAGCACTTCATTAAAATTGTGCGCATCACTGGCCAACTGAATTTGGCGGCTGACCAATGGCTCAGACATTAAGCTCTGAACTATCTGGACCATCAGATGTGCACACACAAGAAAAAAGGCAGAAAATGAGAAAAGTGTTGCACAGATCCCTTCATCAGAGCATGGTGGAGAAGTTGAGATGTTCCCTCAGAAGATCTAGAAGAATCTTCTCTGCACAAGCAAGGAAGAAGTTGATCCTCTTCGAAAGGTAGGACCTTTCCAGATCTATACTTGTGTTATGTTTGGAATTGAGAAGTTGGGGTGTGGATTTGCTGTGTCAAGTGTGTGGATTTGGGGAGAGTAGGTGCAGGATTTTGGGTTTGCTGTGTGTGTATTTGGGGGGAAGGTGAGGAAGGGTGGGTTTGCTGTGTGTCTGATTTTGGGCCATGAGCCTCAAAGTATTCCTCCTGTCTGATAGCGCATTCATGTGCTATAAAAGAAAAAGGAGGACAGAGAAATGTTATGTACCCCTACTCTTCTTTAGGGTGAAACCAGCACTTCATTAAAATTGTGCGCATCACTGGCCAACTGAATTTGGCGGCTGACAATGGCTCAGACATTAAGCTCTGAACTATCTGGACCATCAGATGTGCACACACAAGAAAAAAGGCAGAAAATTAGAAAGGTGTTGCACAGACCCCTTCATCAGAGCATGGAGGAGAAGTTGAGATGTTCCCTCAGAAGATCTAGAAGAATCTTCTCTGCACAAGCAAGGAAGAAGTTGATCCTCTTCGAAAGGTAGGACCTTTCCAGATCTATACTTGTGTTATGTTTGGAATTGAGAAGTTGGGGTGTGGATTTGCTGTGTCAAGTGTGTGGATTTGGGGAGAGTAGGTGCAGGATTTTGGGATTGCTGTGTGTGTGTATTTGGGGGGAAGGTGAGGAAGGGTGGGTTTGCTGTGTGTCTGATTTTGGGCCATGAGCCTCAAAGTATTCCTCCTGTCTGATAGCCCATTCATGTGCTATAAAAGAAAAAGGAGGACAAAGAAATGTTATGTACCCCTACTCTGCTTTAGGGTGAAGCCAGCGCTTCATTAAAATTGTGCGCATCACTGGCCAACTGAATTTGGCAACTGACCAATGGCTCAGACATTAAGCTCTGAACTATCTGGACCATCAGATGTGCACACACAAGAAAAAAGGCAGAAAATGAGAAAAATGTTGCACAGACCTCTTCATCAGAGCATGGAGGAGAAGTTGAGATGTTCCCTCAGAAGATCTAGAAGAATCTTCTCTGCACAAGCAAGGAAGAAGTTGATCGTCTTCGAAAGGTAGGACCTTTCCAGATCTGTACTTGTGTTATGTTTGGAATTGAGAAGTTGGGGTGTGGGTTTGCTGTGTCAAGTGTGTGGATTTGGGGAGAGTATGTGCAGGATTTTGGGTTTGCTGTGTGTGTATTTGGGGGGAAGGTGAGGAAGGGTGGGTTTGCTGTGTGTGTTGATTTTGGGCCATAAGTCTCAAAGTATTCCTCCTGTCTGATAGCGCATTCATGTGCTATAAAAGAAAAAGGAGGACAGAGAAATGTTATGTACCCTTACTCTGCTTTAGGGTGAAGCCAGCACTTCATTAAAATTGTGCGCATCACTGGCCAACTGAATTTGGCAGCTGACAATGGCTCAGACATTAAGCTCTGAACTATCTGGACCATCAGATCTGCACACACAAGAAAAAAGGCAGAAAATTAGAAAAGTGTTGCACAGATCCCATCATCAGAGCAAGGTGGAGAAGTTGAGATGTTCCCTCAGAAGATCTAGAAGATTCTTCTCTGCACAAGCAAGGAAGAAGTTGATCCTCTTCGAAAGGTAGGACCTTTCTAGATCTATACTTGTGTTATGTTTGGAATTGAGAAGTTGGGGTGTGGATTTGCTGTGTCAAGTGTGTGGATTTGGGGAGAGTATGTGCAGGATTTTGGGTTTGCTGTGTGTGTATTTGGGGGGAAGGTGAGGAAGGGTGGGTTTGCTGTGTGTCTGATTTTGGGCCATGAGCCTCAAAGTATTCCTCCTGTCTGATAGCGCATTCATGTGCTATAAAAGAAAAAGGAGGACAGAGAAATGTTATGTACCCCTACTCTGCTTTAGGGTGAAGCCAGCGCTTCATTAAAATTGTGCGCATCACTGGCCAACTGAATTTGGCGGCTGACAATGGCTCAGACATTAAGCTCTGAACTATCTGGACCATCAGATGTGCACACACAAGAAAAAAGGCAGAAAATGAGAAAAGTGTTGCACAGATCCCTTCATCAGAGCATGGTGGAGAAGTTGAGATGTTCCCTCAGAAGATCTAGAAGAATCTTCTCTGCACAAGCAAGGAAGAAGTTGATCCTCTTCGAAAGGTAGGACCTTTCCAGATCTATACGTGTGTTATGTTTGGAATTGAGAAGTTGGGGTGTGGATTTGCTGTGTCAAGTGTGTGGATTTGGGGAGAGTAGGTGCAGGATTTTGGGTTTGCTGTGTGTGTGTATTTGGGGGGAAGGTGAGGAAGGGTGGGTTTGCTGTGTGTCTGATTTTGGGCCATGAGCCTCAAAGTATTCCTCCTGTCTGATAGCGCATTCATGTGCTATAAAAGAAAAAGGAGGACAGAGAAATGTTATGTACCCCTACTCTGCTTTAGGGTGAAGCCAGCGCTTCATTAAAATTGTGCGCATCACTGGCCAACTGAATTTGGCAACTGACCAATGGCTCTGACATTAAGCTCTGAACTATCTGGACCATCAGATGTGCACACACAAGAAAAAAGGCAGAAAATGAGAAAAATGTTGCACAGACCCCTTCATCAGAGCATGGAGGAGAAGTTGAGATGTTCCCTCAAAAGATCTAGAAGAATCTTCTCTGCACAAGCAAGGAAGAAGTTGATAGTCTTCGAAAGGTAGGACCTTTCCAGATCTGTACTTGTGTTATGTTTGGAATTGAGAAGTTGGGGTGTGGGTTTGCTGTGTCCAGTGTGTGGATTTGGGGAGAGTATGTGCAGGATTTTGGGTTTGCTGTGTGTGTATTTGGGGGGAAGGTGAGGAAGGGTGGGTTTGCTGTGTGTGTTGATTTTGGGCCATAAGTCTCAAAGTATTCCTCCTGTCTGATAGCGCATTCATGTGCTATAAAAGAAAAAGGAGGACAGAGAAATGTTATGTACCCCTACTCTGCTTTAGGGTGAAGCCAGCACTTCATTAAAATTGTGCGCATCACTGGCCAACTGAATTTGGCAGCTGACAATGGCTCAGACATTAAGCTCTGAACTATCTGGACCATCAGATGTGCACACACAAGAAAAAAGGCAGAAAATTAGAAAAGTGTTGCACAGATCCCTTCATCAGAGCATGGTGGAGAAGTTGAGATGTTCCCTCAGAAGATCTAGAAGATTCTTCTCTGCACAAGCAAGGAAGAAGTTGATCCTCTTCGAAAGGTAGGACCTTTCTAGATCTATACTTGTGTTATGTTTGGAATTGAGAAGTTGGGGTGTGGATTTGCTGTGTCAAGTGTGTGGATTTGGGGAGAGTATGTGCAGGATTTTGGGTTGGCTGTGTGTGTATTTGGGGGGAAGGTGAGGAAGGGTGGGTTTGCTGTGTGTCTGATTTTGGGCCATGAGCCTCAAAGTATTCCTCCTGTCTGATAGCGCATTCATGAGCTATAAAAGAAAAAGGAGGACAGAGAAATGTTATGTACCCCTACTCTGCTTTAGGGTGAAGCCAGCGCTTCATTAAAATTGTGCGCATCACTGGCCAACTGAATTTGGCGGCTGACAATGGCTCAGACATTAAGCTCTGAACTATCTGGACCATCAGATGTGCACACACAAGAAAAAAGGCAGAAAATGAGAAAAGTGTTGCACAGATCCCTTCATCAGAGCATGGTGGAGAAGTTGAGATGTTCCCTCAGAAGATCTAGAAGAATCTTCTCTGCACAAGCAAGGAAGAAGTTGATCCTCTTCGAAAGGTAGGACCTTTCCAGATCTATACGTGTGTTATGTTTGGAATTGAGAAGTTCGGGTGTGGATTTGCTGTGTCAAGTGTGTGGATTTGGGGAGAGTATGTGCAGGATTTTGGGTTTGCTGTGTGTGTGTATTTGGGGGGAAGGTGAGGAAGGGTGGGTTTGCTGTGTGTCTGATTTTGGGCCATGAGCCTCAAAGTATTCCTCCTGTCTGATAGCGCATTCATGTGCTATAAAAGAAAAAGGAGGACAGAGAAATGTTATGTACCCCTACTCTTCTTTAGGGTGAAACCAGCACTTCATTAAAATTGTGCGCATCACTGGCCAACTGAATTTGGCGGCTGACCAATGGCTCAGACATTAAGCTCTGAACTATCTGGACCATCAGATGTGCACACACAAGAAAAAAGGCAGAAAATTAGAAAAGTGTTACACAGACCCCTTCATCAGAGCATGGAGGAGAAGTTGAGATGTTCCCTCAGAAGATCTAGAAGAATCTTCTCTGCACAAGCAAGGAAGAAGTTGATCCTCTTCGAAAGGTAGGACCTTTCCAGATCTATACGTGTGTTATGTTTGGAATTGAGAAGTTGGGGTGTGGATTTGCTGTGTCAAGTGTGTGGATTTGGGGAGAGTAGGTGCAGGATTTTGGGTTTGCTGTGTGTGTGTATTTGGGGGGAAGGTGAGGAAGGGTGGGTTTGCTGTGTGTCTGATTTTGGGCCATAAGCCTCAAAATATTCCTCCTGTCTGATAGCGCATTCATGTGCTATAAAAGAAAAAGGAGGACAGAGAAATGTTATGTACCACTACTCTTCTTTAGGGTCAAACAAGCACTTCATTAAAATTGTGCGCATCACTGGCCAACTGAATTTGGCAACTGACCAATGGCTCAGACATTAAGCTCTGAACTATCTGGACCATCAGATGTGCACACACAAGAAAAAAGGCAGAAAATGAGAAAAATGTTGCACAGACCCCTTCATCAGAGCATGGAGGAGAAGTTGAGATGTTCCCTCAGAAGATCTAGAAGAATCTTCTCTGCACAAGCAAGGAAGAAGTTGATCCTCTTCGAAAGGTAGGACCTTTCCAGATCTATACGTGTGTTATGTTTGGAATTGAGAAGATGGGGTGTGGATTTGCTGTGTCAAGTGTGTGGATTTGGGGAGAGTAGGTGCAGGATTTTGGGTTTGCTGTGTGTGTGTATTTGGGGGGAAGGTGAGGAAGGGTGGGTTTGCTGTGTGTCTGATTTTGGGCCATAAGCCTCAAAATATTCCTCCTGTCTGATAGCGCATTCATGTGCTATAAAAGAAAAAGGAGGACAGAGAAATGTTATGTACCCCTACTCTTCTTTAGGGTCAAACCAGCACTTCATTAAAATTGTGCGCATCACTGGCCAACTGAATTTGGCAACTGACCAATGGCTCAGACATTAAGCTCTGAACTACCTGGACCATCAGATGTGCACACACAAGAAAAAAGGCATAAAATTTGAAAAGTGTTGCACAGACCCCTTTATCAGAGCATGGAGGAGAAGTTGAGATGTTCCCTCAGAAGATCTAGAAGAATCTTCTCTGCACAAGCAAGGAAGAAGTTGATCGTCTTCGAAAGGTAGGACCTTTCCAGATCTATACTTGTGTTATGTTTGGAATTTAGAAGTTGGGGTGTGGGTTTGCTGTGTCAAGTGTGTGGATTTGGGGAGAGTATGTGCAGGATTTTGGGTTTGCTGTGTGTGTATTTGGAGGGAAGGTGAGGAAGGGTGGGTTTTTCTGTGTGTGTTGATTTTGGGCCATAAGTCTCAAAGTATTCCTCCTGTCTGATAGCGCATTCATGTGCTATAAAAGAAAAAGGAGGACAGAGAAATGTTATGTACCCCTACTCTGCTTTATGGTGAAGCCAGCACTTCATTAAAATTGTGCGCATTACTGGCCAACTGAATTTGGCAGCTGACAATGGCTCAGACATTAAGCTCTGAACTATCTGGACCATCAGATGTGCACACACAAGAAAAAAGGCAGAAAATGAGAAAAGTGTTGCACAGATCCCTTCATCAAAGCATGGTGGAGAAGTTGAGATGTTCCCTCAGAAGATCTAGAAGAATCTTCTCTGCACAAGCAAGGAAGAAGTTGATCCTTTTCGAAAGGTACGACCTTTCCAGATCTATACGTGTGTTATGTTTGGAATTGAGAAGTTGGGGTGTGGATTTGCTGTGTCAAGTGTGTGGATTTGGGGAGAGTAGGTGCAGGATTTTGGGTTTGCTGTGTGTGTGTATTTGGGGGGAAGGTGAGGAAGGGTGGGTTTGCTGTGTGTCTGATTTTGGGCCATGAGCCTCAAAGTATTCCTCCTGTCTGATAGCGCATTCATGAGCTATAAAAGAAAAAGGAGGACAGAGAAATGTTATGTACCCCTACTCTGCTTTAGGGTGAAGCCAGCGCTTCATTAAAATTGTGCGCATCACTGGCCAACTGAATTTGGCGGCTGACAATGGTTCAGACATTAAGCTCTGAACTATCTGGACCATCAGATGTGCACACACAAGAAAAAAGGCAGAAAATGAGAAAAGTGTTGCACAGATCCCTTCATCAGAGCATGGTGGAGAAGTTGAGATGTTCCCTCAGAAGATCTAGAAGAATCTTCTCTGCACAAGCAAGGAAGAAGTTGATCCTCTTCGAAAGGTAGGACCTTTCCAGATCTATACGTGTGTTATGTTTGGAATTGAGAAGTTGGGGTGTGGATTTGCTGTGTCAAGTGTGTGGATTTGGGGAGAGTAGGTGCAGGATTTTGGGTTTGCTGTGTGTGTGTATTTGGGGGGAAGGTGAGGAAGGGTGGGTTTGCTGTGTGTCTGATTTTGGGCCATGAGCCTCAAAGTATTCCTCCTGTCTGATAGCGCATTCATGTGCTATAAAAGAAAAAGGAGGACAGAGAAATGTTATGTACCCCTACTCTTCTTTAGGGTGAAACCAGCACTTCATTAAAATTGTGCGCATCACTGGCCAACTGAATTTGGCGGCTGACCAATGGCTCAGACATTAAGCTCTGAACTATCTGGACCATCAGATGTGCACACACAAGAAAAAAGGCAGAAAATTAGAAAGGTGTTGCACAGACCCCTTCATCAGAGCATGGAGGAGAAGTTGAGATGTTCCCTCAGAAGATCTAGAAGAATCTTCTCTGCACAAGCAAGGAAGAAGTTGATCCTCTTCGAAAGGTAGGACCTTTCCAGATCTATACGTGTGTTATGTTTGGAATTGAGAAGTTGGGGTGTGGATTTGCTGTGTCAAGTGTGTGGATTTGGGGAGAGTAGGTGCAGGATTTTGGGTTTGCTGTGTGTGTGTATTTGGGGGGAAGGTGAGGAAGGGTGGGTTTGCTGTGTGTCTGATTTTGGGCCATAAGCCTCAAAATATTCCTCCTGTCTGATAGCGCATTCATGTGCTATAAAAGAAAAAGGAGGACAGAGAAATGTTATCTACCCCTACTCTTCTTTAGGGTCAAACAAGCACTTCATTAAAATTGTGCGCATCACTGGCCAACTGAATTTGGCAACTGACCAATGGCTCAGACATTAAGCTCTGAACTATCTGGACCATCAGATGTGCACACACAAGAAAAAAGGCAGAAAATGAGAAAAATGTTGCACAGACCCCTTCATCAGAGCATGGAGGAGAAGTTGAGATGTTCCCTCAGAAGATCTAGAAGAATCTTCTCTGCACAAGAAAGGAAGAAGTTGATCCTCTTCGAAAGGTAGGACCTTTCCAGATCTATACGTGTGTTATGTTTGGAATTGAGAAGATGGGGTGTGGATTTGCTGTGTCAAGTGTGTGGATTTGGGGAGAGTAGGTGCAGGATTTTGGGTTTGCTGTGTGTGTGTATTTGGGGGGAAGGTGAGGAAGGGTGGGTTTGCTGTGTGTCTGATTTTGGGCCATAAGCCTCAAAATATTCCTCCTGTCTGATAGCGCATTCATGTGCTATAAAAGAAAAAGGAGGACAGAGAAATGTTATGTACCCCTACTCTTCTTTAGGGTCAAACCAGCACTTCATTAAAATTGTGCGCATCACTGGCCAACTGAATTTGGCAACTGACCAATGGCTCAGACATTAAGCTCTGAACTACCTGGACCATCAGATGTGCACACACAAGAAAAAAGGCAGAAAATTTGAAAAGTGTTGCACAGACCCCTTTATCAGAGCATGGAGGAGAAGTTGAGATGTTCCCTCAGAAGATCTAGAAGAATCTTCTCTGCACAAGCAAGGAAGAAGTTGATCGTCTTCGAAAGGTAGGACCTTTCCAGATCTATACTTGTGTTATGTTTGGAATTGAGAAGTTGGGGTGTGGGTTTGCTGTGTCAAGTGTGTGGATTTGGGGAGAGTATGTGCAGGATTTTGGGTTTGCTGTGTGTGTATTTGGAGGGAAGGTGAGGAAGGGTGGGTTTTTCTGTGTGTGTTGATTTTGGGCCATAAAACTCAAAGTATTCCTCCTGTCTGATAGCGCATTCATGTGCTATAAAAGAAAAAGGAGGACAGAGAAATGTTATGTACCCCTACTCTGCTTTATGGTGAAGCCAGCACTTCATTAAAATTGTGCGCATCACTGGCCAACTGAATTTGGCAGCTGACAATGGCTCAGACATTAAGCTCTGAACTATCTGGACCATCAGATGTGCACACACAAGAAAAAAGGCAGAAAATGAGAAAAGTGTTGCACAGATCCCTTCATCAAAGCATGGTGGAGAAGTTGAGATGTTCCCTCAGAAGATCTAGAAGAATCTTCTCTGCACAAGCAAGGAAGAAGTTGATCCTCTTCGAAAGGTAGGACCTTTCCAGATCTATACGTGTGTTATGTTTGGAATTGAGAAGTTGGGGTGTGGATTTGCTGTGTCAAGTGTGTGGATTTGGGGAGAGTAGGTGCAGGATTTTGGGTTTGCTGTGTGTGTGTATTTGGGGGGAAGGTGAGGAAGGGTGGGTTTGCTGTGTGTCTGATTTTGGGCCATGAGCCTCAAAGTATTCCTCCTGTCTGATAGCGCATTCATGAGCTATAAAAGAAAAAGGAGGACAGAGAAATGTTATGTACCCCTACTCTGCTTTAGGGTGAAGCCAGCGCTTCATTAAAATTGTGCGCATCACTGGCCAACTGAATTTGGCGGCTTACAATGGCTCAGACATTAAGCTCTGAACTATCTGGACCATCAGATGTGCACACACAAGAAAAAAGGCAGAAAATGAGAAAAGTGTTGCACAGATCCCTTCATCAGAGCATGGTGGAGAAGTTGAGATGTTCCCTCAGAAGATCTAGAAGAATCTTCTCTGCACAAGCAAGGAAGAAGTTGATCCTCTTCGAAAGGTAGGACCTTTCCAGATCTATACGTGTGTTATGTTTGGAATTGAGAAGTTGGGGTGTGGATTTGCTGTGTCAAGTGTGTGGATTTGGGGAGAGTAGGTGCAGGATTTTGGGTTTGCTGTGTGTGTGTATTTGGGGGGAAGGTGAGGAAGGGTGGGTTTGCTGTGTGTCTGATTTTGGGCCATGAGCCTCAAAGTATTCCTCCTGTCTGATAGCGCATTCATGTGCTATAAAAGAAAAAGGAGGACAGAGAAATGTTATGTACCCCTACTCTTCTTTAGGGTGAAACCAGCACTTCATTAAAATTGTGCGCATCACTGGCCAACTGAATTTGGCGGCTGACCAATGGCTCAGACATTAAGCTATGAACTATCTGGACCATCAGATGTGCACACACAAGAAAAAAGGCAGAAAATTAGAAAGGTGTTGCACAGACCCCTTCATCAGAGCATGGAGGAGAAGTTGAGATGTTCCCTCAGAAGATCTAGAAGAATCTTCTCTGCACAAGCAAGGAAGAAGTTGATCGTCTTCGAAAGGTAGGACCTTTCTAGATCTATACGTGTGTTATGTTTGGAATTCAGAAGTTGGGGTGTGGATTTGCTGTGTCAAGTGTGTGGATTTGGGGAGAGTAGGTGCAGGATTTTGGGTTTGCTGTGTGTGTGTATTTGGGGGGAAGGTGAGGAATGGTGGGTTTGCTGTGTGTCTGATTTTGGGCCATAAGCCTCAAAATATTCCTCCTGTCTGATAGCGCAGTCATGTGCTATAAAAGAAAAAGGAGGACAGAGAAATGTTATGTACCCCTACTCTTCTTTAGGGTCAAACAAGCACTTCATTAAAATTGTGCGCATCACTGGCCAACTGAATTTGGCAACTGACCAATGGCTCAGACATTAAGCTCTGAACTATCTGGACCATCAGATGTGCACACACAAGAAAAAAGGCAGAAAATGAGAAAAATGTTGTACAGACCCCTTCATCAGAGCATGGAGGAGAAGTTGAGATGTTCCCTCAGAAGATCTAGAAGAATCTTTTCTGCACAAGCAAGGAAGAAGTTGATCCTCTTCGAAAGGTAGGACCTTTCCAGATCTATACGTGTGTTATGTTTGGAATTGAGAAGTTGGGGTGTGGATTTGCTGTGTCAAGTGTGTGGATTTGGGGAGAGTAGGTGCAGGATTTTGGGTTTGAGGTGTGTGTGTATTTGGGGGAAAGGTGAGGAAGGGTGGGTTTGCTGTGTGTCTGATTTTGGGCCATGAGCCTCAAAGTATTCCTCCTGTCTGATAGCGCATTCATGTGCTATAAAAGAAAAAGGAGGACAGAGAAATGTTATGTACCCCTACTCTTCTTTAGGGTGAAACCAGCACTTCATTAAAATTGTGCGCATCACTGGCCAACTGAATTTGGCGGCTGACCAATGGCTCAGACATTAAGCTCTGAACTATCTGGACCATCAGATGTGCACACACAAGAAAAAAGGCAGAAAATTAGAAAAGTGTTGCACAGACCCCTTCATCAGAGCATGGAGGAGAAGTTGAGATGTTCCCTCAGAAGATCTAGAAGAATCTTCTCTGCACAAGCAAGGAAGAAGTTGATCGTCTTCGAAAGGTAGGACCTTTCCAGATCTATACTTGTGTTATGTTTGGAATTGAGAAGTTGGGGTGTGGATTTGCTGTGTCAAGTGTGTGGATTTGGGGAGAGTAGGTGCAGGATTTTGGGTTTGCTGTGTGTGTGTATTTGGGGGGAAGGTGAGGAAGGGTGGGTTTGCTGTGTGTCTGATTTTGGGCCATAAGCCTCAAAATATTCCGCCTGTCTGATAGCGCATTCATGTGCTATAAAAGAAAAAGGAGGACAGAGAAATGTTATGTACCCCTACTCTTCTTTAGGGTCAAACAAGCACTTCATTAAAATTGTGCGCATCACTGGCCAACTGAATTTGGCAACTGACCAATGGCTCAGACATTACGCTCTGAACTATCTGGACCATCAGATGTGCACACACAAGAAAAAAGGCAGAAAAAAGGCAGAAAAAAATGTTGCACAGACCCCTTCATCAGAGCATGGAGGAGAAGTTGAGATGTTCCCTCAGAAGATCTAGAAGAATCTTCTCTGCACAAGCAAGGAAGAAGTTGATCGTCTTCGAAAGGTAGGACCTTTCCAGATCTATACTTGTGTTATGTTTGGAATTGAGAAGTTGGGGTGTGGGTTTGCTGTGTCAAGTGTGTGGATTTGGGGAGAGTATGTGCAGGATTTTGGGTTTGCTGTGTGTGTATTTGGAGGGAAGGTGAGGAAGGGTGGGTTTTTCTGTGTGTGTTGATTTTGGGCCATAAGTCTCAAAGTATTCCTCCTGTCTGATAGCGCATTCATGTGCTATAAAAGAAAAAGGAGGACAGAGAAATGTTATGTACCCCTACTCTTCTTTAGGGTGAAACCAGCACTTCATTAAAATTGTGCGCATCACTGGCCAACTGAATTTGGCAGCTGACCAATGGCTCAGACATTAAGCTCTGAACTATCTGGACCATCAGATGTGCACACACAAGAAAAAAGGCAGAAAATTAGAAAGGTCTTGCACAGACCCCTTCATCAGAGCTTGGAGGAGAAGATGAGATGTTCCCTCAGAAGATCTAGAAGAATCTTCTCTGCACAAGCAAGGAAGAAGTTGATCGTCTTCGAAAGGTAGGACCTTTCCAGATCTATACTTGTGTTATGTTTGGAATTGAGAAGTTGGGGTGTGGATTTGCTGTGTCAAGTGTGTGGATTTAGGGAGAGTAGGTGCAGGATTTTGGGTTTGCTGTGTGTGTATTTGGGGGGAAGGTGAGGAAGGGTGGGTTTGCTGTGTGTCTGATTTTGGGCCATGAGCCTCAAAGTATTCCTCCTGTCTGCTAGCGCATTCATGAGCTATAAAAGAAAAAGGAGAATAGAGAAATGTTATGTACCCCTACTCTTCTTTAGGGTGAAACCAGCACTTCATTAAAATTGTGCGCATCACCGGCCAACTGAATTTGGCGGCTGACAATGGCTCAGACATTAAGCTCTGAACTATCTGGACCATCAGATGTGCACACACAAGAAAAAAGGCAGAAAATGAGAAAAATGTTGCACAGACCCCTTCATCAGAGCATGGAGGAGAAGTTGAGATGTTCCCTCAGAAGATCTAGAAGAATCTTCTCTGCACAAGCAAGGAAGAAGTTGATCCTCTTAGAAAGGTAGGACCTTTCCAGATCTATACGTGTGTTATGTTTGGAATTGAGAAGTTGGGGTGTGGATTTGCTGTGTCAAGTGTGTGGATTTGGGGAGAGTAGGTGCAGGATTTTGGGTTTGCTGTGTATGTGTATTTGGGGGGAAGGTGAGGAAGGGTGGGTTTGCTGTGTGTCTGATTTGGGCCATGAGCCTCAAAGTATTCCTCCTGTCTGCTAGCGCATTCATGAGCTATAAAAGAAAAAGGAGAATAGAGAAATGTTATGTACCCCTACTCTTCTTTAGGGTGAAACCAGCACTTCATTAAAATTGTGCGCATCACTGGCCAAATGAATTTGGCGGCTGACCAATGGCTCAGACATTAAGCTCTTAACTACCTGGACCATCAGATGTGCACACACAAGAAAAAAGGCAGAAAATTTGAAAAGTGTTGTACAGACCCCTTCATCAGAGCATGGAGGAGAAGTTGAGATGTTCCCTCAGAAGATCTAGAAGAATCTTCTCTGCACAAGCAAGGAAGAAGTTGATCGTCTTCGAAAGGTAGGACCTTTCCAGATCTATACTTGTGTTATGTTTGGAATTGAGAAGTTGGGGTGTGGATTTGCTGTGTCAAGTGTGTGGATTTGGGGAGAGTAGGTGCAGGATTTTGGGTTTGCTGTGTGTGTATTTGGGGGGAAGGTGAGGAAGGGTGGGTTTGCTGTGTGTCTGATTTTGGGCCATGAGCCTCAAAGTATTCCTCCTGTCTGATAGCACATTCATCAGCTATAACAGAAAAAGGAGGACAAAGAAATGTTATGTACCCCTACTCTTCTTTAGGGTGAAGCCAGCACTTCATTAAAATTGTGCGCATCACTGGCCAACTGAATTTGGCAGCTGACAATGGCTCAGAGATTAAGCTCTGAACTATCTGGACCATCAGATGTTGACACACAAGAAAAAAGGCAGAAAATTAGAAAATTGTTGCACAGACCCCTTCATCAGAGCATGGAGGAGAAGTTGAGATGTTCCCTCAGAAGATCTAGAAGAATCTTCTCTGCACAAGCAAGGAAGAAGTTGATCCTCTTCGAAAGGTAGGACCTTTCCAGATCTATACGTGTGTTATGTTTGGAATTCAGAAGTTGGGGTGTGGATTTGCTGTGTCAAGTGTGTGGATTTGGGGAAAGTAGGTGCAGGATTTTGGGTTTGCTGTGTGTGTGTATTTGGGGGGAAGGTGAGGAAGGGTGGGTTTGCTGTGTGTCTGATTTTGGGCCATGAGCCTCAAAGTATTCCTCCTGTCTGATAGCGCATTCATGAGCTATAAAAGAAAAAGGAGGACAGGGAAGTGTTGTGTTCCCCTTCTCTGCTTTAGGGTGAAGCCAGATCTTCATTAAAATTGTGCGCATCACTGGCCAACTGAATTTGGCAGCTGACCAATGGATCAGAACTATCTGGACCATCAGATGTGCACACACAAGAAAAAAGGCAGAAAATGAGAAAAGTGTTGCACAGACCCCTTCATCAGAGCATGGAGAAGTTGAGATGTTCCCTCAGAAGATCTAGAAGAATCTTCTCTGCACAAGCAAGGAAGAAGTTGATCCTCTTCAAAAGGTAGGACCTTTCCAGGTCTATACTTGTGTTATGTTTGGAATTGAGAAGTTGGGGTGTGGATTTGCTGTGTCAAGTGTGTGGATTTGGGGAGAGTATGTGCAGGATTTTGGGTTTGCTGTATGTGTATTTGGGGGGAAGGTGAGTAAGGGTGGGTTTGCTGTGTGTCTGATTTTGGGCCATGAGCCTCAAAGTATTCCTCCTGTCTGATAGCCCATGTATGAGCTATAAAAGAAAAAGGAGGACAGAGAAATGTTATGTACCCCTACTCTTCTTTAGGGTCAAACCAGCACTTCATTAAAATTGTGCGCATCACTGGCCAACTGAATTTGGCAACTGACCAATGGCTCAGACATTAAGCTCTGAACTATCTGGACCATCAGATGTGCACACACAAGTAAAAAAGGCAGAAAATGAGAAAAGTGTTGCACAGACCCCTTCATCAGAGCATGGAGGAGAAGTTGAGATGTTTCATCTGAAGATCTAGAAGAATCTTCTCTGCACAAGCAAGGAAGAAGTTGATCCTCTTCGAAAGGTAGGACCTTTCCAGATCTATACGTGTGTTATGTTTGGAATTGAGAAGTTGGGGTGTGGATTTGCTGTGTCAAGTGTGTGGATTTGGGGAGTGTATGTGCAGGATTTTGGGTTTGCTGTATGTGTGTATTTGGGGTAAAGGTGAAAAAGGGTGGGTTTGCTGTGTGTTTGATTTTGGGCCATGAGCCTCAAAGTATTCCTCCTGTCTGATAGCGCATTCATGTGCTATAAAAGAAAAAGGAGGACAGAGAAATGTTATGTACCCCTACTCTGCTTTAGGGTGAAACCAGCACTTCATTAAAGTTGTGCGCATCACTGGCCAACTGAATTTGGCGACTGACCAATGGCTCAGACATTAAGCTCTGAACTATCTGCACCATCAGATGTGCACACACAAGAAAAAAGGCAGAAAATGAGAAAAGTGTTGCACAGACCACTTCATCAGAGCATGGTGGAGAAGTTGAGATGTTCCCTGAGAAGATCTAGAAGAATCTTCTCTGCACAAGCAAGGAAGAAGTTGATCCTCTTCGAAAGGTAGGACCTTTCCAGATCTATACTTGTGTTATGTTTGGAATTGAGAAGTTGGGGTGTGGATTTGCTGTGTCAAGTATGTGTATTTGGGGAGAGTAGGTGCAGGATTTTGGGTTTGCTGTGTGTGTATTTGGGGGGAAGGTGAGGAAGGGTGGGTTTGCTGTGTGTCTGATTTTGGGCCAAGAGCCTCAAAGTATTCCTCCTGTCTGATAGCCCATTTATGAGCTATAAAAGAAAAAGGAGGACAGAGAAATGTTATGTACCCCTACTCTGCTTTAGGGTGAAACCAGCACTTCACTAAAATTGTGCGCATCACTGGCCAACTGAATTTGGTGAATGACCAATAGCTCAGACATTAAGCTCTGAACTATCTGGACCATCAGATGTGCACACACAAGTAAAAAAGGCAGAAAATGAGAAAAGTGTTGCACAGACCCCTTCATCAGAGCATGGAGGAGAAGTTGAGATGTTCCCTCTGAAGATCTAGAAGAATCTTCTCTGCACAAGCAAGGAAGAAGTTGATCCTCTTCAAAAGGTAGGACCTTTCCAGATCTATACGTGTGTTATGTTTGGAATTGAGAAGTTGGGGTGTGGATTTGCTGTGTCAAGTGTGTGGATTTGGGGAGAGTAGGTGCAGGATTTTGGGTTTGCTGTGTGTGAATTTGGGGGAAGGTGAGGAAGGGTGGGTTTGCTGTGTGTCTGATTTTGGGCCATGAGCCTCAAAGTATTCCTCCTGTCTGATAGCGCATTCATGAGCTATAAAAGAAAGAGGAGGACAGAAAAATGTTGTGTACCCCTACTCTGCTTTAGGGTGAAACCAGCACTTCATTAAAATTGTGCGCATCACTGGCCAACTGAATTTGGCGACTGACCAATGGCTCAGACATTAAGCTCTGAACTATCTGGACTATCAGATGTGCACACACAAGAAAAAAGGCAGAAAATGAGAAAAGTGTTGCACAGACCCCTTCATCAGAGCATGGAGGAGAAGTTGAGATGTTCCCTCAGAAGATCTAGAAGAATCTTCTCTGCACAAGCAAGGAAGAAGTTGATCCTCTTTGAAAGGTAGGACCTATCCAGATCTATACTTGTGTTATGTTTGGAATTGAGAAGTTGGGGTGTGGATTTGCTGTGTCAAGTGTGTGGATTTGGGGAGAGTAGGTGCAGGATTTGGGGTTTGCTGTGTGTGTATTTGGGGGGAAGGTGAGGAAGGGTGGGTTTGCTATGTGTCTGATTTTGGGCCATAAGCCTCAAAATATTCCTCCTGTCTGATAGCGCATTCATGTGCTATAAAAGAAAAAGGAGGACAGAGAAATGTTATGTACCCCTTCTCTTCTTTAGGGTCAAACCAGCACTTCATTAAAATTGTGCGCATCACTGGCCAACTGAATTTGGCAACTGACCAATGGCTCAGACATTAAGCTCTGAACTATCTGGACCATCAGATGTGCACACACAAGAAAAAAGGCAGAAAATTTGAAAAATGTTGCACAGACCCCTTCATCAGAGCATGGAGGAGAAGTTGAGATGTTCCCTCAGAAGATCTAGAAGAATCTTCTCTGCACAAGCAAGGAAGAAGTTGATCCTCTTCGAAAGGTAGGACCTTTCTAGATCTATACTTGTGTTATGTTTGGAATTGAGAAGTTGGGGTGTGGATTTGCTGTTTCAAGTGTGTGGATTTGGGGAGAGTATGTGCAGGATTTTGGGTTTGCTGTGTGTGTATTTGGGGGGAAGGTGAGGAAGGGTGGGTTTGCTGTGTGTCTGATTTTGGGCCATGAGCCTCAAAGTATTCCTCCTGTCTGATAGCGCATTCATGAGCTATAAAATAAAAAGGAGGACAGAGAAATGTTATGTACCCCTACTCTGCTTTAGGGTGAAGCCAGCACTTCATTAAAATTGTGCGCATCACTGGCCAACTGAATTTGGCGGCTGACCAATGGCTCAGACATTAAGCTCTGAACTATCTGGACCATTAGATGTGCACACACAAGCAAAAAGGCAGAAAATTAGAAAAGTGTTGCACAGACCCCTTCATCAGAGCATGGAGGAGAAGTTGAGATGTTCCTTTAGAAGATCTATAAGAATCTTCTCTGCACAAGCAAGGAAGAAGTTGATCCTCTTCGAAAGGTAGGACCTTTCCAGATCTATACTTGTGTTATGTTTGGAATTGAGAAGTTGGGGTGTGGATTTGCTGTGTCAAGTGTGTGGATTTGGGGAGAGTAGGTGCAGGATTTTGGGTTTGCTGTGTGTGTGTATTTGGGGGGAAGGTGAGGAAGGGTGGGTTTGCTGTGTGTTTGATTTTGGGCCATAAGCCTCAATGTATTCCTCCTGTCTGATAGCGCATTCATGTGCTATAAAAGAAAAAGGAGGACAGAGAAATGTTATGTACCCCTACTCTGCTTTAGGGTGAAACCAGCACTTCACTAAAATTGTGCGCATCACTGGCCAACTGAATTTGGCGGCTGACCAATGGCTCAGACATTAAGCTCTGAACTATCTGGACCATCAGATGTGCACACACAAGTAAAAAAGGCAGAAAATGAGAAAAGTGTTGCACAGACCCCTTCATCAGAGCATGGAGGAGAAGTTGAGATGTTCCCTCTGAAGATCTAGAAGAATCTTCTCTGCACAAGCAAGGAAGAAGTTGATCCTCTTCAAAAGGTAGGACCTTTCCAGATCTATACGTGTGTTATGTTTGGAATTGAGAAGTTGGGGTGTGGATTTGCTGTGTCAAGTGTGTGGATTTGGGGAGAGTAGGTGCAGGATTTTGGGTTTGCTGTGTGTGAATTTGGGGGGAAGGTGAGGAAGGGTGGGTTTGCTGTGTGTCTGATTTTGGGCCATGAGCCTAAAAGTATTCCTCCTGTCTGATAGCGCATTCATGAGCTATAAAAGAAAGAGGAGGACAGAAAAATGTTGTGTACCCCTACTCTGCTTTAGGGTGAAACCAGCACTTCATTAAAATTGTGCGCATCACTGGCCAACTGAATTTGGCGACTGACCAATGGCTCAGACATTATGGACCATCAGATGTGCACACACAAGCAAAAAGGCAGAAAATTAGAAAAGTGTTGCACAGACCCCTTCATCAGAGCATGGAGGAGAAGTTGAGATGTTCCTTCAGAAGAGCTAGTAGAATCTTCTCTGCACAAGGAAGGAAGAAGTTGATCCTCTTCGAAAGGTAGGACCTTTCCAGATCTATGCTTGTGTTATGTTTGGAATTGAGAAGTTGGGGTGTGGATTTGCTGTGTCAATGTGTGTGGATTTTTGGAGAGTAGGTGCAGGATTTTGGGTTTGCTGTGTGTGTATTTGGGGGGAAGGTGGGAAAGGGTGGGTTTGCTGTGTCTCAAATTTTGGGCCATAAGCCTCAAAGTATTCCTCCTGTCTGATAGCGCATTCATGAGCTATAAAAGAAAAAGGAGGACAGAGAAATGTTATGTACCCCTACTCTGCTTTAGGGTGAAGCCAGCACTTCATTAAAATTGTGCGCATCACTGGCCAACTGAATTTGGCGGCTGACCAATGGCTCAGACATTAAGCTCTGAACTATCTGGACCATCAGATGTGCACACACAAGAAAAAAGGCAGAAAATGAGAAAAGTGTTGCACAGACCCCTTCATCAGAGCATGGAGGAGAAGTTGAGATGTTCCCTCAGAAGATCTAGAAGAATCTTCTCTGCACAAGGAAGGAAGAAGTTGATCCTCTTCGAAAGGTAGGACCTTTCCAGATCTATGCTTGTGTTAGGTTTGGAATTGAGAAGTTGGGGTGTGGATTTGCTGTGTCAAGTGTGTGGATTTGGGGAGAGTAGGTGCAGGATTTTGGGTTTGCTGTGTGTGTATTTGGGGGGAAGGTGAGGACGGTGGGTTTGCTGTGTGTTTGATTTTGGGCCATAAGCCTCAATGTATTCCTCCTGTCTGATAGCGCATTCATGAGCTATAAAAGAAAAAGGAGGACAGAGAAATGTTATGTACCCCTACTCTGCTTTAGGGGGAAGCCAGCACTTCATTAAAATTGTGTGCATCACTGGCCAACTGAATTTGGCGGCTGACCAATGGCTCAGATATTAAGCTCTGAACTATCTGGACCATCAGATGTGCACACACAAGAAAAAAGGCAGAAAATGAGAAATGTGTTGCACAGAACCCTTCATCAGAGCATGGAGGAGAAGTTGAGATGTTCCCTCAGAAGATCTAGAAGAATCTTCTCTGCACAAGCAAGGAAGAAGTTGATCCTCTTCGAAAGGTAGGACCTTTCCAGATCTATACTTGTGTTATGTTTGGAATTGAGAAGTTGGGGTGTGGATTTGCTGTGTCAAGTGTGTGGATTTGGGGAGAGTAGGTGCAGGATTTTGGGTTTGCTGTGTGTGTATTTGGGGGGAAGGTGAGGAAGGGTGGGTTTGCTGTGTGTTTGATTTTGGGCCATAAGCCTCAATGTATTCCTCCTGTCTGATAGCGCATTCATGTGCTATAAAAGAAAAAGGAGAACAGAGAAATGTTATGTACCCCTACTCTGCTTTAGGGTGAAGCCAGCACTTCATTAAAATTGTGCGCATCACTGGCCAACTGAATTTGGCGGCTGACCAATGGCTCAGACATTAAGCTCTGAACTATCTGGACCATCAGATGTGCACACACAAGAAAAAAGGCAGAAAATGAGAAATGTGTTGCACAGAACCCTTCATCAGAGCATGGAGGAGAAGTTGAGATGTTCCCTCAGAAGATCTAGAAGAATCTTCTCTGCACAAGCAAGGAAGAAGTTGATCCTCTTCGAAAGGTAGGACCTTTCCAGATCTATACTTGTGTTATGTTTGGAATTGAGAAGTTGGGGTGTGGATTTGCTGTGTCAAGTGTGTGGATGTGGGGAGAGTATGTGCAGGATTTTGGGTTTGCTGTGTGTGTGTATTTGGGGGGAAGGTGAGGAAGGGAGGGTTTGCTGTGTGTCTGATTTTGGGCCATGAGCCTCAAAGTATTCCTCCTGTCTGATAGCGCATTCATGAGCTATAAAAGAAAAAGGAGGACAGAGAAATGTTATGTACCCCTACTCTGCTTTAGGGTGAAGCCAGCACTTCATTAAAATTGTGCGCATCACTGGCCAACTGAATTTGGCGGCTGACCAATGGCTCAGACATTAAGCTCTGAACTATCTGGACCATCAGATGTGCACACACAAGAAAAAAGGCAGACAATGAGAAAAGTGTTGCACAGAACCCTTCATCAGAGCGTGGAGGAGAAGTTGAGATGTTCCCTCAGAAGATCTAGAAGAATCTTCTCTGCACAAGCAAGGAAGTAGTTGATCCTCTTCGAAAGGTAGGACCTTTCCAGATCTATACTTGTGTTATGTTTGGAATTGAGAAGTTGGGGTGTGGATTTGCTGTGTCAAGTGTGTGGATTTGGGGAGAGTATGTGCAGGATTTTGGGTTTGCTGTGTGTGTGTATTTGGGGGGAAGGTGAGGAAGTGTGGGTTTGCTGTGTGTCTGATTTTGGGCCATAAGCCTCAATGTATTCCTCCTGTCTGATAGCGCATTCATGAGCTATAAAAGAAAAAGGAGGACAGAGAAATGTTATGTACCCCTACTCTGCTTTAGGGGGAAGCCAGCACTTCATTAAAATTGTGTGCATCACTGGCCAACTGAATTTGGCGGCTGACCAATGGCTCAGATATTAAGCTCTGAACTATCTGGACCATCAGATGTGCACACACAAGAAAAAAGGCAGAAAATGAGAAATGTGTTGCACAGAACCCTTCATCAGAGCATGGAGGAGAAGTTGAGATGTTCCCTCAGAAGATCTAGAAGAATCTTCTCTGCACAAGCAAGGAAGAAGTTGATCCTCTTCGAAAGGTAGGACCTTTCCAGATCTATACTTGTGTTATGTTTGGAATTGAGAAGTTGGGGTGTGGATTTGCTGTGTCAAGTGTGTGGATTTGGGGAGAGTAGGTGCAGGATTTTGGGTTTGCTGTGTGTGTATTTGGGGGGAAGGTGAGGAAGGGTGGGTTTGCTGTGTGTTTGATTTTGGGCCATAAGCCTCAATGTATTCCTCCTGTCTGATAGCGCATTCATGTGCTATAAAAGAAAAAGAAGAACAGAGAAATGTTATGTACCCCTACTCTGCTTTAGGGTGAAACCAGCACTTCATTAAAATTGTGCGCATCACTGGCCAACTGAATTTGACGACTGACCAATGGCTCAGACATTAAGCTCTGAACTATCTGGACCATCAGATGTGCACACACAAGATAAAAGGCAGAAAATGAGAAAAGTGTTGCACAGACCCCTTCATCAGAGCATGGAGGAGAAGTTGAGATGTTCCCTCAGAAGATCTAGAAGAATCTTTTCTGCACAAGCAAGGAAGAAGTTGATCCTCTTCGAAAGGTAGGACCTTTCCAGATCTATACTTGTGTTATGTTTGGAATTGAGAAGTTGGGGTGTGGATTTGCTGTGTCAAGTGTGTGGATGTGGGGAGAGTATGTGCAGGATTTTGGGTTTGCTGTGTGTGTGTATTTGGGGGGAAGGTGAGGAAGGGAGGGTTTGCTGTGTGTCTGATTTTGGGCCATGAGCCTCAAAGTATTCCTCCTGTCTGATAGCGCATTCATGAGCTATAAAAGAAAAAGGAGGACAGAGAAATGTTATGTACCCCTACTCTGCTTTAGGGTGAAGCCAGCACTTCATTAAAATTGTGCGCATCACTGGCCAACTGAATTTGGCGGCTGACCAATGGCTCAGACATTAAGCTCTGAACTATCTGGACCATCAGATGTGCACACACAAGAAAAAAGGCAGAAAATGAGAAAAGTGTTGCACAGACCCCTTCATCAGAGCATGGAGGAGAAGTTGAGATGTTCCCTCAGAAGATCTAGAAGAATCTTCTCTGCACAAGGAAGGAAGAAGTTGATCCTCTTCGAAAGGTAGGACCTTTCCAGATCTATGCTTGTGTTAGTTTTGGAATTGAGAAGTTGGGGTGTGGATTTGCTGTGTCAATGTGTGTGGATTTGGGGAGAGTAGGTGCAGGATTTTGGGTTTGCTGTGTGTGTGTATTTGGGGGGAAGGTGGAAAAGGGTGGGATTGCTGTGTCTCTGATTTTGGGCCATAAGCCTCAAAGTATTCCTCCTGTCTGATAGCGCATTCATGTGCTATAAAAGAAAAAGGAGGACAGAGAAATGTTATGTACCCCTACTCTGCTTTAGGGTGAAGCCAGCACTTCATTAAAATTGTGCGCATCACTGGCCAACTGAATTTGGCGGCTGACCAATGGCTCAGACATTAAGCTCTGAACTATCTGGACCATCAGATGTGCACACACAAGAAAAAAGGCAGAAAATGAGAAAAGTGTTGCACAGACCCCTTCATCAGAGCATGGAGGAGAAGTTGAGATGTTCCCTCAGAAGATCTAGAAGAATCTTCTCTGCACAAGGAAGGAAGAAGTTGATCCTCTTCGAAAGGTAGGACCTTTCCAGATCTATGCTTGTGTTAGTTTTGGAATTGAGAAGTTGGGGTGTGGATTTGCTGTGTCAATGTGTGTGGATTTGGGGAGAGTAGGTGCAGGATTTTGGGTTTGCTGTGTGTGTGTATTTGGGGGGAAGGTGGAAAAGGGTGGGATTGCTGTGTCTCTGATTTTGGGCCATAAGCCTCAAAGTATTCCTCCTGTCTGATAGCGCATTCATGTGCTATAAAAGAAAAAGGAGGACAGAGAAATGTTATGTACCCCTACTCTGCTTTAGGGGGAAGCCAGCACTTCATTAAAATTGTGTGCATCACTGGCCAACTGAATTTGGCGGCTGAGCAATGGCTCAGATATTAAGCTCTGAACTATCTGGACCATCAGATGTGCACACACAAGAAAAAAGGCAGAAAATGAGAAATGTGTTGCACAGAACCCTTCATCAGAGCATGGAGGAGAAGTTGAGATGTTCCCTCAGAAGATCTAGAAGAATCTTCTCTGCACAAGCAAGGAAGAAGTTGATCCTCTTCGAAAGGTAGGACCTTTCCAGATCTATACTTGTGTTATGTTTGGAATTGAGAAGTTGGGGTGTGGATTTGCTGTGTCAAGTGTGTGGATTTGGGGAGAGTAGGTGCAGGATTTTGGGTTTGCTGTGTGTGTATTTGGGGGGAAGGTGAGGACGGTGGGTTTGCTGTGTGTCTGATTTTGGGCCATGAGCCTCAAAGTATTCCTCCTGTCTGATAGCGCATTCATGAGCTATAAAAGAAAAAGGAGGACAGAGAAATGTTATGTACCCCTACTCTGCTTTAGGGTGAAGCCAGCACTTCATTAAAATTGTGCGCATCACTGGCCAACTGAATTTGGCGGCTGACCAATGGCTCAGACATTAAGCTCTGAACTATCTGGACCATCAGATGTGCACACACAAGAAAAAAGGCAGACAATGAGAAAAGTGTTGCACAGAACCCTTCATCAGAGCGTGGAGGAGAAGTTGAGATGTTCCCTCAGAAGATCTAGAAGAATCTTCTCTGCACAAGCAAGGAAGTAGTTGATCCTCTTCGAAAGGTAGGACCTTTCCAGATCTATACTTGTGTTATGTTTGGAATTGAGAAGTTGGGGTGTGGATTTGCTGTGTCAAGTGTGTGGATTTGGGGAGAGTATGTGCAGGATTTTGGGTTTGCTGTGTGTGTGTATTTGGGGGGAAGGTGAGGAAGTGTGGGTTTGCTGTGTGTCTGATTTTGGGCCATAAGCCTCAATGTATTCCTCCTGTCTGATAGCGCATTCATGAGCTATAAAAGAAAAAGGAGGACAGAGAAATGTTATGTACCCCTACTCTGCTTTAGGGGGAAGCCAGCACTTCATTAAAATTGTGTGCATCACTGGCCAACTGAATTTGGCGGCTGACCAATGGCTCAGATATTAAGCTCTGAACTATCTGGACCATCAGATGTGCACACACAAGAAAAAAGGCAGAAAATGAGAAATGTGTTGCACAGAACCCTTCATCAGAGCATGGAGGAGAAGTTGAGATGTTCCCTCAGAAGATCTAGAAGAATCTTCTCTGCACAAGCAAGGAAGAAGTTGATCCTCTTCGAAAGGTAGGACCTTTCCAGATCTATACTTGTGTTATGTTTGGAATTGAGAAGTTGGGGTGTGGATTTGCTGTGTCAAGTGTGTGGATTTGGGGAGAGTAGGTGCAGGATTTGGGGTTTGCTGTGTGTGTATTTGGGGGGAAGGTGAGGAAGGGTGGGTTTGCTGTGTGTTTGATTTTGGGCCATAAGCCTCAATGTATTCCTCCTGTCTGATAGCGCATTCATGTGCTATAAAAGAAAAAGAAGAACAGAGAAATGTTATGTACCCCTACTCTGCTTTAGGGTGAAACCAGCACTTCATTAAAATTGTGCGCATCACTGGCCAACTGAATTTGACGACTGACCAATGGCTCAGACATTAAGCTCTGAACTATCTGGACCATCAGATGTGCACACACAAGATAAAAGGCAGAAAATGAGAAAAGTGTTGCACAGACCCCTTCATCAGAGCATGGAGGAGAAGTTGAGATGTTCCCTCAGAAGATCTAGAAGAATCTTTTCTGCACAAGCAAGGAAGAAGTTGATCCTCTTCGAAAGGTAGGACCTTTCCAGATCTATACTTGTGTTATGTTTGGAATTGAGAAGTTGGGGTGTGGATTTGCTGTGTCAAGTGTGTGGATGTGGGGAGAGTATGTGCAGGATTTTGGGTTTGCTGTGTGTGTGTATTTGGGGGGAAGGTGAGGAAGGGAGGGTTTGCTGTGTGTCTGATTTTGGGCCATGAGCCTCAAAGTATTCCTCCTGTCTGATAGCGCATTCATGAGCTATAAAAGAAAAAGGAGGACAGAGAAATGTTATGTACCCCTACTCTGCTTTAGGGTGAAGCCAGCACTTCATTAAAATTGTGCGCATCACTGGCCAACTGAATTTGGCGGCTGACCAATGGCTCAGACATTAAGCTCTGAACTATCTGGACCATCAGATGTGCACACACAAGAAAAAAGGCAGAAAATGAGAAAAGTGTTGCACAGACCCCTTCATCAGAGCATGGAGGAGAAGTTGAGATGTTCCCTCAGAAGATCTAGAAGAATCTTCTCTGCACAAGGAAGGAAGAAGTTGATCCTCTTCGAAAGGTAGGACCTTTCCAGATCTATGCTTGTGTTAGTTTTGGAATTGAGAAGTTGGGGTGTGGATTTGCTGTGTCAATGTGTGTGGATTTGGGGAGAGTAGGTGCAGGATTTTGGGTTTGCTGTGTGTGTGTATTTGGGGGGAAGGTGGAAAAGGGTGGGATTGCTGTGTCTCTGATTTTGGGCCATAAGCCTCAAAGTATTCCTCCTGTCTGATAGCGCATTCATGTGCTATAAAAGAAAAAGGAGGACAGAGAAATGTTATGTACCCCTACTCTGCTTTAGGGGGAAGCCAGCACTTCATTAAAATTGTGTGCATCACTGGCCAACTGAATTTGGCGGCTGAGCAATGGCTCAGATATTAAGCTCTGAACTATCTGGACCATCAGATGTGCACACACAAGAAAAAAGGCAGAAAATGAGAAATGTGTTGCACAGAACCCTTCATCAGAGCATGGAGGAGAAGTTGAGATGTTCCCTCAGAAGATCTAGAAGAATCTTCTCTGCACAAGCAAGGAAGAAGTTGATCCTCTTCGAAAGGTAGGACCTTTCCAGATCTATACTTGTGTTATGTTTGGAATTGAGAAGTTGGGGTGTGGATTTGCTGTGTCAAGTGTGTGGATTTGGGGAGAGTAGGTGCAGGATTTTGGGTTTGCTGTGTGTGTATTTGGGGGGAAGGTGAGGACGGTGGGTTTGCTGTGTGTTTGATTTTGGGCCATAAGCCTCAATGTATTCCTCCTGTCTGATAGCGCATTCATGTGCTATTAAAGAAAAAGGAGGACAGAGAAATGTTATGTACCCCTACTCTGCTTTAGGGTGAAGCCAGCACTTCATTAAAATTGTGCGCATCACTGGCCAACTGAATTTGACGACTGACCAATGGCTCAGACATTAAGCTCTGAACTATCTGGACCATCAGATGTGCACACACAAGATAAAAGGCAGAAAATGAGAAAAGTGTTGCACAGACCCCTTCATCAGAGCATGGAGGAGAAGTTGAGATGTTCCCTCAGAAGATCTAGAAGAATCTTTTCTGCACAAGCAAGGAAGAAGTTGATCCTCTTCGAAAGGTAGGACCTTTCCAGATCTATACTTGTGTTATGTTTGGAATTGAGAAGTTGGGGTGTGGATTTGCTGTGTCAAGTGTGTGGATGTGGGGAGAGTATGTGCAGGATTTTGGGTTTGTTGTGTGTGTGTATTTGGGGGGAAGGTGAGGAAGGGAGGGTTTGCTGTGTGTCTGATTTTGGGCCATGAGCCTCAAAGTATTCCTCCTGTCTGATAGCGCATTCATGTGCTATAAAAGAAAAAGGAGGACAGAGAAATGTTATGTACCCCTACTCTGCTTTAGGGTGAAGCCAGCACTTCATTAAAATTGTGCGCATCACTGGCCAACTGAATTTGACGACTGACCAATGGCTCAGACATTAAGCTCTGAACTATCTGGACCATCAGATGTGCACACACAAGATAAAAGGCAGAAAATGAGAAAAGTGTTGCACAGACCCCTTCATCAGAGCATGGAGGAGAAGTTGAGATGTTCCCTCAGAAGATCTAGAAGAATCTTTTCTGCACAAGCAAGGAAGAAGTTGATCCTCTTCGAAAGGTAGGACCTTTCCAGATCTATACTTGTGTTATGTTTGGAATTGAGAAGTTGGGGTGTGGATTTGCTGTGTCAAGTGTGTGGATGTGGGGAGAGTATGTGCAGGATTTTGGGTTTGTTGTGTGTGTGTATTTGGGGGGAAGGTGAGGAAGGGAGGGTTTGCTGTGTGTCTGATTTTGGGCCATGAGCCTCAAAGTATTCCTCCTGTCTGATAGCGCATTCATGAGCTATAAAAGAAAAAGGAGGACAGAGAAATGTTATGTACCCCTACTCTTCTTTAGGGTGAAGCCAGCACTTCATTAAAATTGTGCGCATCACTGGCCAACTGAATTTGGCGGCTGATCAATGGCTCAGACATTATGGACCATCAGATGTGCACACACAAGAAAAAAGGCAGAAAATTAGAAAAGTGTTGCACAGACCCCTTCATCAGAGCATGGTGGAGAAGTTGAGATGTTCCCTCAGAAGATCTAGAAGAATCTTCTCTGCACAAGCAAGGAAGAAGTTGATCCTCTTCGAAAGGTAGGACCTTTCCAGATCTATACTTGTGTTATGTTTGGAATTGAGAAGTTGGGGTGTGGATTTGCTGTGTCAAGTGTGTGGATTTGGGGAGAGTATGTGCAGGATTTTGGGTTTGCTGTGTGTGTATTTGGGGGGAAGGTGAGGAAGGGTGGGTTTGTTGTGTGTCTGATTTTGGGCCATGAGCCTCAAAGTATTCCTCCTGTCTGATAGCGCATTCATCAGCTATAAAAGAAAAAGGAGGACAGAGAAATGTTATGTACCCCTACTCTTCTTTAGGGTGAAGCCAGCACTTCATTAAAATTGTGCGCATCACTGGCCAACTGAATTTGGCGGCTGATCAATGGCTCAGACATTATGGACCATCAGATGTGCACACACAAGCAAAAAGGCAGAAAATGAGAAAAGTGTTGCACAGACCCCTTCATCAGAGCATGGAGGAGAAGTTGAGATGTTCCCTCAGAAGAGCTAGTAGAATCTTCTCTGCACAAGGAAGGAAGAAGTTGACCCTCCTTGAAAGGTAGGACCTTTCCAGATCTATGCTTGTTTTATGTTTGGAATTGAGAAGTTGGGGTGTGGATTTGCTGTGTCAATGTGTGTGGATTTGGGGAGAGTAGGTGCAGGATTTTGGGTTTGCTGTGTGTGTGTATTTGGGGGGAAGGTGGGAAAGGGTGGGTTTTCTGTGTCTCTGATTTTGGGCCATAAGCCTCAAAGTATTCCTCCTGTCTGATAGCGCATTCATGAGCTATAAAAGAAAAAAGGAGGACAGGGAAGTGTCGTGTACTCCTACTCTGCTTAGGGGTGAAGCCAGTACTTCATTAAAATTGTGCGCATCACTGGCCAACTGAATTTGGGGGCTGATCAATCGCTCAGACATTAAGCTCTGAACTATCTGGACCATCAGATGTGCACACACAAGCAAAAAGGCAGAAAATGAGAAAAGTGTTGCATAGACCCCTTCATCAGAGCATGGAGGAGAAGTTGAGATGTTCCCTCAAAAGATCTAGAAGAATCTTCTCTGCACAAGCAAGGAAGAAGTTGATCCTCTTCGAAAGGTAGGACCTTTCCAGATCTATACTTGTGTTATGTTTGGAATTGAGAAGTTGGGGTTTGGATTTGCTGTGTCAATGTGTGTGGATTTGGGGAGAGTAGGTGCAGGATTTTGGGTTTGCTGTGTGTGTGTATTTGGGGGGAAGGTGAGGAAGGGTGGGTTTGCTGTGTGTCTGATTTCGGGCCATAAGCCTCAAAGTATTGAGGAGAAGTTGAGATGTAACCTCGGATGGGAGGTGAGGGAGGTTGGGTTTGATGTGTGTGTGGATTTGGGGGGAAGGGGAGGAAGGGTGGTTTTGCTGTGTGTCTGACTTTGGGCTATAGGCCACAAAGTATTTTTCCTGTCTGATAGCGCATTTTTGCGCTATAAAAGAAAATGGAGTACAGGGAAGTGTTGTGTACCCTTACTCTGCGAAGGGTGAAGACAGCACTTCATTAAAATTGTGCGTATCATTTGCGGGAGGATGCCCCTGTGCTTCAGCATATATATATTTTACGCACAGTTTGCATTAAAAAATGTTTTATCTTTTACTACTTTTTTTGTATTTGCTTTGCAGGTATAGTATGTCTTACTGTTATACTGTAAATTTACTTTGTTTTATTGTTGACCATCATTTGCTTAGCAGGTACGTCATTCAGTTGCAGAGTGGATTTATTTATCTTGACAGCAACAGCATTTGCTCCCACGATACATAAAGCCGTGACTCCAGTGCAGTTGGAGGTGATTTCCCCGGCCTAGTTAAAAAAAGAGCATATATGCCAAAGCATGGGGTTAGCAGGGGTGTAGGAGTGATTTGCTCCTAACTTTTGTGAATTTTCCCGAGGCATTTCAAGGCTGCCAATTACAAGCATGACTCCCATAGACAGAGGCATGATGGGACCTGTAGTTTCGCAACAGCTGGGGGGCCGCCAGTTTGAGATTCCTGGATTACAGTCACAACAGGAAATGGGTGGGACTTAGCATTCTAGGACCCCTTTTTGAAGGACCCCTTCAAAAATAAATAAAGCTAAAACAGCTAGATCAGGTCTAGATCTAGATCAGTGTCATAATTAGACTTAGGGTCAAAGGTCAGGGTCAGCGAATTAAAAAAAAATGAAAAAACAAACAAAAAAAAAACTTTTATTGTAATTTAGTATCAGACCCCTTTCCCACTGAGGTGCTTTTCAGGCACTTTTGCACTTAAAATAGCATCTCAAAACTGTTTCCCATAGATTTTGATGGATGCTTTCACATTGGAGCGATGCGCTGGTGGGGCGGTGCAAAAAGTCCTGCAAGCAGCATCTGTGGTGCATGTTTGGAGTGTTTTAAAAGGCACCTCAAAAATGCCCCTGTCCATTGAAATGAATGGGAAGCACTTCCAAAAGTGCTGCAAAATAGCTTTTTAGCTCACCACTAACGCCGCAAAAATGCCCAACCCTTATCAGCAGTTTTTGATTGACTCAGTGTGAAAGGGGTCCTAGTGTCAGTAACGGTGTGTTTTTAGGTAGAATAATAAATCAGCTAAATGTGCAATATTGTTTCTGGAGGGCCCTACTATGGGTACAAACAAGAAATAACATGCACATATGCAGTATTGCTGCAATTGTAAGGAGCAGGGGAATTCGTTTTGGGTCGCTCTTTAATAGTAGATCATAGGATTAGCAAGAAACATAAAGCTACATTTAGAAAGAAAAAAAATTGTTTAGTTTGTGCCAGTTTTGCTATGATATTGAGAAAAAACTAGGAGATATACTTTACTATTTATCTCTAACTGAAAGCCCAATTTCTCCTGAAAAAAACAAGGTATAATTCACCTGGATACACAAAGTAGTTGCGATGAAATGTACAGTTTTACTAACACAGGTCACAGCTGCAAAACCATATTCAGGTATCAAGATTTGTTTTGCCTTCTTTATGAAGGGCTAAAAATAACCAGAGAGGAGGTTTTATATGAAAATCGACTTTATTTAAAAGGTCCCATCCAAAAATCCAAGAATCCAAAAAAGTTACAGTCCAATTCTGCACTAATATCAGGCACAGGAAGGACAGACCGGGGCTCAGTGCTGGGGTCCTAGTAAAAGGACCCTCACCAGGTGCACCCTAGCAACTGTCACTCTGCAGTGGTGTAGCCAGAGAGGGAGGCGGTGTGCTGTGATCTCTGCAGAGTCTTTCTTTTACAGAAAGAAGAGAAATGGATGGAAAGAAGAGGATGGAGAAGACTCTTCATCGTCAGCCAGACAAGCTGAAGAGGAAGATGAGCGAGGACGAGCCCCAGGAGGAGAGGAGGAAGAGAAGACGCCGGGGAGCTGAACAATCGCTGAAGTCCAGAGCGACAAAGCATGGTAAGTTGTATACAGACATGTACACTTCACACTAGGAGCTTACACTCTATATACACTTCACACTAGGAGCTTACACTCTAATATATACCATTTGGGATACAGGAATTACATTTCGGTAGATTTAGGGGTCACTCAGTGCAGTCAGGTAGCCATGGAGACAGGTTAGGCAGCCAGAAATCATGTATATTATGTTTAAGTGACACCCGAAGTGTAATACATGGGAGAATTTATTGTAATCCACTCATTTCCAGTAATATACATGTTTTCTGATAGGAATGATCACAAATAGTGAGAACTTTTCTGTTAGTTGTCAGGGTTTATTGACTGGAAGCTCTCAGTGACAGTTAAAAGATGGCCGCCATGACTAGTGGAGGGGTGGGGCTAAGGGGGAGGGGGGAGTAGACTGACCCACCAGGGAGGAAATCTGTGATGTATTGCTGCCATTCATGTTAATCACTGACATTACAATGCTGAATAAAAAAAAAGACCTTTATATATTGGTAATTAGGAATATTGGTGACATCTGTATTTAGAGATATAGATTCAGATATTAGTGACCTCATGTCATGTTACTCTGCTGGCTTTCATACAGACTCCCTGAACAAGAACAAGTCCCAGATATGTATTTCTCATTTGTTCTGTGTCAGGGACTCCAAACTATGGCAGCCAGAAAGAGGATTTCTAAAAGGGGGTCAGTAATGAGAGTCAATGGGTTTCTCCCAGAACAGGTGTCCATTACTACACATAGAGATAGATCAGTAATACTTACTATACTTTAATGGTTAATATTTACATTTTAAACAGTACAATGTTGTCAGAACCGGCATATTTTATTTTTATTGTAAATAGACATTAAAAAATGCAACTCTGTTATACTCATTTATAAAACCAATATAAAGTTATTGATAAATGTCTTAAGAAACCTTCCAGTGTTAACAGAATGTGTAATTTGACATATTATAAAATAAAGGTTTTACACTATATGTTAAAGTCTCATTATTTCACATAATAATTCTAGTGTATTCTAGTCTAATATAACTTTTACATATGAAGGTAACTTTATGTTAATTTAACAGGATATATATATATATCCATATATATATATATATATATAGATATATATATATATATATAATATACATACATATAGATAGATAGGTAGGTAGATAGATAGTTATATCTATTTATATATATTTATTTATAGAATTATTATTATTTAAACTTTTTTAGGACAGTTCCTAATATACTAATAATATACTAATACTAATATACATATCCTATACTGAAATACCATTTTTTTCTCTAGCCACTGATCACGGGTGTAATGCTTTGCAGGCTCCCTGGGGGAAAAAAATAAAACACACATTTTTTTCTAAAGAAATATGTTGATTTCTTATTTTTTTCCCCAAAGGTGAACTTATCCTTTACCCTAATAAGTGGGTCACAAGTGGTTTATCACCAGAGCTCTCCATTTTTACATCTCTCCATAAACCAACAGACCCATACAGGGCAAAAAGAACAAAGGCAATCTTCATCACATAATACCGTTTATTACAGTACTTATAAAATAAAGTAAAACTATATACATTTTTCAATAGTTTAAATATGTACCCTAAATCAATCCATCTGTTTATTGAAAAAAAAAACAAGCTTTACTAAAACAAAAAATTGCAGAAAAAAAGGAAATGCCACCCCTTGTATGATAAATTGAGAATAAAATGTCCTTAAAGTGATTGTAAAAGTGATGTTTATAACAAATATGTTATACTTACCTGCTCTGCGCAGTTGGTTTTGCACAGAGCAGCCCAGATCCTCCTCTTCTCGGGTCCCTATTCTGTGCTCCTGGCCCCTCCCTCCTGTTGAGTGCCCCCACAGTAAGCAGCTTGCTATGGGGGAACCCAAGCCCAGAGCCATGGTTGGGCCCTGCCCCCTCTCACTCTTGATTGGCTAACTGACTTTTATTGATAGCAGCGGGAGCCAATGACACCAGTGATGTGTCTAAGCCAATCAGGAGGGAGAGTCTGCACTGCACTCCAGCTGCTGCACTGTAATGCAGAGGTTGGTGTGAACCAGCCCCAAGAGTCCATATTATTATGATGTTCTATATATATGAACACTTTCCTCACCTGCAGCACCTCTATGAAAGAATGACCTTGGGTACATCCCGCTGGTCAATTCATGTAATAAAGAAGAGAAGGATAGGGTCCCACTAATTAGGTGTACAGTGGTAGATTTTATTAAAAAAGGATAATAAAAACACGCACTATATGCACTGACTGAAGAAGAAGAAATGGAAAGCATATGAAGAAGCCTCTGTGGTGTCCATCCCTCCAGTCTGGATTGCTGCCGGCATCTGATGTAATGGAGACGGATCAGCTTCTACAGGGCTTGACAGGTAAGTGCACGGGGCACAAGCACTGAAGATGGATTGTTCTCTTGCAACTCAATGGCAAAGCTCATTGAGGAAATAGCCGGAGGTCTGGAACTCAGGAGGATGATATCACACACTGCAGGAAATTGAGGGGGTCTGGTAATGCATTTCAGGGTGGGACATTGTGCACTGGTGTGCAGTCATGTTGGAGGATCAGGAAGGGGCCATCCCCAAACTGTTCCCACAAAGTTGGGAGCATGACATTTTCCAAAATGTCTTGGCATGCTGATGCCTTAAGAGTTCCCTTCACTGGAACTAAGGGGCCAAGCACAGCCCCTGAAAAACAACCATAACCCCCCTCCACCAAATGATTTGGACCAGTGCACAAAGCAAAGTCCAAGGACATGGATGAGCGAGTTTGGGGTGGAGGAACATGACTGGTCTGCACAGCGTCCTGATCTCAACCCAACAAAACACTTTTGGGATGAATTATAGCAGAGACTGTGAGTCAGGCCTTCTCATCCAACATCACTGCCTGACTTCACAAATGCGCTTCTGGAAGAATGGTCAAATATTCCCATAGACACACTCCTAAACCATGTGGATAGCCTTCCCAGAAGAGTTGATGCTGTTATAGATGCAAAGGGTGGGCCAACTCTATATTGAACCCTACAGACTAAGACTAGGATGCCATTAAAGTTCATGTGCATGTAAAGGCATGCATCCCAATACTTTTAACAATATAGTGTATATGGGCATCGCTGTCTGTGTAATCACAGCCTAACACTCCAAGTTTCCTTTCACAATAGCAGTAGGAGAGTTGCTAGGTGGCAAAAAGACCAGGAGCTTCAGCCAAAGTCCAAACCCGGTGGCGACCATAGTGGCGCAGGGTTTTTTGGCTGGGTGGTGGGGTTCTGAGGTTGTATGGCAGGGGTAAGCTCACTTGCTGTTTGTTGCCTGGCTTACCAGTGCCCATCAATGCTGACCACTAAACTCACACTGACATACACTTTTTACATACACTGACCTACCTATATGACATACACTGACCAACTACTTGCCACGCACTGACCTACCTGACATACACACATTGACCTACCTCACATGCACTGACCTACCTGACTACATACACTGACCTACATACACTGACGGTGGTGCTCCCATCATCACAGCAGGCAGCCAGAGGAGGAGAGGAGAGAGGAGAGCCGAGCACCGAGCAGTGATCTCACAGTGGAATGGCAGCCACATTGTATTTCCCGCCTTCTGGAGCCTGCAGCACCTATGATGGATGTCACCCGTCCCGCCGCCCCACCATTGGACCAGTGGGATGTCCATCATAGGCGCTGCAGGTACCAGAAGGCGGGACCTGTTATGTGACTCGGACGCACTCGGCGGCACTCTGCGGCGCTCAGGGCTACTAATACAGTTGTGCATCCCTGAGGCCTGGGGCTTTTCAGGGACCCATTCGAGTTTCCAGCCCCTCCCTCCCAACACCACTGAATAGCAGCACTGTTTATGGCCCCCGAAAAGCGATTTGCGATAGATCACTTCTTTTCAGAGGATGGTGAAAGGAAATTTTCAAACATTCATACTGCCACCTCGCGATGATGATGATGATTTTGTACAGCGAGCCCACACCGCAACTGTGAGACAAGCTCTTACCTTGCAGTAGTGGATCGGTCACATTCACTTACATGGGAGAATTAGACAGGTGGACCTGCATCAAACTTGCCATGTCTTGCTAAATTTGCTGCATTGCAATTGAAAACATAGCAGTAATGTGTACTCACCAGACGCATCACCTCCTCACTGCCCCTGAAAAGCAATCCACTACAGATCTCTGTCAGAGAGGTAGTAATGTTTGCCGCACATCTAAACTTAGCCAAGAGTAGGGACCCATTCACACTATTGCTGAACGCTGAAGTGTTGCACCAATGCATATACACTATTGTATTGCAGCAATGCATGTTATGAACAATGATATGATGAGGTGTCATACTGAATGGAACCACAACACCCCTGCATTGAAGCACACCGCCAATGCATTGCCATGCTGTGCCATGCTGTGGCGTGTTGCAATGAAAAACATGGTGCACTCAGGGGTATCTTTAATATTGATTGGACCCTGGGCAAAAATTTTCTTGGGGCCCCCCCATGCAATTATCACTCTCCACATGCTCTGACACATACAATAAATAGCAGCTAGACTTAAAATCAATTTACTGTATCAGATCAGGCAGAAATTATGATTGGTTGCCAGCAGTCACAGCATATCATTACTGCTTACTGACTGGCTGCTAGAGGTTACAGACCAGATTACGGCTCACTGATTAGTTGCTAGAGATTATAGCACATCATCCCCTCACTGCAGGGGAGCATGATATACATACGAATTCTGCCTTTATTTACATATCAATGCTGCTGGCCACAACTATTTACTCGGTTCCCAACTCCCCACCCTATGTGAATGAGTATGGGGTACAATGTACCCCTACCCATTCACCTGTGAAATGGGGCCAGCGACGCCTCATTCGCTGGTCCCGGCTAACTGGAGCCGCGCTCAAAATTATCTGACTTTACTCCATGTGTGTGGGAGAGTCTGTTCATTTGAAAAGTATGGCGGATAGTCCGGCGGTATGGCGGATAGTATGGCGGACTTGGTCCGCTGCAAAAGTACCGTGTGTGGGCAGGTAGCTCGTTCGGAAAGTCCGGCGGACAGTCCGGCGGTTTGTCCGCCAGACTAAAGCCGCGTACACACGGGCGGACTGTATGGCCAACTTAGTCCGTCAGACAATCTGACGGACAGTCCGTCCTACTTTCGAATGAACGGACTTGACCACACACGATGAACAAACAGTCCGTTGAAAGCTTGCGCGATGACGTGTACAGCACATACGACGGGACTAGAAATAGAACGTCCAATACGCAGCAATGCAACCTTCCGCCGTGTAAATCCTTTCTGAGCATGCGCCATACTTAGTCCGTCCAACTAGCCTACTCACGAGCGGATTGTCCGCTGAAACCAAAGTCTGACGGACAATATTACGGAAATTCCGAAATACTTAGTCCGCCAGACTGCACGCTGAAAAAGTCCGCTGAAGCCCACACACGAGCGGACTGTCCGCTGAAATGTGTTTCGACGGACTAAGTTGGCCAGACAGTCCGCCCGTGTGTACGCGGCTTTAGTCCGCCGAATAGTCTGATACGCGTGTACGCGGCAAAAGTGTTATATTTAGTCTTTATTGTTGTATATCTATTGATGTCTTACACAAATAGCTTTGTGAACAGTGAAATAACCCAGAAGCAACCAATCAGCAATTATCCTAAACCTTGTACTCACTGCTGGTGAAAGATAACATCTGATTGGTTGCTTAGGGTAACAACTCCTAATATGATCACTACTCTTCCATTGTTTAAATAGCACAGCAGGATGTTTATCATGCTAACTGAATTAAGCCTCATGCACACTTAACGCTAACTCTCCTAGACTTCTTGCCTCCTTGCAGTAGAGATTTGGTAGAAAAAACCCTTGACACTTGTAAACTCTTTTAACACATTGAGACACGTCAAACGCTTGGTCGTTAATTCATTTTATCAGCCAATAATTTATTCTGACCATTAAATTAATGTCCAAAATGCCTTGTGCTTTGGAGTGTTTACACGTATTTAGGGGCATCAAGCACCTAAAGTATGATGTGTGTGTATATGCACATAGGCTATCATGCAGAAGCGATAAGACAGAAAAAAAATGCCCTTAGAAGCAGAAGAAAACGCATTTAATGTGCATGAGGCCCTAGCTGCAAAGATTGGGGGAAACTGAAAAGAGAATGTTACTTACCTGGGTGGCCCTGGTCTACCAGTTATTGGGTCCTGCTTTGTGGCGCTGAAGCTAAATGTTCCCCAAAGTCTTGTATGAGGAAGACGTTGATCCTCTTCGAAAGGTAGGACCTTTCCAGATCTATACTTGGGTTGTGTTTGGATTTGAGAAGGTGGGGTGTGGATTTTCCTTGTCAATGTGTGTGAATTTGGGGAGGGGAGGTGAGGGAGGTTGGGTTTTCTGTGTTTGTACGCATTTAGGGGGAAGGTGAGGAAGGGTGGGTTTGCTGTGTGTCTGATTTTGGGCTATATGCCTCAAAATATTACTCCTGTCTGATAGCGCATTCATGTGCTATAAAAAAAGGAGTACAGGGAAGTGTTGTGTACCCCTACTCTGCTGAGGGGTAAAGACAGCACTTCATTAAAATTGTGTGTATCACTGTCCAGCTGAATGTGGCGGCTGAGCGACCAATGGCTCAGATATTAAGATTTTAATTTTTGGAGCCATCAGATTTGCACACATGAGCAAAAAGAAAGAATATGAGAGAAGGGTTGCACAGAACACTTCATGAGAGCCTGGAGGAGAAGTTGAGATTTTCCCTCAGAAGAGCTAGAAGAATCTTCTCTGCACAAGCAAGGAAGACATTGAGCCTCTTCGAAAGGTAGGACATTTCCAGATCTATACTTGGGTTGTGTTTGGATTTGAGAAGTTGGGATGAGGATTTTCCTTGTCAATGTGTGTGGATTTGGGGAGGGGAGGTGAGGGAGGTTGGGTTTTCTGTGTGTGTGGATTTGGGGGGAAGGTGAGGAAGGGTGGGTTTGCTGTGAGTCTGACTTTGGGCTATAGGCCACAAAGTATTTCTCCTGTCTGATAAAAAGAAACTGGAGGACAGAGAAGTGTTGTGTACCCCTACTCTGCGGAGGGGTGAAGGCAGCACTTCATGAAAATTGTGCGTATCATTGATCAGCTGAATGTGGCGACTGAGCGACCAATGGCTCAGACATTAAGCTTTGGATTATCGGGACCATCAGATGTGCACACACGAGAAAAAGACAGAACATGAGAAAAGTGTTGCACGGACCCCTTCATCAGAGTTGGAGAAGTTAAGATTTTCCCTCAAAAGAGCTAGAAGAATCTTCTCTGCACATGCAAGGAAGAAGTTGATTCTCTTCGAAAGGTAGGACCTTTCCAGATTGATTCTTGTGTTGTGTTTGGATTTGAGAAGGTAGGGTGTGGATTTTCCTTGACAATGTGTGTGAATTTGGGGAGGTGAGGGAAGTTGGGTTTTCTGTGTGTGTGGATTTGGGGGGAAGGTTAGGAAGGGTGGGTTTGCTGTGTGTCTGACTTTGGGCTATAGGCTACAAAGTATTTCTACTGTCTGATCGAGCATTTTTGCGCTATTAAAGAAAATGGAGGACAGGGAAGTGTTGTGTACCCCTACAATGCGGAAGGGTGAAGCCAGCACTTCATTAAAATTGTACGTATCAGTGGCCAGCTGAATGTGGCGATGGAGCGAACAATGGCTCAGATATTAAGATTTGAATTATCAGAGCCATCAGATGTGCACACATGAGCAAAAAGACAGAATATGAGAAAAGGGTTGCACAGACCCCTTCATCAGAGGTGGAGGAGAAGTTGAGATTTTCCCTCAGAAGAGCTAGAAGAATCTTCTCTGCACAAGCAAGGAAGACACTGATCCTTTTCGAAAGGTAGGACATTTCCAGATTTATACTTGGGTTGTGTTTGGATTTGAGAAGGTGGGGTGTGGATTTTCCTTGTCAATGTGCGTGAATTTGGGGAAGGGTGGTGAGTGACGTTGGGTTTTCTGTGTGTGTGGATTTGGGGGGAAGGTGAGGAAGGTTGGGTTTGCTGTGTGTCTGACTTTGGGCTATAGGCCACAAAGTGTTTCTCCTGTCTGATAAAAGAAAATGGAGGACAGGGAAGTGTTGTGTACCCCTACTTTGCGGAAGGGTGAAGCCAGCACTTCATTAAAATTGTACGTATCACTGGCCAGCTGAATGTGGCGGCTGAGCGACCAATGGCTCAGATATTAAGATTTGAATTATCGGAGCCATCAGATGTGCACACATGAGCAAAAAGACAGAATATGAGAAAAGTGTTGCACAGAACTCTTCATCAGAGCCTGAAGGAGAAGTTGAGATTTTCCCTCAGAAGAGCTAGAAGAATCTTTTCTGCACAAGCAAGGAAGAAGTTGATCCTCTTCGAAAGGTAGGACCTTTCCAGATTTATACTTGGGTTGTGTTTGGATTTGAGAACGTGGGGTGTGGATTTGCTGTGTCAATGTGTGTGGTTACGGGGAGAGGTGAGGAAGGGTGGGTTTGCTGTGTGTCTTATTTTGGGCCATAAGCCTCAAAGTATTATTCCTGTCTGATAGCGCATTCATGCGCTATAAAAGAAAAAGGAGTACAGGGAAGTGTTGTGTTCCCCTACTCTGCTGAGGGGTAAAGACAGCACTTCATTAAAATTGTACACATCACTGTCCAGCTGAATGTGGCGGCTGAGCGACCAATGGCTCAGATATTAAGATATGAATTATTGGAGCCATCAGATTTGCACACATGAACAAAAAGACAGAATATGAGAAAAGGGTTGGCCGGATCTATGTAACCCACGTGGCCCCCTGTTCCAACTCAGTAGCTGACAACAAATATGCCCCCATACATACCCTCTTCCACCTTGAAAAATAAATTCAATATGTATTTTAATTATTTTTAATTTTTCTTAATCTTTAAATATTTATACATTTTAATTATCCCTAGGAAAATAAAATTAATGTGGACTATTTCCATATTTTTTTTTTTATTCTCACTTTACTCCACCCCCCTTTCTAATCCTATTTAGAATAGTTACAAAAGGAAATCCTGGGGCGCAGCCCCTTTTCTATTCCTATTTTTATTTAATTCCATTTTTATATTTTTTATTTTATTTTTATTTTTATTTCCACCAAGCAAGGTTATTTTCCTTTTAAATTTATTCGTATATTTTTAAGGTTATTAGTGTATTTCTTATTGTATATTTAATTATATGCTGTAATGCAGTGAAATGAAACATAATGTTTAACAATGGGCCGCCGGATATATACAAGTAGGACAGCCGCTGTAAAGTTGCTTTTGAGTTGAATCGGGTGTCGGATGTAATGCAATACATGCCCATATGCCGTAACACAACGGACTTCCATCTATAACCTAATTTCCAGATGCCAATATGGCGTTTATGCGCCCGCGCATGCGCAGTATATGCATTACACCCTATAATAAGAGAGAGGTGCACCAAGATGGCCTCTCCAGACGACATCCAATGACAAAACGCGTAGGGCTTGGCCTAAGACGTGTACACACTCTCTCACAAGGCGGCGGCGGTGAATGTATCTCATAGCGTTTGTTACCTTTTGAATAATGTGAGTAGCCACTTTTTGGATTTAATAAAGTTAATAAGTTACAACAATACTACAATATGGATATTTCATTTCTTATATAATGCGATGGAATGAGGAGTAACTGAATATTAACCGGACCAGCTTCATATAGCGACACGGGCTCACACTGTGGAGGTGTGTTAACCCCTGCAGGGGCAGGGGAGCTGATGAGTTTCGTCAATTTGTCTCATGCACGGAAAACGCACCGGTTGCAATTCAGGATACACCAGACACCGAGCACAAGTCACTTTTATTTATGTGGAACTTTTTAAAGTTATTTTGCTTTTTCAAGTGGACTTTAATGTGTGGAGACAATAGAAGTTTTATACCCACCCATTTTGCATAAAAGCATAAAAGCACTTTATACTGCACATAGCTGTATAACACAGAATGAACTTGTGATTTTTTTTTTTTGCACAAGCACTGTCAGTTTGCAATTTGCACTTGTATCAATTTTTATAGATGTTTACCAGTTTATTAGCACTAGCACTTTCAATACAAATATTACAGATGTTCACTAGTATTAGCACTTCTAATTTGCAATCCACTTGTGGTATTAATTGACCATCTTCATGGTGAATTTTGAACTATAGGAAATAGAGATATATATATATATACATTTTGCTGTTTTAAGAGAGAGCCATAGCTACCACCACAGTATTTACATTTCTCCCAACCTTTTAGGCTGGCAATATTTGGTAGTGGCAGCCTCCCTTCTATTACATATATTTTTTACATTATATATTTTTTACATTATATATTTTAATTTTTATTGCTTCTTCTATTACTATTACCTCTTCCAATATCTACAAAATATGAAACATGAATCAAAGGACAGGAAGGGAAATTAGGGATTTTTGCGGTGCTAATTAACAAAATACAATTAATTGAAGTACAAAGTCAGTAGTACAAAAATTTATTAGGTTTGAGCTTAAAATCAGTAGCAATATATGCTTAAAAGATTCAGAATAATGCAATACAGTGGTTGTTCTCGTCAAGCACACATAGTCCCGACATGTTTCGCATTAGATTGCTTCTTCAGGGGATGTGTGAAAGTTTGAACAAGATCTAAACCGAAAATACAAAGTACAAAATAATAATGAAGTATGTCACAACATTCGTAAATGCAGAAATAGAGGGGAAGGGGAAAGGGGGAGGGGAAACAACAGACACACACACATCAAACCCACCTTTAACCACTACGTTGGTGGTAAAGTAGTGGGATTGTCCACCTCGGGGGTTAACCACAGCAGTGCTGAATCGCAGGGGGCTAAAAAGCCAACCCAAGAAAACTGATAAAAAAAGGAATATATGGGTAAGACCAAATTTGAAATTTCGGGATGATTTAAAGTTCTTTGAGTACCTAGCTTAATTTCAAGGTTGCTAAAATAAAACAGCCTTTTGGGGGTGAAGGACCCTCTAAAGTATAAAAATTGAGAAAAAATAATACAAGGATGTATTTTGGTTTCAAATGTATTACTTACGTAGGTTGGATAATTGTAAGCAGTGGGGACGCTCGCATTTTGAGAAGAAATCTTTTTAAACAATCAGGGAGACACACCTGCATAGAAATCCCAGCTGGGTGGCCAATCAAGGAAAAAAAACAAAACAAAACGAAGATAAGAAAAATTAAAATTAAAAAATAGAAAAAAAAATATAATAAAAAATAAAAAAATAAAAAATAAAAAGGGGTATCTCAAAAGGGTGGTGTATACATCGTAAACTGAATGTTATACAGACATCAACCCTCAGGCATATAGATATACCCAGAGAGTTAAACATTCGCATCCCAAGGCATAGAATTCAAAGCCAGGGAGTTAATGCAAGCATATAAAAAGGGACATAGACAGTAGCCTAGGTCCAAAGGGTTGAAACACCGGCAGAGAGATACGTGAACGTTTTCAAATGAAAAAAAAAGACCGATCGAATAAATGTTTAAGAATATAACAATAAGCTTACCGAAAAATACAGAGTCTGAACGATCAAGCGTCACCCTTGGCTGCAACCCGCAACGGAATGACGATATTACGAAGGCTTTTTATATGCCCCGCCATCAAGCCGGCGTCTGACGTAGTCGGCCTGATGCGGACAAAAGGAGCGCTATTGCGCATGCTCACCAATGGGACGAGACTGAATAGGCCTACAAGCCCCATAATGCCTCAGGCATGTGGGCGGAGGAAAGAGGGGAACGATCGATGCCATCGTAGAAAGCGAAGGCATAAACGAACGCGGCCATCAATCTGACCGCCCGGTCAGGCGTAGAGGCAGAAAACGATGGAAAAGAGGGTCGGAACAGAATGGCAGAAGAAATAGCCAATCCTTCCGACCAATGTAGGGGGAGCGTCGCAGCGCTGAAAAGGGGCATATTCTCAGAGTATACTACTCAGAGTATAAAAATACATTATATATATGTCTATATGTTTACGATATTATTATGTTTTGTTATGTGCAGTTTTTAGAGAATTATTTTTTTGTCCTTCCCTTTTTAGGATTTCCCACCCGAATGGTCCACCTCTACGGTTTCCCCATCAGTGCTGTTCGCACGGACACCCGGGGGCACAGGCGCCTTGTGTGCCATTGCCCCTTTTCAGCGCTGCGACGCTCCCCCTACATTGGTCGGAAGGATTGGCTATTTCTTCTGCCATTCTGTTCCGACCCTCTTTTCCATCGTTTTCTGCCTCTACGCCTGACCGGGCGGTCAGATTGATGGCCGCGTTCGTTTATGCCTTCGCTTTCTACGATGGCATCGATCGTTCCCCTCTTTCCTCCGCCCACATGCCTGAGGCATTATGGGGCTTGTAGGCCTATTCAGTCTCGTCCCATTGGTGAGCATGCGCAATAGCGCTCCTTTTGTCCGCATCAGGCCGACTATGTCAGACGCCGGCTTGATGGCGGGGCATATAAAAAGCCTTCGTAATATCGTCATTCCGTTGCGGGTTGCAGCCAAGGGTGACGCTTGATCGTTCAGACTCTGTATTTTTCGGTAAGCTTATTGTTATATTCTTAAACATTTATTCGATCGGTCTTTTTTTTTCATTTGAAAACGTTCACGTATCTCTCTGCCGGTGTTTCAACCCTTTGGACCTAGGCTACTGTCTATGTCCCTTTTTATATGCTTGCATTAACTCCCTGGCTTTGAATTCTATGCCTTGGGATGCGAATGTTTAACTCTCTGGGTATATCTATATGCCTGAGGGTTGATGTCTGTATAACATTCAGTTTACGATGTATACACCACCCTTTTGAGATACCCCTTTTTATTTTTTATTTTTTTATTTTTTATTATATTTTTTTTTCTATTTTTTTTTTTTTTTTTTTTTTTTTTTTTTTTTTTCATAAAGAATTTATTGAAGTTTTAAACAGTACAAGAACAATCGATACAAAATGTACCAATCAAAAGGAAAAGAAATAGTGCAAATTGAGAACACAGACAACATCGTGAACTGCGAGGTGGTTACGAACCCCTCTTGTTACATAATGCAATATTCACCGTAAACAGTATCATCTATAAGCGGAAGGATCGAGCAGATTGGCCCGATAGGTCCCGTTGCGGGTGGTCGGGGATTGTATTGTATACATCCCAAAGTTGAAACCGTCGGGGTTTGTCGTTAGTTGTGAGTGTTGCCATATCTCTATGGGGTTGTGATGATGAATGAGGGCACGGGGGAATGGTAAAACTGTCGGGCGATAGTACGGTATGTGGGGCAGAACCAGTGGGTAAGCGGCTGACTGGAACCAGTCGGTCGGGTCGAGAGCAAAGTTATCTGTGTCTGGGCTAACTTCCCACCGGGGGGAGGTCAGTAGGATATTAGGAAATGAGGGAAAGAGAAAGGGACAGGTATGGGGGGGACAGGTGATTAGGAAGGGGTAAGGGAGGGGGGGGGGAGTCGTCTCTCCGGGCTCCTCCACCAAATATGCATCATTGTACAGGTGCGTATGACCATCCGCTCGAGTTCCTTTGAAAGGGGTAGAATTGCAAAAACGCAAAGGGGAAAAAAAAAAACCCAAGACTTGCACTACCTGGGCCAGCTCCAGGCCGTATAGCAAAACACACGGGGGTTGACTAGAGATGAACTCAATTGTGGGAGCTATTCGATGAGAAAAGGCAGCCATAATCTCGGAACTGTGTCCACTTATCCCAGGTCCGTGCAAACTTCTGTGGGGTGTCTCGGGCAATGTGAATGAGCTCCTCCATTTCTGCTATTTTTGCTACCTTGTTTAGCCAGTCAGTAACGGAGGGGATATTGGGGGAGCCCCAATGGATAGGGATGCAGAGCTTGGCAGCGTTAAGGAGATGTAGGGTCAATGATTTCAGGTAGAGGCGTGTGGGGACAGAGGTATGGTGGAGAAGCATACAAGCTGGTGTATATTCTATCGTGCTACTGGTGATGGTGCTAGATATCCTATGAACCCGTTTCCAAAAGGTTTGGAGTTTGGGGCAAGTCCACCATATATGTAAGAGTGACCCCCCATCATTTAAGCATCTCCAACATTTGTTAGGGACATCAGGTTTAAATTTATGTAACAGTTCAGGCGGCCTATACCATCTAGATAGAAGTTTGAAGTTGTTTTCCTGTGTGTGGACGTTCTGCGAGCCTTTGTGTGTGATTATTAAAATCCTTTCCCAGTCCTCCACAGAGAGGTCTATTTCTAGATCCCTCTCCCAAGCCTGACAAGCTTTCCAGTCCTTCGGGGAGGCGGACTGAAAGAATAGGGAGTAGATTATAGAAATTAAATGTCGTTGAGGAGTGTTTTGGGAGCAGAGATTTTCAAATGATGTTAGCCGTCTGGACAATTTGCCATCTGTGTTATCCGCTCTAAGGAAGTGACGAATCTGGAAGTATGTCCACAGAGGGCAGGGGGGGCAGTCATCCCTGGTAGGGAGAGCGCTACATTCCAAAAGTCCCTCATTGCTGTAAAAGTGGCGGGCTTGGACTTCCTGGTGCACCCAACAATCTTTGAGAAAATTGTTAGACATTCCCGGGGGGAAGGCTGGGTTGAATCGGATGGGTGTGAGAGGACCCGGAGTGGAGGATATCTTGAATTTACGGCAAGCTTCCTTGAAATTATTCAGAGTAGCACCTACAAGGGGGTGATCTTTAAGCATTTTGGGAACATTGGCTGAGGGGACCCACGGGGCATTTTTGATGGGTATGGCAGAGAGCGAGTCATCAATGTGGATCCAGTCCTTATCCCCGTGGCGGGTGGACCAGTCCACTATTCTAACCATATGGCAGGACAGGTAATAATTTTTGAGGTCAGGGAGGCCGATTCCACCTGCGCTCTTGGGGAGTGTGAGCTGATTGTAGCTAATCCTAGGGCACTTGCGTTTCCACAAAAATTGGGTGGATAAGCGTTTAACAAGTCGAAAGAAGGAGGGCGGTAGATGAATGGGGATAGTTTGTAGAAGGTAGAGAACTCGTGGGAGAACATTCATTTTGAGAATTGCTGCACGACCAAACCACGAGAAGTGGGATTTGTCCCATTTCCGTAAGTCTTCGGCAATGGTCCGAGAAAGGGGGAGAAAATTTCTAGTGAAGAGATCGCTAAGGCGCGTGGGAAGTTGGATTCCTAGGTACGTTATAGCTTCCCGTTGCCAGGAAAACGGGAATGAGCTTTGGCATTGGGAGACTAACACTTCAGGCAGGGTGACATTCAGGGCACTAGATTTGGAGAAGTTTATTTTGAGATTGGAAATACGGCCGAAAGTTTCAAAATCCTTGAGTAGGTTTGGGATCGTTACTAACGGGTCACTGAGAAAAAGCAGGATATCGTCTGCGTAGGCGGCTAATTTATGGGTACGCCCAGCCACTGGGATTCCTCTAATATTGTCGTTTGCTTGAATACGTCTGAGCAGGGGTTCTAGCGTTAGAATAAATAGAATGGGGGATAGCGGGCAGCCCTGTCTCGTTCCGTTGCGGATGGGGAAGGCACCTGACAGGCGGCCATTAACTCGTATGCTAGCAGTCGGGACCGAATAAAGGGACATGATGAGATTAAGCATTTTTTCGGGTAACCCCAGGTGACGAAGTACCGCCTCCAGGTAGTCCCAGGCGAGCCTGTCAAATGCCTTCTCCGCATCCAGGGACAGGAAGAAGCCTTTCTGATTTCGGGACGTGAGCCAGTGGTGCAAATTAATAGCCTTGGTAGTATTGTCCCTGGCTTCCCTACCAGGGACAAAGCCCACTTGGTAGTTTCCTATAAGGGAGGGGAGGAATGGGAGTAAGCGGTTAGCCAAGATCTTCGCAAAGAGTTTTATGTCCACATTGAGAAGCGAGATGGGCCTATAACTGGCAACTGAGGAGGCATCTTTACCTTGCTTGGGGATGACCGTTATATGTGCTTCTAAGAGCCTGTGGAATGGAGTGGGCATATTATTTAGAGAGTTAAAGGCGCTAAGGAAGGGGGTTACTAAAGCGTCTGTGAAGGTTTTGTAATATGGGGCAGAGAAGCCATCAGGGCCTGGACTCTTACCCGGCTTCAGTTGTTTGATAGCCTGTCTTAATTCCAATTCTGAGATGGATTCGTCAAGTTCAGAGGCCTGGTCTCTGGATAATTTATCGGGGCTAAATTGATCAAGAAACTGGGAGATAAGGGTCTCCCTTTGTCTCTTAGTAGAGCTGGAAGCAGTATGAGAAGGTAAATTATACAAGTCTTTGTAGTAACGTTCGAACTGGGCAGCTATGTCCTCTGATGAGGTGTGCGCTTTTCCCGACGAGTCAATGATAGTGTGTACATTTGTGGAGGCATTTCTGGTGCGTAAGGCACGGGCTAAAAGTCTACCGCACTTATTACTTTGTTCGTAGAACAGCTTCTGACTCAAAACTAGTTTACGCCGGGCTTTGTAGTTCAATGTCTCTAAAAGAAGTTTTCTGGTATCAGTCAGATCTTGAAGGGTATCCTGGGCCAACGATTGTTTGTGGGACCGTTCGAGTCTTTGGATTTTCTGTATCAACTCCGAGGTTTTAGCTTGATTCGCTCTTTTCCTGATAGCAGAAAGTTCAAGAAACTTTCCCCGAATTGTGCACTTGTGGGCTTCCCAGGTCGTTATTGGCGAGATCGAGGGGTCTACATTTTCTCGGAAAAAATGGGCCAGGCTAGAATTAATGAGGTTAATGTCAGCCTCCGAGGAGAGTAGAGAGGCGTCCAGACGCCAGATCTTTGTGGCCTGTCTCTGGTGTGGGAGGGTAAGTAGTATTGAAATAGGGTGATGGTCAGCTATAACAAGGGGTTCAATCGTGGCAGCTTTAAGAAGGGGAAGGTCACCCTGGGAGACAAATAGGTAATCTAAACGGGAATACCTATTGTGTGGAGGCGAGAAGAAGGTGTAGTCCTTGGTATTGGGGTGCAGGGTGCGCCAGGAGTCGTGCAAAGTGAGGCTTTGTAAGAGAGTTCTAATTTGCCGCAAGTTACGATAGGGGAGGGATGAAGCACCTGACGAGGAATCTAGAAGGGGTTGTAGCGTTATATTAAAGTCCCCACCAAGGATGATCAGCCCCTTCCCGAAGCTTGTCAGTAAGTCTGTAATGGAGCGAAAAAAGCTCAGTTGAGCTGTGTTGGGGCTATAGATATTTGCCAAGGTGACAGGGAGGTTATGAAGACGCCCTTTTAGGAATACATATCTCCCTTCTGGGTCAATTAGGGAGTCCTCCAATTGCCAAGGTACATGTTTCGCAAGAAGAATAGAGACACCCTTAGTTTTTGCCAAAGGGTTAGTAGAGTGATAGACCGTGGGATATTTGCGACTTACAAGGTTGGGTATATGTTTGGTGCAAAAGTGGGTTTCCTGAAGAAAGATAATATCTGCCCTTTGCTGTGACATCAGGCTCAAGATTTGGCTGCGCTTTTCAGGCACATTAAGGCCTTTCGCGTTTTGGGACACTATTTTCAGAGTGGCAGGACGATCACCTGTGTTCGAAGTGTGCATGGTGAAAAGAGGGAGGGTGGGTAATGTAGCGCAGGTCAACCAAACTTGGGTCTCTGGCCTCAGTGATAGCGTCACAGTGAGGGGGCAAAATAAACAGCTGACAAGAGAGCGGAGGTATAGGCTTACGAGCCTCTATGTAGTGTGGAGGAGACCGGAGAGAACAGAGTTAAGGGGAAGGGAAATAAACAGGAGGTGGGAGAGGCCTATAGGGGGGGGGGGGATCAAGGAATGTGGGGAGGCAGAAGAGGAGGGGGTGGGGAGGAGAGGGATCAGTAAGTACCGGAGGGCTGGGCAGCCAGCTACCTTACCCTGACTTGAGTCGGGAGATCCGGGTGTGGTCAACAGTCGGGGATACCTTCCGTTGAGTGGGGGAGTAGAGGGTGGTCCGGGTCAAGTCCTGATCGGGGTCAGTCCAACGGGAGTCCTCAGATATGTCCAGGAAGGCACAAGGGAGCCTGCTAAGATAAATAGGGCAAAGGGAACAAAGAGAAATAAGCACCGGAGGAACACATCACATGAGATTAACATGAGGCTAAGGAGCGAAGGTAGAGGGGAAGAGCAACCCGAGTGCAAAAACAGAAATAGGTCAGGGTGATTAACCAACAGTAGGCCTAACAGGTAAGATAACAGTATAATGGAATACAACATACGTTTGTTGGGGGGTGTCCCCAATGTACTACTCTCGCCTAGTTTTGTCATTAAGACAATCAGAGCCTGTAGCTCACCCTTCAAATAAGACCATACATAATTTTTCCACTTTAAGAAAGAAAAAATAAGAAAAAACAAGTTAAACAGCTGCAAACATAGCAAACTACTCTGTCTGAAGGAGAAGCATATATAAAAAAAAAAAAAAAAAAAAAAGGGGGGGGGGAAGAGGGGTGGGCTTCTTCGGCTGATACAGCAGCTTGAGCCACTCCCCGCGTTTTACCAGCAAAAAACAAGGGCCTAAAGTGGCGGTAGCCAGGAGGAGTCGGCCGATCAAAACTCAAAAGGCCGAATAGTGTACAAACATAGAGGGCACATAGATATACAGTATAATAATAAAAATAAAAACAAAAAAGAAACACAAGAAAAAAAAAAAAAAATAAAAAAGTAAAAATAAAAAGGGGGGGGAGGGGGGGAGGGTATGGGGATAGAACAGATCAGGATTGAAAAGCAAAGAAGCGACTTCACTTTACCGATATAGTTAGAGCAATAATGTAAGAGTACAGTCACATTAAACTGAGCAGGAGAGATTTAGAGTCCAGAAGATCGCTAGGGCGTGCAAAATTGTACGTTTCTAGCCCGGCAACTAGCGCAGGCGAATGGCTACTTCTGTGCGGGCCAAAGGTGGGAAGGATACGGTGGGGGAGGGGGATAAAAAAAAAATGGGTGAGGGAGTCTTGAGAGGCATAAAAAAAAATGGGTGAGGGAATCTTGAGAGGCATAAAAAAAAAAAAAAAAAAAAAAAAAAACCCAAGTAGATGATAATAAAGAAAAAATAGGGAGGGGGGGGAGCAGGAGCCGAACAGGTAAGAGCTCTTGTAAGGGCTACTGAGCAAAGTGAAAATCAAAGGGGATTCATGAATTAAGGACAGTCTGGTCTGGCTCGCCTGTGAGCGGGGGAGGCGGTAGGACTAGCATACGATCTGTCCTCCCGGTTCCTTTGCGGTGGTGGCCTTGGTGAAGAGGATCTGCGTCTTCTGATGTGAAATTCCTCCCTTTCAGGAATGGTGTCCATTGAGGAAGCTCTCTGAAGCTGGGTAGGACGGAAAGCCTTATACCAGTCCGGAAGATCAACAAGGGGAATCTGAAGCGTGTCGCAGAACCTCGCCAGTTCTTCAGGGACCCTCAGGATTGCAGTGCGACCTGCCACTGTAGCAGTTAGGCCAAATGGGAACCTCCATTTATATTGGATACCTTTACGACGAAGGACGTCCAGCAGGGGGCGCAGGTCCCTTCTGTTCTGGAGGGTTACAGGTGATAAGTCCTGAAAGATGTTAATCTCAGAACCCTGGTATAGGAGGTGGCGTCTGTCCCTGGCTCTTTTCAGAATGTCCTCCTTGACTCTGTAATTCACCAGGCAACATACAACATCCCTAGGGGGATCAGTGTCCCTGCCTCTAGGTCTCAAGGCCCTATGCAGTCTCTCATACTCAAGAGGTGACTCCGAGGGTCTGCCTAGCAGATCATTAAATATTTGTATGGTGACCTGAGCCAATTGTGCCTGTTCAACAGATTCGGGGATGCCTCTTACCCTGATGTTGTGACGGCGTCCTCTGTTGTCCAGGTCCTCCATGTAACGATTGACATCCCTCAACTGAGTATTGTATGATAGGGAGGATTGCTGGAGCTGCAGTATGGCGGTGTCATGGCGGGCTGTTGTTTCTTCCACCTCCGCCACTCGGGCATGCATGGCATGGATGTCTCTTCTGAGATCAGTGATTACCGCCGTCAGCGAGTTTTTGATGTCCGCAGCCACATCCCTAAGGTCAGCCATAGTGAGGGTGTTCCTGCCCGGCGGACTTTCCGCTGTATGTGAGCGCGCGGTGGGCGGCGGGCTCCTGTTGGGAGAAGGCTCCTCTGCGTAGGCCTGAAGTGAGGCCTCGGCCTCGCGTGAGCGGGGCCGAAAGAGTTCCGGGATGCCGCGGCCGATCGGAGCGTCGGATCCTCTCGGGGATCTAGAGCGGGACTGGGAGCCTTGTCCCCTTGATTTCCCCATCGTGAGCTGAAGATAGGCTGCGAGATAACGGGCTGGAGGACTCCCGCGGACGGAGCTGATTTAGAACGCGGCCATCTCGTCCCGGCACCAAGCCACGCCCCTCTATTTTTTAATTTTAATTTTTCTTATCTTCGTTTTGTTTTGTTTTTTTTCCTTGATTGGCCACCCAGCTGGGATTTCTATGCAGGTGTGTCTCCCTGATTGTTTAAAAAGATTTCTTCTCAAAATGCGAGCGTCCCCACTGCTTACAATTATCCAACCTACGTAAGTAATACATTTGAAACCAAAATACATCCTTGTATTATTTTTTCTCAATTTTTATACTTTAGAGGGTCCTTCACCCCCAAAAGGCTGTTTTATTTTAGCAACCTTGAAATTAAGCTAGGTACTCAAAGAACTTTAAATCATCCCGAAATTTCAAATTTGGTCTTACCCATATATTCCTTTTTTTATCAGTTTTCTTGGGTTGGCTTTTTAGCCCCCTGCGATTCAGCACTGCTGTGGTTAACCCCCGAGGTGGACAATCCCACTACTTTACCACCAACGTAGTGGTTAAAGGTGGGTTTGATGTGTGTGTGTCTGTTGTTTCCCCTCCCCCTTTCCCCTTCCCCTCTATTTCTGCATTTACGAATGTTGTGACATACTTCATTATTATTTTGTACTTTGTATTTTCGGTTTAGATCTTGTTCAAACTTTCACACATCCCCTGAAGAAGCAATCTAATGCGAAACATGTCGGGACTATGTGTGCTTGACGAGAACAACCACTGTATTGCATTATTCTGAATCTTTTAAGCATATATTGCTACTGATTTTAAGCTCAAACCTAATAAATTTTTGTACTACTGACTTTGTACTTCAATTAATTGTATTTTGTTAATTAGCACCGCAAAAATCCCTAATTTCCCTTCCTGTCCTTTGATTCATGTTTCAAACTTTCAGGGATGAGGTGCCATCTTTGTTAGGTGTTGCTTGAGGTTGAACCATCAAAATTATTCCAATTATCTACAAAATATATTTTTAATCAATTTTTTTCCATAACGCAAACCTTAAACCCCCTTTTTCTATCTAATAGATCAGACATTAAGCTTTGGATTATCGGGGCCATCAGATGTGCACACACGAGAAAGACAGAACATGAGAAAAGTGTTGCACAGACCCCTTCATCAGAGATGGAGGAGAAGTTGAGATTTTCCCTCAGAAGAGCTAGAAGAATCTTCTCTGCACAAGCAACAAAGAAGTTGATCCTCTTCGAAAGGTAGGACCTTTCCAGATCTATAATTGGGTTGTGTTTGGATTTGAGAAGGTGGGGTTGTGGATTTGCTGTGTCAATGTGTGTGAATTTGGGGAGGAGAGGTGAGGGAGGTTGGGTTTGCTTTTTGTGTGCATTTGGGGGGAAGGTGAGGAAGCGTGGGTTTGCTGTGGCTCTGACTTTGGGCTATTAGCCCCAAAGTATTTTTTCCTTTCAGATACCGCATTTTTGCGCTATAAAAGAAAAAGGAGCTCAGGGAAGTGTTGTGTACCCCTACTCTGCGGAGGGGTGAAGCCAGCACTTCATTAAAATTTTGTGTATCACTGGCTAGCTGAATGGGGCAGCTGAGCGACAAATGGCTCAGATATTACGATTTGAACTATCGCAGCCATCAGATGTGCACACACAAGCAAAAAGACAGAACATGAGAAAAGTGTTCCAAGGACCCCTTCATCAGAGCTGGAGGAGAAGTTGAGATTTTCCATCAGAAGAGCTAGAAGAGTCTTCTCTGCACAAGCAAGGAAGAAGTTGATCCTCCTTGAAAGGTAGGACCTTTCAAGATCTATACTTGGGTTGTGTTTGGATTTGAGAAGGGGGGTTGTGGATTTGCTGTGTCAATGTGTTTGGATTTGGGGAGGGCAGGTGAGGGAGCCTGGGTTTGATGTGTATGTGGATTTTGGGGGAAGGTGAGGGAGGGTGGGTTTGCTGTGTCTCTGACTTTGGGCTATAAGCCCCAAAGTAGTTTTCCTGTCTGATACCTCATTTTTGGGCAATAAAAGAAATGGAGGACAGGGAAGTATTGTGTACCCCTACTCTGTGGAGGGGTGAAGCCAGCAGTTCATTAAAATTGTACGTATCACTGGCCAGCTGAATGTGGCAGCTGAGCGACCAATGGCTCAGACATTAAGATTTAAATTATCGAAGCCATCAGATGTGCACACACGAGCAAAAATACTGAATATGAAAAAAGTGTTGCACAGACCCCTTCATCAGAGGTGGAGGAGAAGTTGAGATTTTCCCTCAGAAGAGCTAAAAGAATCTTCTCTGAACATGCAAGGAAGAAGTTGATCCTTTTCGAAAGGTAGGACCTTTCAAGATCTATACTTTGGTTGTGTTTGGATTTGAGAAGGGGGGTGTGGATTTGCTCTGTCAATGTGTGTGGATTTGGGGAGGGGAGGTGAGGGAGCTTGGGTTTGCTGTGTGTGAGGATTGTGGAGGAAGATGAGGAAGGGTGGGTTTGCTGTGTCTCTGACTTTAGGCCATAAGCCCCAAAGTATTTCTCCTTTCTGATAGCGCATTTTTGCGCTATGAAAGAAAAAGGAGGACAGGGAAGTGTTGTGTACCCCTATTCAGCAGAGGGGCCAGCACTTAATTAAAATTGTGTGTATCACTGGCCAGCTAAATGTGGCGGCTGAGCAAACAATAGTTCAGACAATATACTTTGGATTATCAGGGCCATCAGATGTGCACACACGAGCAAAAAAACAGAATACTAGAAAAATGTTGCACAGACGCGTTCTTCAGAGCATGGAGGAGAAGTTGAGATTTTCGCTCAGAAGAGCTAGAAGATTCGTTTCTGCAGAAGCAAGGAAGAAGTTGATTCTCTTTAAAAGGTAGGACCTTTCTAAATCTCTACTTGGGTTGTGTTTGGATTTGAGCAGTTGGGGTGTGGATTTGATTTGTCAATGTGTGTGGATTTCTGAGGGGAGGTGAGGGAGGTTGGGTTTGATGTGTGTGGATTTGGGGGGAAGGGGAGAAAGGGTGGTTTTGCTGTGTGTCTGACTTAGGGCTATAGGCCACAAATTATTTCTCCTGTCTAATAGCGCATTATTGCGCTATAAAAGAAAATTAGGACAGGGAAGTGTTGTGTACCCCTACTCTGCGGAGGGGTGAAGCCAGCACTTCTTTAAAATTGTGCGCATCACTGGCCAACTGAATTTGGTGGCTGACAATGGCTCAGACATTAAGCTCTGAACTATCTGGACCATCAGATGTGCACACACAAGAAAAAAGGCAGAAAATGAGAAAAGTGTTGCACAGACCCCTTCATCAAAGCATGGTGGAGAAGTTGAGATGTTTCCTCAGAAGATCTAGAAGAATCTTCTCTGCACAAGCAAGGAAGAAGTTGATCCTCTTCGAAAGGTAGGACCTTTCCAGATCTATACTTGTGTTATGTTTGGAATTGAGAAGTTGGGGTGTGGATTTGCTGCGTCAAGTGTGTGGATTTGGGGAGAGTAGGTGCAGGATTTTGGGTTTGCTGTGTGTATTTGGGGGGAAGGTGAGGAAGGGTGGGTTTGCTGCGTGTTTGATTTTGGGCCATAAGCCTCAATGTATTCCTCCTGTCTGATAGCGCATTCATGTGCTATAAAAGAAAAAGGAGGACAGAGAAATGTTATGTACCCCTACTCTGCTTTAGGGTGAAACCAGCACTTCATTAAAATTGTGTGTATCACTGGCCAACTGAATTTGGCGACTGACCAATGGCTCAGACATTAAGCTCTGAACTATCTGGACCATCAGATGTGCACACACAAGAAAAAAGGCAGAAAATGAGAAAAGGAAGAAGTTGATCCTCTTCGAAAGGTAGACCTTTCCAGATCTATACTTGTGTTATGTTTGGAATTGAGAAGTTGGGGTGTGGATTTGCTGTGTCAAGTGTGTGGATTTGGGGAGAGTATGTGCAGGATTTTGGGTTTGCTGTGTGTGTACCCCTACTCTGTGGAAGGTTGAAGCCAGCACTTCATTAAAATTGTACTTATCACTGGCCAACTGAATGTGGTGGCTGAGCGACCAATGGCCCAGATATTAAGATTTGATTTATCAGAGCCATCAGATATGCACACATGAGGAAAAAGACAGAATATGAGAAAAGGGTTGGACAGAACCCTTCATCAGAGCCTGGAGGAGAAGTTGAGATTTTCCCTCAGAAGAGCTAGAAGAATCTTCTCTGCACAAGCAAGGAAGACATTGATTCTCTTCGAAAGGTAGGACATTTCCAGATCTATACTTGGGTTGTGTTTGAATTTGAGAAGGTAGGGTGAGGATTTTCCTTGTCAATGTGTGTGGATTTGGGAGGGCAGGGGAGGGAGCTTGGGTTTTCTGTGTGTGTGGATTTGGGGGAAGGTGAGGAAGGGTGGGTTTGCTGTGTGTCTGACTTTGGACTATAGGCCACAAAGTATTTCTCCTGTCTGATAGCGCATCTTTGCGCTATAAAAGAAAATGGATGACAGGGAAGTGTTGTCTACCCCTACTCTGCGGAGGGGTGAAGGCAGCACTTCATTAACATTGTGCGTATCATTGGCCAGCTGAATGTGGCAGCTGAGCGACCAATGGCTCAGATATTAAGCTTTGTGTTATTTGGGCCATCAGATGTGCACACACGATAAAAAGACAGAACATGAGAAAAGTGGTTCACAGACCCCTTCATCAGGGCATGGAGGAGAAGTTGAGATTTTCCCACAGAAGAGGTAGAAGAATCTTCTCTGCACAAGCAAGGAAGAGGTTGATCCGCTTCAAAAGGTAGGCCATTTCCAGATCTATACTTGGGTTGTGTTTGGATTTGAGAAGGTGGAGTGTTTATTTTCCTTGTCAATGTGTGTGGATTTGGGGAGGGGAGGTGAGAGACGTTGGGTTTTCTGTTTGTGTGTATTTGGGGGGAAGTTGAGGAAGGGTGGGTTTGCTGTGTGTCTGACTTTGGGCTATAGGCGACAAAGTATTTCTCCTGTCTGATAGCGCATTTTTGCGCTATAAAAGAAAATGGAGGACAGGGAAGTGTTGTGTACCCCTACTCTGCGGAAGGGTGAAGCCAGCACTTCATTAAAATTGTGCGTATCATTTGCAGGAGGATGCCCCTGTGCTTCAGCATATATATATTTTAGGCACAGATTGCGTTAAAAAATGTTTTATTTTTTACTACTTTTTTTGTATTTGCTTTGCAGGTATGGTATGTCTTAGCCCCTGTACACATGGTCGGAGAATCCGTCGGAATGTGTCCTATCGGACCATGTTGTCGGATAATCCGACTGTGTGTGGTATGCATCGGACTGTTTTCGTCGGAATATCCGTCGGACCAAATTTTCCAACTTGTTGGAAATATTTTCCGACAAACTGGTCCGATAGGACATACTCCGATCATGTGTAGAGAATTCCGATCGGACAAAGTGCCACGCATGCTCAGATCAAATTCCTACATCAAAGCTATTGGCTACTAGCCTGAACGTAGTCCCATCGTAACGAAATTACGTCATCACATTCTGAAAGATCTGATTTTTCGACAACTTTGTCCGACCGTGTGTATGCAACTGTTTCGGACACAATCCAACCGACAAAATCTGACGGATTTGGTTGGCAGAATGTCCGACCGTGTGTACGGGGGCTTACTGTTATACTGTAATGTTACTTTGTTTTATTGTTGACTATCATTTGCTTAGCAGGTACGCCATTCAGTTGCAGAGTGGATTTATTTATCTTGACAGCAACAGCGTTTGCTCCCACGATACATAAAGCCGTGACTCCAGTGTAGTTGGAGGTGATTTCACTGCCAAAGAGCATATATGCCAAAGCATGGGGGTGTAGGAGTGATTTGCTCCTAACTTTTGCGAATTTTCCCAAGGCATTTCAAGGCTGACAATTACAAGCATGACTTCCATAGACAGAGGCATGATGGGACCTGTAGTTCCGCAACAGCTGGGGGGCCACCAGTTTGAGACCCCTGGAT